>NC_140188.1:11160975-12428475 GCF_965226575.1 Pagrus pagrus
TGCTTCCACCCATGTCTTTCTCTCATGAGAGTCCCTCTCTGGAGCTAAAGCTTTAGCTGAGGCTCAGATTTACTCTCCATTTACACCTCTCCACCCCTCCCTTCTTCCCCGTCCGTACAACGGGGTGGGCCCGTCCTGCCGCCTTAAAAATCAACTGGTATAATCTGAAGCAAGTGAAAGCAGCGACAAACGGGTCGAGAGGTCCTGACAGCAGGTTAGAATAGAGGGCAGGACGTACTTTATAGCTTCCAAAAGATGCTTTCTGAAGTTAAAAATAATGTTTCATGGTTGTAATACCTCTTTATACCTTTACATTTGTTTCAGACTTTTTTAACGTGTCATTTTCAGTCACCTGCCATCACGTGAAAAATGTCAAATATCTTTAAACTGTGGGCAAAACAAGACATAAGAAGAATTAGAATCAGATATTGTTTATTTTCTCTGACACAAACTTCTGTAAAAAGCCCAAAAATATGTTATTTGCACCCATCTAAACCAAGAGAGGGGTCAAATTTATATATTTAAGAGACAGTTTGAATCAATTATTAACATTTTTGTTAATTAATCATCTCTCCTCAGAATAAATCGGCCAGCACTGAACGAAATGACACTCTCCTACATCTCTTTAGGCTGAGGCATCAATGTTTGCTGCTTGACGTCCCCACGAAGAAGCTTTCACAACATCAACTTTACACAGCAGGGAATGAAGGGCGAGGAAAGAGGGGAAGGTAGACTCAGAGCCCACAGGTGGATGCTGGGGAAGAGGTGGGACTGTTGACATGCGTTTGTTTATTCAGTTTGTTCAGGCTTAAAAAAGTCGATAAAGATTTTTCTTTTCAGATTAAAATTTATTCCCCAAAACGACATAGTGCACCTTTAATCTGCTGATTATTTCACGATTGATCATTTAGTTTGTAAAATGTCAAATGTCATTGTGAAAAATGCTCATCAGACCATCACAGAGGCCAACGCGCCTCCAGATGGTGTCTTTTGTCCAACCAACTGTCCAACACCCCAAAACTCTTCACTTACTGTCATAAATGACAAAGAAAAGCAGCTCAATAATACATTTAAGAAGCTGGAACCAGCAGATGACATTTGACATTTTTGCTTTAAAAAAATGACTGAAAACAATTAATCTTTTATCAAAATAGCTGGTGATTAATTTTCGATTGACTCATCACTGGAGCTCTGATGGTCACGCTGACATTGTATTTTCTAGCTGTATTAATTTCTTTTGACATTAGCAGAGGCACTCTATAAAAACGGAAATGATGTAACTTGTAATGTATAACGTATGACATTGACTTCTGAAAACTTCCTTAAGAAACAACTTATGTATAAAATAATTGACTGGCTTATCCTGTCAATACCTGACCTAAACTAGTAGCATGGATGCTTATATCTGCTAATATATAACAATTCTGTAAAGCAGTCCTGCTCCAACATTTCCAGCAATATCCTATAATAATATAATATTTGGACCTGAGATGTTTAAGGAATACTGGGTCTATCAAAGCTATGCCGCATCGTTCATTGAAGAGGAGATCAGTTTCCCGTTCGGCAACACAGCCGATGTGCATGAAACAGTGCTCGTCTGATCTCTGCAGCATGTTTTGTCTGCGCCGAGCCGAGATCTGTGTCAGAGCAGCGAAAAACAAAGTCTCGCAATGACCCCATGCAAGAACAGACAACATAGCGATAAATTATTTAAGCAACAGATTTCTTTTCCTCATTATAGTCGTTCGTTAGACAAGGCTGGTGAGGAAACGTGCGTGACCTTGACTTTTGTTAACGGATTTAACAAGTGAAGAGCTGATGTTCCAGATTCGCTGATGTCAAACGAGGACAAGCATGAACAAAGATTATGTCTGAGCCAAAGAGAGAAAAAAAAAAAATGGGGCTATTTGCTGACTTTTTGACAGACAGGACAGGGAAGGAATGTAGGACAACAAAATAGCCTTGTTGGTGTAAAACTGCATATTGGACTGACCCCACAGGCTTCAAACAGATGGTGCTTCAATAATAAATATTTGGGGAAGGCTCCTTTAAATTGGATTACATTAGTGTAATCTCTGCAGCTATTTTAAACCATTTTGAGTGTGCTATCTCATCACAGTAGCTTTAATCCCTCTTAACTTTTGATTGTGTTTAAATTGATTCTCCTCGCACACATGGCTCCAAACTCCCACAGCCTCCCGCTGGTTCTCGCTGCAGACTCGCTCTCACATGCACACAGCACATGCACATGTTAAGTCGGGCATTGGAAACAAATATACACACAAATCAGACATAAATATTATTTATGGTTTACAGTATCACCTTGAGGTCACCGGCACAGATGTACCAGCCCACTCACGACAGGATGGAAGTAGTTCACTGGAGGATTTCTGTTCTCACTGATTTATGTAGAAGACTCGGTTCAAGAGTGCAAAAAACCTTTTGGGATGTTTCAAAAAAGGTAGGTCGGTAAGGAGCATAAGCATAAAATGGATAAAAACGATTCAGAGTAGCAGCCACAAGTTCACAAGCTTCCAAGTCTGTCTGACATACATGTTAAGCAACCACGAGTTTCCTGGGGAAGCGATTATTGGTGATATTTCTGGTGCTTGGCAGAACTAGTGTGAGTAAAAAAAGCATCATAATAGCTGATGCACCAGCAGCAATGTCAAGGGTTTAGAGGGGTTAGCTAAGTAGGCTAAGCAATAATAATAGTGTTAGTATATTCACTGGATAAAGTCGCAGTCGTTCCGGTTACGTGACAACATGCACAAGAAGATGTTCACATAACTCATGCTATACCCCGACATCATGGGGCTAGGAGTAAGGGCGGATACTAATGTTAGTTGTTTTCTTAATTTTCATGTAAACCCTTTGTGGGGCTCTCTGTAACAATTTGTAGCATTTTAAATGTTGGATTGTAACGTGACGTGAAAAGTGAGCCCATCTCCGTCTCTCTCGGCTGCCTGTACAAGCCTGTGGAGGATTTCTTTCAGTTGTTTAATGCTGCTGGACTGTGGATTTATTTATGAACGACTCTGGTCGGATTTTCCACGACAGTCCAAAGGATGTGACTTCATGCACGTTCTCGAGTGCCTCGCCTCAGTGCCTCTCTGGTACAGTAGGTAACGTTAGCTCAGAAATGGAGTCCGCTAACGCAAACACAAACTTTCAGCACAAGAGCAGAAGTTCAACAGAGCATCTTTGAATAAATGTTAACAACAGACATTTGTTACTTATTATCAGTTACTTAAATAATTGCGTAAATGCTTAATATTGTATTCACCAGTGTTAATAGCAGAGTTCAAAGTCAATTAAGCATCGGCCGAAGTGACAGCAGTTTTAGTACAAAAAGGCCAGTTTGAAAACGAGGAATGATCGTAGCCAAACCTATTTAATTAGACATGAACACCCAAATATCGTCTCAGAACAGACAAGCTGTAAACATAAAAGTGACATTTTGTCAGCTTAGAAAGTTCATATGTCAAGTTAGCTTGTTACAATCCCAAATCCAAAGAAGTCAGGATGCATAAATGAAAATTAAATGCAACAGTTTGCATTCCTGTTTTTTACCTATTCTCATCTGAATACACTACAAAGACAAAGATATTTAATGTTCAACTCATAAAATGTTTTTTTTTCATGCAAACATGCAAAATAGGTAAAAAAATCAGGGTTCTAGCAAACAGTTGTTAATTAAAACATCCAGCAGACACGCAGCAACAACAACATTCATTTAGTCTCGTTTGTGACAACCTCATGAACAGAAGTCTAATATCTCAAAATCCCCTTTAGCTCGTTTTTTTTATGTCTGGACCAACTCTTGGGAGAAATATCTGACTTTTCATTTCCTCACTGCCTCTGATACTGTATCATTACATTGTTTCTAGTAGGATTGATTCAAACGTTCAATCACTGTTAAAAAAAGAAGCTCCCCTGTAATTACTCACCGTTTAAACTATTTATTACCTTAATTTCCTGAACATTAAATCATCAGGAACACGATTACCATCATCACTACTGTGTGCACGTGTGATTTGTGTGAGCACACTACAGTTGAACAACCCTGTGACCCTCCTCACACGCCTGTCGTTTGTCCTCCCACTCTCCTTTCACTGTTTACTTACATGCATGATTATGCAGTTAAAGCACCAGAGGCGTGCATGCCTTACATGTCTCCTTATAGCTCTGACATCCAACACGTTTCACCACAATGCCCTCTGAACTAAACAAAGAGTCGGGCGAAAGGGGAAACAGAGAATTGGTTTCTATAGTCGGCGAGGGAGGGAGGGAGCAGCAGCAGGTTGAAGCTTTGATCACATGCAAATACCTCCCTCACAGGGGATATAGGTGTTTACGTGGGAAAACAAAGGCTCTCATTGTAGATGTGTGGATAAGTTAGGGGAAAGGTGCACAACGAGGGAATTAATTGAATTTAACTGTAGAAAAACAGGTGCCGCAACAATAAGTTACTGATGTGTTCTTGTGGCTGTGTTGGTCAGTCTGACTGTGACTACTGGATGCCAGCGGCCTTTTCATCCCAGCTGTCCATCACAAGTTCCCACAGTGCCCCATCGGCTAACTCTTGGGTCCTAGTGGCAGGGAATGAAAGGCAGACTGAGAGCTAATATGGGTCTGCAACCACAACAGAGCCCATAACCACCCTGCCGCCCCTCACACCGTCCCGGGTCTTTGAAGAAGATATTTATAAACCATTAGTGTGGCAGCGGGGCGAGGGGTTGGCTGTTTTATCTCCCAGATCTGTCATGTGTTACCAGGCACGAGGCGAGCTGTGCTGACAGAGTGACAGAGCGAGAGGGGCTGATAGGGCCGCTGCTGCACAAGTCCAGGGTCGAACATGGCGGTCTTGCCACTTCACCGCCTGTGGGACACGGGGAGGGCTTAATGCAGTGAGACTGTAATTAAGAAGTTGAGTGATCTGATTTCAGATTTCCTCCGAGCCTCTCATCAGAGAGGAATTACAGGCTTATCATCCGCATGCAACATCAGATACAGTACTTCAATGCCACCCAAGCTCATCATGGGAGAGGTGTGGGGTACGAATCATTTGAATGCAACATCTGGAGAGAAACTTCTCTCTCTCTCTCTTATGTGTCTGTATCCGTTTGTTGAAGAAATGGACATTTTGAGAAACAGTCAAACTCTTTTTGGCCGAGAGTTTAATGAGAAGACCACTCTCATGTCTTTCCAATATATATAAACCAGAAGCCAGTTAGCATAGCTTAGCATAAAGACTGGAAACTGAGGGAAACAGCTAGCCTGGCTCACTGAAAGTCATAACCCGACCGATACTGGATTGTTTGGAAGTTTTGAAACTTTGATATATTAGCCAACATTAACAGATGATAGATGTGGGCTTGTAGATTAACTTCCTAAATAACTTTCTAAAGCTACATTATGTAGAAATTGACAGTTTGTGTGATTTGGTGCCCCCCACAGTTTCTGAGTGCAATACAAATCCCAGGTCTGTAACAGTTTGTCAGGGCTAACTACAAACAAAACTTAATACGTCATAACAATGTTATGTGTTGAAAACTTGTTTGTTGAAGTAAACGTGTAACGCTGTGATCCGACCCTCTCACTGAAGTTACATAGTGCAGAAACAAGTGATGGGGGAGGCGGAGTGGCTGAGACAGAGACACCATTCACCCTGTTACAAGACACTGTACCATCAACATGAGTTTGAAGCTGTTAGTTTAAAGGTGAAAAAGTTACATAATGTTGCTTTAAATACTTTTTACATTCCTGTGCTGCAATTTCCAGCAGTTTAGATACACACCAATACCAATCAGAGCTGTGATTAATCATTGTTTTATGTAATCTGATGATTATATTCATGATTAATTGATTAATAATTTAGTCTATAAACTGGCAAAAAAGTTGAGTTTTGGACTCAACACTCTGTTGAGTCCAAAACTCAAAGATTTTTCATTTAATGTGATAAATGACAAAGAAAAGCAGCACATTCTCACATTTAAGAAGCTGGAACCAGCAACTGTTTGACAATTTGGCTTGAAAAATGATTAAACTGATTAATCAACTATCAAAATAGCTGGCAACTAATTTTCTTTTGATGGTCTGATTGGTCATAAGACTAATTCTAATACCAGTATATCATTATATCAGTATCAGCCAAGCCAAATGCGTAAAAAAAACAATTTACCATTTTGCGGTGGGTTTGTTGCCGGACTAATTCCAAGCACAGTGACACCTCGAACACTCGGCACATGACACTTTCATACAGCTTAAACAAACAAGACATTACATGTTAATTAGTGAGCTTTAGAGGGGCTGCTGGGCAGGTTTTGTTACCACTGGACAGAGTCAGAGTAGCTGTTTCAGTCTTTAACCTTCTCCAGGCTGCAGCTTTACATTCACACATGAGAGTTGTGTCGATCCTCTCCTCAGAAAGTGAATAAGCCAGGCCATTAACAGGAAAAGAGCAGGTCTGACTTCGACTCTCACCAGGCACTCTGAGGTTAAGTCTCGGTCCTTGTGGGGAATCAAAGCACTGATGGTATCATCAGTTCCCACAGCCAGAGCTGCTCCTAAACCCAACGTATAGATTTTATAAAGTGGAATCCAATCTATACAACTGACTGTGAGGCTACTGATCAATATGCCTCAGCAGGGGTCTCTTCGTGGATTGAGCCATTGTTTTGTGGAAAAAAAACACAATGAAATGAAAAACCTAAGTGCTATTTTGCCGAGTTTAGTAAATGCACAACGTTTTGGGGGCAGCACCAAAATCTGTAAACACAACATTCACTCATCACTCATACAGTTAAATTATAATTCCAGCAGATTAACAGATTAAAGTTTGTTTACAGGTCTCGGGGGAGTACTACTGTATATTTGTAAAGCCTTTTTTTGGCTCCAGAGGAAGCGGCATGTAATCCGATACATTGCCTTCCAGTGATGTCACACAGTAACTGAGCTGCATTGTGGGTAATGTAGGCATCAAAGCTGCATTTCCAGCAGATACAGAGCAAGGTTAGCTTTCATTTGAAGTTGTTTTTCTGGTCACCTGACAAATAAATATCTGACTCTTTGGCTGCTAACAGCTGCTAAATGCTCCGCTATGTTCAATAGGTAGTCGCTAACAATGTCTGTCTGCTTTTCCCTGCTGATCAAAGAGGGTACAGTTAAGTTTTTAGAGCCTTTTCTGCTCAACACCTGCCTACTTCTGGAAAAAAAAAAGTTGATATAAGCGATGCGACTGAAAAAACAGTTCAGTCTGACCAAAACAATGAGCTAAAAGACACTAAAGATGATGGGAACTGCTTTAGTAAATAAAAAATAAATCAACTGCTCACTGAAAACATCAAATTAAGCAGCTGCAGAAAACTTTGACTTTCTGATTTGGTAAAATCTGAAAATATCCATACAAATAAAACATAATCCAATTCTGTTACATAACAGAGTTAAATACTTTTCAATGTAAGATCAGGTTCAGAGATTTATAATCAAAGTCCCTTTGCAGTCACTGATATACAGTAGAGTACACCAGGTTATATTTAAACTACAGTAAGGTACATGTTCACCACACCTTATATCTCAACCTCTATCTTTACCTTAAGCACAGAAATGAGGTGATTAATTATTAACATCACCTGATGCCCAATCCATTACATAGCCTAAATCAATATTTATGAATCCTAATTCAAATCCTAATAATAGCATGCCATTTACACATGGATTTAGGACATAACACAACTTCACATACCCTCATAGAGCAGGGTAAACACACATGTGGGCAAAGAGTGAGAAAAGACTTTTGGATGTATGACGACGACCTTTGTAATGTTAGAAATGCTGTGATGAATGGCTCGAAATGAAAGTGATACAATCTTCACGTGCAGGAGAGTCTGGGCTCAGATGGTCCGTAACACATCTGATACACGCAGACAAACCTCAGCGACCCTCTCATCCACCCACATGTCCACCTACAGCACAGCTGAGGGGCCTGCAAAGGCTAAAAAGATGAGCGTGGCAGCTCAGAGTACAGAGACCAGAGGGAATAACTTAGCCCGGCATGTCTCCCACCTGAGCCCGGTTCACCTCCTGCTGCTCTGCTCTCCGCTCTAAACGGTCAGTTCACCAACATCACGAGTCCAGCTTGAGAAAGCTCATCAGACATCAGAACACTGCACAGAGGTTGTAGTGGCCATTTTGCCACATTTAAGGTTCATCTAATGTTTGGCCTTTATGGTTTGAAAAGAACAATTAATGCATTATATATTTTTTTGCAATTCTCTGTACAACAACACTGAATTACACGACTTTATAGGCTTTTTGTGCGACGATTGCTTCGACACCTGGTGCAATCTGTCCGTGCTGCATCTTTCCACACCACTGAAGTAAAGAAGATCATTAACGTGAGGTAAACTGTTACCCACTAGACCTCTTGATTGTTTGTGCTGCTGTGTTCCTGTTCAAACTCAGAATTTTAACATTTACAATATTAATGGAGGTAATGATACAAACTCAGAGATATTTATTTTCTCTAGAACTGAATGAACAAGCTGTTCTCAGAGGAAAATAAGGTCCCCGGAACAGTTTGAAGCTAGCATGGTGGCAGGGTCCGCCACATGTAAACAAAGTAAAACAGTATGAAGTTGTGTTGTCCTTTAGGGTCAGTTTGTTTATTCAGTTTACTCTGTCATGAAAAACAGAGTGTGTTTATTTAGTTTGTTTAGGCATAAAAAAACAGTCACTGAATCTTTCTCTTCTGTTAAAGTTTCTTCCCCAAAGCTACGTAGTGCACCTTTAATTTATGTGACGTAATATACAAATGTTTGTTTTGGAAACAGCATTTAGCATTTATTTGTAATTGAAGCCTAAAGTCAACACAGTCAACGAAACCTGAAATATTTACAGTGATTGTACCTTTGTTTAAGCATGACAGCATTATTGTAATTAATTTAACAACCTGTCAGATTATAACGATGTTTCACTGATTCTGCTCCGTCCGTATCTTAGCAATAAAGTTGGTGGATGAAGTGGATTCATGTCTTAAAGGAGTGATGGCTCTGCAACATGATTTTCTTTTAGGTAGTCAGACTATCGATGGAAATAAGCTGTAACTGACGCACAGACTTCAGGCAGCTTTTGGCAGCATATTGAGTTTGGTGACCGTCCTTCAACCACAGGCCATGAATTTAAGCCCCCCGTGTCGGCAAACATCCTTCAACACGACACTGAATCTTTACCAGCTGCGGGGCTGCTCGCCTGTTACTGACCCTGCACTTAGACCCTGCATGCTGCGGAAAGAGAATTTCCCTACAGGGATCAATAAAGTGTCACATTAGCGCCATAATGCACAGCAGGAAAGGAAAAGCAGGAGCGAAATTACCTGTACGAATCACCACGCCACATTAATCATGCCTGTGATTTGCGAGCGAGCCAAACAGACGACTACAAGCCACTTCACTCAGCAGTAAAATGTCACACATGATCACTGCCGGCTGCTGCGGAGGAAATAACTGCTGCTTAATGCTGCACGGCTGATGGACCTAACAACTGAACACCCTCTGAGGTGTAACTGAAGAAGACCTGCATGTTTTTTGTGATTTAAGACAATCGTTTGACATATATTTTGTTTAATAAATCCACAGACTGTACAGCAGCACGTCTTTTTGGTTTTTAAGAACAGGATATTAAGAGGAAAGCAGTTTTTGAGGTTGACCATAACTGCATAAATGTTCCTCTCATGGCATCTCATGATGTTTCTGACGCCCAAACTCTAAAATGATATCTGCAAAAGACATTTTTTATTTAATTATGTAGCTGCAGCTTTAACCACAGTGTGTTTAAGGGTCAGTTCACCCAAATTATCTCCCAAATAAATAATGACTCTCACTCTGGATAATCCACAGACCACACACCACTCATCAGTTGCCATCGAGAGCTATTTTCCACCAGAGAGAAAAACAATAGTTTAAAAAACATCCACACAGTGAGGTCTGTGGTTTATCCAATGTAAACATGCACATGTCGCTGCTGAGATTTTCAGATGTAACATTTAAAAATGTTGAGCTGCGTGAACAAGTGGATATTCAAAATCCTCCAGCTCCTCGACTTCACGTGAAACCTAAACTATCTGCATGGTCAAATATCGTGAAGGCCACGTCAGACTGACGACAAAAAACCCAAAATGGTGCCAACGTCATCTGGCAAGTCGCTGCGTTAGCGAATCAAATGTGTACTAACGCACATAACTTTGTTGTGTGTATACCGTACTTCTACACTTCACCTTGCAACGCACTAACAGAAGATAAAATGATTAAGAGGTCTACAAAACTTGGGATTGAAACATGTTTTCCACCGTCTGTGTAAGAACACGTATCGGTCATTTATGTAGGAATAAACCAACAAGTTGGTGATGGACCGGGCCGAGATGTAACTTTGGCTAATAATCACCTTCTGTGATGTTGTAATCCAGCTTTGCTCTGGACTTGTAGTACATTGTTAGGTTTTCACTGGAAAAGTCGGATTTTATTCAGTGGAACATGAAGATCTGCTGTTAGACTTCATGTTCTCCTGTGACAGTAAACTGATTTTCATTGGTTTAAAACTGTTTTTCAAACAAAACAAGCAATATGAAGATGTCACCATGGACTGAAGGAAATCGTGATTGTTTTGTTTCATTATTTTCTGACCAAACCTGGTGGCAAATGTCACCATCCTGTGGGATCATCTCACAGCTCGTCGTCTTTGCCCTGTTGGGACTCTTCTGTAGCGATGTCACCACCTTCACAGGTCTCAAATATTATTTAATTTGCAGGTAAAAATGTTATCTCAACTGACAGGAAAGGGATAGGGATTTTGGGATTTGGGTGCACAGATGAGTGTACATGGATATGTAGTAAAGGTCAAATGAAACACGTCTGTTTCAGAGATATATTATGTATTTTAGGGGACCAAAAATATTCACAACACACAAGATAAAAATTCAGATACGTCACAGAAAAAACAATCAAGTGAAACACTAAAGCATCCCAATATCTCTAACTAATTGTGAGTAGCGTTTGTACAAACCTAGAAAAAACACGGGCAAAGACGTGAGAAAGAATTGAACCTTTCCTTTAAATTGGCGACAGATTGAAGAGCAGATTGGTCTCGCAGGACGATCAGCAGTGAGTGAGCGAGGGACGGGCTGAGCGATTAAGTTTAAAAGAGCCGGAAAAGAGCTTTTCTTTGTTTACAGCCGCTGATAGATTCCCAATAAATACCAAATACACTCATAAACACACAATCGAGAGAAACTGTGGCAAACGTGCTGAACCGTATAATTGAGCTGCTGAACCTAAAACCTGCGTCACTTCTTGTTGTCCTGAAAACGAACTAAAACGCACACACACACACACGCACACAGACTAACATGCACACAGACTACATGCATCCCACACAATTAAGAGCTGCAGTAATTTAGGAGACGTGTGAGGTCTGTGATCAACGTGGATTAAATCAAAGTGCAAAAAGGATTCGATGGCTCCCACACCCTGACATGATAGATTAAGCCAAAGAGGCTTTTAAGGCCTCTCGAGGGTCTGCTGCCTGTGAATGCATTATAAACTGTGCCTCTGACTTGGGATTAGATGGAGAACAGTTGCTCCCCTGAGACTTGACCATGTGCCGTCTCTGTGTAATGGTCAAAGACAAATGAAAGAGATTTATTCGCTCTAATCCTCTTGAGCTACTTTACTTTTCACTACGATAAGTTGATGGATAAGAAGATGGTGCCTTAATGACAACACACCTGCCAAGAGGCATTTACTCTGAGGTGGAGGCCCACAAACAAACGGGTGAAGAGCATGAAATCAGGGTGTTCTTCAGTCTGGATCGCAGTCATCTGTGTTGTACATGATTTGTAGCAATCATCTGAATAACAACGAATAAAATGAGTGAAAAATATAACGCTCGGAGCCCTGAGCGATGTCGTTAACTTTTTGTGCAAAACCCCCAAGATATTATCACAATAAATAAGCTGGAGTATGTTTGGTATTTCTTTGCTTGTTTGGAAAATGATATTAACAATTCAACAATGAACTCTTCACCCTCTGGATCCTCAAATAACTTTATTTGTATACCACGTGAGGATACTTTCACACAGTATCTTATTTTTGTTTGTAGACAAGAAGACATCTTATTATTGAAAGAACTTACAATACAATCAGGTCATTCAGTAATTTACAGTTGTTTTTAATGAAAAATGCACAAAAATGAGTTTCACTTCACATGTGAATAGACTTACATTTTCTCCTTTAATAATATTTAGTATGATTATCACTAAAGATTTGTGTGTTCCCAGTAGCTTTATACTTTCTTAAACTGACAAAGGAAAAGTCTTTACAGCTGAGTTTGTGCTAAAAAAACAAAGATCCATGTGTGTTATGACCGTTTAAAGGTCCAATTTTGTAAGATAGTTGATTGTGTCTCATTCCCAACTCGTCAAATACTGACGCTGTGGGTTCAACAACCCAAAATGGAGCCATACAAAAACAAAATGAATGCATCTGCTAACATTTACCAAACTGAACTCCAGAGGGTCGAAACACTTTTACTAATCGACTACTCGTTTTCACGACGCATCAATTCTTTTACATTAGACGTTACAAAGCAAAGATAAAGACAGCAAAAGCAAAAGAGGGGAGAGGAAGGGGCTATATTCAAACCAGGCTGCTTCTGTGCTCACATTTGCTTTCTCTAGTTAGTCTGAGAACTGACAGTTTCTGATTGAACTAAAAGCAGATTAAAAAATATATCGGCCCTGATGATCGGCGTGGCCAATCATCAGGGCCGATATTTGAGCATTTTTCTGATTATCAGCATGTTTTCAGTGTTTATCCTTCATTCATTCATTTAAAAATGCAATACTTTGGCTCTGTGGTCTCCCTCAATGTCCAACCCACAACACTATCTGACTGGATACATGTCACAAGTAACAGCAAACACTGAATCTGCAAAGTAAATAGTGACTAAAGCTGTCAAATAAATGTAGCGGTGTGGAAGAATAAAGTAGCAGAAAAAGGGAAACTTTTCAAGTAAAGTACCTCAAAATTCTAAAAAAGTACATTTCATCACTTGTTCTTCTAAATTTTGACACAAAGATTTAGATTTTTTTTACTGAAAACAACATTAAACATTTGAGATGTGCGTATATTTTTCCAAGCAAGGTATCAAAAAAGCATTTTTTGCATTTTTTAAAATGGTATCCAGCCCCATGTTTGTGTTAATTCATATTCTTTTGGATTTGGACGTTTCAAAAACAGATGATAGCGTGTTTACTCCAAGAACTGTAGAGTAGATGTAGGAATTAATAAAGGGAAAACCCTATTGCATGTTGTTTTTGTTGTACTTTCAAAATAAATGTCACTTTTCCAGACACCAAGCACAATAATATCACATAAAATAGACATGAAAGATAAGTGGATTACAAAGTCAAAGTCATCAAACAAATATTATACATGGATAAAATGGTGTTAAATAATTTTATATTTTTTTGGGTGTGTTATCTGGTTAAACATCTTGATATATATAAATATATAAAAACACCTTACATGAAAACAACACTCCTGTTTCAGACAAATCACTGGAAGCTCTTTGACGGCAGTATTTCTGTGGTGCTCTGTGTGTCTTATGCTGCACAATACGCATCAAAGTGCCTTGTGTAAATCTGCAGTTCTGTTCAGATCCGAGCGACAGTTGGGAGCAAAGGGGTTAAGCCTTTAATTCTGCCACAGTTCAACAGAGCATCGATTAGTCTGGATGGATGGACGAGGCCACTGATGGAGGAGAAAGTTGTGGAGGAGGCGATTATGGACGGAGACGTAAACAGAGTGTTTGTGTGGACATAAAATAAAACATTAATTTTAGTGCATCGTTTGCTGTGTTGTGTGTGCTTGTGTGTGTGTGTGTGTGTGCGTGTGTGTGTGTGTGTGCACTGTGAGGATAAATGTCGACACTCGTGTGCGTTTTCCTGCACTGGCCATTAAAGCCAGGCACAGGACTGAGCGGCGCTCGTTGCCTTTTAACCTCAGCGGCCTCACACCAACCCTCCACTAGGAGACCCCCTTCCTCACGGCTGTGTCCATCTGCAGCAGCCTCCCGGATAAACCATCACTGTTTCTTGGGCCAGGTCGCTAAGCCGCCTCTCTACGCTGTAATCTTGTTATCGGCCCAAGCTGGCTTTAGCAGGGAGGGAGATGAGATGGACAAAAGTCGTACACAACAAGACATCATAACATGACCACTGTGCTTTGACGCGGGAGACAATCGCATTAAAGGACAGAGACGGACCTGTTGGTGAGCGTGGCCGGGCTGTGTGTGGGTGTGAGCGCAGTTAATATTATTGTATCAACACGTTCATGTGTGCTTGATTGTTGTTCTTTGTCATGAAAACAGAGTCTACAAGTATATTTTAGTCTATAATCAGTTGTAGCTGTGGCTTTATAACCATTGAAATACCTCTGTTGCACATTTTATTTCACTTTTGTGTGTAATTTCTGCTTTCTACACGTATCAAATGACACAAATCGGATAAAAAGAGCAGTAATTGCAACATCAGTGCTCTTAAAAACACTTACAAATCATGAAACCGATGTATTGTTTCAGATTTTTTTTTAGATGAAGCTCACGATTGTCAGGAGGCTTTTAGATCGTGCCACAGCAAACTCGTGTGCATCAAATGCAGCATCTACTGGTTTGAGAAGGAAAAAGTAGATCTAAAAAAGGTCCCAGTAGCTTGTTTTTCATCTAGTCCTTGAAAACTGTGAAACTGATCCAACCTCAGAATCGTCTTCATCTTCTTTTTGGTGTAACAACCCATTCATTCTTGACTCCATTGTGTTTTTATGACCACAAAACACTGTAGTGTCCATCTGGATTTGAAGAGTAAAGCAGTTGAAACACTATCCTGGTGAAACAAAGCGGCTTTCTAACCTTTGTTTAAAGCCATTTCGAGGAAAACAGTCTTCTAGGAAGAAAATTGAGCTCCTCGGGGCACAAACCATTGTCCAGTCCTTCAGCTAAACCGATTAGGTCTCAGTGTTGGTAAACTGCTGCGCTCCCCTTACCCCACCCCACCCTCTCAAAAGAAGTATAAATACAACTGTAATTAGATAGAGGGATTCACTTTTATCCGCAAAAAGACAGATATAGTGGAAATTAACTCCTGATAGCCTTGTATCACTCTAAATTGAGATGAAATCATATTTTAAATCCAGTAGATTGGGATTTTTATAAGGATTCAGATGAAATTGTACACTCTCATAGATACCAGACACCTAAATAAACCTGATTTTCCTTCAGAATCCCTTCATTATTCCCAGAAAAATGAAGGGATGTGTCAAAAAACACCCCATGTCACCATGTTAAAGAAAGTCAAAAATGTTATCTGGATCTGTACCAAAAGGTAACGAGGTCTATTCTGGGCTGAGAGGTGATAATAGAAACTTGGAGCAATTTGGCGGACCTCCGGCCTTTATGAAGGTATCTGTTTGACCCTGACACTGAACGTCTCATGTCCACCAGCGCTTTTAAGGAAACATGAAAAACTTAAGCAAGATAGTATTATAGTTTTGCTTTATTAATGTAGTGTAAAACTGCTTGAATAACAATCCTGCTGACCAGCCGGTGTGATCAGCAGCTTTTGTGATTTTCCACTATACCGAGACATCAGGTTGCGTTTCTACAAAAATTGATCGTTCCTTTTTGTTCTTTTAAGGAAAGAAATAGGAAAACTAGAACTTTCACAGCAACGACTGGATTGATCTGAACAAGGCCTCAGAAAACGAGACAGGAAACTGGCGGGCTGACAACATGCAATGCAAGGTTTAAGCCACTGAAGTGAATTAACCTGCGGTGACTTCTTGACCTAGGTACTCACAGTATGACATTCACTGGCTACTTCAGCCTCTTGATGCCTCGATATCTGTTACACTTTATATTTGACTTGTGTAATATCTGAACACAGATTCTGGCACTTCAGAGCAGGATGTCAACGTCCGACACTTATAGCGCGATAAAACTATCTGGTTCAAAACGCTGCCCATGCTCTTGTGTTTCTTACTTGACTTGTCATCTGGGTTTCAAAATTCAAAGCGTCCTCTGTTCTCGCAGTGGAAGCTGCATGTCCTTTAACCACCGCAGCTCTATAATTTCTGTGACTGCCGCAGTTCCACTAATTTTCTCATTTTAAATCAGGGAGGACGTACAAGTGCACTGATTAGAAAATCTAAATGCAGGACTGTCATCTCCACTCCAGGATTCTGCTGAAAACTCCAGCAGGATGTCCGTCCACACTTTGTTCTTCTTTTGGGCAATTAGTCAGTTTCAGTGCGGCGGAGAGGAGATGAATAATGAAACGCTGTCTTTAACGCTACAAACCAGCAGATGTTTTAGTCTGAATCATTGATTAATCACAAACTGCATGTGACCGCTACAATGTGAAAATGGAGCAGTGGTAATTTTTAAGGGCTATTAAAATTATAAAAGAGCTATTTTTCGCCTCCAGATTGAATAATAACACGTCTCCGTGATAAAGTTATTTGCAGCCACTGACGATCAAATTTTATTCTTTCAAGCGCTTAAAAGCAGCCGTTAATCTCTGCTTTCGTGCCGGTCATTACTGTGACTTTTGAAAACCAGGGGTGTAAAAAGATTTTCTCTTATCTTTTCTAGTCTCCAGGCTTCTTTTTAATTAACCGTAGGAACAAAAACAATCCTGTCACCTGGGTTTACAAAACAATATGTGGGATTTTATCATCGTCAAAAGGGTTCAAAAACTGGCTGTATTTCACACCGTGACGTCAAAAAGCAAAATACAGTAAGCAAAGCCAGCCACAAAGTCTGAAATAGAAACTCAAAACAAGACAGAGAGAACAAGGGAAGATTTAAGAAGAGATGATCCTTTACAGAGTTTGTACAGATAAACGGAGACACAAATAATACAACAATACCGTCTCAAGCAAAGTGGTACTCGGTACTAGTGCTTTGACGAAGAGCTGGTTGGTGAGGAGGTACCGAAGAATACGGCAGATGTGCTGGACACAAGTGTTTTCATCAGGATATCGACCGGTTGAGCATGTCTCAAAGAATGACGTTCACAATGGCCTGAAACACAGCTGGAGCACCGGTGAGGCCAAGAGACATGGCCAGGTGCTGGAAAGCGGCTGTCAACTCATCCCCTTCCCTTATCCTTACTCGATGATATGCATTTATAAGATCGAGCCTCGTAAAGATCTTAGTACCTTGCAGAAGAAGGAGGGGGAACCAGATTTTGATGGTGATGTCAATCAGGCCTCGGTGGTCAATGCAGGGACAAAGCGTTTATCTTGTCAGCCGAGAAGAAGCTGGGACTGGGGAAGTGTTGAGAGTCTCTAAACGTGCTGCTAGCTGCTGGAGTTGGTCACTCAGAAGACAAACCTGGCTACTGATGAAAGCCTCGAACCTTTAGTCTCTCACCCCGAGACTAAACTGAGGTGAGCTCAGAGTGCAGCATGCATTGAGTCAGTTTTTGACCAGTTCGTACTGTAACAACTGGTGAAATCACAGGCAAGACGGCTCAATTTCACGACTCAGAGACAGAGTCTTCCAAAGGAAATCTCTGGGGATGGTTCCTGACGGTTTGAAAATGCCAGGCGCTCTGCCGCGAAGGGAAGTCAGCAATCCAGTTTTACAAATCATTGTTTTAAAGGTTGCAGATTTTCAGCGATCCTCGAAAGCACATTCACAGCTATACTGACAATACCGTCACACGCTCCGAGATAATAGCCTGTTGGTTTGAAATTTTACAGGAATTTTTCAGTGGTCACCTTCACAAACGCTTCTGCTTCCTCCCAATACTTCGAAACATGTTGTGGAGACGGTCGTTTCATGCTTCTCACATTTCATCTTCAGGGAAACGTCTTCACATATCTTGACTGTAGAGCATAGACAGCTTAATCTTTTCTCCTGTATCTCACCAGCTTCAGAATAAACTCTACATTTTTTTAAAGGTGGTAGATTTTTTACCTGAGAAAGTTCATGACTTCAGCTTCCCATCTGAAATGGAGCACATTTGATGTTGGGGGCTTTGCAGGTAAAGGTGCCATGGTTACCGTTCTTATCAGGTCTGAGCAGGTTTCTTAGAAGCAGCTGTGTGTCGCCAGATCAATTTAGAGGACCAACCAACCTCTGGGCTGGAAATAGAAATGAGCAAATTCCCCTCCTGAAAAAAACCCATATAAGGTAAGACTTCTCCTAATATACAGTATGTAGCTCAATGCATGACTGCCTGCTGCCACTTCGCTGACAGAGATACAGGAGAGCGACTCACAAAGCAGCTCCTGTTTTTGGATACAGGTCAGGTTTATTTAATTTCATATGATTTTATTAAAAAAAAAAACTATTTTTCAGCACTCACACGAGTATTTCACAGTGGATAGGAAAGTGGTGATTTAAACAGCTTTACCACCCAGTTACTGTGTACGCAAATTGCCTGCTGATGCGGTTTCCAATGATTTATTTGGACTTTTATGCAAACACGGTGCCAGAGAAAGGTTCAGTGGAGTGAAAATGGAGCCGTGTTTGTTAAAACATCATGACATGTTTACGTTCTGTACGATTCATGTCTGTTGTACACTCGCGGTTACCAAACCAGCGTCAGTGCGTGATGTATAATGTGAGGAGACATAAATCAGACATGATGAAAATGACTCATTTACACATGGATCATTAATGACAGTAGGGGAAGCGTACTACTTTTCTCTCTCAGAGGAGTGTTGTGGTCAAGACCACGCAGACGCAGTCCACGTCATGACCAAGACCAGCGCGAGTCCCACAAAGCATGATACACAATAAAATGTGGAATATCTGAACTATAGATAAATGAAGTTTCCTCTTCATTTCCTTTTTGTTGCCACAAATATTATATGTCTGTATGTATGTATGTACCATGAGGAATATCTTGATCAAATAATCAAAAATCAACATGCAGTGAATTTTATGTGTTCTTTCTTTTCTATGAGCAAACAAACACAAAGTAGCTGAAATCAACTTAACCATTTTTATTCAACACTCTTTTTCCATGTTTTCAATCCAACATAATACAAGTTCTTGTGCAAGCGTTTGCAATCATTTCTGGGTGACTTGTCTTGTCTCATAGAAACCATCTTTAGTCACAAGTGCAGATGGTATCAAATAATTACTCAATGCAGTGATATCCCTGCAGATGTGGCCTTGACTTGCCTTGAAATAAATTCCAGAGTCTTCTTTGTCCGAGACTGAGACAAGACCGTGACCTCTATAAAGTGATCTTGAGACCGAGACTGATCTTGAGTACTACAACAGCACCTCAGAGTGTCAGTCCCTTTGGGCCAGCAGACCGGACCTTGGACACAACTGTTGGCCCATAAACAGCCAAAACTCCATAATAATTTATTTAGAATTGAATTCAATCTACACAATAACATTTTTTCCATGCAATACGAAAGGGATGGATCCAGGATTTTTGTTCTTGTGTCTTCAAAGTTGCATGATAGAGCGTTTCATGCCGTTTTCATTAATTTCTCAGCTAATAATTAATGGATGTTGATGAAAAAAGCGTGGTTCAAAATTAGGGTGATAAAGGGCTGTCAAGTTTGATATTGGATTAGGGTTGGTTGAATTAAAGGGGATCCTTACATACTCAAATTTTCTTACTATCTATTAACTTTTTTTTCTCTCTCTATACTGTGAAATTTCTATTCTAGACTGAGCCTAATATAACCCAATTTCCCCTCGGGCCACAATTAAGTATTTCTGATTCTGATGCTGTTGGCAGAGGGAAGACTGCTGCACCAAAACTTTAAATGCACAGAAACACAAACAACCCACAAGTGAAAAACAGCTAATAACTGGGGCAGAAATTTCACGGGACCGGACTGAAATTTAAAAAAAGGTTCACGTGATAATTAGGTACAATATGATCTCCCAACAAAAGATGTTCATCTTATTCAAACAGCTTGAATCTTGATGCTTTATTGTGAAAATCACTGAGGCCCTAAGATGGAAGGACAGCCCGGGCTAAGTAATATTTCAGAGAAACGGTTGCAGGATGAAGAACTGAATGTGTTTCGCTCAACTTTTACATAATCTGTAAACTGCTGTTCCATGTAGAAAAACACTGTTTGATGCAAAATGCAAATCCTCCTTTTTTTTGATCCAAATGTTTTTTTCTCGTTTGAACTCTTGCACTGCAGCCTCTGTTTGATTTGACTGTTTTGATCATATTTTCTGTG
Organism: Pagrus pagrus; assembly: GCF_965226575.1. Classification (NCBI taxonomy): domain Eukaryota; kingdom Metazoa; phylum Chordata; class Actinopteri; order Spariformes; family Sparidae; genus Pagrus; species Pagrus pagrus. The sequence goes on from NC_140188.1 coordinate 11,181,258, forward strand.
TGAAAATGTTGGTGACACAGAAACGCTGCGTGATACACGTCTCTTCCTCAATAACGGGGGAAAAATTACCGATGTTGTATTATGAATCTCACCTGTAGGAGACTACAGGTCTTGCAGAAAGGCTGGCAGCAGCGACGACGCTGAGGAGAAACGTCTCTTATCAAACCTCCCCGGTCATACTAATGACATCTGGAGAGGCTTACCGACAGGAGCGTCACTTGCTAAGGTCATTACTCTGCCTGGCTTCAACTCTCAGTCATCCCAAAGAGCCAATTATTCCAGGGTTTGACAGATCGCCCAGATTATAAAACACTGTTTGGCCTCATACTCCGCTTGCTAGGTTGTTTCTATTTTGGGCGTCAACACCCCCAAGGTATTAATTCTAATGGCAATCGCCTCGCCACCACCAGAGGGACCAAAGAGAGTGAAAATTTGATCCACAAACTAAATTGATGTTACAGCTGCTATAAACACTTGAGGGCAAGAAAACGAAGCAAAGGGACTTATGGAAACGACAAAGGCCACCGCTGGAGGATTAGATGTAACATATACGGCGAGCAGATCAGGTGAAGCACAGAAAACCGTGACCTTTAAAATATACTCTAACTTTTCACGCAAGAAATTAATTAAAATGTACGGTGTATTGTTATTTTGTGTAGGTTTGTTTAGACTTTTGTGCAATAAAAAGCTTTTAGGTCATCTCTGAAGTCGTGCTTTCACTTGGTAAAGCGGTTCTACCTGCAAAGAAACAATCAAGGCTCAGATTGAACACAGGAAGAGAAATCAAGTCCCACCTACTGTATAACCTCACTGCTCTGTGACAGGGGGTTAAAGAAGACGAAGGAGGGGATTATACTCGCCGATATCACTGATGCGCTAAATAGCAATGACCAGTCAGTATGCTTTCTATTGATCCTCTGTAAAAGCTACAATAACTTTGCGGTAATTTTGTCTTCTTAAGGTTCCTGAAGAAAAACAGCCATGTCTGAGCTTTCTTCACTGGGGTGGTGATGTGTGAAGCTGCGGTTCACGTGCTCGGGTGATCAATAAAGTCAGTCAGGTTTCCCTAAATGTCATTGCAATTCCTCTCATAGCTGGTTCAACTTGCTGCTGGTGCTAGAGAAAATAAAATAAATAAATAAAATAAAAAATAAAAACTAGAATGGCACTCCACATATCATACCAGCCAAATAAATACGCACTTTTCATCAAGATCCATGTATTATTCCCTGAGAAACTGTTTGAATTGGATTAATATCTACGAGATTTATGTCTCGTCCAGAGCAATTTTTGTTTCAGTTATCTGCTGTTTTTCGTTTGTGGGCGGTTTGTGTTTCTGAACATTTAATTTGTTTTGTGCAGCGCTTGCCTCCGCCTGCAGAGTCAGAATAAAAAAAACACTTTATTGATCCCAGAGGGAGAAATTGGGTTACATATATATTGGATTAGAGTTGCTCCTTCCAGAATAGAAATATCACAGTTATGAGAAACTACAAGATAAATACAAAATAGAGAATAGATAGGAAACAGAACTGCACTGATTAGAGCGCATACCTCCGCCAAGGCCCAAGAGTCCCCTTTTAATCCAATCAAGCCTACTCCTGTATCGCTCTAAAGTTTAAACCATAATTTAAGCTCATTAGATCTAGGATGTGCATCAACTTGCCTGATTTTGCCTGACGCCTGATATTTATCATCAAGACCCATATATTATTTCCTGACAAATTAATGAAAATTTCATAGCAATACATCCCGTAGATGGATGAGTCGAAACCAAAGCAGTGGACCGACCAACACTGCCATCCACAGCGCTGCTGCAAGCAGAGATAAAACTGTGATAGGATTTTGATATTATATATTTAGAGTGCCTTTAGGACGCCTCTCGCTGAGCTCAATAAAATAACTATACGGTATAAACCTCAGTGCCTCGAAACCACTCATAGACAGAACCCTTAAAATTCCAGGGTCACAAAACATTAAGGAAAGTCGTCAGTGAGAGGAAATAGAAAGGCAAGCTTTCCTTGAAGAGTGCATTACATGAGGGCGAGTAACATTACGGAGGCAGAGCGTAATGCAGTTTTAATCTGGAAGGAGGAAAAACTGCAGCCTGCGCGCTCGACTTGCCTCGCCACCACAGGATTGACCTGAGAGACCTTCTTTAGCCTCACATAGCCACGCCCGGAGCCTGCAAGGCCAGGTTACACCTCGAACCAGATGACATTGGCATTAATCTGGCCACAGCAACCCTCCCCTCCATCTGGCGAGACAGTCGAGCAACAGGAGAAAGGAGCAGGGATGCCTCTCGCTCCTCAATGAATACTAATCTCTCATGTGCGGCTCAGACAAAACAATCCTGCTTCCAAAGACACCAATTCTGTCCTTTTACACATAAGAAATCACCACTTCCACAGGGCTATCACCGGGCATTTTCAAACTAACCTATCACCAACAGAGCGTGGCAGAAAACTCATCCAACCCTATGACACCTCAGAAAAAAAATCCCATCTCCTATTGCTTTACTATAAGAGCCAGACAGGACTATAATCTTCCACCGTCTTAGTGCAAAACTCATCTGCAGCCAGCAGACAGCCCAGTTCCCACCTCGGCTAAGAAGTCCGAAGAATAAAGGTGATTTTTTTTCTTTACAGACCAGCAATTTTCACGCATTTTACCTTTGAAAATCAATCCTCCTCTTTGGATAAAAGCACTTTAAAGTGCTGATGAAACTGATTTTGTTCACAGTCATATTGTCCTCCTGCAATTACCTTTCTGACAGTGTTTTCCCGAGTAATTGTGATGAATTGCAGAACGCCTTTCTCGACCCATGAGCACCAGCATTAATAGGATTTCTTTGTCTCAGATCTCAAGATAAATGCCTCTTGGTGAATCAAATGTAGCTGCAGACGTTGGTTAGTGGCCCTGCGTTGTGTGTGTGTGTGTGTGTGTGTGTTTTTGATGCCGGGTCTCTGAAGTTCACACACGTGTTTCTACCAAGACCAAGGGTCTCATTTAACGACCTCATTAGTGTGTGCCATTTTCCCAGGGTGCACCTGGTCTAAATCGCCACGACCCTCGCCTACGCCTGGGGTGTAAATGACACACTCCTCTGAGATGCATCATTTATGGGCTTCGATCAGCAGGGAAACCTGGTTAGTACCAAAGCAACGCACCTCATTTGGATGCTTCTGCCTTCGCAGATCTTCTATGACTCAGATGCTTTAAAAGGTACCGTAAGCTGAGGTAAGACTAGAAGAGCACGATGACTTTATGGCGTAATTGGCAGAGTGGGAAGACTGGAAAGTGTCCCGATAGTCTCATCTCAGTGGTGGACGAACCCGGACTGGTCACCAGTAGCCACATCATTAGCCGCATGAGGATGGAGAGGTGACAACGGGTGAAACACCTGTCAGTCTACAGCGATCGCACGCTCAATCAGCCTGCGATTCATTATGAGTCACTGCACTGAATATATCCAAGTGTAATTCTATGACAAGCTCTCTATACAACCTCTAAATAAAATCATAATCACGATTATTTTGGTCAACATGGGATCTTATTTAAGAATACATATGTATGGTAGTCAATAACGTGACACAAATAAATGTTTGAGCCCATTTGAGTTGTGCCATGAATCACACATATGATGTTCGTGAATTTAAAAGATAATTTGCAAGTAAAGATGGTTCGTGACTTTGCCTCTACAGATCAAATGTGAGAAAAGAGTACTTCAATTGACCCTCCTGTACTGTTTTGCCGCTCCAAGCTTTGGTACTGTGACAGAACAGATAAACGCGCATCAAAATTCCCGCAGCGGCTGGTCCTGACAGGGGTTTTTGCCAACATGAGACCCGAGTGAGATGAACTACACAAGCCACAACCTGGCTGAGAGTGAGTTTGGGCTTTTAGGGAGGGGCGACGGCTCCTTGCTCTGAAGGGGGGCAGTGGGTTTATAACACAAGACAAGACGAGTATTGCTGTGAAACGCCTCAATTGAGAGAAACCATTCAAAGATACGGTACAGTGGTGTCCATGAAACAGTGACTCAACCTGAGTGTCTCTTACATACTGTACAGTATTTTCACGTCCTGTCACATTTCTTTGTATTTGACAAGAGAAGCTTGTTTCTTTTGGCATCTGCTGTCCGTTACGGCTGCATGAGAATGTTAATATCACACCAGATAAGGAGAACGTATCCTCTAGGGTTTTGCATATTACCAAGACTGTAATTATTTTTTCTTTGACAGACATCATTTAAGTTTCCCTCTGGTCCTATTTACAGTATCAGCCCCCACCTGTCTCTTTAATAGAGATACAGTAAACAGTCAATGTATTTTACCTTGTATAAACACTTTTGCTGTGAGGGGAAAAAATTCCATCTAAATAAATAAAATGGTAGAGATTTTTATTAAGCAGTTAAAGGTCAATTTTAAAAGGTCACTATACTGCTGAGTGACGCTATCTTATCATGTATGACAAGCAGCAGCCCTCTCTTCAGCTAATTTCAATAATTCAAGTACACCAGGTGGGGTCTGGAATAGCAAAATACATGCGAGTATACACATACTGTAAAAAAATAACATTTCACAGTCCAGTTGGTTCAGCTTTAAGAAACGTGCGGCCAGGTATAACAAAATTGCTCCAGGCTATCATAATGTGGAGAACTGGGTTTTAAATCCCCCCCCCTAATTTTGGAGGGCCACTACAAGCTGGGACAAAGCCTTAACGTGCGTCTTGTTTAGCTGAACCGATGGCTCTCTCCTCTTCCTCTAAAGCATTTCCAACTACTGGTACGTCATAATGCGCCAGGGGCACACTGCTTATCTCTACCTGTGCGGTGACAGCAGCGTTGCTTAACTGCTGCAGCTTGAATGCCTTTGCCAGCCCCTAGATTGCCTTTGATAATGATCAATAAAGATGATGACAAGAGATGCCTGGGACATACCAGGCGTTACTGACACTGTGCCTGTTCTTCCAGGTTTCCTCCCTCAAACACATGCAGGTTCGGTTAATTGGCAACTTTAAATTGCCCATACAGGTGTGAATGATTGTCTCTGTGTGTGAGCCCCGTGATGAACTGGCGACCTATTAAGGGTGTACCCCGATTGGCTCCAGTTTCCCCTGACCCTCTGAGGGATGAGCAGGTAGAGCTAATATGTGGATGGATGTGGAGGGGAAACTCATTAGGACACAGGTGCTTGCTTCTCTCTTTCTGTACATACTGTGAACATATACATAATACATGCTGCACTGACACAAGGTTGTCAAAATTATTTTTACTTGTGTTTAAAACCATAAAATATCTGCATTCAATAGTAATGGAAAGAAAAACTAAACAAAATCTCATGACAACCAAACTTAAATCTGAGGTATGCATACTGTGTTTAGGCCTCACTTCTCACAAGCCTTTGCATCTGCTGCAACTCCTTTCCAATGCACCCTCGCTGAAATGTTTCCCAGATAATTAAACTAATTGATTGGACTATTATTGATGAAGGCATCCTCCTTGATTGGTTGGACTGGGCTTCTGACAGATCTGATAATTCTCCCGCCCTGTTAAAGAAGTTGAACAGTTTAAACAAAGAACATGAAGACGTGATGATGATGCGAGTTAGTCATGGTTACGTGACGCCTCTTGGTTACAGTCAGAGTTTGAGTCACTTCTAAATGATTCGTGACGATGACTGGACTGTTACGAGTGTGCTGCGGACAGCAGATCATAATGCCGTACAGTACCAAAACATCAAAGTGCGTTTCCATTCAGCGAAAAAGATGCTGATTAGTTTTTGTGAACATAATGGGAAACATGCTGAGCTGTATTTTTCTGTTTGATGTTGAAGAAACATGGAGCGTTTTTCTGATGCGCATCAGCTAAAATATAATTGTATCACCTTTGCAGCGGCGAAGGAAACACAAGCTGCCGACTGCAACGGGGATGTGAAAACAAGCGCAATGATCGCATGCATAATATAAACAGAAATTGTTTTTTGCTGGAATAGAGACAGACTGTTCCTGTCACTTAAGAGTTGAAATAACTGAGTGTAAAAGTCTGTACTGTGTCAACGCATCCATCAACATTCACTCAGCACATTCAGACTTTCCTCAGAGTCACATTAGCTCACTGAGGCTGCACGCAAAGCTTCAATCAACACCTGTCAGCCTCCACTACAGTGGCTGTCACCGGATGGAGTGTGGAGCTGAACATGTGGCAGTTGTTGTCTGTGCAGGAACATAAAAATCGGAGTCGTCGTCGTCTTCATTTTTGCGGCGAGCGCGAGCCAATTAATTTGACCTAGATTTACATGAGACGATCCTTTAGGTGGCACCGTCTCCGTCTGCCTGCCTCTAATCGGTGTGTGCACCTCTGCAGGGGTCTTTCTGTGCGTTCGCGGCTCACACACAGCGGACTGCGGTCAATTAGGCCCCCGTGTTAAACCTCCCACACTGCGACAGCCTAACAAATGTAAGCGTTCGACCAAACTGGTGGCAGTTCACCGGTTTGAGTCAGAGAAGATAAATCGAGCTCAGTAAAGTGAGTCAGAGGATGTACAGCATCAGGATGTTTTCTCAGCAGCAGACTGCAGGAAGAACGACGGCTAATGTGTTCGCTTTTAATGTTTTTCAGCTTATTAGCCCGCAGGAGGAGAGAAATCTGACGCACTTTCTCTGAGAAGAGAGTCTGGTAAATAATTTAGGTTTATAAAACTAACTTTATGACGTTGTGCGATTCCTCAAATATGGCAGAATACTTTTTTGTCCTGTGCTGCAATGGACTTCAACTGGAAGAAATTTTATCGGACAGATAAATCATTGGCACAATAATGGAAAATGTACGTTATCGGTTATCGTATTGACTGAAAAAAGTCCATATTGTCCATCCCTAATAATCCCTTTTTTTCAGCCAATACTGGCCAATAATTACCTGCTTCTAGTGGCCGATACTGATAAGATAGAGATAGTTGATTTAACATTTATATCTCCTTCTTCTCTATGTTCACTGGTGGAGAGCAAACCAACTTTCACAGTGAAAACACCTAACTAAACACTTGTTAAGTCAGAGAAAGCAATTTGGCTTCATATCATCAGCTCCGTTTATTGGCTATAATTTCATTGATAACGATAAACAGTCAATTATATAAATCATTTCTCAATATGGTCCAATGTATATCATAAATTATATCTCTTCTTCGTAAGTTTACTCAGCTAAAGAAATATCATTAAGTTATCTGACATTTAAACTTCTCCTCAGACGATGGACAGTATTTAAGTCAACAAGTGAATGAATACAGCTTCTGAATGATTGAATGAAATAGACTATTACTGATTATCGAAATAGATAGCGATTAATATCCTACAGTTCTACAGCTCACTGTAGTGGACAACTAGTCAATCGATTAATCATCACAGCTCTAGTGACAACCAGATGTGTTGGAAACCTCTGGAAAACACAACAACAATTACAGCTACTTCCCTAATTTACCAAACTCCCTTCAAAAACTACTGTATTTATCCTTCTATTACACACAAACATATTGGTATCTTCAAGTACAAACTCACTGGCAGCTTTGACTTTGACTTGTACTCCTCCACATCCTGTATCTTCCAGATCTCTGCATGCCTAAGACTCTTTATTGCCAAACTCCGTTCGCTGCCGAGGCCAGCCAAAGGGAAGCTTTGCACTGATAGTTAATTCTCATGCAGCACCCTGCCGGGAATGCTGTTTGTTTCAATCCTGGACCCTGACCGACTAATTTCTTGTTTAGTTAATCATGCGATACATAATCAGAATTACCCTAAGCTCTGTGAGTTATTCTGTGAAAAGGGATATAGCTGGCTGGCACACATCAGCCTGCACCAGAGCCAAGATGGTTCCTTATAAACCAGCCGTCAGTGAACACAATCAGCTGAGGACATGACGATATTTTAATAGCTGAGGCCACAGAGAAAGGCATTTTCACAAGAGGGGGGGGCTGACGCTGGCATGCTAACCTAACTCTATATCCAGTCAGCTGCGAGTCACCTTTTCACTGTCCTCAGGCCAATTTGAGCCATCTTATGGGCAGCGGCACAACTAGAGTGTGACATACTGCTGTCAGTGATTATAACCCTTTTAAAAAATGTGCGGCAAGTGTCTCAGATCATCAAAAACTAAATGATCCTCTGGGCAGCAAAGTATGAACAGATTTATTTTAGCGTTTAATAGCCAATTAGCTACGGGTCCTCTCATGTAAAGCCAATGAGCTGCTCCATTTCATCAATACCAGCTGGAGCTACTTTCGGACGGACAGTTTAGTGCTGCAGCTTCTTGATTTACTAATTATGACGTTTCACAGATGGGATTGGTCTGTTTTGACGGGCTTAGCTGCTGTCAGATGTGTGAATAGAGATCCATCATGCAAACTAAGAAATCCATTCGATCATCAGAACAGGAAGCAGACGAAGTAGCTCAACAGCGAGCCACAAACTGAATTCATTCATCTGTCTAGTGTCATTAAGCAGTTACACCAAATCAAAGAGAGGCAGATATGTCACGCCACAGTGGCTTCCATGCAGAATCCCATAAGGAAAACACATATTTTAAGCCAGGTGTTCTTTAACAGAACAAACACACTTTTCTAGGGTACTTCAGCGTTCAAAAGTAAGTTAAAGATGGATTCAATGTCCTATCTTTGTGTTTTCCCGTGCTGTCTATCAGTAAAACTGTGTGTGAACCAAACAATGGTGAAATGTGAAAAGAAATCCATCATGCAAACTAAGAAATCCGTTCAATCATGAGAACAGGAGGCAGCTGAAGTTGCTCGTCAGTCAGCTGCAAACTGAATTCATTCATTCGTTTCATGTCATTTAGCGTTTACTCCAAATCAGTGAAAGGCAGATATAGTCACGTCTCATTGGCTTCCATGCAGAAGCCCATAAGAAAATCACAGATTTTAAGACAACAACGACTTTATATGGAATTATAGCGTTCAAAAGTGATTTAAAGATGGATTCAACATCTCTTTTCCAGTCCGGCCCCTCAGTGAAACTGTGTGTGAACCAAACAATGCAATGTAAAAGAAAACCATCATGCAAATGAGGGATTTGATCATCAGAACAGGAGGCGGCTGAAGTTGCTCATCAGTGTGCTGCAAACTGAAATCTTTCTTTCATTTGACGTCATTTAGCAGTTCCACCAAATCACAGACCAGCAGATATAACGTCACGCCACAGTGGTTACCATGCAGAAGTCCATCATAAAAACAAAGATTTTAAGCCAGCTACGACTTTCGAAAGGATTTAAACCTTCAAAAGTAAGGTAAAGATGGATTCAGTGTCCCATTTCTTTCTCTTTTACAGTGCAGCTCCGTGTGTGAACCAAACAATGCTGAAACAGAAAAGAAATCCATCATGCAAATTAGGAATTCGATCATCAGAACAGGAAGCGGCTGAAGTTGCTCGTCAGTGAGCTGCAAACCAAATTCATTCATTGCATTACATTAAGCAGTTACACCGAATCAAAGAACGGCAGATATGTCACGCCACAGTGGCTTCTATGCAGAAACCCATAAGAAAAACACAGATTTTAAGCCAGGTGTCCTCTAAGACAACGTACACACTTTCTAAGGGATTACAGCATTCAGAAGTAGGTTAAAGATGGATACAATGTCCCGTTTTTTTCTTTTTCCGTGCTGCTCCTCAGCGAAGCTCAGATTGACCCAAACAATCCTGAAATGTGAAAAGAAATCCATCATGCAAATTAAGAAATCCATTCAATCATCAGAATGGGAGGCAGCTGAAGTTGCTTGTCAGTGAACCACAAACTGAATTCATTTCATGTCATTTAGCAGTTACACCAAATCAAAGGAAAAGCATGTATGCCATGCCAAAGTGGTTTCTGTGCAGAATCCCATAAGGAAAACACAGATTTTAAGCCGGTAAAAATGTCCCATTCATGTCCAGTGCTGCCCCATGGTGAAAGTGTATGTGAACCAATCAATGCTGACATGTGACAAGAAATCCATCATCAGAACAAGAAGTAGCTAAAGTTGCTCATCAGTGAGCTGCAAACTGACTCCATTCATTTCGGTCACAACACAGTGGTTACCATGCAGAATCCCATAAGAAAAACACAGATTTTAAACCAACTACGACTTTCCAAGGAATCACAACATTCAAAAGTGAGTTAAAGATGGATACACTGCCCCATTTTTGTCTCTTTTCCAGTGCTGCTCCTCAGTGAAACTATGTGTGTGAACCAAACAAATCCTGACATAAAAGACACACACACACACACAATCTCTGATTTCCACACTGGAGGAAAGCCAACATCTGGTAAGAAATGATGCAGCAGCACAGTTGACAGGAGCAAGATTGGCTGAGCCAGAAGAAGAGCCTTGAGGGCTAAACTAGCCTAAACGATGCCGAATGTGAGCTGATAAGAAACAAGAAAATTACGGCAATTTAACAAATCCTGTCAATATTTTTGTGTTTGTTTGTGATCGTGTGGGGTAAGAGCATCCAGCTGGATATCACTCTCAGTTTTGGATCCAAATAAGATGATTAAAGGAGGGAAATTGTTAACAAAAAGCTGCACAAAACACATGAATTGTAATGTTTCTATTCGCCAGACATTTGGAGATATTCCACCAAATGTATTGACATTTGCTCAGTCAGTCATCGCATCCGTCGTCAACAACAACAACGTGCGTGCAGAGCCGTACCAGCCAAAAGCCTGAATGACCATTGTGTGCCCATCAAGTGACAGCTGTGATTTCTTGTCCAGAATCTTTAAAATGACGTCCCCGCTCTTCCAGGTAGTCTTGTGTGCTTTCTACGTTATTTTTACCCTCGCAAGGGAAAATAAGCATCAAAAGGAAGTCAAAATAAAAGCAACAACATTCGACTTCCTTGAAATTTCAGAGCTCAGTCAACCGTGCAACAACATTATGCCCTCTTAAGATGGAGAGTACTCTGCTGTGCGCTTTAAAAGGGGACCCCTGGTAGAAAAACCACGAGCAGCAGCAGCAGCCACAGCAATAAAAATTACATGTTTCATGGATTGTCAGCTGTGCTTGTTCCTGCATTCGGATTCAAAAATTTGCTTGAGGAGGGAAGAAAGGAGGGAGGTGGGGTTTTTATTACAGATTGACATGTGAGGCATCTGAGCAGGCTAATAATATATAATAGTGGTAGTTTAATAGTTTGAGCATGCATTTGAATTAATCAGGATTTAAAGCAAAGTGAAAAATGCAGCCAAGGTTAAAGGTCATGCAGGTATAGAACAAACTGCTTATTTAATATGTTTTATTGTACTTTACTGGCTTCAATCATCATAATTCACCTTTAACACTCACATCAGCTTGTTCTTTAAGAATTAAGTTGCATAAAAGAGAAGTTTTGTTGTGTTTTTATTCACTAATTGGCTCAAAAGTGGAGTTTGATGACAGGAAAAGCGCTAGAAATTAAGGTTTCATCTTATTTTTCAAGCTGAATCTCCTTTGAGATGTTTCTCATCAAGCAGCCAGTGGACTCTCGTGTCACTCTGCCTTTTAATCCCCGTCGAGTGAATTAATTAGCTTACCTTGAAGGATCCACATTAACATCAGCGTGGCTCGGAGTCTTGTTTTTATCTCCATGGCGCAACATCCAGCGCAAAAAGGCAGCTTCCCTTTCAAAGTTGAGCCCGAGCCCTCTCCTCGCTCCTCGGCCGCTGCCTCCTAATTGTCTCCAGGTAACAATTAACAGAGAGCAGCGGGGAGACGTCCGCACGTGAAGCCGCCTCTCCTCTTCCCATCCCGCCTACAAGCTGCGGCTGACATCGCGGGGGGCGCACCGGAGGCTCGGCTCGCCTTCACTTTGGTACAAAAACCAACAGGAGGGAAAGAAGCGTGCAGGTGTTTCTGTCTTTTCTTCTCCTTTCTGTATGTTCAGGCCACTTCTGCTGCCCGGCTGCACTTCAGCGTGTGCTGCTCTCCTCTCTGCTCTCCTCTCACGGTGTACCAGAGGACTGAGGGAGCTTATTCACCTGCCTGCTGCTCTGTGACGCCCCCTGCCAACACAACGCACACTGCACCTCCTCAATAAACTCACAGACACTGGAGCCTGTATTAGGCTGCTGCACAGGTAAGTGGATTTAAAGGGGCATTCTGTAGTTTAATCAGAAGAGGCTGAATTTTATGCCTCAATAAACTGTGAAAATGTGTATCTGTGAGTGTGATTTCAGATGATAGTTTCTGTTTTGCTGTTTGTGTTTTAATTGTTCTGTCTGTATCTTCTTGTACATGTGTATTGTTGCGTTTGTGCTAGGGACGGGCACTTCAATAAGCTCAGGCTGCTGAATGATGACAGTCTTGAAAAACCTGGCAATGCATTTTTGATTCGTAATTCACATGTAGTTTGCTATTTCTGATTTAGATTGCAGCAGCATACAGATTATATGTTTTATTAGTGTCATTTAAACAATATATTTTAATATTCATGTGTCCGTTAAGGGTCGGTGTTACTGATAACTATAACATTTGTGTAGTACCATGAACTGTGATATTTTCTGAGATCGTTTGGTGATTGTCTCTGAGTATTTTTGACAATATTGTAGGTTTTATTTGTATTATATTCACCCTTTGCTTTGATATCACTGCTAAAACTGATGGAAGAAAATTAATGTTTTGTACTGACCAGCATAAAAAGAAATAAAAAAAAGTTAAACTATTACACACGATGCGTTTCCTCTCTTCAACTGACAATAGAAGTAAATACTGATCGTAGAGTGTAACGGCTGTAGAAAAATGACACAATCCATATATAGATTGGTTCCCTATAAACCTCGCTCTCGCTACAGTCTGCCACTGGGCTCGGTCATTATCCCCAGGTAATAATGGACCAGCTGGAATAAACTCTACACTGTAAAATGATAGAAAATAACTCCATTGATGGAGGAGCCAAGGAAGGGAAGAGGGAGAGTGATAGAAACAGAGGTAAAACAATAGTGAACAGACAGGCATTCACACTTACAAGGTCAGTAAGTAAAATAACCTGCCCACGTGTTAATACAACCAGGTGTCTTACTCTGCCTTTTCATTGCACTGATATCAGGGTTTCTGGGTCAAATTGGGATTCTTGCTGTTGTTTCTTTTTGCTCTGGACGATAGCCAGGCTGCTATCGGAAGCCATGTTGCTCTTATCAGGCTGTTTAGCTACTAAATGCTCCATTGTGTTGTCGCTGACTGTGTGTGTGTCTGCTGTTTGGTGCTGAGCAGGTCCTGTACCGTGCTGTAACCTGCCACTAAGTGATGAGACTGAACTAAAACAGTAAAGTCGTGGGATAGAAAACCAAAACAATGAGCTGAAAAACACTACAATGCTCCATTGTTTACATAAAAAGCTGATTTCAACAGCTTTATGTAAATTGTAAAATTTCCTGTGAAAGGGAACACATTTTTCTTTTCCGTGTCACATCGTATTACATCTGGAAACATTAAAAATAATGAAAAACTCCCTCAGTCCAACTCTTAAATACACTTAGCTCGGTATAAATGTAATGTCAACTCCATTATCATGCATTACCTGTTATATTACAAAGTGTAATTCAGGGCAGAATCGATGTCACAGGTAAAAGTCTCACAGGAGCACATTGTGCAGCCACTTATACAGGAGAACAGGAGCTGCTGCAGGATTTTACATTGTAATGTAAGTCTGAGTCCCCGCTCAGCTCACAATAAATGGGTCGTCAGGTGAAATATTAATGCAGGTGGGTCGATGTGTTGTATTTTTAATGTCATATAATGGATTTATTACATGATATTAAGACTCACACGTTTTCTGAGAGCATCACGCTTAAAGTTCACAATTAAAGCGCGGATGGAGACGCCAAACTTCAGTCACGACACACGAAGACAGATGAGAGGATGCTGTCTTGTTTTTTTCTTTTCTGACGTGCTCCGATAGAGCTCCTGTCTGACAGGCAGTTATAATCCTGATTTATTAATGTCGCTCTCGTATTGTGGAACCTGCTGTCCCCTGTCCGCTCCGATTGTTGTCAGATTGTAGGGTTAAACCTGGTTCAGTTTACGCTGAGAGGAAACATGACTCAGACTAATGAGCATGAAACATTTTATGAATTATTCTGAGCTTGAGATGTGTTGAAATGCCAGTGTATGTCAGGGCAAACTGTGCATTTAACACTTTATATTATAGTGTAATTATTTGGCATATAGAGTGAGGATGATAATAACATACTTAAAGGTGCCAGTTAGTACACGGGAAGAATACACGACCTTAAAGAACAACAACGTGTCGATTAAAAGGAAATTACACTGTGTTGTAGGTATTTTTGTAATTACAGAGTACCCTATTTAATAATTCTGGAGGACAGTGGAGGACATGTGATTACTGGGTAACAAGGCAGGGAAAATGGGATAACATGTAATTTGAAGGTGAAATATATATGTATAGATATAGATATCGCATAAGAGCACCAGCATCTCAGACCAAAACAAATGTGTGCCATGTTCAGTCAATAAAGTTGAAGTAAAAAAACAAAAAGACGCTGCTCATGAAACTCACAATATCAAATATGAATCAAGATTCTGTTTCTGCATGGCTGATTTCTAACCTAAAATATTTGAGTGTACTGTTTAACTATAAGTAAGTTTCCTCCCAGGCTGCCATGTTGAAAACAAATGCAGGGAGGGACTCATTCATCCCGGCTACCGACACACAGAGCAGAGAATCTCAGATCACAACACACTGTGTGACGTCATTTTCTGTTCAGGATGCCATTACTCCAGTCTGTCTTTACAGAGCAAAGCGTTGTTCTGCTGTATTAATGTTCGAAATCTCATATATTTGGTGCAAAAGAGCAATCAACTGCTTAACGTCAGCAAAACCAAGGAGCTGATTTTCGATTTTAGGAAAAAGACACCCATGTTGACATCACTGGAGCTGAGGTGGAGCAGGTGAAGCAATAGAAAGTATCCTGACTGGAAACACCACAAACTGGCATGGTTTGTGCACATGCAAGGACAGGAAGGCTCTACAGCAGGTGATTAAAACTGCCCAGAACATCACTGGTACCATGTACATAGCATCAGTGACATCGTGAAGTGAGACGTCTGCACAGAGCCCAAAGGATGCTAGAAGATGACACCCAGAAAATACTTTGTTTTCTTGACCTTGAACTGAAATTTCATTTCTGAAATGATAAATAAATGAACCTTTAGCCTTTAAGTTTAAATGAGAATGTATTCACAAAAACAATGTAAAACGTTTTTACACTTTGAGTTCTTATTATTTAGTCAGTTGTAGATTTATTATGTTCACAAAGTTTAACTAATGCAGTCGAATACAATAGTCCTGCGACACATCCTGCGTTCATGAAGGTTATAATGTTCAGTTTTTGTTAAAGCTTTAATAAAGAGGTGTAGATTAAACTTTATGGTCATTGTGGAGTCTGCAGTTTTTGGTCATGTCGAGCTGTGTTGCATTATACTGAGAGGTGTTCCTATTATTTTGAATTTGGCTAAAAAGCACGTCTGAAACATCATAGTGTTCATGATTTTGTAACTAATAAACTGTCAATTAAAGTCTTAAAATATGACTTAAAGGCGTCAACATGCAATCACAGGTAAGTAGATGATGTTTAAGTATGAAAATAATATTAAAAAATTAAGATTTGTGTACTCTGAACTACATTCAGTCCAGTTAGAGGAAATCTGAAGTCCAAAACAAACTTACCGTTTTCATGGTTTTCAGTATATGCGGTGTGTTGTGAATGTGTGGAGGCTGACGTCAAGTTCCCCGGCTCGAACCTTGTGTATTTCTTACCACAGCATCGCCTTCGTGTCTATATTTTATGTGCTCGTGTGTGTGAAAAATGTGTAAATCTTGGAAACTTGTACATTAGAAACTGGATGTCACCGCTATGTGTGAATAATTGATTGCTTAAGTGTGAAAGAAGCACTAACATGAATCTGCACAGCTTGCATGTTCGGGCCTTTCTCGACCCTGTTCCCCTCCGATGAGCTACATTTCCAGCAGGTCAGGTAGATTTCCAGGAAGGAATTCAGCAGAAATGTTACTGACTGCTCCGCCACCTGTGCTCTCATGCCGGCTGCAAATGATTTACGACCGCAGAAAAGACACTGAGGTGACAGAATCTAATCTGCAGTGGTTGGCATTTGGTTGGAGGCGTGTGTCTCCAGTATTTGTGTCACTTTCAGCAGCTATTTATATGATAAAAAACACTCCCTGCAGTCTTCCTGAATGCACCTATTGTTGAAGTTGGCTGAGATGCTGTTATCTCGCTGTCAGATGCTGGAAGGTGAGCTTAGCCTTGACGGTCTACTCCTTGATAGCATGACTGGACTTCTTTGTATAGACCATTCCCTCCTCGCTGCACTTTGTTCCACTGTACTTACAGTGTCTGAAAAAACAACAAAATGATGGATTACTGCTGTCCTACCACATGCAAAGAGTTCAGATTTGTTGATTGTCTTTTGTGCCATCTAGTGGTCCACACCTGCAGCACCGGCGCCTCCCTGCCCCCCTTTATCCATCAACCTCCACCTGCTTCTTTTTCATTGTATCGGAGGATCGGAGCAGTGTGTGGGCTGCAGATAAAAAACTGTAAACAGGTCAGCAGTCCCTCTTAAGGCTAATAAAGTCTGACAGACAATCAGTCACACTCATGTTTGTGTACCTGTTGGCAGCTTCACTCCTGACCTGCTCGTCTGTGGATGGAGGGAGGAAACACCCAGAGGAAATCCACGTGAGAGCATGATGTCAAATGTAATGTCCTCATAGAAAAGGTGTTTTTCTTGACAGGTTTTGACCACTGAGGCACCATATTTCTGGTTTAGAAGGATAAGAAGATCCTAATGTGGAAAACTCAAGTCTGTAGACATTTTTACCAACCTGAGCCTTAATTTAAAATCATCTTCAGTGCTGTCATAATCAATATTTGTTGCATTCAAAAATGTAATTTTATCTTTATAGAGCTTAGATTACGTAGGTTTAAGGGACACTGTTAATCTGCCTCTCTATACATCCTGTCGTCCCTACCCTGCCTCCCCTGCCTCACATTCATAGTCTTACTCATAGCGGAGGATCATAATCTTAAAAATCAAGTCCATTAACATTTTATGAACCTACACCTTTATGGAAAATTGCGGGGCTGAAGTTGGAATTGCTGATATTAATTCAAACCGGACAGGCCTTGTGTAGAAGTTAAACTTTTTACGACACCCTGAGGTGATTGGATCCCTTATCTCCCTGAAAACTTCTGTTATGTGACTTGATCATATCCATTTCTGCAGCTTGTTAACTTATAAAACTTTGCTGGAGTCTCTAATGGCTCAATCTTTGCACACTCGCATTTGGCAGCCAATCAGTTTTGAGACCAAAATAACTTTTGAATCATAATGTCGATTCCAACGTTTCTGAAAAGTGCTGAAGAGGTCGAAACTCCTGCAACACTTGTAGTATAAAGAAATCATTTTATTACACAATATAGCAATACAATTGTTTGTCATACAGGTTTTACTGGAGTTTAGACCTCCTCAGACTTCTCCATGCACTTTGGAAGAATATGAAGTTGTCATTACAGTGTTTCTCTGTTAGGAGTACAAGTCCTGCGTTTAAAAGCTAAAAGTAGTTTACACATGATGCAGCCAAGATGGGCTTTGTCTTTGTTACATTATTATATATTATAGATGATGCAGGAACATAATTTGCTGCTGTAGATATAATTGAATATTATAGCTGGCTGCAATAATGCTAATTTTACTCATCGTTAATGCTGTTGGTGGTTTAATTTACTGTATAACAATGTGTTTTATACATACATATTTTAATGTGTATCTTATGTATTGTATTTTCTATGAAATCTTAGACTGCAAAGTTACTACAGCAGTGTTGCTCAAACTTTTCAAGGTCAAGGCCAACAAAAACTCACGGACCACCCAGCGTTAACTTCCAATCATCCCCCAAAACAATCTGTCTACTTCAACTGTATATTACGAATTAAATTATAGCCTAATTAGATGACAGTCTGGCAAAACAGCCTCGCCTACTCACTCATCATTGTCTCTGTTGCCGTCCTGGTGGGAAGAATGAGGACATCAGTGTCGCAATGTCTGGCTCCAAACTGGAGACTTGTACTCTCACATAGCGGTCAACGGTTTACATAAATTGTAAATGTGTCAGGCAGGCATTGTCCACGGACCACGCTTTGAGAAAGGCTGAACTATAGTCCATGTGAGGCGCTACTTTGGCACAGTGGTATTTGAGGCTACATGCTAACATCAGCATGCTTATATGCTCACAATGCTAACAAGCAAACGTTTAGAAGGCACAATGTTTACTGTCTCACTTCCTGTCCTGTCATTTTCAGGCTGATGTCATTAAATTTGACCATTTACAACAGGGGGAACGCATCCTGACAGCTTGGACTATCATATGAAAACATCTTTGACTACTCAGGTTATTATCTCTGAAAATTACAAAAAATACAATTGCCGGGGATCAGACTCAAAAGAAATCATCTTGTCCTCACAAATGTTGCCCTCTTTCAAATACTTTTCCATTTTTCTGACAGACGATCTGACAAACCTTTGCTTCAACTGTGGGGAGGAAAATGCAGATGACAGTGAAGAGGCAGAGCTGACATGGGTATTATAGTTTATGTATAGACTGTGGTCCTGTGTTTGGATCTATTTCCCTCATTTACTCATGTAAGTGCCAGTATTTCACTTTCCATAAAGAAGATATTTCTAAAAACGTCCCATCATGGGGAGCAAAAAAAATAAAAAATCTTATTTTGCACGTTTTGCCAATATTAATTTGTCTTCTTAAATATTTCATGCAGTGTTAAAATGTTTCTCCACTACAGATATCCTATGATACCTGTGGACGGCATGTGTTGAAAGGCCAAAGACAGAGGACAAATTAGTTTGTGCAGCATGCTGAAGGAAAGGAACTTAAAGTTCATGTATCAATAAGAAATTTTCTATTGACAGTTGGTTTTTCCTTGATTTTGAATGTTTCATTTTTTAAATTATTTTGATGTTTTTGTTGATGTGTTAAATATTGCCATTTAATGTTGTATTTATTGAATTTGAATAATAATTGTATGTTCTAAAAAGTAAGTATACACTATTTTTTGTTTAATGTTATTCAAGTCTTTAATGCTTACAACACCTGTTATGCTTATCTCCTAAGCTGTCGTGAGGACTAGCCTCTCGCCCGTGAGTAGTTGGAGGGTGTGGTGAACTATATCTCATTAAGCATATACCTGCAAAACTGATATACCTACAGAGCAGGAAATGTGTCTTTTTGAGATATTTATTGTGATATTGACGGGTAAAAGTAGGAGTTCAAGAGTGTAATTAATGTTTCTTGGAACATTTCATGCTCCACATTAACACAAAGACCTTAAAACCAGGCGGTAAGTGCTCTCTGAACCCATGCAAATCAAATTTACACTCAATGTTGCTTGACTTATCTATTTGCACTTCGCACATCATCTCTTAATTTGGATTTCCCTCATCACATCAGATTTTGGCATCACATCTTGTTTTTTCTTGTACATCTCTGTGCAGCCTTGTCCCAGTTTAAACCTGCTGAAAGAGAGGCTGCTGTTCATCGATATGTGCTCTTCCCTCACCGCCACGCTGCCATTTCAGGTAACAATAACTGTGTTTTTTTAAGGTTGTGAAAGACCGAGAAAGTTGACATTTCAGAATCCCACCTACACTAAATCTCAGCAACCGTGGACCACTTCGGTGACCTCTTCAGCCAAAGGATGTCCTGCGGTGAATCGAGCAGCCGGGCCTGCCACTTTGAATTTATTCTGCGTGTGAAAACTTTGACACCTACACACATGGAAACATCTGAGGGCATGAAAGCATGGGCCAAGTTATGAGCCATCAGGACATTTAAATAAGAGATGTCTGCATTTTTTTTAGGATGCAAAGCAAATAAAAGCATGAATAATTCCCCTCCCCTGTGAAGTAAATGTTATTGAATTTTTTTCAAATTAAGTCCCTTTTCTCTGGAAAGATTGATGTCTATCGCTGTCGAGAGTTTGAAGAATCCTCTCTGTGAAATCGGAGCTATTAGTTTACCGTGGACATTGACTGCTCCCTTCCTACATTTCCATTAAAAATTTAGGAGTCACGCTGACAGTCTCATATTGTGCAGCGGGGACACGCAGCAGCAGCAGTGACAGTCGGGCCGGTGAATAATCTCAGAGGCAGTTTGTGTGTGAGGCTGGATGCCTGCCACATGTTTGGTGATATGAGCCCTCTGTGTAATGGGCCCGCTGCCATTTATCACTCTTTATCGTCATTAAAGAGGAGATTAGATTTGGATGAGCATAAGGAATATGAAGATGACCTTGTCTGAGCTCCGCATGTGCATGAAAGTTTTTTTCTCTTCAGGGAGAGATAATGCAACAGCACGTCCTGTACTCCTCTCTGTGAGTTTGAATCTGCATTTTTTCTACATTATTTGTCATCAGACGTAAACATGAATCCGTGCAGGCTCCTATCATCAGCTGTAAATCTGCACCATCCTTGTTCTGCTTCCCTCCAAAGGCTGGAAACTGTAGTGATGCTGATTTAATCTTAATTGCCAATTTGCCTCACGCTAGCACTGCATCTGTTTTATGCGTTCTCCATACATGACACAACAGAGAGCCTGTGACAAAACAGCAGCTTTCTGAGGGATTTTTTATGCCCTCGTACATCTGAACCCAGGTCTCTGTAAGAACAAGCTGCTTTCTTGGATGAAGCTTCACAGACAACAAAACGACCATGAAAGGTTCTTCAAAACATGAGAAATCACAGCTGAGCCTCGCCGGATAATAACAGAGGGTGCTCTGATTCACCCTCTCAAGATGGATTTCATTCAGAAGAAGGTGACAACAAGCTGAGAGAGATAATGAAAGAAAATCTGATGCATATGCACAAAAAGATGCTGGCTGTTTATGTTGATATGATCCTGGATGATATGATAAAATGATGAACACAGATGTTGCTCCAGCAACACGACAGCAGTCCCAAAAAAGAAGAGCAGAGATGTTTCTTCATCTTTGGATCGATGATTGAATAGAGGAAGCAGAGAGATACATGAAAGATGTGTCATCTGTGGATGTAGGGAACACTGATGATTTTATCGATTCATTTCATTGTCAATATATTTCTCCGTCAAGCAATTAGGCGATTTACGTTTGATCAATAACATGTCAGAAAAAAATGGTGATCCTAGTTTCTTAGAGAACAAGATGTTGTCATTCACCGTCTCTTTTTGTCTGACTGGGGATGGGAATCAAAACCTATTTTTAAACGGGCCCCGGGGCTAAACTATTACATACCGAAGTATTGATAAGCTCTGATGTTTACAGTCCTTTTATCAGTACTTTTTAATGTTTTGGTGTAATTTATTACAAAGTTGTTACAGTATCTCTTCCACTAATCTATCGATCACCACTGCAGCTCTACTGTTTTATATTCAGGAGTCACTTTGGCACAGACAGTTAATGTTTTAAACAATATCCATAATCCAAATAGTGACAGAAAGCTTTGTAGTCAGTCACTGAGGACCAAACATTCACTGCCTCCAGCTTCACATATGTGAACATTTGCCTGTTTCTAAGATACAGTATGAGCACCTTTTGTTTCTCCTTCAGCCTAAGGTCTGAAATGTTATACTGGTGCAGCTGACAGGAAGGAGGTATACGTGGTGAATTGCACAGCTCTTACATAAATCATGTCCCCATCTGTTTCTTGCTTTTCAAGTCTCACTTAGTTTAGACGAGGACAGAAACAAATGTTTTTGAGCCGTATTAGAACTGATGTAATATAAGTTTTGTTTCAGCCACATGCCAGAAAAGCCCATTTTCAAAAACTAGAAGATATTACCTTTCAAGTGAAGCCTCATACACGCAGTTATTAAGATTTTCCATGTGGCATGCCAAAAAGATGAAAATAGTAGGTGGGTCTAAAGAGGTGAAGAAGCTTTGAAGGTTGAAAGAATCTGACAGTTTACTGTATATTCTTCATCTGTAGCTTCTTGCAGTTTTTGCAGATGCAGATGATGCAGTGGGTGAAATATTCAGATCTTAACCTTCATGGTTTTTATGGCTGCATATTTCCAGTTAATAGAAATATTCTACATGTTTTGTTTCCTCAAATTAAGTCTGACTGATTCGGTACATCAGTGGGTTTGAGCAAAGTCTTGCTGCGCAGCATGAGTGTTTACTGACTGAGCCAGTGGCAGGTCAGAGAGGTTTGTTTGTACACTGGTTTCATGCTGACAAGTATCGATGCACTTCTTTGAGTCTGTTTTGTCATGGTGGTACGTGAACTTCTGTTTCAAAGAGACTCCTACTGTTAGATACTGTTGGATATACATTTTTTTTTGAAGGAGTAGACATGTGACATCTGGTGTGAGCTACAGCTCAGTTTAATATCTGTTTCAGCGCTGGCTCAGTGCTGACTTGATATCTCCCAGGAAAGACGTGCAGTTCTGACGTCACACCAGTAGAGGACTCCCATGAGCCTCGACTGGAGTCACTCTGAACACTGCTCAGTGACAAATCATTGTGTCACCTCTGTCTTTCATTCCTTTCAATACTCTTTTATTTCCATTGTCGGATAAGGTTATTGCAACTGTTGACATGCTGTTGTGTTCAGCACAATACGTGCTGCACGCCTAAAAACAACATAATACATATTAAAAGTACAAATCATGAGGACAGAACACCTCTTTACACGACTGCAGCAGATGAACTCTGTTTCAACTGTAGCAGATGCAAAACATGTCTGATATTTTCATTACAGAAACATGGAGGAGAGGCAACTCTTGAGGCCTGTGACGTAATGCAGCAGAATAGATAAATGGGCTCTCAAGCATAAGTGGCAATTACATGAGAGATCTATTTGTACCAAGCAATCAGTGGCTGAAGAAGTGGAAACTGAGAAGTCATTTTTCTCCCTTCATTTCTGCAAATATCGGAATCATTAGACGACGTTGTTAAGTGGAGCTCATCTCGTCCAGTCTCACTGTTTCACGATCCAACAAAACAAGTTACATTTTAATTATTTCCCCATCATAAGATGCGTTTTATCCCCAGATCAACACACTGAACTCGACACTATCAACAGCTGCCTGAGACATTATCATTATACAGATTAGAAAGCTACGTATCATTGTGGGAAGTTGAAAGATGAGCCTGACTTGAAGGAATCGAAAGGTTGATGATGAATTAAGTCATTTACAGTTGTGAATATGCATGCGTACATGAGTAAATTAGGATTCATTGTGTTTTATATCACTGCCTCTGCTGAGTGAATCATAAGACAGGAGGCCATTTATCTAAACATATGGAAGCTCATTTCTGCCAGGAAAAGGGGCAAAATGGTCAAGATGAATTAAAATCATGAGACAAATAACTATTTCATAATATTGACTTATCGTATGCTGATTCAAAATGAAGCGGTACATTTTGAAAACTAAAGCTAAATAATGAGATAAGAAGTCAAAAAAGTGAACATACAAACTCACAGTTATGAGATACAATGTGAAAAATATGAGATACTGAGTCGTAATTTATTTTTTATTTCATAATTTTGACTTAACGTGAGTTTCTTTGATCACAACAAACTTATTGCTTCATAACTTAACTTATCACTAATGTATTTTGTTTTTCAGGTTTCCATATTTAACAAATGTAAAACACAAAATTTTACATTTTGGCCATGTCACTGCTTCTGCAACTGAACCATAGGAGGCATTTCAGAGAAAATTAACATTACAAAATATAAGTATAGAAGCCCATTTCTGCCAGGAAAAGAAAAAAATGCTCAAGGTAAATCACAGTTATGAGTGAAATGATAATAATCTCATTATATTGATGCATATTAAACATTTCTTTTGACTTGAAATGAGATTAAAAGTCAAAGTTATGGGAAACAAAGTCATAATTTAGAGATAAAAAAGTTAAAAATGTTGACATACTAAACCAAAATTATGAGATAAAGTGTAGAGATTATGAGACAAGAAGTCAAAATTTAAAAAAGATAAAGAGTCAAAAATTACTTTCTCAACATTATGAGACACTAAGCCACACTTTAGAGGTAAGTAGTCAGAAAATTGCATACTAACTCAAAATAAAGAGCGAAAATGAGAGGATTATGAGACAGAAAGTCAAAATTACGAGATACTCAGTCATAATTAGTTAAAAGATTTAAAAGTCCAAAATGTTGTCATACCAAGTCAACATTATAGGCTAAAATGTGACAAATTACGAGAGGAGTCAAAGAATTGACTTCAAAGTCTAAATGACACTGACTAACTTCTAATTCATAAACTTTACTCACCACTAATTTAATTTATTTTTCTGGCAGAAATCGACCTCCATACATAACTAAAGGTAGAGCACAACAAACTACAAAATGTGTCATGTTTGGACATTTCCAGAGTTGTGAGAAAGCAGCTCTAAAGGAAAACATTTTAAAATCGAAAGCAGCACTTGGACTACTTTACAAACTCAAACCTACACTTTGGCCGAGTTGAGAGGAGCAGTAACATTTATCACACAGTGTACTGTACTGTTAGCAGCCTTTTTACAGGCTCATTATAACGGCTTATCAGATGCAGCAGGAGTCAGGGCTCCTCCAGGGCTCTTCCAGCTCCGTGCACAGCTCACTACAATGAACTCTTAGACAATGTGACACTGCCATTTAAGAGCATCACAAAGTGTTGCCATATATTGCTCCCTCTGCTGGCACGGCTCCCGAGACATGAAGAAAAAAAAAAAGCTGAGCCTTTAAGCCAAATGTTGCAGCGATAGGAGCTGCTTACCTTCGCATTCTGGTGCATTGGATGTAAATGACTTGCTGCTGTTGGCCCTGCGCTGCTGTGACACACAGCCTATAAATAAACTCTCGAGCCCTCCTGGCTAGCTGAAGGTCTTTTGCTCTCGCTCTCACACACACAGGCTCACACACAAACACCACAGGGAAACAAAAGCCCCGAAATCTGCCGACGAGGTATCTTCGCAGGTCAACAGCCGAGACCCTCTGCCATGTAAAGAGCTAACAGGAGCTCAATTAGGGCATGTCAGCTCATATCACTGCCTTTTTTTTAATAGATATTTGGGAGGTTTTTTTTGTCATGTTATTGTTGCTGCTGCCCTACGAGAGTGAAGCAATATGGAGTTTGACATAATGAGATGGAGCCAGACGGCGATCAGAGACACATAAGGTCAGAGCCGGGGGGCCAGAGGCCGACAGCTGAATCTCACATTCTTCACTGCAGACAGACAGACTGCCACATCCCACCATCTGTACCTCCCAGTACTGTCAACACACACAGAAACACACACAGCTACCTACAGCAAGCGGGGAAAAGGTGTCACCTTAAATCCTGCTGAGCTAAAACTCACAGGGAAAATACAAAGAGGAGAACAAAAGTCTAATCTGTGTGGATTGTTTGTGAAAGAGCTCTGGTGTCCACGTGTTTTACAAACACATATCCTTTCAGGAATACTCTGACATTTGGAGGGATGCGCTTATTTGCTTCTTGCCGAGAGTGGGATGAGAAGATCGATATCTCTGTCAGACTGGAGAGAAAAAAACCTGCTCCCAGACAAGAAATAGTCCAGCACATAAACCCTTCTATAACCAAAATGTGGTGTCACTCTTAGGTTGTTGTATGAAATAAAACATATAAGACGTATATTTGTTAATTTGTTGAGCTTACGTAGTGGATGTTGTCATGTTTTGGCTTTTTCCCTCTGTTTCCAGTCTTTATGCTAAGCTAAGCTAACTGTCTCCTGGTGACAATTGTGTATCTAATGGAGCGATAATCAATCTTCTCGTCTAATTCATGGTGAGAAAGTAAATACAGAAACCGTCAGTCGATTCAGCGAGGGGCCCAGACAACATCAGTATGTTTATGTTCAAGTGACGAATGGGATGAGTCAACAAAACAATGAAGCTGAACTATGGCCTTATTTTAGTCCAAATCATGATCGTCCTCTCACCCTAACCAAACCTTGAACGCACAGTTTGTAATTTCTGTCCGACTTCCCTTTATCACTCATGTCTTAAAAATAGAATAACAACAGACGACCAATGGAAACTTACCTTGAACATAAACTACAGGTTTGTCTGGTTTGAGCATTGTTGGAAACATTTGGGATAATGTGAGAACACAACACAGAAAAACATTTAATTAAGTATATAATAAAGGGTAGACACAAATTATTTGATCTCTGAGGTCAATGCCTCTACATGTCCTGCCATAAAGGGCATGAAAAAACTCATTTAATTTGGAGCACTTGTTGCCATACGTCCCCCCAAAAAGTCAAACTACTCCTTTAACATTGTGTTTTCTAGATGAATATAAAGACTGGGCTCTTCTTTGCATGATGCTCCAAAACTAGACTTGGATCGACTGCTCCTTTAATTCAATCTTAAACATGCTGGGTTTCCTGTCCTCAAACTGTGTGGAGATTTGATTGATTATTTAAGACCAGCATCAGTTAGAGTTGAGATAACTCACACTCAAAATCTAATTTTAAAAGAGGAGAGAAACAGTTCAAAGAAGAAAGTTACGGTTCCTTTTTGAAACGTATGAAGAAATAGAGAACTGGGTTAAAGAGATCTGAAAAAAAAAGCAATTGTGTTAAAATCAGTTCATTAAAAAGCATAAAAAAACATCGAATGGAGGATTCCTACATCAAAGCAGACGAGCACAGCCACATAAAGTGAAATCAGAGTATCATATGACTTCTATCTTTTAGTTTAAAGTGAGAACACTCTTCCCATCTGACACCTCCAAGACTCTCCCATTGAGATGCCTCCATTTAATGCCCGTTTAGCCTTTGTGGCCCTTAATAAGCTACACACTTCCACTGAGGCTGAGGCTGAAGCCATTGTGGGCCCCTCTTTGTGTCACGCCTTACGACAGACATCTGGACTCCTCTTCTGTTGCCCAATTTCCAGTCCCATTCAACAGGGACAAAGGGGAGCAGGCATCTGACCGTCCAAAAGTCACTCTCCATCATGTTGTGCGCTCGCGGCCTGACACGGAGACAATGAGGTGGAGGTACGGCACCGAGGAACCGGTCTGGTCTGAGCTGGAGGAGGGGCAGTGAGTGGAACAGAGCTCATCACCCCCAGGAGAGCTGTGCGTCTCCACAACTCCCAGCCGGGCACCAGAGGCTCCAGCGGGGCCAGATTGCGGAGGAGTGGGTGAAACAACAGCTGCTTAATAAATCAGAGGGTGGAGGCTAAAAAGAGCAGGACTGCAAAGACGTGGAGCGCCGAGGACGACCACAGTCAACACTCTCCATCATCATTATCATCAGCAGCAGTGACGATAGTGACACCGGTGACAACACTGAGCTGCTGAGGTTGTTGATTATTGATAAACAATCAGCAGTCGTCAGCGTTTTAGAGCTCTCGGGTTTATTTATGCGGCACGAAAAATGACAGATGTGCCTCTTGTACAGACGGACATCTTTCATTAGGAAGAACAATACTTGTTTTACAGGCGAGCATGTGGAATAATCACCACTTCTGTCCTGTAATTTGTTGCATATTTTGTGCTATTGATGTCCGACAGCATGCGGTTAGGAGAAGAGACCATTTAGGAGTGATACATGAGCAGTGTTACAAGTGTTACAAGGTTTTAAATACACAAGACGTGTTGTGTTGCTGTATTTACGCATTAAAGAATATACTGTTGTCCTCAGTGAAACTACTCCTGGTCTATATTTTGAATATGGTCAAGCAACAAAAGTAGCTTCACACGATAATAAATTCCTCCTGCACTTTGTATGGAAGCTAGCTGCCATTAGTGTAAGTGCTTCAGATAAAAGAAAAGCCCTATAGGCCTATAAGTGCAGTCCATTTACCATGATCCAACTTACTGTGCATTCAGACTCAATAATTTCCAGTATTTTTAAGAAGTAGCGTCGCTATTGCTAAAAACAAAACAACCCTAACAACGTGAACTTTTTAGATACAGTGTGTGCGTGTTGTCATTGTCGCTAGTCGATTTATTGTTGTTTATTCATTGATTTTTGTTTTTTAGGCAGCTTGCTTTTTTGTTTGCTCTTTTGTTCCCTTTATGCCTTGGATTTTATAATTACATAATTGTTTTACATCATGATGCTATTTAGTATGTGAGA
The DNA here is from genome assembly GCF_965226575.1 of Pagrus pagrus. Classification (NCBI taxonomy): domain Eukaryota; kingdom Metazoa; phylum Chordata; class Actinopteri; order Spariformes; family Sparidae; genus Pagrus; species Pagrus pagrus. The sequence continues at coordinate 11,209,432 of NC_140188.1, forward strand.
AGATTGAAAAGTGACGTGAAAAAACTAGACCCTCCCCCGACTCTCTCGGTTGCCTGTGGACGATAAGTTGTTAAATGCTGCTGGACTGTGGATTTCTGCTGTGAAGGACTCGGGTGGGATTTTCTGCAACAGTCCAAAGGATGTAACTTTATGCATGTTCTCGAGTGCTCGTCTCAGAGCCTCTCTCCGCTCTGCTAACAGCGAGCAACAGCAGCTAATGTTAGTTTAGAGATGGAGTACGCTAATAGAAACTAACGACCGGCTTCCAGCACAACAAGGTCCACAGAGCATCTTTAACCTGGATTTAAAAAAACAAACAAAAAAAAAAGAACTTAAACACAAAGTCTTGACCTCTAACCCGACTTGAGGTTTCCAGCCATCGTGGTTTATCGAACTAAAAAATGATACTTGCGACCCCTCAACACCAAAAACAGCCAAAAACAGCACTAAGTTGAAGTCAAAATTGGGGGAAAACTTATTAAAATAGTTTTGTATAACATTTGATGTTTTGATACCTCAGATGTTGGAAACAAACAGCCCAGACCCAAGGCTCATTAAAACATCTGCATCAAATTTAATTGGAGCCGACCTCATTGGGAATCTTTTTACCTTTGTCGGGGTTATTCTTATTTAGTTTAACTCACACTAAAGATTAAATTTCCAAACCTTAAACCTTAAATCATTGTTCACGACCTGAAACTTAAACCTTAGCCTTTGTTTAACACCTTTAACTTCAATAATTATGCCAACACAGAATGACCAGAAAATATTGTAAGTTTTATCTAATCTATAGAAGCTCATTTCCACCAGTTAACGACAAAAAATGAATGAAAAACTGAGCCTTCATTCAAAAAGTCGAAATTATAAGGAAAAAAGCAACTTTTCGTCACATAATTTTAACTTTTTATCTAAAATTTTGACTTTCTATCTCATAACTATGACTTTTTATTTCATAATTTTGACTTTTTATCTCATAATTATATATATTTTTCTAATAATTTCAATTTTGTATTCGTTTCTATGACTTTTTAGTTCATAATTTTGAAAATGTTGACTTTTTATTCCATAATTATGACTTTATTTAATAACTATGACTTTTTATTTCAGAATTTTGGCGTTTTATCTCATAATTTTCTTTATTCATAAAATAACTACTATGGAATACTATATAGGCTATATTTTAGTATTTAATATCTGCTTAGTTTTCTGTCTTTCTTGTCTTTATCCGGCGGAAATGGACTTCCATACATCTCACGGTATTGTGAGCACTCGTATAGCTGGAGATTACGCACATGCAGGAGGCAGAAGTCGTGCCTGTCCCTTTAAAACACTGACTCCTGGAGCTCGCTGAGGATTTGGTGCGGATAGCAGGGAGTGCGCAGCGCAGCTCCGCTCGGCATGTGCAGCGCGTCAGTCTCGCTCCAACTGCGGCCGCAACCCGCCGCCGTCCCGACCTCAGCAGAGAGAGGGGGATTGTTTTATTTATGACAGAGATAAAAATAGTTAAACCTAATTTTTTACACATAATTTCAGCAGCTGAAGGGGTTACCTTAGAAAGAAAGAAGTGTGTGCGACCATGCGGGGATGAAGAAGTGCCGCTGCTGAGTTTTGTTATTAGGTTTCTCCGGGGCGGTGCTGCCGCTGCTGCTGCTGCTGCTGCTGATCATCATCACCCTGCTGCTGGCATGGCTTTCTGGGAGTGATATCAAAGTTTCTCTGGGATGATTTTACTCGCTTGAAATATTCCAGCTGAGGCTCAAGCTCCGAAGAGGCGCAGCTTCAGTCAGATCTGGACTCATTTAAAGAGTGGAGGCTTTAATTTGACTGAGTGTCAAGAAGCTGCAGAGGATCTGACACCTGGAGAGAGTGGAGATGAACTTTGGACATTTACTTCTTGTGGCTGTCTCATTCATCACCATCGCATCAGGTAAAAAAACAACAACAATATTTATATCATTACGCAGATGTGTGTTTCCTGTTTCTCTGCCTGCACACACACACACACACACACACACACACACACAATCAGAGCCCATATGGTGTGACTGCCTCGCCTCGTCTTATCGTGTTTTCTGTCCCTCCAGATGGATGTAAATGTTGTGTTTAGCTGCATTTCAAACACGTTTTCCGAGACAGCTGTGGGAACCGAGCGCGTCCTCCTCAACACGATATGAATTATGAAAGCAAATGTCACACACGCATTCATTTGCAATATTTAAATACCAGGGGTGAATGCCAAGAAGATGCACGTTTTCTCAAAGTGTCCCCCACCCCCCTCCACCCTCCACCCTCCTGAGCACTGAGGGAGGCCATTAGGCAGCAGGGGAGGTCGAGAGGAGCTCCAAAGTGAAACCATTTAACTCTCACTTTTAGTGCAGCTGTGGGCACAAAAACTCTCAGTGACAGTGTCAGAGTCTGAGTCTGAGCCTCCACTCCACCCCGAAATAACTGCTTCTGATGACACACACACACATATATGATTAAAAAATGATTTTAAAAGCTCATTTTGATTACCTTTAGAGATAGAGATTAATTTTTTCCCCCCTTTTTTAACCATTGCTCTTATAACAGCTTATATTCATGAGCCTTAATCCAAACCCTAAATAAAAGCAGGGCTCAGAAAACAATTCATGAGAGTGCAGATGTTTTATCTTTTTACAATATATTGCATTTGATCATAAATGCCTGAATTGTGTGTTTCGGTTTTAATCTTTTAGCAAAATGAGAATGAATCAGAGGAAATCTTCACTGATGCTTCAAACTACAGTCATATTTTAAATCAGAGCCTGGCTGAGAATTCAGAAATCTGAAAACCATATATTTGCTTGCATTAATAAATATACATACAGAGCATTATTATCCCTTAAAGGTGCCCTGTTGAGTTTTCGACCACTAGTGGTGCTGTGGAGCAATGTTTTAGTCAGTGAAGTACGAGCTGTCAGGGCACAAGTCTCGTCCTGCTGGTGGATCAATTCATGCTTTACTGCAAATTCAGAGCTGCTAGCATTAATGCGCCAGAGGAGGACTTATTGCAAGTAAACACAATGAAGGCGGCTTTTCGAATGTTTTACAAGAAAGGAAATTGCGTCTACAGGTACAGGTCTCACCCCTCCGACATGATTTTGCGTGGACGTTATGATTATACCTGGACACAGCCACTGGAGACGAAGTCCCATTTATTTCTATGAAAGCGGCTCAGTGGCGCATGAAGCAAAAATGACTCGACTGTCTTCTGCAAAGACTCCACATTGTGGGGCCCATAGAGCTAATCTCTGGTTCACCGCCCGGCTAACTTGAATGAGGAAAAAATAATTTAATAGTGCAACTCTTCTAGACTTTCAAAATTTTATTGGACCAAATGACTCTTCTGACAGTGAAACGAGGTATTTTGCAGGGGTTGTGATGCTCAAAAACATTTATCCACCATTTTACAGGAGCTTCTTTCACAATGTTAGCTTATGGGAAAAAGTATTTTTGGACCCAAGTTCATCATGTAATAATGATATAATTCCACGGTTTGGCCACTACGAGATGCATCCATCTCCTTTTAGCTGTCTTTGGTCTACACCAACTCCTTTGTGCACTTTAGCAGCTAAATGCTACTAAGCTATGTTTGCTAGATAGTTGTTAACTTTGTTTGTCTGCTGTCTGGTGCAGAACAGGAAGCGTACAGTTAGTTTTCAGAGATTTCTTTTTAATGAAAACTTTGGTCTGTCCTGCTGCTGAAAACGTCACGGATACGAGCACCTGAACCAAAGCAGTAGTTGCAGTCCCTAAAATCAAAACAATGAGCTGAAAGATGCTACAATGCTTTGTAGAGCGAAAGGGAACTGCAGAGTCAGGCGATGATCGTCAGTAGGAGTGATACCTTTTAAATGTTAATATACATTTACTGATTGAAGCGAGTGCTGACAGTCTCTTGTTTCTACTGTTTCTTAACAACAATAAGCATGTCGTTTAAATCCCAGGACTGTAATTGTCTTGATTGGCTAAAATATACACTATCAGTAAGTCAGAAACTGGTCAATTTATTAGTCTAGTCACTCTAATTTACACCCTCCTCAATATTATAATTAAACTGTAAACCCTGAGCTCTGTGGCCCCAGCAACGCCTCTCTCAGCTGGCTCTGCTTCATCGTTATAAACTGGTGCCACCTCTCAACATTAAAGGCACTTTTCAACACCCACACCATCTGCTTTCATCCATTAATCTTGAGTGGGTATTTCCTCTCATTCCCACCTCCATCAAACTGCACGTTCCCGCAGGGGCGGTGTGTATTTTCATAAAAATACTCGAGAGAAGAAGGATTCAAACAGGTCTAATAAGCTCTGCGGGAGCTGTGTTGAGACAAATGCCACACTGGAAGATATCATTCTGTTGTTTTTATGTAAAAAAATGTGTCGGCTGTAGCGAGATATGTTCTGTCTGTGTTGGTGTGTCCGGCCAATAACGTCTCCGATGATGTTAAGATGCGTGCTGGGGGGTTTTGTGTTTCTCCTCGTGTGTGATTGAAAACAAATACAACAACAGCGTCCTTCACAAATTGCATTCGATTTCACACAGCAGCCCCTCCTCACACACACACACACACAGAAACCAAATCTCAATTAAGACACCGTCAGTGTGGACCCTAATACCTCTCATTGAAATCTCAGTTATCTGGAGCTGCATTCACACTCAGCTGTTTGCGTGCTGGCTGTGGAACTAATTGATGCTAAACAACCCTTAGCTGGTGATTTGTGTCCACTCTGTCCTCCTGCTCATTACTCGGTGACAAATATGGCTCAAGGCTGACTAAAGCCTCTCACAGCCCTTCTTGATGAGGTGGCCGTGGATGATGAAACCACTATGCGCCGCAGGCTTGAGTCATGTTGCCGGATGTTGACGGTGTCCCACTTCTGGTACAGTCGCCGATGACATCATTTAGGGATTAGATTTCTGGTGAGGAGGACAGTTGCCAAACAAAGGGCTCAAAAACGCCCAGACTGCCGCCAGGAGAAACTCAAACCTGACGCCGCTGCTTTGAAATTTAGTTTGCCGTGGCACGTTATCGCACTCCCGCAGAGATTACTTGGCAAAGTCACAAGAACTCCTTGAATGTTTTTGGCCTTTTTAAGTATGTAAATGAATTGAAATTGAAAAAGACAAGGAAATCTCAGCAGACAGCCACCAGCCCCACAGACAAGCTGCCAGCCGTCTGCTCCTGTCTCAGTTCAACTCGCATGAAAAAGTTAGTCTCTGAGCAGTGTGCCAAACAGGTAGATAGTCGTGTTTGTCTCCAGATATCACGCTGTGAGCTCAGACGGGTCCAGGTTCCTGTATGTGTTTTTCGCTCCGAGCCTAGCTGTCGCTTAAGGGCACCAAGATCTGAAGCAAAACAGAGACGCCCCCTCTGAGGATTTGTTGTTTTCACACATTAGTGTGACAGCAGTACACTTGTGCCCCTGGGGAGGATGCGAGGTTACTATTTAGAAATACTAATTAATGAAAGCCCCCCCCTCGTTACGCAACGCCGCAGCTACGAGCCAAGAAACGTCAAACATAGCCCGAGTCAACAGGGTTTGCGGGACGTGATCTTGATCACCCCCTCAGCTCTTACCCCGATAACTCTGGGTGTTCGATGAGGCAGAAATGCAGGAGACGCCACGAGCAAACATGTGGGCGTGTCTGAGTTTGCAATTAGGGCCAATGTGATGGCTTGTCTATCAGAGCTGCGTGCGGCACTAATAGACTTTCGTTTGACTGCTTGCGTTCTCTGGATTTCTGTTTTTTTTTTTCTATTTGTTCTGTGAATAAATGGAGAGATTCTCACAGAAGAAGACACAATCATGACAATTACTACAATCAACAAATCAACCACTCATCTGTACACACATGATGAGATCATAATGAGTTGAGTTTGTAGCTCTAATTTTTATTAATACAGCTGACAAGACAACAAAAAATCCCACGCAGCCCATCACTTGTACTCACTTTACTCATGAAATCATGCACTTCAGACCTCAGGTGACGTTCACACAAATGGCCCCATGCATACAGTATAATGTACAGGCTGCCAATCAAAGACTGTGGGTAAGCGTACCAATTAAAGCGGCTATAATTGATATTATTTTAAATGCACGGTGTGTTCTTTCTGCCACGAACAAAGCATTAGACATATGTAGCGTGGGATCACAGGAGCTGTTTTTCTATACTGTTAAACAACCGACATTGCTGATGAAATATTCTATATATATATTACTCAGACGGAAAAGTTAACAGAGGAGATAATGTTTTAAAGTTTTATTCACATTACTTTTAGTCACATTTGTTTACTTTCGTTACATATTTCTCTGGGTTTGAACATTGTTGAAAACATTTGAGATACTGTGATTACACAACTTTTTAGACATTTTAATTTGGAAATGTTGCATATTCTCTATTTAAAGGTGATGTATCAAATGGTAATAAGCGAGAGGTTGCTGGTAGTAATGAAGCTACATAGAGTTACCACCTGTATCTGCAGCTCTCCTCGGCTTTATAGAGCGTCATAGCCAGTTTCTGCTCACTGTTTTGATTCACACTCTTTACTTCCAGCATTGTTTTTTGGCCACAGCAGGTGGCTGCTCAGCGCCAACAGCCAAACAGACACAGTTAGCAACTAGAATGGCACTCAGTAGAGCGCATACCTCCACCAAGGCCCAACGGTCCCCTCTCTTACTCACTCATACAGCAGATACCAGCCACCTAAATACGCTTGATTATTTTCATCGAGATCCAGACACTATTCCTGTAAAAATGAATTAAAATGCTGATAAACAACCCGATCATCAGAATAAATGTTAGCCAAGTACGTCGAATTTTCTATTTCTCTCTTGTCACAACGCTTGTGCTTATGTTTAGGCACAATAACCACTTGGTTAGGGTCAGAAAAGCATCATGGTTCGGCTTAAGATACCTGTTGACCAGCGCTCATGGATTGAGATGGTCCGACTTCCTGTGACAAACAAAACAAAAACACCCATTCTGTTTTAAACTACATTGACCACATACAATCTTGAAGCTTCCTTGAAAACAAAGCTCTACCTACAATTTCAACTGACAAATCGGTTCTTTTATCGGCAATAAAACGGCTGGAAATATGGCTTATCTGCCAATGTTAAAGAAAGCTAGGAAACATTCCCAGATCCGTCCCTTTATTCGGATCCGAACCAAAAGTTATCAATCAAAAAACAAATGTACACAGGTGAGAACATAACCTGCTAAGTAGCTGGTGAACATAGCGGAGACCGTGCTTGATTTACATTCATCATTTGACCACAAACACAACTCCAAATCCATAATAATGTTTCTCCATAGCTCCCGGCTGTTAATAAATAACTGCTTGCTAACAAGTGCCATATCAATTTAAAAATGGATTATATGTTAATGTTGTTTTTCGCACCGCGTGTATGCTGCACCCAAGTGGCCAAAAAAAATCAATTATTGTAGATTTAAATTCATTAGCTGTTAATGTAACACACAGCATGCTGAGCTCCTCCAGCTCGATATTATTTTCACGTCACATAATAATGCCTCCTAACTTTTACAGGTCAGTCCCATATTACACAGTGTAGCTTATAGTCTTTAGACTTATCACAACAATTTAAAATCATTCAAAAACAGAAAACCCCTCACTCAGAAGACTAACACGAGCAAGCTGTCGAGGAGGAGATCGACACGTACTGTATGGCATTTAATATCCATAAATATTGGACTGTATCGCAAAAAAATTATCAGCTTCAATGTCACCGCGGATCAAATGAGCAGTGCTGCTAAATTTACTGTTTCTCCGTGAAAAGCACCTCCGCCGCTCCCCCTGACACATTCATCTGAACACAGTACAGCCTTGAGAGTGTACCAGGGAGCGACAACCTTGCATTAGGCCGGCACGCGCTCATTCACAAAGCTCCTGCACATTGGATGACAGCTCAAGGTTGACTGCCATTCACTCTTATGGATTATCGAGTTCTGCTTTGCCCCTCGCGCTGAAGGTCTGTGAGGTTCGGAGGAGTTAAGGCGTGTTTAAAGGGGCTGGATTGATTTGTGGGCGAACCTGTGACACAAAGATGATGTGTGTATTTGTGATAAACATTCGATACGAGCGGTTTGGATCAACACACGTGTGGAGCCGTGCATTTTAGCGCCTGTTTGCTGAAAAACATGGGATTGTCGAGTTGTTATCTCCTGTTGTTTTTCTTTTAAACTCATCTGTTGTTTTTGTGTTTCATTTGCTGCTGGGAAACCACTTAAAGCAGCCAGACGTGACTCCGATCTATCCAAAAATTAGACTTTCATAAAGGTGAATGTATAGTAAATTGAAATATATACACCCTATCGATCAAAGCTCTGAATTTTGTGGATCATAAAAACAGCTTCAATGAACTGAAGCAGCTTTTTGTGAAACATCTTTTCCCGTGTTTGTGTAATTTGTCCTAAAACTCAACTACACGACTAGACGATGTCCTTCCTACTTGTAAATCTGAAAGTGATTTCACACCAGGATGCCTCAGATTAATGTTTTTCACACAAATCAAGTCACTTGGATATCTCTGAGGACCCACTGCGGGCTCTAATGGCCCGTGTTTATGATCCGACTAAAAACGCACCTTCACAGGCGTCCCCATTATCGCCCGTGACGTTTATTTTTCCGTGTCACAGGCGGGGCTGACAGACTTTCTTTTTGGCTGGAAGGTGCTTTCAACCGCAGCACCACAATCTTCCTGTCATGGAGCGAACATTACTGTGAAAATATTCCTTCTCACAAAGAAAATGTGTTGCTGTCATGCTCAAGGTGGCGTAGACTTTTCTCTGATTGCACACTTGTCTCAGGAGCGGGTTGTTGCTTGTCACTTTGGCCACCTGAAGCTGTTTGCTGTTCTTTTTCTCATCAGACAGGACTATTTTTCCTGTAATACATCAGAACGGCGCTGCATTGATCCTGTCGCATGATGGTTGTGGTTGTATAAGTGCTCATTAACTCTCATTTATTATCCCCATTTATATATTTTCCAATAAAATTAATACAGAAGAATTTGTCACGGTGACGTTAAAACCAACTGAGAGCAACCGGGACTGACACACCGCGCAAAAGAACGGCTGGATCTCATGAAAACAGAGAGCCAGACAGCTGCTCTAAATGTATATAATTAAAGGATGAAAAAGACCAGTCTTTAATGGTTAATGGTGTTGTTAATGGCAGATTGATGGTTTTATTGGGTGGTTTGAACGATGAGGCAACCATTTAGCCTGCAGTTCTGCGCGTATGAATGCAAAATGTCTGTCAGAGCCAAAAAAAAGCCCCGAACATAAAGTGCTCTTTCAGTTTTCTTTGGAAAGTTTGGGCACCATATAAAGGAAGTGATCAGAGTAATCAAAGACTATAAGAGATAAAGAACTAAGAGATTAAATGTACGTGAAGTTGAAACCAGTGGAGGATTACACAGCGATTAGCAAGAAAATACATCCTCCCACAAATCTACAAAGGATTTCATACCTCCTGGTTTAGATAAACCTTCTTTATTCAGGGAATTAAAGATGCAAATAACACATATGCAAGATCACAACAAGACAATATTTGTGGATAATATATCACAAAACAAATATTGCACACTCACACAGCCACACAAATTAAAACAATCATATATATATTATTAAAAACATGAGCTATAAAAGTCCCTCAGAGGAATGACTGTTCCTCTTAGCTTGCATTAAAACAAACATTAAAGCTGCACTTTTTCATGTTAACTACGGACGTGTCATCGAAGCTCCTTTCTGTTCATCGTTTTGGTTTTTATGGCGCACAACTTTACTGTTTCGGCCCTATTTCACCGCTCTCTCCTGCCTCGTTTCCTGCCACAGAAGGCAGCTGTGTTCTGCATAAGAAACAAGGAAACGCTCACTGCACGGACAACAGACAGACACGTTTAGCCATTAGCTGGTGAACATCGAGGAGCCTGGGAAGCAAGATATTTCCCTCGGGAGGTGGTGGAGACCAAAAACAGAGCGTAAAAAAGTAGTGAATGTTTGAGGTGGACACAAACACGACGCTAAAGAAACGTTAATGCTGCTCCATTACTGATGGATGTGTAAACTGTCTATTCAAGGCGATAACAGGGTTATGGACATGTTTGGGCTATAGCACGACACTCACAAGATCGATCAGCTGTTTTCGCTGTTGTGTCTTGTCAGATTAATTCCTACATTCCCTCCTTGAGGCGACTGGTTTTCTTGTTTTGTTTCTGGTTTGCGACCTCTACTTGTTCAAAACTAGGCTATGATTCTTTGCATGGCCTAGTTTCTTTGCTCCAAACCAGTTGATGGAAACGTGCCTGACTTGTTTTTCCGTTTTTTTGCTTCTATAAAACATTTAAAAAGTTCTTCAAGCTTCAGAGTCTCTTGGCAGATGCAAACAGAGCGAATGTTGTGTCTGCAGCTTGTTTTGCGGCCCCTGAACGGCAAAAAAATTTAATTTTTTGCTTTTAAAGGAGATTTTGTTTTATATTAACCTTCAGTATAACCTGAGCTTAATCCATTCATCCAATATTATGTGCAGCAAGTTGCAAAAGTCTGCGGCTATTGAATACCCTGATACTGAAATGTTGTGTACAAATGCTCCACGTGCCTTACCTTGAATTGCCCCCCGGGGACAAATAAAGTTTTTGAATTGAATTGAATTGAAATGAATGCTGAAGTTAATTTTCTTTTTAGTCTGATCGTTGTGTGCTATTACAAAAAGCCGAGAGTCAATCTATAAACAAAAACATTTAATTTGATGATGCTTTTCAAGAGATGTGCCGTCTTTATAGAGTCAGAGGATCAGATCTCGAGCCAAGGTTCTGTCTCTTACCAAAAATTGCTGTTTAACATTAGCAATCGTGTTTGTCTGATGAAATAACCCTGATGATGCCACTGTGACTCAGTGACGGGGGGGAATTTAACAGGCAACAATCGAGAGTTGTTCAACATCATTTCCTCGGTTTTCGTACCAGACCTTTTGGACTTTGCTTCATGGATTACATCTTTTTTTTTTTTTCCAAGTATACAAGCTTCATGGTACTCTAGCATTAAACTGCTGGAGTAATCTTCGACGAGGTCAGCTGACTCGCGGTGTTTGTTTTTGTGGTAAAATCCAGTTAGGATAGAAGAGGGAGAGTTCAGAGTGATGTAACTGTATTACATGAGGCGGAGATTGAGACAGTGAATCATTGCGTGCCTTAAAAACACGCTCCAGCAGCGGGACGCCGCTGGGCTGCAAAAAATTTCAAGCAGATGTGTCAATACAGATACAGTACAGATGTGTTGGAATGTAATCTAAAGGAAAGTCCATTATAATATCTTAGAGGATTAGCTGGAAGGCCCGCTCGCATGAAAATGATTTACTTGTTGTAAACAAACTGTGTGTTTTCGTCAGACTGACTGGAGGTGCCGTGGCACATTTTAATGCCTCGATTAGTATTCATCCACATGATGCATTAGCGATTTGAGCTGTCCTGGTTTGTGACCCCGGGGTGTTAGCTGAGAGCGCTCAGATCGCACTTTAGATGTTTACTTCAGGTTTATGCCATGATGGCGACTCCTGGCCTCGGCGCGGATCAAATCAGTTCATGAAAAAGACATAAATCTGCTTACGGCTGGAGAGTGCGGCTTTATCCTGAAGCCTCCGATTTAAGTATAATGTAACAGAAGCATGTGCGACAACATGTGTGTCATTAGGTTACTCCTGACTGCTCCTCTGCCGTGATAATGGAGGATTTTCATGCAGTCTAGATTATGTGCTGAAAATAATGCCCCAGACAGAGCAGCACAATAATCAGTGGCACAGTGACCATTTCATTTTCTTTTTTTTCTGAGTGAGGGAGAGACCATCTGTTCCCCAGAACCAAACTAAGAGCAGCGGCGTTTTGAATTATTCATTTTTCTAACTGTAACACACTGCTCCAGACATTTGGTCTTGCTCTAAAAGCTTACCTTATGACATGAAGCAGTGTGTCTTTCCCTCACAGCCAGGGGAAGATAGATTGTAACGGATCCCCAGGGAGAGCGATACAGTATGGGAAGTTAGATATATTGCTCTGCCTCGCTCTTTCTCAAGCCCTCCTCCTCTTGAATAGACGGGTCTGACTGGGGTCTTACCCTCAGCTCTCACCTCGGCAACAATCCTGATTGACACAGAGATTGTCCATTACCATATCACATGGGTGAATTCATCCTCTGTGCAGGTGATGTTTTCTGTGAAAATACTCTGTTATAAATATGTTTTCTTCAGGCTACGGGAATATAGCAAAGAACAAACGCTTATCAAAACGTGGTGATCTGAAAGGTACAGGTTGTTTTTGTGATGTCTTCCCCTGAAATCGCAGTCAACCCTCAAGATCTGTTGCTTCACTGCACACAGATTTATCCAAACACACAAAAACTTTCAAAAGAAGACTCTTTCTTTCGGTTTTGTCTGAGAGATTACATGTTTTCTTTGTCTGTATTTGTACTTCACAGGGTCCCGGGCACGGTTTGAAGACAGCGCACCTCGGATTGTGGAGGACCCCTCGGATTTGATCGTCTCCAAGGGGGAGCCCGCCACCCTCAACTGCAAGGCAGAGGGCCGCCCCACCCCCGGCATTGAGTGGTACAAGGATGGTGAGCGCGTGGAGACGGACAAAGATGACCCCCGCTCTCACCGCATGCTCCTGCCCAGCGGCTCCCTCTTCTTCCTCCGCATCGTGCACGGGCGCCGGAGCAAACCAGACGAGGGCGTCTACACCTGTGTGGCCCGCAACTACCTGGGAGAGGCCATTAGTCGTAACGCTTCACTTGACGTTGCCAGTAAGGCTCATTGATCATGGTCCTAAAAGTGTGTGTTTGTGTGTGTGTGTGTGTGTGTGTGTGTGTGTGTGTTGTTTTTTGATCTATATGTTGATGTGTGTGCAGCATGCAGATGCTTCACAGTTGTGTCCCAGATCTTTTCGCAGCTGTCTGGCAGCTTTGTGGAGGTCCACTGGAGAACTGGCTGTGCTTAAAAAATATGATATGAAACCACCACACTGCAGGAAGCAACCCCTGAATAGATGGTGGACATAAATTCAGTAATAAGTAATAGCCTGTGGATTCGAGGCTAATTTTAGGCTGCCGAGACAACATACTTCATGTCTTTAGTCCTTTGTGTTTTTGTGTGTGAGGTGTTTAATTGCAGCTTGAGAAGAGACACCCCAGTGCATTTAGACACTTTCAGGGAAGTTTTGCTTGTTAACTACCACGCTGACCAATTTAGAGCAGCCAGTCGTAAATTGAAAATGGAAGCAGACGACTTAGCGAATCTAAGTGGTGTCATTTTGGCCCCGCTGTCACAAAGACAACTGGACAAGAAAATAAAAGAGACAACTCTCCTCAGCAATTATCAACAACACAGGACAAAAGTGAAGGTTTATTCATTTATTTAGCCTCTAATGGAGATGTGAAAGCAGATAGAAATGGTGCCAGGCTGCCAGCCTGACTGGTTTCCAGTCAGCCCTTATTTTCCCTGGAGATGTCTCTGCAACATAATACACAGACGTCATCTGGTCAGAACTGTTGTTTCTCCACATTCTGTTGACAATTATAGTTAATTTCTCTGTAGGTAACATGGATATAATAACAAAACTGTGGGATGTTTAGGTTAGTTATTGGCTAACGTTGTAACATTTCAATATATTAATTAATTAGTTTGTCTTTTCTGGTGTTAGAGGCTGTAAAGTGGGGGTCTATTCTCATATTTCTGTCCAGTGAAGTATCACTGTGACTACATTTAAAGGTATATCAATATCAATATTTCATTTTTGAATATCTTGATTATCATCAATGCAGGTATATCGCTCCAGCCCTAATCTAAATAAACGTTGCCTCCAACAAGAAGGTTTTGTTTTCGTCCGTGACTGTTTGTTGGTCGGTTTGTCAGCAGGATTATGCAAAAACTGCTGAACAGATTTCCAGAAAACTTGGATGGAGGATGGGTCACGGCTCAGATTAAACCCCATTAACTTTTGGATGGGTGGCTCTGAATAAACAGACGGATCCAGGAATCTTTCCTCACCTTCTTTAACATTGTGAGATCGTAAATTCTCAATAATTAATGGACCTTTATAAAAAACATCAGATGTGTTTTTAGGTTGATTTAAATATGTTAAATTCGATGTTGGATTAGGTTTGATTGAATTAAAGGGGACTGTTGGGCCTTGGCGGAGATTTGCGCTCTACTGAGTGACATTCTGGTTCATGTATATTGGATCAATTTACAGTTTCAATCATTTTCAATATCAGGAGAGAAAATTTGGTTCAGTGCATGTCTAATTTTATTCCCCACCTCTGTTGCAGAGATTTAGGGCGTCTGGCAAGATCAGAGTCAATCAGTAAAGGCGTGTGAGCCTCCTACAACATCCAAAACTCTTCAGTTTAACAGAAAAACATTACCTCAACACTTGTCTTTGTGTCAGAGTTGATCAGTTATGCTATGCATCTCACTTTAGCAGCTGCGGGGAGACTGTTTTCCGTGTCGGTCAGACTCAATCACAAGTGTTTGAGACGATTTCTGTTAAAGTGAAGAGTTTGGGAAAGCTGTAGGAGGCTTTTGCTTCTTGCTGTGATCAGCGTCTCTCCTGCCAGAGTCTGAATTTCCCGATTCTTTATAATGGAGGTGGTGAAATAAAGTGTTATCGTGACTAATGGACAAAAGTGTGAGAATACCACTCAGGTTGATAAATGTTGGAACTTCGCCTTAAAAGGCTTCTCCTTGTCTCTCCTTTATTTCCACATCGCAGTCACTTATTCTTCAGTCTCTGCACAGAAAATCAGAGCAGCTATTACTATGATTTTCATCATCGATTACCGTTTTGTCGATAAACTGTCGGAAAATAGCGAAAGGTTCCTGTTATCACTTCCCAGGGACCAATGTGGTGTCACAAATGTCACAAACATATTCAACTGACTCGTGTGGAGGAAATAATCACAATTCTTGGCATTTCTGCTTGATCGGTTATATAAAAGATAAATCATCACGGCTCAGTTATATTGTGTTGCTGACCTGTGGAGACCTTCTCAAAGGCAGCCAGATTATCGTCACATCATCTGAGAGTCCTCCCTGTTTGTACCAGCAAAATCATGTGTGAGCTTGCATGTATAGCTGTGTTTTCTTTGCACAGACGTGTTGTCTGCAGCTCCAGAGCTCAGCAGGGGAGTATGTGCTCCCCCTCCTATCTTTATGAAAGTGCAGTGAAGTAAGAAGCTCCTACTAGGAGCCATGTCTATTATTTTCCCTCCTCGGTCCAGGACACGTGCCATTGTCTTCCCTCCCTCCTAATTGTGCCAGTGCGGCTCGGCCCTGGGCTGAACCGCAGCTCTCTTTGGCACGGGGAAATGGATTAGTCAGTGGGTTGATTAGGGGAAGGAGCGTTAGATTAGCAAGGTCGAACTGTCCTCGTTAAAAAACACAAAACAGCAATTTGAGCACAGTCTTATCTTCCGCCATATTCTGGCTTCCTTACTGGCACTTAACACTGTGTGTAAGTGCTCATGGCTGGCTGAACTCATCTGGAGCTCGTGTCCGAAAATAGGGACGGCCTCGGCAGATAAACTGTATGTTGGAAAAGCATAAACAGCTGCCACTAATGCAAATATCCAGGCTGGGAGAAGACGTGATGCGTGCACTGTCATGCTGCCTCTTTTAAAACATCGATAATGAAATTTAGCGTTGTGCACAGTGCAGTCAGATCAGTGCAAGGATGACTCACCTGCAGGCACTGAGTGACTAACAGTATTAATAAGTGCCTGTTTTTTGTTCTAATCTCGCTGCCTGTGGCCAGCGAGGGCATATGCTTAGGCAGCATGGTGGTGGTCTTAGACTCCCCCTCCCCTCTGTGTGAGGTTATGCTGACTGTGGGGTAAGCAGTGACCCAATTAGCTCTGGCAGCGAGCGGAGAGGAGGGTGGGGTGGTGGTGGTGGGGGGGGTCTGCAGTGTTAATGAGAGGCCAGTATTTAAGCTGGTGGTCTTGCAGTAATGTGTGAGTGTGTGTGTGAGGCAGGAGTCTGAGGGGCAACAGGTGGGTGGAGGAAGAGCTTTAAAACTCCCACTGAGCAGTAATTAATACCGATGCATCTGTTCTTAGTATGTCTGCCTGCGTAGGGGGAAGGAGTGCTGACACTAACCTGGGTTTAACCACATTAATTACACATTAATTGCCAGTGAATGATGCATAATGTATTGTGCTGCATGACTAAGACTTTTCTCGGCAGTGGGCTCACAGATTTGCTCTTCACTCATGGAGCCTCTCATTTCTTTAGCCCCAGGATACTTAATGTGAATTTACTGGCACAACGTCCGCCTATTATTTTCACTGAAGTGGCATCTTAGCTGGAATTGCTTCTGCTGAATTGTATTTAAAAAGCATTATGGTCGAACATAAATTGCGGAGAAGAAATCCTTCAAGCTTTGTTGGGGTCTGTGTAGTCTGACTCACTGAATGTAGACATGTTGTTATGAGCCTGTCCTTGGGCTATCTGCGTGTGGCTATCTAAGAAGCTAGCGCCATCGTCCCTTTCAAGTTGGTCTCATGGGTGAAGTGGTTTGTACCCACTGACACTGTGATGAATCTGATTTACATTTCCCCATTTCATGTCTGAACGACACCTGTGGAAGTGCCTTCTTTCTGATGGCCAGCAGGGGGTCATTAGAGAGTCAGCTTGTACAGTATGTAAGCTTATGAGAAAATGACCCTACTTCTCACTTGATTTAATGCTCCAATAACAGATTCCTAGTGAGTTCATGGTCTCAATCACTATTTTCAAGCCTTTTTCAACACACCATGATGTTCACTTTATTTAAATTATTGTCTCATGTAGAGTAAAATAGACAATAAAGCAGGGTTGTGCTTTAGGGCGTGGCTACCTTGTGACTGTCAAGAGGCTACAACACAAACCTTGACTGGATCGATGTTGCCATAATGACTGTTTTGCCAGCGACGGTGAAGCAATGAACAAGATAAAAAGCTCTGAGTCTTATCAGTTGTTTGGCAGTATTTTGTAAAGACGGTGAGATCTTAAAGCAGACATACAGCCAAGTCAGTTCTTTTGGATTTGCAACAACCCCTTGTTGTTTGAGCCACAAATTTAGTCTTTCTTGATTATCCAAGTGTGCATGTTCAAATGTCTCGTTTTGTCTGATGAACAGTCCAAAAACCCAAAGATACTCAGCTGTGCGTGACAAGGAGCAGCTTCAAAAAGCTCACATTTCAGAAGCTCAAACCGATGAATAACTTTTTCATTTATCAGAAAATAAATGATCACTGGTAACTTGTAACACAGCTCCAGTACATTTACTGACCTCTGGAGTAGCTCCGTAATATCTGAGCTAACTCCACGAATGTTGTCCTCCTGTCTCTGGGTAGAAGGGATATGATGACATTAATCCATTTAAGATGTGATAGTGATGATGTGACACCTGTAGCAAACCTCTACCCTCGCAGACACAGGGTAAGTAAAAATCATAACAGGAGGTCTCACAGAAAATTCATGCATGGCATCAGGGGCGAGGAGTGGATGTGTCTTCATGAAATAGAAGATAATTGGCTGGGACAAACGCTGACTTTACCTCCGAGTCATAGAGGTTTGTGTCAAAACATAAAAAGGATTCAAGAACTAAGATAGATTTCTTTTTTTCTGTACAGTCAGTCCCTATTTTCTGCACAGCTGCAGGTGAGGTGATGTGTTTTATGCTCAAATGCATTTTGCGCACCCCGAGGTCCACAAGTTATGTTTTTTTGTATAGCTGCTGTTGCTCCGTTCTGGAGTAGCTCGTAGTAGGAGCTCGCTTTGCTGGAAAATGCCAGCAGCAGTCATTATTCTGTCTTTTTTTTATTTATTTATTTTTTTCCCCTCCTCTCCTCTTTCACTGTAAACTGCCACTGACCGGCTGACTTGCCTGGCTGGTAAAAAACCCAGAATAATGAGACAGTGGGAGTGGACTGAAATCCATTCCCCCCATTCTTCCAGTGCTTTTAAGCTTTGAAATAAAGCGAGAAAGGGGTGGGGGGGCGAAACAGTAGTAGTGTCTATTTCAAAATCATGAATGTGAATGTCTGGCTGTCTCAGCGAGGGAGGAGCCGGTCACATGGTGCGCCGGGATTAGAATAAAGTAGGACAAATAAAAAATAAAACTTGTTTAAAAGCCTTTCGAGCCAGATGTTCCTCTTACTCCTGATGAGAGATTATGGAGGAATCAAACTTGTGGTTGCAGCTTGTTTCTTGGCTTCTTCTGCTCCGTGTTTTCACTGGGAAGAATCCTTTGATATAGATCATCCCCGATTAATACAGTTCATATGCGTAGTTTAGAAGTGATCAGCCATAGTTTGACTCTGAAATTGTGCAAATCGCCACTGCTACGGTTTACATTAGCACCGTGAAGCCTCGCCGATAATGCAAAACGTGTTGTCTGTATGCAATATCTGCTTGTAATTGAAACGCCATCACATTTTCAGAAAGTGGAGGAATTTGTATCCATGGGTTTTTCATAAAGACTGTTTGCCCTGGAGTCTTTTCTCATCCTCCATCAACACAATCAGACAATGGATGGATTAAAGCAATCTCTCTTCTCTGTAAGCAAAGCCTCCATTAGCTGTGACAGGGCAGTATCATGGCAATGGGATTAGACCACCTCCCTAACGGGTTTAGTGCTCTCTGAAATAAAAGAACAATAGGAGCCAGGCAGCGGGTCATCTCAGGCTCACTCCCTCTGTCCTCTCACCTCTTCGTCCACCCTCCTACCTGTCAGAGAACACAGAGCCTGGAAATCATTCCCACATCTGGCTGGCCCACGCTGTCTGCCCTGTCTGCGTCCTACACTCACTGTCACCTCGTTTTTAGCACAAAAGCTTTTCTATTTTTTTCCCGTCCTGTCCGTCAAGCTCAGCCGTCACATTTCTTTTAACTTGCCGGTTATGTAAATGGCCTGTGAACTGTTAAGTAATTTGCCCCGTGGCTGCTTGATTTGAGGTGAAATAAATGAACAAATAAAGCCCTGTCAACATACATTCATCAGGTTTACATACACAGAAAGCGAATGCCTTACATACACTTTCTTGTGATTTATCTCCCTTCCTCCCTCTGTTCATTTTTCCAAAAACACTAACAGATGGCCTTTCTGCGGTCCTGGAGCTCCTCTCTGCTCAACGCTAATGTTATAGAGATAAATGTCACTTAAAACTCAAGTGATGAATATTCACTGGGAGATTAAATCTCCTAATCTGTATATCCCTGAAATATTAAAGTTATGAAAATGAATGGCCACCCTCAGAATAGCGCAGATGAAACCGCTGAGAGTCATTTAGCGCTGCTTCGCCATTATTTAAGCACACAGAAGGCGCCTTTGGGGAATATGAGGATTTGTCTCCGCAGAGGCAGAGGCAGGGTCAGCCCTCAGCTGCCCCGCAGTAACCACGCTCCCCGTCTGAGCCCAGTGTGGGCGGACGGACGGAAGCGATAGCGCAGGGCCTGGTTTAGAAGATTATTTGGCCTACTTGTATTATGTCTGAGGAGTTAAGTCAGGGACAGTGGCCCCTTAGGAGGGAGGGGGGGGGGGGGGGGTTGAGGGTTCGTCTCAATGTTTCTGAGGAGATTGGACGATTCTATGGTGGGATCATCGTCACAAAACATCCATGGGAAACGCTTTGGCATAGCCTATCAGCCTTTCAAGTCTGCAAAAGGAAGGATCACATTAACTTGAACACAGCTTCAAAGTAAATTTGGGAGCTCGTGTTGCAGGGTGTTTTGGGGGTAGTGATGTCGGGAATACATTCTGCTCTCTGGCATGTGTTTCAACCCTCAAATGTCCCACTTTCTGGGAGTCTGAGCCGGGGGACTGTGGGTTTCAAATGCTAAAGGTGTGTGCGTGCATGTGTGTGTTTTCGCATCTGTGGGTGTGTGTGAGTGAGTGTGCAGTTCAGGGATTAGCTCTCCGCCCATAACTTTTTCACTTCAGTCACCATGGCAGTGAAACAAAGGTCTCTGTGCACCCATCTAACCAGGCCTTACAGACGGAGGTCTAAAAATAATGCAGTGCTTTCAATTAGCCCTTCAGCTCTGCAAAGCATTTGAAACAGGCAGCCAAGTGAACAGGGTCGTGGTTATGCGGTGAACAGACCTTTGGGAGGCGTGTGAGTGCCTTTGCTGGTTACAGTCGAGACAAGTCTCTGCTATAGCTCCTGCACAGGCTCCTTAAAGGGGCAATCTGTAAGATAAGGCCAGAATTTTAGGTTAAAGCCGACATTATTAACAGAATGTGAGGAAAGACGTGTCTATTGAAGTTAGCATGCTAACCAGCTAGCTGCAAAAGGTGCTCGGGGAGTAACTGTTCTTCTTCTCACCAACTCACATAACCTTTCCCCAAAACTTTTTCCTCTTCTCCTGTGGTTGTGCTCTGCTAACCGAGCCATGAGCTGAGCAGCAGGTGTTGGTTACTCTAGCGACATACTGACCCCTTGCCATATTTTACACATTACACCTTTAATTGTCCTGTGTTGTGAGCGTCTTTAGGGTGTTTTCTGTGGCAGATGTCCACATGCACCCACGGGCTCCCCAAACTCCCTGGTCTGGGAGGTTCCTCCTCTGCTGTCATATTATCATAATCATAATCATAATCATCTGCTCTGAGATGTATTACAGTGTTTGACTATGAATAATGATTGAAATATCTCTGCAGCGTAATGAGAAATTTAATAATGTCAAAGAGGTGAGGAGTTTTGAATGAGTCTTCATTTTGGAAGAGACTTCTCACGCCGCCTCGTCCTAAATGTCATGGCATTAAAAAAAAAAAAAAAAAAAAAAGAAGTAGAAGAAGAAATCCCATTCTGCCGCTCGGGAGAGAAAGTAAACTTCTGCTTCGTTTCGATAAAGCTCTGTTTAAGAATGTCTGCATGATTGATTAACTCATATCACGCAGCTTGTTTTAGAAAAGGGAGTGTAATGTGCAGATTGACGGATGTCCACTTGAGACCTGAGGGACAAAAAACTGTCTGCCGCCGCTTTGTAATATTCATAACCGTTTACCCAAGACAATTATGGACGTCAAACTATACTGAGGAAGGATTTAACATCTTTAAATAGTTGTAAAAAGAAAAATTCAGGCTGAGATTTTACTCAGTGGGTCTGAATATTGATGCTGCATTAAAGGCCAGCGCTGCCATGTTCACACAGGCCTGTGAGACGTACTGGATAATAAATGTGTGGCATAGATTTAGTGATTGGCTTGGAATAAACTCAGTGCTTAGTTAAATTGATTTAAGGTGGATTACAGCAACGTGACTAAATCCTAATAAGTAAAGACTAACTGAGATTACAGCAGTTGATCGTCCACTATTTACACTTCACCTGTGTTTGCTTTCTGCTCGAGGACTGTAAATATGCAGCCTGCGGTGATAATGCTGGCACATTTACCACTCGAAATTCGCAGTGACACCTGGGTCTCGGATTTAAGTATCATAGACTTCTCATTTCTAGCCAGCAGCTGTGGATTTTGGTCATTTATAATAAGAAGCAGATAAGGGAATGCCCCGTAGAGCGCCTTTATAAAAGAGATGTCTGTAAAAGTGCTGACAGAGCACCTCAAACTCAACCTCGACTACAGACGTCAGATAGCATTCTTGCTAAATCAAGCCTGTTTACATTACGTTTTTTATTTTTTATGCTGATGTTGATTAACAAGCTCTTGGTGCAGTCTCGCTTTGGCTCACCTTTGAAAGTAGGCTAGGCTACAGGTAGTAGGCTAACAGACAGCTAATATTTGCAGTTTAGGTTGAAGCAGATAACCTCACTGCTTTATGCATTCCTTACACATTTCTGTTGGTTTTTTGTTTTTGTTTTGGAAAAGCTCCAGATGCCCTGAAGCCTTGATTTCACGGTCGCTCGGGCTATGACTGGATAATGGCTTTTCTGGGTTTTTTGGCTCAACTGATGATTGAGAAGTGTGTGTTTAATGTCGAGTCTGCCATCAGCTGTTTTCACAAAACAGTGGACAATCAACAGGAGTCCGTCCTTGCCTCACCTTGCGGAGGAGGACCGTCCATACCACTGACAGTTTTTGCGTTGATAACAATACATGTTTACAGACGTATCCCCAGTATCAAGGGAAGGGCTGAAAGCAATGCGCAGTCAAGCAGGAAAGAGTGTGAAGCGGCCCCGTGACAGGTCCTCAACATACCAACTTGCTGTGAATTCTCCAGACGATGACCTGCTCTATTTACACACGGTCTCAATCAGACATTACATGGACGTTGTACAAGGGGAGCTGGCCATTTCACGTCCGCTCCGACTAGCTCTGACATTTGCGTTCACACGTCCAGCTCCTCTGAGGAATGTCTGCACAATTTCACGTGGTGGAAGTGTTTGTGTGAAAGCGGTGATGGATCGTACAAGTAGATGTTGGCAGAAAAGCAGAATTAATCATAATTATTTGCGAAAGATCGCTAAAATATTCATGGAAGTATAAAAGGAGATTGTATTGATTGATGACGCTGGATTAAAAACACTTTGGTGGAGAGAAAAGGCTGTAGGCAGTAGCTACAGGATGTGGTCCGACATGCCGAGTGAAGTCGTTTGGTGCGTGTGTGTGTTTGAAAATGTGAGCCTGTCAGCATCTGAGTATGAGTTTCCATTGTACAGGAGAAGGCTCCAGTTCACAGTTCACACTGAGTCTTTCATCTGTCAGTCACCGCAGAAGATTAGACGATATCAAAGGTCGCCGTGTCAAAGTCATCTCATCCTGTCGTCATCCGGCGGGTGGCAGGAGTGCAAACTTTCGGGGGTGACTCGAGGATAAGCTTTCCTCGCTCACTGCTGATTCTGTTCGAGTCGGTGTGTTGCAGATTTGTAGGATGGCAATTGGAATCAGAGACACAATCCTTTCATTAATGCAGAGGCCATTTTTTCCTCCCTCACACTTTGGCTAAATTATGAATGCGCTGTTATTTGTTTACTCCATGTTGGGCAGAGAGATGTGCATTATTCATCTGTTCTGACAGGAGAGACAGCAGAGTAGGACACAGTCATGGGAAAACATTAAAAGAGAGAGCGCAGTCTAACAAGGACGGTGCCAGGGATTTGAGCAGTCATGCACATGCAAACACAATAATCGACATTCTCTCAATAAGCTCGTTTTCAGCCAACCCCTCCGCAAGAAGATGGTTCACTCTGGAAAACAAGTCTAAATGATATCCGAGACAAATTGGTGTTTCTTTTGATTATAGCGGTCATGTGTCTGCGCTGCTGCTCACCGATCTGTGGGTCTGATTTCCAGGCTTTGTTTAAAGCACGCCAGACAGACAGGGCTTCTGAAGCTAATTAGATTTCTTTGTGTTTTCTTCTTAGTCCTGAGAGATGATTTCCGCCAGGCCCCGAGTGATGTGGTGGTGGCCGCTGGTGAACCTGCCGTGTTGGAGTGTGTGCCTCCACGAGGTCACCCTGAGCCCACCGTGTCCTGGAAACGCAACAACGTCCGGGTCAGCACCAAGGATGATCGCATCGCTGTGAGTTCAACATAAAAAACACTGGACAAGGACTGAACGTATCGAGCTCCCTTTTCCAGATGAATGGGATACAAACACAGCTTTTTAAACCTCCATGTGCAGCCACATTTAGCGACAGAAGATGAGAATTAATGCCACAAATATTCTCACAATTATGAATCCACGACTGAAAAAACTCAAATGCACTGTTTACTCATGTCAAAGTAATCTACAGTGCCCAGCTGTTTGAGTAAATTATTCAGACTTTTTTTTTTTTTTATGAAAGTATGTCACACATTAGACACACTCGCATGTGTTCAGCAGGAACCAGAGGCTGAGAGCCAAAGACAAGGTATGCAGCTAGTAATGAGAGACGCCCTGGCTGAGGCATTCTTGGCTTTGGACTTTTCATGACGAGAACAAAAATGTAGAAGATCACCGTTCCTGTTTTTTACGAGGGAAATCAGAAGTAAAATGACTTAACCTTTAATTTTAGCTCAATTTCGTTGCTGTGTTTTCTCATTTTTGCGGGTGCATATCCAAACAGGTGCTACGATGAATAGCACATGTAATCTAAAACAACAGTGTTACAGCAGAGCTTTCTCATGAAATGTCCGTTTATTACCAGCAGTCGAGAGAAATGGCAGAGATAACCATTTACACTGACAACAGTTTCAATAGACCGTAATTCAATGCGGACACCTTGGTTTTCTATGGACCGGAAAATGCCTCAGATTCTGCTCTCACTTTTCTTCTCTCCTCTCATGTGTAAAATCAACAGCTGGACACTTTCTCTGGTGCTTTTTGAAAAGCATTTTCTGCCCGTAATGTAGGAATTTCACAAGGTCTCGTTGACCGAGCAGTGTTCAAGTACAACTGACTCTTCCACACTATAAAAATACTCCATTTCCAAGTCCTGCGTTGAAAATATGCTTAAGGGAACGTTCAGTCCAAAAGCTACATATTTGTCCTCTTACCCGCAGTGCTGTTTATCCATCTAGATCGTTTTGGTGTGAATTGCCAAGTTTAGTAGATATCAGCTGTCGATTTGTCTGCCCTCTCTCCTATATAATGGAACAAGATGGCACTCGGCTTGCGGTGCTCAAAGCGGCAAAAAAATACATTTAAAAAAAAAAAAGTCAACAGCAGTGTCTCTTTCCAGAAATCATAACACGGTTACTGAAGATAATCCACAGAGCTCGCTGTGAGCAGTTTCATTTTGGAACGTATTATTTTCTACCCAACTAAGCTCGCTCACTGAGTAGGTGCAGGCTTCCTTCTGCGTGGTGATACGGTTGGCGGGTGTAATTAGGAAGAAAAGAAAGTAGTTCATGAAACTGCGGTCTGTGAATTATAAGAGGTAAGAAGACACATTTTTGATTTTTGGGTGAACTATCCCTTTAAAGTATCAAAGGTTAAGGTAATTTACATCATTTGTTTATCATTATTGATGTTTTACTCATGTTTTGTATGTAAAATACTGACTTAATACTTGTATCCATGACTGTGAAATACATGTAGAGGAGTCAAAAATACAATAATAGTAACATAAACATAACATTTGAGGCATTTGAGTAAATGTACTCGGTTACGTTCCACCACTGTTCAGACGAATAGCAGGATGACCCGTGCAGTGTTTTTGAAAATGAAGGATTAATGATTCATAACAGTGGCAGAGTATCCAAATGTGGATTATTTTTTCATCACAGGCTGTGATGATAACTCTGAGTCGTATCTGTCTGCCGTCTTCACTCGGGGCACCCTGAAAGAATAATCTCTTGAGCTGTCGCTGTTCTGTTTTGCAGATGCGCGGTGGCAAACTGATGATATCTCACACCAGGAAGAACGATGCCGGCATGTACGTTTGTGTGGGCACGAATATGGTTGGAGAGAGGGACAGCGATCCTGCAGAGCTGGTGGTTTATGGTGGGTTCCTGATATTTATGCAGTAATGAAGGAACATAACACAGTCATGTTTGACGATCTCCTCTTCCTGCAGAACGTCCTGTGTTGGTACGGAGGCCGGTGAACCAGGTGGTGATGGAGGAGGAGACGGTGGACTTCCTGTGCGAGGTCCATGGAGATCCGGCCCCCACCATCCGATGGCGCCGAGAGGAAGGGGAGCTTCCCCGCGGGAGGTGAGAGCGACCGACATGAGCACCGGCCAATAGAGAGAGTCCGACTGGTGACGCACACACGAGGCTGAATAAGAAATACAGCTTTACCAGAGACAAGTCATGTATTTGATTATTAACTCATGTGACCCAGAAAACATATGTAGAGTAATTGTTCATTAATTCATGTCTGTCTATCGAGTTGAGACCAAAGAGGATTTAGCAGGCCTAGTTGTCTGAATCCTCCTGTGGACAGACTCATCCTATTTTCCATCTAAACTCAAGAGTGTCTAATACATTTAGCTCAGCTTATTTAATAATTACATTTTCTTTCAATTTCCAACATTAAATTACTCTAAAGCCTAATTTTATCAAACTCTAAAAATAATGCTTAACATAGTACGAGAGAATTGTACAGTTTTATGTAGGTTAAGAAACTGTTTTAAGCTGTGTTGAGCTGATGTTATACATTATAGATATCATTTTATTCTCCCTGCCTCTCTACATCAGCTGTTGAGAATATTGTCCCATCATAGTTAAAAAATAATATTTCCTGAGCTAATGTCAAAGTCCAACAATTTGGGAAATGTGCCTATTTTCTTTCTTCCTTAGACTTGGATGAGAAGGTCGGTACCAATCTCATAGCTGTACAGTAATATAAAGCTACAGCCCGCAGTTGGTTAGCTCACCTTAGTTTAGCATAATGACACTTTATATCTCGTTTGTTAATCCGTCCAGAAACCCAAGTTAAAAAGGTGTTGCTAGGCGGATTTTGTTACCTTTGGACAGAGCCAAGAAAGCTCTTATCCTTCATGTTTCAAGTCTCTGTGCTAAGCTAAGCTAACCGGCTGTTGGCAGTAGAGTCCTATTGACAAACGTGAGCTTGTTGAGAGTCAGATTAGAAGATTGATACGACTCCTTTGTCTGTATAAATGTACAGCCTGAGACAGTGGTGGGAAAGTGAATAAGTATATTTCCCAAAATGTCAGATAAGTTGATTACTAAGAGCTGTATAATATTCTGTCTTTAACCTTTCTCTTCATTTCTTTGATCCTCTGCCTCTATGGTTGGAGTCTTATATTCCCAGCGTCCCTCGCTGTTGTTTAATATGGTATATAATGGGAACATGACAAAGGTTGCTATGTCCCCAGGGTCCTATGTTCCCCAGTTTTCGGGTTTAGGTTAGGATTATTTGAACCAAACACAATAGGGAGGTCAATGTTTGTTTACAGAGAGATGAACGTAGGACCTTGGGGACATAGGGCCATAGATATACTCCCTCTATGGTTTATGAGTCTATGAGATAAAGTGACTCATACTTTGATTTGATTCATATCGTTCCTGAATCAACGCTGACAGCTGATTTATCTCTCCGTAATGTGGTTGTATTTGGTGAATTAAATAATTCTGCTCTGCAAAGTCCATCTTCATATTGAATCTACTGTTAAGAGAAAACAAAAAAGGCTGTTTGTCCTTCATCAAGTGAAAAATTGATTTGATTTCAACAATGTTCCTGGATCCAGTAACACCATCTTAAGGCGGATAAAGCACATTGTTCCACTCCTTTCAAGATATCGCACCTGATTGGAACCAATCCCTGCAACAGGGTGATTGACAGGGGGAAGAAATGACATTATCTTGTACCGCTGACAGATTTTCTTCCCTTTGTGTAGATTAGTACGGCCATTTTTCTTTTGCTATGCTTCTCTGTTAGATCTTTCATTATCTCTGTTTTTCTCATTGCCAGGTTTGAAATCCGTAACGGCAACAGCCTCCGTTTGTTCCGCGTTAAAGAGCAGGATGAAGGGACGTATACCTGCACATCTGAGAACAGCGTGGGCAAGACAGAGGCCTCAGCCATGTTGCAGGTCCACGGTAAGGAGCGCATCATGCATATCGAATTGGAGCGCACACAGAGACACTGAGGCATGCATATGAAAGCTCTCGTACCTAGAGCTATGTTCATGCATAAGGTAACATCCAGTCACATGGCAACAGTATCATGTAAATTCCCATTTTCATGTCGAATGCTCCGTGTTTTTAAATCAGTGTATCTTTTGTGCGTCGCTGTCCAGCGGTCCTGCCAGCAGCTTATGCTAAACCGTATGGATTACGCCATTTGACAGATGTTTGGTAGATGTGTGCTTTAACTCACTGCCAGAGAGCATTCCCAGTATTAATAAGACATGACTCTCTCCTCCTCTCTTCCTGTCTCTTT
Organism: Pagrus pagrus; assembly: GCF_965226575.1. Classification (NCBI taxonomy): domain Eukaryota; kingdom Metazoa; phylum Chordata; class Actinopteri; order Spariformes; family Sparidae; genus Pagrus; species Pagrus pagrus. The sequence continues at coordinate 11,237,303 of NC_140188.1, forward strand.
ATCTCCCACCCCTCGCCTCCTCGCTCTCTCTGTGCCCTTTTTCCTTTCTCTCTGTGTGTCGTGGTTTAAATAGTCTCAGACGACTTCATCCCACTAATGCTTTTATCAGTGTAAATGAAATCCAAACCGAGCAGTTTTCTATTCACTCAGCCTCCTTTTTTTTCTCCCCCTCTCTTTTTTTTTTTTGTCTGGCTCTTTTCCATGCTATCACCGGTTTTGTTTTGTAGCGCAGCCTTTCATCCATCTCATTAATTTTCCATCTCTCTCCATCATGTTTCAAACCCTATCATCATTCCAGTCGGCCCGTTCCGTAAGTTCACTTTCCATCTAATTCTTCTTTTTAAAAAAGGCATTTGTGTTATGCTAATTTATTTCATGCTCTTTCCTGTATGACATTCTTAATGGTTTTTTCATCAACAATCAATGCTTAATGGTGTAAATAAGTTCCTCCATTAGGCACTGAGTTGTTGACAACATGCCTGTTGCTGCAGCCAGGCATTAAGTAAGCCTCAGACACAGTGACTTAATGTACATCAGATTAAGGGCTCCTATCAAACCCACATCTGCTGTGTAGCGGGGAGTGTGTCATGGTACTGTGACACCATGTAAATCCCTCTCTCGTTTGCAGCTACAGTAGCTGCAAGATTTTTAATTACAACTCAGTGGTGGTCTTGGAAATTCACTTAGAAATAAGGGCATGGCACATTGTGATTATTAAAAGGGGAACTCCTGCCGGTTAGACACAGAGAAAAAGAAGATAAATAAAACATAAGGGTTGAAATCACAGCATTGAATGTTGAGATCATGACTAAGGTTGCAAGCGGTATATGATTTTCATGGTACAGAAAATATCACGATTTCACAATTATTGTTTTATCAATTAAAATGAGTCTTAGAGGAATGAAAACAGACGGTCTTTTTACCTTATTATAATTTCACAAAATGTTATGTCCTGGTAGAAATGAAACTCGAAAATATTAATATATATATTTAATAACACTGATATAGTAGAATTCCATAACTTAATACTTAAATGTACAGCGTGCCTTAAAAACGACATATAGCTGAAACCCTAATCCTGATTTTGAATCTCATATATGGGTCAAGTTCCAAAAACACTGGATCCTACATTTCCCATAATGCAACTCTAAAGGATTTCTTCATTTAACCCTCCATGACCATTAAATAAGTCTTTCTTTATTGTCCCCAGTAATTAAGACTAATTTTGGTGATATATTTGTAGATTCAAGTCAAACTCAAGTCAAAATAACCCTGATGACATCATTATATCTAGAGCTGATCTATACATGTCGGATAATATTATAAGCCGATATTGGCCTATCACAGATAAATGGGTGACGACATGTAAATCCCTCCCTAATTTGCAGCTAGCAGCTGCAAGATTTTTAATTACAACTCAGTGGTGGTCTTGGTGTTCACTTATAAATAAGGACATGGCACATAGTAATTATTTAAGAGGAAGTCCTGCTGGTTTGACACAGAGAAAAAGAAGATAAATAAAACATAAGGGTGGAAATCACAGCATTAACTGCTGAGATATCCTGATGAGGGTCTGAGCGGTATGTGATTTTCATTGTACTATAACATCATCATCCGAATTGGCTCTAAAAACCAGGTACTGGTCGGCCTCTAACTATGATATCATCAGAGTTATTTTCTCAGATTTGACAGGACTGCAGAAGAGAAAAAGATAGTGGAGTGCCCCTTTAAGTAATATAACTAGTATTAGTAGTATTAGTAGAAGTAGTAGTAGTAGTAGTAGTAGTAGCATCTCTTGTGTTGATTTTACTATTATAATGTTAAGATTTTCTTTCAGCCTTTGATATGTGTATTGTGAGATTAAAATACTTTACCTCTAGTTTGCACCGGCCAGTATGCAAAAAATAACAAAAATTACAAAGGAGAAAAACATCTTTTGCAATAAAAAAACTGGCAAAAATAATAACCATAACCATAACAATGCTGTATAACACCATCTGCTTATATACGAGTTAAATATAACACAAACGCATAATGAAAATCTGCCATGACAGTGACTCAGGCAAGCAAACAAATCCATATCATCCAGCAAAAAGTAGAGATCAGTCCACTCAGATAGAAATGCAGCAATAAATCAGATACATGTCTGTGCAGAGTGATTATCTTTCCCACTATGGGCTCCATTTTTGTCAATATCTATCCGAGTGGGAAAGATGCCCAAGGCCCCATACTCCATTAAAAGCATATTCCCTTTCCTGACAGTCTATAGAGTATGTCTTGTTTATACCGAGCTTCTTTACACCAGCTGCTAGACGTCTAACTACCAACTGGACTAACAGCAATTAAACGGATAAGTCACAAGTTTGAGACTAACACATCAGATTTGTTTAAAGTCATTATAACATCTCAAGAAAGAAAATTCACAAAAACATCATCAAAGCGCCCTGATGTTGATGTTGAAGTGTGAGACGTCTTCTGTGTTTGGGAACATGCTCGTAGTGAGAACATTACCACTCAACACAGATGACTCACATCTCTTGTGTATCCAGCCAAATATGTGTTGGTGTGTGTGCGTGTGTGTGCATATGTGCCGTGCAGAGATTTGTAGAGAGGATGAATCCAAGCTGAAGCAGCTTTTCATCCGACGGGAAGCGTGAGCCAATTAATCGGACGGGAGGTAGAAGGCGGTGGTCAGTGTAAATCTACAGAGGGTGTGGTGATGTGGCTAACGCAATGATCTGACCCGAGCTGGAAATTGGCAGCTCTGCTCAGACCCTTTTCCCAAAATAACTGAGTAAATGTCATCAGACCAGCGCTTATGGCACTGTGATGATTAGTCTTTTTTGCAGAGGAGAAAGAGGTGATGTGTCTCGTTAAAGATGAGAGGCCGGTGAGTGTCTAGTGATGGATCAAACGGCTCAGAAGGTTAAAGATACAACTCATAAATCTTGCTTTTAAAGAGCTGATGAGTGCTGTACCGGTACGGAAAGCTGAGTAGATTTACTCAAGAGCTGTGCTGTAGTACAATTTTGAGGTTATATACTTAACCAACAGCTTAGCTTGACCTTTTACAAAAAAGCAGCATTTAATTGGGGCTGTGTTGTCAGCAAGAGCGAGCAAGACCCACCAAACTTCTTGGAAGTTTTTATTTGGATAACTGTTGCAGCCCAAAGAGTTAAAAATATTTATTTCACAACATAAAATAAATATTTGTAAGGTTTGTTCAAAGCTAAGGACCCAAATACAGACACAGAGGCAGGCGGGCTGAAAAACAAAAGGCGAGCTTTAATAAGTAAAGCACGCCACAACTCAAAGGCAGGCAAGAAAACAGACAAAAAGGAGACTGGGGCTAAAAAAAATCAATAATCTAAAGTAAAATACAAAAACTAAACTCTAAAACTCTAAAACTAAAACCGTAAAGGCAAGTGGAACAAATAAACACAAGAAGACACAAGGAGCAAAACAGGACAGGGGAGCAGACGTGAAGACGCACCAGTGACACAGGGACTAAAACATGAACTGAAGAAAAAACAGGTGAAACAAATCAAGGCAATCAGAAAAAAGTAGGGAAAAAAACAAAGACAGGAAGTGTAAAACAGAACATGATACATGAGGATGAAACCTACAAAATAAAACAGGAAATAACTGAACTGAAAGCCCAAAACCACGACAAGATTAGTAGAAAATAAAAAAATAAATGAATACAGATTTCTGAACCGAAACTTCGTTTTCTCTTTTTTTTCCCTTCTTTTTCTCATTAAAGCAACATTATGTAGAAATTGGCATTTTTCTTCACTATTTGGAGCCCCCCACAGTGTCTGAGTGCAACAGCGCAAAGTGATAGGGCGGCAGAGTGGCTGAGACAGAGACACCATTCACGCTTTTACAAGACACTGTGCCACCAACATGATTTTGAAGCTGTTATTTGAAGGTGAAACAGTTACATAATGTTGCTTTAATCATCCCACGACCCCACAGATTCATTCATTCATTCAACTACTAGTCCTACTTATGTTAAAAGTGGCTCAACCTTGAGCAGCTGCAGCAGCAGAGCGCTGCTCACACATTGATGCGGCAGTATCAACACTCTAATAGTGTCATATTCTGTATAATGAGTGTGAAAAGTACCCAGCAGTCACACTTGAGTAAAAGTAAAAGATATCATGTTTAAATATAACATGTGAAACAAGTGAAGATCACCCATACAAATAGCAATTGAGTAAAAGTCTTAACGTATCTGATATTAAATGGACTTAAGCATCTTAAAGTAAGACTTAAAGTACAATTAATGTGAAACCATACATATATTTACATGTATGTATTTACTGTTTACTTTGGGTCGACCGATTATCAGATACAATATTCAGCACTTTTCTGATGATCAGATCACCAGAGTAACCGCTACCTGCCCCTAGCTGTAGTGGCCGTTAGCTCAGTTAGCCGTGTAGCTAGCGGTCCACACTGGGAGGTCGGGGACCAGATGTGTGTCAGTGTTTACACAAGAGCTTTAGCTAGCTGGTTAGCATGCTAACGTCTCTGCAACACTATAAATAAATGTCATGAGATCAAATCTGTTATTTCTTCACATTCTGTTGATGATTTTAATTAATTTCTGAATGTTTATATCTTAATTCTTACATATCGGCCAATTCTTACATAACTGTAACTGTAACATGATAATAATATGCTTGTAAGTAGGATTTTGAATGCGTACTACTACATTTACTCAAGTAAAATGAATATTTCCAGTGCTAAAATACCAGGTGTTGATTGCTCAGTGGAAACAGGATTCAAAAAGCAGGAGTTTCACACATTTCCATGCAGTAATTAGGCTTTTAACGAATGGTCTTGCTCCTTTCCCTCTTCTAGTACCACCCCAGATTGCCACGAAGCCCCGAGACCAGATTGCCACACAGGGGAGGAGCGTCACCTTCCAGTGCGGCACCACAGGAAATCCTCCACCTGCCATCTTCTGGCAGAAAGAGGGCAGCCAGGTAAGAGGCTGGAGCAGAGAACAAGAGCTCCTCTCATGCAGAACATTGCAGCAGCAGTACAGTACAATCCTGTTTGCAAATGAGTGGATGAGTAAATATGAATAAATTTGCCTTCTAACAAGCCTCAGGTTGATAATTATGTGTGCTCGGGGATTTTTCCAAACCTTACTCATACTGTATTGTTTATCGTACATCAACAAACAGAGTTTCACACCTCCTTTGTTCTAAAGGCGAGAAAGGCTCACCGCGACACGAACTGGTTTTGTCTGATTTAATCGTACTTTTTCTGACACTTTTTTTTTTTCTCCTTCTTTTGGGTTGCCCACACTCTTCGAGACACATTTTTCCGAGCGGAATGGGCGAGAGGCGAACAGGAGAGTGCAGCCCATTTGCATTTGGCTCAGAGATATGAGTAGAGACAAAGTGTTGGAAGGCTTTGCGGTACTGCGTTGGCGGGAAATGTTTCTCCTGCTTTGCGACCGCTGTGCAAGAGAGTAGTGACGGGGAGGAGGGGGATGAAGAAGAAGAAGTCGGGGAGACGGAGGTAGAGGTGGCAGGAAGTACACCAGGTGTGGAAACTGCTTCTTCAGGGCAGATCTGCAGACAAACACTGTCCTCCTTCCAAACTATAAATACCCTGTTGCTCAACAGAGGCCGGGATCACTGAGTCGGAGGAGCAGCTTCAGATGTTTTTGGAAGCTTGTCGGAGAGCAAACGGGAAGTTCAGCTACAGATTTTGTGAATAAGCTTCAGTTGGCAGGATGGTTGAGGCTGTTTGTGGAGCTTTTTTGCTGTATTTGGGGGATTATGTGTAGCCTTATAACCTTGGTCCCTCCAAAGTCTAAGCCTCTTACAGGAATGAAATGGATGGCTGAATGGATTGATGTGCATCCCTTCCCCCTTGTTCACATCCATGTAACTTACAGAAAAACAGAATGGGACGGCAATAAAACGTCTGTCAGTGGGCGACATCCCAAAAACACCAAAACAACCCGTCTCCTCCAGTTTTCAGCTCTGCTTCAGCTAAAGCTGTTAGTGGCCATGTCGGTCTTTTGGATGAATCGGCACAACATTTTTGTTAAGATGACAACGGTGCTGAAGTGATGATGATGACGACAGCTTAAAATGTTGGTGATGCCTGAGTTTTCCTTTAGCCCCGCTCACAAGTGCCGGATGGATTGCCATGACGCTGTTCAGACCTACTTTTAATAATACATTTAGTTATTTACTTTTAAGAGTAGACACTTAATGACATTAACTCTGGGCTTACAACAGATCGCAAGTGCTACGTTGCTCTCAGGCAATGATGCATGAAACTAAAATCTCTATCAACCCATGCTGATTGGGCTTTGTACAAGGTCCAATAGACAAAAGTAGGTCTTAGGTAAGACACCAGTATAAGACTACAAAAGCTGCAGATGGTGAGCGTTACATAAGCGAGAGATGAGGGCAAAACGGTTGATTCAATCTGCAGGACATGTTGTTTTTCATCTGCGCCAGCGGTGATTCTTATTGAGAAAAAGTGTTTTCTCTGCCTCGTCTGATCTTGCATTCTTCTCGTTCTTTGTTTTGTTGTTGTGCTTTGTTAAGCGTCCTTTAGTATTCATAAAAGCACTATATAAGTCCAAAGTATTATTATTATTGCTATTATTCAAAAGGCGTTGTTCTGTTTTCAGGAATTGATTAGATAATTGGGTGCTACACGAAGCATGCTGGTGTTAGGATTTAATTCAGCTCAGTACAGCTGTACCTAGCTGCTAGCATGGCTGTAGACTCTTGTTGTGTGGCTGCGTTTAGAAGCTGATGAGATGACGCTATGACTAAGGTATTTCAGTCATCACGATTTCTGAGTTGAACATGATGAAGTCACGAAATAGTAATGCTTAGTTAATCTGGATTACACCTCTTGTAATTCAGCAGACTGTGCACTTCTGTGACTGTCCTTTTAACTGCAGACTTATCAATGAATAAGACATGAATATCATTAATAACTCAGAAAACATGGTGATTTAAATATTGTAAGTGTTTGCATTAATTAACATATTGTTTTATTGCATTAATGTTGCATTAATTTGTGCATGGTAATTGATCTTCCCTGAGCATAAAGTGTGATGTATCAGTAGTCTTATGTGTATTTTGTGTCGGTCTGTGTGTTCAGATGTTGTTGTTCCCGGGCCAGCCGCCATCCCAGTCTGGCCGTTACTCCGTCTCCATGAGCGGAGAGCTGGCCATCACCGACGTCCACTCTGAGGACTCTGGTTTCTACATCTGCCAGGCCATCAGTGTAGCGGGAAGCGTGCTGACCAAGGCGCTGCTGGAGGTGGAGGGAGGTGAGTCCACACAGCCAGGGTTTATTCTTTATTCTGTGCTATCAGCTAACGAGGAGAAAACATATTAATTACTAAGTAGGTGCATAACAACAGGGCTCATAAAAGACAAAGAAAGAACACAGTTGTGGACCTCATGCTGGATGAGGGATTGATTTCAGGCTTAATGTTCTTCCTCGGGCAGCTTGTAAGCACCAGATTTAAGCAATTTTTCTGCCCTTTATGCAGCTTATTATTTTCTGTCTACTAAGCATCTAAACTATTTACACCCTTTGCTCCTTAAACAGCTGGAAACTTTCTAATCTTATTTTCTGCAGCTTCCAAAATATTGTTCTCTCCGCTGTTCAGCCCATAATAACATATTCTGTTTCCTCTCTCCTCAAACTGGTAGGTCCTTCAGGTCGTGTCCCGCCGATAATTCGCCAAGGCCCGGCCAATCAGACGGTATCTCGGGGTGCGACGACGCAGCTGCACTGCCGTGTAATCGGAGGGCCCTCAGTCAGGATTTCATGGGAGAAGGATGGCGAGAGACTTCAGGGAAATAAACCTCGAACGACCTTGATGGAGAATGGCACTTTGCAAATCGCAGATATAACGGTGCGTGTGTTTGTGTGCGTGTGCATTGAGTGAGTGTCATTTATCGGAAAGGACATTAAAAGGATGAGTTCTGAGAGGCGCTTGCTCTCAAACGGCTGTGTGACTGATGGAAATGACTAAAATAAATTTAAAAAACCTGCACAGAGGACTGTAAACATTCCTGTCTGAACTCTGACCTTCTGTCACTCTCTCTGCAGCCCACATCATTTCTCCCTTTTCCATTATACATTTGGTTTGTAAAATGAAGGTGAGGCTGAGTTTCAAAGAGCAATCTCTCGAAGGCAGCGCGTATCTCAGCAGCACAATTATGTGCTCATGCGGTGTGTAATTGTAATGTTAATGAAGCCGCTTGTTTGTAAATGCTAATGTGTTCGGCTTTGATGGAGGAGCAGTCAGTGGGCCCTTTGTGCTATAACCCCACCTGGAGGTCAGCGAGAGCACGGAGCATCATTTTTCGTTAATTGACTGGCGATAGATGATTAATCATCTAACCGGCATTTTAATTAAACCTCCTGCCCGGACTGCGCTTATTCACCTCCTCTCTCGTCCTGTTTCTGCCGCCGTGCTTGCTGCTCAGCAAACTTGGAGCATTAAGTTTTGGTCCAGTGCACCACTGAGGCGAGGGAAATCTGCCATGCCAATGTGCTCAATGGAACAGAAGAGATGCATTAGTGTGGCATCAAGGGGGATGACAAGGGAAACAAGAAAGAGGGGAAATGGAGATGACGAGTCAGGGACTAAAAATATTTACCCTGCTGATGCCCCCAACCCGCCATCAATATTTCAGCAGCAGTTGGATTCATCTAAAGAAGTTCACCTGCACCACACGCTGCGCTGTCTGTCTGTCAGCCAGAGGTCAACACTGCGGTGGATGATCTCATATGGTCTGATGATGGTTCCAGCAGACTGGCTCTCAGCCAGGACTGGCCTGGAGTGGCAGTGAAGCGTGCATTTACAGTTTATAATGTAAACAGGAGGGCAGGTACAGTAGAGTGTGGCGTGGTGCCTCCTGGTTTGTAGCGGTGAAGCTTTCAGAGGCCAAGATGACGAATGCTGAGTGAATATGTCACAGTTTAGGCACGCGTGGGTTACTTTTGAATATAAGGAAACCAGACAGCAGCAGTCGAAGAAGTATCCGTTACGTATGTTTATTTTAACGATGGATCTAATGTGTGTGTGTTAAGTGAGACAAACAAACCCACGGAGATTCATGCAGTTGGAGATTCATGCAGTTCCTCTCAGCGCTACGAAGCTTTACATGCACGCAATACTCCAGTTTTTGCGCTATGGAGGAATTTACTTGCTCCCTCGTTGTCACCCTTACATTACATTTACGCATATCCAAAAACCTGTTGATATGCAAGTCTTTCGTAATGTTTAGAAGTAGGAGTGTTTCTCCTTTCCGACCAGAAAAGTGGGCTTTTATTGTTTGCTTGCATCTTCGCCTCAGCTTAGCTAACTGTTTGCTGGTTTGTTTACAATGCACAGAGCTGAACTGGCAAGAGGCTGTGTGTCGCAAACTGCCGTAAAAAACCCAAATAATAGTGGAAAATAAGTGTGCGTGTAAAAGTGGCCATTGTAAGCATCATGGCTGGTGAACATAGTGGAGCATTTAGCAGCTAAAGAGCCAGATTATTTCCCTCAGGAGTTGGTGGAGACCAAAACAGAGCTAATGTCAAAGTGCATTTTGGACATAAATTCATCAGGTGGCCTAAAACATGACTTCAAATCAGAGATAATGTTAAAATGAGAGAGAAACAACAAACAGGAGCAGGAAGGATATGATAAACAAAACAACAGACATGTCTCTCTGACACTAGTTAATGTTAATACCTCTTGTTATTTGTTCAATTTGTTTGGTGCGAATAAACAATGAGCTAATTTACCAAGCCGGGTTTTTAACTGACGAGTTTGAAGAGATTAAAATTCTGGTTTGACAAGTGGAGTTACGTTTTAAGTGAGGTTGGAGGGTCACTTGCCTATTATAAATAAGCCTTATAAATAAAAAAGGAGGGGATGTCAGTCCTCGCTCTGGTATAACTCACAGTGGTGACTACTGAAACATCACCAGCAGCGATAAAGCTGAGTGCGGCATGGTAACCTGTGTCGAGTGATTTCAATGAAATGTCACCATCGTCTATGACTGACATTATATTTGATATTTGAGTTGCCATATGTTCATTACTTCCAAATAGTCTCCTCAAGTTTGATGGAAAGACGTTTGTGAGTACTTTGGTCCTGATTACAGAGAAAAGAGAGACTCAGTTGCCTCACTAGCATAATTGCAGGCGGAACATAAAGAGTCTGCTAGTCGGCGCACAGCGGGTCAACTGAACAATCAAAAAGGTGAGCACGGTACTTTATATAAAAATTAAAGTGTCCAATAATGAATTACTGAAGAAAAGATAATTACTTGGGTTTGAATGGAGCGGTGCTTTCAAGGACATCCTTATTTTCTCCATAATTACTGTAGTTCTAACTTACATGCTGAAAACCTGAAAACCAATTTATGGACTCGAAAATGAAGCATTTCCTACTTTACTTTCAGTATATGAACTTAAAATGTTACATTTGTTATATATACTGTATATAGTATATTTAGCTACTTTCTGTCCACCTAATATGGAAGTAACTGCACATTATAAGCACGGGTAGCTCAGTAACTGCACATCCCTCCACCGTCAGACTGACTGAGCATATAATAAGTAAAAACTGGATTTTCTTGATCTAAACGTTCTTCCAGTCATCCAAACGGATCCAAACCATCCGTCAAAAAGTAAAAACCGCTCGCAGCGTTTGTTCTCTTTGCTTTTTCCTTTTTTTTTTTTTCGGGGTCTCAAATGTTGACTGCTGTTTAACAGGACACGGACTCGGGGATGTACACGTGCGTGGTAACCAGCCCCACAGGGGAGTCGAGCTGGAGTGGGATGTTGACTGTCAGAGGTACTCACAGCACTCACACTCTGTCTCTCTGTTACACTTCACACCCCGTCACTCTCACACTACACCTCCACGCTCAAGAAACTACACACTCTGCCAGTGTTCTCTATAAGAGCACAGGCTGTAGCTGTAAAAAAGACAAATTTTCAAGTCGGTTTGGTACAAAACTTTGATCAGGATCAGTGTCACTGTCTTGTCGTAATCGTCCTGCTTTTCTGTTTACGTAACAGAAGACGGACTCTCTTCAGTATCGAGAGTTTCGGAGTTCATTCAGCTTCCGGGGCCTCCGCAGAAGCCCGTAGTGACGGAGGTGACCAAAAGCACCGTCACCCTCACCTGGCAGTCCAACCCTCACGAGGGCGGGGCCGCTGTCACCTCCTACATCATCGAGGCCTTCAGGTGAGCAGCGACACGAGTCTACATAAGTCACATTTCCACAGCAGGAAACCGAACCTTTGGAGGAGCTCAGGGACCGGGGTCTATGTTAAGTTCTGGGGACATTATGTTAACCCTCCCAAAAAGTCCCTGATTGAGGGATACTACTTTCTTAATTCACAGCATTTTACTTCAGCTACCATTTTTGAGAATCTGCAGCCTGATTTGCCTCATTCTCACGTCTTTAGACCTTGAAAATGCAGATATAAGTGGCAGAAGGAACCTTTTAGATCCCCGAAAGTGTTTCCTCCGACTAAAACCAACACCAGTTTGATTCATATTCCTAGGAAAATTAATAAATAGGGAGAACACTTCATTTTTTGTGATGTGTATGAGTTTGTAGATACATTATGGGTGAAAAACAGCATTTTATTCTGACCAGCACTGTGAGCTGAGTATTATTAAATGCTGACATTTCTCTGATGTCGTATTCAGGTTACAACAAAACATCGCCTATTTAATGTCAGCACCGGAGTCAGAAAACGTTTATTTTTTGTCACATGGCAATGGAAATCTGTCTTTGACATGGCCTGCAAGTCAAAACACTCAGTACACGTCAGGTAAAAATATACAATTATGAAGTGGCAAAGTGCAGATGGAGTATGTACACAGCACCTCTCCTAACACTGTCACAAAGTGCTGCTTTAGTGAAAGCCATGACGTTATAAACAAAAACAAACAGAGCAAAAGAAGCAAAACAAAGTACGTTTAAATAATATGGCTGGCAACTTATTTATTTTTCATTATTGTTTGGTTTATAAAATGTAAAAAAACATGAAAAATGTTCATCAAAGAGTCCAAATAGCCAACGTCAAACTGCTTCTTCCTTTCAACCAACAGCCCAAAACCCAAATAATCTTTATTTACTAACATAAATGACAAAGAAAAGCAGCAACTCCACCATTTAAGAAGCTGGATCCAACAAAATGTTTGTGAAATGTCTGAAACGCTCAATTTATTAACAAAATTATCAGCAATTCATTTTCGTTTGATCGACTAATCAATTTATTGACTGATGCAGCTCTTTCAGGTGAAAACATCGGATAGCACGAGCACTGATAAAGATCACAGGATAAGATAAACAAAATGCTAAAAGTAGAAAGAAGAAAGGTAGATTTTTCAGAAGAGATCCTCAGGCAGGATGTTTCAAATCCGCTGAGGACCTCATGTTATGTGGGGTGAAGAGATCCGAGGCCGAGAAGGTCTTTGTTAGTTACATAACAAAAAGGTTTTAGAAAAGTTCATACCTCCTGGCTTACATCCAAGCCGTGCAGCTGTGTAGGCTATTTTGGCTGACGCTGGAATATAATGACTTCCACGTCTTTAAAGTTCGAGGAGAGACGGATCAGTTTTACAACAGAAGCCAAAAATCTCCCGATTTTTAGTCCTAAATACGCATCAAGCATGTGATGAAGTCAAACAACCTTTTTCACAGCTACCAGTTTATTAAATTGTGTTAAATTGGTGGAATGCTCCTTTAACACTTGACATTTCCAGTCAGGACACTTGTTTGACTGGTTGTTTTGCTAGTTTGCTCGTCTCGGTTGCATAAATCATGAGTATTATTAACCATGCACTGTTACTTGACTTGACCTGAGTTTACTTTCTGAAGTGTCTCGAGTTGACTGAGTTACACTTTCCACCCCTGACTCAGGTCTCACTATCTTAAAAGGATTTGTCTTAACTGTATCCACCCTCTCTCTGTCGCTCTTTTATTCTCCTCATATTCTGACTCTACCCAGATAATGAAGTCTTCTTCATTTAGACTCATTAGAGTTGGGAAATGACTAATCTCAGCCCGAGGGGGGAGACGGTCCCGTTAAGTGACGTCCTGAAGTGAAACCGTGACACTCACTGCGTCAGTATTTAGCCGTAGCATCCCGAGGAGAGCCAAAGCAGCTCTTAACAACCAACCAGAGGCTTTAGAGGGACAGACAGTGAGTGAAAGAGGAGACAATTACTGCAGTGGTCAGCTCGCCAGCTCTGTCCTATCCTGGGGCAAAGAAAGCCCAGTTGGAGAGATCAGTCATTACAGAAGCAGTAGAAACACACAAGTCCAGTTATCGCTGTGTGGAGAGGAGAGCTCGGTGTGGCAGGCTCGCACGCAGAGCCGGTGATGGAGATTCACTCACTGTTGCACGCTCAGCCACCATCCAATTGTTTGGAAGTGTTTGTTTTCAGGCACCTGCAGGAACAAAGGAAGACGTACAAACTAATGTTTCTCTCTCATAGCGCTCCGTGTAGCTTGTGCATCTTGTGAACAGCCAAGCATCAATTATACGTCCGATTTAAAAGATGAAAATCTTGATGGATGCGTGTAAAAGCTGTAGTTCCCACTTTGAAACCCATTTACAGGCCTAGCATCTCAGCGAAGCTGGATGACTCAGTTTAAATGGCAAAACTGTTTCTCGGGAGAACATTTGGTGAGAAAGGTGGAAAAGGAGAAACCGCAGATGACAGAAAAACACCGTGCCCTGCTCGTTGTAATTACCTTGCCATTTTCTCCTCCACGGAGTTGAGGAAAATGTTAAATTGTGCTCACGCTGTTTGATAGTCCCTGTTCACGCACTGCATCGGGCCGTTGTGTCCTCGCCGGGCTCGTTCAGAAGCCGCCGTTATAACCTGCTGCAATAAAAAAGAGGAATAAAACTCGTCATTGTTGTGTCCGCAAGCTGAGAACAGGGACGTGATTTAAGATGCACAGAACCTGAAGGCCTCAAGAAGCAGCTGAGAGAGTCATTTGTTTATTCAATTACTGGTGTTAAAGAAAAAAGGATATGAAGCCACAGCTAGGAGATGGTTAGCTTAGCATAACATAAGACTGGGAAATCCACACGTTTTCATTTTTGCTCTGTAATTTTTAATAAGTGAGCTTTTGAGATGTCTGTAGGTGGGTGTTGTTTTCTTTGGACTGATTCTCAGCAAGACAGCAAGAAAAAAGTGTATTTCCAATTATGTCAAACCGTTTCTTCAAAATCCAAACCCCATGCTGGAACCATAAGTTGATTGACTGGACGGTTAATTGACAGTAAATCAATCAAGCAGTTGTATAAGTCGAATTATTCTTTAAGTCATTTATCGAGATTAATATTTATTTCTGTTTCCAGCTTTTTAAATGTGGCGATAGGATGTTTTTCTGTTTTTCATGTCATTTAAACTGACATGAAGATTGAGTATCTCTTGGTTCACTGTCATCTTGAGCTCTGGGAAATTGTGATGGACATTTTTACCATTTTCCTTGACAGGTTATCAGTTAATTGAAAAAATAACTGACAGGTCAACCGTCAAGACTCGACATGAAAAAAGGAAAGTTGTACTGGCACAAGACAAACAATCATATTTATTGGCATAAATCAAAACAAGAAAAAATTAACCGCGGCTTTAAAATGGTCAGAGTGGATGAGTGAATGCGTGGTGCAAAATAAAGAAAAAATGCAACTAAACGAAACCAAACAAAAATAAACCATGTGTGGAAGAGCCGGCGATGAAATAAAACAGAGGAGCGGGATGGCTGATCTTAAATACCCTCCGGACGGACTGGTCGACTGCACTAATCAAAACTCTGCCTGCCAGGAAACAAACAGCAGCTCGGGGCAAGATACAACGCAACTGGCACTGGCAAAACCAGAGGGCCATCACATGAACTAATAATGAAAATAATCTGCTGTTGACAACTGAACAAGTATGAAATTTGGTTGCGGCCCATAATATGTTGAACAGCAGTCAGCAGCTGTGCAGGGAAGGTTAGGAGACACAAATGGATTCACGTACAGCTGCAAAGCCTCTGTTAATTGATCCAAATGAGTTGAGAATGTGTATTTATGCGTGTTAAACAGGCAGAAAGTGGGCAAAATGACTCTGAAGTATATTATTAATATGACTGCTGAGGAAGAGACACTTAGCTACTGAAAGGTTGATGTAACACGGAGCCTTGACAGCATATCCACGGAATAATGTCAGTAAATATGAGTAAAATACAGACTGTGCTCATCACGAGGTCCCCTGAGATATCTCTTTCTAACATCTCTCTTTCTGCCATTTTCACTCCCTCCGACGAGTTGCGATCGAACCTATTACCTCTTTATCTGAAGATAACGTGATAATGAAGCCGTTCTCTCAAGATTACGGGAGTTCATGTTAAATGTTCACACAGAGGGCAGCACATTAACACTACCTGCTAACTGATCAATAACATGAGACCTTTTAAAGGCAGCAAGCTTCCTCCTGATAAAGATGCAGCCCTTCAAGTGTGACACTGTCATCTCTCTCATGGTGTTGTTGTATTTTAATTGATATTTTGAGATAATGCAATATTCCTCCCCCCCCTCAGCCAATCAGTGGGCAGCACCTGGCAAACGGTGGCGGACCAGGTCAGGCAGGAGAGGCACACAGTCATCGGACTCTTCCCCAACACTGTTTATCTGTTCATCGTCCGGGCAGTCAACTCTTACGGCCTCAGTGACCCCAGCCCGATCTCGGAGCCTGTCAGGACGCAGGGTGAGTTACATAAGCAAGACGAACTGCTTGCTTGCGTAACATGAGTCCTGCTGTATAATCTTGATTTCAGTTTTTATTTTTAAAGCAGGAAATTAGAGATATTGAATGTAAGGCTGGCAACCGAGATAATGTGCCACATGGATTGGAAAAAAGTTGCTTTTCATGTGCAGTCTCAAACTAATTGCTTTCTCAGTGTGCAATCAGCCTTGAGCAATGTTGAATTTCATCAAAAAGCTTCTCTTTTTTTAAGCTGTATAAGTGCGATTCAGCTGTTTTCTTTGGCCCGGACTGAACATGGCTTTGTTGTTTCAGATGGGAGTCCTACAGAACAAGGTGTGGACCACAGACAGGTGCAGAGGGAGTTAGGAGAGGTGTCTGTGTACCTGCAGAAGCCTGCGGTTCTGTCTCCGAACAGTGCCAGGATTTCTTGGACCGTGAGTTGAACACTTGACTGATGTGAAAGTCTACTTTTCAAAGTCGGCTCGCAGAGTGCGGAGGACACGCTAATCTCTCTGAACATTAACTTCAAACCCTCCTCCGAACGTTACGTGACACAAACAGATTAACTTGAGGTTCAAACACAGCTGGTTCTGCTCTTGATTACTGATGTAAATGTTTTATTGATCCTTTTTCTCTTTGTCTTGCCAACTTTCTCCAGGTTGCCCTTCAGTCTCGCTACGTTCAGGGCTATCGTATATTTTACCGGACTATTGGCAACTCCTGGTTGGTCCAGGACGTGGAGGCCACGTCTGACCACAGCATCATCTTAGTAGATCTGCACAGCAATACAGAGTATGAGGTCAAGATACGGCCTTACTTCAATGAGTTACAGGGACACGACAGCCTCATGGTTCTGCTGCGTACGCCTGAGGAGGGTGAGAAATCAATGCTTATCAATAATTTTTCTACAGAACTGCAGTTATCTTTTTTTTTTTTTAAATTATTGTCCCTAAAGGAATAGTACAGAAATTACTCATTCAATTTTTGATGTAGAATTGGATGAGATCAGTTCATATTTGTGCTTTGAATGTGAAGCTGAAGCCAGCAGCCCGTTAGCTTAGCTTAGCGAGTGTCACGAAATGTTATTGAATACCTCCAAACAATCCAAACGGAGGGGCTCTAATGTCAGTGTTGTCATCATTTAAGGGTGCAATATGGAAGAATTGACAAACTGTCGAATTCATACTCAAGCTAGCTGTAGCTGCTGTTACCTAGTTAGCTCAGTTAGCCTTGCAGCTAAAACCAGGGTCAAAGACCGGCCCACCAGCCCCTCCAAATATCACTAACATGTTCTTGGCCGGGTGCAGTGACTTCTGGGAGTTGTCCCTCCATTTGCCAGTGACGAGTCCTGGAAAAGTAATCTGGCCAATAACCTCCAACGCACTGGGTTTAATGCAGATTTGACAAACAAGATGTTAAATAGTGAGCTTTAGAGGTGTTGGTAGGCGGACTTTGTGACCAGCCGAGCTAAGCTAACTGGCTCCTGGTGGATATGGGAGAGATATTGTATCAATCTTCCCATCGAACTCTCTTCAACTTTTGTCCCCATCACTTTAGTTGTGAAAAATGTTCTGACAATTTTTCTTTGCTAAGAAATGCTAACTTATAAATTAAACTAACATGCACTGGCGCTTTCTTCGGTTGTGATGACATCATTGATCGATTGATATGGTGTTGAAGTTGTGGATGTGATGCAAATGGATGACTGTTGAACATTATTGTGCTGTTCTGACGTGTAATTCGTCCCTCACCATTGAAGATCGTCTGTTCATCTGAGCCTGTTTGTCCTCACCACTTTTCATCACAAAAGCGACGACCTTGATTACAGCTCTCTTGATTTGGAATAACACTTTCAACCCTGGCAAGTTGAATTGATAGCAGTTTGGAGAAAACTACCTTGAAAAACACATAAAAGAGAAGAACAAAATAATTTCAAGTAGAGTTAAAGAGACTCTTCATCCCCAAATTAAGACCACTCTTACCTGTAGTGCTGTTTAGTCATCGATCTGCTCAGGGCCAAATAAACACTAGAAAAACTCAACAGCTGTGACCAGTTTTATGTAGAAACTATCTTCTTCCTCAGGAACTACACCCGACAACCGAAGTGTGCATCTACTCATGAATGAAAGGCTAGCTTACTCAGCTAACTAAGCTAGCTAACGTCACAGCTTAGCAGAGGAGGAGGACACTGTTAATGTTTACATGGAGAGAAGGCAGACAAGAGATATGACCCTTTACATTAAAGTCAATAAAAACAATTCAAAAATGTATTTATTTCAGCGTAAAGCAGGTCAGCTGAACATGCAAATATGCTGCATTTGTTGCCAATAACACTTCCAATAATAAATAAATAAAGAATATTTAATTGGATTTAAATTCAGGGCATTCCTCCTCTCCTGAAAGATGCTATCAAATTAAATAGTTGTTTAAAAGGAACCTTTTCGGACTTAATTAGGAACACTATCTGGTAGTGACAGACCTGTAAAGCAGAGCTTCATTATAACACTGATATCAGTGACTAATAATAATAGAAATATAATTATCCTTCTTATCTCTGTCTCCAGTTTTGAGTGAACCCCCACAGGCTGTATCGGTGGTTCAGCTCAGCAACAGCTCCAGTATCAGAGTGTCCTGGGAGCCGCCGCCTCACAATATTCAGAGCGGCATCATCCTGGAGTACAAGGTGAGAAGACAGCTCTATCAGCGTGCGACTACACCGTACCCCCCGAGACAACACCTGTCTCACTCTCTGATGTTTAATTCTGCTTTTAATACCGTCAATTAGTGACTCAGCTGTCGACTGCGACGTGGAACAAATTGTTCTTGTGATCCCTGATGTTTTTATTTTCGTGCAGTCATTACTCAGTGTTTTCCAAATTGGTAGTTTAGATTCACATGAAAAACACTGATTTTAATTAACAATTAGTTATTACTCATTGCCTCATATCTGCTGGCAGTACATGCTCTGCTGCCGCCGCCGAGAGAGACTCGATTTTGTCATCAGATTGCGAATGCTGACTGTACCCGTCATCTGTTTGCTCGGTGAAAAAACACTGAGTTCTGATTATCTGTCTCTGAGCATGAGCACAACACTGATTACTAATCGTCAGGCTGCTATTCCAGGAAGAAAAGGACACTGAAGGGGAACAGACAGTGCTATTGTTTTTGATTTATTCTCCCCATCTGTGTCTGCATGTGGAA
Organism: Pagrus pagrus; assembly: GCF_965226575.1. NCBI lineage: Eukaryota > Metazoa > Chordata > Actinopteri > Spariformes > Sparidae > Pagrus > Pagrus pagrus. The sequence continues at coordinate 11,256,294 of NC_140188.1, forward strand.
AGTTATGAGAAAGCGGCGCAAGTCTGATCATGACATATCAGATCCTCTTCAGCCGAAGGCGCGGATCACACCTAATCCCCTTAAACATTCAATTTGTCGAAAAACGGCACACAGTGTCCTATAAAAGCCTCCCATGAATTAAAATCTTAAAAAGTAAATGTTGGATCAGTTTTACGGCATACGCTTTCATCAGGATAACGTCATTAATAAGACATTAGTTCATTGTACATTATGCAGATTATACCAGAGGCAGAAGGCCACTAAGACCATTTACTAAAGTGCTCGAGGCAAAATGAAATACTTTTTTCTCCTCTACATTATTTACAGATTTGCTCATTTTATAAAATGTGATGAATTGTCGTGGATTAAATCACCCAGCTGTAAATAGAGCACGTGAAATTAGCTCCACCTCGACCAGCTGCGGCATTAAAACCAACATCACAAATATTCTGCACGAGTGCTTTTATTTAGAAACTTTAATTACATGTTCCTGTTAATTGTATACGTTTAAACCAAGACTCCTGAGAAATAACACATTCCTCATTTCACAAATGGAAAGTTTCGTTAATAGGCAGTTAATTTCACCGTTGCTCGGTTTTATTGACAGCCGTACGTGGTCTGGTACGACCAGCGGCTTCTGTGGCTAATGTCAGCAGACTGTTGATAGAAGTGTGATGTGGACACTTGAAGCCTCCAGTGCGCAAACTCTGAGAAAAATGAGTTTATAACACACTTCATACTGTCTTACTTTGTTTATATTTGACGGACCCTGCCACCTGTTTGTTCTGGGGACCTTATTTTCCACTGATAACAGCTTGACTAAAAATAGATATTTCTAACTTTGTATTACTTCATTAATATTGTAAATATTAAATACTCTCAAAAACGACATAGTGCCCCTTTAATACACGTCTCAACGGGATCTTTGACAGATCTGTATATGTCTTGACTGCAGTTATGCAGGCACGTATATTTGCCACATCAGCCGTTTAAACCTGGCTTTCAACTGTCGTTGCGCTGACAACCCTTTTATCTCTAATCTCTGCGACATCTCTGCTGTCGTTCTTCACCGTGTGCCGCCAGATAAAGCTTCAATGCCAAAAAAGTGAGTCCGTCTTGCTATAATAACGGGCCACATCTTGCCCCCGGGGCGCGCAGGAGAAATTAATGTCTTTATGCGGTCATATCTTTAAAGATTCAAACATTAACCTCCCTGTCTGCTGTCGATCAGGTGTGGTGTCTGGAGCAGGAGAACCAGATAAACCGAACGGTGGACGGAGCCGTTCTGTCCATCCTGCTGACGGGCCTGCTGCCTGACGTCCGCTACACCGTGGTGGTGGCTGCTGTCACCAGCCTGGGTGTGGGCGCTCAAAGCCCGCCTGTCAGCCTGCTTCTCAGTGAGTCACTCAGACTGTCACAGCTACTACGGATAGAGAAATATGGCGAGATGCTCTCTCAGCGGGTTAAGCACAGGTGGACTCTGTATGTGGAGTGATGTTTGTGTCGTGTGAGTGATTAAACAGCCGAGGCGTCATCAACACTTATGTTTTGAGTGTGAAAATAGAAAAAGTGTCAGTGAAGAGAGGAGTTTATTAAGTCTGTATTTTATATACTTGGATTGTTGTGTATTCAGTTGTGATAATGAATAACATGTGGTGACAGACTGGCAGACAATTACTGCATTTCTCTGTTTTAAATCATTCTTAAAATAAAACGTCTTGCCAGTCAGTTTTTTTTTTTCCCTATCCATCACCTGCTGCCAAGTTTTGGAGAAATGTTTGTCATTTTTGGACGTGCACTTATTCACTCTCTTGCCTGGAGTTACATGAGAAAATCAAGATCACTCTCACGTCTGTGGCGAATATGAAGCTGAAACCAGCAGCTGGTTAGCTTAGCTCAGCATAAAACCTGGAAACAGCTAGCCTGGCTCTGTCTACTGGTAACATGATACTCCCACTAGCACATCCAAAGCTCAGTCATTAACACATTATAGCTTAACACACAACACTTTGTGGATGTACAGAGGCAGTGTTTCCTCTACCATTGCCTTGATGGGGTCAGCCCAGGGCAGTCAGCCCTCTTTACTATCAAAAGAGCCAATTTTGCCCCCCTCCCATGCAAAAAAAAAAAAAAAAAAACACTCCCTGAAGCATTTGAGCCTTAAATTATTATTGTTACCATTAGACGGAGCCAGACTAGCTGTTTAAGCTAAGCTAAGTTAACCATCTACCACTGTGCTAACCGTGCTGTCAATCAAACTCTCAGCAAGAAAGAAAAAATTCCCCAAAATGTCACTAGATTGTTGTTGTGTTGTTATGTAACAGCTCTCTATTTTGTCTTAAACTTTACTTTCAGCTCCCTCGACTGACAAGACCTTGACGTCTGTGAAGAAAGGCGGCAACCTCAGCATATCGGAGCAGATCACAAACGTCATCCGGCAGCCGGCGTTCATCGCAGGCCTGGGCGTGGCCGCGTGGTTGGTGCTGATGGGCTTCAGCGGCTGGATGTACTGTCGACACCGCAGGAGGAAGCAGCTGGGACACTACACCACGTCCTTCGCATACACACCAGCAGGTGAGTGGGACAAGCTTTGATGCTTCAGTCGTATCTGGGTTTTAAGCATCATGACAGCTGTTCAAAGGATTAACTGTAAAATATCACGTATAAGGTTGAATTTCTGGAACGTCACATTTTCAGTGATTTCAGCACTTTTTATGTCAGGTACATTACTCCTTAAAGGATGAACTGTAGAAAGCAGAAACGACTTTAAGACATGACTTTTAGACACCTTCAGACGCACTCTGTCACTTTCTATTCATTATATATATATTTATATATAATGTTCCTGAAAGAGAGAAGAGAAAAGCTCCAGTTGTTGCACAACAAACCATCAGATTTAGTTTTCAATAAGCGACAGTGACAGAGTTCCTAATAGAGCGCAGCAGCTGCAGGAGTGATAAATGTTTTCAATTTTAGTTTTTTTATTCTGCAAAGCAACACATCCACTTTCACTGCAAATCCCGTTCAGTTAATTAAAATGTATTTATCCCCACTGGGTCGTTTTCAAAGCAGTCATAAAGGAAAACACTGAAGACACAGTGAAGCGTATGTAAACCGCTACGTCTGGTTTATTTTAGAAAACGGCCTTCGGCACATGAGCGCATAAACACATCAGTTGTTTTCTGACGTTGAGAGATGTTTGTCCATGTTCATGAATACTCAATGAAGCCCAGAGCTTCAGGAAAAACACTTGATTTTTACATAAATATTTGATATTACTGCCACACTAATGACCGGAGATTATATTGTTTCAGCTCAGTATTGATCCTATTATGATCCTGTTAATTTAGATGCCAGAGCCGCAGTAGAAGACACATTGATGCATTTTAAACATAGATCAGCTGTGTGCCTTTTACTTAGGATATGTAGGTCAAAAGTGTGTTTGTAAGAGGATATTGATTAAATTGGGACACATAAACCCCATGTGTGACGCACTGTTTATTTGGAATGGGGCATAAATGAGCTCAACATATTTTTATCTTCAGTGAATCGTTTGAAAAGAAGTCTTAAAGGTCCAGTGTGCAGGATTAAGCCGCAGAAATGGGATATAATATTCAGGATTATTTATAAATATATAAAAAAAATTGGTCCTCCTGCAGAAAAATGGGAGTTTCAGACTTGTTTCCTTCATTCTGGTGAATTTTACTGAAAGGAAAGTAACAAAATAATAAAAAAGAAAACTGCAACCACATTTTTATGGTAAAAAGTTTTGATTTCTTTTAAGTCTTAGGATGATGCAGAATGATTTACCCCTCTGGTGTGAACTTGCTTGAAACCTTGAATTCTTTCTTTAAACTGATGTTTGTTAGTTTTCATTTATTTATTATTTTTTTGCCCCTTTTTTGGCCTCTGTCAGTTAAAACTCCACATAGGAATTGGGAAGTCTTCCTTCAAGGACGACTGAAATTTGACTTCACTTCTCCATTTCTCTGTTCGTCACAGTAGTGTTGTGGTCAAGATCGGTCTCGGTCTCAAGACCATTTTTTAAAGGTCTCGGTCTTGTGTCAGAATCTGCAGCATTTTGACTCAGTCTTTACTTCCATATGAGTCAAGACAACAACAGCAGGCATGTCACTGTACTGAATCATTGTTTGATACCTTCTGTAGTTAATGACGGTCTCTATGAGAAGACAAGAGTCACCCAGAGAACCTGATGTTTGCACAAAAACTGTATTGTGTTGGATCATAAAAAACATGGAAAAGGAGAGTTGAATACAAATGTTTGATTTGATTTCAGCTGGTGTGAAAATGTGTCATTAATGCCACTAAATCGTTAATCGTTTCTGCTGTAAGACAAGATTCATAACCAAGAACTTTATCTTCTTCCAGTTGGCTTCGCTCACGGCGAAGGATCTGGAATCATCAACGGAGGGTAAATGAAAGATTATGATTTGATTCAGATAACTTGTTTATTTCATGTATTAAGAAAACATAGCATGACATAATCCCAGCTCTCTCTCCAGGCCGGGCTTGTTAGGATCAAACATGGGGAACTACCCCTGGCTCGCCGACTCCTGGCCCACTCCGAACCTCTCTCACAGCAAAGACTCTGTCAACTGCTGCGCTGGCAAACTGGACTCTGACAGATATTACAACTGTAAGAGCTCTCCCACTTTGACTGTCTGGTGAAATGGCTCATTTTACTGAGTGGATAATCTCTCTGTTCAGCAGTTGGTATCATGAACTACCCGAGCCAGACGGAGAAACGCAGCACGGCGTCCAACGACAGTCCCATCTACAGCACCATCAACACCACCGCTGAGGACGACCTGCTGGCGTACTACGACACCTACTCCAGTACGTCCTACACCCAGGGCCCGGACCCGTACAGCAGCAACCCCATACTGTCAAACAGTGGCCTGGTGGGGCTGGAGCAGGACCTGGACCAGTGGACCATCCAGTCTGGACAGTCCGGGTCTGAGTACGCCAAGCTACAGTACACCAAGAAAGGCAACGGTGAGGGTTTCCTGCTTCTATAATCTATTTTGATTTCATCAAACAGGGAATAAATCTGATTACTTCCCCCCTGATCCAATACAGTGTTAGTGTGTGACTAGTGTGTTTCGTTCGTCCAAGGATACAGTACAGTATGTTTGATGCACGTTAACAGTGTTTATTCCTGCCAAACATTATTATGGACAAATATTGATACTTAAAGCACAAGCGAGCAAATGTCTTCTACTGATCTTAACTGTAGTCAAAATAAATCATAATTTCTATTTTTTTTACCCCAAAAGATGATAATAATAATAATAATAATAATAATAGTATTTATATGGCACCTTTAAAACCTTGTTTACAAGACAACATAACAGAATAACCACTCAACAGTAAAGCTAAACAAAAGGAAGCCCTTGAAGCCCTTCAAGGAATATTTCTTATTTGATTTTACTCATTTAAAATCTTATTTATTTCCTTCTTGTTTTTCTGTCTCACAGCATTCTGACTTACCGTCTTGTTAGATGGTCCTTTACATAATAACCTCGCCTTCAGATCTGAATGGGAACATATAGGGATTAACAGGGTCAAGTGCTCCTTCAGGCTCTCAAGGGCAGAACAAGGACAAAAGAGGGAATATGTTTAGTTGAGAAAATGTATTGTTTAAAAGCGTACAGCGCTTTCAACCTCAGGGACAGTGTGGAGGCAATAACACCACATCGATGACAACTTGTAGATCATATGACGTGTTGTTTTTTCTCTCTTTATAGACAAACTGGTAAAGCAGAGGTCCACCGGCTCTTCGTCCAAGTCTGCTCCCCTCACCTGGGTGGATGTTCTGTCGCTGCCTCTTCCTGCCAACAAAGACAGAAGCGATAAAAAGACAGACAGAGACGAGGAGAAACACAGGTGAGACTGACATCTGATTTATTTTTAAATTTAAAGATCAGAGCCCTTTTGTTTCCTCCTCTAAGACCTCAGAGTCTAACACTCACTCAGTGGGTTTATTATTAGCATTAAGGCCTCTGACTTCACCTACATGACAGAGGGAGTTAAGGCAGCTGGATATCAAACCTGCCCTGTAACGCTGCCAAGGCTGTCAAACAAAACTTGAGTGAAGTTTGGAGTCTGGGGAGTTTTCGAATTAACAGCAGTTTGTCTCTGCAGGCAGTGAGTAGATTGAGCTCGGGGGTTACGGAGGGGGGCGTCTCCTCTAACTGCTTCTGACAGATTAGATTGCGGACATAACGGGGTGGGATCGTGAGGACTACTCTGACTGTGCCGTGTCTGTTTTAATGACATTAGCCACCATCTGACAGTGTGGATTAGCACTTTCTATTTTCAATGACAAGTCCATCATTAAATTAGCGCTGATGGCACTGAACTGACAACAGAAATCATGGAGGTGGTACTCGTCGTCTCGTACTTGTATCTTGATTCCATTTCTAATATGAACTAGATTGTTATTTACTTAAAAATAACACTTAAATATTTTTTTTTCTTATATATTTAACATCTGTATCCATGTTAGCAGTGTGTCTATATGGATGGCAGTGTTGGTATGTCCTTCCACCGCCAGACTAGCGTAACATAAAGACTGAGGAATTTGATAAATATTGACAAATTTGCCGCTTAGCTGTCTTTTATCTACCGACATCACATGCATCGCCTCTATTCAGCTATTCAAGTGAAATCGCTATACATTCTGCAAGAAACCAACATATCTCAATGTTGTTTGTTTTCCAATATCTTGCAGCCCTCGTGTAAACATTCATGACTTTCTGACCTCTGAAAGGAGCCCTGTTTGTTTACATTCAACATTTCTCACCGAAACTTGTGTTATATCTTTGAGATGTAACTAAAACAGTCACAAAGAAATATATTCATATAATTATGAAACCTGCATTGTTTATATTGGTGTTTACTTCCTGCCTGTCTTCTTCTCCCCTGCCATTCCTGGTGATTTACTGCTGACTGCAGATTAGTGGAATAGTGTGAAATCATTGACAGAAATGTATATCTGGCTAAAAACATTGCTATAAAACTCCACGGGTCACCCTTAACTAGTCATTTAGTCATCAGTCAGCTGTTCTTTTTAGTGGTTATTAACAAGTGTGAGAGTACTGCTAATTTGCTAAACTAAGATGGACAGTGATGTTAATATTTAGCTCAAAGCACTGCTGCACAGCCTCACAGAGCTGCTCGCGTGGCTGTGAACTCTGTCTTGTTTTAATTACATTTATTATTTATATAAATAGAGGTTTTACGTGTTGACTGTTTCCCTCTGAGACGCACACTCATGCTGCTGCTGTTACTCACCGTCCGTCCTCTAGCTCCGAGGAGGACGATGACGACTGGTGTCCTCCGTTGCCTGCCAGAACCTACCTGATGGACGCCTCCCGGGAGGAGCTCTCCAGCCTGCCCTCCAAACCAACTGAGCTGTCATACGCAGCAACACTGACATGTTCCCCCCAGCGAGACACTCACAAGCCCAGCGAGAGTCCACGGCTGCAGCACATTGACCTCTTGACTCGTCACCAGTCAGGCTCCCAGGTATCCCAGTCCAACCCAGATCTGTTTACCAACAATGCCAAGGCCCGGGAAGCCGGTGAGGCGTACCACACCCGCCAGTGGGCAGAAGATTTCAAGGGAGAAAGCCTCGGCAAAGGTCAGTTCAGATTCAGTTTAACGTCTCACATCTTTGGAAGTGACTCCCCAAGAGGCAACGCACAACCACACAGTGTCATGTATAATTTAGTTTATGATGTTACCTAACAGAAAGGATTTGTACATGGAAATCATGTCACATTTATTCAAAGTGCAGCTCAGTGTACTTTAGTTTGCTCTAAGTTTCCCGAGGATGACATCAGTGTGCTTTCTTGTCAGGACAATCTCCGGCTTCTGCTGCCGAGTCGAGCCCCACGGCCCCGGCACACAGATCCAGGGGTAAGAAGAGAACGCCCAAGGATGGACCACTCAGACGAGAGCTACACAACCAAGCAGGTATGACACACTGTTTGGGGGGAAAAGAACAAGGAATATTACTATTTATTTTATTTTTTATATATATTTTTTAACCACACTAGCTGGAAGTCAACAATTTAAGTTGATCCTAACTGAAATATCTATCGGATGGATTACTCCATTACTACTTATTAAATTCTAAACAGACATTAATAAAAAGGGGGAACAGCGTTTCTCCTCAAAGTTTTGAAAATATATTCAATATGTTTATATAGTGCTGCTGTATTTGCTGTGTTTTCACTACTTCCAATCCAGAAGAGAGATCTCTCTGTCATCAGTGCGCTGTGCGAGGGGCGGGGCAGCTCTCAGCCTGCACACAGACAAGAGACATGCTTTGATGAGAATGCACTAAAAAAGTCTCTTTAAACTAGAATCAATGTAAACTTCAGCAGAGTCGATATAAACTTCACAAGAGTCGACGTAAACTTCTGATTCAGTCAGAAATGGTTGTTCAGAAATTCTCAGTTTCAGTGCGCTCAGAGCGTCCTCTGTATGGAGAATATGTTTGGCCATATAGAATTGAAAATTAAAAAAGAAAGAATTGAAATATTATTATGTTATTACACTATGAGGAATAATAAGGTTGTAATTAAACAAAAAGAATATGGAAATTAAAAAAGTAAATTCAAAATATCGATTGGTAATTTGAAAGTGTACAGCGAGTGAATGAAAAAAGTGACATTTAAAATGCATAAACCTAGGCTTATTGGAAAGCTCAGACTGAGCATCAATTGTAACGCTAAAATTTAATTGAAACATCAAATGTTTGCTCAAAATGTGGAACAGAAAACGCGTATAATGCTAGTATAATGTGTATAGGCTGTAGCTGCATAGCTTTCAAGGTATTGATTAAAATGCATCCCTCCACCCAAGTGGTGTTGTTGTACCTGGCCGTCAAAGATGATGGACACGCTCAGGCGTGTGCTTCCCAGATCGGGCAGATCAGGAAGTGACAGGGTGTTATTTGTCAGGCGCTTTCTTGGCCAGGAGTTTCCTCTTGTTGCCTGGCAACTGGTCATGGTCTAGTTCGATTCCCGGCCCCTGCAGTCTACATGTCGAAGTGGCCTTGGGCAATGATACTGAACCCTATATTGCTCCCGGTGGCTCTTCTGATGTGTAATGTGAATGTGTAACTGAATGAAAGGGGGGGGTGAACCCTCACCTGACTAAATAAAATGATTAAAAAAAAAATCAGTGAGCTTTCCTGGTGCTCATAGTTGGATTTCCTTCCTTTTGGACAGAGCCAGACTAGCTGTTTACCTATTTTCTTTACGCTAAGCTTACCAGCTGCTGTCTGAGCTTCATATTTTAGGCAAAGGCATGAAAACAGTATCGGTCCTCTCATCTAACTCTCAGCAAGAAAGAAAATATTTTCTAAAATATCAAACTATTCCTTTAAATCAGATCTCTGTCTATGGTTTATTAATCGCCATTGATCAATCGTTTGCAGAACTCCCCCCTCCACCAGCCCCTCCCACTACAGATGACTCCCTGCAGCTATTGGCTGATGTTTTGAGCCGCAGCCGAACAGACTGCGAAAGAAAAGAGGGCAGCGACTCGCCCACACTTCCGAGGAGGCGAGAGCATTTCTCACCACAAAGGAGAGGACCTACAAAGTGGCCGTCGCAGGGTGAGTGCGATATGTGACACTCACCTCTGTATCTGTCAACAACAGATGATAAAAGAACAATTTCTGTCCCAGCAGACATTTTTCTTCAACAGCTGGAACCCACATAGATGCTTCATGCAAATCCCTTTGAGCTTAGAAAGCACCAGCTGCCACCAGTGTATGCACACTTATTATCTCATAGTCGTAGCTCTGCTTTTAGTAGCAGGGGGTCTATTTCTAGTCTGCTCCCTCACTTAGGGTTTAACCTATATAAATACAGCGGTAACTTTGCCTGATTTGTTGTCATCCCCAGATGAGAATATAATCCCATATGGAACGTCCAGCTTCCTGCCCAAGGTGCAGATGTCAGGCTACGGGTCTCTGGGTGGAGGAGCCTTTCCTCGACAGTCCACCACCGGCCGGAGGAGAGATGAGGTATGTCTAGACTTGCAGTAGGATCTGCTGAACAGGCAGAGTGTCTGAATAGTGAGGGTCACAGCCAGTTCAGCGGTAAACTGAGGGCGGTTTGAGCTGCTTGTCAGCCTTCTGGAGACAGCAGCAGAAGTTTCCCGTAGACACAAGTAGTTATCGAGCATAGTGAGTCGACAAAAGTTTGCATTTGTCTCCAGGTTGAACCGTGAAGAAAGTACACATGCTTCCTTAGGTAAAGACAAACTAAATCGTTAAAGTGACACCCAAGATCTGTCTGTCGAGAATGAAACTCACCAACTGTAGTCTTGAAAGATGACTGTGATACTTTTGCAGTTTGCTCGGCGACAGAGACAGCAAACTATAACGAGGAGGAGAGTTATGTAATGTTTTCACAACTGAGGAAAAAAAGTGTCAAAATGTTCAGAAAAACTTTGCAAACCACCCCTGCAACATAATCCACCTTCTGGCTATTCTCCCATATGCGCAGTACCTTCAGTTTCACTTTAAAACATTTTGAAACGATAGTTTGGCACTTTTTAAAGTTGATATTTGTCATTTGACCTGGTGTGAAGCAACTTTAAGGATTAGTCATACAACTACTCTTTAAAATGTTTATTTTTACATTCAGAAAAGCAGAATTACTTGGCTTTACTGCATTAAAGCCTGAGGTATCAAACAGTGTTTGCTGTTCATTAGTGACATACTGTATAATGTCAGCCGATTGCAGAACATTAGTGAAGTTTTCATCAAAATGTCGCACAAATTTTAACAGAATTTCTTCAGAACACCTCACTTGTTTTAATAATAACAACGTTTCTTTACAAAGACCTTCATCAGGTATCAGAAAATGACCTGACCAGGTCTTTGTACAGAAGCTTGTCTTCTCCTACGCACCTGTTGATCCATTATTATAAAGCTGTTTGCTCGTGTTATGTGGTTATGGATAAAAAAATAAGGAAAGAGAAACAAAATAGTCCTCAAATATTGATATCATATCCGTCTTCAAGAAATAAAAAGTATCAGCCAGGCATTAAACAGTGTAACCATGTCCTTGTTTCTGCACTCTATCTCCAGCTCTTGCACTGTCCAACTGTTCTCCTGTGTTGTCTTTGTCTCCTCTCAGAGCCTCATGTAAACAGATGCCGGTCACATTTCCTCCATGATTTCCTGTCTTTGCAAAACCATCAATCTGTTGCCATGGTGAAAAACTGAAGACTAAAGGGAAAGCGTCAAGGCTAGCTCTCTGCCTTTTCACAGCTAGTATTATTTTATCTTAATGACTTTAATCTTTATTTTTTGTGATTTGCTTCACCCTCTCTCCATGTACATAGACAGCTTTGCAATTTTTTAAAGATGTGATCAGATATATTGCTAAAAAAAAATGATCTGGGGTTTAAAAAAATACTGTATTTTTTCGGTAAATGTAAGTATGACATTATTGTACAGCAGATTAATGAATGTATCGTCTGCTTACTCCTGACCATGAAACCATGATGATGTGTGTGTTTGACGAAAGACGTGATGCAGAAAATGTGTTAATAAACCATCATACAGTATGTGTGGGTGTGTGAGTGTGTGTGTGTGTGTGCGTGATAGTGCATGTGTGTAGTGTTTGTGTGTGTTACTGTTTTGATCTCTCATCTCTGTGTGACTGTGTACTGTGGTATCCCTGTAGATCACCAGTGTGTTAGTAAGATTTTTAAACTGACCAATAAAACATTTATTACAAAAGATCCTTCTGTCCACGTGTGAGTTATTCAGATTATTGTGGATTAAAGCATTTTTAGCCAAGTTTGCCTCTTGATTGTAATTTAAGTCCAATGGTTGGTCCACCACTTTGGTCCAGACTGAAGTACCTCAAAAACACCTGGATGGATTGCCATAAATCTGCCTGAATTGTGACACCTGTGTCCATCTAGTGCCACCATCATCATGGTTGATACTCCCTTCTTATAGAGGGCAACAAGCGCCAAGATATCATAGAAAAAATACTGTAGGTTAAGCACAACAGCACTGACGTTAATTTACTTGTGATATAATAGAAGAGTGGCAGGCAGTGAGCCGATGTGTGAAAAAATCAGTGGTTAACGTACTCTCTGAAGTGTGTTCTCTCATTTTCTGGAGGCGTTTCTTCCTCAGAAGTCACACAGCGGAGATATGTTGGGTCTTAGTGTGTTTCTCCATGCATCTCCCAGTGACTTCAGTACAGCTGTCACCACAGTCTGGCCCCAAAGCAAGATCCAGTGACGTAATGACCCTTCTTTTTTAAGTTCTGTGATTATGTGGCCCACTGAATATGTGCAGTAGAGTTTCTCCTGCTTGCCCTGCCAAATCTTTGAATCGCTTTTACCAGCTCAAGGAAAGATGTACGAATGTACAACCTCCACGGATCAAAAATTCATGACAGACAGAGTCATAGTTGACCTTGAATGCACTTTGAGCTGCCTCTTTTATAATGGTAGTCTATGGGGAAAATGCTTTTTGGGTTGCAGGGGAATTGAAAGCAAGGCTAAGTGGCTCTGTCGTATCCAGCTCTATAATACATTCACGCTCTGACCATGACTCTGAAACCAAAAGAGTCGGTTACCTAGTCACACGTGACTGAATCAAACCAACTGGGTACAAGGGTACTACCGCATGAAGGTGTTAATTACACAAAATGAAGCACACAAAAGACTAACTGTAGTGCACAAAGTTGCATACGAAATCAAGCAGACAATTTTCTTAGAAAAAAATAAATATGATTTGTTTTCCGTCACAGTTCCTGGGTTCTGTAATGACCGAAACACCTGCACCATATTCCCATCAGCTCTCTTTTCTTTTAGCACAAAGCACAGCTATGCCTAAGTATCATGCCAAGTACGGCCTCATTGTCTCTTGTTCAATCGAAATAATGTTTCTGAGTTGTGTTTGATTTGTTCTGGAAAAGACTCACACATACTTTGAAGATGTCTTGAAATAATTCCAGCACAAACTACTTTTGCAAAGTGAACAAAACCTCGATTAGACCCACGTGTGTTGGATAATAATGCCCGTCTCCACAGAAGGCAGATAGCAGGAAGACAGACGAGCCAGCTCCAATTTTTCCATCAGAGCCAAATGTCCCTGAGGTCTGAATGAACTTGGAGATTGTTATTCCATGTTCCCGCTCAGATGACTTCTCTGATATGAGAATGTGTAAGACTCGATGCCTTCTTCTGATTACGGTATTGTGAGAAGTTTGTGAATGTGGCCTAACGAGAGGAGCTAACCTTCATCTCACTGTGCGACTCCTGAAATGTGTCAGCGATGGGATATAAAAAGGCTGTCTTCATGTCCGCACCTTCATCTGCCTCCTGTGTTCAGATCTTCCTGGATTAAAGTACTACAGTATTTTGGCAGGGAGGCTGTGGGATAGTGTGGAGCCTGCGTTGGACTGCACTGCCTTTGGCAAACACACACTGGGTCCCACCAGGCTCGGAGGATAATGGTAATCCGATGCAATTTGAAGGGGTTATGCAATTTAGAAGGGTTCTACAGTTTTATGCTTTTAGGCCTGGAGCACGGATTAGAGTCTCAGTGGTTTACACACTCCCCCCCGCACAGACAGCTCAGTTCGACCAGCCACTGTCTGTAACTGAGGCCACTTCACATGTCCACACCAGTGGATCGACATTTGACTTCTTCTGCTTTAGGAACTCAAGTTAAATGACATTTACAACTTCTCCTTCACTGGAATATACAGACATTATGAAATCACAGATATTCATTTCACAAATGTAACTTTCTGGACACAGCTTGTCACCAGCTCCACTGAAACGTCCATTGTCAGTCAGTGTATGTGCACTCATGTCTCTACATCAAACCGTAACCAGTGCATCTCGGACCACGACTGGCGTTCAAACTCGTTGTGATGTACAAGTGAAATCATCCCTGATGTCAAGAGTAAGATTTCAAACTCTGCACATCACTTTGCACACCGAAGGTCAAACATTCAAGTGGAGCGACTCTCAGCAAAACACGCTTGAGTGGAGGACGACTTTAACATCCACATTTGATTGTCAAAGTGACAAAATTCATCTCGCACAGTGATTCTTACCCAGGGGCACGTACGCTCCAGGGGAATATTCTGCAGGAGGTACGTGGGAAAGATGATGGATTCATTCAGCTAATTTAAAAATAGATCAAATTATGAGTTGGTTATATAAATATGTATTCAAATATTTGTGTTTAAGAGGAATGCCACTTGAGTAAAAGTCTTAAACTGAGGAGAGACTCAGTAGTATCTGTAGTATGCACTTAAGTAAATTATACATATAATTACATGTACTGTATAAACTGTATGCTGTATACTATCGACCTGGCCAATTATCAGATCTGATATTCAGCATTTTTCTCATTATTGGAATTAGTGTTTTTGTTAATTTGTTTGTTTATATATCTGATTGTTGATAAAATAAGTTCATTTAAATGTGCACTCATTGTGCTGTGATGCAACATGTAATCTGTAGTCAGAAAAGTAACTAGTAACTAAAGTTATATTAATGTAGTGAGTAAAAAGTACAATATTTGCCTCCAAAATGTCGTGGGGTGGAAGTGTTAACTACCAGAAAATGGAAATACTCAAGTACAGTACCTCAGAATTGTACTTGCATACAGTATTTGAGTAAATGTACTCGGTACTGTGACCAAGATAATAAAAAAACGAGCAAGAAAAGTGAGAAAAGAAGTCGAAACAGAAAAGAACAAAGATTAGTAGCACAAATAAAACCCTGAAAAATACTGAAGGAACAAACCCAAGAGTAAAGACCAACAATTCTAGGATCAAAAACATTATTAGCTAAAGCCTCAAGTCAGCAGGGGCTTTATTACTCTGCTAAGTTTTGTATCCATTGATTGGATAAACTCATCAGGAGCTGCTGGCATCAATATCATTGTGTCCAAAAAATCCCTTCTGACAACAAAACAGTTCGAAGTGATTTACATAAGACAAGAGATATAAAGGAGCCACAAGGGGATGCAAAAAGACACTGAGGATTAGTCCTCAATATAATTTGGAAAAAGCCAAAGTTTTACGCCCCAAGTGAAGAGAATTGAGAATAGGTAAGGCATTCTGGGTTAATAAGGGCAGAATGAAAACAGAAATCCAGTTTGAAGTCAAATGAGACTTAGAGAACAATCATGATTATCTGGCTGAGCAGGTATAAACACATAATCATCATTTCAGGGAGGATTAACATAGTGATTCTTTAAACGTGATCAGAAACTCATGATTCAGTCTTTGCTGCAAGACTAAATAAAAGGCCCCATCTAGTGGTCATACCCGAGACATGCAGGGTAACTGTGATGCAAAGTGACTCCATGCTCTGGATTTTGTTGGTCATCAGTAAATCCCCTTGGACTTAAAGGTGCCGCAAATTGTGTGAAGTTTAATGTAAATCATGAAGAGATCTGCTTAAGTTTTAAGAGTAGAGTTACTCCAAGATTTCAGGTTTCACACCGTGAGCATGAGCTCAGAGAGGTGTCAGGAAGTAGCTGATGATTCAGCTGCATCGATCAGAGCCGTGACCTTTTTCCACAGAAGACTTAGTCATTCTATGAAAAAGCACAGATTTCATAGAGCAGAGCCAAAACCAAGTAAGAACAGCGTGACAGTGAGCCAAAGTGTACAAAACCAGGAGCCTGAAACTGAAGCAGCTAAATGGAATTCAGCCATAATTAATTAAATTTTTTACACCTGTGATTTTCCAAGTGTGACATCTCAAAATGTCCCAAATTGATTGAAATGTGTTGCTGGCATCCAATTCAGAGTAAGTATCTATTTATTTTAAAAATCAATTAAGTTGATGAGGTGAAACATTAAAAGGACTGTTTTCAATTCAGTATAAGTCCAAAATAATTACCAAATGCTCACATTCTGTTTTATTTATGTTTTTTGACCACTGGTATCATGACAGCAGTTTATAAACCTCCAGGAAACTGAAGTTGTTCAAACGATGTTGAATACTGAAGGGGTATCTTACAGCTCAATTGTACATGCACATACTATCTTATTTATATATATTTCTTCAGTGTGATACCTTTGTTTAGCTTCCTGTGTTAAATGTCTCCCATTTGAGTCATTTGTATCTGTACATTGTATACTTAAAACTGGGGTCGACTTCCTCGTATGTATTGTAACATATTTGGCTAATAAAGTTGATTCTGGTTGATTCATCTGACTAACCAGTGGGCAGATGAATGTTGAGACTGCAAGTATGGCAAACTTTTTTTGGAGTAACTCTGCTCTCAAATTTTAAGTAGCTTCTTTTTATATATCCTAAACTCTAGAAGGAGAAGGTTGTTTGGTGCCTTTCAGGGAACATTCAGGAAGTTCTTTACTTGTTAAGGGGACTGTTAAGACCACAACAAAACCAACTGGTTTACCTTGTGACCTGCAACATAAAAAAAAGGACACCATACCCGAGAATACATAAACTAAACTAACAAACAAAGCCACGAAGACGGGACTACCAGATATCCATCCTCAAAAGAAAACAACTCAGGACACCAACTGAGGCAAGAGACACTCAAACGGTCAGGGCTGCTTGGTCGGTAGAAGAAGACACCACCCTCCCTTAAATATGGGGCCAGGCTAAGTGCCTGATGAGCAGCACCTGAGAGAAGGGAAGAAAGTGGAGGAGGAGCAAACACAGGAGAGGGTAACAGGGACCATTATAAGAGAACATATAAAACATAATGCTGATCCTGTCCCTGACTCTTCCCACAGCTACACCTCTTCATGTGCAGTATACTTCACCAGTTACACCAGGGAGAAAATTAAACGTATTTTCTCACCCATCTGACCACTCCCACTCCCTGAAGATGCTGCAACAGAGATAATTTTCTTTCACCTCTGCTTCTTCGCCCAAACTGTACAAACCTACACTTTTTTATTAGCTGCCCACCTGCCAGCCTGTACCAAGTTAACCCTACGCATCTTGTCCTGTTAATTTATGTTGTTGGCTGTGTTCACGTTCGCTGTTACATATGTTTAATTTTACAAATGTCTGAGCAATTTATTTTATGTGTAATTAGATAGAGTCCTCTGGGCCGGGCTGCGTGCCAATGAAATGACAGGGACTTGAAAATATGATGCTAAATGTAAGATTAATGGATTCAATTTGTCTTTCCACTGTTATTATGAGGGATCGAAAGACATTAACTGCAGAGAGTGCAGTTGCTGTTGTGTCTTCATCATTTATACTAAAGAAAATATGAATTGATTGTAACAATTTGTATGCAAGGCGGCACAAAGAGTTGTATTTAAAGGCCTGATATTTACAGAAAATAATGTTGCTTTTTCCATCAGCATAACAGAGAGAAGGGTTTAGCCAAAACAAATTAACTTGGATATAATTCAAAATGTCAGTGGACTCAGTTTTTAAATTTTTACCGCTTAAAATAATCTCTGTTTAAATGATCTTTTCCAGCCCCTGGCTGAGGGTAAGCCTCTCGCAGGCCGTGAGTTTACTGCGTGTGGTTGTGCAGCATTTTGAATGAAAAGCCCTGTGTCATCAGTATTACCGAGATGTGCGCAGCGCTTTAACAGTTTTGTATTTTCAGCAGATTCCCTAAAACACAAAACTCATCCTCTGTGATTGGTCGTGGCTCAGCACGCTCCATTGTTCCATCAGCCCGTTTGTTCGCTTGGTTTCCTGCACACAAACAAAACTTTCCTGCCACTCTGGGCAATATCGGGCTCCTGTGTGCTTTGACAACCCGAAATATTGGAATCTCTGACTTTTTCTGCAGGAAAAAAGATAAAGGTAGGTCATTCATATTTAAAATTGATGAGTAAATGTATACCTGTTTAATATTTTGATATTTAAAAATAGATCGTAGTTTCTTTAAAATAGTTTCTTTTAATTTTTCAACACATAAATATAATTTTAAGTCACTTTAAAAATTCTTGAACCCATAGAAGCCATGTTTTTATGAAAATATAGACGTGTTGTGCACCACTTTACACACTTTTACCTAAAGTTAGGCATGTTTGGTATCTTTGGAAAACTGGTGGTCTTTAAAAGAATTTAAAGCAAAAACACGTGTTTTTAAAGATAGACAACCTCTCAGTCTGTCAGTATTAGAGGTTAATGACTTGTCACACTGAGCTTTACTGTCCCTGTGACACCCTGCTGAATGCATTTAGATATTGTTTTATTCATATCCAGTGTCTCTCCATGCTCTGTAACAGGAAGTCCCTGCTATAATTGGTATCGAAGCGGCCCGTTGACCTGCTCTTCTTTCTCTCCCTGTGTGTCAGTCAGTGTTTTTTGGCAGGATGTACAGCTTCATGGGAGGTGGGTTGTTCTGCGCCGGAGTGGGGAACATACTCCTCATTGTCTCCACGGCAACTGACTACTGGATGCAGTATCGTCACTCCAGCAATTACATGCACCAGGGCCTGTGGCGGTACTGTGTGCCCGGGAAATGCATGACACACACAGACAGCATCGGTAAGACTATCCGGGCGGGTGACTTCCACACAAGGCAGCGCCTCATTTATATGTATTAGTCTGCTGACAATCAGGCCGTGACCTCGCCACTAACACTGATGAGCACTGGGGTTACAGTAGTTCCCTGTTGGGCTTTAAATATGGCTGAGACTCAAGTGTGAGGAAGATGGAAATGTAAGATTTTCTTTATCTAAATCAAAGCACACGCAACAAGAAATTGTGATAACCTGAGGTGTTTAAAAAACTAATTTAAAAACTAAATTTCATGCGCACCAGTGCAACACTAGTCACACCCTGGAGCCCCGATTCTGAATTCCTTGTTCAGTTCTGTCCTGGCTTACAATTTCTTTGTTTCCTCTCACCCACAGCCTACTGGGACGCCACCCGGGCCTTCATGATCCTCTCCCTGCTGGCTTGTTTCATCGGCATCGTGATCGGTGTCATGGCCTTCATCCACTACTCCTCCTTTGACGGGTTTGACAAGACTTTTGCAGCCGGCATCCTCTTCTTCATCTCCTGTGAGCTCCTCATCTGTTCACATACACAAGCCGCTCTCATACGTTAAAGACCTTCATCACTTTTGTTCTGATCTCTTGTGCAGGCTTCTTTGTGTTGCTGGCCATGGCTGTCTACACAGGAGTGACAGTGAACTACTACGGTAAACGCTATGGCAGCTGGCGGTTCTCCTGGTCCTATATAATGGGCTGGGTGGCGGTGGTGCTCACATTCTTCTCAGGTATGCATCTCGTCACGTCAACAAATAGGCGTGTCTCATTCTCATGTTCACAATCTTAATAATCGGATTGTTCTCTTCCAGGTATCTTCTACATGTGTGCCTACCGGATGCACGAATGCCCAAGAAACTCTAACTCACGCTGACCTGCCAAAGACATCAACAAACACACATACATACATCAGCATTGGTCCATAATTTATGGCCGAGAGGAACCAATCAATACCCCTATGAACCTTCCAAATACTTTGTGTTAACCTTCATGAATAAGCAAAATAAATGAGAAAAAAGACTGTTGTCTGTATTGTCTCTCTACATTTATGAAAAGTGAATAAAATACAGGATAGAAGAGGTGCGCAAGGATTGGAGCTGATATAGCCTCTTGTATTTGGGAGTCTGTTGGGAAAACCGAGACAGAATGACGTGTGTTTAATAGTGATCAACATCTTCGTCTAGAGGGTAAAACGTCTGTGACACATATAATTACTCAAGATTGTATAAGTGTAGTAATCAGCTGAATGTGTAGTTACATTTATAAATCAACAGCTATCTGACAGAAAAAGATTTACGTAACGACAAACTACTAAAAACAGGATAAATGATGATGTTAGAAATGACCTGAACTCATCATAACAGTGATGTTGTCACACTGTAACACCTAAAGTCGATTTTATAATAATAATAATAATATCTGTTATAATCAAAGTAATAAAAAGACGAGCAATGAGTCAATTCTCAATAGAATCTTTTATTTACTCTCATTTTGCAAGTGCTGAGTAATACTGACCATTTTGGCACTTTAATCACCTCAGAAGGAACAGCACACTGTGGTAATGCAAACATTAACTGGTTTAACTGAACGCAAAACAGCCCCCTGAAAAGACAGCCTCCCAGAAAAGCCACAGTCGAGGAGTTGGCTTAAGCGTGGCATAGAAAAAACATCAAAGCAATCCCAAAACAATCGTAGTTAATGCTTCTGTGTATAAAATGTGATATTTTGACTGTGAACACCCCTTACACCAACCTCAAAAGAGGAAAGAGAACAAGCTTGAGCAGGTTTGGTTTAGTTTAGTCGACCTCCTCGATGGTGGGGCCGGAGGACGCTCCTCCTCCAGGAGCAGCGCCACCTCCGGGGAAGCCCCCTGGCATTCCTCCCGGCACCCCGCCTGTACTCTGGTACAGCTTGGTCATGATTGGGCTGCACAGCTTCTCCAACTCCTTCTGCTGGTGCTCAAACTCCTCTTTTTCTGCAGACTGAGAAAAGAAAGAAAGAAAGAAAGAAAGAAAGAAAGAAGGGGAATTTAAGCATCGATCAGATGCCAGTCTGACAATTATTTTAACAGTTGTGGTACGAAAGTTTAAGGAGTTTTAAGGAGTATAATTCTGATTCAAACCTGGTTTCTATCCAGCCAGCTGATGACCTCTTTGCACTTGTCCACAATCTTTTGTCGGTCCTCGTCGCTGATCTTTCCCTTCAGCTTTTCGTCCTCCACGGTGGACTTCATATTGAAGGCGTAAGACTCCAGACCGTTCTTGGCAGCCACCTTGTCTCTCTGCACATCATCCTCCGCCTTGTACTTCTCCGCTTCCTGGACCATACGCTCGATGTCCTCCTTGCTCAAGCGGCCTGATGGATTTTAATTCAAATAAACATGAGGCTGAGTACCAAAATTTCACAATTAAGCTACATCGTTAAAGTTCTTCTTCAGGTTACCTTTGTCATTGGTGATGGTGATCTTGTTCTCCTTTCCAGTGCTCTTGTCAACTGCAGACACATTCATGATGCCGTTGGCGTCGATGTCAAAGGTCACCTCAATCTGAGGAACCCCGCGGGGTGCAGGGGGGATCCCAATCAGCTCAAATTTCCCCAGAAGGTTGTTGTCTTTGGTCATGGCCCTTTCACCCTCAAACACCTAAAGATTTAACATCAGATCAACCCATCAATGAAGATTTATTTGAAATTCTCTAGAGTAATTATTTTCAAAGATGGTGGTCGTACCTGAATGAGCACACCAGGCTGGTTGTCTGAGTAGGTGGTAAAAGTCTGGGTCTGCTTTGTGGGGATAGTGGTGTTCCTCTTGATGAGAACAGTCATGACTCCCCCAGCAGTCTCAATGCCAAGAGACAAGGGGGTCACGTCCAGCAGCAGCAGGTCTTGCACATTTTCAGATTTGTCGCCTGACAGGATGGCTGCCTGGACAGCTGCAGAACATATCAGTGGATTTTGAGTTTTGTCAGTGTGTTTAAATATCCTGTGATTTTTTTTTGCACTCTTTATTTCATTGTATGCTGGGCTTACAATGACAATAAAGCCATTCTGATTCTGATTTATGAGCGCATGGCTTAATTTATGGACATTAAGAGGATTATACCTGCACCGTAGGCCACTGCCTCATCAGGGTTAATGCTCTTATTGAGTTCCTTTCCATTGAAGAAGTCCTGCAGCAGCTTCTGGATCTTGGGGATACGAGTGGAACCTCCCACCAGGACAATGTCGTGAATTTGAGCTTTGTCCATCTTGGCGTCACGGAGGCTCTTCTCCACAGGCTCCAGGGTTCCTCGGAACAGGTCTGCGTTCAGCTCCTCAAAGCGCGCCCTGGTGATGGAGGTGTAGAAATCAGTTCCCTCATGCAGAGAATCGATTTCGATGCTGGCCTGAGTGCTGGACGACAGAGTACGCTTGGCCCTCTCGCAGGCCGTGCGCAGGCGACGCACCGCCCTCTTGCTGTCGCTGATGTCTTTCTTGTACTTGCGCTTGAACTCGGAGATGAAGTGGTTGACCATGCGGTTATCGAAGTCTTCTCCTCCCAAGTGTGTGTCGCCTGCAGTGGACTTTACCTCAAAGATGCCATCTTCAATAGTCAGGATGGAGACGTCGAAGGTGCCACCTCCCAGGTCAAAGATGAGGACGTTCCTCTCAGCTCCAACCTGCAATTTAAATAATTTAAATTAATTACAGCAGGCACTTATACAGGGCTTCTTAGTATCTCACATAAAAGTCTACATTATCTTAGAGATTCAGATTAAACTATACTATCACAGATGGAAAACTTTCTTAAACAGGTAGGTGAGACTGCCTACTACAGTAAACTCTGTCAAAACTCTGTTAAAACTAAAAACTGGATCTTGTAGCCTAAACTATTAAATGTACCTTTTTGTCCAGGCCATAAGCGATAGCAGCAGCTGTCGGTTCATTGATGATACGAAGAACATGTAGCCCAGAAATGGTCCCTGCGTCTTTGGTGGCCTGGCGCTGAGAGTCGTTGAAGTAGGCAGGCACTGTCACTACAGCATCAGTTACAGTCTGCAACAAGGAAAAGGTGGAAATTTAAATTTTAACATTAAATGTACAGTTGTTATCATACTAAATTAAACCACGAATCACAGATCCCTAGTCTATTTAAACAACACTCGAACTAGGAGGGTTGTATTTAAAACTGTTAGCAGAAGACATAGCAGCCAAAAAATGTGTGTATTTTTAATGCAAATCTCCTCTCCTAATAGAAACAAATAAAAGTGTACCTTCCCCAGGTACGCCTCTGCAATCTCCTTCATTTTAATCAGCACCATGGAGGAGATCTCCTCTGGGTAGAAGCTCTTGGTTTCGCCCTTGTACTCCACTTTGACTTTGGGACGTGAACCCTCACCAATGACTGTAAATGGCCAGTGCTTCATGTCTGACTGGACAACGGCGTCATCAAAGCGACGTCCAATGAGACGTTTCGCATCTGAAGGACGACAAAAGACACAGTAAGTAACCTGAAACATCACAGTCAACTGATCATACTTGACTAGAGAAATGTTTCATACCGAATACAGTGTTGGTGGGGTTCATCGCCACCTGATTCTTGGCTGCATCCCCAATAAGCCTCTCGGTGTCAGTGAAGGCAACATAACTGGGTGTGGTCCTGTTTCCCTGGTCATTGGCAATGATCTCAACTTTGCCGTGCTGAAACACTCCTACACAGGAGTAGGTAGTGCCCAGATCAATGCCGATTGCTGGTCCCTTAGACATGGTTCCTGAAAACATGAGAATCAGCTGTGTATCATATATTGACACAACACTGAACATCTGTGTGAAAATATGACAGATGAGTAACTGGAGCCCTTGTAAGCACTCGGGGGGCTACCATGATATACATTAGTAGTATGGGGTAATGATGCTATTACCAGAGACTGAGCAACGCAAACAGAAGTGGAAACAAACTGCCTGTGAAGTGAAGGTCCACAGCACCTGTTTTCAAGCCTCCTATGTTTGACAGCTTGGAAACGGCCGCCTTTATTATGGCAACAACAGACAACATGGATGAGTGGGTCTTTAACTCAGGAGCAGGTTTACTGTCACCGGATAAACAGACTGAACTGCCATTTTGATGAATTTTATTATCATAAGGCTGAAATATTAGTTGTTTAATTGTTTAAAAGCTGAGTCATTTTAAAACAACGTCAAACTGTTGTACTGATATTGACAGTAAAATGATTGTAATTGTGTTTGAGGTAAAACAAGCAGCTAAAATATGTAAACTTGGCCTCTAGACAGTACTTAGTGCTATTTTATTTACTGATATTTATACTAAATCTGGTTTGTAATGTTTCAGAGGTTGAACTAGAGCTGGGTTCACTACTTATCTCAAATATTTGTAGAGCGAGACTCATTCCTGGTTTTACTCAGTAACAAAGTTATCAAGATGACTCAGCAAGCAGTAGCTTTTTCAAACAGGCCTCATGTTTGCTGTTGCTACAGTATCAGAGCATCAGTATACTGTAATGTTAGCCAAATGTTAAGCCACAAGGGATGTCATTACAACCAACCAAGGCAGACGCTCACATGCTAGGGAGCTCCTCTGCATTGCAGGGGGAGTGATGTGCTCCAGTGTCTCAAGTAAATCCAAAGTCATTTTCTATTGGGCAAGTCAAGTTACAGGTTGTGTCAATCCAAGTCAAGTTGAATCAGTCTTACCTGCAGTATCTGGTCTTTATAAAGAGTAGTAAGTACTGGTAGTATAAGTACCTCTCAAATAATGATATTATCGACCATTTATCTAACCTGTTCAAAAAGTTTGACAAAGAATTGTTCTTTTGTTATTTTTTTATTCAGTGAGATAAATATAATCAAGAACTTTAAAAATGTTTTCTTAACTTCTTCTCGATAAAAAAAAAAAATCCCTCCCCATCACTCTGAAAGAACGAGACTCTGACACACAGACCGCAAAAAACTAAAATGAAAACATAAAATTGACACGAGTCATCATGTCTTAAGTCTAATGCAGTTTTTCCATTACATCTGCCGCATTTCCACCAAAACTGGGCTACCTGCTTGAAGGTGTGCCTTGAACCAATGGCGCGCTTGTCCCGATCCCCACAGTACAATCAAAGAATAACCGCTAACAAAGTGGCTCTGTTAATTCAGTCACAAACACGTTTTTATTAACTACAACAATAAAAGTCCCTGTTATTAACTCATTTAAAAAAATTTATTATGAAGCAGCAGCATTACAGGAAATGTGTTTTCATCAGCAGTAACTAAACATGACTCCTGAAACAGCTGAAAGTGAACACGACAAAACAGTAAAAAAAACAGCAGATGTTTCAAAGTACAAACAAGACGAGACTCAGTTAGAAAGCTACCAAAGTACTGAGAGCTGATTGCAGACTTTTAAAAATGCTGTTCTCTCAGGTTTCCTGCACAGACATGAGATGAGTATTGATTTAAGGGGAGACGGGCGCTTGTTACGGGTTGGCTGCAGTCGCCAGATGTCACTGCGACCCGCTTGGAGGCGGGGCAGGGCGGGGCAGGCCTGGCTTGGCCCTACTCCAGAGCTGGTCCATCGCCAGCAGGGCTCGGCTCAAAAGTGCCAGTGGAAAAACGGCGCAAGTCAAGTCTCAAGTCATTTATAGTCTAGTTGCAAGTCATCAACACAGTGACTCAAGGCAAATCGCGTCCAAGTCACAATGACTCAAGTCCACATCTCTGGATTCAAGTAGGAAAATGTGAATTTGAGCTGAAACAATAACTCATATAAACCATTGAAAAACAAGCCAAAACACTTATTTTCTCAGTCTTTGGTGTTTTAAAAAAGAAAAAAGACATTTGAAGGTATCAATTTGGGCTCTAGGAGCCTGTAATGAGCTTGTTTTAATTATATTGTATTGTTGCTTACAATATAGCAGGAGTGCTTTCAGTCTTTTGTGAGCAGGTTTGTTGCATTTTTAATTTGCACACCTGAAACTAATGAGAAACATGCAAGTTCATGTTCTAGATAAGGTTACTACATTTAAACCTGCTCATACTACAGGAGTTGTTAATATTTGTTAAAAAGTCATGTGGTTTGGGGGTTAGACAGATGATTTTTTTAATGTCTGACAGCCACTGAGACATTACAGCAAGTTATGCTGCATCATTAGCTCTGCTGTAAACAGCAGCCTCGGGACATGAGGGCGTGTCCCTTCATATTTTAGGAGACTTTGAACTTTCTGGATTACTCCTTCACTTCCTTAACACACGGAAATGTGCAGAGCCATCCATTTTAGCAACTTTCAGCAACGCAGATCCTGAGCTGTCAGCAGCAGAGAGGACGCAGCTCGTTAGCATCATGTCATACCTGTTGTTAGCCACGTTACCCGACCAACTTTCTCATCACATGAACGTCAAGGCTAGCCTTCAACATGCGCAGTAACATTACAAAAAGTTCGCTTACAAGATGAATTAATTAGATAACCTGTGTGTAGCTGTATTTTAATAATAGCAGAAGGATGCTAAAAATGATAGCTAGCTTACATGTATAACATAAATTGAGCAGCCGTTGACGTTGATAACGTAAAAGAACGATAGACGCATTAACGTTAATTAGCTGATATAACACTCCCTGTAGTTGTTAGCAACCTCTCCCACCTGTTAAAGTCTGTATGAAACATGATTTTCCTAGTATACTCACCTCTGTTCAATCAGAATATGTCGTTTTATCGTATTGTGGTTAAATTAGCTGTTTTAATACCGCAGTCTGGCTTCACCAAAGGTCCTGGTCCCCACTGTCAGTGATGAGGGAGCGGCCGCGCCTCCTCAACAACACTCCCACTGAGAACGCTCTAGAACACGGGAGGAGCGGCGCTGGCCAATCAGCTGCCCGAAAAATCCCTGCCTCTGTAAATTGTCCAATCAGAAAAAAGATTCGCTGATTTCCTCATCAGTTGCTATCACGATTGTGGAATATTAGTAAATTACATCTGAGTGACTTCCAGCAATCTGACACTGGTTGAGTACAGTGATGGAGAAAGTGTTCAGATCTTTTAAAGGACTGATGCCACAAAATACACGAATATGATTGAAAAACGAGTAAGTATTATGTAAGTATTCTCAGGAAAATGTACCAATCCATCAGGAGTGCCATTTAGAGACTATACTCATTCAACACCCAAATCTAAATTTGCAGCAGCAGGCTGTGTATTGTATAAAATAATAGACTTTATTTATATAGCACCTTTAAAAACAGAGTTTACAAAGTGATTTGACAATCAAGCAAAAGCAGAAAACTCAGGAAAGACAATATTACAGAATAAACAGGCAACAGTCCAGCCAAACACAAGGAAGTCTAGTCTAAGGTGAATTTAAACAAGAGGGCAGAACAGAAAATGTTAAAAGTCAATATAAGTCATTACAAGTAAAAGGAATAAAAGTGATAAAACAGGTAATGAATGTATAAAATATGATGTCTCATTATTTTACAGTACAAAACAGTGTAAGGTGTTAAAATTGGCTTCATCTCGACCGACTACAAGAATACAATCCTGTGTAAAGTAATACTAATAATACTATTACTAGTGCATATACATGGCACTTTAAGAAGGGTCATTCTGCTGTATGTACTTCTTAAGCCAATGGCACAATGATCAAGCACATCCAAACAGTTGACAGGTCAAAAAGTTGACTCCAAAATGACTTCAAAATAAAGAGTGAATAGGATGTCAATTAGAGACAGTCCTAAAAGTGGCAAGATGGCTTCAAACACGCAAGAAATATCAGAAATATCATAAGAAAATCTGGAGCAAGCAGTGGTTATTAGACAACATATTAGTTAGTGTCATGATGGATCTGGTTTTGTGATCTTCACTTGAGTTGCACCACAGCATTTCTACAGGCTGCTGGAAAAGGTTACACATAAGCCGTTAATAACTAATTACAGGGACTGGGGAGCGTCTGATTGTCTCTTTGAGACGTTTGGCAATAGGTGAGAACCAGTTAGGCTTGGGCTTAGTCAGGTCTAATGTGACATTTATGACATTTGTTGGGGTCTGTACTAAACACACATGTTTTCTTCCAAGAGAGAGCATGAGTTGTAGGCCAGGACGTCTCTGCAGCACTATAGTACAGTACTTCATTGTAATGTTGTTTTGTCACACATTTCTCTAAAACAAATCTTGCACTTTGCCATGTTGTAATTTTGGCAATATTTATTTTAATTGTGCAACCCTAATCAGGTCACAGTCCAAATGCAAAACAAACATGTAGGCCATATGAATGATTATCCATGTCATTTATCCATTTGAAAGCATGGCAAAGTGGCCAAATTCAATCAAACAAGGAGAAACCAAGGATCGAACATGTAGAATCTGACCAAACTGAAGGAGAGACAGCCATGGCACACAAAACAAACACCTGTGATTATTAAGTTAAGTAAATACGTTTTTAAAAACACATGACCTTCATGATAATGAAGTAGTCTACAGCGTGGTATTGAAAGCAGGAGTACTTCTTCCACCACTGAAGAGTTCAAGTGAAAGTTGACTCTGAGAAATAAAAAAATGAAAGCTTAACCACACCTATAAATGCCAGGTTAAAACACAGTGAGTCATTTTAGAAGCATGAAGTGCACTGAAATGTGGGCTCACACCACACAGTCTGCCGTGCAACACCAAATATTCATGTGAAAATGATATAAGAAGACAAATGATTTCTTTCAAAAAAAAGAACAAATGGGTCACAGATCCTCAGGTTTTATAACAAATCCAGGGATTGGTTTTCAATGAAGGAGTTGTGTCCTGATGTGACTTTTTTAAAAAAGGGCTCCTATTACCGGCATGACATGTTATGATACCGTTCGGGTGTTACATGTGTTTAATAGTGTGGCTCAGCATACGGGATGGTCTTTCACATTCAATAGCTGTCGTTGTGAAGAAATCTATTGTAAGTTTAAACAAAACAAATTCAATACTTTGCAGTTAATTTGACCCTGCGACACAACAAAGAAAGGAAAAATAAGATCTGAATGGATGGATCTAAAAAATGTCATAAAAGCTAAATATACATGCTTTCTAATAGTCTGAATAGAATAAAATAAAAGTAAATGTCATTGACAGCAAAATAACAGAAAACACTGTTATTTATTTTAAAGCATTGTGACATTAAAACCATTCATTTAGCAAATGTCACATTCATTTTCAGCCAGCAGGTGTGAATGTGAAAAGATCAGTAATGCACTGACTCAGTTTCTGTCAAGCCTGCACATGCTAAGGCTCAAACCAAGTGCAGACAACTCCTCATTGTTCAGAGTGGGATTATAAACATGACCAAAAAAGGCAGTTCTCATGAAATATTTGGGCGTTCACCGTGGCGTTGGGTTATGTAATTTATGTTGTTATTTGCTGTGAAGATCCCAAGAGATCCTTGTATATCACAGTGCCTTTAGAGTCACAAGCCTTTAGAGACCAGACACCTGTCCTCTGAGACTTGCGTGACCACCATTCATGCTCCAATGTAAACATTCCTCACATGTCTGCGAGTCACATTGATGGACACATGAGCGTGTCATGTGCAGGGGGCCTGCCATTGTTGCTGCCTGTAAGGTGTAAGAGGACGAAGTGTTAAGTGCGTGTTGATAAAGGAGAACTCAGTCATTATCCAAACACCCTGTGAGTCTAACGGGGCATACAGATGTTTGCTGTTCTGTGCTGGTGATAAAGCACGAACCAAGATCGCTTTTTCTTCATGGTATTTTCTTTGTTGCTGTCCAGGGGAAAAACCTATATCACCTATATCCACTTATTTGCTTCTGGAGCTTTCAGTTGCAACCCATGGTCTTCATCCAGAGGAGGCCACTCACTGTGGTTGGTGAAAACTGCTGCCTGCTGTGACCAAAAACAGATCTACCTTTCAGACACAAGTATGGGATTTATTGTTCATAAGTAAATATTGATCATCATCAGTGGAATTCATTAAAATTTTTGGGGTCAAAACCAGTACTGATATTGATATTTGTGAGTTAAAAAAATGATTATGTGTTGATTAATATGACAAGAGTTTCTTATAGGAGTCATTTGACATGCAGTCACTGATTTGTTTGGCCACGTGGGGGCAGTGCGAAGAACTTGAAGAAAAGACCATTGAGCCTTCAAGATGTACTGAGGATGTTTCATGGTTGAAAATACTGTAAACTTGTCGGTCCTCTCTAAATGACAGTATACAAGTATGATGGCACTGTTTCTATATGACAGACTGTCTACCTGTCAGTCTCTGTTGTTAACTGACCAGATGATCAGGAACATATTAAGGTAAACGCATGAGTCAGCATGAGTTGGATTCCTACATGTGGGTGTGTACTGCAGGCCTTCTGCAGACACTAACAGTATCTGCTCCATTTTAATACAGAACATTTTTGCTTTTTAAACATGAATCTTGACCTAAATCTGCCTGTACCACGTTAGAATTGTTATTCCCTAAGGGTGCCCACATTTACTGCCTTGTGGTCCAAGTTCTGAAGCAATGTGCCCCCAGTATCACTGATGGCATAGCTTGCAGACAATTGCTTGTTTAGACGACAAAAGAGAGATTAAAACTGGCATTTGACATTGGATACGTCTAGTAATCTAACAGGCACCTTTTTCAGACTGTATCCTCTCGCTGTATTGTGGCGCTGTACTTTAGGGACCCTAGTTACTCAGGAGTCGTTTTCATGTCATGATGCTGCACAAAAGACTTTGTGAGTCTCTCAGATAGGTGTGTCTTTTATTCACTAACTGTACAAAACAGCACTGAAATTTTCTATTTTACAGTTCACAGCCTTGGGCCATAACAAAGACTGATCCATTACAAAACTTGCACTCGGAAGAACAATAAGGAGACTCTTATCACATAAAAAGATCTCAAAAGAGAACACTTGTGATCAGATCACTAATCCTGCTCTTTCACAGGCCTGTGAGAATCAAAACATTGATTACGTGTATGCATTATGGTTTCCTATGCAACAGTCTCCCTGCCCATACCCAAGACAGCAATAAAGTGTTTTCCATTGCATAACATCATTACCAGCCATTAAATTTTCATTATCATACATATAAAGTAAGATTGTGAGATGACTGCTAATGCATTACTGGAAGTTTAAAGGTGCACTCTGTAGCTTTGGACATTTTAATCAGAAGAGAAAGATCTTTATTGACTGATTTTTTATATACCTAAACAAACTAAATAAACAAACTTTCTTCATTTTCATAACTGAATAAACAATAAACAAACTGACTTTAAAGGACAACACAATTTCATACTGTTTTACTTTGTTTATATGTGGCGGACCCTGCCACTTTTCTAGCTTCAAACAGTGAGCTGGGACCTTATTTTCCTCTGAGAACAGCTTGTTTATTTAGCTTTAGAAAAAAAGTTTGTATCATTACCTCATTAACATTGTAAATATCAAAATTCTGAGTTTGAATTTCTTCTACAAAACTACACAGTGCCCCTTTAAAGATAACTGCTGTTGATGTCAGTCTGACGGCCATCTCTAAACTATGGATTACATGATTTATCTTTTAAATTTGAAACACAAAGTGCTGATAACCCACAGGGTAACACACACTAAATTACCCACTTCCCTTTAAGTGCATTCAAGAAACAAATGATTAGTTCAAAATGCTCTAAGTTATCAGAGAGCTCATTCATCTCTCAAGGAAAAGCACCCAGTTTCAATATCTGGCTTTAAATAACAGGCGGACCAGCTGGCAGCTCCTGTAGCGGAGTTTTCTGCTTGACCTGATTGAGCCAAAATAAATTCTCCCTGCTGAGATCAATACCCATTACACATTAATAATACAACCAGGCTGCACACATATGGCATGAAGATTGATCACTCCAGACCAACAAATAAAACCAAAAACAGGCTGCTTATCTTTGAAAACACACTTTTTTTTTGCAACTTTTTATAAATATTCCATCTCTTGAAAGGTATTTCAATGTCTTCATTTGACTCCAGAAAGTGTGGCGAATGAGTTCAGATCAATAGATTGAGCTTGTTTTATGAATGTCTTCAATTAAACAACAACGTAATACAAATCAGATTGAGAAATCTTCATCTATGATAACTGTTTCCACTGAGGGACAAATGATATATGAAGCCCCAGTCTACTATTTCCTTACAGGCAAATATCACTTACATGTGTATACACAGAAACAAACACTAAAGAGAGCAGGTAACACCAGGGAAAACCTGTAAAAAGAGCTGGTTGTGTCTTCAAGAGGCTCCAAAATCTACTAATCATTATATAGAGAATGTGAACGGGAGTTGGCATATTGAACAGTGTAGAAAAAACAAGATTGTTCTTTGGTGTTGAAATGTTATTTAAATTCAAAATGTATGGACAGTGAAATATTCAAAAAAATGAAGATGTTAAAGGGACAGTTCATGTTACATGTTATTGTCAGAGGCGCTCCCTTACACGCCCCTGTGGGGGGGCGACAGTATAAAAAAAGAGATCTGGTGAATGATAGCGGGACACAAAATGAAGACTTACAGGTGAGTCCCTACAACTTTATCATCTCTTTTTCCTCGTAGTTTACTACGTTAAGCTATAAATATTCTTTTTACATAAATGAATGATTTACTTTTATATTTGAAGTGCAATAATTTTATTATTATTACTATGATTATTGTTATTATTATTATTATTATGATTTTTCTTACTATATCAACAGTGGAAGTTTCAAAAATGCAGTTTACAAATACAGTTATCTGGATTCCCTGGGTCCTTAAATCACAGTTGACATATGAGATATAATTTGAGGGTCTTTATCTGTTCAGTAGTGCCAGATTATTTAAAATTTTCATGAAGGATATATTAATAAGGAGGCACAGCTTGTATTTCATCAAGAAAAATGTCTTTCAAAGATGCAACCAAACTGAATAATGTTCGTACTTCAGCTGAACATAATGCCCAGGACCTTCCCTTTTCTTTCAAGTGACTGCTCACTGTAAGTTGCATAATGGGTGAAGGAACTCTTTACCTTTGTGGGCTTTTCCCTCATGTACAGTAAAGGATGATCTGTCGTCTTTGACGTAAAAAAAAATGGCCGTTTTTGAAAAGTTTTCTCTTTCCTCTTGAAAGAAGACGACAGATTCTTTAGTTTCTATTGTTTTGCTGTTTTCTCACAGGTCCACACTCAGAACAATGAAGCTGGTCATCCTTGTGTGCCAGCTTGGCCTCATTTTGAGGACAGAGGCTCAGATACCAGCACCCTGCATTACAAGCCTAACGAACAGACCTCCAGGTTTGTGCCATTTCTTTTTCTTTCTTTTTTTTTTACATGCTCTTCAGTTATTTTCACTTTTCCACTTCTGTTGATTTACGTCCTCTGTTTTTAAAAATCTCTTCCAGAAAACTCGGACATGGCTGTGGTCTGTGGCACACAGTATATGGACCTGAGCATCTACATTTGCCCAATGTACCAGGCTCTTTACAATGAGTCTCTCATGGTCGTCAATAATGAGTACAGCAAACCTGAGTGTTTCGGGGTGGCTGACTGGAACGCGGACCCACCAGTCTTGAAATTCAGATTCCCGATAAATGAAAGTTCTATCATATCCTGCAACAACAACTTTAGGGTATACTTCACAACAGATTTACCTTCTTTGTAGATCAATTTAGGCACTTTATAAAGATATTCCAGTACATAAGGATGTTAGAATAGCACCAGATCTTTAGTCCCTGGTGGTAAAAGTTGCTTTGATTGGATCTTGACTTTCTGCATCAAAGAATGAATCTGACATCTAATTTAAACTGATTCCAGTAACATACGTGTTTCTTTTTGAATAGATAATCGATGATGTTGGGAGCGGACTTTTTGCTGACTTCTCAAATGTGCAGTACGTCAACATCTCTGGCACTGTTACCTCCATGGACCCCTCTGCAGGTACGATCACCTACCGCCCGCAGATCCTGTACAAGTTCTCCTGCCGATACCCGATGCAGTATCTCCTGAACAACACCAAACTTGGCGTGTGAGTATGACACCTACACTGCATGTGAAATCAGCAGGACTCAGCTACATCATGAATCACCGAGGTTTTTAATGCACAATATTAATTTTATTTTGATTGTACACAGATCTGGTGTGAATCTTGCCATACGAGACAACAATGGGAGCTTCATCAGCACACTGAGTATGCGACTCTACAGTGTAAGACCTGCTCTAGCTTTCAGCATTGAACTGAGTCACTTTCTTAACATCTTATAATGTGATTTTGTTCTTACTTTTCCGTGCAACAGGACGATCAGTACAAAGAACGTCTTATTATCCCAGAAGAAGGACTCAACTTGAAGACCAAGATTTATGTTGCAGTTATGGCCACCAATTTAACAGAGAGGTATAAGTTGTGACAGTTTACAGTAACCCGTAAGTTACATTAGTAAGAAAAGACACTTAAAATTCACCTGTCTGGCCTCACAGGTTCAACGTGCTGCTGGACAGATGCTACGCAACAACGAGCCCATATCCCGTACGCAGCACCTTTTATGACCTTTTTGTGGGGTAAGTTACATATATTAATCACCACAGTGTATAATATCTCCCACTTACAGTGACACTCCATGCTAGCTCTTTGTGTTTCCCTACGTGAAGTCATGCTACCCATCTCTTTTTCACCCAAGGTGTACACGTGACCCACAAACTAAGGTGGAGGTCAATGGGGAGTCTCAGGTGGCACACTTCTCCTTCGAGGCCTTCAGATTCGTGGAGCACAAAAATCAGACAGTTTCCACTTTCTACCTGCACTGCATCACCCGACTGTGTGAGGTGTCCACGTGTAGCAGATTACTGCCTGTGAGTAGACGTCAAAAGAGTTCCTTGAAGAGTCCTATTATAACATTAAAGGAGACACATTATCCTAATTTTCAGGTCCATAATCTTAATTTGGGTTACTACTGGAATAGACTTAAATGCTTTAATGTTAAAAAAACACACATCACTTTTTTCATACTGCAGCACTGTATTCCCTCTCTGTCTGAAACGCTCTGTTTTAGCTCCTGTCTCTTTAAGGCCCCCCTCCTGAATACCCAGTCTGCTCTGATTGGTCAGCTCACACATGCCTGAGCCAGCACCGCTAACAACAACAGAGCATGTGTGCTAAATCAATTCTCAAGTGGCACACTAGCTGCGAGGCATTAATTATGCAAATGCATGGTGGTGACGTAGTGTGATGTCACAAAGTCACTGAATTAAAGGCGCGATTACTGACGAGGCGTTTCAGGAGAAGTGTCTCTGTGGGAGAGAGGAGCTTCTGTTGGTGTGGACCTTTTTAAATTCAAAGGTCTTTTAATGAAATGCATAGTCGGTCTCCTTTAAGATATCACAACTAGGTACTGTCAGAATTTTGATTGTCTTTCATTCATTTTAAACAGGACTGTAGCAGTAGCATTGGCAGGAGAAAGAGAGAGGTCCAGGAAGTGTCGGAAAATGCTACAATCAGCTCGCCTGCCATTAATGTGGGAAAACAGACTGCTGGTACGTCTTAATTATGATAATATGTCTTTACAACCTATCACAGTGACATAGTGAATAAAAATACAAATGCTAAAGTAATTGGAATTACCTGAAAATGTGCACATTTTTTATTTGCTTGGTTTTCCTCTTGAGGCACTTTGCTGATATTACCAAGGGCCATAATGACCATTTTTACCTCTATTATCTTCTCTTAAAGGAATATTTTGACACTTTAACAATTATTTGCTTTGTTGCCATGTTAGCTTAGCTTAGTATAAAGACTGGAAGCAGGACAACCACAAATTGGCATTTTTACACTTTTGTATTGATTAAACAAAGAGGAAGGGCTAATTTGTTCATTATTGAGCCGCTGGTGTGTGGATTTTTTTAACCTTTGGACAGAGCCAGGCTAGCTGTTTCCCCATGTTTCCAGTCTCTATGCTGAGCTAAGCTAACGGACAACATTTAGCATACACACATGAGAAACAACATTTGTTATTCCATGATAATGACATAAATAACAAATAATATTTAACTAGGAGGGAATGTTATATGTTTGACCCTGGATTGTTCAGGGCTTTCGTACAAAAGAGAGTCAAAGAGAATTAAATAACGCAAATTTAAAAAAGTGGGCATTCAAAAGTGATTTAAAAATGGTGAATCACTCATTTTAATGTAAAACTATTAATTTAATTCCCATTTTCCTTGTGTTAAAAAGTGAATCCTGTCAATTACTGACTTTAGTTTTTGCACAATTTTTCAGAGGATGCTCAGACTTTCTCGGCTTCTTATGGTAAGCATCTGCATTTTATGTGATGTTCTGAATGTACTGTTGAAATGAAGTGTAAAGAGCAGCAAATGTGTCTGTGATGGACTTCCTGGTCACTACGTGTTCAGTCAGTAACTAGTGACATTAGTTAATATACCCATGAAGCAATATATCATCTGATATCTTTTCGTCGTCGCTGCTCACACAGGTTTGCCATCTGAGACCAACTACAGCAGCCCGGTGGTGGCTGTGATCGTCTGCATCGTCGTCCTGGCTATTATCCTCGTCGCCATGGCAACTTACTTTATGTTGTACATCAGACGGAAAAAAGTGATCATTCAGTAACATCACCCGACAGAGTGGAGTCCCTCTACCAAACTTCCAGTTAAACTTCACCATCTACAAAGCATAGCAATTATAGCACACAGAGTCATGAAAGACAATAGTCAGACATATCATACTGTCATTCTACTATCTAGCTTTTCTGTTTCAAAGACAAAATTATAACAAGGTGGTCATTAACAACTTTATAATCAATCTGAATCACATAGTTTAAAGAGATGAGGGCACAGAATGTGTACAAAAATTGTGTATTATAATTAAGTGTGTGTTTTAATCCTGTTGTCAGAGTCCTATTGAAGTATTAAATTAATGCTTTTATTATTTGTAATTAGTCAGAGATGGTGTACATTTAAAATGTTTGCAATGACAATGATGGAAAAAGTACTTGTGCTTTATTCTTTCATAAAACGCACCATTAAAGCAAACATTAAAATACCGTCTGTCTCTTATTGTATGGCTGACTTAGAGAAAACTAACATTTTGGTTAAATGCTGATTATATTGTATATATTATATATACACACATATATATACATATATGATATAGAATATATATATATATATATATATATATATATATATGTCATACTTGAGTAAAAGTAAAGATATTGTGTTCACATATTGAGTGAAAGTCTTAAAGTATCTGATATTAAATGTACTTAAGTATCAAAAGCACAAATTATTCTTATATTGACATGTATGTATGCTTGATACTGTGGGTCATTGGATTGCCAATCTTTCTTTTATTCCAATTGATGATTAATTTAAAAATGCGTTACTTTGGCTCTGATGCGACATGCAGTCTGCAAAGTAACTCGTAACAAAGTTATCACATAAATGTTGTGGAGTAAAAAGTACAATATTTGCCTCCAAAATGTCGGGGAGTGAAAGTATAACGTAGACGAAATTGTAAATACTCAAGTAAATTACAAGTAACTCAAAATTGTACTTGAGTAACTTGAGTAACACTACCTGAGTTAGTGTACTCAGTTATGTTCCAATAAATATACGTTTTAAGAACTTAAATATTAACCTTTTTCTGGCCACTTGCAGGCAGCAGAAACAAGCTGTGAACATAATGTTTACATATAATCTTCTTTTAAGTTGATTTGGTGAAATTGTAATCACAGTAATCATTTACACATTATGCAGGTACAGAGTAACATTATCATTGTCAACCTGGAGAATATAACTCCAATGCTGACTCCTGAAGGAAATATCTGTCTCTGTTCACCAGCTGCCAGCTGTGTCTGTCTGCTGCTTGGTGCTGAGTAGGTAGTGTACAGTGGGCTTTTAGAGATTTTTTTTCCACTATAAAAAAAGCTGCCTGCTGCGGCCAAAAGAACATGAGAGCAGCGCAAGTGAAACAAAACAGGAAAGCTGTGGGCTGAACAGCAAAACAATGAGCCAACACTCACTATAAAGCTCCATAAAGCCAAGAGGAGCTGTGGACTGAGGTGATAACTTTCTGAGGATAACCCCTCTTATACTGTCACATTGTTTTGTCACTGTCATTTAAGAATCATTTAAAAATATTGATTGTAGCACTTTGAATAAAATTGCGTTTGTCTTTTCAAGTGAAAAATGTCTTGTTGGCATCTGAGGTTCTACCCTCAGTAGGGTATACGCTTGAAGAAGTATCAGCAGGTAGATGCACCTACCAGGTTTGTTATACAGAAAAAAACTGAAGCATAGCAATCTACTGCTGGAAACATTAGCATCTTAGCTAACGTGTTCTGGATTTGTAAATACTGCAACAAACAACTCAGACAGAGCAAGACCCTCGTTGTTTTACTGCAGTAAAGTTAATAGGCTTTGTTGAAGTTAAGTCTTGTTTATATGGGGGAAAATGACGAAGATTAATAATTTAGCCTTCCTCAGTGTGCTCACTGCTTTATCATTTGTTTCCTTTCCTTCAGTGTTTTATAGGTTCTTGTGCATGTTAAAGATGTTGAAAATTAAAAAAGGTCAAAGTCTGCACCAACAGAAGCTCCTCTCTCCCACAGAAAACGCTGCTCCTGAAACACGTCGTCAGTAGTCACGGCTTCAAGTCGGCCTTAAAGATACGGGAGCTAAAACAGAGCGTTTCAGACAGAGGGGGATACAGTGATGCAGCACTGGACAGTATGAGAAAACTGATGTGCTTTTTGAGCATTAAAGCATGTAAACCTATTCTAGTAGTTACCCAAGATAAAATGATGTTACACTTTGTCACAAGAGAAGGACCCAAATGCAGACAACACACAGGAGGCGGGAAATAGGGAAACCAAAAGTGAGCTTTAATAAAATAAAGCTGAAAATACAAAACACAAGAAATCTATACAAACCAAAAATTAATCACTAGGACCAAAAAGAAAGTAGCAACAAAAAAGCAAAGTTCAAATCAAACGAGACATAAGAAACCAAACTCAGAAACATACCAAAACAGGAAGGACGAGGAAACACTGGATGAGACAATGAACATCACAGATTTCACAGAGGGAAAGGGAAAATGATTTGACAAAGACATGAGGGAGGACAAAGACTAAATACCGACAACACTAATGAGGGGATGAGGAACAGGTGGAGAGAGGAGGGAAACTGACAGGTGAGGAAAGTAGTGGAAAAACACCGGGAGGGAAGAACACAGGAACTGAAAAGCAAGACAAGACACATGAGGGCAACATTTCCAAAATAAAACAGGAAGCACAAGAACACAAACTGGGATCGTAACAAATGATGAACCTGAAACTGAGTATTACATGTCTCCTTTATCTGGCAGTCTGTATTTATGTTGTATCGTACCCACAATCTCACAACAGTACGCCTTATGATAGAGGCTCTTCAACACATGAATCACTTTTTTGGGGTTTTTTTTGAGGAAGCTCTGCATGTTTTGATGTTAAGACCCAGCTTATGTTACCCTTTGTATGAGAAGTTTCATCTTACACCTCTTTGTTACTTGGTGGACACTATAAATGGAGAGAAATGGCAACAAATAGCCAGACAAAAAATGAAGACTTTCAGGTGAGTGTTGAGAATAACTAAACCATCTTTTCCCATACAGTATGAATAATATACCTGAGTGAAAATACTGAAATTCACTGTTGCCACAATGAAAAAAGAATATTTACAAATCCAAAACTGTTTATTGATTCATTTATCTAATGCATAATGAATTCAATGTCATTCTGTTTTGCTGAATATGTGAAGAAGCTCAGTCTATTGTTGATTATCTCTGAAAAGATGACTGAAGATGCAGCTGAATTCAGTGATAATTGCAATTTCATGTAGTTACATTTTTCATTTGATTAATATTACAGTAGGATAATCATGCATGAATCAATGCCCAGCTTGAAAGATGCATTTTTTCATAGTAGCACAGCCACATGTGACTTTAGTTATTCTGCCGTAGCTTCTTCATCGTCTGCAGGCTTTGTCCTAATGTAGTTTGATCTGCCGTGTGTGATGACAATTTCTTTATTCACAGTACTTCCTCTTGAAAGTGATAATGAGTGCTTTGATTCCCATAGTTTCTTTTATTTTCTCATAGGTGCAACCTCAGAACAATGAAGCTGGTCATCCTTGTCTGCCAGCTTGGCCTCATTCTGAGGGCGGACGCCCAGGTACCACAAAGTTGCATCGGACATGAAACATATAGACCTCCAGGTTTGTGACATTCTCTAAGACCATACACAGTTATTGTTGCATTTATCTTCATATTATGTGTTATTTCTGCATTTCTGGTGATTTACACCCTCCCTTGCTACCCAGTCTCACATCAAAATGTCTAATAGCTACAGTACGTTGGTCCACGCCACAAAATGTAGCAGTTTCACAATAATGGCTCATAAATTGTGAGATACTTACATTTTATTCTGCTATCACACCTTTTGATGTGCGACTTGGTTGCAACCTCCCTTTATGTCTCTTTCAGAATACAGGGACATAACTGTGGTCTGTGGCACAGAGTATATTACCCTGTACATCTACCTGTGCCCAGTGTACCAAGCTCTTTACACTGAGTCTCTCATGGTCCTCAATAATGAGTTCAACAAACCCGAGTGTTTCGGGATGGCTGACTGGGCCGCTGACCCACCGGTCTTGAAATTCATAATCTCCTTAGAGGAAAATTCCCTCTCATCCTGCAATAATAACTTGAAGGTAATAATAGCTTTTCCTACTACTTTAATTACATTTAACTCAGAAGATCTCATGCTTTGAATGTTAAGATGACTTTCCAGACAATAATCAGAAAATGTTTGTTTTTTCAACAGATAATCGATGATGTTGGGAGCGGACTTTTTGCTGACTTTTCAAATGTGCAGTACGTCAACATCTCCGGCGCTGTTACCTCTGTGACCACTGCTGCAGGTATGATCACCTACCGTGCGCAGATCCTGTACAAGTTCTCCTGCCTATACTCATTGCAGTATCTCCTGAACAACACCAAACTGGGCGTGTGAGTATGACACCTACACTGCATGTGATACCAGCAGGACTCGGCTACATCATGAATCACCGAGGTCTTTAATGCACAATATGAATTTATTTTTTATTGAAAGCAGATCTGGTGCAAGTCTCATGATAGGAGACAACAATGGGAGCTTCATCAGCACACTGAGTATGCAACTCTGCAGAGTAAGACCTGCTCTAACTTGTAGAATTGAACAGAAAGAATATTCTTTTCATTTCATAGTTGTATTTTGTTCTCACTTTTCCCTGGAACAGGACAAGCTATACAAAGAACCTCTTATTATCCCAGAAGAAGGACTCAGCCCAAGAACAGAGATTTATGTAGCAGTTGAAGCTACCAATCTATCAGACAGGTACTGGAAGGAATAGTTTGACATTTTGTGAAATTTGCTTATCCACTCTTCCCAGAAAAGGAACGGGCAGCAGCTTGTTAGCATTACTTAGCATAAAGACTGGACATATGATGAAATAGCTACCCTGGCTCTGTCCAGTGGTGACAAAATCTATCCACCAGCAACTCTAGAGCTCAATAGTTAACACATTGTGTCAGACTTCACTCATCCTGACAGTCTGTAAAAAACGTAAAAACAAAAGATCATCTCAGATAATTACTGGTGTATTTGCCAAATGTCTGAACTGCTGACAGTGCTACATTAGTAAGAAAATACACTTAAAATCCACCCGTCTGTCCTCACAGGTTCAACGTGCTGCTGGACAGATGCTACGCATCAACCAGCCCATACGCCACGCACAGCACCTATTATGACCTTTTGATTGGGTGAGTTACATAGATACAGTATGTGAGCTTCCTTTCCTATGGAACAGAGGGGGAACAGTATCTGACAGCAATACTCCAAGCTGTCAGGATGCGTTCCCCCTGTTGTAAATGGTCAAATTTAATGACATCAGCCTGAAAATCACTGGACTTGTCTGTTGTTTGGAAAGAAGTCAGCAGTATGAATTTGAAAGATATGTGAGCCTCCTTTCATATTGAACAGAGGGGGAGCAGTATCTGACAGCAATACTCCAAGCTGTCAGGATGCGTTCCCCCTGTTGTAAATGGTCAAATTTAATGATATCAGTCTGAAAATCACAGGACTTATCTGTTGTGGGGAAAGAAGTCAGCAGTATAAATTTGAAAGATGTGTGAGACTCCTTTCCTATGGAACAGAGGGGGAACAGTATCTGACAGCAATACTCCAAGCTGTCAGGATGCGTTCCCCCTGTTGTAAATGGTCAAATTTAATGATATTAGTCTGAAAATCACAGGACTTATC
Source organism: Pagrus pagrus (assembly GCF_965226575.1). Classification (NCBI taxonomy): domain Eukaryota; kingdom Metazoa; phylum Chordata; class Actinopteri; order Spariformes; family Sparidae; genus Pagrus; species Pagrus pagrus. The sequence continues at coordinate 11,298,148 of NC_140188.1, forward strand.
TGTTGTTTGGAAAGAAGTCAGCAGTATGAATTTGAAAGATGTGTGAGACTCCTTTCCTATGGAACAGAGGGGGAACAGTATTTGACAGCAATACTCCAAGCTGTCAGGATGCGTTCCCCCTGTTGTAAATGGTCAAATTTAAAGATTTCAGCCTGAAAATCACAGGACTTATCTGTTGTGGGGAAAGAAGTCAGCAGTATGAATTTGAAAGAGGTGTGAGCTTCCTTTCCTATGGATCAGAGGGGGAGCAGTATCTGACAGCAATACTCTAAGCTGTCAGGATGCATTCCCCCTGTTGTAAATGGTCAAATTTAATGATATTAGTCTGAAAATCACAGGACTTATCTGTTGTTTGGAAAGAAGTCAGCAGTATGAATTTGAAAGATGTGTGAGAGTCCTTTCCTATGAAACAGAGGGGGAACAATATCTGACAGCAATACTCCAAGCTGTCAGGATGCGTTCCCCCTGTTGTAAATGGTCAAATTTAATGACATCAGCCTGAAAATCAATGGACTTGTCTGTTGTTTGGAAAGAAGTCAGCAGTATGAATTTGAAAGATGTGTGAGCTTCCTTTCCTATGGAACAGAGGGGGAGCAGTATCTGACAGCAATACTCCAAGCTGTCAGGATGCGTTCCCCCTGTTGTAAATGGTCAAATTTAAAGATATCAGTCTGAAAATCACAGGACTTATCTGTTGTGGGGAAAGAAGTCAGCAGTATGAATTTGAAAGATGTGTGAGACTCCTTTCATATTGAACAGAGGGGGAACAGTATCTGACAGCAATACTCCAAGCTGTCAGGATGCGTTCCCCCTGTTGTAAATGTTCAAATTTAAAGACATCAGCCTGAAAATCACAGGACTTATCTGTTGTGGGGAAAGAAGTCAGCAGTATGAATTTGAAAGATGTGTGAGACTCCTTTCATATTGAACAGAGGGGGAACAGTATCTGACAGCAATACTCCAAGCTGTCAGGATGCGTTCCCCCTGTTGTAAATGGTCAAATTTAATGACATCAGCCTGAAAATCACTGGACTTGTCTGTTGTTTGGAAAGAAGTCAGCAGTATGAATTTGAAAGATACAGTACATAACCACACTGTATAATACGCTCCACTCAACTCCATGTTAGCTTTTTAAAATATTCACCAAAATTCCACCTGAATCCAATAAAAACTGCTGTGTCTTGTTCAGCCAGAGAAGGACCACATTTGGGAGCAATATTGGGTCAATCGGTCCAAAGACCTGGAAGCTATTGAAAAAAACGGCCAAGGTTTTCTTGAAAAATGGCGGCTTTTCTTCAAAATATTCACCAAAAATACAAATTCCATTGGAATCCAATAAAAATTACTGTTTTTTCTTTCCACCAGTATCGAAGACATTTGTGATCAATTTTGAGTCAATCGGTTTTCACTAAAATATTCACCAAAAATACAAATTCCACCCGAATCCAATGGGGACTGCTGTGTCTCGTTCAGCCACTTTAGGACCACGTTTGGGAGAAATTTCGAGTCAATCGGTCCAAAGACCTGGAAGCTATTGAAAAAATCGGCCGGGAGTTTCATGAAAAATGGCCCCCTTTCACTAAAATATTCACCAAAAATACAAATTCCACCCGAATCCAATGGGGACTGCTGTGTCTCGTTCAGCCAGTATAGGACCACGTTTGGGAGAAATTTCGAGTCAATCGGTCCAAAGACCTGGAAGCTATTGAAAAAATCGGCCAAGGTTTTCATGTAAAATGGCCGTTTTTAACTAAAATATTCACCAAAAATACAAATTCCACCCGAATCCAATGGGGACTGCTGTGTCTCGTTCAGCCAGTATAGGACCACGTTTGGGAGAAATTTCGAGTCAATCGGTCCAAAGACATGGAAGCTATTGAAAAAATCGCCAGAGGTTTTCATGAAAAATGGCCCCCTTTCACTAAAATATTCACCAAAAATACAAATTCCACCCGAATCCAATGGGGACTGCTGTGTCTCGTTCAGCCAGTATAGGACCACGTTTGGGAGAAATTTCAAGTCAATCGGTCCAAAGACCTGGAAGCTATTGAAAAAATCGGCCGAGGTTTTCATGAAAAATGGCCCCCTTTCACTAAAATATTCACCAAAAATACAATTTCTACTTGAATCCAATGGGGACTGCTGTGTCTCGTTCAGCCAGTATAGGACCAAGTTTGGAAGAAATTTCGAGTTAATCGGTCCAAAGACCTGGAAGCTATTGAAAAAATCGCCAGAGGTTTTCATGAAAAATGGCCCTCTTTCACTAAAATATTCACCAAAAATACAAATTCCACCCGAATCCAATGGGGACTGCTGTGTCTCGTTCAGCCAGTATAGGACCACGTTTGGGAGAAATTTCAAGTCAATCGGTCCAAAGACCTGGAAGCTATTGAAAAAATCGCCAGAGGTTTTCATGAAAAATGGCCCTTTTTCACTAAAATATTCACCAAAAATACAAATTCCACCCGAATCCAATGGGGACTGCTGTGTCTCGTTCAGCCAGTATAGGACCACGTTTGGGAGAAATTTCGAGTCAATCGGTCCAAAGACCTGGAAGCTATTGAAAAAATCGGCCGAGGTTTTCATGAAAAATGGCCCCCTTTCACTAAAATATTCACCAAAAATACAAATTCCACCTGAATCCAATGGGGACTGCTGTGTCTCGTTCAGCCAGTATAGGACCACGTTTGGGAGACATTTCGAGTCAATCGGTCCAAAGACCTGGAAGCTATTGAAAAAATCGCCAGAGGTTTTCATGAAAAATGGCCGTTTTTCACTAAAATATTCACCAAAAATACAAATTCCACCCGAATCCAATGGGGACTGCTGTGTCTCGTTCAGCCAGTATAGGACCACGTTTGGGAGACATTTCGAGTCAATCGGTCCAAAGACCTGGAAGCTATTGAAAAAATCGCCAGAGGTTTTCATGAAAAATGGCGTTCAGCCAGTATAGGACCACGTTTGGGAGATATTTCGAGTCAATCGGTCCAAAGACCTGGAAGCTATTGAAAAAATCGCCAGAGGTTTTCATGAAAAATGGCGTTCAGCCAGTATAGGACCACGTTTGGGAGAAATTTCGAGTCAATCGGTCCAAAGACCTGGAAGCTATTGAAAAAATCAGTCCCCAATGGGGACTGCTGTGTCTCGTTCAGCCAGTATAGGACCACGTTTGGGAGAAATTTCGAGTCAATCGGTCCAAAGACCTGGAAGCTATTGAAAAAATCGCCAGAGGTTTTCATGAAAAATGGCCGTTTTTCACTAAAATATTCACCAAAAATACAAATTCCACCCGAATCCAATGGGGACTGCTGTGTCTCGTTCAGCCAGTATAGGATCACGTTTGGGAGAAATTTCAAGTCAATCGGTCCAAAGACCTGGAAGCTATTGAAAAAATCGGCCGAGGTTTTCATGAAAAATGGCCCCCTTTCACTAAAATATTCACCAAAAATACAAATTCCACCCGAATCCAATGGGGACTGCTGTGTCTCGTTCAGCCAGTATAGGACCACGTTTGGGAGAAATTTCAAGTCAATCGGTCCAAAGACCTGGAAGCTATTGAAAAAATCGGCCGAGGTTTTCATGAAAAATGGCCCCCTTTCACTAAAATATTCACCAAAAATACAATTTCTACTTGAATCCAATGGGGACTGCTGTGTCTCGTTCAGCCAGTATAGGACCACGTTTGGAAGAAATTTCGAGTTAATCGGTCCAAAGACCTGGAAGCTATTGAAAAAATCGCCAGAGGTTTTCATGAAAAATGGCCCTCTTTCACTAAAATATTCACCAAAAATACAAATTCCACCCGAATCCAATGGGGACTGCTGTGTCTCGTTCAGCCAGTATAGGATCACGTTTGGGAGAAATTTCAAGTCAATCGGTCCAAAGACCTGGAAGCTATTGAAAAAATCGGCCGAGGTTTTCATGAAAAATGGCCCCCTTTCACTAAAATATTCACCAAAAATACAAATTCCACCCGAATCCAATGGGGACTGCTGTGTCTCGTTCAGCCAGTATAGGACCAAGTTTGGAAGAAATTTCGAGTTAATCGGTCCAAAGACCTGGAAGCTATTGAAAAAATCGCCAGAGGTTTTCATGAAAAATGGCCCTCTTTCACTAAAATATTCACCTAAAATACAAATTCCACCCGAATCCAATGGGGACTGCTGTGTCTCGTTCAGCCAGTATAGGACCACGTTTGGGAGAAATTTCGAGTCAATCGGTCCAAAGACCTGGAAGCTATTGAAAAAATCGCCAGAGGTTTTCATGAAAAATGGCCCTTTTTCACTAAAATATTCACCAAAAATACAAATTCCACCCGAATCCAATGGGGACTGCTGTGTCTCGTTCAGCCAGTATAGGACCACGTTTGGGAGAAATTTCGAGTCAATCGGTCCAAAGACCTGGAAGCTATTGAAAAAATCGGCCAAGGTTTTCATGAAAAATGGCCCCCTTTCACTAAAATATTCACCAAAAATACAAATTCCACCTGAATCCAATGGGGACTGCTGTGTCTCGTTCAGCCAGTATAGGACCACGTTTGGGAGACATTTCGAGTCAATCGGTCCAAAGACCTGGAAGCTATTGAAAAAATCGCCAGAGGTTTTCATGAAAAATGGCCGTTTTTCACTAAAATATTCACCAAAAATACAAATTCCACCCGAATCCAATGGGGACTGCTGTGTCTCGTTCAGCCAGTATAGGACCACGTTTGGGAGACATTTCGAGTCAATCGGTCCAAAGACCTGGAAGCTATTGAAAAAATCGCCAGAGGTTTTCATGAAAAATGGCGTTCAGCCAGTATAGGACCACGTTTGGGAGATATTTCGAGTCAATCGGTCCAAAGACCTGGAAGCTATTGAAAAAATCGCCAGAGGTTTTCATGAAAAATGGCGTTCAGCCAGTATAGGACCACGTTTGGGAGAAATTTCGAGTCAATCGGTCCAAAGACCTGGAAGCTATTGAAAAAATCAGTCCCCAATGGGGACTGCTGTGTCTCGTTCAGCCAGTATAGGACCACGTTTGGGAGAAATTTTGAGTCAATCGGTCCAAAGACCTGGAAGCTATTGAAAAAATCGCCAGAGGTTTTCATGAAAAATGGCAGTTTTTCACTAAAATATTCACCAAAAATACAAATTCCACCCGAATCCAATGGGGACTGCTGTGTCTCGTTCAGCCAGTATAGGATCACGTTTGGGAGAAATTTCAAGTCAATCGGTCCAAAGACCTGGAAGCTATTGAAAAAATCGGCCGAGGTTTTCATGAAAAATGGCCCCCTTTCACTAAAATATTCACCAAAAATACAAATTCCACCCGAATCCAATGGGGACTGCTGTGTCTCGTTCAGCCAGTATAGGACCACGTTTGGGAGAAATTTCAAGTCAATTGGTCCAAAGACCTGGAAGCTATTGAAAAAATCGGCCAAGGTTTTCATGAAAAATGGCCCCCTTTCACTAAAACATTCACCAAAAATACAAATTCCACCCGAATCCAATAGGGACTGCTGTGTCTCGTTCAGCCAGTATAGGACCACGTTTGGGAGAAATTTCGAGTCAATCGGTCCAAAGACCTGGAAGCTATTGAAAAAATCGCCAGAGGTTTTCATGAAAAATGGCCCCCTTTCACTAAAATATTCACCAAAAATACAAATTCCACCCGAATCCAATGGGGACTGCTGTGTCTCGTTCAGCCAGTATAGGACCACGTTTGGGAGAAATTTCAAGTCAATTGGTCCAAAGACCTGGAAGCTATTGAAAAAATCGGCCAAGGTTTTCATGTAAAATGGCCGTTTTTCACTAAAATATTCACCAAAAATACAAATTCCACCCGAATCCAATGGGGACTGCTGTGTCTCGTTCAGCCAGTATAGGACCACGTTTGGGAGAAATTTCAAGTCAATCGGTCCAAAGACCTGGAAGCTATTGAAAAAATCGGCCGAGGTTTTCATGAAAAATGGCCCCCTTTCACTAAAATATTCACCAAAAATACAAATTCCACCCGAATCCAATGGGGACTGCTGTGTCTCGTTTAGCCAGTATAGGACCACGTTTGGGAGAAATTTCAAGTCAATCGGTCCAAAGACCTGGAAGCTATTGAAAAAATCGGCCAAGGTTTTCATGTACAATGGCCGTTTTTCACTGAAATATTCACCAAAAATACAAATTCCACCCGAATCCAATGGGGACTGCTGTGTCTCGTTCAGCCAGTATAGGACCACGTTTGGGAGAAAATTCGAGTCAATCGGTCCAAAGACCTGGAAGCTATTGAAAAAATCGGCCGAGGTTTTCATGAAAAATGGCCCCCTTTCACTAAAATATTCACCAAAAATACAAATTCCACCCGAATCCAATGGGGACTGCTGTGTCTCGTTCAGCCAGTATAGGACCACGTTTGGGAGAAATTTCGAGTCAATCGGTGCAAAGACCTGGAAGCTATTGAAAAAATCGCCAGAGGTTTTCATGTACAATGGCCCCCTTTAACTAAAATATTCACCAAAAATACAAATTCCACCCGAATCCAATGGGGACTGCTGTGTCTCGTTCAGCCAGTATAGGACCACGTTTTGGAGAAATTTCAAGTCAATTGGTCTAAAGACCTGGAAGCTATTGAAAAAATCGCCAGAGGTTTTCATGAAAAATGGCCGTTTTTCACTAAAATATTCACCAAAAATACAAATTCCACCCGAATCCAATGGGGACTGCTGTGTCTCGTTCAGCCAGTATAGGACCACGTTTGGGAGAAATTTCGAGTCAATCGGTCCAAAGACCTGGAAGCTATTGAAAAAATCGGCCAAGGTTTTCATGTACAATGGACGCATTTCACTAAAATATTCACCAAAAATACAAATTCCACCCGAATCCAATGGGGACTGCTGTGTCTCGTTCAGCCAGTATAGGACCACGTTTTGGAGAAATTTCAAGTCAATTGGTCTAAAGACCTGGAAGCTGTTGAAAAAATCGCCAGAGGTTTTCATGAAAAATGGCCGTTTTTCACTAAAATATTCACCAAAAATACAAATTCCACCCGAATCCAATGGGGACTGCTGTGTCTCGTTCAGCCAGTATAGGACCACGTTTGGGAGAAATTTCGAGTCAATCGGTCCAAAGACATGGAAGCTATTGAAAAAATCGCCAGACGTTTTCATGAAAAATGGCCCCCTTTCACTAAAATATTCACCAAAAATACAAATTCCACCCGAATCCAATGGGGACTGCTGTGTCTCGTTCAGCCAGTATAGGACCACGTTTGGGAGAAATTTCGAGTCAATCGGTCCAAAGACCTGGAAGCTATTGAAAAAATCGCCAGAGGTTTTCATGAAAAATGGCCCCCTTTCACTAAAATATTCACCAAAAATACAAATTCTACTTGAATCCAATGGGGACTGCTGTGTCTCGTTCAGCCAGTATAGGACCAAGTTTGGAAGAAATTTCGAGTTAATCGGTCCAAAGACCTGGAAGCTATTGAAAAAATCGCCAGAGGTTTTCATGAAAAATGGCCCTCTTTCACTAAAATATTCACCAAAAATACAAATTCCACCCGAATCCAATGGGGACTGCTGTGTCTCGTTCAGCCAGTATAGGACCACGTTTGGGAGAAATTTCGAGTCAATCGGTCCAAAGACCTGGAAGCTATTGAAAAAATCGCCAGAGGTTTTCATGAAAAATGGCCCTCTTTCACTAAAATATTCACCAAAAATACAAATTCCACCCGAATCCAATGGGGACTGCTGTGTCTCGTTCAGCCAGTATAGGACCACGTTTGGGAGAAATTTCGAGTCAATCGGTCCAAAGACCTGGAAGCTATTGAAAAAATCGCCAGAGGTTTTCATGAAAAATGGCCCTTTTTCACTAAAATATTCACCAAAAATACAAATTCCACCCGAATCCAATGGGGACTGCTGTGTCTCGTTCAGCCAGTATAGGACCACGTTTGGGAGAAATTTCGAGTCAATCGGTCCAAAGACCTGGAAGCTATTGAAAAAATCGCCAGAGGTTTTCATGAAAAATGGCCCCCTTTCACCAAAATATTCACCAAAAATACAAATTCCACCCGAATCCAATGGGGACTGCTGTGTCTCGTTCAGCCAGTATAGGACAACGTTTGGGAGACATTTCGAGTCAATTGGTCCAAAGACCTGGAAGCTATTGAAAAAATCGGCCGAGGTTTTCATGAAAAATGGCCCCCTTTCACTAAAATATTCACCAAAAATACAAATTCCACCTGAATCCAATGGGGACTGCTGTGTCTCGTTCAGCCAGTATAGGACCACGTTTGGGAGACATTTCGAGTCAATCGGTCCAAAGACCTGGAAGCTATTGAAAAAATCGCCAGAGGTTTTCATGAAAAATGGCCGTTTTTCACTAAAATATTCACCAAAAATACAAATTCCACCCGAATCCGATGGGGACTGCTGTGTCTCGTTCAGCCAGTATAGGACCACGTTTGGGAGACATTTCGAGTCAATCGGTCCAAAGACCTGGAAGCTATTGAAAAAATCGCCAGAGGTTTTCATGAAAAATGGCGTTCAGCCAGTATAGGACCACGTTTGGGAGATATTTCGAGTCAATCGGTCCAAAGACCTGGAAGCTATTGAAAAAATCGCCAGAGGTTTTCATGAAAAATGGCGTTCAGCCAGTATAGGACCACGTTTGGGAGAAATTTCGAGTCAATCGGTCCAAAGACCTGGAAGCTATTGAAAAAATCAGTCCCCAATGGGGACTGCTGTGTCTCGTTCAGCCAGTATAGGACCACGTTTGGGAGAAATTTCGAGTCAATCGGTCCAAAGACCTGGAAGCTATTGAAAAAATCGCCAGAGGTTTTCATGAAAAATGGCCCCCTTTCACTAAAATATTCACCAAAAATACAAATTCCACCCGAATCCAATGGGGACTGCTGTGTCTCGTTCAGCCAGTATAGGATCACGTTTGGGAGAAATTTCAAGTCAATCGGTCCAAAGACCTGGAAGCTATTGAAAAAATCGGCCGAGGTTTTCATGAAAAATGGCCCCCTTTCACTAAAATATTCACCAAAAATACAAATTCCACCCGAATCCAATGGGGACTGCTGTGTCTCGTTCAGCCAGTATAGGACCACGTTTGGGAGAAATTTCAAGTCAATTGGTCCAAAGACCTGGAAGCTATTGAAAAAATCGGCCAAGGTTTTCATGAAAAATGGCCCCCTTTCACTAAAACATTCACCAAAAATACAAATTCCACCCGAATCCAATGGGGACTGCTGTGTCTCGTTCAGCCAGTATAGGACCACGTTTGGGAGAAAATTCAAGTCAATCGGTCCAAAGACCTGGAAGCTATTGAAAAAATCGCCAGAGGTTTTCATGAAAAATGGCCCCCTTTCACTAAAATATTCACCAAAAATACAAATTCCACCCGAATCCAATGGGGACTGCTGTGTCTCGTTCAGCCAGTATAGGACCACGTTTGGGAGAAATTTCGAGTCAATCGGTGCAAAGACCTGGAAGCTATTGAAAAAATCGCCAGAGGTTTTCATGTACAATGGCCCCCTTTAACTAAAATATTCACCAAAAATACAAATTCCACCCGAATCCAATGGGGACTGCTGTGTCTCGTTCAGCCAGTATAGGATCACGTTTGGGAGAAATTTCGAGTCAATCGGTCCAAAGACCTGGAAGCTATTGAAAAAATCGCCAGAGGTTTTCATGAAAAATGGCCCCCTTTCACTAAAATATTCACCAAAAATACAAATTCCACCCGAATCCAATGGGGACTGCTGTGTCTCATTCAGCCAGTATAGGACCACGTTTGGGTGAAATTTCAAGTCAATCGGTCCAAAGACCTGGAAGCTATTGAAAAGATCGCCAGAGGTTTTCATGAAAAATGGCCCCCTTTCACTAAAATATTCACCAAAAATACAAATTCCACCCGAATCCAATGGGGACTGCTGTGTCTCGTTCAGCCAGTATAGGATCACGTTTGGGAGAAATTTCAAGTCAATCGGTCCAAAGACCTGGAAGCTATTGAAAAAATCGCCAGAGGTTTTCATGAAAAATGGACGCATTTCAATAAAATATTCACCAAAAATACAAATTCCACCCGAATCCAATGGGGACTGCTGTGTCTCGTTCAGCCAGTATAGGATCACGTTTGGGAGACATTTCGAGTCAATCGGTCCAAAGACCTGGAAGCTATTGAAAAAATCGCCAGAGGTTTTCATGAAAAATGGCCCCCTTTCACTAAAATATTCACCAAAAATACAAATTCCACCCGAATCCAATGGGGACTGCTGTGTCTCGTTCAGCCAGTATAGGACCACGTTTGGGTGAAATTTCAAGTCAATCGGTCCAAAGACCGGGAAGCTATTGAAAAAATCGCCAGAGGTTTTCATGAAAAATGGCCCCCTTTCACTAAAATATTCACCAAAAATACAAATTCCACCCGAATCCAATGGGGACTGCTGTGTCTCGTTCAGCCAGTATAGGACCACGTTTGGGAGAAATTTCGAGTCAATCGGTCCAAAGACCTGGAAGCTATTGAAAAAATCGCCAGAGGTTTTCATGAAAAATGGCCGTTTTTCACTAAAATATTCACCAAAAATACAAATTCCACCCGAATCCAATGGGGACTGCTGTGTCTCGTTCAGCCAGTATAGGACCACGTTTGGGAGAAATTTCGAGTCAATCGGTCCAAAGACCTGGAAGCTATTGAAAAAATCGGCCAAGGTTTTCATGTACAATGGCCCCATTTCACTAAAATATTCACCAAAAATACAAATTCCACCCGAATCCAATGGGGACTGCTGTGTCTCGTTCAGCCAGTATAGGACCACGTTTGGGAGAAATTTCGAGTCAATCGGTCCAAAGACCTGGAAGCTATTGAAAAAATCGGCCAAGGTTTTCATGTACAATGGCCCCCTTTCACTAAAATATTCACCAAAAATACAAATTCCACCCGAATCCAATGGGGACTGCTGTGTCTCGTTAAGCCAGTATAGGACCACGTTTGGGAGAAATTTCAAGTCAATCGGTCCAAAGACATTGAAGCTATTGAAAAAATCGGCCAAGGTTTTCATGAAAAATGGCCCCCTTTCACTAAAATATTCACCAAAAATACAAATTCCACCCGAATCCAATGGGGACTGCTGTGTCTCGTTCAGCCAGTATAGGATCACGTTTGGGAGAAATTTCAAGTCAATCGGTCCAAAGACCTGGAAGCTATTGAAAAAATCGCCAGAGGTTTTCATGAAAAATGGACGCATTTCAATAAAATATTCACCAAAAATACAAATTCCACCCGAATCCAATGGGGACTGCTGTGTCTCGTTCAGCCAGTATAGGATCACGTTTGGGAGACATTTCGAGTCAATCGGTCCAAAGACCTGGAAGCTATTGAAAAAATCGCCAGAGGTTTTCATGAAAAATGGCCCCCTTTCACTAAAATATTCACCAAAAATACAAATTCCACCCGAATCCAATGGGGACTGCTGTGTCTCGTTCAGCCAGTATAGGACCACGTTTGGGTGAAATTTCAAGTCAATCGGTCCAAAGACCTGGAAGCTATTGAAAAAATCGCCAGAGGTTTTCATGAAAAATGGCCCCCTTTCACTAAAATATTCACCAAAAATACAAATTCCACCCGAATCCAATGGGGACTGCTGTGTCTCGTTCAGCCAGTATAGGACCACGTTTGGGAGAAATTTCGAGTCAATCGGTCCAAAGACCTGGAAGCTATTGAAAAAATCGCCAGAGGTTTTCATGAAAAATGGCCGTTTTTCACTAAAATATTCACCAAAAATACAAATTCCACCCGAATCCAATGGGGACTGCTGTGTCTCGTTCAGCCAGTATAGGACCACGTTTGGGAGAAATTTCGAGTCAATCGGTCCAAAGACCTGGAAGCTATTGAAAAAATCGGCCAAGGTTTTCATGTACAATGGCCCCCTTTCACTAAAATATTCACCAAAAATACAAATTCCACCCGAATCCAATGGGGACTGCTGTGTCTCGTTAAGCCAGTATAGGACCACGTTTGGGAGAAATTTCAAGTCAATCGGTCCAAAGACATTGAAGCTATTGAAAAAATCGGCCGAGGGTTTCATGAAAAATGGCCGCAATGGGGACTGCTGTGTCTCGTTTAGCCAGTATAGGACCACGTTTGGGAGAAATTTCAAGTCAATCGGTCCAAAGACCTGGAAGCTATTGAAAAAATCGGCCAAGGTTTTCATGTACAATGGCCGTTTTTCACTGAAATATTCACCAAAAATACAAATTCCACCCGAATCCAATGGGGACTGCTGTGTCTCGTTCAGCCAGTATAGGACCACGTTTGGGAGAAATTTCGAGTCAATCGGTCCAAAGACCTGGAAGCTATTGAAAAAATCGCCAGAGGTTTTCATGAAAAATGGCCCCCTTTCACTAAAATATTCACCAAAAATACAAATTCCACCCGAATCCAATGGGGACTGCTGTGTCTCGTTCAGCCAGTATAGGACCACATTTGGGAGAAATTTCGAGTCAATCGGTCCAAAGACCTGGAAACTATTGAAAAAATCGCCAGAGGTTTTCATGAAAAATGGCCCCCTTTCACTAAAATATTCACCAAAAATACAAATTCCACCCGAATCCAATGGGGACTGCTGTGTCTCGTTCAGCCAGTATAGGACCACGTTTGGGAGAAATTTCAAGTCAATCGGTCCAAAGACATGGAAGCTACTGAAAAAATCGGCCGAGGGTTTCATGAAAAATGGCCGTTTTTCACTAAAATATTCACCAAAAATACAAATTCCACCCGAATCCAATGGGGACTGCTGTGTCTCGTTCAGCCAGTATAGGACCACGTTTGGGAGAAATTTCGAGTCAATCGGTCCAAAGACATGGAAGCTATTGAAATAATCGGCCGAGGTTTTCATGAAAAATGGCCCCCTTTCACTAAAATATTCACCAAAAATACAAATTCCACCCGAATCCAATGGGGACTGCTGTGTCTCGTTCAGCCAGTATAGGACCACGTTTGGGAGAAATTTCAAGTCAATCGGTTCAAAGACCTGGAAGCTATTGAAAAAATCGGCCAAGGTTTTCATGTACAATGGCCCCCTTTCACTAAAATATTCACCAAAAATACAAATTCCACCCGAATCCAATGGGGACTGCTGTGTCTCGTTCAGCCAGTATAGGACCACGTTTGGGAGAAATTTCGAGTCAATCAGTCCAAAGACCTGGAAGCTATTGAAAAAATCGCCAGAGGTTTTCATGAAAAATGGCCCCCTTTCACTAAAATATTCACCAAAAATACAAATTCCACCCGAATCCAATGGGGACTGCTGTGTCTCGTTCAGCCAGTATAGGACCACGTTTGGGAGAAATTTCGAGTCAATCAGTCCAAAGACCTGGAAGCTATTGAAAAAATCGCCAGAGGTTTTCATGAAAAATGGCCCCCTTTCACTAAAATATTCACCAAAAATACGAATTCCACCCGAATCCAATGGGGACTGCTGTGTCTCGTTCAGCCAGTATAGGACCACGTTTGGGAGAAATTTCGAGTCAATCGGTCCAAAGACCTGGAAGCTATTGAAAAAATCGCCAGAGGTTTTCATGAAAAATGGCCCCCTTTCACTAAAATATTCACCAAAAATACAAATTCCACCCGAATCCAATGGGGACTGCTGTGTCTCGTTCAGCCAGTATAGGACCACGTTTGGGAGAAATGTCGAGTCAATCGGTCCAAAGACCTGGAAGCTATTGAAAAAATCGGCCAAGGTTTTCATGTACAATGGCCGTTTTTCACTGAAATATTCACCAAAAATACAAATTCCACCCGAATCCAATGGGGACTGCTGTGTCTCGTTCAGCCAGTATAGGACCACGTTTGGAAGAAATTTCAAGTCAATCGGTCCAAAGACCTGGAAGCTATTGAAAAAATCGCCAGAGGTTTTCATGAAAAATGGCCCCCTTTCACTAAAATATTCACCAAAAATACAAATTCCACCCGAATCCAATGGGGACTGCTGTGTCTCGTTCAGCCAGTATAGGATCACGTTTGGGAGAAATTTCAAGTCAATCGGTCCAAAGACCTGGAAGCTATTGAAAAAATCGCCAGAGGTTTTCATGAAAAATGGACGCATTTCAATAAAATATTCACCAAAAATACAAATTCCACCCGAATCCAATGGGGACTGCTGTGTCTCGTTCAGCCAGTATAGGATCACGTTTGGGAGACATTTCGAGTCAATCGGTCCAAAGACCTGGAAGCTATTGAAAAAATCGCCAGAGGTTTTCATGAAAAATGGCCCCCTTTTCATTAAAATATTCACCAAAAATACAAATTCCACCCGAATCCAATGGGGACTGCTGTGTCTCGTTCAGCCAGTATAGGACCACGTTTGGGAGAAATTTCGAGTCAATCAGTCCAAAGACCTGGAAGCTATTGAAAAAATCGCCAGAGGTTTTCATGAAAAATGGCCCCCTTTCACTAAAATATTCACCAAAAATACAAATTCCACCCGAATCCAATGGGGACTGCTGTGTCTCGTTCAGCCAGTATAGGACCACGTTTGGGAGAAATTTCGAGTCAATCGGTCCAAAGACCTGGAAGCTATTGAAAAAATCGCCAGAGGTTTTCATGAAAAATGGCCCCCTTTCACTAAAATATTCACCAAAAATACAAATTCCACCCGAATCCAATGGGGACTGCTGTGTCTCGTTCAGCCAGTATAGGACCACGTTTGGGTGAAATTTCAAGTCAATCGGTCCAAAGACCTGGAAGCTATTGAAAAAATCGCCAGAGGTTTTCATGAAAAATGGCCCCCTTTCACTAAAATATTCACCAAAAATACAAATTCCACCCGAATCCAATGGGGACTGCTGTGTCTCGTTCAGCCAGTATAGGACCACGTTTGGGAGAAATTTCGAGTCAATCAGTCCAAAGACCTGGAAGCTATTGAAAAAATCGCCAGAGGTTTTCATGAAAAATGGCCCCCTTTCACTAAAATATTCACCAAAAATACGAATTCCACCCGAATCCAATGGGGACTGCTGTGTCTCGTTCAGCCAGTATAGGACCACGTTTGGGAGAAATTTCGAGTCAATCGGTCCAAAGACCTGGAAGCTATTGAAAAAATCGCCAGAGGTTTTCATGAAAAATGGCCCCCTTTCACTAAAATATTCACCAAAAATACAAATTCCACCCGAATCCAATGGGGACTGCTGTGTCTCGTTCAGCCAGTATAGGACCACGTTTGGGAGAAATTTCGAGTCAATCGGTCCAAAGACCTGGAAGCTATTGAAAAAATCGCCAGAGGTTTTCATGAAAAATGGCGTTCAGCCAGTATAGGACCACGTTTGGGAGATATTTCGAGTCAATCGGTCCAAAGACCTGGAAGCTATTGAAAAAATCGCCAGAGGTTTTCATGAAAAATGGCGTTCAGCCAGTATAGGACCACGTTTGGGAGAAATTTCGAGTCAATCGGTCCAAAGACCTGGAAGCTATTGAAAAAATCAGTCCCCAATGGGGACTGCTGTGTCTCGTTCAGCCAGTATAGGACCACGTTTGGGAGAAATTTCGAGTCAATCGGTCCAAAGACCTGGAAGCTATTGAAAAAATCGCCAGAGGTTTTCATGAAAAATGGCCCCCTTTCACTAAAATATTCACCAAAAATACAAATTCCACCCGAATCCAATGGGGACTGCTGTGTCTCGTTCAGCCAGTATAGGATCACGTTTGGGAGAAATTTCAAGTCAATCGGTCCAAAGACCTGGAAGCTATTGAAAAAATCGGCCGAGGTTTTCATGAAAAATGGCCCCCTTTCACTAAAATATTCACCAAAAATACAAATTCCACCCGAATCCAATGGGGACTGCTGTGTCTCGTTCAGCCAGTATAGGACCACGTTTGGGAGAAATTTCAAGTCAATTGGTCCAAAGACCTGGAAGCTATTGAAAAAATCGGCCAAGGTTTTCATGAAAAATGGCCCCCTTTCACTAAAACATTCACCAAAAATACAAATTCCACCCGAATCCAATGGGGACTGCTGTGTCTCGTTCAGCCAGTATAGGACCACGTTTGGGAGAAAATTCAAGTCAATCGGTCCAAAGACCTGGAAGCTATTGAAAAAATCGCCAGAGGTTTTCATGAAAAATGGCCCCCTTTCACTAAAATATTCACCAAAAATACAAATTCCACCCGAATCCAATGGGGACTGCTGTGTCTCGTTCAGCCAGTATAGGACCACGTTTGGGAGAAATTTCGAGTCAATCGGTGCAAAGACCTGGAAGCTATTGAAAAAATCGCCAGAGGTTTTCATGTACAATGGCCCCCTTTAACTAAAATATTCACCAAAAATACAAATTCCACCCGAATCCAATGGGGACTGCTGTGTCTCGTTCAGCCAGTATAGGATCACGTTTGGGAGAAATTTCGAGTCAATCGGTCCAAAGACCTGGAAGCTATTGAAAAAATCGCCAGAGGTTTTCATGAAAAATGGCCCCCTTTCACTAAAATATTCACCAAAAATACAAATTCCACCCGAATCCAATGGGGACTGCTGTGTCTCATTCAGCCAGTATAGGACCACGTTTGGGTGAAATTTCAAGTCAATCGGTCCAAAGACCTGGAAGCTATTGAAAAGATCGCCAGAGGTTTTCATGAAAAATGGCCCCCTTTCACTAAAATATTCACCAAAAATACAAATTCCACCCGAATCCAATGGGGACTGCTGTGTCTCGTTCAGCCAGTATAGGATCACGTTTGGGAGAAATTTCAAGTCAATCGGTCCAAAGACCTGGAAGCTATTGAAAAAATCGCCAGAGGTTTTCATGAAAAATGGACGCATTTCAATAAAATATTCACCAAAAATACAAATTCCACCCGAATCCAATGGGGACTGCTGTGTCTCGTTCAGCCAGTATAGGATCACGTTTGGGAGACATTTCGAGTCAATCGGTCCAAAGACCTGGAAGCTATTGAAAAAATCGCCAGAGGTTTTCATGAAAAATGGCCCCCTTTCACTAAAATATTCACCAAAAATACAAATTCCACCCGAATCCAATGGGGACTGCTGTGTCTCGTTCAGCCAGTATAGGACCACGTTTGGGTGAAATTTCAAGTCAATCGGTCCAAAGACCGGGAAGCTATTGAAAAAATCGCCAGAGGTTTTCATGAAAAATGGCCCCCTTTCACTAAAATATTCACCAAAAATACAAATTCCACCCGAATCCAATGGGGACTGCTGTGTCTCGTTCAGCCAGTATAGGACCACGTTTGGGAGAAATTTCGAGTCAATCGGTCCAAAGACCTGGAAGCTATTGAAAAAATCGCCAGAGGTTTTCATGAAAAATGGCCGTTTTTCACTAAAATATTCACCAAAAATACAAATTCCACCCGAATCCAATGGGGACTGCTGTGTCTCGTTCAGCCAGTATAGGACCACGTTTGGGAGAAATTTCGAGTCAATCGGTCCAAAGACCTGGAAGCTATTGAAAAAATCGGCCAAGGTTTTCATGTACAATGGCCCCATTTCACTAAAATATTCACCAAAAATACAAATTCCACCCGAATCCAATGGGGACTGCTGTGTCTCGTTCAGCCAGTATAGGACCACGTTTGGGAGAAATTTCGAGTCAATCGGTCCAAAGACCTGGAAGCTATTGAAAAAATCGGCCAAGGTTTTCATGTACAATGGCCCCCTTTCACTAAAATATTCACCAAAAATACAAATTCCACCCGAATCCAATGGGGACTGCTGTGTCTCGTTAAGCCAGTATAGGACCACGTTTGGGAGAAATTTCAAGTCAATCGGTCCAAAGACATTGAAGCTATTGAAAAAATCGGCCGAGGTTTTCATGAAAAATGGCCCCCTTTCACTAAAATATTCACCAAAAATACAAATTCCACCCGAATCCAATGGGGACTGCTGTGTCTCGTTCAGCCAGTATAGGATCACGTTTGGGAGAAATTTCAAGTCAATCGGTCCAAAGACCTGGAAGCTATTGAAAAAATCGCCAGAGGTTTTCATGAAAAATGGACGCATTTCAATAAAATATTCACCAAAAATACAAATTCCACCCGAATCCAATGGGGACTGCTGTGTCTCGTTCAGCCAGTATAGGATCACGTTTGGGAGACATTTCGAGTCAATCGGTCCAAAGACCTGGAAGCTATTGAAAAAATCGCCAGAGGTTTTCATGAAAAATGGCCCCCTTTCACTAAAATATTCACCAAAAATACAAATTCCACCCGAATCCAATGGGGACTGCTGTGTCTCGTTCAGCCAGTATAGGACCACGTTTGGGTGAAATTTCAAGTCAATCGGTCCAAAGACCTGGAAGCTATTGAAAAAATCGCCAGAGGTTTTCATGAAAAATGGCCCCCTTTCACTAAAATATTCACCAAAAATACAAATTCCACCCGAATCCAATGGGGACTGCTGTGTCTCGTTCAGCCAGTATAGGACCACGTTTGGGAGAAATTTCGAGTCAATCGGTCCAAAGACCTGGAAGCTATTGAAAAAATCGCCAGAGGTTTTCATGAAAAATGGCCGTTTTTCACTAAAATATTCACCAAAAATACAAATTCCACCCGAATCCAATGGGGACTGCTGTGTCTCGTTCAGCCAGTATAGGACCACGTTTGGGAGAAATTTCGAGTCAATCGGTCCAAAGACCTGGAAGCTATTGAAAAAATCGGCCAAGGTTTTCATGTACAATGGCCCCCTTTCACTAAAATATTCACCAAAAATACAAATTCCACCCGAATCCAATGGGGACTGCTGTGTCTCGTTAAGCCAGTATAGGACCACGTTTGGGAGAAATTTCAAGTCAATCGGTCCAAAGACATTGAAGCTATTGAAAAAATCGGCCGAGGGTTTCATGAAAAATGGCCGCAATGGGGACTGCTGTGTCTCGTTTAGCCAGTATAGGACCACGTTTGGGAGAAATTTCAAGTCAATCGGTCCAAAGACCTGGAAGCTATTGAAAAAATCGGCCAAGGTTTTCATGTACAATGGCCGTTTTTCACTGAAATATTCACCAAAAATACAAATTCCACCCGAATCCAATGGGGACTGCTGTGTCTCGTTCAGCCAGTATAGGACCACGTTTGGGAGAAATTTCGAGTCAATCGGTCCAAAGACCTGGAAGCTATTGAAAAAATCGCCAGAGGTTTTCATGAAAAATGGCCCCCTTTCACTAAAATATTCACCAAAAATACAAATTCCACCCGAATCCAATGGGGACTGCTGTGTCTCGTTCAGCCAGTATAGGACCACATTTGGGAGAAATTTCGAGTCAATCGGTCCAAAGACCTGGAAACTATTGAAAAAATCGCCAGAGGTTTTCATGAAAAATGGCCCCCTTTCACTAAAATATTCACCAAAAATACAAATTCCACCCGAATCCAATGGGGACTGCTGTGTCTCGTTCAGCCAGTATAGGACCACGTTTGGGAGAAATTTCAAGTCAATCGGTCCAAAGACATGGAAGCTACTGAAAAAATCGGCCGAGGGTTTCATGAAAAATGGCCGTTTTTCACTAAAATATTCACCAAAAATACAAATTCCACCCGAATCCAATGGGGACTGCTGTGTCTCGTTCAGCCAGTATAGGACCACGTTTGGGAGAAATTTCGAGTCAATCGGTCCAAAGACATGGAAGCTATTGAAATAATCGGCCGAGGTTTTCATGAAAAATGGCCCCCTTTCACTAAAATATTCACCAAAAATACAAATTCCACCCGAATCCAATGGGGACTGCTGTGTCTCGTTCAGCCAGTATAGGACCACGTTTGGGAGAAATTTCAAGTCAATCGGTTCAAAGACCTGGAAGCTATTGAAAAAATCGGCCAAGGTTTTCATGTACAATGGCCCCCTTTCACTAAAATATTCACCAAAAATACAAATTCCACCCGAATCCAATGGGGACTGCTGTGTCTCGTTCAGCCAGTATAGGACCACGTTTGGGAGAAATTTCGAGTCAATCAGTCCAAAGACCTGGAAGCTATTGAAAAAATCGCCAGAGGTTTTCATGAAAAATGGCCCCCTTTCACTAAAATATTCACCAAAAATACAAATTCCACCCGAATCCAATGGGGACTGCTGTGTCTCGTTCAGCCAGTATAGGACCACGTTTGGGAGAAATTTCGAGTCAATCAGTCCAAAGACCTGGAAGCTATTGAAAAAATCGCCAGAGGTTTTCATGAAAAATGGCCCCCTTTCACTAAAATATTCACCAAAAATACGAATTCCACCCGAATCCAATGGGGACTGCTGTGTCTCGTTCAGCCAGTATAGGACCACGTTTGGGAGAAATTTCGAGTCAATCGGTCCAAAGACCTGGAAGCTATTGAAAAAATCGCCAGAGGTTTTCATGAAAAATGGCCCCCTTTCACTAAAATATTCACCAAAAATACAAATTCCACCCGAATCCAATGGGGACTGCTGTGTCTCGTTCAGCCAGTATAGGACCACGTTTGGGAGAAATGTCGAGTCAATCGGTCCAAAGACCTGGAAGCTATTGAAAAAATCGGCCAAGGTTTTCATGTACAATGGCCGTTTTTCACTGAAATATTCACCAAAAATACAAATTCCACCCGAATCCAATGGGGACTGCTGTGTCTCGTTCAGCCAGTATAGGACCACGTTTGGAAGAAATTTCAAGTCAATCGGTCCAAAGACCTGGAAGCTATTGAAAAAATCGCCAGAGGTTTTCATGAAAAATGGCCCCCTTTCACTAAAATATTCACCAAAAATACAAATTCCACCCGAATCCAATGGGGACTGCTGTGTCTCGTTCAGCCAGTATAGGATCACGTTTGGGAGAAATTTCAAGTCAATCGGTCCAAAGACCTGGAAGCTATTGAAAAAATCGCCAGAGGTTTTCATGAAAAATGGACGCATTTCAATAAAATATTCACCAAAAATACAAATTCCACCCGAATCCAATGGGGACTGCTGTGTCTCGTTCAGCCAGTATAGGATCACGTTTGGGAGACATTTCGAGTCAATCGGTCCAAAGACCTGGAAGCTATTGAAAAAATCGCCAGAGGTTTTCATGAAAAATGGCCCCCTTTTCATTAAAATATTCACCAAAAATACAAATTCCACCCGAATCCAATGGGGACTGCTGTGTCTCGTTCAGCCAGTATAGGACCACGTTTGGGAGAAATTTCGAGTCAATCAGTCCAAAGACCTGGAAGCTATTGAAAAAATCGCCAGAGGTTTTCATGAAAAATGGCCCCCTTTCACTAAAATATTCACCAAAAATACAAATTCCACCCGAATCCAATGGGGACTGCTGTGTCTCGTTCAGCCAGTATAGGACCACGTTTGGGAGAAATTTCGAGTCAATCGGTCCAAAGACCTGGAAGCTATTGAAAAAATCGCCAGAGGTTTTCATGAAAAATGGCCCCCTTTCACTAAAATATTCACCAAAAATACAAATTCCACCCGAATCCAATGGGGACTGCTGTGTCTCGTTCAGCCAGTATAGGACCACGTTTGGGTGAAATTTCAAGTCAATCGGTCCAAAGACCTGGAAGCTATTGAAAAAATCGCCAGAGGTTTTCATGAAAAATGGCCCCCTTTCACTAAAATATTCACCAAAAATACAAATTCCACCCGAATCCAATGGGGACTGCTGTGTCTCGTTCAGCCAGTATAGGACCACGTTTGGGAGAAATTTCGAGTCAATCAGTCCAAAGACCTGGAAGCTATTGAAAAAATCGCCAGAGGTTTTCATGAAAAATGGCCCCCTTTCACTAAAATATTCACCAAAAATACGAATTCCACCCGAATCCAATGGGGACTGCTGTGTCTCGTTCAGCCAGTATAGGACCACGTTTGGGAGAAATTTCGAGTCAATCGGTCCAAAGACCTGGAAGCTATTGAAAAAATCGCCAGAGGTTTTCATGAAAAATGGCCCCCTTTCACTAAAATATTCACCAAAAATACAAATTCCACCCGAATCCAATGGGGACTGCTGTGTCTCGTTCAGCCAGTATAGGACCACGTTTGGGAGAAATTTCGAGTCAATCGGTCCAAAGACCTGGAAGCTATTGAAAAAATCGGCCAAGGTTTTCATGTACAATGGCCGTTTTTCACTGAAATATTCACCAAAAATACAAATTCCACCCGAATCCAATGGGGACTGCTGTGTCTCGTTCAGCCAGTATAGGACCACGTTTGGGAGAAATTTCAAGTCAATCGGTCCAAAGACCTGGAAGCTATTGAAAAAATCGCCAGAGGTTTTCATGAAAAATGGCCCCCTTTCACTAAAATATTCACCAAAAATACAAATTCCACCCGAATCCAATGGGGACTGCTGTGTCTCGTTAAGCCAGTATAGGACCACGTTTGGGAGAAATTTCAAGTCAATCGGTCCAAAGACATGGAAGCTATTGAAAAAATCGGCCGAGGGTTTCATGAAAAATGGCCGCAATGGGGACTGCTGTGTCTCGTTTAGCCAGTATAGGACCACGTTTGGGAGAAATTTCAAGTCAATCGGTCCAAAGACCTGGAAGCTATTGAAAAAATCGGCCAAGGTTTTCATGTACAATGGCCGTTTTTCACTGAAATATTCACCAAAAATACAAATTCCACCCGAATCCAATGGGGACTGCTGTGTCTCGTTCAGCCAGTATAGGACCACGTTTGGGAGAAATTTCGAGTCAATCGGTCCAAAGACCTGGAAGCTATTGAAAAAATCGCCAGAGGTTTTCATGAAAAATGGCCCCCTTTCACTAAAATATTCACCAAAAATACAAATTCCACCCGAATCCAATGGGGACTGCTGTGTCTCGTTCAGCCAGTATAGGACCACATTTGGGAGAAATTTCGAGTCAATCGGTCCAAAGACCTGGAAACTATTGAAAAAATCGCCAGAGGTTTTCATGAAAAATGGCCCCCTTTCACTAAAATATTCACCAAAAATACAAATTCCACCCGAATCCAATGGGGACTGCTGTGTCTCGTTCAGCCAGTATAGGACCACGTTTGGGAGAAATTTCAAGTCAATCGGTCCAAAGACATGGAAGCTATTGAAAAAATCGGCCGAGGGTTTCATGAAAAATGGCCGTTTTTCACTAAAATATTCACCAAAAATACAAATTCCACCCGAATCCAATGGGGACTGCTGTGTCTCGTTCAGCCAGTATAGGACCACGTTTGGGAGAAATTTCGAGTCAATCGGTCCAAAGACATGGAAGCTATTGAAATAATCGGCCGAGGTTTTCATGAAAAATGGCCCCCTTTCACTAAAATATTCACCAAAAATACAAATTCCACCCGAATCCAATGGGGACTGCTGTGTCTCGTTTAGCCAGTATAGGACCACGTTTGGGAGAAATTTCAAGTCAATCGGTTCAAAGACCTGTAAGCTATTGAAAAAATCGGCCAAGGTTTTCATGTACAATGGCCGTTTTTCACTGAAATATTCACCAAAAACACAAATTCCACTCGTATCCAATGGGGACTGCTGTGTCTCGTTCAGCCAGTATAGGACCACGTTTGGGAGAAATTTCGAGTCAATCAGTCCAAAGACCTGGAAGCTATTGAAAAAATCGCCAGAGGTTTTCATGAAAAATGGCCCCCTTTCACTAAAATATTCACCAAAAATACAAATTCCACCCGAATCCAATGGGGACTGCTGTGTCTCGTTCAGCCAGTATAGGATCACGTTTGGGAGAAATTTCAAGTCAATCGGTCCAAAGACCTGGAAGCTATTGAAAAAATCGGCCGAGGTTTTCATGAAAAATGGCCCCCTTTCACTAAAATATTCACCAAAAATACAAATTCCACCCGAATCCAATGGGGACTGCTGTGTCTCGTTCAGCCAGTATAGGACCACGTTTGGGAGAAATTTCGAGTCAATCGGTCCAAAGACCTGGAAGCTATTGAAAAAATCGGCCAAGGTTTTCATGTACAATGGCCCCCTTTCACTAAAATATTCACCAAAAATACAAATTCCACCCGAATCCAATGGGGACTGCTGTGTCTCGTTAAGCCAGTATAGGACCACGTTTGGGAGAAATTTCAAGTCAATCGGTCCAAAGACATGGAAGCTATTGAAAAAATCGGCCGAGGGTTTCATGAAAAATGGCCGCAATGGGGACTGCTGTGTCTCGTTTAGCCAGTATAGGACCACGTTTGGGAGAAATTTCAAGTCAATCGGTCCAAAGACCTGGAAGCTATTGAAAAAATCGGCCAAGGTTTTCATGTACAATGGCCGTTTTTCACTGAAATATTCACCAAAAATACAAATTCCACCCGAATCCAATGGGGACTGCTGTGTCTCGTTCAGCCAGTATAGGACCACGTTTGGGAGAAATTTCGAGTCAATCGGTCCAAAGACCTGGAAGCTATTGAAAAAATCGCCAGAGGTTTTCATGAAAAATGGCCCCCTTTCACTAAAATATTCACCAAAAATACAAATTCCACCCGAATCCAATGGGGACTGCTGTGTCTCGTTCAGCCAGTATAGGACCACGTTTGGGAGAAATTTCAAGTCAATCGGTCCAAAGACATGGAAGCTATTGAAAAAATCGGCCGAGGGTTTCATGAAAAATGGCCGTTTTTCACTAAAATATTCACCAAAAATACAAATTCCACCCGAATCCAATGGGGACTGCTGTGTCTCGTTCAGCCAGTATAGGACCACGTTTGGGAGAAATTTCGAGTCAATCGGTCCAAAGACATGGAAGCTATTGAAATAATCGGCCGAGGTTTTCATGAAAAATGGCCCCCTTTCACTAAAATATTCACCAAAAATACAAATTCCACCCGAATCCAATGGGGACTGCTGTGTCTCGTTTAGCCAGTATAGGACCACGTTTGGGAGAAATTTCAAGTCAATCGGCTCAAAGACCTGGAAGCTATTGAAAAAATCGGCCAAGGTTTTCATGTACAATGGCCGTTTTTCACTGAAATATTCACCAAAAACACAAATTCCACCCGTATCCAATGGGGACTGCTGTGTCTCGTTCAGCCAGTATAGGACCACGTTTGGGAGAAATTTCGAGTCAATCAGTCCAAAGACCTGGAAGCTATTGAAAAAATCGCCAGAGGTTTTCACGAAAAATGGCCCCCTTTCACTAAAATATTCACCAAAAATACGAATTCCACCCGAATCCAATGGGGACTGCTGTGTCTCGTTCAGCCAGTATAGGACCACGTTTGGGAGAAATTTCGAGTCAATCGGTCCAAAGACCTGGAAGCTATTGAAAAAATCGGCCAAGGTTTTCATGTAAAATGGCCGTTTTTCACTAAAATATTCACCAAAAATACAAATTCCACCTGAATCCAATGGGGACTGCTGTGTCTCGTTTAGACAGTATAGGACCACGTTTGGGAGAAATTTCAAGTCAATCGGTCCAAAGACATGGAAGCTATTGAAAAAATCGGCCGAGGGTTTCATGAAAAATGGCCGCATTTCACTAAAATATTCACCAAAAATACAAATTCCACCCGAATCCAATGGGGACTGCTGTGTCTCGTTCAGCCAGTATAGGACCACGTTTGGGAGAAATTTCAAGTCAATCGGTCCAAAGACCTGGAAGCTATTGAAAAAATCGGCCGAGGGTTTCATGAAAAATGGCCGCATTTCACTAAAATATTCACCAAAAATACAAATTCCACCCGAATCCAATGGGGACTGCTGTGTCTCGTTCAGCCAGTATAGGACCACGTTTGGGAGAAATTTCGAGTCAATCGGTCCAAAGACCTGGAAGCTATTGAAAAAATCGCCAGAGGTTTTCATGAAAAATGGCCCCCTTTCACTAAAATATTCACCAAAAATACAAATTCCACCCGAATCCAATGGGGACTGCTGTGTCTCGTTCAGCCAGTATAGGACCACGTTTGGGAGAAATTTCAAGTCAATCGGTCCAAAGACCTGGAAGCTATTGAAAAAATCGGCCAAGGTTTTCATGAAAAATGGCCCCCTTTCACTAAAATATTCACCAAAAACACAAATTCCACCCGAATCCAATGGGGACTGCTGTGTCTCGTTCAGCCAGTATAGGACCACGTTTGGGAGAAATTTCGAGTCAATCGGTCCAAAGACCTGGAAGCTATTGAAAAAATCGGCGGAGGGTTTCATGAAAAATGGACGCATTTCACTAAAATATTCACAAAAAATACAAATTCCACCTGAATCCAATGGGGACTGCTGTGTCTCGTTTAGCCAGTATAGGACCACGTTTGGGAGAAATTTCAAGTCAATCGGTCCAAAGACATGGAAGCTATTGAAAAAATCGGCCGAGGGTTTCATGAAAAATGGCCGCATTTCACTAAAATATTCACCAAAAATACAAATTCCACCCGAATCCAATGGGGACTGCTGTGTCTCGTTCAGCCAGTATAGGACCACGTTTGGGAGAAATTTCAAGTCAATCGGTCCAAAGACCTGGAAGCTATTGAAAAAATCGGCCAAGGTTTTCATGAAAAATGGCCCCCTTTCACTAAAATATTCACCAAAAATACAAATCCCACCCGAATCCAATGGGGACTGCTGTGTCTCGTTCAGCCAGTATAAGACCACGTTTGGGAGAAATTTCGAGTCAATCGGTCCAAAGACCTGGAAGCTATTGAAAAAATCGGCAAAGGTTTTCATGAAAAATGGCCCCCTTTCACTAAAATATTCACCAAAAATACAAATTCCACCCGAATCCAGTGGGGACTGCTGTGTCTCGTTCAGCCAGTATAGGACCACGTTTGGGAGAAATTTCGAGTCAATCGGTCCAAAGACCTGGAAGCTATTGAAAAAATCGGCCAAGGTTTTCATGAAAAATGGCCGTTTTTCACTAAAATATTCACCAAAAATACAAATTCCACCCGAATCCAGTGGGGACTGCTGTGTCTCGTTCAGCCAGTATAGGACCACGTTTGGGAGAAATTTCGAGTCAATCGGTCCAAAGACCTGGAAGCTATTGAAAAAATCGCCAGAGGTTTCATGTAAAATGCCCGTTTTTCACTAAAATATTCACCAAAAATACAAATTCCACCTGAATACAGTGGGGACTGCTGTGTCTCGTTCAGCCAGTATAGGACCACGTTTGGAAGAAATTTCGAGTCAATCGGTCCAAAGACCTGGAAGCTATTGAAAAAATCGCCAGAGGTTTTCATGAAAAATGGCCCCCTTTCACTAAAATATTCACCAAAAATACAAATTCCACCCGAATCCAATGGGGACTGCTGTGTCTCGTTCAGCCAGTATAGGACCACGTTTGGGAGAAATTTCAAGTCAATCGGTCCAAAGACCTGGAAGCTATTGAAAAAATCGGCCAAGGTTTTCATGAAAAATGGCCCCCTTTCACTAAAATATTCACCAAAAATACAAATCCCACCCAAATCCAATGGGGACTGTTGTGTCTCGTTCAGCCAGTATAAGACCACGTTTGGGAGAAATTTCGAGTCAATCGGTCCAAAGACCTGGAAGCTATTGAAAAAATCGGCAAAGGTTTTCATGAAAAATGGCCCCCTTTCACTAAAATATTCACCAAAAATACAAATTCCACCCGAATCCAGTGGGGACTGCTGTGTCTCGTTCAGCCAGTATAGGACCACGTTTGCGAGAAATTTCGAGTCAATCGGTCCAAAGACCTGGAAGCTATTGAAAAAATCGGCCAAGGTTTTCATGAAAAATGGCCGTTTTTCACTAAAATATTCACCAAAAATACAAATTCCACCCGAATCCAGTGGGGACTGCTGTGTCTCGTTCAGCCAGTATAGGACCACGTTTGGGAGAAATTTCGAGTCAATCGGTCCAAAGACCTGGAAGCTATTGAAAAAATCGGCCAAGGTTTTCATGAAAAATGGCCCCGTTTCACTAAAATATTCACCAAAAATACAAATTCCACCCGAATCCAATGGGGACTGCTGTGTCTCGTTCAGCCAGTATAGGACCACGTTTGGGTGAAATTTCGAGTCAATCGGTCTAAAGACCTGGAAGCTATTGAAAAAATCGCCAGAGGTTTTCATGAAAAATGGCCCCCTTTCACTAAAATATTCACCAAAAATACAAATTCCACCGAATCCAATGGGGACTGCTGTGTCTCCTTCAGCCAGTATAGGACCACGTTTGGGAGAAATTTCGAGTCAATCGGTCCAAAGACCTGGAAGCTATTGAAAAAATCGCCAGAGGTTTCATGTAAAATGCCCGTTTTTCACTAAAATATTCACCAAAAATACAAATTCCACCCGAATACAGTGGGGACTGCTGTGTCTCGTTCAGCCAGTATAGGACCACGTTTGGAAGAAATTTCGAGTCAATCGGTCCAAAGACCTGGAAGCTATTGAAAAAATCGGCCAAGGTTTTCATGAAAAATGGCCCCCTTTCACTAAAATATTCACCAAAAATACAAATTCCACCCAAATCCAATGGGGACTGCTGTGTCTCGTTCAGCCAGTATAGGACCACGTTTGGGAGAAATTTCAAGTCAATCGGTCCAAAGACCTGGAAGCTATTGAAAAAATCGGCCAAGGTTTTCATGAAAAATGGCCCCCTTTCACTAAAATATTCACCAAAAATACAAATCCCACCCAAATCCAATGGGGACTGCTGTGTCTCGTTCAGCCAGTATAAGACCACGTTTGGGAGAAATTTCGAGTCAATCGGTCCAAAGACCTGGAAGCTATTGAAAAAATCGGCAAAGGTTTTCATGAAAAATGGCCCCCTTTCACTAAAATATTCACCAAAAATACAAATTCCACCCGAATCCAGTGGGGACTGCTGTGTCTCGTTCAGCCAGTATAGGACCACGTTTGCGAGAAATTTCGAGTCAATCGGTCCAAAGACCTGGAAGCTATTGAAAAAATCGGCCAAGGTTTTCATGAAAAATGGCCGTTTTTCACTAAAATATTCACCAAAAATACAAATTCCACCCGAATCCAGTGGGGACTGCTGTGTCTCGTTCAGCCAGTATAGGACCACGTTTGGGAGAAATTTCGAGTCAATCGGTCCAAAGACCTGGAAGCTATTGAAAAAATCGGCCAAGGTTTTCATGAAAAATGGCCCCCTTTCACTAAAATATTCACCAAAAATACAAATTCCACCCGAATCCAATGGGGACTGCTGTGTCTCGTTCAGCCAGTATAGGACCACGTTTGGGTGAAATTTCGAGTCAATCGGTCTAAAGACCTGGAAGCTATTGAAAAAATCGCCAGAGGTTTTCATGAAAAATGGCCCCCTTTCACTAAAATATTCACCAAAAATACAAATTCCACCGAATCCAATGGGGACTGCTGTGTCTCCTTCAGCCAGTATAGGACCACGTTTGGGAGAAATTTCGAGTCAATCGGTCCAAAGACCTGGAAGCTATTGAAAAAATCGCCAGAGGTTTCATGTAAAATGCCCGTTTTTCACTAAAATATTCACCAAAAATACAAATTCCACCCGAATACAGTGGGGACTGCTGTGTCTCGTTCAGCCAGTATAGGACCACGTCTGGGAGAAATTTCGAGTCAATCGGTCCAAAGACCTGGAAGCTATTGAAAAAATCGGCCAAGGTTTTCATGAAAAATGGCCCCCTTTCACTAAAATATTCACCAAAAATACAAATTCCACCCAAATCCAATGGGGACTGCTGTGTCTCGTTCAGCCAGTATAGGACCACGTTTGGGAGAAATTTCGAGTCAATCGGTCCAAAGACCTGGAAGCTATTGAAAAAATCGGCCAAGGTTTTCATGAAAAATGGCCCCCTTTCACTAAAATATTCACCAAAAATACAAATTCCACCCGAATCCAATGGGGACTGCTGTGTCTCCTTCAGCCAGTATAGGACCACGTTTGGGAGAAATTTCGAGTCAATCGGTCCAAAGACCTGGAAGCTATTGAAAAAATCGCCAGAGGTTTCATGTAAAATGCCCGTTTTTCACTAAAATATTCACCAAAAATACAAATTCCACCTGAATACAGTGGGGACTGCTGTGTCTCGTTCAGCCAGTATAGGACCACGTTTGGAAGAAATTTCGAGTCAATCGGTCCAAAGACCTGGAAGCTATTGAAAAAATCGCCAGAGGTTTTCATGAAAAATGGCCCCCTTTCACTAAAATATTCACAAAAAATACAAATTCCACCTGAATCCAATGGGGACTGCTGTGTCTCGTTTAGCCAGTATAGGACCACGTTTGGGAGAAATTTCAAGTCAATCGGTCGAAAGACATGGAAGCTATTGAAAAAATCGGCCGAGGGTTTCATGAAAAATGGCCGCATTTCACTAAAATATTCACCAAAAATACAAATTCCACCTGAATCCAATGGGGACTGCTGTGTCTCGTTCAGCCAGTATAGGACCACGTTTGGGAGAAATTTCGAGTCAATCGGTCCAAAGACCTGGAAGCTATTGAAAAAATCGGCCAAGGTTTTCATGAAAAATGGCCCCCTTTCACTAAAATATTCACCAAAAATACAAATTCCACCCGAATCCAATGGGGACTGCTGTGTCTCCTTCAGCCAGTATAGGACCACGTTTGGGAGAAATTTCGAGTCAATCGGTCCAAAGACCTGGAAGCTATTGAAAAAATCGCCAGAGGTTTCATGTAAAATGCCCGTTTTTCACTAAAATATTCACCAAAAATACAAATTCCACCTGAATACAGTGGGGACTGCTGTGTCTCGTTCAGCCAGTATAGGATCACGTTTGGAAGAAATTTCGAGTCAATCGGTCCAAAGACCTGGAAGCTATTGAAAAAATCGCCAGAGGTTTTCATGAAAAATGGCCCCCTTTCACTAAAATATTCACAAAAAATACAAATTCCACCTGAATCCAATGGGGACTGCTGTGTCTCGTTTAGCCAGTATAGGACCACGTTTGGGAGAAATTTCAAGTCAATCGGTCGAAAGACCTGGAAGCTATTGAAAAAATCGGCCGAGGGTTTCATGAAAAATGGCCGCATTTCACTAAAATATTCACCAAAAATACAAAGTCCACCCGAATCCAATGGGGACTGCTGTGTCTCGTTCAGCCAGTATAGGACCACGTTTGGGAGAAATTTCAAGTCAATCGGTCCAAAGACCTGGAAGCTATTGAAATAATCGCCCGAGGTTTTCATGAAAATTGGCCGCTTCTCACTAAAATATTCACCAAAAATACAAATTCCACCCAAATCCAATGGGGACTGCCGTGTCTTGTTCAGCCAGTATAGGGTCACGTTTGGGAGAAATTTCGAGTCAATCGGTCCAAAGACCTGGAAGCTATTGAAAATATCGCCAGAGGTTTTCATGAAAAATGCCCACTTTTCTTTAAACTCTTTCTTTTTCACCCAAGGTGTAAACGTGATGCAAACACTGAGGTGGAGCTTAATGGGGTGTCTCAGGCAGCACACTTCTACTTCAAGGCCTTCAGATTCATGGAGCACAAAAATCAGACAATGTCCACTTTCTACCTGCACTGTGTCACCCGACTGTGTGAGGTGTCCACGTGTAGCCGATTACTGCCTGTGAGTCACACCAGTCACTTCACACTATTAACATTATTCCTTATCACAAAACATGTACTACTCCTACTACTTCTTCTACTTCTACTACTACTTCTACTACTTCAACTACTTCTACTACTACTTCTACTTCTTCTACTACTACTTCTACTACTTCTACTACTTCTACTCTTACGTCTTCTACTTCCACTACTTCTACTACTGCTTCCACTACTTCTACTACTTCTGCTACTACTTCTACTACTTCTACTCTTACGTCTTCTACTTCCACTACTTCTACTGCTTCCACTACTAGCGCAGAGTTTTCTTTAGTCTTTTTTTTGTTTTGAACAGGACTGTAGCTCTTCCCACCACCTGTCAAAGAGAGAGGCCCAGTATGTGTCTGACAGCACGACAGTCACTTCTCCTGCCATTCTCGTGGGAAAACTGGACGCTGACGTGACTGATTTGCTGAAAACCACAGATATGCCTCCACATTATCCGACTTTGGAAGAAAACGTACA
Source organism: Pagrus pagrus (assembly GCF_965226575.1). Lineage (NCBI taxonomy): Eukaryota > Metazoa > Chordata > Actinopteri > Spariformes > Sparidae > Pagrus > Pagrus pagrus. The sequence continues at coordinate 11,330,040 of NC_140188.1, forward strand.
TAAAAGTAAGGAAAACTTGCAGTATGCACATTTGCTTGGTGCATCTTTCTTAAAAGAAGTTAAATATAAACCTTAAAATTCAGCACTTTTGCCATAATTATCTTTCTGGTAACTACTCTTAATAAAGCTCTTAATATTTTGGATTTGCTTCAGTCCTGACGGTGGTTTTTGGTTTAATTTTTCAGACGACCCTCCATCTTCCTCAATTTTCAGTGGTAAGGATCTTGCTTTTTTAAAAAGCGTTTTTTAAAGCCAGGCCTCTCCGAGCTTCAGTGGAGCCTCCCCTACGTTAAAATCACAATATTAACCACATTTCAAATTATACCTTGACAATCTGTTATGTAGGACTAGATATTAAGACCCTATGCTGCTGCTTTGACTTTGTGGGATGGTCAAGTGAGTGATGGCACCTTCTGGGTTATCAAGTGGGTGCCATCCTTCCTCAATGTTTCGCAGATAGGCCCACAATATCTCCATCATTCCGAGCAGTTTCAGGATGTTTCGTCAGTGTTTGCCTGAAAATTGACCTCGATAATCTCTACGCCAAGTGCTCTTACTGTACAGTATGATTTGATTTCTTAATTACTGTCTTTTCTTTAACACAACAGTGGGAAAAAAGTGAACAATATTGCCTTAAAACATGCTGATTTGATCATGGGTTTGGTTAAATGTTTGAGTCTACTCTGATGGTCATAATCTGCTCTGAATATGATGTGTGTAGCTGGGACAATGAGGTGTGTGGACACTGTTGACCAGTTCTAACTCAAGCATGTAATATTCAATAGGTGACACATGCAGCATGATACCATGAAAAGCTTTGATGCTGCTTGTCTTCTTCTCTCACACAGGTGGGCCTCCATCATCTCTGAGCTGCTACAGCATCCCTCTAGTAGCTGTAATTGTCTGCAACGTGATCTTGAGTATTTGTTTCTCCATCTGAATCAGAGCCCCAAACTTTACATGTCATTGTTCAAAAGGACTCGACACTGTACATTTTAAAAGTTGACTTTGAAGTCAGGAAACTAATTACCTGGAAGAGCATTACATTTACAACAACTTAAAATTATTAGTCTACTGTACTTGGTACTTTGTAATTTTTAGGTAACTGGTCACTTTTTTGTGTGAGTTTATTGTTCTGCATCTCAACTTGTAAACACAAACTTACATGTAAACTGCATTTTATCAATCTTGTCTTTAATGATTAGTCTTAAAACTTTGATGAACTACACAATCTTCATTTTTCTTAATCTTTTCTCTGTCTTTACATGACTACTGATATTTATGTTCGAGAGGCATCTCCATATTTGGCTTCCAACCTCTTCTTCACAATGTTAAATGGACAAAAGTCAATTTAGGAGTCACACTTTTTAAAATTCTCACTGTCTCTTATATGTGCTAAATTAAATTAATACAATAAATAAAAAAGGGATTGCATATGTGATTATGATTCATCTTGAGTTGGACGTGAACCACATTTTATAGCAATTCCGACTTATAGTTGTTGAATCATTTTATTCAAAACCACAAATGTCAACATCATGGTGGCACCAGAGGAAGATGGTAAATTGACTTTTCAGCATCTTGCTTGAGGATACTTCGACATGCAGCAAAGCGACCTTCTGATTACTGGACGACCCGCTCTACCTCCACAGCTGCTGTTAGAGGATCATTAAAGTCTGTAGGATTCAACCTCTTGGAACCACGAAAGTCTGTACGAAACTTTGTGCCAATCCATCAAGTTAAATGTTGAGATATTTCACAGGATGACTAATAAGTTTGACTTGGAGCAGCGAATTTCCAGTCAAAAGCAGCACGTTATTCAGCCAATCTGTAGGTGAATATCTACTTTTATCAGAACTTACAAATGATTAAAAAACAGGCTTGTGAAAGTTGATCTACATTTAATTTCTTGAATCCCCCTCGTGGTTATCATCGTGTTGTTCATCTAATGTCAGATATTCGGTCAAATTCAATTAAATTTATAACAATACTGTAAAATTAGGTGTTTAATAGTTTGAGAAGCAATGTTTTAAAAAGTAAAATAAAGGTTGTTTGGGATAGTTTAAGTTGACATAAGATAGAGTTTATTCTCTTGGGGTAGGTTTCTTAAAGGTCTAGTGCAATGAAAAATACATTACAAACTTAAACACTTAAGAAAATTAGAAAAGTATGATGATGTAAAATATCTAAATTTGTGCAGAAATGTGACCCTGTACTTACCCTGTAAGATTTCATTGTCATGGACATTTGAGTAACAGCTGCTGAGAAACTTCAATAGAAAACACTGATACAACTTCAATGCAGGGCACATTTTTTTTATTGTTTCCACTGTTTGCCATCACATTTCTTACTGGTGATGTCAGTTAATATAAACCTTATAAAAAGATAACTGAGATTACATGTTGATAATTCGGCTCACGAGACAGGAAGGTGTTGCACATTGAGGGCAATTAGCAAATTACTTTCAAAAACAAAATGGTGGACTTTTGGCAAACAGTATATTGTGGTAAAGAATATAAATCCAATTCCTGTAAACAGTGTTTAATCACAAAGCCTAGATGTAATTAAATAAAATACACACACAGCAATGTTATGGTTTTAGCCTTCATCAAGGTACTCAAACATGAAAACCACTGGACAAAGAGCATTGATATTTATGATATATGTATATACTGGATATATATACATGAAAGTGGCTTGTGTAGATATTAAATAAACTCATACTCGCCTATAAATAGATGCTCTGCCAGACTTCTATCTGGGTTTTATTGTACTGTGATTGCTGCATGATTGTATTTCTCTGTGTGCTAACACATACATCAGCAGGTGTCTCAAATTTCTACTTTCTCTCCCAGGTAAAAGCTCACACAGCTCACTCTCCAGAGGTGTTTTTCTAATATTATTTCCTGTTTTCCTTGAGCGCATGTGGAGTTGTTCACAAAGCCACCATTTTCAGGAAATTACTGTTTAGGTAGAACCACTGGTGTCGGTAAAATGACAGTCACATGGCTGATTCCAGTGTTTCACTCCGGCGTCTTTATTTTACTTTCATCGGATCCTAAAGAAGCTCGTCAAGACTGAATTTTAAATCAATGCACTGGATCTTTAAAAAAAACGCTTTTACCTATCAAAAATACACGTCTTTGCAGTATGGCGGTCTGTTATACTTTTGCTTATTTGAAAGCCGTTTTGGCAGAGTTCAGCACTCTTAATGGGAGTACGTCCTCCACCCATTCATTCGGGGTGGTCCTCATGCGCTCCCAGAGGGCCGCCTCATAAGGAGTTGAGTCCATCCAGTCCACCGCTGATCCATAACTTCTGCCTACAGAGACACATACAGACAAATACAGGCATTTCAACACAAATATTAAACTTTTTACTCCAGTGCTGATCAATAAAATGACTTTTTCTGTCAGTACCTGTTCCGGGTCCGAGCCTCAGGCCCCCCAGCAGGTTGCTGGCGAGTCTGTCCCGGTCCCAGACAGTGAGCTCCACGCAGGCTTCTGATAGGTCAGCCTCTCTGATGCCATCGTACACCATTGTGTGGTTAAACGCCGGGTCTGCTGTCCTCCGCAGCACACGTGTCTTCTGGCGACTCTTCCTGCTCGTGTCTGGCAGCACAAAGCTTCGGACGAGGGGGGATAAGGAAACGTGATGATTGATAACGGCAGAACACTTTATAATTAAATGATTTTTTATCCCTTTATCCCGTACATATCAGTCCGTTCAATATGAAGCCAACGTTAAAGCCAGGAAAGAGTTAACTTAGCTCTGCGTGAAGGCTGGAAAGAAGGGGAAACAGATAGCCTGGCTCTGTCTAAAGGTACAAAATCAATCTGCAGCAATCTTAGTGAGTGCTCTTTGGGCAGAGCTGGGCTAGCTGTTTCCAATCACTGTGCTAGGCTAAGCTAACCAGCTGCTGGCAATACGTTTATATTTAGTGAACGTGTGTATCAATCTTCTCACTAACTCTTAGCAAAAAAAAAACCCCAAAAAACAAATTAAGAGTATTTCCCAAAATACAGATCTATTTCTCTCACTAAGATGGATTTTTGTGCATACCACTTAACATATGGGTCAATGGTGGCCCTGATTAGAGGCAGGTTCTTGCATTCTTTCACCCAAATGTGAATCTCTCCAGTGTTTGGACTCTCCTTAGCTAATCCTAAAAAGAGAAAAATAAAAAAAATAACCAACAACTTTAAAGAACTAAGAATGAAAATCATTAAATAATAGAATAAAACCGAGCGCAGACCTGCACTGTGGATGATCTGTGGCATGAAACGCACCGCTACTCTCATCTCTCCTCGATCGTTTGATGGTGCTAGAGTGGGTGTAGTCTGAAACATTTTACAGAGTATGCATTACATAAACAGACGATCCAAAATCCATCCTTAAGCTCAAAAAATCCTTTGTACGCAGGTTATACAATGACTACAGAGCATGTGATACAACCGGCTCAAATAGATAGCGGGGTAAATGAGCAGGCTGACCACAGTCTGAGATAACCTGCTGTTATTTGATGAGAAAACAGCTGCTGTGGATAAAGCAGCGTTGTGTGCTTGTGTTTTTCTTCCTACCCTTGCTTTCAAGGCTAAGTAGTTCATCTGGGTGTGGTCAAAGTCCCATTTGGAGAGGTCCACGTCGACCTCGCCCAGGAAACTGTTCTTGCCAAAGGTGTCGTGATGCCAAACGGAGAGAATGAGCGTCTGGGTTCTGAGGTACTCCATGCGAACACGATACTGTAAGGACAGGGAAGAGCGAGATGCTTTTGTTTGTTGATTGTCAGGCAACACCGAGCATGAAGCATTACAGTGTGGGAAAGTGTCTGTGTGTGCTTAGTACTGCAGGTATTATTATCTCTGTGGATTCCTACTCTGAGGATCTCGTTGAAAGTTGGATTCAGTGTCTTCTTTTTTACAGATGTTTTCCTCTTTCCAAGATTAGCTTTGTCAGGAACCAGGTAGCTTTTGACATACCTTCAAAGGGAAAAAAAACCAAAAAGGTTTTATCTGTAATGATGCACCTAAATACGATATGGAATTGGTAATAGTTAGGGACAAAACTGTACTTTCTGACACATGCCAACAACTGGTTACCATGCGAGGTTTGAAAACAACACACTCTTAAAAATGAGAGAGTGGACGCTGCTATAACATACGCTACATCAGAATTGGAGAGTATGTTTCAATTAAAAAGAACAGCAAATAATTTCAACTCACGGATCTGAGCGGCCCCTCTTTGGGTCAACTGTAGCCAAGTCTCGACACTCGGCCACGAATATGTGAAACTCTCGGAGCCTCTGAATGTAGTTGATGGAGAACTGGATGTTTCCCTGAACCTCCACATTCCCAAAGTCCCCACTGTACATGGTCATCACACTCCCACTCAGCTAGGAGCAAACAGGTTGCCAAACATTTCATATCACAACTATAGTCACCACATACATGTTTACTGGGTTAATGTCAATACCTGACAATAACAATTAAAGCGTAAAAAGCAAACAAGCAGTGCAATTAAAGTCAGCAGTGTTTGGATGTGTAAGCGTCGGCTGCTGTGTGTGACCATACAGAAGACAAAGATGCCATGCCAGAGGAGCTGGTGAGGTTAGTCAAAGAGCTGCCCATCATTAGTCTTCCTTGGTGGTAAGTGTCCTCGCAGTTGGAGTCAGTGTCTCTGTCAACTTCCTGAAACACAGACAGCAGGCAAAGACAGCTCCATGCACAAGGTCGCAGAGCGGCTCAGATGTACAGCAGGACTAAAAGATTCAGACGCGACTTTACCTCCTTCTGTAAGAACGATGGAACTGATTTGCTCATCTTCTTCAGGTGGTCCGGGTCCGAAAATAAGGATGAGGAGGGTGACGGGATGGTTGAAACTAAAGAGATGTTGATTGGGAAGCAGAAGATACACAATATTGACATTCTTGCCACTATGATTGCAAAAATATCCTTCATGCAAAGAATCAAGTGATTTTTACCAGCACTGATTCGTCTCATGTCAGCAGTCGGGTCTTGTCCTGTGAGAAACAAAATAATAAATCAAAGTCACCCAAAACGAGCTGTTATGGACAGTTACACTTGAGGAGGAGAAGTCGAGGAGATGCTCACGTGGTGATAAGGAAGCTGTGATGTCCTCCATACTTTTCGCCAGGTTTTTAGGCCGTGCTTCTGCTCGCCTCAGTGCTTTCCTCACAGGGTTTTGAGCCTCATCAGTGTTCTCACCTACGATCCATATTGGAAAGAAAAAACTTGTTGGTGTATTTGTTGCTGCTTTTGGTAAAATAAAATGTGTGTTTCATAACAGAGCATTAAATGTGTAAATCAGTAAACTTAAGAAATTGTGTGTACTGTGTTTGACGGACAGGTGTAGCTGCTGCATCACACCTTAAAACTACTAAGAAGGAAAGTTTGACATGAAACTGTGTGGGTTGTAAGTTGGTGAAACGTGTTATTATCTGTGAGGTGTCAGTTTGAACTATGTATCGAACCCAGCCCACAAACTAAACATGGGCAGCTGACCGCAGGTACATGCTGTGTTTACAGAGATTTGCTTCTGCCAACACAGATAACCCCACAAGGACATGATATCAAGGATACTGCTGGACACAGCCCACTGTAATAATAATGAGTCTGCAAACAGCAGGAGTTCAGTACTTCAAAACAGATGTTACAACAGCTTTATTTTCAATATATTGAAAGACCAGACTAGAAAATATTAGATTAAAGGTAAACTACGCAGGATTTCCCTAAGGAAATGTATCAACAATGTATTATCTCTCTTAATCACCCTGTCTGACACCCTGCTGTATTTTCTTAATCTTTTTAGTATTTTGCTGTGTTCGGGACGTTTCTGGGCGTCAACCTTTGGGCATCGGTTTGCAGCTCCCACCCAATAACAGTGTGAGGTTAGGACTCCATAAAAACGTCAGGACCAGGTTACTTCATATGATGGTTGCCTCCATCTCTCTCCTCTGGCCTCTGTTTGTTATGGATGAATAAAGAGCTGTAGGTCTGTGTGTGTCTATTTGACCGAGGGTGGGGCTGAGCTACACACACATACACACACACACATATACAACAGGCAGAGCAAAAAGGCAAACAGCAGACAGGAAGCCTACACTTCAGCTGCATACCATAATATCTGTAAAGGGTTGTGTGGAGGTGTGGGCCTTAACTGTAAAACTGGGTAGGTGGGGGCAACTATGAATGGTATGTTTGATAAAAGCAATAAATCCTGCACAGTATGCATTTAAGGTATCTGGAATAGCTGATGTTTATATTTCTTTTTATGTTTTCAGTTACTTTAAAAACAGGATTCAGGTTATTTGTGTTACTGTAAAAATCTGAAGTTGGTGCTCACGGTTTGAACTGTTCCTCGAGTTGGACCAGGTTTCCGACGTGCTGCTCACAGATGACTCCAGACCGGTGTCTGAGCTGCTGTAGTTTGTCCACAGGGGGCGCTGATTTGTCTTGTTCCCCTTCCTGCTGTAACGGTCCTCTGAGCCCACAGGAGTGCTGGCCCTCACTGGCCCGCCCAGGTCAAATTCATACCCAGATTTGCCGTCTGACCCCTCGTCCTTCAGAGCTGGAGCGAGGGAGGTGTGGACGCTGGTCGCATCGGTCATACCCAGGTAATGTCGGTAGTCTCTTGGAACACAAGACCTTGCTCGTGGAGTCAGAGGCTCAGTTTCCTCGGATGATCGTCTCGACATGGTGCCTTTTTCTGCGTTCTGCCTCTGTTTCCTGCTCTGTGAGTGGACAGGGCTTACATCTACTTTAAATGGGCTCAGATCTCTTTCTTCAGGCTCACTCAGAGCGAACATGCTAGTGGCTCGACGGAGCGAATGTCCACGACTACTTGAATAGCTAAAGCTGTCTTTTCTACCCTTCGGAGAGCGAGTGTCTTTTCCTGAACTGCTTTGTGGTTTCGTGGAGTCTTTTGAAGACCTTCTTGACTCTCTCTGCTGCTCAGCTGTCGTATAATTTGACTGGTTGTTTTTGCTGTCATTTGCCGCTCTTGACCCAGACTGTCTATCATGGGGGGACTTTGATCGATTCTGAGGGGACGACTTTGCAGCTTGTCTTGTTTTCTCACGGTAAATCTCGGAATCGCCACACTTTAATTCCTGAGACGAAAGCTGGGCACTTATCGGCTCTTTCCTTTTGGGGCTTTTGGGCTTGTCGATGGTAAATGATCCCTTGGTATCTGACGTGGCCTCGTCCCAGAACTCACGCAGCGTGTTGAATTGTGCTCGACTCGCACCAAGGCTAGGGGACGACTTTTCTATCCTCTGGTTCAAAGGAAGAACAGTAAAATTTCTATCATAGTCGTCCTCATCGCTGCCTGAAATATTTCCAATTGACGTCAGGTCGTACTCTGACTTTGTGAATCTTTTATTCAGCTTTGCCTGATTGGCACCACGAGCGACTTTACCATCCCCAGGAGCTCTGGGCTTTCCAGTGTAAAACATGGGCTTGTTCCTCTCCTGCTCCCAGAAAGATCTGAGCTGCTTTATCCTCTCTGCAGTACTTTCTTGATTTGGCACCCCATGTCTGTTTGACTGTGGACTGTTGATTCTGTCTTTATTCGACATATCCTCCTTTCGTTTGGGAGACATGCCTGGTTGCATGCTTCTATCCTCACTGTCCCTCCTCCTTGCATCTTCATTTGAACCTCTACGCACTTGTGTTTTGGGAGTGATCTGTATATCCCCTTGCTTGTAGTCCAAGTACGGGCTGTTTCTTGATGAATAGTGCATCTCAGAGTCTGGACTGTCCCTTGTTTGTAGATCTGTATCCAGCTGAGACACAGGAATAGTCTTGGGGAGTTCGTCTTGCAGTGGGGTTTCTCTATATTGGGAAATACTGTCAGGTTGTGGATTTGGTTTGACGCTCTCAGACTCTGGACTTAGTCTGGACTGGATGGCGGTCCTTTGCAGTGGACTCAGTCTGCTTATGCCTAAAATATCAGTTTCTGAACCTCTTCTGTCAACTACGTGGGCATTGGCTGCTGATTTTGAGTTTCTTTGAGTTGGAGTATCCATCAAGTATCCCTCCTGGTTTCTATTTAAGTGAACATTGTCTCCAGTATCTTTCTGTGGGCTCATTACCAGTTGTTGTCCTCTTTCGTCCCCATAACTCCCCTTCCCATTGTATAATCCAGGAACAGAAGGCATATCAGACACTCCGTGGGGCTTGTTCACTTTCTCCTCATCTTTCTCCGCTGAGAGCTGAGCAGGTTTTTGTCCTTTGTTGCTGAGCGTGATTGAATTACTGATAAGTATTTTAGGGCCCACGTTGCTTTTCTCCCAGAATGACTTCAGATGGGAGATTTGGGGTGGTTGGCTTTCATCGTTATTATCTTCAAATTCCTGTGACCGCATTCTTTCTCTGTTACGCTTCGCCACCTCTTCTTGTGTTTCGGTCGCTTCCTTGTTGCCTGTTCTGTCTGTTCCTCTTGACTCTTTAACATCACTGCTCTGTTTCTGTAAGTGACTTCTCTTCATTTCAAGAGATTCCTTCTGTCTATCACTTATGATATCCCCGGCATCTTTTCGTAATGAATCTTCACCTCTTAATTTGCTTATTTCGACATGTTTGTTAGATCCCGTTGCGACCTCTGGACCATCTTCTGTATTGAGCAAATCACTGCTGTCTGTGCTGCGGCTGAACCAGTCCAGCACCTTCGCGATGGAGTCCTCGTCACTCGTGGGACTGGTGGTCTGGGTGGATAATTTAAACACCTGGTTCTGATTGGATTTCTTCTGCATTTGCTTATCAGACTTATCAATGAAGATCAGATCGTAAGATACTGGAGGATCTGCATCTGAAAATAAAGGTACGAAAAGAGAATTAAATACTTGTCAAAATAACATCAGAAATCTACTATTGTCTGCCCTGCAGCAGGTTTGCATGGTCTCACAGAGGGTAGCATCTTTATCAACAAAACTAGAATGGGATTCAATAGAGCGCATACCTCCGCCAAGGCCCAACACCCACCACCCATAAGTGCTTTATCATAACTTGGTTGATGATTTGCCAGCCCTAAAGTAGTGCAGCTAGCTACAAACGCAGTATAACAGTGCAGAGCAATGGCCCTTTTACCTGGATCTTTCACTTTTGAGTTACATCACTCCAGAAGATTTTAACAAAACAACGTGTGAATCAGTATGTAGAATGACTAGTTTAAACATGATTTTAACTACGGTCAGTAGTTATTTCTTGTTATTAAACTTACCCACAGTGCTTTGAGGCAGACTCAGCTCTTCCTGCCTCACTGCTGTTCCTACACTGCTGCTGTTTTCTCTGTCTGAATCCTGAATGCTGCCGGCGTGCAGGTCGACAGCGTTCACCGCTGCTCGTTCTCTTTGTGTCTCACCATCCCATTCTTCACTCTTCTGTTTCATCTCTCTGTCAGTGGACGTATCATTCCTGGTGTGGGCTGGTCTGAAATTGTGCAGGTTGTGAGTTGCAGTGGGCGGATGAGAGAGTTTAATTAAGATTTTTGTGTGAGATAAATCATCCACTGACCTGTCTCTTGTTAGAGAAGGTGGGTTTCTTTCTCTCTCCAGACTGGAATTAGAGGAAACCTGAGATACATCACATAATGGCTGCTGGGAGTTTTCATTTAGAGACTTGGACGGCTGAACAGACTGAGATACTTGATCAGAAGCTGCACTTTTCTGAGGTGTTTCATCCTGTCCCTTCGGGTAGGACTGGTTAGAGCTCCCGCTGGAGCCTCGCTGGAGGCTCCGTCTGGGGGCAGGAACAACCCCTGCTGACCCCACCTGAGTGTCTGACCCCAGGCCATTGTTTTGTGACTGACTGGAGGTACGCCTGGAGAGAAATGTCCTCTTCTTTGGCACTGGTCTGAACCCGACAGAGGAGCCCTCAGATGTGATGGAGCCCCCTGAAGTCAGACTGGCCTCTCCTGCCAGGTGGCTCTTCAGTGGAGATATGGGCTCTGAGGGAAACACAGATCAAAGTCTCAGTCTGGATTATAGATTCAATACTGCCATCTACAACCTCACAGCCAAATGCCACTAAATCCTACACGCTGGACCTTTATAACTCAAACCTGTCTCAGATGACTCCTGCTCCCGACTCGCTGACACATCATAATTTTCAGGCGGCTCAACAACAATCAGGGAGGCTCGGTTGAAAGGGTTGTGCCTCGGCTTAAAGGAAAGGGAGAAGATGTTTTACATAACAATATCTGCAATGTGAATGTGAGCAAGATTTCATATAAAGAAAGTAAAACTTGTGGGGGAAAAAATGCTGATCTGGTTTGTACCGGTCTTGGAGAGCGGGCCTCTGAATTCAGATTCTCCTTTTCTGCATCACTGAAGAAAAGAAAGACAATTAAAACGTTTAGTCAGGAAATGTGAATATAGAAGAAATACAAGCAGTATAAAGCATCACATGAAGTGCAGCAGCAAAGTCTGTGTTTTTCCTCACAAGTACACTGTAGTGTGCATGACTGAGGCCTGCTGACTCGTAAATAACGCTGATATCAAAGAGGACGATGTCGGGCCGAACCTGAACAACTACAATATCAAAGGAAGTCCACACATAAGAGTGAACACTTGATGAGATAAACTCACATTATCTGGTATTTTGTGGCTGAAAAACAGGATTCATATTAGAGGAAAGCAACTCTTTAATTATCAAACTGATTCAGGACCTGCACTGCAAAACAAAGATTATCAGATTACAAATACATTTTCAGCAATTACGTTCTTGAATTGATTGTGTGTTTAGGAAACTTGTAGCTCGAGCTGCAAAGATTAGTTGATTGAAAGAAAATTAATTGTGAACTGTTTGTCAAGGTCTTGTCGATTCTGCCATCTTATATATGTGTTTTGTGGTGCTTTTTGCCCTGTTTCTCCACCTCCCTCCACCTGTACCTCATCCCCTCATTAGTTTAGAATGTTTTTAAGTCCAGTCTTTAGTTTACTCTTGTCTTTTGCATCCATCTTGATTAAAACCTTTTTTCATTTGACAGTAAATGAAGAGTCTTTGGGTTTTTGACAGTTGGATGAACAGAAGAAGCAATACAAAGACGTCACTTTGGGTTCTGAGGAATTGTGATGAGCATTTTTTCAATTTTTGACATTTTAAAACAAATAATGATAACTTTATTTGTATAGCACCTTCAGCGTTCTGGGGTATGACTATCAACTTATAACAGAAGGGTGTGAATGAGGCTCAGAGTAAATATACATGGCCTGAGATGAACATTGTGAAAGTATCTAAGGTGTTGTGATCATAATTTAATTAAAAAAATGAATAGAAATATCCTAATAGGTAATAAACTACTGAACAACAGGAGTGAACATCCTGCTGAGGTGCTTCCTCCAGAAATAACCCTGAACGGTGACGTCTCATTCGCAGCAGCGATTCTCAGAGCTCTGACGAGTCAACCACTTTACAAACTGCCGCTCTGTTTTCCCGTCGCACCACATCCTGCAGTGCTGCGAGCAGTTAGCTGCTATAAAACTGCCGTATTCCCATTTAGCACCACCTATGTTTACACTGCCTGAGTCACAAGACAGCACACACACTTCTCACACTGCACACACACACACACACACAGACAGAAATACTGACACTGTGAGAACAGAGAGAGGAGCTGAAACTGTATATGTGAAATTGATTCAATCTGAATTTGATCCTTGTAGTAACATCTTTATATAGTGTGTGTTTGATTTTGATTTTCAATTTTTACTGTGAGAAGTGTTTAAGGTTGGCACAGACACAAAAAAAGAAGAGGTTATGGAGAGACAGATAGGTAAACCTGTGAAAAGAAAGGACTGCGTACTTGATCTCCTGCGGCTGTAGTGCTTCCAAACATCTGGCAGGTTTTGGTGGGGGGGCGTCTGAACCTCGACTGCTGGGTGTCTTTGATCTTTCCATTCTTAGAGAGCCGTCTGCAGCACAGAAAAGGGAAGGAGTTTATGAATAAGCAATCAAAATATGCAGGTTTACAATGCTGCATTATTTAGATTTTAGAAGAAACTCTGTTTTCAACTTAATTGTCAAATAAAAAAATCATTATATTTCCACTTGTTATCCAGCAGAGGGTATTTTTATAATCCCACAGTCGTCAACGTTCTGCACCGGAAGATAAAATGTTTGCCCCGAGGCGAAACCACAGTTTAAATCCAATATTTTCAGCTTTACTCTGATCTTCTTCTCTGCTGTTACAAACACTAAGTCCGATGCGCAGCGTCTGCAGTGGCGGGCAAAGTCTGTGAAAGGAATTAAAATTTTGGTTTCGCCCCGGGCAATGATTTTACTCATCTGGGCAGACTGTGGACATCTGAGAGATCATGAAAACACCTCTGAGGATGTAACCTGCAGCTGGATAACAGGTAGGAAGGATGTTTGTGACAGAGGTCCCACACCTTCTCAGATATCAAAATCAAGGACTCAACAGGATCAAGGTGAACTACTGTCACAACACTTTTATAACGACAACTAGACAGAGGCACTATTCATGGGAAGTAAAAATAATATCAGAAGAACTTCAATTTCTGTTCGAGGCCTTGATTTTTTTTCCCTCTCAAGCTGACAAACCGAAAAAGATCAGGATTTCAAGGAAATGCGTGGGGACCTCGGACAGAATCAGCACCACCTGCACCTCATCCCAGATAGTTTGTATTTATGTATAGAAGTTTTTGATATGGGTAGCTGTTTATCAGATCAGATTCTCAGCATATTTCTAATTAATGTGTTAGTTACTTTCCATCCCTGCACAGAGCACTATAGAGTCTGCTTTCAAACCAGCCCTTTGTCAACAGTACAGAGCGAACACACCTAAAGCAGCTTTCTTCTGCTTCATGGAGGCCATGATGATCTCAGAGCCGTGGATCTTGTCCATGTGTCTGCGAGACTTGGCCTCGTAAAACCACTCTCCTGTCAGGTACTTCCGCTTGGTGTCCAGCTGTGAGCCGCTGTTCAGTATCTCCTCCAGTTTTCTGGAGGGAAGACACAAAGGAAACGTGTACAAAAGAAGCTTTAGTCAAGAGGGTTTTTCTTGTATTGTCAATTATTGTTATAAGTAATGTTAATCCCAGCTGAAGTCATTTAAAACACACAGGATATTGTTCCTGCGCAGCCCAGTGGCTACACAGAGACAATAAAAGTCTCTTGTGAGGGAGCAAATACAAGACAATGCCTCCTTTAAGCTGCGCTGAATGGAGAATCTGACACTGTTTGAATTCAGTTTGAGCAGCACTAATCTCTCAATATGAGGTGAAATATAAAACCAGGGGTGGACAAAGAGGAAAGGGACCAAAGCAGGGTGTGTTGACGCCGCTCACGTCAGATTTTTGATACTTTTGTTTGTATTTGCGTTTGAAAATCCAAAATGTTGGTGTCTACAGGTGTCAGACACTTGAATTTAATGCTTCTTATGAACCTTTTTCAAAGTAATTTTAACCCAAATTTAAGACAGATTTTTGGTCATTTGGTATGTACTGTATATGGTCCTGTCCAGAGGTAGATTTTATGTAAGGATATGGTTAGTTGAGTGAGTTAGGTTCACCTAGATTTCACCAACAGGTAAGTGCAAGGATGAAGCAAAAAGACAGTAACAGATTCAGTGGCAGGTTTACAGATTTGTACTGTCATAAATGTGGACTTTCAGCTTGACTCATTTTGACAAGAAGAAATTAAATATAATAAAGATAACGATAAAATGTTTGTGGCAATAAACTAAGACCATACAAATTCTAATTTAAAGGAGCAGTTGACCCAAAAATGAAAATTTAGTCATTATCTCCTCAAACCCATGCCGATGGAAAGTCAGGTGAAGTTTTGTAGTCAACAAAACATTTCTGGAGCTTCGCAGCTAAACAGTGTTGCATTGTTCTCCTAAACAACTGAAGTAGATGGGGAGTTACTGGCCATACTGGCAAAATCCAAGTATATGGAAGCCCCGAAATCCTGACTGATTTAAAATGACATTACGGCCTATATAAGCTGAAATCTTTGCTGTGGCCGCTTCACCAGACTTTCTGTTTGGGTGAACTCTTCCTTTAAGACATGCGGTTCATCAGGGATTTCAAAGCCTGGAAATGTTGATACACACTAGAAGTTTCCTATCAGATTTAAAATGTTTGTATGATGTTTCCTCCTGAGGCAGCTCGGTTTAAGAAGCTAACAATGCTTATTATCCAATCTATTCTCGAGTGCACCATGTAGTTTCCCCGCTTCATCATCGGCCTTATATAACAGCGGCACATGATCTAACTAAAGGAAGGAATTCGGGAAAACATTTCCATCAGCTTTAAATTGAATCAAAGGCATTAAAAACGAGCGCTCCAACTCATCTTTACACGGCGGTCATGTGAGAAAAGGGTGGCGCATTATTACAGGCCGTTGGACTTAATCCTTTTACACTAGACTGCTCGAGACACGGCGAGCATTCAGCCTCCCGCTGATGAAAAACTTGGCCGGGCCAATTCCATTAAAAACCCACAGAGAAAAAGCACATTGTTTCTTCTAGACTCTTGAAAATGAAATAAAACACGTCCGAACGTTTGGAGTTTTTTTTGCTTAGTTTACATGCATGGTGGCATTTCAATCTTTTCCTTCTGCTCCAGCACACGGGAGAGGTCAGAGGCCTTGTGTTTGTCTTGACAAGCCTTGGATATACACAATGAGGAATGCTATGAGGAAAGGGAGCAAAGGAATGACTGATTTACAGTATTTTTAGAGCATTTTTTTTCTTTGTTTCTGAGCTGAGAGGAGGCAGTATCAGGCTTCACTTTGCTCTATGTGGTCATCAGGCTCTTCACAGGTGAGGTGTCTCATCATCGGGGCCTTTAAGGGTTTCTATTCCTGTCCGTCAGAGCAGCATGATCCTCTCCCATGTGTGGCTCTAATCTAATTGCACGTCTCACATTGAGGCTTCTCAGCGTTAGAGGCGGCGTGTATCCGGCCAAGCTGTTATTGTGTTATTCTATTACGGCCGGTCGTTTTGACTAGCATGTCAGCCGTCCAACAAAGGCCTCCTCTCATGAAACAGGCGATGGAGGGGCTTATTAAATCATGACAATGACATTAGCCGAATAGCAGGACATCAACTTAAATGTCGGCCAAAATGTTTTCTGCTCATGGGGAGTTCCAGGATGTTGCACATTTCTACCTGATCCTCTCCTCCTCGGCCTTCTTCAGCTCGGCGTCCCTCCTCAGCACCGTCATGATCGCCTCCTGCTCCTCCTCCGTCAGGTGGCTCAGGTCGATCATGGTTCTTCCTCCTGGTTCTCTCAGCAGGCAGATGTGGAAACACTCAGCAGCTGCAGACAGCGACCAGCCGGGTCTGTCGCTGTGAGACAAATTCACATCGTCACATCCTGCAAAGCCATATTTTCTTCACTGTCCCTGTATTTTACAATCTTGTTAAAGCCAGTGGAGTGAAGTGACCTCTTATGAAACATTTGGAGGAATGTCCTCTGTTCCAAAGTAATACTCGAATAACAGAGCAGACAGTCTTTTGCTGTTGTTTGGTGAGATGTCGTGCAAAACGCTTCTGATTAAGGACAGAGAAACCCATTAAATTCATTTAAATCAGAATCATCTGAAATACTTGAAGCTTCTCCAACATGTCCAGCAAATTCTCGAGAATTTAGTTCTGACTGTAAAATGAATCACTGAATCTTCTGTAGCTGCACAATGGTGGACAGTAGATTTAAAGTAATTTAAGTAAAATACAAAGGTTCTTGTAGTGGAATATGTCCAGTTTGTGTCACTTTATCCTTCTACTTAACCACAGTTCAGGGAAATATTGTGTTTTTTACCCCATTGCATTTATTTCACAGCTGTTTTTACTTCACAGAAAAACTTAACTAAAAACTCTAAAATAAAAACAGATCAGAATCACTTAAACCTTACATTTTGTTAGGAAACTACATCGCAGATTGGCAACATCTTTTGTCTTTTCGAGAAAAATAATCAAAGAATCTTAAATAAGTAATCATAAGGACAAATAAACAGTGGTAACCTCATCTCCCTGTCATGTTAATTTTGTTCTTGTGGGGATACAATGTGGCAGACATGCCTTCAGCCGTGGTGACAGGTTAGGCAATTCAAAATAAATCAGATAAACCAATATCGGACCGTATGTCAGCGAGCAATGATGCCAATAATAAAAATTCAGCACAGTCAACTTATTAGTGAGTAGTTTTTATCACGATCCACAATGAAATCTTTTATCATCCCACCCCTAATCTATGAGACATTATCAGTTCTTCTTAACTCTGAATGGTTTCATTTAATAACTGTTTGAGGCCCAAAGAGGTCAAATGAATCTTCTTCTCTCTCCCAGTCATCATCTTACCTCCCCACGGACCTTCAGAGGGGCCCAGACTGGAAACTTCTGGAGCAAACCAACCTAACTGTGTATAAAGTAGTTGAAACTGTCTCCATCTCGAGCAGCTACAACTGTACACATTAATACAACAGTATAAAAACTCATATGAATACCAGTAACACTTTTAATGCAGAGCGAGTACTTTGACGATGTAAGTATATTTTTCTGATATCACATATATTTGATAAAGTGAATCATCTGAGTGTGATGATGCAGCTCACAGACTGTCTGAGCATCTATTCCTCTGAAAGCCTTTGAAACACCTTGACTTTGACCTGCAGCGCCTCACAGTAACGTGACACAGTGTCTGGTCAGTCATACGTGTCTGTGTGCAGCTGCAGATTAAGAGATAAACCGGAACAAGCTGCTGAAAATGATTCGGCCACCACTTGTTTTTCTCTGTTATTAAACACATAAGTTTAATTTGATTTATTTGTTTGTTGTGCTTCCAGAGTTTGATTTGGCTTCAGAGGGAGATCACATGGTATTTTATTATGCTCTCTGCATCTCCACCGCCACAAGTTATAACAAGATCCAGATTTGTCTAACCCCAACCCTGTCTGAATGAAGTCGGAGCAGTCGATCGTCAAAGGTCAGGGTTAGACACTGTGACATCATGTGACTGACAGTCACTTGATGTCACAGTGACAGTACTTTATATCCATTTCACGCTACTGTACACTCCACTTCCTCCATGTTTCAGAGGGAACAATTGCACTTTTTCGCCACTGCATTATTTGATAATTCGTTACGACTTACTTTGTTGATTCAGACTAATAATAAAAAATATTTCGACAAAAGATTATGACATAATATTATAAAGCAAGATAGAATTGTATCAAAGGGGCGCTATGTAGTTTTGGAGAAGAAATCCAAACTAAGAATTGTGATATTTACAATATTAATGAGCTAATGAAACAAACTCAGATATATTCATCTTCTCCATAACTGAATAAACAAGCAAATCTCAGAGAAAAACACTGTTTGAAGCTAGAAAGGTGGCAGGGTCCGCCAAATATAAACAAAATAACAGTATGAAGTTGTGTTGTCCTTTAGGGTCAGTTTGTTTATTCAGTCATGAAAACAAAGAGAGTTTGTTTATTTAGTTTGTTTAGGCACAAAAAAAAATAGTCAATTCTTCCTCTTCTGATTAAAGTTTCCACCTCAAAACTACACAATGCACCTTTGCACCATAATGCAGTTTAAGTTTCAGTTCAGTTTAATTTCTAAGCCACCCAGCAGATGAAGTATGTACAGTAGTTAATAAGTTTCATCTTTGACAGCTGCAACATTTCAGCGATGAACACATGCAACAATAATTATTATGTCATAATATAAGACATTCATAGATCAAATGTTAACACTTTTTCCCTGAGTCAAACTGTGAATGCATGACTACATAACAGAGTATTTTTGCAGAGATCTAAGCAGCATTTTCTGGCATATTTCTGAGCCCAAACTTCAGACTTTTCCCTGATCTTTTATGTCAGTGAAAGTGATATCATTTTTACCTCTTTTATTTCAGACTGTGCCTCTCCCTTCCTTTACATTACTCTCAGTAGCTGGGAAACAGCTTGCAGGCTATCATTTACTCTGAGAACAGTGTTGACATGTGGCCTACCTTACAGCACACCCGCAGGCTCGTCACCAACAGCTCCTGTAACTCCCATCCTCATGTGTCGGGTATAAAAAAAAACAACACGAGGTGAAAGAGTAAAAAGCAGTTAGGGTTTCCACCTCCTCCTCCTCCTCAGGTCTGCAGCTGCTGCTGGATGCACTGGGCTCCCTGAACAGGAGCTGGGAGGAGGAGGAGGAGGAGGAGGAGGAGGGAGGACTGTGTGAGTGGATGGGAGGACCTGACTTCAAACATCCAGCTGAGCACTTTAAATCTCCTTTCAGTGTGTCCATCTTTTAATGTGAGGCAGGTGTGGCTGTTTAACTTGCGACATTGAAAAAGAGTTTTATTTTTCTTCTTCTTCTTCTTTTATCAAACTGATACAGGTTGTTATGTGGGGTGTAATGCCAGGTATCATCCAGCAGGTGTCCTCAGTTTCCACTGGTTGCTCTCATCAGTGTGTTTGACAAAAGGGTGTGAACATCCCCACAGGCAGGACAGGAGGACACGAGGCATTTCATGTTCACAATGCAAATAAAACGCCTTAAAATTGTTTGGAGCAGACAGACAATAGTCCCACTGTGATCCTGGTGTTGCTCTTTCAGCTCACCGCCATGGATTTAAAGGGGCACTATGAAGTTTTGGAGAAGAAATCAAAACTCATATTTTTTAATATTTACAACATTAATGAGGTAATAATACAGATTATTTTCCATAAGTGAAATAACCAAGCTGTTCTCAGAGGACAACACTGTTTGAAGCTAGAAAGGTGGCAGGGTCCGCCACACATAAACAAAGTAAAACAGTATGACATTTTGTCATCCTAGTAACGGTGCAATGTGTAAGAACTGGCATCCTGGTGAATTAATATTCAAAACAAATAGGGGGCAGCACTGCACCAGAACAACTAACCGCTGCCAACTGTATAGCTACGGTTAGCTCGTTAGCTCAGTTAGACGTGCAGCTAGCAGTCCAGGCTGTGGGCTCAGGGTACTGTGGCTGTGTTGGTGTTTACATACATGTCATAATGTTAACTTTTATTTCTTCACACTCTGCTGATTGTTTCAGTGAATTTTTGAATATTTTCAACTAAACACATCTCACAACTGTTGTGCATGTTGCTAAAAGAAATGAGAACTTTGAGTTATTGTATTAAATCAACATTTTAGCTTGTGACCAATTTAAATATGGGAATGCATATTTGATAACCCTTGAGAAAAGTCAGACAAAAAGGAAAATAAATATATATCTATATATAGGCTGGATTACAAAGTCAAATAATGTGAGCAACTGGCTCCCAGAGGCCCTCAAAAACTCCAGATTCACTGTTTCATAATTGGTTTATGATGATCTGATCAATTCTAACTTAGTGAAATAAAAAACAAACTTCAGAAAAGGTTATTTATTTCCCTCTCCATCGCTGACGGCCAGACTAAACTAAAAAGCTAAAATAAACACAGACACGTGTCATGTTTCAAGTCAGGTCTTTAACTTCTACGTCCAAGTTGAGTCTCAGGTCATTTATTTTCTAAGTGAAGTTTCAAGTCATTAAAACAGTGACTCAAGTCCACATCTCTGCTCTGAAGTGTAATGTCCTGCTTCTTCTGATCTCGAGGGTCCGTCTCGAACAACCGCTACATGTGGGAACATGTGTTTAACTTACAGAATTAACAGAGAGGGAAAGAAACTGAGGACAAGCAGGCTTAATCCAGCCGTGCCCCTGAGATTTATCTTAAAACCTATTGGGGTATAATGACAAAAACAGTCTTATGCATTTTAATTTATTAATGATCTATTATCGCAACAGTTGCTTGGGTGAAAGTACTTATCTTCTGTAAACTTAATAGCTTGAAACTGACGACATATGTGCCTCCAGATGTTTACCACACTGTCATAACCATTAAAATTCAACATATATAACACTCACCTTGAACAAATGAACACATATACCGTACAATAGTTTGTGGAAGCTGCTCTTTATTTGTAAAAGAAAGAAAAGACTTCAGTCATTGTCTGCTACACGTTCTAATTACATAAAGAAAATATCTGCGGAGACAAACGCAGAGAATATCCTGAATCAAACTTAGGTAGAGTCAAATTTGATTGAATTGCTTTCATATTTCATACATCTTTCACTTCTGAACTCAAAGAACAGTCAGTTATTTATATACACGGAGCACCGATCAACAGTGCTCCTCCACTCCAACCCTGGTCCTCTGGATCTTTTATACAATTAATTTACACATCAAATCTGTGACCCTTTATCCCCCATTAGCGTAGCGACGACTAACCAGCAAGCAGACACACTCCGTCCTCTCGACCCGCCCCCCACCGCCCACGATTCTCGCTGAGGAACTGTAGTGTGGAAAGATGTGTGCAACATGAAGACAACTCTTTCACATTCAGAGTAAAGGCAGCCTTGAATACGGTCAGTGAGTCAATGGCATGCCAAGCTTAAAGCAAATGGAGCCCACCACCCAGTGCGACGCTTCAGATTCGTGGATGAAGTGTTTTTTTCTTCTTTTTTTTTTTTTTTTTTTTGTTCAACTAGACAGGAAACTGATCCATTGCAAAAAACCCTAGGCACAGAATCGACTATATACTGTTAACTGACTCGTACTCTAACCCCCCTGCACTTAAGTACAACAGAGATTGTGAAATCTTTCATCTAGTAGAAAATTTTCTTAACACAAAACTCGTAGAATATTTAGTGCTCTATCATTCCGCTTAATAGGTGTAATTTATATAATAGCTATTTTTTTTTTAACTCTACCTCTCAATGATAGTCTGAGATCCTTGTTTTAATGCTGAAGCACTCCCACAGGTGTTCAATGTACTGTAGATTTTACATTTTTTTTCTCCCCAGTCTTAAACCAATAATCATAAATAAATACAAACAACACACAAGGAATGTCTACTGTAAACACGGTAAAAAAGACAAAAACTAAACAGGTGTAAACGCCATTAGCATCACTACTTAGTGACAGTTAAATAACTGTAGGGGATGGATGACTGATGATCGGATCAAGAAAGGGAAGGGACCGCTCTCCTTTTTTTCTCCTTCCGCCCCCTCCCCGCTGAACATCGAGCCTTTATATCCAACCACAGTAAGTCCAAATACATAACATCAAAGTTTCTCAGCACCCAGAACTATCTTTACAGATTAC
The DNA here is from genome assembly GCF_965226575.1 of Pagrus pagrus. NCBI lineage: Eukaryota > Metazoa > Chordata > Actinopteri > Spariformes > Sparidae > Pagrus > Pagrus pagrus. Next base: position 11,352,201 of record NC_140188.1, read on the forward strand.
ACTGTAAAACGGATAGGGAATCCTCTTTAAGGGGGGGGTTTTAGACAGCAGCATCACTCGACGTCTTGGACAAGTTACAGAATAATGGGTGTGAGCTATCGCCAAACGTCATTTGGACATTGTTACCATGGTTTCTGACAGTCGCTGCACCATTGTGTTCTTGACATGTCTGTATTTGGGGGGGTGTGTGAATGTTTCTCTGAAGAGTTAGACTGCAACGAGGACAAAGCTTTGCTGCTAAGTGCTTCGTCTTCCGAGAGACACTTTTCTTCAAATTACATGAACTGCATCTGCAAGAAAGGCAACAGACGATATTAGTGACAGGGAGTATAAATAATGAATAAGTCAAATGACTGTTTTGCTAAACCCTTCACCAGAACAGCACTGTCCAATTATCGCCCTAGCAACCTTAACTAGGCACGGCAGGCCTGTCAAGCTATGACTTAATGTTGAAGTGGTGCTCAGGAGGGATTAATAAGAGCTTTACTCAGCAGGTTGTGTTATTTTTACTCTTTCAAATCAAAAAACTCAAGTGTAAGAACTTTATTATGCAGTATGTTATGCAGTTAGCTTCTCCGGCTAGCTAGCTTAGCCACAAAAGTAGCAACTTTCAAGGCCAAGGACCACATCATGAACTGACTTCATTATACTGTAGTGGGTTAGTGGGATTAGCAAAAACTGCCACGATATCAGTATAAAAAGGTTCAACATTCCCCATCTGGCAATGCTGCTATTGCTGTTGCTCAGGGCCTGTTAGCTTTAATCTTTTAGCATGATATCATACAGCCATCAAGTGCTTATCTAAAATATCTATTGTCTTGTGAAGGAAAGAGTAAGCTGAAAAAATGTAAGAGGAGGACTACTTCCATCTAAATCTAGTCTATCTAAGTCTCATTGTTTTAAAAATAACTGAGTTTTGATGGAAAAACAGCCGTTGTTATTATTTTAAACTGCGTAGGCTGTGTGTTGTTTGAGAATGGAAAGCTTGACATACGCAGCACGAGTAACTTAGGCGCACAGAGCTAAGCTAACAGTCAGTCAGTTAAACTCAACGATGAATAGATTCAGAGAAAACAGGTTTGAGCAAAATGTGATGATGGTGGAAGAACAAAGGGTCAGAATGAGTCTGGCGATGTTAAAGACGCCATCAATCCATCAAAACAAGCAAGAAATCCAAGCAACAAAGGTCATGATACAACAGAATAACTGAGAATTATAAATGTTGCATCTGATCAAATGAATACATCAAGAATGCAAAGATTTTTAAAAAAGGGTATTAGCATTGGGCATGCGACGCATGCAGGTGCACCCGCAAGCAAAGAGCATGCTGTACCTAAAGAGATGCTCTACAAGAAATCCTTGAGAGAGAGGTGTGCAAACGGGTCCTGTCCAGGGGCTCGGAGAGGACTCTGGCTGGAAGGACTAGAGGCTGCGGAGGGCTATTTCAGGAAGAAATACAGGAAGTAGGAGGACCAGAGGAGAAGTCAGATAGTCAGTACAGAGACTGAAGGAGGGATGAGATTAGTCTGGAGAAGCTGTGATGTATGACAGAAGGGTTAATAAAAAAGGAGTCATTGGGGGAAAAACAGGGAGTCAAACGAGGGAGATGATTCACAGTTTTTTTTTTTTTTTTGTCCCTTTCAGCTCAGGAGAGTGAATGGTCCATTGTTAAAACTGTCATCATCTTCAGCAGTATTCACACCGACAACAAAGCTTACACAGTGACTAATTACGGGACACGTCACGGCACAATGGATACACCTATTTACCCAACCTGATAACTGTGCAAATAGATACTGACTTCATTGTGCATCAGCGTGGAGGAGCAGTCGGACTGTGGAGCACCCACCTGAGCACTAGACACAGAGCCGAAGGGGTTGGGTGGCCTCATCACAGGCTGGGAGTACATCATGGTGGGTGGATTCATCATCCCCATAGAGCCCATTTGTGGAGGCTGTACAGAGATGACAGAGGCATGTCAGTAACAGGCAATTTCAATGGTTTCACTTACAAATTTAAAGCAACTGTGTGTAGAATTTATACGTCTGTTAGGAGTGAAACTGTAAATTACACTAATCTGCTGATTCATTCTTTCTACTTAATCATTAATAATTTGGTCTCAGAGCCCATGATGACATATTAAAATGTATATTAAGTGTATTGTAATAAACAAAGAAGAAATACAGCCACATGTGAGAAGCTGGAAGGAGTAAAATTTTGCATTTTTTGTTAAAAAATGATTGAAAATTTTATAAAACCACTAGGGGGCACCAAACTAAATAAAATATTCTACAAATACTAACATAATTAAGCAGAATATGTGACTATTAGAAGTTAAACCTTCAGTCAATATGAAGGCTAATAAGATAAAATGTTCATCTCAACAATAAATAACCTGTGTACCTTCCACTGTTTTGTGATGAAAGAAAAGATAAAACAAGTTTATTTACATTTCAAAATAAAACAATTATTAATAAAGACAACCTTGTGCCTGCCAGTAAAAATTAAATATTTATAAGCCGCTGAGTGTGCTTTAAATTAAAGCTATTGAGAATTCTCCACCCTTCATTTTATTTTGAAAACAAAACAAAAGCCAAAGAACGGCTCACTTGACCCAGTTTAAGTGCATATAATTAATTCTCTTTTGGGGATTTACCCAACGTGAACTATTTCAACAACATTCAGGATGTAATATGAGATACATTTTTCACTTCAAAGGACTGAACAGCAGCTAGAGACTGTTCTCAAGCGCTACAACATCTACTGTGTGTGTGCAGTTGTACTGACCATGCCGTATCCCATCATGCCTGTGGGTGTGGTGGCAGGGAAGGCCATGATTGACGATGGCTGAAGAGACACAAACAGGCCAGTGAGCAGGCGTAACACTGCAACTACCTCATTCATTTGTCAGTAAAATGAGACAGGAGGCAGAAATCACGAGCACTACAGTGAGAAGTGCGTGTGTGTCACCATTGAGACGGGGTTCCAGGTCGTGGTCGGCGCCGCTTTGGGCTGCCAGTTGGTGCCGCCGGTCATCCTCTTCTCCCCCGGCTGGCTCCAGTGGATGTCACTGCAGATTAAGACACTTGATGTTAGCACCAGCTTGTAACTGCCCTGAAAGCACAAAGCTGCCGCTGTTCTTTCTCCACAGCAGCAGAGTGGGTGCGTTCGAGCCGCACAAGCGCTCAGCCGTCACTTACTTCTTCATCGTGCCGTTCCCGATGCCGAGGTCTGAAAAAGACAGAGTTCATTGGGCAAGTGTTAGATGTGTGTCTGCAAATATTTTGTCTGTTTGTGCCTTAATGAGCATGAGCTTTAATGAGTGCAGCTGAAATCAAGGCGTCACACTCACTGCCGACGAGGTTGGCCAGGGAGGAGTCAAGGTCATCTGACACCAGCTTGTCTGGCGGCAGACCGGACGCCTGGTTGGCGCCGGCAAGAGTCGGTTTCAGGATGCCACTAGCGATATCTGACAAGACATACAGAGAGAATAAACATATATATGGAAATAAGTGCAGACAAAGTTTAATATGTTGTATTGTTTACACATATTAAAACATTTGTTGTAAACCAGATTAAAACACAACAGTTTCAATCATTATTTTTAATGCTTTTATTAAATAGATGCCTGTGAGGTGAGAGATGACAGGAAATTAAACGTCTCCAGCCAGCTCCCCTAAACTGATATGAATATCAGTCCTCAGTCTTCTGCTGTGACAGGAGCTGTTAACTTGGAGCAATGTAACGTAATTGTAAGGTACTGTGTAGGTAATGTGAGGTCCAACGTGTCTCAGCGCTGGTCAAAGACAAGAACGTTGTGACATTCTGCACTTTTGGGCACCACGAGTGGTAAAAATAGTAACAGATGAGACAACAGTGCGTTCTTTAACTGGCGACTTGTAAGTGCTGCAGGTGTCTCCGTCGTATGTGACGTCAGGACGAGACACAGTGTGTGTCTGATATCACGATTTTCCTCTTAGTTGACAATGTGACTCATCTGGGTTTCTTTCCAAAAAAATGATATAATGGGTCTAAAAATAAGTGCACCATGCTGTATGGACTCTGCCTTTCAGATAGGTGCTCCTTTTCTTTAAGCTTTGAGGTTTGACTTTTTTCTGCACGATTCCTGTTCTCAGCCGAGCAATTTAGTTTCAGTGCCAAACATGAATGAGGGCTTCACGCAAGACTGGACTTTGATTCATTATCTGCACACTACATTTAAGCACGTCTACCTCGCTCACACGCAGAAAACCTTTTGCATGTCCACTTTTATGTAAATGTGAAATCCTCACCATCAGTGTTGAGGCTGTTGCTGCCTGCGGCTTTGGCTCCAAAGACTGACTCAAAGTCTACTTGGAGTCCTCCTGCTGACTGCTGCTGCTGCGGAGGAGGAGGAGCCTGTGGCGTCGAGTATCCTTCATAAGGGATGAGAGAGAAGAAAGCTGCAGTCACAGAGCGACACGAAGAGAAATTAATCTGAAAACTGACCACTGCTTGGACTTTTGGTTTCTGCACTGCTGCATGTACAGTGTCCACATATCAATCACTAGAGAAGAGCCTTCAGTACTCTACCTCTGAATAGACCTGCTATAGTAGAGGGCTCAGTGGGGAAAGGAGCCTGGTGTGGGAGGTGCTGAGCAATGGATGCTGGACCACAGAAGGAGTCTGACAGGCCACAGGAAGCAGGAAGACAAAGAGAGAGAGCGAGAGAGAGAGAGAGAGAGAGAGAGAGAGAGAGAGAGAGAGAGAGAGAGAGAGGAAGAGCAAAAGGAAAAAAGGCATTTCAAGGCCAGGCCAGAGAGACAGGTGGGAAATGACAGCAGTACAGGCAGAAAGAAGACAGCTAACATGTCCAACAAGTTATTAAATTCTGGGTGTTTTACGTATAAATTCATGTTGGAGAATAAAATAGTGCAGAACAGTATTATAGCAACCAAGAGGGAGAGAGTTAAGGAATAGTTTTGACTTTTTTGGAAATATTTGATTTCTTGCTGAGAGGTAGATCCAACGATTGATACGACTCTCATGCAGTGGTGGGATGTAACTAAGTACATTTACTCAAGTACTGTACTTCAGTGCAATTTTGAGGAACAGAAACGGGGGAAACAGCTAGCCTGGCTTTGTCTGAAGGTGACAAATGCACCTTTAATGCTCAATAATTAACATGACTATAATAAGTGATTATTGACAGCTCAAGGGGCATTATTCAACTTATATCACCTTCACTTTCTAAAGGGAAAAAAAATCTGACCATTTATATTCTGATGCGATCAAAATGTAACATTTCTCACAGTCAAACTTTCAGGTGTTGCTAGAAAAAAAAATATTGCTTGATTCCTGGAACAATCTTTATATCTTTATAATTTTATATGTGATGAAAACATTGATTATTGCTCCAGTAAACAGGACGAACCTTAGATACGACCTTTGGCTCAGCTATAAGCCAGAAAGCTAATATTACGCTAGCAAGAATTCAAAGTCAGTAACATTATTTTGAGCCTTTTCATGGCCTTAATTTTGAGCAGAAAATGGGAGAGGGGAATCATGCAGCAAAGAAACACAAGTCAGATTTGAACCCTGTGCCGCTGCAGCGCGGACACAGCCTCTGTAAATGGGGCCAACACTTCACCAACTGGGCTACTGGGGCGCCTCATGTGTGATCATGTCAGAACACGAGAGTGTTATCAATCTTTGCATTTAATCCTAGGCAAGAAAGCAAACAAATGTAATTCCCAAAACGTCAAACCTTTCCCTTTATATGAGTTTATGTCCACATTTCTACCATAGATATCAAAATAAGAGCCCTGGGGGGGAGGGGGGTATTACATAGGATCCTATGTTTGCCAGGGCTCAGGAAACATAGGCTGAGATGGTGAGCCATCGTAGTACCTGAGATGGAGTGTTCTATCCGCACTGTGCGTTTGTAATTGGTTGAAACGGATGAGTTTGTGTCAATAAAGGGATTGTAACGATCTGGAGAATTAAAAAATAGTGTTGGTAAAAGAAGAACAGGTTTCAACTTAAAGCTCTACTACTGTTTGTATTACAATGAAGCACCAAACTTTCATTAAAAGAGAGGATGAGAGGTAACTGTGAAGCAGAATGGGTGTATGGCCTCTAAAGTGGGACATGAAGGGTCCTGGTTGATACATAGGAGGAGTTGAGAGGTGCAGTCACTATGAAATAACACAATTTGAGCTTGGTATGAACTGCAATGAGGTGCGTTGCACAGAGAGAGAGAAGAAGATAATTTAGACATTTGCACAATTCAACATTCAAACTACAGCAGCACAGTGAACATGCAAACTAGTCATGCCTCTAAGTGACTACAGAGAAATGAACAAGAGTGACGAGACTTCTGAGGAGAAACAAAATGAGTCGTTACCACCAAACATTTCATGACCAGATGTCCTAGAGGAAAAGCTAACACCGTCTGAAGACACGACAGGTAAGTGAGTGGCATCGACAACGAGTTTTGAGAGGAAAGGGTTAAGGTTTGGCATGGAATCATCTCCAGCTTCAGCAGAGGTGAAAGGATCTATGCAGGCAGAGGAAAGAGAAGACAGAGAAACAGAAAAAAAGACAGAAAAGAGTGGAGAGGAAGAGGTGGGCATCAGAGTCAGACAACAACAAGAGAAGGAGAGCATGCAGAACAGGTCACCAAAGTCCAGAAAACACAGATGTTGGTTTGGAGGTGTTGGAGGAGGCGGCGGCTCCTTACCTGCCCACGCTGTTGCCACTGGAAGCCCTGTGGAGCCTGACTGCATGGAGGGCTGGAAAGTTGACTGCAGGTCGAAAAGGTCACTCTCCATCTTCACCGCACTGAAGACGAAAAAAGGACAACAAAAGATGTTTTTACCCTGCTACAAGTACTCCTTTTGTGTGCACAAGAAAGAATGACAAACCCAAAATAAAATGGTTGCTGAAGTGATTCTGGTCTCCTCTGAAAGTCTCCATTAGTCTAGGTCTCAGTCTAGTCTCTAAGTATAGTTAATAGGGGCTGGACAATAAGGATTTATGAGGTGAAGCACAAGCATACATTTAAATATCTCTGAAACGGGAGTTTAGTTATGTGTGGTTAAAGGATGTGGGTGAAGCTTCAACTATAAATATCTGCAGGTTTGAGAGCAAGGCGGTCATCCAGGAAATTGACTAATTCATAAATTAATCAATAATTAAAATAATTGTTGGTGGAGTGAGTGAGTGAACAAGCCAGTACAGAAAATATATGTGACGCTTCCAGACAGAATTTACTTCAGGAGTTGGTGGAGGCCAAAAACAGAGCTAAAAGTGAATAAATGATGCCCCTGATGGCCTTTTACTCATCAGGTAATCAGAAATATGACTTAAAATTCATGATAATGTTGTTTAAATAAGCTGTTTGCGAACCAATTGGTCAATATGTCAATAATTCAAATCGTCCTTCCACTGCTCCAAACTGGAAAAAAAAGAAAAATTTGAGTAACCCAGCATAGAAAAATCTGAAATATGACATATGATATAGATCTGAGCAGTACCCATTAGAGCAGCTGGGTGTGGAGAAGAGGTCGATGGCTGGTGCTGTGCTGATAGTGCCCCCGGTGGTGGAGATCGGCGATGTATCAGTGGTAGAGAAGGAGGGCCTCTTTGACAGCTCTTTGAGCCTCTGTTCCTGGGTGAATGGGGAAGTCAAATTCAAACAAACAACTAACAGAGACGCTGTGAACATGTTTGATCAACGCGTTATTTTATGAAACAAAAACGAACCTTCAGAGCTTTGAGTCGAGCCTGTTCCTCTTCGAGAGCAGCCTGCTTCTCCCGCTCGTCCACTTTAGTGAAGGACATCCCCGTGCTGGCCAGAGATGACACTGCATTTGACAGAGTGCTGGCCCTGCAGGGGAGACACAAAATCACACCAGAATGATTCATTTCTTATCTATTTTATTTAAGAGTACAGTTTAATAGTACATTTTCATCTTTCTCACCATTCTCAAGTTGTTTTACTGATTACATACGTTGGTATTATGTGTAATGTTAACAAATCAAGTGCACAGTAACTCACAGTACGATACAATCACGATACATAGTCCACGTTACAATATTTATTACGATACTAAAGAAATGACTCAAACAATGTCCTTTAATAATAAATGTGATGTGTACAGCATCTATTATTCATATACAATTTGGTTTTACTTGAGGTACTTCTGCTTTTACTTCTTGAGCAAAATAAAAGTAGCTGGTCAGGACCTACGCATGTGAAGAAAGTAGCCACTGGACTACGTACTATTACAAAACAATACAGCAGCCATCCCTCCATCCCTCTGATTGTGCCAGGGCCCCCAGGGGGGCGTGGCACAGGAGGACAGCTGAGAACAGGCACTCGACCGCGGGTCCCACCTATCTCCCTCCCTCTTGTTTTCCATATTCCACCGTTCCAACTGATACTGTATCATTATGCAGTGCTGCACCTTATAACGATATTAAATCAGACCGGTCCCAACTCTAATTTGTGCCGTCTCATTATCAGCTTGTCAGCCATCTGTACAGTCTGTTGAACTGCATCATTCAAGGAAAAAGATGACAGGAATTCAGAGATTGTGATGAACGTACCTGCTGGCTGCGGTGGAGTCTTTGACCTTCTTGCCCTCTAAAGAGGCCAAGTGCTGCTCCAGAGCTTCAAGAAGGCTACTGGGAGCCTGTTGTGACAGAAAAAGCACAGTCAGCAAGTTCCTGAGAAGCAGAAAATGTGGTTTGTATGGACATCAAGACCATAAAGGACAGTGGTGGGCAACCAAGATAGATAGAGCAGAAAACAACATGAAATAGACCACACCACTTAAACCAAGGTGTAGGCAGCCAATTGATGTCTTTGATCAGGAGGTTAAAGAGAAACTATCACACGTATTGGTCACCCACCACTGATCAATGACTGCATTCCAGCCGAAAAGCTACTTTGGATGAGAGTAACATCTGTGTGGGATGACGTACTGCACCACGGCACCTTCAACAACTTGCTGGATGTTGTTGAACTGGCCGTGTCTAAGCACAACAGGGCAGCCATTTTACAGTCGATGAGCTACACTGGTTCACACCTCAATAACCAAAGTGACCAAAGTGAACAGAATTTACCACAGCGAGCGTTTTTTCCTTCAACTGTTTTTCACCACGATGTAGGAGACAGAGTCAGAGCAGAGGCATGCAAAAAGACAACACTGAAGCAAGTCACGGACATAGAAGAAGAGTGAAATGATAGTACTTACACAAACTGTGAACTGAAGTGGAAAGATAAGGGGAAAATACAGAATATAAAGGTGGTGACAGTCAGAGGGGAATGCATGTTAGCTGCAGTTCTCCGGGGGGTAAAATATTTATGTAAAACTAGTCCCCACAGCACAACAGTATGTGCAGTTTTTATCAGGAAATATCGAACTGTCACTGTTTACTGAGTGGGATGCAGTTACAGTGCTTCCTTTAAAACACCTTTATTTACTGTAGAAAGACGGAGAAGAAGTAGGCAAAGGTGGAGAAGAAGAGGAAGAAGAGGAGGAAGAAGAAGGACAGGAAACAGGAGAAGAAGACAACCTCATCCGGCAAACATGCGCTTGAGGAGGAAATCATGCAAAGTGTTTTATTTCTAAGAATATTTGTGTTGGGTGGACTGTACTGTAGTTGGACATAGACAAAGCTGATGAAAAAAGAGCAGTTAGAGCTTGAAATAAGAGGAAGAAAGAAAAGAAAGACTTCTGTGTTTTCAGATTGCCTTGAAGGCCGGTGCTCACCTGTGAAAGGTCTGGAATGTCTCCTCGATCGATGCCCACCTGCTGTTAAAACCAGAGAGAAAACCAGGTTACAATCAAGTCTTTGCAGCATCACTGAAAAAGGTAATTCATGACTAGCGGTGGGACAGATATCGATACGGGAATATACAAATATAGATATTTTTATTAAATCCTGCAGGCACTCTGATGATGCCCTAAGTGTGCCTTCAAGCTGATTTGATCAATCACAGTTCTTGGTCTGAACTACTTTAGTACTTTTTTCTTCTTCAGTTGAGGCACACAACACTACAGTATTCATGACAGCAGGTGTATCTGGGAAAAGACAAGCGTAACATACCTCTGCTACTTTGAGGAACTCTGATATCCGAGTCATTCGGGTGAGAAACTTCTTGTAAATATCCAAACCTTCTTTACACTGAGTCTTCTTCATGTCAAAGTATTTCTCTGTTTGGTTAAAAAAAACAAACAAACAAACAAACAAACTTAGGAATGATCAACCACAAAGTGAACCAAAGACAAAGAGAAAGCTCAAAGTGGAAGCTGTCTTACCAAGCAGGTTGATAATGCCTTCATTATAAGCAGCAAAGAGCCTGATGGAGTCTTTGAAGAGGAGCATGAAGGCTGCATTGATGACTCCATTAGTCAGCTCATTGGCATTGACCTGGAGGAAAGCAACAAGCCAGAAGATTTATCTTACGGCTTCTTCACAGTTGACGTAGAAAAACAACGCCTGCGTATGTGAACTAAGATAATGCAGCTCCACTTTGTTTGCAGTGGCCTCGGCAGCAATCTGCACACTCCAGACGAGCTTTTTACTCCGCGAGCTGCGGGAGGCTTCACCTCAAACTCACATTGAAATCGAGGAGGGCGTCCATCTGGTTCTGAATAATGGGGATCGTCTTCAGCAGCTTCTCTGTATTCATGGTCCTCATTACGCCGTCCACTCTGTGCGCACACATGCAGAGTCGGAGCAGGGGAGGGCAGCGAGGAGAGAGGGGAGAGATGGATGAGCAAAGCAGTGAAGCTCCTAAAACATGATAACAGACTCACTCTTTTTTCACACAGACTGAAGGGCTTCAGCTAACAATTACTTTCATTAGCAAGCAAACTGACGATGAGCTTCTTGATTAATCGTTTAGTTTGTAAAATGTGAGAAAATAGTGAAAAATGTGGCTATAATTCCTCACAGCCCAGAGTGATGTCTTCAAATGTAATCTTTAATCAAACAGAGATATTCAGTTGCGTTTGTAATGTTGAGCATTTCACTGAAAGGATTATTTGACCATCAGCATAGATGCTGATTAAATTTCTTTCTAAAATCAACTAAAAGCTAGTAAACTGTTGTTAAAGGGGCACTATGTAGTTTTGGAAAAGAAAATATAACTCATAATTTTAATATTTACAATATTGATGAGGTAATAATACAAACTCAGAAATATTTAACCTTTCCATAACTGAATGAACAAGCTGTTCTCAAGGAAAATAAGGTCCCCAGATCACTGTTTGAGGCTACAAAGGTGGCAGGGTCCGCCACATACAAACAAAGTAAAACAGTATGAAATTGTGTTGTCCTTTAATGTCAGTTTGTTTATTCAGTTCATTCAGTCAGGAAAACAAAGAGAAGTTGTTTATTTAGTTTGTTTAAAAAAATCAGTCAATGAAGATCTTTCTACCCCAAAACGACACAGTGCTCCTTTAACTGTTCAATAGACTTATTGTCGCGGCTCTAACTGATTCATTTCCTTTTGTAAATTAAATTTAAATTACTCAAATTTCATTCTGACATTTGAAATGACAGGTTTGGAATATTTGCACTTATTTTGAAAGGGGATGTTATTTTAAATAGGACACAGAAAATTGTCAACGATTCTGATAAACAAATAAGTTAAGTTATTCTGGTGACACTTTATTTGAAGGGGAGTGCATAAGACTGACATGATACCTGTCATCAAACAAAGATGTCTTTATGAATGTTTGTGAATGCTGTCATTAAAAGTCATGTGTCAATTATGTCTCCCTTCAAAAGAGCTCTGGAAGCTGGTCGTTAGTTTATGTTCGTTAGCTACTGTCGGTCTCTGTTGGCAGAGTGTAGAGAGGCACTGAGACGTGGCACTCAAGAATGTACATATCGTCACATCCTTTGGACTGTCAAAAAACTCGACCTTCACCTTTATATCTGAATTGAATTTGAAATGATAAGTTTGGGATTTAGTTTTATGAATATTTGAATATTATTCTAAGTAGGACACAAGTAGGGCTGAAAATTGCCAACCAAATAATCACTGAAGTTATTAAACCAACCACATATGACAGTGTAATGTAATGTTAAAACATGAAGCTCAAGAGTTCCTTTAAAGTTTGATAATTAGGTTATGTTGTCTTGGTTAATGTCAAGTTGTCGCAACAAAGACAAACAATGTCCACTTTGCATTAAAAGTTACATAACTAAACGAACAACACTTAATGCCAGTCATAAACATTCATTTTAACTTCTTCATGTTCATCACAGGTGTCATGTTAGTCTTAGAAAAACAGCAAATTTTGAGAAGCAAAATCGAGAAATATTTTAATTTTCCCTCGATAAATAACAGTTTGTGCATCTATTGATTATTTGAGCATAAACTGTGATTGGTATAATTCATGAATTTCCATCACATGTCAGACAAAACTATTAGTTGATGAATTATACAAATACTCAAGATATTTATGAATCAAACTGTTTGTCGCAGACGCAACATAAGACAAAAACTTGTTTACAGTTACAGTGTTTTCAGTTCTTACCCGCGTTTAACTTTTGTGAAGTCAAAGGCAACCTGTCTGTATGAAACAGCTTTCTCATTCAGGTATCGACTATACCTCCTGATAAACGTGGACATGTCATAACCTGGAACAAAGAACCGCAGTAGATAGTTTAAAAAAGACAATCATTTCTTATTTTAATGGCGCATAAATTCAGACTTAAAAATGAAACTGAATAATTATAATCCCTTCGTTACCTTGTAAACCACTTTTGTCCAAAAAATTACTGAGGTTGAATAGTGTATTCCTTGAAGCCAGGTACTGGACAAAACGCTGTAGGAGTAGGAAGATGGTTAAACACAACACCACCACACCATCAATTATTAACACATTAATGCTCAAATAATTTGCGGTGAGGTTATCTTTTTTGGTGTCTCACCTCATTGCCGTAGACCATGAGGTGGTGTGTGGTGATGAGTGACTTAAACACGACCACCCAGCTGGTGTTGGTGGTCCTCTCGAACAACGAGTCGGCCAGTTGGGGAATGTTCACGTTCATCTCGTTGGTGCAGTGGATCAAATCTGAAAGAGAAAGAGAAATAATTCATAAGATCACGAGGTTCAGCTGATCATTGAACAGCAGCGCATCAGTAATAATAGATTATTATTAGGGATGGTTGTACGAGGCTGCAAATCAAGTTGATCAACATTAAATATGTTGAACTTTTCTTCTCCAATATACCTTTTTTTATTTATCACACATTTTGAAAACACACATGCAGGGATGCTGCTAGAGGAATGAGAAATAACAAAACAATCTTTTTTTGGATAATAACACAGAGATAGAGCTGAAACAATTTGTCGACTTACTAATTATGTACAGTTTCCAGCCTCTCTTATATCAGTATTTACAGGATTTCATTGCCTTCTATCATGAATAGACCCATTATCAGTCTGGCCAATATTCAGCATTTTTCTGATTATAAAGAATGATGTTTATTGTTGAGAGTGCAGATTAATCGAGAATGAAAATAATGTTTATTTGCAGCCCTAAATACAGATATTATCCAGCTACTGGTCACAATGTTGTGTTAAACTGTAGCTTGAATGCTGAATTTTCCTGTTCTTTACGGCTAGACTGAAGTTAGAAACAAAATCTCATTACATAATGATACTGAGTTGCTGAGTCATGGTTATTTTGATATTAAATATCACCACATTGTTTGTGTGGTGCCTTGAGGTCTGACCTGAAGGTTTCAGTGTCAGACTGTTCTGGTTTCTGAAGATAGATGTCGATTTATCTAATGTGCAACTGTATTAAGGAAGCAGTTTTTATCTATAACAGACACATTTAAAAGCTTCATCTTGAGCTGGTGCGCAGACAAATACCTGCTGCCTACAAGGAAAAAGTTAAAAGTCTGATCCAAAAACAGTCTCTGATGTGACTCACGCTCATGTCCTCCACAACAGGGTACATGTGTGCAGTTTTTTTTAAATTGGTAACCTGTGAGCAGCATCAAGAAATCTTAAAAGTTGCAAAACCAGACTGCTTCTCATGTGGAAATCATTTGAAGAGCGGTTTGGTTGAGACAAAACTGAAAACGGTGAATGGAAAATGGACAAGACGTCAAAAATGGTTCTCCAAATGATTCAAACATCATCTCTCTCCAAAAAGAGCTGGAAACCTTCAGTGCTGTTGGTCTAATCATCCAAGGCAACATAATCAGTTTCAATTAGGGCTGCGACATCAAGTTCAGACACTGAACTTTATCTGAACTATTTTGATAATCACTTGATTATTTAATTCATTTATGAAGTGCAAATGTCAAACATTCGCTGCTTACAGCCTCTTAAATGTGGGGAATTGCTGCTCCCATCTATTTCATACCATTTTAAACAACAGATCTTTGCGTTTTGGACTGTTAGTATTAAAGAAAAATCCCACTAATAACACAAATGGTTCTAGTCCATGAAATTTATAATCCCAAAGGTCCCAAAACGGAGAAAATCATGTTGAAGTTTGGGGGAACTAACACACAATGGTGCTCAAGCGGTTAAAAAAAACATTTCATCTTCCTACCTTTTGGTCTGTAATCCTGTCAGAGCAGCCTAAAAACTCAAATAAAATTTTGTCTAAATAAATAAAAGTAAGTTGTTAAAAACCCAACATGTGAAATATGTATGCAGGGTTCAGGGCTAACGCTTCACCGTGGTTGCACTGGTGCTACTACTGTAACTTTCTGTAACCTTAATTTAGGTCCACCTCATACTATATTTGAATTAAATCAAGCGACAGATTTTGGAGCACATGTGCAGCCAAAACAGTCGCACCCTGGGGCCTTGGTATGTATTAAATGGCAAATATTAACTCTTTGTGTCATTACACATCACCCCTATTTGCAAAACTATTACAGCAGACGTGACCTCATTTCTATTCAAAATACTCAACAAAACACTGCGACTAAAATGGGGCAACAGCATGTTAAACGTGGATGTTTTCTACATAACATTTGCATAATAAAACAGCAAATCATCTTCCTGTAATGTCAATGCAATCAGAGATCAGTGCAGCAGCAGTAGAAACTGATATTGATATTTTAATTGTTCGACAGAACATCCTTTAACAGACCGGTGTGTAGAGTGCAGGGCATTAAGATGTTAACCATACATGTCCCACTTCCTCTGCTCATATGTTCACCCATGTGCTGGTTGAATGATGTTAGTCAAAGCAGTGCTAACGACCCTGCCATTCACAGCAGTGATCAGACTGACGGGGTAATTGGGCCTCCCTTTCTGTCCTATATTTGACTTTTCAAAAGGCGGGGGAATTTAAGTAGGACAGGATAACCTTCCAGAGAAGCAGCAGCAGCAGCAGCAGCAGCAGCAGTTAGCATGGGTGGCTGAACTGCCCAGAGAAGAAGAGGATGACTGAGAAGAGATGAGCAGGGAGGAGGAAGACAAGGAGGAGGAGGAGGAGGAGGAATATGGGGGAGGAGGATACATTGACAGCACTGACATGTTACAATCAGCCTGCTAAATATTCACAGTGGCTGACATTAATGATGTCAAATGAATTCATGGGTCACAAATGTGTTCATGTAAGAGTCATGACGGTTCATGGTGGTGCTAAATGGTGCGTTAATGTTAAAATAAGGCTGGGTCATATGGTGGGAGTCAATATAAGTCACAACTAATCAATTCAGGGAATCATTATATATTCTGAAAAATGTTTTCATTTATTTTCATATTTTCTGTAAAGCCTATCAAATGAACTGTTTTTCTAAACTTAAATGTCCTTGAAATGATGAATTAAGAGATAACTTTGTGAAATAACATACTACAGCTGATCATAAATACTAAACTTTCATTTTGTGTTGATTATGGCGGCCCCTGTGGACAACAGCAGCAGTGTTTCTACTGCTTCCTGTTTAAAAAACCTGGATCTGGCTAGCAGGTGCATTTGTTTTGCAATCAGGTAAAAGAAAGAAGCAACCTTTTTGTTTTAACACAACAGCTGTGTGCAGGATATATGCCAATGGGGGCAAGTACCTATTTGTGGCTATGTAAGTACTGTAATATGACGATGGTGCAACAAATAGGGGTAGACCTATGATCTGGCCCATATTCAGCATTTTTCAGATTTATCTGTATCAGTGGTTTTTCTGTCAGATTGCTGATAAAATAAAGTAATTAAAAAATGTGCTACTTTGGCTCTGATGCAGTATCCTCTAATACACTGCCCCACCCACAACAGTCTCTGGATGGTAACACGCCACAGTTAAAAGCATATAAACACTGAATAATCTGAATCTGCAAAGCTAAATGTATTAAATAAATGTAACAGAGGGGATGTATAAAGTAGCAGAAAATAGAAATACTCAAGCACCTGAAAATTGTGCTTAAGAACAGTACTTAAGTGAATTGTAGTAAATTGAAAAAGTCCTATCGGTCGACCCCTAATGAAAAAGTAAACTTTTAGTACCTTTCATACACCTAGGTAACATTTAAGCCTATTATTTACAGATTCGCTTAGTCATAGAAATTTTGATGAGAAACTTTTCAACATTCTCCATATTACAGACCTGTCTATGGGATCAGGGACAATTCAGGATCAGTTTTGAATCCTTTCAAATCCTGCAATTCTCTTCATCTGTTGAATAACCGTCCAAGGTTGACTTGTGTTTCTCTGCCCCATGCTCTACCATCTTTTTCTCTAGATGCACCCCAGTATCAGCCATTACAACAAAACATAACCTTAACAATAAAATTCTGCTAAGAAAAAATCTCCTTCTGATTACTTTGAGATGGCTTACATACCACTCACTGCAAAGCTTTGCATGGGAAATCGTAAACATAGGCTCTTCACCTTTGCGTGCTGTAAACTGTTTCGACGCAATGGCAGCCATTAAGAATAACCATATAGATACAATTGGTCTTCTCGCTGATGGCCCCGTTTGCTTATGTAGTTCATTGGAGACATCTGCATTAAATTTAATAAGTCTAATAACTCCTTGTAGTACATTTAAAGCTAATTTATCGGTTTATAATACTATCATTATAATTTTGTTGTGTTTGTAGCACTGATTACCAAACATAAGCGAGAATCGTGTTTCCTTAAAGGTTCCTTGACGCTATTCCACCAATCGACAGGTGGAGGTAACGTGCTGAGAGATGCAGCAATAAGTCAGTAAAGGCAAAGAAGAAGACTGCAAGCTAGTTAACATGGATGTAAACAATGCAGCATAAAATTACTTAAAATCAGATTTGCAAGTGTTAAAACAAGCATTTTGAGGACAACAGCTGTGGACATTAGTGGACATCTCCGTCAATTTATAAAACCAAATGATTAATCAATTGATGGAGAATCTGGTCATGTATTCAGCAGCATTCGCGGCCATCCTACATTTGAGCTAAGGTGAATATATGATAACACTGCCCAGCTCTTACCATGCATGAGGCTTTGAATCAAACTTTAATACTGTTTTGGCACGAGACCAAAATATGTCCGGTGCAGTGAGTAGTTCTAAGTATAGCCCGATCGATACAAGTTTTTGAGACCAGTCCTGATGTTTCAGATGTGTATATCGGTTTAAATTCATTTTCCTGATTTAACATTTGAGAGGTTTGGCTTCTTCTGTTTTACTTAAAAAGCATTTAGCCATATCCAGCCATAGTTGTGCATTCCTTCATCCCAAAAACTTTCTTTAAACTAAGAAAGGGTCAAACATAAAATGGGATGGGTCAGAATGGCCATAAATAACACTTATGCAGGGTTTTCCCTACTATTGTTAGGTTTGGGTGCAGCACCTAAGCCGTTCTGGGCATCTCATAAGCTGAATGAATGTAAAATTAATTTGGAGAGCATAAAAACTAACAAAAAGGACTTTTCCCAGATAATGGTGTAATTAGTCCCCAGTGGACTTATTTAGCAAGTTATGTTATTAAGCCTCTTAGTTTTTGGTGATTTATTATCCGCTCTGACTTTACCAACTTTTTGTGAACCGATATATTAATAAATGGTCCAAAATGATGTAATATTGTATATTTTTTTGTGAAAATGTAAAACATTGTCTTGTCGGAGGTCTCCCAAATCTTTTGTCAAGTACATGCACCTCAGTCTTTCACAAATCTAGGGATAGCATCGTTATAACATGCATATTAAGGAATAATAAAACATTACCACTTCTATTCTGTCAGAAAACATTAATCTTAATTAAATAAATCAATATAGAATTATTAAACAGAGTTGCTGCTGTGCCTCATCTGGACTCCTTTAACGTATGCCTCAACATGAAGCAAGAGGACACCGTGTTATTCAGTACAAGTATACGTCAGTCACGATGAGCCGACAGAGCGTCACTCTGCCAACTTTCACTCATCTCTCCTCAGGGGAGTCAGCTGAGCCGCACAACAGGTGGGGAACCTGTGATTTAAACACCAGGCCAAAATATTCACAACTAAAGATGCCACTTTTCTGCTCCATTTCACTCCACAGACTTGGAGTGAGTCTTGGAGTCTGAAGATACAGCACACACCTTTCTCCTGGACTGTTACTGAACTCTTATGATGATGCAGAGCCTTCATAAAAGATAAAACCACTTTCATTACTGCCATCTTGCATTTGCAAGTGGAGATCGATGTGCTGAAAATCAACCACTGCTGTATCTCTGAGTACAGACAGGCAGTGACTCCTCAGTGAGTGCATCAGACTAATGATCACACAAAATTTAAGCCTCTTATGCTTACATCAGGGCACATATAGAGGAGTCTGATATCCTGAGTGAAAGGAAGGGAAGACCTCTTTTGTTAGACCTCAGCCACAAACTGTGATTCGTACCCTTAAAGGATAAGTTCACCCGAAAATAAAAATTGTCCACAAAACGTTTCTGGAGCTTCTGAACAACCGAAGTAGAAGGAGACTTGTTTTAAAATGTAAAAAAACAACATAAAATGCTCCATACAGCTCGTCCAGCATAGTCGAAGTCTCCGGAAGCCCTGGGATCCAACATTTATTTGAAAAAGATGTGATTTACATCCCTGACATGCAGTCGACAGGGTGCACGCAAACAGGTTTTACCTGAGCAGCTACAGTGAAGATTCTGGCTCAAAGGAGGGCCTAAATATTTTTTTTAAAACAAGTCCCCATCTACTTCAGTTGTTCAGGAGAACGCTGCGATGCTGTTTTGCTGTGAAGCTCCAGAAATGTTTAGACAGGGATGTGGTTTTAAAACGTAGGAAAAACCAACTGAAAATAAACACAAAGTGGCTCCATACAGCTCGTCCAGTGTAATACAAGCCTACAGAAGCACTGAGACCCAAAACTGATTTGAAAAGACATTATTTAATCCCTTTCTGTAACCTGAAATCTTCACTGTAGCTACTACGCTAAAAGCATTAGCGCGCAACCTATTTGAAGTGGGTGCAGGAGTTCAACAGCACGTGTAAATAACATCTTTTCGAATGAGTCTTGGATTACGCCAGACGAGCTATATGGAGCCATTTTATAGGCTTTTTTGGTCATTTTTTTTAGGTTTTAAAACAAATCCCTGTCTACTTCAGTTGTTTAGGAGAAAGCTGTGACGCTCTTTTTGCTGTGAAACGTTTCGACGGGGATGGGGTTTCAAATCATTAACAAAAACAACTGAAAACAAACATAAAATGGCTCCATACAGCTCATCCAGGGTGATACCCAAAATTTGATTTAAGAAAATGTTATTTACACCCTTTTTAAAGCTGAAATCTTCACTGTAGCTACTACGCTAAAAGCACTAGCGCGCAACCTATTTAAAGTGGGTGCAAAGGGGGTCTTTTCAGAACAATTTGGGATCTCAGGGCTTCTGTCGACTTGGACGAGCTGTATGGAGCCATTTTATGCTTATTTTTACGTTTTAAAAACAAGTCTGCGTCTACTTCACTTGTTCAGAAGCTCCAGAAATGCTTTGAGGACTAAGAAACTTCATTCGACTTTCCAATCAGACAGTGACTGAACTTTAATTTTTTGGGTGAACTCATCCTTTAAACCTCATCAGGCCTCTAACAGCAGGTGTCATGTAGCTGAAACAGACACCTGTCCTGCTGCAGGTGCATCAAGATGGGAGCTGGATTTCCAGCATTCCTGTAAATGTTAAATCAGGGCCTGTGTGTGCAGGGGCCCTTTATACCTACACTGATTTATTTCATTTTTGTCAAGGTTTTCCTGTTAGTTTCCTGTTAAACATCCTTTTATCCTCATGTGTTAGCATGTGAGCTAAACATTTAACCTATAAATGAATGAGTGATCGTGAGAAAGACAAGAGAGCTAGCTAGCAAAAAACCAGACAGCTAGACAAGCTAGTTTTAGATGCCATAAAAATGGCAATAACAAATAAAATTTCTGCAAACTATCACAGCTTTCTACGTGTTTAAAAGCGTATTAATTGCGTGTAGGAGTGTGTCAACAAGGCCTGTCCGCGATGTAAAAAACAATATAATCTCCCACGAACATGAACAAGCAGTAACTAGCATATTAGCTAGCATATCCTGAGGCTTTGTGGCCTGGTGGCTCCTCCATCGCCATAACTGTTTCTCTGCGGTGATTTAACCCTGAAATACTACGTTTAAAACACACACAGACAAGTTTTAAATCAAGGTACTCACAATCCAAGTGTTTCTTTTTCGGGCCCATGACTTCGTGAGTGGTGGCCTTGCATACTGTTTTCGACACGGCGGATCCCGTTACACTGTGCTGGGCTGCAGTTATCCGGTCCGTAATGCTCTGCCCCGACATCTTCGCTCATTCAGCGTGACAACAACAAAAAAAAAACCACACACAGGACTCTGAATGAAGTCGAGCCTCGTCTGGGGTTTTGTCTTTTTTTCTTCTTTTTTTTAAAAAAGAAAGAAAATAAAACCTCCACCTCGTCCGCAACCTTGCCGGACCCCCCCAAACTCTTTATCTCCCCACCTTCCTTCCTTCCTCGGTGGGAATGAAATGAGCAGCTAGGCTATGGCAGACTGAGACCAGAGGAGGGCGGAATAAAGAGGAGCTCGGTCCGACAACAACAACACACACTGATAACGTGAAAAATGTTTCTTCTCCGTCGGTTCAGGCTCATTCAGATGATCTCTGGGACGCCGTGATAGCGGGATCCGCTCGCTGACTCATCCGACCCGGGTCTCTGTCTCGCTCTCATCCCGATGTGGCACACCGGATCCCTGCCTTGCCTCCGCCGCTCCGCCAGTCGTCTCCGCTGCTCCTCCTCCTCCTCCTCCTCCTCCTCCTGCCGCTGCCGCCGCTGCTCGGCTTTAAAGCGCTATGAAAGGGGGAAAAAAAGAGAGCACGGAGCAGTGAGTGAGGAGGGGAAATGGCGGGCCTCAGCTCTCGGCTCTCGGCTCTTCAACACCGCCCCGCAGACCCTGGATCAGATCTGACACCGCGGGCCCGCTGTGGTGCAGGTGGACACGGGCTGACCGCAGTCCAGCTGGAGGAGGCAGGAGAGGAGAGAGGCGAGCCAGAGGCCTGGAGGAGAGGATGAAGCCTGTATTGATTGAGGAGTGGACGTGAGAGCAGCCTGCAACAGGCCTGACAGTGAAGGAATGACACACAGGACTTTATAATGCTCAGTAAAAGTGACCTTATTTCACTTTATTGCACTGTAATAATACTGTAATAAAGACTGAGTGATGTTGTGTCTGTATACAGTCCAAGAGAGACATTTTGTGCCACTCAAAATTGGCATTTTAATGATTTTTAATCAAAGATATAAACCAGAAATGTGGCATGTTTATTGCCTTGTGTACTTACAGAAGCTGACTAGACACCCTGGCACATTTCAGTACCAGGCTACTGCTATGTGAGTACAATTAGGCCTGTGCACTGTACACTATTGGAGCCAAAATTCAGCTTTTTTCTGATAAATGACTCACAATGAAGTGAAGTCATTTAAAAATGTAAAAGTGTTGAGTAACTAAGGAGTAAAAAGTTTAATATGCGCCTCCAAAAAGTAGTGAGGAAATGAAATGAAAGCAAAAAAAAGTGTGACAAGATGCCCTGGTCTCCCCTACTAACTTTACTTGAGTATGTCTATTTTATGGTACTTTACTGACACTCGATTATAATTATTTATCTAATTTTTCTCGACTTTAAACTTTCATTTATTTGCTAGCTGTAGTTACTTAAGATATAGATCAGGTAATAATGTTTGATACGCTACTTTAAGTATATTTTGATTCTAAAACTTCTGTACTTTTACTTGAATGACCCTTTGAATGCAGGACTTATATATATATAATATATTATGAGTTGTGTTATTACAAATACTTACATTTTTGCATTAAAGTAATTTCACTGAGTCAGTTTTTTTCTCGCCACTGTCGCCTATTGCTGGCTCGTGATGGGAATTGTTGAGTATCTGAGAGTATGCCCCGATTCAAAAGTGTCATGGGATGACTTTTGTTGTGAATTTGCACTATATAAATATAATTTACTTTAGTTGACTGATGTTAAAAAAAATGTTAAAATTCACTAGCTATTGCTTGGCTTTATGTGTTTCTGTAAAGCAGAAGTTTTGTTCATTTTACTACAAACTTATTACCTTTTACTTTCTGCATTAAACAGGTCTTCCTTTTCCCTGCTTGTCAGTTTGGGTCATACAGATCAAACCTCTTTGTATTTTCTCAATAACCTCTGTTAATTTAATATTTTTACATTTGTTTCTTGTGTCTGTTCTCCATGTGAAGAGCTTTGTTAGGAAAGGTTCAACACAAATAACATCATTATTGGTTCCTTTGCACTCGATCAGCTGCTTCATACAACCGGATGTTCGAAGGAATATTCATGCTGAGATTTAGGTTTTGTCCACACCTCTTAAGCACAAGAATAAAACAATCAATGAGACAAGAGTGAAAAATGAAAATGTAAAATTATCCCTTAAAGAAACATTATGTGACTTTTTAACCATAAAATAACAGCTTCAAAATCATGTTGGTACAGTGTCTTATAACAGAGTGAATGGTGTCTCTGTCTCAGCCTCTCCGCCCCCCATCACTTGTTTCTGCACTGTGTAACTTCAGTGAGAGGGTAGCATCACAGCGTTACATACATGTTTACTTCAAGATACATACATAGTTTTCAGGGCCAAATCGTACAAGATTACAATTTCTACATAATGTTGCTTTAAGTAAAGGGCTAGGGTTAAGAATCGCAGTGTAGAAATAGTAAGAATCTGAATGAATTAAAAATACATAAGTATTAGCATCAAATGTAGCCTTAAAGTACCAAAATGTAAAAGTACTAAAGTACTCATATCATATATTATATATTATCATGTCAGTTTATATCATCACTTGCCTCTTTTACTTGCCATTTTTATTGTATATTCATTACTATTTTTATGTATATTTATCTTTATCTATCCTATTACTTTTTTTTATGTTGCGCATAGTTTTTCTACTTGCTAGTAGCTACTTTGTCTTTGTGCTGCTGCAACACTTGAATTTCCCCTCTGGGAATCAATAAAGGATTATCTTATCTTATCTTATCTTATCTTATCTTATCGTATCGTATCGTATCGTATCTTATTCTATGACTGGTTTGTAATTATGGATTAATTACTGTGTAATTATCATTAATGTCGCAGCTGGTAAAGACAGACCTAATTGTAACTTCTTTATATACTGTTGGGGAGTTTAATCTATAATACTACATCATAATTCATTATCTGATGATGTTTTGTCTTCATGATTTTAATCTGCACAGTAACTAAAGCTGTTTGTTGAATATAGTGGAGTGATAAGAATAACATTTGCCTCCAACATGTACTAGTAGAATTATACAGTAGCATAAATGTAATTACTCAAGTACAAGTACCTCAAAATTGTACTTGAAGTACATGATAAAATAGTTGCTCCCCTGTGCAGAGGTGCTGATCACACAGTGAACACACGGGGGCAGCACAGTGCCACCAAACATAAAGTCGACCATGTTATAGATTCTGTATTGTGTTAATGAAGCCCTCAAACTTAAAGTGACAGTTTACTGTAAATAATCCAATCATACATACATTCATCCATGAAAATATTACATAAAAAATATCCAGTTCTTTCTTTGATTTGTCACAATAAATAAAACTTTATTTTTCTGATTAAAAGATTATTTTAAATCAAATTCAGTCTTACAACCTTTTATCTAATGTATTTAATGTATTTTTAGATACTTTATCTACAAGTTTTAAAGAACAACACATCAAATCTTAGCCTGGTTTCCTCAGCCTCATTAACAATAAAAAAAGTGTATGTTTATACATTTTTTATTCTAACACAAACAGATAAATCTGCATTAATCTGCGTCTAATCTTAATCTTAAATCATGTCTCCAGGTGTATGTATATGGATACCTGAACTGTATGAGCCACAAACATAGCTTCAGTGAGTGATATCCTTGACAAGGTCATGTTAAAAGAAGCAGCAGTGCTGCTCACATGCTGTTCTCTTAATACAGGGTTGGGTTTCATACATAAACAATAAGTCAAGCCCGTTGTTTTCTCTCCTCACCTGGGAATTTTTATCCTCACCAGGTTGTTTGCAGCCTGACAAAAGATGCAGACATGAGGCCTCTAGAAACCCCTCTCACTCTGAAATGAAACTGGTAAAATCACCTTGAGAAACAAACTCTGTTCTTTTTTAATAATCTGCATCATTATGATAAAATTTTAATAATTTATTGTCTCCTTTTTTCATGTTTTTTTTTCACGCTTCAAATATAGTCTGTGGCAACAAGCTAAGAATGTTTTAACCAAGGTTTATTGTACAAAGCCCCTTTTTTTAAGGTAAAAAAAGGGGGTTTCTGGAAACATTACTCACTGGGGCTCAAATCACAGCGCTGTCTTTGATGAGGGCTTCACTTTCCTGCCTGTGTTAAAACTGCAGAGTCAGATTACAGCCTTACTCTCACGGGGTTTGTGATGCAGCCCAGATTGTGCGATGTAGATGTCTGTTTGTTGAGTCTGGATGTTTCGGGTTGATCAGATAGAGACGACTCTATCAGGCAGATCTAAGTGTGGCGGTTGGTCCTGAGCCATTAAAAGTCTCTGAGCACAACGACCTGCTGGAAACATTCACAAAGCTCAGGAGAGTTGTGACTCAAGGTATCACGGTGTGTGATAACGAAGCTTTTCCTGCAAGCTTGTAACATTTAAGGTGAGATAAGGGAGCTTCTTGTGATCAAATCCCAAATGCACAGGTCATGTATGATGAAAATTACAATGAAGATGATACACAAGACGCTGAGCATTGTTATGCTTGTGTGGGTGTATGTTTTCTCACACACCTCACCTTATATCTTAAAGACAGTCAGGTGACTTAAGCATAGAAGCGGAGCACGTGGCTATATATCGGCTAAATAGGTCATTTTCTGGGTGGGATTTGTAAAATAAGCAGCATGGTAACAAGTTCACCATATGTATTCATTACATGTGCATGTGGCCACCTGATCCTGTTTACTCTGAATGGCACTTGTCTGCTTGGAAGCTTTTCATATTTGATTTCAGCCCTACTTCATCAGAGGGGCAGGTGAGCAGCAGTGAATAGCAAACACCTGCAGGCAGCTGTGTTTCTCAGGGCCCGTATGGCTTTAAGTCCGGATCTGAGCGTGGCACGTGAGGCCACGATGAGTCAACACTGAGTGACGCACAGGAGATGTGTTACAAGAGGGCTACTGTATCATGGGTGGGAGGTGAACAAATATCCTCCAAGTATATAATATTCCATGTGTGCTCACAGATCAACGTACTTATTGTTGAATTCAGTGACAAAAAAACCTTCCCTATACTGGTTTTACTTATTGAATGAACACATATTGAAAAAGACATGCATCAAAAGTTTCTAAAATTATTTTTTTAAGCTTTTTAAGTATTGAGATGGGCCAGCACTGGGCCAGATCAACCTGCCGGGGTTGCCCCGGGGCAAAAAATAAAGGAGCTTATAAAAAAGAGCAACCTGTTTGGCTCAGAGTCCCAAAAACAGTATTTCTACTTTTGTTCTAGACCTCTGTTACAACAGACATTGTATGAAAAGGACTACTAATAACATGGGACGATGGATTTCCAAAAAGACAGCCAAAGAATATGCAAATAAATGCATGTTTCCATCCTCAGCTGTTATGTAAATATTAGGAGTTGAGCGTGTGAGATAAACTTTTGGTGGCTTTAAACCACCAGGAGATTACTGAAGGACCATTCAAACCTCAAACAATGGAAAACAATGCGGAAAATATTATGGAAAAATGACATTTCGGTTTGTTTTGCGAATCAGTGTGAGGAAGGTTCAAGTGTCCTCATCTCTCCACACAGAGTGATTGTTTTCGTCTCTTCAGTGGAAGCTCGGGTGATGTTTAACTACATCATGAAACATTTGCTGTCTTTTACAGTTTGAGATAATTTGTGATTAACCACAATTTTTTCCTGACCTTTACTATTCAAAGCAGTGAACCAGAGAAATAAAACATTATTTTCTGTTCACAGACATTCACTTACACACATACAGTACATTCGGTTACATAAAACACAAATAAACACACCCACACATCGGCAAAACTCTCTGAATTGGATGTAAAAAGCAGATTTATCCTGTCCACAGTTTACATCTCTGCTCTGTGTGTGTGTAGCTCAGCCCCACCCTCAGTCAAACAGACACAAAGACCTGCAACTCTTGAAGACAGTCTGCGAGCAGAGAAGAGCGACAGAGACAGTGATATAACTGGTTGCTACGTTTTTTATAGAGTCCTAACCTCACACTGTTATTAGCTTGGGGCTACAAACCACAGGTCAATGTGTGACACATCCCAGAAACAGTGAAATACTAAGAAAAATGAAACTACAGGTAGAAGGCAGGTTATCAACACACTTCTAATGAGCCTGAGGGGGATTACTTTTCTATGAGTCTATGCATTTTTTTTTCAAGAAAACACTGCATATTATACCTTTAACCGTAATGTAGTTGCTGTGCACAGATATGCCAAAAATCAATTATTGTTTTCATTAGTACTGAACACATTTTCACCTAAATGAAAAGTCATCGATCACCAAACACAATGAACGTCTGCACTGAATGGCAGTTCATTCAACATGTATTGTTTTTACTCTGAATTAATCAGTGTACCTGGAGTTTTGCAGCATTTTTCAATATTGATGTTCTTGTGTGG
The DNA here is from genome assembly GCF_965226575.1 of Pagrus pagrus. Lineage (NCBI taxonomy): Eukaryota > Metazoa > Chordata > Actinopteri > Spariformes > Sparidae > Pagrus > Pagrus pagrus. Next base: position 11,379,378 of record NC_140188.1, read on the forward strand.
AGAAAGGCTTGTGTAACAATAATATGAACTGAAATATTGAAGGTGTCAGCGCTAGATTTTGACAGCGAGACTCTCTATGAGACAGGGCATCAACATTGAGGACCACATACTACATAATTTGTGTTGTGTTATATAAGTTCACAAAATTTGAAATTAAACAAAATAACTGCAAAGTCATTGTCATTCAAGCAGATTGGGGCTTCAGGGAATATGTCCGCTTTGCCCAGTTGTTAAATCATCATTGTGGCTGTAGATGTGTCTAATGCAGCATCTGGTTTCTCAGAGAAAAATTCATAACAACAGGAGAGCAAAAAAAAAATTTGGAAAATCTACAACTCTCTGACAACTGGGCAGACTCCATCTGCTGGGGAAGATTGTGTGATACGACTGAAAGATCCTGAAAAAGCTAATAAATGGACCTTGTGACCATGAAGACAGATTGCTCATGCAAGAGTGCACCCAATAGAAACAGGCCGTGAAACTACTTGCTGTGCAGTATTCTGTCTTTCTGTTGAAATAAAGACTTTAAAGGGAAAGGAAAATAATCAGAATGAAAGAAAGTGAGAAAGAAAATAAGCTGTTGGTTGTGTCGTCAATCAAACAGCCGCAAACTAGGCTGTTATTGATTGAATCCACCAATCAAATGAGTCACGAATTGGATTAGTTTCCAGCTATTTCTTCTTGGTGCTTTGCTTGTAATCTTTTCATTCTTTTGTAACATATCACACTGAGGTTTTACTAGAAATAAAACAAGCCATTTTAGAGGATAAGGCTGACACTGTATACTTCATTTTCTTACAATTCAACAAATCACATAAAAAGACCTAAACCAACAATTAATTGATCCGTCTCGGAAGCATTGACTGTGTAGTCAAGGCCAGAAGATATACCTTATTCCTCTGGCCAGAAAACTGCCAAGAAAGCATAAACATCCACAGTGATGCACTGGTTGACATGTCCTTCATTAAAATGAACATGGGCACTGTAGTTTTTTTGAGTAAATCCCTCAAACACCATCCTGCTGCTGTAAATACTCACAAGAGCAAAATATGTATCAATACGCTGCTGGAATTAGTTCCCAAGAATTACTTCTGTTAGAGTAATGTTTGCTTGAAACTACAATGCCTAGGTAAAGATTCATGGTTTAGAGTCTCATGGTTAAGTTTTGGGGGACTGACTATTGACTCTTTTTACAGGATTTATTAATTGACAGCAAGAAAACTAGACAGCATCTTGTGATGGGATCACAGCCTTGATGCTCATCAAGATGTTGATGTTGCTATCCACGAGTGCCCAGTTGTCATTACTACATTATTACATCAGTACTCAGCTGTGCTGTAGTTATATTTTTCTAAATACCAGAGCCCGTCTAAGGTGCAAGCACAAGGTTTTGTTATGGCTTTATTTAAAGGTCACGTAACCACAGTTCCTTCTGTACAATACTTAAGCAAAGGTACACTCCACCACTGAGTTGACATCATGAATCATTCAACACACCTTAAATGTCAATATTGCACCTTTGACCATTCTGCTAGATTTTATTTTGTTGGGCTTTTTTTGGCGGATGCTTCAGTGATGATTAAATCTGTAAGAGCTTAACATGTATTTGATTTTCAACTGGATTATGCAAACTGTGAACATTTTTTTCCCTATAGAGAAAAACAGTGGTGCAGTAGTGCTCTGGTGTAATCCAGCACCACTACATCTACAGTACTCAGTAATTATGAGCTGGGCCACACCCATCTTTGATCTCAACTATACACCTGTATACGAATGTGGGCCAGGGGCGTAAAGCGTGAGGCCATCCCCCTTAATTATTGACCCCTTGTTTGCACCGGGACCATCTTCAAACTCTGCCTTCATTTTATTTTTTCTTCTGGCCTTTGACTTTTTGGCCTTTGGCATTGGACAGGACAGTTTAAGAGTGACAGGAAATGGGATGAGAGAGGGAGGCATGTCATGCAGCAGAGGTCCACAGGTCAGAGTTGAACCCAAGGCCATTGCGGCGGGGACAAAGTCTCTGTACAAGGGGCGCAGGCTCTACTAAGTGAACTACCACAGCGGCTTTCATTTTTTCTTCAATTTGATGTCAACTATTTGGACTGTAACTTGCAGGGTTATGATGCGATCCCGCTCGCAAAATCTGTCCACAGACAGACATATAGCTGGCAAAATGCTCAAAATTGCTTCTGTGGTATTTCCAACTCCAATAGGTGTCTCCAGGGCCCAATTTGCAAGGATGACACACACAAATACAGACTCACAAGGTGAAAACATTACCAGCCAAAAGCTGATGCAGCTTGTAAATATCCTTTTACGACTGCAATGCCTGTCTTTACACCTCTTTAGTGTTGTAAAGATCAGTTTAAAGGTCAAAGAACTCTGCAGAAGCGGAAGGACTTCTTTCTTCTGATACAAGTTCAACATATTAATATTGTTTGGTTGCTTGTACTGCAGCAACATTAAAAGGTGAGCGGGTTATCTGGAGCCAGAGTAACAAAATGTAAAGCAGACTTTAAGATTCCTCTGTTACCCTCTGCAACGCTGAACACACCGTGCTGGAGCTCTACACACCACTGAATACCTTTACTCTAAGTGATGCCTTGTGCATCACAATTACCCACACACAGCCCTGCATCAGACCGTGAGTTGACTTTTATGTTCATGTGAATGTGGGCCGCAGCAGCAGCCGATGACAGCTTAATTCCTGGGATGGGCCCCCCTCGCTGAGGCCCACCATTTGTCTGAGCTGACAGACGGAGATCAGGCTGAGGAGAGATGAGTGGGAACCCTCCTAGCGCGCTCAGGTTTCTGGGCGCTGTGAAAAGATTTGTCCAGGCCATTCAGATCTGATGGAGTTTCCCATGTTCAGCACCGCAGTGAGGTTTTTTGTCAAAGTGTTTGGATAATAAGCCCCTCTATCTTTCCCATCTCAGCATAAACAACAGGTACCAAACAGGTACACGTAAGGCTGATGTTGTGTTTAGTTTAAGTCCTTGATGCCACTGAGAACTACACGCCACAGTGTTGAACCTTTCTCTCGTCACAAACCGGGGGAAGCAAGGTCCCAAACAATTACTCTGGAAGAGGCAGGAAACAGGTGAATTGGGGGTAGAGACAGGGGAGTGGGATGAAATGAGCTGGAAAGAGGGGTGACCTCAGTTTAAAAAGGGTTGGGGAGGAGAGGTTTTGGGCCAACATGAGCATCTGAGGTAAAAGGGAGCAGAGGGAGCAGGATAAGAAGGATTAGGGGACGTGGGGAAAGAAGGTTGTACCACTTTGATAGAGGTCAGAGCGACCGGCAGACGAGGACAGGCAGGCGAGCATTGTTTTTTGAACATCTAATTTTGAGTCAAGTGCTGTTTTAGAGGAATGTGGTTAATGCAATGTTGACCTTGTGAAGATGACAGCGGAAAAACGTCTCTCGAGTGCTGAAATGACACGAACGTGCTTCGTCTTCCTGCTGATGAGTAATGCCGTCTCGGTCTCCACACAGTTTAATGGGTACAACTGTGACGCCAGCTACCACAGCAGGTTTCCTGGTGAGAATACAACACACACACTCTTCTGTTATTCAGCCTACAGCTGTGGAATATATACAGCTTTAATACATGGTTCATTACACACTGTGATGAGGCTGTAAGCAAATAAAAGGACAATTTTGTTAAGTCAACGGTTATAACATCGCTTATGAAGCATCTGTTACTGCTGTATAGATGGTTAATGAATGCTTACACACATGAACAAGGCTTACAGAGTGTTTATTTATTTATTTTTTATCATGTTATTAAGGATACAAAAGTTATGGATGCCTAATAGGAGGAGATTTAAAGGGCTTTAACTTGATAGAAATAATGTTCTTATGTCAACTTAAAATGACGTTATAAAGTGCTTAAAACCATTTATGATTATAAGTGCTTAATTGGGTACTTAAAACAAAGGGTTATCAGTACAAACGATAATGGAAAGTGCAATTTACTCGAGTACAGTTTTAATGGTAATAGTACTTGTGCTTTATTTTGATGTTTCACAGCTTAGAGTAGCAGTAAAAATACTTTACTACATTTACATCAAAACAAATAGGTTGATAAAAATATCTCTAACTTCTTACATTTCAAATACCAAATGAGCTCCACTTGAACCATCTACACGGTAAAATCTGACAAGATGACTTTGAAAAATCAAGGAAACAGAGTATTTCACGTAAAGTAGACCAATAAGTTTAAGTTGCTAAAACTTTTTAGCTCGTACAACTTAAAAATAAGAGTCTACCTTATTTTGTAATTCTGAGGAAATCGGTTTCCTGACTTTTTTAAAGCAAAGCGAACTTTTAAAATGTACAGCGTAGAGCATCTACTGTAAATGATGTACATGCAGTACATTTGACAGTTGCCTTTAAGTAAAACTGAACAGCGTGGCTTTTTGAATATTTCTCTCCATGTCACAGTTTCTACTGAGGAAACTGAGTTCATCGAAAAATGAGTTTTGATCTCAAAATACATTTTAAAAGTGGACAGGAGAACGATTACCTGAGAATCTCCAATGAAATGAATCTATATAATGTAAGTTATAAAAGCTACTTTAAAATTATTAGTCTACATTACATGAAAATTTGGAGGTAATCAGATTCCTAGATTATTTTAAGTAAAGTCACATTGTTAGACTTTAAAACTTGTGCATTTTCGAAGCTGTTTCTTTGTGTAGAAATTTACTTTTGATTGCTGTAAGAAATTAATATTAATATATCTGTATTATTCCACCAGAATTTTATTCCTGACAATATGAAAGGTCCTTCAAACAAACCTTCATGTTGGGAAATGAATAAGTTTTGAGCAGCTGCCTGAAAAGATAAAAATTAAAACAGTTCTAAATAATTAACATATTTTGAGACACTTTCCCTTTGGTGTCTGCAACTCTGCCTAAGGCCTTAATATGGAGACTACAATAACAAAACAATATAAAATTTAAGAAAGTAACACGAACACATCTCTGATAAGGACAAACTTTGAAGGAACCATATCGGCTGCGATCCATAAAACACTCAGTGGTTGTGGTTTTAATCTGTTCTTATTGATGCTTCTGTAAACGGGCTGATTTGGCCTCTGAGCGCCGTTGGTTGTCTCGTTTTGCTCTGAAACTTCACATCTGAAAGTGCAAATCGTCAGATCTCCTTTAAAGCCGATGAATATTAATGACTGTCTCACCTTCACAGCAGTGTTTGCGTTTAAGTTACTATTTAAAGTGTTTTTTCTCAGCCCACTGTATCTAAGTTACAAGGTAATATAGAGAAAAATCCTGGTCTTTATGGTTCAAGAGTCCAGCTGGGTTCCAGCCTCACCATGTAATCAGGGACTATTTTACGCCTCAGATGTCAGATAAGAGGTAAAGTAAGGCGGCAGTGCTCTGGGAGTCAGGGGCCAGTCTCACCGCACTTTCAACACATTTCCCTCTAAATTTCAAATTGCATAGATTTCATTTTCAATCCAAATCAACACTTGTGACCCACGCATGAGCATTTATGTATCTGCAATTTGAGTGATAATCATTATATAAAAATGTAGGGAGCGAGCACAAACTGCTTTTGTAACACAAAGTTAAAAAAGCTATGTTAAATTTCTCTGCCTCCAGGCGAGCGTGACATCAGCGTGTACTGCGGCGTTCAGACCATCACCTTGAAGATCAACTTCTGCCCCGTGCTCTTCTCCGGCTACACCGAGGCAGATCTGGCCTTGAATGGTCACCACAGCGATGCCCAATGCCGTGGCTTCATCAACAATAACACCTTCCCCACGGCGGTCCTGTTCAGCATCAGCCTCAGCACTCTGGAGGCCTGCGGTAACAGCCTGGTGGTAAAGAATACACAAACACAAGAGCAGGGTTTTAATACAATCAATAAGCTACTCGATCGTGTTGTTTATCGATTTGGGAGAAAGCAAAGGGACACGGCTGAGATGTTTCTCTCTGCAGGTCAGCACAGCCTACGGGGCCAATGCCTATGGGAACATGTCGCTGGTACAAATTGGGAATGTCTCGGGTTATATCGACACCCCTGACCCACCAGCTATCATCAGCTACCTGCCTGGTTTGTTGTATAAATTCAGCTGCAGCTACCCGCTGGAGTACCTGGTCAATAACTCCCAGCTGGCATCGTAAGTCTCTGCCGACAGAAAACCTTGACCTTTGAGGATTTACTCACGGGATTTGGGGTTACGATTCATTCATTTAATCAGGAATTAATTAAGATTTGTTAATTGTTCTGCTAAACTGTGGCAGCAGCCTGGTTGAAAAGCCTGCGTGGGTTCGTGCCTCGTGGTATTGTGAGAGCCATTTATTTCAGAATGCAGGTGTACACATCTCTGAACTGTCACGTAAATAAATAAATGAAAATGGCAAAACTCTGCTTTCAAAGTAATGTTGATGAAATTAACGTGCACAAAAGATGAATTATGGAGAAATGGTTAAATACGTATGCTGCATTTCTTCACAGCTCCTCTGCTGCTGTGTCTGTCAAGGACAGCAACGGTACATTTGTGAGCACGTTGAGTATGATCCTGTACAACGTGAGTACGCAGCTGTGTTCAACTAACTTACTTATGCATAATAATTTCCCTACAGCATTGAACTGTGACGTCTATGAACATTTTTCATGAGGTGAAACACATTTTTGTCTTTCATGAATCCGTTAAAGGTGCCCTATGTGACAATTTCTATGCATTAATCACTATTTTATTGGCCAAATGTGAGCAGATGATGAAGAATGAGACCTTCGCCGTGTCTCAGTGGCCTATACAGTCCTGTGGATGATTTGTTTAGTAGTTTAATGCTGCTGGACTGTGAGTTTCTGTCGACTTTATACACGTTCTCGTCTCAGTGCCCCTCTCTCTGCTCCACTAACAGAAAGCAATAGCTGATGTTAATTTAGAAATAAAGTCTGCAAACATAAACGACTGACTTACAGCACAACACAGAAGCTCCACAGAGCCCCTTTCACTATTTTAAGAAGTATTTCACCAGATTTGTCTGGTTTCTTATTGTTTACAAGACCCATTAAGACCAAAACCATCAATGAATTGTATGTTCCTTCACCATGATGAAAAAACTAAACTATATTTGTCTAATTTCTAGAAAATTAAGTAACGTTTCCTAAAACTACAGTGCCTCACACTTTTGTTTTATAAAGGGATTTATTGACGAGGTATCACTTTACAATAACCATTATTAATAAATGGTAAGATTGTAGTTAATTAAACTTTAGTTAATAGTTATAGTACCATGAACAAACAATGACATGCTTTATGAACCATTTGTTAAGCTATTGGTTATTGTAAAGTTGCAACTGATGTAATGTGATGAAATAGGCCTTATACTTTAACGCTCATTACGTCAGGACTGAGCCCCTCTTTGACGTTCAAACGTTTCTTATTTCGAGTGAAAAACAAACCATTTTTCTTTTCCTTTTCTTCTTCCTCTCTCCATTTTTGACTCTTCCCTGCTCAGGATTCAACGTACAATCAGCCTCTCTCCATCCCCATGGCTGGACTGGCTCTGAAAACCAGAGTATTTGCCGCTGTGAAAGCCACAAACTTGGACAGACGGTACCCGCTAACATCCAGCTTTTTCACTATCACATATTGATTTTCAGATATGATAAATCTTAGAAGTAGAAAAGAGCCAGAAAAATGTTGCCTTTACAACATACACAGCGTAGCAGAGATGATATTTTCATCGATCACAGCATCTTTCCCACCATCATTTTTACAGATTTAGTCCTTTTTTTGCCTACATTCATTACGCCATTATGTTATTATTCTACGTGAAGGCGCCAGTCTGCGGCAGAGAAAGACTTGATCTGTGCTTTCCCATGTGCAGTTAGATCTCTATCCTTCATCCCATCTCACAGTTTTGTCCCTCTGCAGGTGGAACATCTTGATGGACTACTGTTACACAACCCCCTCAGGGAATCCTAATGATGAACTCCGCTATGACCTTTTCTTTGGGTAATCTTGTGTTTTTTCCCCCCCTCAAGATGATGACTTGATAAACCACAAAAGGGAGTCATTTTCTATTCAGGCTCGCCAAACGGCTTATCCCGAATGAATGCTTCTCAATGAGTGCTTAAGCATACATCTAGACGTCAAATCTGTCATTTTCAGTGTGTGCATGTGCATATTTGTGTCGTACTCGTTTGACACAGCTGCTACAAAGACCCACAGACGACGGTTTTCGAGAACGGGAAGAGTCAGATGGGACGTTTTTCCTTCGAGGTTTTCCGTTTTGTTAAACACAGACACCAGAAGATGTCGACGGTGTTTTTGCACTGTGTCACCAAGCTTTGCCGAGCAGACGACTGCATCATGCTCATGCCAGTAAGAGTAAAAATCATGAATCTCGGTTTGTGACTCCCTCTGTGCCTCCTGACCTCAATGAGGACTGAAATCTGATGATGTGATTGGCAGATTTGTGGGCGACGGCGCAGGCGGGATGAAGGGGAGAGCCTTGATTCTCCACCGGCGGCATCTGGGAACGCCGTCATCACCGCAGGGCCAATCATCACCAGGAGTGGTAAGAATAGTAATCTGACTCTGAGAGGAATAGGCCGACATTTTGGGAAAGAGTTAGACGCAGAGGATAATCAATACCATTCACATGTCTGTACGCTAAATTTGAAGCTACAGCCAATTAGCTTAGCTTAGCATAAGTCTGGAAACTGTTGTGGCTCTGTCCAAATGTGAAAGAGAATCTTTTCTACCAGTATCTCTAAAGATCACTAATAAATATGTTATATCTGGTGGGTTTAGTCTGCACAAAAGTGAAACACACTGGATGTAATGAAACAGTAATGTAACCTGGGAAGTTTTCTGAATGCTAACGTTAGCTAATTGGTTTTTAAATGTGCTGTTTTATTTTTTAAAATGTGGCCCAATGTCCCTCCTGATTTTAAACAATTCGGCAGATTTCCGTCATTTATCCCAGCGTGACATCAGAGGAAAATGGCCGCTGTGTGAATATGGTCTATAGAAATAGTCTGGCACATGACGCCCTGCAAAACTACAAATTTTTGTACACATTAAACAGACAATATAAAATGTGTTAATAATGCTGCGCTGTAGTCAAAGTTGCTGGTTAGAATTTCCCAAATTTTCAAACTTCAAAACAAAAGACACGGCTGACAAACATTGTATTTATTAGAGAGTTTTAGATGTGCTGTTATAGAGGTTTTATTATCTTTGGACAAAGCCAAGCTATCTCTTTGACCAGTTTTTGAGTTTTTATGTTAAGCTAAGCCCACTGTCTGTCTCCTGAAAGTTCACAAGAAAGTAATTAAACACATTTTCCAAAATGTCAAGGTATTCATCCAAACCTAGATCGATCAATACACCGACAGAGCCATTGAAGATTAAAGTATCTGTAAAGAAAAGTAAGATAATATTCTAACGCTTTTAAAATCCTTTTTCAGATGAAACTCCTGTCAACAACTCCCAACTTGGTAAGCTCCCTTATGCAACGTTACAAAACATTAAAGGTTTAAACTATCACCCGTGACTAAGTCCTCAGGTAGGGGGTGAAGACAGCAGATACTCATGGAAATTGGTGATTTAAGGCAACAACAAAAAGGTTCCACTTCACAAACTCAGCTCATGTTAAGCTCATGTCAATGAACCTGTTTCAAGTTTCTGCTTTTCTTCACCTTTCCCTCCCGCAGCATCTGGAGACCCCTCCCGGCCGATGAACCCGACGACCAGCACTCTGATCTCAGGCGTGGTCATCCTGGGCGGGGTCAGCGTGGCCTTCTTCCTGCTGTCGGTCCGCCTCCTGCTGAAGTCCCACCTCCCAACATCCACGGCCTCAGGAGTCTTGAACCCTGGCTTCAAATGATGAACATCTGTATATAAAGATATCCTGGTACTGATGACATGTGCAGTCCACAGACTTAAACAAACTGTACATGTGCATGTGCATGAGCGCTCGCCTTTGTATACATATTATTAGATGTGTTTATTGTGCTGTAGGTGTTGTGTATTTATTGCCTTCAATACCTCATTGTTGTTTTTTCCTTATATTTTGTTGTTCGATCGATTACAGTGTTTTTACGGAAGCTTTACACTCGTAATTCTGATGCAAATGGAAGAAACATTAATCTTTACAACTTGTAATAAAAGACATCAGATCTGTGTGTGTAACTTTCCCTTTATTTGTTTCATGTGAACTGGTTGTGACCAACAGTTATGCTCGATTAAAATGAATAATTTTTCTCTTATTTTCACAGATATTATAGCATTTTTTTATTATTTTTTGACAAGTCTGTTAATGAAGAAAAGAAAAAAAACTGAATGAAACTGGAATATAAACCATTATCACAAAAGAGTTGCTTAATTTTTTTGTTTCACTGTCATAGCTTTTATACCATTTTAACCCTGTATAATGAAAATCAAGAAAAAAAAGAGATTTTATCAGGTTTAAAGTACTTTGTCAAACTTGTACACATTCTAAATAAATATTTCAACACTTCAAGATATATTTTATTTCGCTTACTACGTGAAAGTTTGTACGTGTCATAGGCTGTGTATTGACATTTCAACAAAACGTGTCATATCACATTCACGTTACATTTTTATGATCTGACTTAAATATCTTGAAGTGGAGCTGACGGTGGTGAGTTAGGTGAGAAGGCTGCCAAGCCAGTGACTGCAGTTCAGGTCTGTGTTTCAACATTTGTCGGTGCGAAAGCATGTGGGTATTTAAAGGACATCTTGGGACAATTTCCAGCCGTGTTTGTGGTGCAAGTAAATAGATATTTTGGACAGGAAGTCACATCTCCATCTGTGTTTGTGGTGACCGAAAGAGGTATTAGCGCAGTGTTGTCTCGAGATAAACTGAACATAAAGAAACGTAAATTTGCTGCATAAAGAAAAGAAAAAGATTCAGAAACATTCACTGAGCTTTTGCTGATTTTGTCACCCTTGAACAGAGCCTGGTTATCTGTTTTCCTCCCCGTTTCCAGTCTTTAGGCTAAGCTAAGCTAACCACGATAGACTGTTTATGTTAGCTAATGTTAGCTGAGTAACTCTTGGCAAGAGAGCAAAAAACGGATAGAGTATCCTGGTATTTGGAAAACACTTAGACTGTGTCTAAAATTTAAAAGTTCAGGAACTGGCTGCTGTTGTTTTCCGAGGTCAAGAATGAGCTGCCAAGTTGACATATCAAGACCAGAACTGGATTCAAACGATAGAAAGAAGTGGTAAGAAATGTTATAATTGTAACTGTAACTATAATTTAGTGGCATCATGTCGCTGACTAGAACAGTCTCAAAATGCGGTGAGTTTGAATTTTGCCGATAAACAGATAAAATATTCTTGAGCAAACCTTTATAGTTCTCGTCTTTAAGCTGAATAAACCGCTTTAAAATCCAGTATATTATCTGAAAATGTATATTCACAATGCTCAGCTCATAAAAAGTTGATATTTTGGAGGTGGTGTTCACATGACAGCGACAATATGTAACGTCAATATAACTGTACGATTTTATATTTAAGCTTGCACGCACCACCTTAATGACGGCCGACCCATGAAACCTTTTTGTATTTTGCGTATAATAATACTTGTAATAGGTTTCATGTAATTTCCTCTGTGATTAATGTGACTACGATCAGAAAAGTTTACTCTTTAATACTGGCACATATCTTTGAAAGTTTCCCAAATGTCATGGCCTCACGGGTGTTCAATCTCCAGGAAAATGAACAAAATACCAGCCGCTGCCAGAGCTCATTTGATGACTGCCAGAATTAATCTTTCAATTTTTCCCGTATTGATTTTCCTTTCCGATGACCTATATAAATGTCTGTTGGCGTCAGCTGCGTCTCACGTGTCCAACTCCGAGGCTGTTTTTGTGACCCGCGCGGCCCTGCTGCATTCACTGCTCTTTATCACTCTAATCCCTCATTTCAACAGCCATTTTGTGATGTATTCAGCGTCCACAATGACCGCAGATAAACTGAAATGAGAGGAATTCATGTTATCATCCACCCTCTCAGTTTACTATCAGCGATAATTGATTAAACCCTTCTCCCAAAATGGAAATGAGGCCTGGATTTGGTTTTTGAATGTTGAGGCCAAATTCAGGTGAGTCAACACCACAGAAAACTTTTTTTTTTAAAGACCTGTGGAGTAAATATGAGAGTGTGTGAAGAAGGTCTCATAGCATGTTTAAGCGCACGCGTCATGAACAATAATAACGTGCCCTGCATTCGACAAAAGATTGAAGGAGACGCCCATCCTCCAACTTGACCCCATATCGGAGCTTTCTCTTCCCAGGTGGCTCACCTGACAAGATCAGGTTTCCGACTGTCCTTCAATCATTTGCTTTTAGTTAAATCTCGACATTCACCTCATTTTAAAAGATGCTCCAAACATCTGGGCATCTGTACTTTGACTCACAAGCACAAAGAGAAATATTCTAATGTAAATCTTTTGTTATTTATGCTTCAAAAATAAAAAATCACAAGGTTTAAACCTGATAAATGTCAGTCTGACTAACAAATTCGTTGATTGAAGTATGACAGGAAATGATCAGAATCAAAAGCCGTCATATAAAATGTCTTTTGTGCCAATTTGTCAAAATAAGGGTCACCCAGCTCCCATTAAACCACCAAACACCTCACAAGACAACAGGTCCTCTTTCCTCCATTATGCGTGAGCTGAATAGAAACCATGCATACTCTTACTTTATTAAGTTTCATATAAGCAGGCGAAGGCATTTCACACACAGTCACAAAGCCGTACTGACATTGTTAAAGCATGTAACTTTGAAGGGGGCTGTGTTGGGTTTCATCATTTTGCCTCCAGCAGAGGACCACCGCCACAAAAAGTGAATTGTTTACGGAAACACTGAGGCAGCCCCGCCAAAGTGACACTGACCCTGTTTCCATCCAATCCTACGGCAGTGTTGTGACCACACCGCTGTCAGGTTCACCATATATAAAACAGCCGCCTGCTCTCTTATCTTAAACCAGCAAAGAGACGTAGGAGGTAAGATCCAGGCTGAGATGCAAACAGTTTCATGATTGACAGCTCTGGATTAAGCATCTAAATTTGGACCTTCATGACTGGACTGACAGATGTTTCCTTCTGCATTGTGCTGGATTCATTAAGATTTTCTTCTGTATCTGACATGTGTGTGTTTGCCTCAGCTTTCTCACACAGGGCAGAACACTGAGATGGCTTTATTCAGCTTCCTCATCCTGACCTCCTTGTGTATTGCGGGCCGAGAGGCCCTCAGCTTATCGGACTGCGGAGCGTACGCCAGACGACCAGGTGAGATGGCCGTGACCTTCATGCTCACACTTTTGTTTTGTGTTAAAGAGGTCATATTGATTTTAGTTCAGATGTAGACCTTTAGGGAGGCCGTATTGATTTTAGTTTATGTCAGATATCTAATTAACACACTTGAAAGAGTGTTAATTACACTGTTAGATATGTTTACAGAGGAGACAGAGATGCTGAGTCTTCTTGTGCAACTAGATTTGCAATTTTAAATGTATTTTCATATGAAGTTACACAATATTCAACTGTATTTGTCCATACATGCAAAACAATCCGAATGTGCATGTGCAATAGTTTGGATTAGAGAAATGCGAATGAAATATCAATAACAGTTTGATTTTATCATCATCAGAACACACCGATATCTCTGTGGTTTGTGGCACATCTGCCATCGACCTTGCGATCCAAGTCTGCCCAGTTATCTACACCGGCTACAACAAGAGCCTACTGATCCTCAACCACATCCACAATGATGTGGACTGTCGGGGGACGCTGGACACCTCGGTGACTCCTCCTGTGCTGAGATTCAGCTTCCCAATCAGAGAGGGAAACGCCTGCGGGAGCAACTTCTTGGTGAGTGTTGCATCAATGGAGTGTCCTGATCTGAAGTCATGAGGGATGGGACTTGTTGACCTTTAGCTGAGGAGAGTTAGAGCAGATTTAGGAAATTGAGTGCCGTGTTTCTGGGCCAGGTAAGAAGAAGAAGAAGAAGAAGAAGAAGAAGAAGAAGGAGAGAGTGATTTTCTGCCAGATATGCATGAGGAAAATCAGTCTGCTCTTGACTTAATGTTACACACACACACGCAATCCCACCAGCCTCAAAGTTGTTCCACTTTTCTGGCTGTGATTTCATCACAGCTGCCTGCTGTGTCAGAGACGTTTGCGGACATCGATTTTTAACCATTTCTTAAATAATCATGTCTCCTTTGAATAATTCCTCAGACCACTAGTGCGCCCGGGACGGGAATATTCTCCGACTTCTCCAACATCCAGACGGTCAACGTCAGCGGGGTGATCCGATCCTTCGACCCAACCATCGGGATGATCACCTACAACGCAGAGCTCAAGTATTACTATTCATGTGCTTATCCTCTGGAGTATCTCATCAACAACACCCAGGTGGATGTGTAAGTTCTGATATGTGGGTTAAAAAATACATTAAGTCTTAAGTTTCACCAGCGTGCCAAGTGTGATCTCACTCCTTTCTTCCTTTGCAGGTCATCCTCCTCCATTGCTTTGAAGGACAACAATGGGAGCTTCATCAGCACCCTCAGCATGTCCATGTACCAGGTGCCACCTTACACCTTTCTCACATTATACCCTCATTTCCGCCTGGCACCGACGTAAACTGTAACTCCAGAAGATCTAGAGCTTGCATAACGTTCACCTTCTCTTCCTTTGCCAGGATATTAATTACACCAAGCCCCTGTCCATGCCACCTCTGGGCCTCGAGCTGAGAACAGACATCTACGTTCAGGTGGTCGCATCCAACCTGACATCCCAGTAAGAACCATTAACCTTATCTGACACCTGCAGCTTCTTTCTTTGTGTGGTTCTGACCTGGACCTGTTTTTATCAAACATCAGTTGAAACACTTGTACTTTATTTGAGTATTTCCATTTAAGGCAACTTTACACTTTTAGTCCACTACATTAACACGATCAAACCAGATGTGAACACATTTTTGGGTTGTTAAAAGTTCAAAGTTGCACCAAAGAGACGTTTCCACTTTAAACTTCTCACAAGATTTTGTTCAAATAACTACTAGAGGCCCAGAGAGGTCTAACGATCTAATATTTTTTTAACAGTTTATCATACCCATGTACAAAAAATGTGCTCTTTTGCTGAGGTGGTGCCCACAAGAGCCTGAGTGATGCAATAATTATAACGATAGGGAAAGCCTAGTGCTCAAGTGAGTGCAAAGAGCCAATCAGAGTATTTATCAAGCCAATCAAGTATTTAACCTACATCTACCGTATCGGTCATTTTTTCACAAAGAAGAAAATCTTAGATTTTACTTCAAAGCAAACTTTTGAATTTCAAAATGTTTGAATTTCTCCAGAATCAATCAGGAAGTTGAATTAACAATATATGGATGAAGAAATAACCTGGCTAAGATGGAAACAAAGAAATCTCACTGCGAGTACATGAAAATGGTAGAGAAGACAGCTTCACATTTACACAAGTGCAGATAATGGAGGAAAATTATTGTAAACAAAATCAATTGTACACTTGAAAGAAAAAAAAAAAACATCTAACAGAAATAATAGAGTGGAACCAGCCTATTGTGATTTTTATGCATTCACTCTCAGCAGGTGTGTGCTCCCCTCTGTCTCTGTGCGCAGTCGTCAAGGATCTGCTCCAAAGCAACATGAAAAACTTGTTTTCACTGTAAGAAAATAGATAAAAAAGCTCGTGAGCGGGTTGACTTTCAGGAGTTTGATAAAAACAGGTCCGGGATGTCTGCCATATACGGATGGCTGAGTGAATGTCTCGATCAGAGGTTTTTCAAAGTGGGAGATGGGCTGCAGATAGTTTCAGGGGAGGCTCTGTGAATGAAGGGGGAAAGGAGATCACATAGAAAAGCCTAAATGTGTTTTAGTAGTTTTTAGGATTTCTACTGTTTTCTAATAAATGCCCGAGGACAGACCTTTTTAATGCATTTGCTGTAGACAAACATCAATATTAGGCCATCGTAGCTCCATTGGAGTGTCTACAGGGTCAAACAACATACTCATGACCCCACAGGCATCCAGGAATTGAGCAAAATTAAACATGTAAGCTGAGGGGGGACCTTTTTTCCAAGCTCCCACAGTCTCAGGCTTTGAAAACCCGCTGGTCTAGATTAGCAGAAGATGTGTTCCAGCTCTCGTAGTCTCCAAACACGACTGTGTCTTGATAGATTGTAAATTTGAGGATTCCACCTGTGACCTGGAGTCTCTGACTCGGTGCTGGGGACCTCATTCTTTCTCCACAGGTACTTTGTTCTCCTGGACCGGTGCTACGCCTCGGTGAATCCGCAGCCCACCAACTCCACCTTCTTTAATCTCTTTGTCTCGTAAGTCACAAAAACACCTCACGAAGTTCTGTCAAAAAACAGCATGAGCTGCCTGCTAATTGTGCCACTTGGTTTTCACCCAGTCTTTCAAGGATTGATAATGGGTTCTGTCTCTCGCTTCAGCAGTCCAGCTTTAAATTTAAACCTTTACACGTATCTACAGGTTTTACTCTCTTGCCCTCTCGCAATAAGTGCAGCTCAGCTACCTCTAAATCCAAAGGGAGTCTTGATTTCATCTTCCTGCCTTTCTTTCATTAATACACTGCCTGTATGTGATGTACAAATGGGGCACTTGTGAGGTTCGCCTTCTATTGAAAGGTGCTCCATAGATCAGCTCACCACCATGCTGGAGAACGGGGAAAGCCAGAAGGCACGCTTCCACTTCCCGGCGTTTCGCTTCATCGAGCAGCAGAATGAGACCCTCTCCACCTACTATCTGCACTGCATCACCCGACTCTGCGAGCGCAGCACCTGCAGCACCTTCAAGGTAGGAAGATCACACATGCATGTCAAGCAGAAATCTCCACTCGCCCCCAACCAGTTCATCATATCGTGTGTCTCCGTCTGGTTTGATCCACAGCAATGCAACAGGAGGAGGAGGAGGAGCGAGGAGTCCACGGTCGTCCAGGAGAGCGTCACTGAGCCGTCTGTGCTCACGGTGGCTATAAGGACCAAGACAGAAACCTGTATGTCCCTTTTTTTGTGCAAATTAGTAGTTACTAATGCTTTTATTGTGTAAATAACGTCTACATTTCAAAATAAGTCCCCATCTACTTCAGTTGTTGAGTACTGAATCGACGCTCCAGAAATGTTTTGTGGACTTTAAATGAACAAAATTCTAATTTTTGGTGAACTTTTCCTTTAAATGGAGAAGAAAAATATAGATTAAAACACTAAATAAAAGAAGTCCAGTCACCGCATAAGACTACATCACAAACATTCATTAAAATGTAAAACGTAAAATCACTTAAATGATCCAGAAAGCTTGTGAAGTGCTGCCCACATGTATTTAACACACGTTAAAACCACTCATCACACCTCAGCTTTCTCTCTCTTTCTCTCTATTGTTCCATTTTTTTTGTCAAATCTAACATTTTGGATATAATCTCCCTCATAATAAAGTCCAGACTTCTTCTTGTCTTTCTTGCAGCCATTGTCTCCAAAGAAGAGGGTGAGTGTGTTATTTATTAACTTGACTGTCATTCACAAAGTTTTTTATTAATTAGATTCCTCCAGAAATGAAAAGCACTTCTTATCTGCAGCGAGTCATAATGTCTTCTGTTGTCTGCTGGAATTAAACATCCCATAATGGTGTCACTCTCGTTTTGTGCACAGCGCTGTCTGCTGGCCAGTCTGATGGCAAGGGCGCGTCTGTTGGCCTGGGGATCGCTGTGGCTGTCCTCATTGTGATAGGGGTGGCAGCCATTTTGATGGCGGCAACTTTTTATCGAAAGCTGCAGCGGCTAAGCTAGCAGCAGCTGCCCCTGATGTGGATTGAATAAATGAGTTTGACAGGGGGGCATTCACATACTGGTGGAGGTGCATAATGTACATATGTAGGACTCTGCTGTACTGAATCAAACTATTGATCGAAGCACTTAATGTTTCTTTCTAATCCTTCATGGACTGTTATGGAAGGTGAAGTCTGAATAATGCACTTAAGAAAGTAGGGCTGCAACTAATTATTATTTGCCTTATTGATTGATCTGTCAATTATTTTTCTCTATCTTTAAATTCAGACAATGGTGCAAAGAAGTTGGTCAGTGTATCCCAAAGCCCAAGATGTTGTCCTCACGTGCAGGGCTCCAGGCAAACGTTTTACACTGGTTGCACATAATTTAGGTGCACCCAATAACATTTAATTTGGTTTTAATTGCAGCACACGCAATTTCCTATGTGGAAATGTGTGTGCTCAATGTGCTCAAACCGATTAATCGATTATCAGAAATGTAATAGTCGACAACTAATCGATAAATTGTTGCAGCTCTAAAAGAAAGACGGAACAAAAAGAAAGACAGATGTTTAGTTGTCATTTTAAAAGAATACTTCGACATTTTGGGAAATACACTTGTATGATACTTGGTAAACTTGCAAATAAATTGTCTAGAAAGAATTTCTATAAATGATAAATTCTCTATTTCGCATTTGTTTATATTAAACAAACAAGACAATTAATTATTGAGCTTTAGAAGTGTTGCTAGGTGAACTTACCATTGGACGGAGCTAGGCTAGCTGTTTCCCCTCTTTTTTTCCAGTATTTGTGCTAAGCTTAGCTAACCTGTCTACATGTTTGGACGTGACATTGGCATCGCCCTTCTCATCGAACTCTCTGCAAGACAGCCAATGAGCGTATTTTCCCAAAATGTTGAACTTTTTCTTTAGGCTCCTGCAACAAATTTTTAATTCTTACGATTTTTGTGTCACTTTGTCGGGGAGTAAATCCTCTTTGATTCAAGTGCATGTTGTTTATTTTACCTACAGTTCATAAAAAAATGTCTACATCTGTGTATGACTCATGAACCTGCATGACACAGACAGTGGATTGCACTTTTTGTAACGACTTCCCAAGCAGCAGATACTATTTTGTGCAAGCGAGTGCTGAAATGTTGCATGTTTTATGTAGAAACGCATGTGTAACTGATTCTAGATGCGGAAATGAGTCCTGCGTTCTGAAAGTATGACATGAAATGCAAATGATACCAAGAGAACGAGCGGGTTGAATTTAGTAATTTATTTTGCTTTGTTTGCTTCAGGGGAGTTTTATTTAGCTTTAATACATGTAACAATGTTAAATCTACTGTGGCAACTGTTCTGAGAAAGTTTGTACATTTCCACGAGGAGAATGATTGCTGCTGTGTATATTTGTGCCATTTCTATCATGTCACGCATACATTATTGTGACTATTAAAGCTTGCAAGATATGAAATAAGAGAGCGAGAGGTCGTGTCTTCCAACAGCAGACGCTCACCTGCAGCTCAAAGTATCCTCTGCCTGCCCGTCCGGTCCACATGAAACAGCTCCTGACACACAAGAAGACTTTGGTTATCTCCAGTGTGATGTGGGGAAATTGAAAAAAAGAAATGAAAAGGATTAATTCATCAGACTGAGTATACTGTAACTGGCACACGCACATTTATGCTGTTTTATAACCGGAGGAATGTAGATCGTACAAAAAGTGGAGCTGTTCAATATGAATATTGGTATTTCAAACTCACACACTGGGGAGTTTCCGTCAGTTTGAGGTTTGATGTGGGAGCACAGTGGATGAAAGTAAGTGTTGTGTGTTGAGGTTGTGATGTTTTTGTAATGATCCTCCACTAGAGGGTGTCTAATCACCATTTTTTTTTAATCTCATTCTCTGGAAGCCTTGTACTGCATTTCCAAGCCTACCTGCCCCAGTGTGTGCCAGGACTTCTTACGAGGATTGTTTTTTGTTTTATTGCTCACGAGCTCCAGCACGAGCTTGTTTCTCCTCATGTCAGCTTTATGAAGGGCAGACAGCTTCACACGCTGCCTATATATTTCCAGTTTACTGTATCATGGGAGGTAAGATCGATGGTTTTCTGAGTGACCCAGGAAAAAGCTGGGGTGTCTTCTCGTCTGTACGCCATAAAAAGAACAAGCAAAGCAATCAGCTGGCTTGACAAATGATCTAATTACGAGTTCTTGTACTGTTAAGTAGGCCATGACAAACTCCATGACAAGACGACCCACTTTGAAACGTGATGGGGATAAATCAGCTGAGCTGGAAGGTAGTGCCCCATTAGGACTGCAGCAACTGTTTGTTCGGGATAAATCCCCCTTTTATGAGTTCCCTGTAATTTAATTAAACCAACAGGGATAAACGCATGCTCTGTCACTCTCTAATGGTGTGGACATTAACCTTTGTATCCTGCTGCTTTGCCCTCTATAATGATAATAGCTGTGGGGGAGCCGGAGTGAAGTGCGGCTACAAATTTGCAATGCTGCTTATGTAGCTCTCGACAGCGCATATTTTATTATATTTTAGCATATTTAAAGTCAACTCATGTTGTGTTGCGTCTTTGTTTTGCTGCCATTAAAAGTTGTTCCTTATAATCTGCGAACGACGTGAAATCTCAGCGAGGAGGCAGTTGTGTTCTTAATATTTTGGGGGCGGTATTTGTGTCCTCGGCTGAAAGAATAATTGTCCTGTCATTTCCACCCTAATTAATATGCATATGAGTCTGTCTGTAGGCTATACATTAGGCTTAGTAGACAGCACAATCACGAAAAAATTGATGGAGCAGTTGCAATCCAGGGCGGGCATGTGAACATGGAGACTCTTGGAATATGATGACTCCGTATAAACAGTGTCAGACTCGTGCTAATGGGATGATGTGATGTGCTAATGTGCAAAAAAAAAATTATTATAAAATAAAGCACGGATGGGTTCAAAGCAGGTAAATGTGAAAAACTTTACAAAGGTTGGACTGAGCCGGACTGCTGAGCAGGCGAAGCCACGCTGGAAGGTCCAGCTGTTCCATTAACCTTTGGTAATGAGACAGTGAAGCTGGGAAACTGTGGGCAAAGTGTAATGTCATGTTCACGTCATATCAGAGGAAACAGAGGAAGAACGAACAAGACACCATTTCTTTGCTACATCCTGCACATATTTAAGGGAAAAGTCCAACATTTTATGAAATACAATCATTTAGTTTCTGGCAGAGAGTTAATGTCAATGACACGAGCAAAAGACCTACTTCTCTTATCTCTGTTTGTTAGCTATACAGACGCTAAAGCTGGAGCTACTGTTGACTTAGCTTGGCTTAGCTTAAAGACGAGAAACAGCTAGCCTGCCTCTGTCTGACTAGCACCTCTAAAGGTCACTATTTAATCCATTTCTTCTGTAAAAACTGGTTTCACATTTAAATTAATGAGATATAAAGTGTACAGCAGGCTAGGCTAAGTTTTTGAGGCATTAGTCTGATGTTTTTTACTGTCGGACTGGGCCAGGCTAGCTGTTTCCCCGTTTCCACTCTTTATGCTAAGCTAAACTAACCGCCACCCAACCTAAAGCTAACTTAGTGAGCTTTAGTGGTCCAAGTGAGCTAAGCTAACCCTTTCCTGGCTCCAGTTTCACAGCTAGCTTCAGCTAATGGAAAAATATTACAGTCCGTCTTATCCAGCTCTCTGCAAGAAAACAAAAAAGTCAGTGAGCTTTAGAGATGCTCAGCTCTTTTTAGCCCTGGACTGAGCCAAGCTAACCGTTTCCCTGTTATCACTCTTTTGTTAAGCTAAGCTAACTGGCTAACCAGCAGACAGCTTTAGAGTGTGATTACCTCTGGACTCTAATTGATTAAAAAGTAGGTCTTTGAAAAGTTTCATGAGATAACTTTTGCTGTGAATTGGCATTATATAAATAAAATTGACTTGACCTGGCTTAACAATAAGCTTCAGCTTCATTGATTGATTGGCCTTTTCTTTTTTGCCGTTGTCTCAATGGACATCTCCTGGGTACAGTTTAGTTTCAACGAATGGACAGATGAGAGTGGTGTTGATCTTCTCATGTAACTCGGAGCAAGAAAGCCAACACATGTATGCCTATTTCCCAAAATGCCAAACCATTTACGTCAACATTAAACTGAGATTGTGACTCAGAAAATCAGGTTTTCTGAAAAATTGCTTCTTAATCAGATACAGGCTGGTCAAGAGCCTGTAAACCAAGCAAACATTGACGTATGTCAGCCAAAGTATGTTGTGTAATGTTATGTATACCAAATGTAATGGATACAGTTATCGTTCTGGTACAGCATATCATGAACATCTCTGTTATCCACTAATCGTATTAAACTGGTCGGTGACGTGAATGAGCATGGCAAGCAAGGTAGATGTTTCCCTGCTTCCCCAAGTCTCCAAACTAAGTTAACTGTCTCCTTACAGCACAGCGTATTTGTCAAAATGTCAAACTATTCCTAATTTGCACACATTAGAAAATTCAAAGTGGAGGATTGTGATGCCTGCAGAAAATATCCCAAAGATCTTTCAACTAGAACTTGACAAGGTTTCCCCAGTCGGCATCTGGTGTTTATGTGATACAATATGAATGCAGCATATGCCCAAGTGTAGGTGCAGCGTCAGTGCAGCCGGTCTGTGTGGAGTGTTGGTCCAATTAGCGTTGAGAGGAGAGCGGAGAACTTGGTTGTATGTTAAACACCAGAACACACTGTAAAGCTTTCAGGGGTTGTTGTGGGGTAAATCCAAATAACTTTGACTTGACTGTAAATGTTTCACAAGAGGAGATTATTTCCAATCATTAATCACCGCAAACTGTGGCACAAAAAGAGCAACTGAAGGAAGGGAAGAAAGCCTGAGCTTCTCCAGAAGAACGTGTGATTGGCACGTAGCTTGAAGCGTTTTGTGCGAAGTGTGTGAATAAGCTTAAACCTTTAATTACCTTTTTTCTTTTCTGTGTTGTTTTTTTTTTCAGTAAATCAGTTTCCATGGAGATTCGAAATTAGGCTTTTCACTCTAACTGGAAAGAAACTTGACTGATTAAATTTAAGGGTCAGAGAGTCAACTTAAACACATTAGTTTATAGTGAGTTCAGCTCGGTTAAATGCCACCAATGAAAAAGAGACAAGTGTGAGTCACTATGATTAAAATTAGACCCAGGATATGTGTTTCAATTTGCTGGATTTGGGTGCGATCGGGGAGTCTGACAGCAAGTCTGCAGCGAGCTGAAAGACTTGGCAACAGAAAAAGGTCATGACACAAGATGCTGTTATGACTTTTTAAAAGTAAAGTCAACTTTTAAAATTCACAGAGCAGGTCCAGGAAGTATTCAGAGACTGACTGAGTGTTGGTTCTGCTCTCTTTTCTTGGGATTTGCTCCCAATAGAAAATCCTGAATATTGACAGCCTCATCCTTTAACATTTAAACCTGCATTTACATTTTTATAGCCAGTGCGTGCAGTTCGACAAGTTGTATTAGCAGACGGTAGCTTATTTACATATTCAATATATGAAGCTTGTGTTCATGTGTCCAAACTTGATGTAAGTCCAGCGTTCACTCTCCTTTAAGCTCTGTTTTTGGTCTCCACCAACTCTCTTTCTCACTATTTAGCTGCTTAATGCTTCACCATGTTCACCGGATATTTGCTGATGGGTCTGTATGCTGTTCAGCACTGGATAGGTGCTGTACACTGGGTTGATCAGTACTTTTTTTCTGAATAGCTGCCTGCTCCAGATGAAGAAAATTGCCGATGAAAATGGAGAGTGAATCGAAACAGTAAGTACGTTTTGGGCCGTAAAACCAAAACAGTCAGCTGAAGGGTGCTAAAATTCAGCGCAGTGTTGAGGGAAACTGCTGAGTTGGCTTTTGCCATTGACAGCTGTGTATTTTTAGGCCAACACATGATGTTTTCCTCCCCCTAAACGAGTGTTGTGCCTAAACCTTACAAGATCATAACCGAAGTTGTGACAAGAAAGAAAAATATAAATTTAACCCAAAGAAACATAAACAAAACATTTACTCTGGTGATTAGGTTGCTTCGACTCCTTCCAGTCATTTAACTATTAAACTTCTAACACTTGTCTGTGTTTTCAGCACCTGATTACAGAGCTCATCGGGTATCATTACAAGTCTGTGCAGGTCTTCAGGTCTGTTGACCTCATGCAAACGTCAGTCAGAATAAATACAGCTAAAGTGTCAAATCCCTCCAAAAGGGGGAATAATCCTACTCTGGACAGACGGCTCCAGCTGTTCTCTGTACCTGCCTTCAAAATCCTCTCAAATGTTTTTCCAGGACTTCTAGATTATCAGCGTCTGCATCCCTTCCACCTGGATGAGCTCTAAGAAGAGCTGGCCACCCATGAGAGAAGTATTAAGTGTCGTCTGTGCCCAACACTTCAGAAGTCCTGAAAGCATCTGCAAATTCACTCTGCGACTTCAGTTTAGTGGAGTTTAAAGCGCTCTGAGAGGGAACCCATTACCCATTATTTTCTTCCGCTTAGAATTATAGCAATTTCTATTCAGGGTCGTTTCATTGCCTGCATTTGGATCTTCCATTGTTGTGTCTTGAATAAATTGCCTGAAAAGTGAAAAAGGCCAGCATCACCTTGTCCCACTTCATCTTAACTTATTTGTCAAGCTGTCCATCATCCTTTCAACAGGGGGCTACTTGTTAATGATTGATGCGGCACCTCTTAATGTGATGGATGAATCGCCTGCTGCATGATGGGACAGGGGGTGAGTCACCCACCCCTGCTCCCCTCCCCCACCACTCACCACTGGCTCTTCATGTAGGGGGAGACACACGCCTTGTGTCCATCGGTGGAGGAACAAAGCCACATTCAATTTAAGCCCCATCAATAATGTACAGCTGAGGAGGCCTTTTGCTAAAGGAGCCCTGTAAAAAGCCAGGGCGATGTCGAGGTCTACCAACGGTTTCTGACTGGTTTATTATCTCCGGATGTGTACACAGAGTCATGTATGGCATCATCATTTCATTTATTGTTGCATGGCAGCATCGCTGTGATGTCTGAGAGCCCCTCTTGAGCTGCTTTGTTTCTCTGGAGGCTGCAGCCCGACTGCTGTGAGAATATGTCAAACGCGAGATAAGACGAAACCCATACTTTTGTGATTTATCACCCATGTCACACATTTGCACACGCCGTCTTCAAAAAAGGGAAATATTTCTGCTTTAAGTAGAAGCCGGACTGTGAATGAAATGTGACATTTTGAGAGTTACTTTTTTTATATATTTATATAAAAACACTTAAAAGGCAGCGTGATAAGAGAGAGGGAGGGATAATAAAGAAAACGCAGCAATCACTACATCACAGAAACACAAGGCTTTAAATATAAACCTCAGACATGACAAAGGGAGATGAACAGTTTGATCTTTACAGAGTTGAGGAGTATAAAAGTACAAAAGTATACTTTAGTCGTTATCCAAGACTTTAGGACGGCCGGATACGTCCCATGTGAGGGTTTCAGGCTATATACAATATCTAATGGGCAGTTTAAAGGTCAGGGTCATAGCTTGGGGATAAACTCAGACGTGCTGTAAAAAGTAATCAATACCCGCCCTAAAACGGAAACAGACACAGTGCCAACGCCGCACTGTTTGGGCATTATGTTATCAGTTTTGTAGCAGTTAAAATCCATGTGTAAACATCATGTGCAACAGAACGAGAACAGAAAGCTGCTGGGATGTAAATAGGATGAAAGCAGGGCGAACACTTTGCAAGTTTATAGTCAATAAAAATGATTTACTGTTGCAGCCACAAATTTTAAAAAGACTAAAGAGTCCACAGCCATGTTCGCCGCCCTGTGTGGCCAACATGGGGTGCTTTGAGCTAAATGCTAACATCAGCATGCTCACAACAGCCCTTTTTTACACAGTGATTGCTCAATACCGCCACTATGAAGACCCTTCTTTTATCCACTTTTGTTTTTACACACTGATCAAAAAAACAGCAGCATAATGGCGCCTCAGTGTGTGATTTCAGATCGCATGCCAGGCGATGTGAAACACAACAGCTTCTGCGACTACTGTGACATTTTACATACGCGTCTGGTAGTGCTTATTAACAACAGCATAACATGGAAAAAGCAATCATTTGCCATCTCCTGCTCAAAAGGTAACGAGCTCCCAGACCACGCACTCAAACTTGCACAAAATTTCGCTGGCTGTCCTTTTTCATGGTGCTAACTGCTGCTAGCTTGTGGGTCACACAGATGACACGTCGTCAAAACCAAGACCGTTGCAGCTTAATAATGACACACTTACCAGACCTTCATTGTACGGTTGCAGTTTGGTTGGGCTTAGGCAAGAAAACTACTTGGTTAGGTTAAGGTAAACGTGATTTGGGTCAAAATCACTATGTTCACCAAGGTAACTTACATTACGTTATATAGGTCACATAACTTCACTACGTTTACTCTGTTGTGTCCTGGGACTAATGACAATGCTAACACATCAAGGTTTAGCAGGTAGGTATTGGCATGCTAACATTTGCTAATTAGCCCAATGTGCCACTGAGCTGCATGGGTATTTGATACATTTTGCATTTGTTTGGTCATAAAATGAGAGGATTAAACCACCTGTCAAATTCATACTCAAAATAAATACAAGGCGATATATCACCAGAGTAGCCACTTGCTACTTCTAACTGTGGCTGCCCTCAGCTAGTTAGCTCAGCTAGCCATGCAGTTAGCTGTTCGGACTGGGAGGAGGAGGGGAGTGTTTGTGCTTAAATTCTTACATATTGCCTCTTTAATGACCTGATGATGGCAAGTCGACATGTCCAGAATCACAAACATCACAAGAGGACAGTCAGTGAGCTTCATCCTCTCGGGACCATGAACGTCTGAACCAAATTTCATGGCAAATCATCTAATATTTGGTGAGATATTTTAGTCTGGAAGCAAAGTGGTGGACTGGCCAACCATGACTGCCATTCCTAGACCTCTATAATTAGTGTGACTAATGGGAGACAATGTGTGACATCTGTTGGGTCTGACAATGAAGACACATCTGTCTGTATTCAGCTGCAACATTTAATATCATGAAGAGGAGTTTCAAACCGTGGCTCAGAAGAGACAGCCTGCGTAGGAGTCAAAGGTGAGGTTATATCTTTGAGTCATGTTGCCCAGGGGTAACCTATCACAGGAAAACAGACATTGACCTAAAGGGGAACCCTGCAGAGCTTTTTTTTTTCTGAAGAGGGTCTACAAGTTCTCGTACCAACAGAGAAAGTTGAACTACTTTAGAGCGCTGTGTTTGAGCTTGTCAGGCAGAATCACATGATCAATGGTGTCAAAAACCGGCGAAAGGTCTGAAAGGATCAAAAACGGATATTTTTCTTCCGTCTGCTGCTAAAAGACAGCTATTTACTGCTTTAAAAGCCAGACTGAAACTTCTTCAAAAGATTGTTTCTTTTCCTGAATGCAATCAGCTGATTAGCAATTAACATTTCAAGGACCATAAGAGAAGCTGACTGTCTGTCTCCCTGAGGACTGGATGAAGAGCTTCACGATGGTCTGAGATTTGAGTATTGACCTGGAATAAACCCTATAATAGGCGTCCTGGTGGCCAAAAGCAGCAGGACATCTTTGTTGCATGCCAGTCCATCGCTTCTTCATCGTGTTTCCCGTGTCGCTATCAAAGAACGGTGAAACCATTTTTTTTTAAAATCCTCAGACATTTTCACAGCTCTAGACAGCAATCACACCTGTTCACATGTAGGAATCTTCTGCCCCTTTAGCCCCCGCTTTTAACCCGACACCGGCACGTTGCACAGAGGGTAAGAGGACACGCAGCACTTTACACAAACAACTGCATCCCCTCACACAATACAAATGCCCTTCGACACCACAACTGAGATAGGCGGCTTTGCCCCCAATCCATCTGCGGTCACTGGGGAGCCTGCGAGGATCATGGTTCATAATTCATAGAAGAAGCCAGACATAGAGAGAAAGACAACCCCAGGCTGGGGGTGGGGGGCTTGCCAAAATGAACCAGCCCTTTTCATTATGCATTGCATCGCTGAGTCTGAGACTCAGACGGCAAAACACTGGATGCTCTGTGATTTCTTGAGATCTGTGAATGTGGGTTATTAGCATAGTCAGTTGTGCACAGACAGTCGCCTTCTCCGGGATATACAGCACATATAGTAATTGCATGAATTCCAATGTGAAGTGGAGTCTGCGCCGTGTTTGCATAGGTCAGTGATTAAGCTGGATGAGCTGGAGAACTCCTGGGATGTAAAGCAGTGACAAACAGAGCTGTGCTAAAGGTTTTGATAAATCCCCTTCGTGAAGTCAAGCTCCCACTTCTCCGTTAAATCCTGCAGCGCTGCATTCTTAAGTTAAGAGAGATGAGAAATGCTAATAGAAAGCTAAAGCCAGAATTAAACAGCTCTGTGTTTTATGCTACTGAGGTGTAGCCAAAGACGAGTGGACAACCAAGCTGTATTTTCTTTCTTCACCCTTGCAGCAGAGTTAAGGTGGTGTAATAACAGAGCAAATGAGCTCCAGAGCTCTGCAACCCCACCACAAACCAGTGGGTCTCCTTTTTGGTTTCGGGCCAATTTGTTGTGTGAAGCTTAAGGTTCTGGCAGGTTCAGTCATTTTCAAACTTAATTCATTGAGAAATTTCTCTCTTTCTCCTCCTGACTGTGCCAGTTGTCTGTCTATGTGTATCATGTGGTGCAAGTAGATACACAAAGCCCAGCGGGAACAGGAATAAAGACAGGGTAGCCATTGCGTTGCATTCGCCTGGTGAGCTTAAAGTCAGTTATGGATGAAATAAAGGAAAGTTATAGCTTTGGCAGCACCAGTTGGGCTGAGTTGGGACAGGTCTAGCTGCTCTGATGTGGATCAAATTGTTGTCGCTTGAAGTGACAAACCCACTGAGAATTTTCACCAGAGTGATTTTTCACGACATGTAACTTTAATGTTTCGGTTCTCTTTCAACACTCAGTTTCATTTTTGGAGGCAGCGTGCAGCTGCTTTCAGCAACAAAAACGAAGGTAGCCCTTAGCTAGTAAGCAGCTAGCTGGTGAAAAGAGGTTGGTGGAGACCAACATGGAGCTAAATGAAGAGTAAATATCACTGACTGTTTAAAATACGGCTGTAGCTTCTGGGTTTGAAAATTGAAGCCAACACGTAAGTGCCTCACCTCTGCATTCTTTCTAATTGCCAGCAGGGGGCAACTCCACTGGTTCCAAAAAGAGGTCCAATTGTATGTAAGCTTATGAGAAAATTACCCAACTTCTCCCTTGATTTGTTGCCTCAGTTAAAAGTTTCCTAGTACGTAAAAATGTTTTCGAAAAAACATTAAACGTTTACTAAAATGATCAACAGAATGTGAAGAGATAACAGTTTAGATGTTATGACGACTATGTTTTGTGTTGCAGAGATATTTACTGACATTAGCATGCTAACCAGTTAGCCCCAGTCTGGTCCAAAGCTCCTGTACTAGCGGCGTAAGCGCCAATAATCCAGCTAGCGACAGCTACAGGTAGCAGCAGTCAGTAGTTCCTCTAGTGATACACTGCTCCCTTTATGATTTTAGTATAAATTGCAGGTGGCCAGTTCTTACAGTATATATGTATATATCTGTGTGCTCCCTGCTATCTTTCATCTGTTTGGTTTCCCTCGGTCTGTTCCTGTGTCTCTCGTTCCCATCTCCTTGTGATATGTTTCTGGTTTTTCATTCCTGATTCCCATGTTATTCCTGGTTTGTACCCCTGCCTTTTGATTTTTCGTTCATTCACTTTTCGTTCAGTTACTTGTCTGCCTGTGTGTCTTGCGTTAAGGTCTCCTTTTTTGTTAAACTGTGACAGTGACAGCCATAATGCCAAACTCAAGACTTCATAACAGTGGTCCAGGAAAAAAAATGGGTGATGTCATACTTGCTCCAAATAAATGATAGCCATCTCTGCTGGATGTGTAACTAAATAAGCCGCTGTTTGCTAACAAGTTCAGCTTCATAAGAAGATTATATGTGCGGTCTTTACAGCTGGTTGTCTGACCTCCAAGTGATTGAAAGCACTCGTTGCAGGTTTAAAGACTCAAAAAAGATCAACCTCACAACCAGAGGACTTCACGTTGGCAGGACTCTGCCCGGCCTGAGTGTCCTTGAACAAGTCGTTGACTCTGCCAGCTGTAAGGGCGCCACTCCGGTGCTTTAAATAATTGACTGTGATGTAAAGCTGTTTGTATCCAGTTGGCATTTGATATTTATTCGCTTATTTAATCTGAGTAAAGCTTCTTATACTATACTAGGAATGACAGACACATAAAGCTTTTAATGCAACGTGTCCGTCACTGTTAACAATGGAGTTAAAACCATCAGACATAATAGCTAATATGGTTGATAGACTCACAAAGTAGGACTGTTTGCCTGTACAGCACTAACGCCCTCCTTAACTCTCCACCTTTAGTCGAGCAGAGTGATGAATTGCATATTATGCTCTTCATTTGCCTCTTCTGTCTTCATCAGCATTTTGTAAAACATTCTCTCATTTTTCTCTCTGATAGACTGTGAAAGACTGATTTCTCACTTTAAAGGTGCGAACCATTCAGTGGTTTCTCTTTTTTCCTTTTTTCTCACTTCACCTGCAGCATCTGTCTCCTTTTGTTTCGGTCGGACTGTCTCCGTCTGTTTCGTATAGTTTGATATTTTTAGGAAGACTTTTTGAAATGATTATGCATGCCGGTGCTGAAGTTGTTTTGACTCGGGTCATGTATACGACTTCCACCCCCTCTTCACGCTGCATCTGTGCATTTCAATTGCGCGCACATTTGTATGCGTGTTTGTATAAACATGGAAAGGGAAGTGGCTTTGTTTGTTTTATATTTTCTTCTTTTCATCTTCCTTATATGTATATGTACTTCTCCTTTGGGTGCATGTGCATATGATTTTGAAGTGAGTGAGTCGAACGTAATCTCTTTGAAGTCACTGTTCACTTCACAGAGATTTTCTACCAGTGAGTTCAGTTTTTTTTACAGGCAGCACAGGCACTTACATCAAGGGAGGAAAAAAACAGAAATCTCTGCCTTTACGTTTATAATCTTCTTGTACATTTGTGCTAAATGAAGCCATCATAATGCGGCTAAGTGCCTCTAATTTGCTCAAATACTTTCCCATGGTGAATGCATTGCCAGTCTATTAAAATACTTATATGTATACTTCGAACGCTGTAATAGAAATAGCACTCACCTCACCGATATTGTTTGAAACCACGTCTAAACCCTAATGCACCGCATAGCTTTCTCGGTGAAATTTCCATCTCTTGCTGCCATTAATCTGTTTCATTCATAAATAATCACTTCCTCTTTTTACTACAGCTGTAATGCATGGTTTTCAAGCAGCACTTATCATAAAATCTATATGCTGTCAAGATGCCTGTAATGTAAACTACTGCAGAAGAGAGACACTCAAGCAACCCAGGAAGTAATCAATGAGCAACGTGGATTTATGATATTAAAATGTGTGAAAACTGCTTTTTAAAATTGTGTAAAATAAGACCTCTGCCTGGAAGAATCATCTCTATTTGCAAAGCTAAATTTGACTAAACTAAATCTACATTTCATACATTTTCCGATGTCATTTTTCTTATTTGGCTCATGCTCAATCTGCTCTAAACTTAATAAACAATCTCACTTGTGCATGTTTGTATGAGGACTGTTTTAGATCTTTAACCGGAGGCAAAATGATTAAGTATGTGCTTCACTGCCTCCTGTTCCTTACCCTTTTTAAAATGCTGAAATAGTGCAGGGTCCCTGTGGGAGTTTCTGAGGAGGGAACCCAAAACACAGCAGCTTCAGTGCACAGAGAGCCGCTCCCATGACACATTTGTACTGGAGTAGGGGATTTATCCTGTTTTGGGGGAAGCAAGATCTGAGATCTCAGCATCTGCTCTCCAGCTTGGCACTGTGAGTGCTGGAGGCAAGGCACATCACCGCCGTTTGATTAAAGATTTATACCCTTTCAGACATGTTTTCTCTCATTTTTAGCAAACCCATATCTCCTGCGTTTTGCTGAGCGCTTTTTAAGGTGAGGGAGTGGCTCCTGTCTCAGTTGTTTTTCAGCGTCTAGAAGCCGAAACAACTACGGTGTGGATTTTTAATAAACGTTGAGTAAAATATGCAGCAATAACGGATTTAATGGGGCCAATATTGGAGTTATTTCCATTTTCTCACAATAAAACAGAGCAAATTCGTCACATTTTAAAATCTCTATTGATTTTCAGATTTTGGATTATCTCCAGTAAACGCATGAGTGGACAGGAGTTGAACTCCATTCGCTCTCTTCTCTGAACTAATGTGTAAAAAGCCTCCTTTCAGCAGATTTGGGGATGGCTCTGCACTCTCTGTGTTCCACTGTTGTAGCTCTTGTCCGTGTTGATTTTTTCAAATTCATTCAATAAATATCCACTTTTAATCAAGCCACTTTTATGTGAAAAACATCCTGAAGCACAATATTATAGTCTAACAGATGGCAGTGCATTTGAATGGAAGGTGAATAATATAACCCTTAACAAGCAAAACCACAAACATTAAAGGTATATTTGAGGATGCAGCCTACATTCCCGGCTCCATTTTGTTGTTTATTTCTCTGATTACCTCAGATGACACAGGAAAGGTTGGCCAGCTGATGTTGGATGCAGATGATTTAGCATAGCTCTGATACAGTCTAATGGGACAGCATGCTAAATGTCAAATGTTTTAGCGTTAATCCTTCAGAATCTGCAAGTTCTCACCCTCATGCTGATGGAAAGTCAGAGACAAAGTTTCGTAGCCCACAAAACATTTCTGGAGCTTCACAGCAAAACAGTGTTGCAGCGTTCTCCTAAACAACTGAAGTCGATGGGGATTTATTTTAAATCATAAACAGCAACCAAAAAAAGTCTGGAAGACCCTGAAATCCTAAAATGATTTGAAAAGTTGTTATTTACACCCTCGACACGTGGTCAAGTTCGTGAACCCACGTCAGAGAAGGTCGCACTAACACTTTTAGCTTGCCGGCGAAAGTGAAGATTTCAGCTCTAAAAACGTGGCTCGAGTCTTTTCAAGTCAATGTGTGATCTCTGGGCTTCTGAAGACTTGGATTACGCCGGACAAGCTGCATGGAGACATTTTATGTTCATGTTCGGTTGTTTTTATAATGTTTTAAAAACAAGTCCTCAGCTACTTGACAGGTAGGTTGCACATGAAGGACTCTGCAGTCATGCGTAATATTCAACGTCCGGTTAGAGCTTGCTGATAAACAAATCATTTTATGACTTTTGGGCTGTTATTATTGTTGTCAGATGGACCTGGTTTGGTTAGGTTTAGGCACAAAAACTACTTGGTTGATTGATGTTTAATAGAGTTTTGCAAACTAGGATCGTGATTGTTTGTTGTCCGGATCTAATAATCAGACCTTGAAGCTCACATCGCTACCGTTCCACTGCATTGATCCATCTGTCCTCTGCTTTTGAACAGTGAATCATTCAGGGCACTCACATACTTCAGCTCTTATCATTTCCCTCGCTGTTGATGCTGCAGTTGCCATAGACACACAGAGATCTGGTTGAAAAAGTGGAAACAATCATAAACTCTAAATGTAGTGGCAAACGGCCAAATAAAAACCCTCCAGTCTTCTTTCTGCCTTCTTAATCACAGAGTTTTACCCTCTTATTTCCTAACCTGTCGTCTTCGTTCTATCTGTCCTGAAAAATGTTTGCACCATGTACAAAATAATTACACTGTGGTTTCGCAGGCTGTGATTCATTGTAACAGGAAACCCTGCAAACACCAGCCATCATGTGTTGTGAAGTAGGATGGTTCAATTTTGCTCAACCGGAAAAACTAGTTCCCTCGCTATTGATTTCACTACAACTTCCCCTGTTGTTGTCGCTCTCCGTCTACAGGACTCATGCAACAAGTCCGGGCCAATTCTGCGGGGGAATGTTGAAAATAGTTCTGGTAATGGAAACCATTAACTGAGGTTAAAATAAGACAGGCAGGCTGAGGTATGAGAGAAAACAGCCTAAATCATAGCTGTGGATCACAAATGACCTCCTGGAAAGCAGTGAACATCAGACACTAATGATATATGAGAGGAGTTATTTTTGCTTTAAAGGCTGTTGGTTCACATCCACCTGAGCGGGCTGTTTTCTACTGAGGGTGTCAGTCTGGCTGTGCCCTGCAGCCTTGGACAACACCAGTGATTTTAATTGGTCTCTCTGTCAGAGAATCAAAATGCAAAGCCTGCTCTCAGCCCTTTAATTCTCCGCTGATTCGCCGGAGCAAAAGCTTAAAGAAGTTCCACCTTTTTTTTTTCTTTAAAGTCGTGAGATGCAAATGAGCAAAGCTGCAGGACGAGCGTGTCATCGCAAACATTTCCATAGTAGATGAAAAATTGGTTTCGCTGAGGGACGTCAGGAATTAGCTCCTTAATTAATTGGTTTTGTTAATTACTTTGTTCATCAATATTTCACACGGATGCCAGTAGATCATCTCGACAAAGTGAAGTAAAAATATGAAATATTAAATAAAGTCACTTGAGCGGGCCTGAGGGTTAACCTCGGGCTGATATTGTTCATTTTTAATAAGGTGTGTTGTTTGCAGTAGACTTTTCACAAGCGAGTGAGTAAGAGACAAATGTGGACGGTGATTCATTACTCATGAAACTTGATGGAGTTGCTCACAAGCACATTATTATTGCTCTAAAGCCTCCGGAAATAGAGGTCTCCTCTCTGAATCGGAGAGGGTACCGGCTGTCAGGATTCAGGGGAGGCTGGGGAGCCAACCTCTGACCCCTGTAAGAGGAATGTGGCCGGTGTCGGCAAGGACGCCCTGTTTGAAAGGAGAAACATCGCCATGAGGCCGTGCGGGGGCCCCAGTAGTTAAACCATCGCTGGAAGCAGAGACGCCACCCAAGGGATCGTTTACCGGGGATAATATAACCTGACTTTCAAGGAAATTGTGCTCTGTTACAACCTGTTTTATTTTTGTGGTTTTGGCAAAGATCTTACAAGGTTATGATAACATTTTACTCACTACTATAATAGAGGCCAGGCAGCGTCTTGCACAACACTATAGTTGAGTCAATGGAGACAAGAAACATCAGTCAAGACACCCAGTTTCACAGGAAAGCGACACACAGTGTGTATGTCATTAGAAAATTACGCTTAATGAAACTTGGTCCGGAGAGCAGTTCTGTGGAAATAAAAGACTCAGACAACCGACAGTTTGACTAAGTTCACATCTCTTTTCACCTTCAAACAACTTTTTTAACAACTGCATGTCCTTAAGATCGATATATTCCTAATTTGTTTTGTAAAATAGGAAGTTCACTGTCAACACTTTTTCCGTTCAAATGTTCTTGTACGGCACAGAAGCCGCGGGGATGATGTTCTTGGTGGATGGTGGGTGTTTTGAAGTTCAAGGTCTCCTGATTGGTGAAGTTTAAGCAACAAAATAAGGAGTTTTATGCCATTATGTAACTTGGTGCCATCTCCCACGAGAGGTGCATAACGTTTACAGCACTACTTCACACACCACCAACTAGTCAGTGATTTTGGTGAAACTGGACCGATACCTTTACTTGTTGCTAAAGTGACCGCTAACTGCTGCTAGCTGTAAATGACGTTAGTTGGTTAGCTCAAGCACCCGGTAAAGGTGCATTCCTTTGAGGTCAATTTTAGCCTTAGAGCAAGCTGCGGAGCTGGAGCAGTGCCAGGGTAGTGTTGTTTTTTTTGGCTACACTGTTGGCAGACGACCTTTGGACTGCTAGCAGGAGGAGGTTTTAAGATGGGCAGTGGATCCAGGCTCAACAGCCTCTATGGACATCATGACAGAGGTGAAGAGGTGAAGAAGCTGACGAGGATGTTAACAGAGGAGGCTAGAAAGAAGTCTGATGAGAGTTAGTTCCAGACTGGCCTCTAGTCAATGGCGAAAGCTTTGTAAAATAAAAGGCTGCAAGACAGATGCCAAACAATTCTGGGATAATATTAATTTCATCCTGTCTTGTTTCATTACTAAACTCTGATCTTTCCCTAACTTTCTTGACCGTCTTGCTATGAGGCATCAACGCTTACCACGCACTTTGAGTTGCCGTAAAACGGTAGTCATGCTTCCGTTACTTCTTGTGAAACATTGTGCAACTTGGCAGATATGTTCATAAAATTTCCCACTCCCACGGGGGGAAGGTGATTCTGGAGAAAGACAGTTGATTGTTGAGTCTGATTCACAGTTAGCTGAATACCGATGCTTTGTATCAACTCAAAGTGTAACTGTTTGACGACCTGGGACTCAACAATCGACTATCTCTCATCAACTTTCTCCAGAATCACCTTCCCTACCTTTAATGTGGGGAGAAGGATTGACAAAAGAAGGTCAAAATGGATGCAACTGAGGCTGAGATAGCCCGACTTTTAGTCCTTAGTATGGGTCAAGCTCCCAAAACACTTCATGCAACTCAGTAGCATCTTTCATTAAACTCTCCTCTCTTAGTCATACCACATGGAGCATTGCGCAACTGCTTTCTTAGGCTGTGTTTTGTCCATGACAGATAAACCGATCTGTGAAATGCCTCTTTAAAAGTAATACAAGACTGGGGTTGGATTTACAACATGTCTGAAGTACTTTGATGACGCTGTAGGCCTTCAAATCAGCAACAAAGTTGATGAGTGAAATGTTTCATAACCAATATAAATGATGGCCCAAACTCTGAAAGTACGAAAAATGATGCATTCTTAATGCACTCATGTAAGATTTTGAGCAAGAAACTCAAAGCAGATTTAAGATCAAAGCAATCGCTCAGAGCAAAGTTAAGATGTTTAAACCTGTGGCAGGTGCTGCATGCAGAGGAATTGTAGTATAACTCACAGAATTTCCCCTGAACTCTATTAGTAAAAGGACAGATACGGAGCAAGGATTAGTGTTGGTGTGCTGCTTAATATCACACATTTGTTTTCAGCAATGTGAACAGGCCATTATGCTGTCCACGTATCAGTCCAGATTAATGGTTTGTTGTCCTTGTTGCAGTTACCAAGGCTGCTGGAAGATGAATGAAATGTGACTTGTTTCTGTAGAAAAGGGACACCGGTATACACAAAGAAGGAGATTTAACGAGGTTGTCTAATTTGAGATAGATAAAGGCAGTCCTACTCATTATCAATACATACAGACTACCGATGTGAGAAAAGGGTTGACATCGATGAGTAATTGCTTTACCCCTCGCCTCTATCACACCTCAACACTTCAACAGTATGCAATAGGTGCACTGATTTCCCCACATGAGCAGAGGGTAAGACTCTGATACAGCGACATATTAAAAGGAAAATACAGGTGTTCATGAATGCGTCTGATTGTCGTGTATATCTTGGATTGATGCTAACAATTTTCCAAAGCAGTGTTTTGGATGTCTGAATATGCTTTTATTACTTCTTAGGTGATGTCTGGTTTACATTTGTGATAAAATGGGAAGTGTGTCAGCTGAGTTGATTTCTGATATTCATCTGGTGCAAACAACTGCAGTGTTGAACTGTGTTGTCAGAATATGATGAGAATGTGATGTGAGTTGTGTAAACATTCAGCACTGGGCCACAAATGATTGTTTTTGATATCAGCTAATCTAGTACTTGTTGCCTCAAGCATGAAAGGGTCTATTTTAACCCAGACAGTTATCTTTTCTCAAATCTGAAATGAAAACTGACAACTTTTTAAAAAATATTAAAATTATGACTCAACTACCTGTAAGTCTGAAAACTCAAACATTTCTGTTTATGCTAGTCTATAGCTATGCTAGCAGCTCGAAACGACTGTACTCAAACAAAACAGCGGTTTGAGATAAATGCTGCTGCTAGCATGCTGACATGCTCACAATGACAATGACACAATTTGATGCTTAGAAGTTCATTCAACATGTTCACAGTTTTAGCTTAGCATGAAAGCAAATTTTGTTAATTGACACAACACATAAAATACAGCCGAGGTTGATGTTTTGCTAATCTGACTCACTGGATGTAGACTGTTGGTATAAAGCCTGCCATAGAGGCGTAGTTTGTAGTCCTAAAATCTGGAAATCAGTTAGCATTTTTGCACATCTTGTTCCCAGAGTTTTTTAAATTGGTTTTCGGTTAAATGCCCGAGATAAGATTTAAGGTATTTACATGTTTTGTTCTACGACATAAAATACATCATTAAATGTCCCACAATTTAAGTATAAAGCGCTTACGTATCTTTTAAACTGTGGTTGCTAACAAATGGCTAAATGAGACAACCAACATGACAAAGGCCAGATCTCAGTGTCCTTGAACGCACCGGTGGCCAGTTTTCATGA
The DNA here is from genome assembly GCF_965226575.1 of Pagrus pagrus. Classification (NCBI taxonomy): domain Eukaryota; kingdom Metazoa; phylum Chordata; class Actinopteri; order Spariformes; family Sparidae; genus Pagrus; species Pagrus pagrus. The sequence goes on from NC_140188.1 coordinate 11,417,562, forward strand.
CAGTCCTTAGCAGCACATAATTTAAACAAATCATTTACAAAATCAGTGGCATGGAGTCATTCACCGTGATGGATTACCTGTCTTGAGCAAGATTCAAATCTTTGTAAGCTGATTTTAATAGTGCAAAGAAATGACTGGGAAATAATGTCTGGCTGGGAGACCGGAAATCAATCTGAAATGTTATGGTTTTCTCTGGAAAATAGCCAGTAAATTATAGCAAAGTATAGATGATTTGTAGCTAATGAGATGGAAGATGCCCAGCTCCCATTATGATCCTTTAAAGGCCTCTATAATAATACAGTATGTGCAGGAGAAACTCATTCAGCCCTGATGTTAAATATTTTCGTGCTCGGAGGCGTGGCAGGTTCACAGGAGGTGTAAGCAGCCCATTAACCATGAGAGCATCCCAGCCTCGCTAGAGACAGCTAATCTTGTTTTACTTTGCAAATGCATTTGCTTGCACTTAATTGCAGCAGCAAGCAGTCTCTGAGTGGATCAAAATACAAATTTGAGCGATTGTTTGGGCTGCTGTTGACCTCTAATAAATTTCGAGGTTAATCTGGTTAAATTACTGACTAATAAATTCAATTTTGAAAATGTGGTTAGCACAGAAAACACCGGTGATGTAAGTCAGGGACAAAACAGGAGAAGTGTCACATTTAGCAGCTGTAATGGGCAGTGCAAAGGCATGAAGAGGTTTTAATGGATATCTCATAAGCGATTCTTCCTCACGCCAACGTCGTTCAAAAATAGGACTGCTCAGTCTGTTTTAGACCCGAATTTACCTACGATGACTGATATTTGCATGGTTGACTCAGACACTGCAGAAACTCTCTCTGCAGTGCATGATAAGCTGCACCTCTTGATTCAGCCTGACAGCAGCCCAACGAGCTTATAATGCTTCACTGAGGCACTTAGGTTCCCCTTAATGTTTCCCATTTCAGCAGCATAAGACCTGTTTTTGAACGCCACGTGTAGGATACGTCAGTTTGGCGGAAATGTTTATTTAATGAGCGTTGGATGTCTTTACACTGTGGAGATGACAGCACTTTCTAAATAGAATTAAAGCTGCATTACTCAAGATATTTATGTTATATAAATGGATGCCACTGACCCATGGTTATCACCCGACTCTGCAGAGCATTTTGGCGTCTTTCAGGATATTGTTTCGGTCTTCTGGTTTCTTTCGTTTCAGTCTCTTAAACCTGGTTTGCAGCTGCAGCAGGCAGTAGTTATGGGTGAAAAATCTCATAAAAAACACCTGTAGGCCTTCACTATCTGTAAGGGTCCTGTCATTTTAGTTTCATTGTATGTGTTTTCTAGGTTTTTGTGGTGTCTTTTGCCATTTTTTCTGTGTTCAGTTTTCCTTCGTGTTCTTGTGCTCGTCAGCAGCATGATTTCCCCCCCACACGCGTCTTGGATCCGTTTAATTAACCGAGCCCTGAACCTGAGCTCTTCCCCAGTCTGCTGTCCCCCCACACATCTCTCCTTCATTAGCCTTCCCTGTTCCCAATGTTTTTGCAGCCTGTCAACTAATTCCCTGTTTCTAGTGTTTTGCCATTCATTACCCTCACCTGTGTTTCTCGCTTGACTCCACCTGCACCTCATCCCCTCATTAATTTAGGTTTTATTTAGGTTCAGTCTTTTTTACAGTCATTGTTGGGTCATCTGTTTTCAGTGTCCCTGATCCTGCTGTCATGTTTGCCTGTTCCTGTCATGTTTCTCAGATCATGCCGTGTTTACCTGTTCCTGTCATGTTTTCCTGGTCCTGACATATTTGCCTGTTACCGTCGTGTTTCTCAGATTCTGCCGTTTTTGCCTGTTCCTGTCGTGTTTCCCTGATCCCGCCCTGTTTGCCTGTTTCTGTCATGTTTGCCTGTTCCTGTTGTGTTTCCCGGATCTTGCTGTGTTTCCCTGATGCTGCTATATTTGCCTGTTTCCACCCTGTTTGCCTGTTCCTGTCGTGTTTCTTGGATCCTGCCGTATTTACCTGTTCCCGCCCTGTTTGCCTGTTCCCGTCATGCTTGCCAGTTCCTGTCGTGTTTCTTGGATCCTGCCGTATTTGCCTGTTACTGTCATGTTTGCCCATTCCTTTCGTGTTTCTTGGATCCTGCCGTATTTACCTGTTCCCGCCCTGTTTGCCTGTTCCTGTCATGTTTGCCTATTCCTGTCGTATTTCTCGAATCCTGCCATGTTTCCCTGATGCTGCTATATTTGCCTGTTTCCGCCCTGTTTGCCTGTTCCTGTCGCGTTTCTTGGATCCTGCCGTATTTGCCTGTTCCCGCCCTGTTTGCCTATTCCCGTCATGTTTCTCGAATCCTGCCGTGTTTGCCTGTTCCAGCCATTGATCTCTAATCATATATACTCTCATCGTGACACTATCTGCTAAATAACAGATGGCTCCATATCTGCAGATGTGTAAAAAAACTGTTTTGTACCAAGGTTACCACATCTTCCTTAATACAATGTTAATATTTCAATGTCAAAACAATCAGTTAATGCTGCTCTTACTCACTTCTTCTCACACAGCCACATTGAAATCATTTGCATTCAGAAGCTAATTTTGGTTTATAAGTGGCAGTCGAGAGTCACCATGGATATTGCAAGGTAGCCTGTATTTTTTCAGATTGAGCTGCACTTTTTGATTCTGAAGGGAAAAATAGATTTGCCCTTCAAAGACCAGAAAGTCTGATGTCCTCACCTCGCACTTGGGCAGGAGTGCTGGGCATTTCAATTAAAGATGGGGTGAAGAGGTCAGTCTTAGTTGGTGACAGTACATCCATTAAAAAGTTTCCACTTTTCAAACTCTGTGTTTCTTACATGACTCTTGGTGAGAGGGTATCCAATCAATGCTCATCAAATACAATATTATGTAATCTATACTTGTAACTATGGGCTAAATCATCTGCTTACAAATTACAGGCATGCATCACAAGTCTCACAGCGTTTCAAATAAACACCGTCTGTGTCAAGAATTATCAGGTTTTTCTGCTACTTGCTTTACTTTGTAAAAGGTTATTTAGAGTCAATCAGCCTCTGTAATAAAAAGTCATGAAATTCAGAGCCGTCTCACCAGAGCAGGTCTGGGGTGAATGGCACAGCTAGCTAATCTCCATATGAAATGCAAACAACAAAGGGGAAAATTAGCTGCAAAGAGTAATTGTTTGGAAGGAGGCACGGAGAAAGTAAAGCGCGAGGACAGAAGGGGACAAGTCAGCATTAGTAAAGTCTCAAACTGCCCTGTAAATGTCCCACGAGTTCACACAAAGTAGCTGTTTATCTCCAGAGTTATGAAAAAAGGATTTACAGTCAGTGCTCGGCAAGAGTATTTCCATATTGACTCCCTAAATAGAAGCAGAAATGCACAATCAAGCCAGGAGAAACAGCTCCTTGTTATTGGAATCATTTGATGAATGAATATTTTTGTCATGTCAGAGTAAATAAATCGAGAAAAGGAGAACAAAAAAACAACAAGTACGCCCCAAACAAGTCAGTGTTACCGAGGGCTCAACCCTGTTATTTAAAAGTGAACCTGCACAACAGAGGCAACACACTAAATAGATGCAATGTATACAAGGCCAGATCTTAGATACAGGCTGTTTTTGTAATCCATGACACAGCCCCGGGCAGGTTTCAGTGTCATTTGCATTCTTTCAAACAGTCCCCAGAATGAAACAATGCGCCTTCCCTCCACCGCGAGTTCAACCGCAGCCAGCTCTGCACCACCCGACTGTCTCCCTCTGCAGCTGAAGGTGCATTGTCATGGACACGGCTTGAGACAGAGCCGATTGTTATGGTAACATCCGTTTGTTTGGAGGTGTGGTGTCAGTGTAGGTGTGGCTAATTGCACTGTGTTCTCGTAGGCCGCTGAGAGTGAGTATAAACTCTATGACTTGTTATCCAGAGCCCTGAGGGCGTTGGGGAGATAATGTCAGCCCGCCGCTCTTGTCCCAGACTGGTATTAAACCTTCAGGGCAAAGACGCTCCACATTCCAGAGTCAGGGGGCTTTAGTCGTCCCTCTTCCGCAGTGCAACCGCCTGTGTTTAAACAACCTTAATCAGATCTGTGTGTTGGACTGTTGAGGGAAGGGCTGGCTCTGCATTGTTGCCTCAGACAATGGCCGGCTTTCTGGCAGCGGTGTGAGGTGACACCTGTAAGGTGCTTCTTTCACACCCTGCAAACAAGGTATTAGGAAGTCAGTTAGCGAGCAAACTTCAATTTACGTGGCGCCATTCAAGACCGAGGCCACAGAGAGGACATCAAGATAGACAGAAAAGAGCTTTAAATAAAAGTTTAATCTCAGTAAAAAGCTCAAGTGATTACAGTGAAATGCTGTTTTTAATTTGAAATCATTTAGCTCAATTAAATCTCCCATTAAGATTCATTTGTTGCCGTTGTAAAGGGTTAAATATAATGTAAAATACTATAACTCAGCCCTGCCTGTAAAATGATTGGTTTGTTATTTGGCTTCTGTCCCTGGCATTTCAAGCTGACTGAATTGATCACCGCAAGATATGGAAGATGCCTCATCTCTAATTGTTTTGCGAGGGATTCACTTAAGACATCTAGCAAATATCGAGCAGTCTGAGTGGGAAATCAAGCAGCACCTGATGGAGGAGACGTTTCGGAATCACGCGAATCTGCTTAATTGCGGCAGAAAAACAAAGAGCAGTCAAACTTTGAGGCCACTGAGGCAACTTGAAGCAGTTAATGAATTCAGCAAGAAAGAAATGCAACATGCAGCGTGTTTTGATGTACTCGTGTGTGTGTGACTGTCACCAATTGGGACCTGCAGCAGGCTCGTGAGCAGTAGTGCATTCAGAAATCTGACACTCCCTCAGAATAAAAGACAAGCCCTATTCTCTGTTGGAGACGAGCATACATTCAGAAGAGGAGCTGCAGATGTTTACTTCCTTCACTGCAAACTAGATATTTTGGACATGGCCCCGTATTTGTTTCATGCCAAACTGGAAAAAGTACAGAGAGAGTTTGATTAATAGTAGCAATAAGATGAAAAAAGGTTTTTGAGGAATAAAACTGACAGGAACTGGCTTCAAGACATCAGCAGCCTGGTCACTGGTCAGACTCATAAAGTTTTCAATTTGCTTTCTATCGCCAGCAGTTCTCCACGATAGTCAAAATTTTACATCATTCATCAGAAGTTTTATTTTCATACATTAAATAGCTGGGTCTTGTGTTATATGTTATATTCTCATCTAAAGAGGGAAATGTTGAGTGGGGCTGCAAAAACAAGTCTGCACACAGAGAGGCAGACCGTGTCACCGATGCATTAGAGTTTTATGCATCGCATTACTTCTTTCACGCTTAGAGCTGCGATAATCAGATCTTTTCTATGAGCAGTGGTGAAATGTATTCACTCAAATCTGAGTACTTGTTCTTGAGTGCTAACCCTCTTGGATTAGCTGGAAAATGCGTCGTCACAAAGCTGAGAGCTGGCAGTTTATACTGACATCATCAAAAGATGACTTTTTAGAGATATTTGGTTCTCACAGGACAGCGACGCTACAAATATATGATGATCTTATAGTGCGTCATGCATTGCTGCAGATTAAACTCGGCATCAATATGTAAAGCAGTTAAAATGATCTCAACCTTAAACATCTGCAGCAGTAAAATGTAACATACACATTAATGCAGCAGTAATACGTAATTGTGAAACACTGACAGGGAAGCTTTTACTGCACGGTGAGTACTTTACATTTGATACTTTAATTAGATGTTGCTGATTTTACCTTGGTGCGGTATTGAATGAAAGACTCGTAGACCTACTTAGAGTTGAGTGATTTTATTAAAGAGTCTGAATACTTCTTCAGCACTGTCTATTAGCAATGGCTTCATGTGTGATGTGAAAAGGAAAAAATATCCAAGAGGACAACTGGTTGTGTGAATTCGAAGAAATTAATTGAACTAGAAGTAATTGAGAATTAATCACATTTTCTTCTGTTTTGTCCTCATTATGATGTGTTAGCAGAACAGAGCAGAAATGTTCTGGTGCACAGACGATGACAGAATGACAGTGTTGTTTGTTCAGTGATATTTTTAGTTTATATTAGGGGTAGAAAAATGATAATTGGAACCGATATACATCTGCAGTAAAAATGGAAAGTTTTTCCTCGCTCGAATCGAGGGTTTCAAGGACAGAGGATGTTGTTCACTGTACAGTCCGTAAAGCCCACTGAGGCAATGTGATTGTGATTTTGGGCTTTATAAATAAAACTGATTTGATTTGATTTGATTTACCCCAAGTTTATGTGCTGCTACTCTGGTTTACGGTCTGTTTGTTTTTCTAATAAAGGTGTCTTGTGGGCTCATTACTTGTGCATGACAATAACAAAAAACAGTCAGTCAAATATTGTGATGAACAGTGGTCTTTTAGCTCGCTGTTTTGGCTTTAACAGTCGGCGACTTTTCTGATTTGTTTCACTCTCACCACTCTCATCAACTTGCTTTCAGTAGGTAGTTGTTTTCAGCAACAAAGATTGAAAACACATAGGCGAGACGGACAAAGGCAGCAGCTAGCTGGTGAACATAGTGGAGCATTTAGCTGCTAAAGAGACAGATATTTCTCTCAGGAGGTGGAGGAGACCAAAAACCGAGCCAAAAGGGTTCAATATGGGACTTACAGTTGTCGGGTGGCCGAAAACACGACTGCAAATAAATCATAATCTTGCTCCATACTTGTTGGATTGACATGTCAACATAGAAGATGATAGAAAATATGTCAAAAACAGCAGTTAATGCAGGTTTCAGTGACTGTTTGACCGACACACGAAGCTTCTTCTTCTCTGATTTACTTTTTATTTGTGCATTTAAAAATGTGAAATATGTAGCGAATATTTTCGCACATCACAATTTCAAATTTGCTTATATAAAACTTAACTATAAATGCCAACATAAGGAGTCTCCTCAGGCGCTCACTGACATGAGGAAACCTCTTGGGGTTTATGTCACAGTCACTCAGAGGCATCTGTGGGGAATTGTGAGGTGATGTTTTGTAAAAAAAAGCTTCTCTCTGTTTGTGTAACTCTTAAAACTTTACTTGAACAGTTTATGTATTCATGGATGATGAGGTGCTTTTAGTTTGTTTGTTTGTTTACAGCATTTTTTTGTAGCAAGAGTGTAATTTCACTTACAAACACGTAAGACAACAAAATCAATCAATCAATCAAACAAATAAAGATTGATTGATCGATTGATTGTGTCGTCTTACTGTGCCGGTTTGTAAGTGAGATATAGTTTTCTCAAGTGACAGCAATCGATGCTTGTGCTCCGTATCAACAAACAGCTCCACAACCCTCGAAATCTTGTCTGATGACACATTTTCTGAAAGCTAAATGAGAGCAGGATTACTGTAATGAATGCAAAGCTCAGAAGCAGACCATACAGACAGTGGCTCTTCTTCTTCTTCTTCTTCTTCTTCTTCTGTACTGTACAAACTACATTTCTATGAAATCCCAGCAGACCATAAATGGCACCACCTGATTCAGTTGTTGTGGGAGGTAAAAATAAAAAGTTTATCTTTATATATGATTACTTTGTCGTCTGTTTGATATTCTCGACATGCCCTTTTCACTCCAATATATCATGAGATTGTATCTCACTTCAGCTGGTATCTTCTCCTTCTGCTTTAAAGATTATCCCGTGAACAGAATGTCAACCTGCTTTCACCACTGTATTGTAAAAAAAAAAAAAAAAAAAATGGAAAAAAAAAAGAAGAGGAAGACTCTGCAAATGATAGCGCAGAGACAAATTATTCCCAAAACTTTCCCTTTGAAATCCCGGCGCGGCGAGGAGCTCCAACTTTTTTAATTCTAGTTACAGAATTGGCATAACATGACTTATCTTTTGTTTAAGAGTTAATTTCATGGAACATTTGGGTGTTGCACGTCATTATGAGGAAATGGCGGAAACGTTCGCTGCCGTATTAAAGAGGGATAACAAGAATCTACCACTCGTGTTTATTCTGGGTTGTTGCTCAAAGCATCAGCCTGCAGCAGGCGGCATTTAAGTGCCGCCGAATCCGCTGGCAAAGGAGCCGCCATTAGCTGACAAACCAACAAATAGTTTCAGGCTGAGGTGGGAAATAAACAATACTGACAGCTGACAGATGCCTGAGTTGTAGCAGACCGGTCTACATCTTCATGAATAATTTCTCTGCCTTTCATGTTGCCAGTGAATTACATTTATGCATTTCCCAACCAGGTAATTTGGGAAAACAGACACAACCAGCAGCCAGACTAGGTCGAATATATCGCACAGCAACAGCTGCATCCAGTGCAGGCTAGAACATTTCACCTGTAATACATCTGAACTCCTCAGCCCTCGGTGTAATTGATTTTCCCTCACAAGATTTTTTTTTTATCCAAAATCAGCTGGGCAGGTTTCCTTGTCTTTTATATGAACTCCTCAAACAATACTGAGAAAAGTGTTGAGACAAAGAAATCACCATCAGAATAGTCACTGTTGATCAAGACTTTGCGGGCTTTTAAGTCATAAAAGATAAAGCAAACATTTCATACATAGAAAAGCGCCTTGTTCACGTCTCTCTGGAAATGATTTTTTTGTAATTCCCTCTTTAGAAGATGTGTCGTATGATCATTAAACACGTTGATGTCAGACAGCAGAATCTCCTCTTCTAAATCTCATGAAAAACAGCGGTGGTTTCTCTGCAGCATCTTCCCAACAGGTCGCAGGCCTGGAGGAATCACTTTCTTTCACGGAGCACAATGCCTGCGCAGGGAATTTGTCTCGGTGAATTTGCGCTGACATGCTGCAACACAGTTCCACAAGACAGGATTAACTGACGGCACGCAGGATAAAAAACGTCACACATGGTGAAAGGACATGCAGTACGATATTAGACTGTAAAAAAAAGCACCAGTACATGTTCAGAACTAATGGAAATCTATCAGTGTGACGGCAGGTTAATGCATAAATATGCACCAACAAACAGAGATGTTCTTGACCCTTTATGGAAGAAGTATCATAAGCCCAGAGGCCAAAATACCGTCGTCTCTCATGTGTTTTATTTGAAATATCTTTGCGTCTTTGCACGCTAACTTCTTGTTGTCTTAACTGGTCAAATTTTCTGTGTTTACATCCATCCAAAAGCACTTTTCCTCTAAGTCAGGAGAGGACCAGTGTGGCAAAATGACTTTCTTCACTAATTATTGTGTTGTTAAGAAACAGCACAACAGGCTCTTACTGCCACCCACTGCTTACTTCTTCATTCAAACTGTTTCTGTTCTTCTATTCATAAATTTGACAAAAAAATGTTAAAGCACCATGAAAGAATGAAAGAATGGATTATATGAACCAAAATGCCAGCCAAGTGGCATTAAAGCGTCAGCCAACAAAGCAAAGCTTGATGTGTCTACACACTTTGGTAACACTTTATTTGAAGGCATGTTCAAAGAGTCTTTATTAATGTTGTCATTAAGTGTTATTCTGTCATTTATGACAGGTGTCATGTCTGTGTACTGCACGCCCTTTCAAATAAAGTGTTACCCCCATAAAGTTGATATGATCTTCACATGATTAGATGTAATGTGAAAGGAGTTGCTCCTAGTGAAACCCACAGAAAATTATCACCTAATTCTGCTGTTTTGGCTTTAACAAAACACATCAGTGAGTGAAAAAGCTAAAAAAAAACAAAAAAAACAACAACAACAAAACCTGTTAAGCTACCTGCCCGGTATCAAACGCTAAAAAGACAAAGTTGGGAGTTGGTGGAGACCAAAAATGGAGCAAAAATGTTCGTTTGGGGTGACTTGACTACTCTTTATGAAAAGAGACAGCAGGATGGAGACGGATAACTTTTTGATGTGTTTTATTGTCCTCCGTGCACAAGCAGTTTCACAACACTGAACCAACCAATGAGGAGCTTGCAGCACTACGATTAAGGTAAATATGAAAGAATCAGAGAGGTACATTCAACAAGTTATTGTAACTGCATATAAATACGCAAATAATGAAATACATGAATCAGCTTTATGGTACTTCTGAACCGTACACATTCATCAGGTGGTTAAACACAAGCTGGATTTGTAAAATAACTCTTTCCTTCCCAGTTACAAGAATAAATGTGGGCATTGTACGTTTCTGCAAACCACAGATATGTTGAAACTTTACATTAAATATGTTGCAACTTCAGTTCAGTTTTCAGTTTTATGTTGGGACAATGTTGTGTTTATGATCTGGTTAGGTTAAGGCAGAAAAATGACCTGGTTAGGGTAAGGAAAAGATTTGTTCACTTGGTTCTGGCGCTACAAACACGACTGAAACTTGCGCTGATGTCTCGTTTGAAAAATACCCAGTTTTGTTCGGAAATGGCCAAACATTGGGAAAAAAATATCCAGTGGTTCTGCGCTGACAAACTTTGAAACCGCATCTCGAAACAGCAGTCTTTCAGCCGTCACACCACCACCATCCCCTCCAGTTTCTGACGTGACAGTCAGCTCACATGTAATCTGAACTTGCTCTCAAGTATCCATAAAGCATCAGTTAGTGCAGCTTTAAAGTCCCTGCTGATAAGATGCACACGAAGCGATACTGAGTGAATGACATCAGTTAACACACACACATTTCTCATTATCTCGCACTCAAATTAAACACCAGTCCCCAGTCTGGAAAATATGCATAACATTGTGCGCATGCTAAATATTATTGGCTCACTTGCCATTTTAAGCCTCATGGAAACATAGCAACCTGGCAACACAACACATGCCATTTGGTCTCCTCATTTGTTTTACTGTTGCTATCAAGAAGCACTTTCTATCGATCGGTTATAATAGAAGTGAGGTATGGCCGGTATGAGGAGCTCAAACAAAGAGATCCATTCTCCTTTTCTTTGTGTAAATGTGAGGATTAGTTGGGGGGAAAAGTTAGGCTCTACAGGGAACAATGAAATCAATAAAACAGAGACTCCTCGCAGAAAGAGAGGTAACTCTGCATCGACTGCAGGCTGCTCACACACTCAATCAGATTAACTAATGAAGCAATTATCGATCCAAAGTGGGGCTGCTGGCCGGCACAGGACTGGCCATTAAGTGGATCTTGCCTTCCCTTGGCCATGCTGCAAATGTCAGGGTCACTGTGTTCGCTGCTTGACACAGTTTACTGACGCCCAATCTGTCGAACACCGATCACTCGTCCGCCTCCCGGGAGAAGTTGGTGAACGCCTTGACAGGACAGTTGGAGGAATTTGAGGAAGGCTTCATGCGGGAACGCAAAGGAGAAGTGACCACTGCAGGGCTGCAGATGAGACTGTTTCTGTCTGGCTGCTGTTGTTGCTGAATTTCATTATTTTTATACACGACACACACCTATGATAATTAGTGTAGACCTGCGACACGAGCCAGTGAGGGAAGAGGGAAAAAAATCCCTGTCTGCAGCATCCCTGAATGTCAAAAATGTGTATTTTCATAGCCCGAGTCCATAGCAACGCAAGGTTGTTTGTTTCCATGCTCATAGCAGGAGCAGTGTCACAAGATGTCTCACAAGATGTCAACATCGGAGCGTTCATTCTTTCATCAAATAAAAGACAGCAGGCGCCGGTGCAGTTCCCCCAATATGACATGATATATTGTAATTCATTAGTCTGTGTGTAATCTCTTTCTCCAGTCATGGGGACTGACTGAAAACGTTCTCCTGTGAATACAAATTTAACTACAGCTGCCTTTATATCTCTGAAAAAGAAAAAAGCCTGACATTGAGTTGTGGCAGCCTGCTCGCTGCTTTACTGTAGATGTTTTTTTGAAGGTTCTGACACGAAAATTGAGGTTGTTCTTCATTGTTGTTTGGTGTTTTTTCAGTGTTTAGTCCTTGACCGATCTCACCTGAAAGCCCAATTATTACCTAGACGTTATTGTTTGGTAATTGAACGCTGCGCTACTGGCTCGGTCATCAGTCAGTCTCATTCACTCTCAGCCACACGGAGAGAAAAAAGAAGAAGCAAATAGTTCGTTTTTTTTCACTCTGCGCACTGAGGCAGGAAAAATATTGCTTTGCGGTTAACTTCTAATCAAATTGCATTAGGTTTTCACAGCCTGTGCCCTCGCTCCATTTGCACAAACCATCACAGACCTACATGAATTTCACACCCAGGGTGAGGAATACTTACTTCTTCACCCCGATAGATTTCCCCCCCCCCCCCAACCCAACACACACTGCGCGCACACGCAGACACACACACGTTGTGATCAGACAAGCATGATCATGCAGTTACAGCACAGTGGTAAATCATTTTATTTGCACCAAGTGTGGTTTTAATGACATTTTACATGCTCTGATGTTATTTTTACCAACTTCTGAAATGGACTCGGTGGAAACTGTCACTGTTGTACCTGTTTTAGAGCCGTACTTTGGTACTTTTCTTTTTCTCAGCTATAGTCACGATCTATTCGTCATCACAAGAAACCCAACTGGAAACCACGGCAAGTAAATATAGATAACTACTGACGTTACACAGAGCCAAATAATGAGTGCAAGTGTAGAGAGAAGAACAGCTCTGTCTGTGCCAAAACCTTCACATTAATTCTGATTATTAGCATAGTCATTATATGGATATTAATTATTGTGGTGCTGCTCTTGAATGTGCTCAAGGAAATAATTGAAAAGTAAGGAGATATGAGCAAGAATTTTAATAATTAATTAGGGATTAATTATTTACATGGACTTTTCTTCAATTATAATTAACCTTGGACCTACATCCTATAGCTCGCTTTACCACGGGCCGTCTGTCCCGTCGTTTCCTGCATGAAAAAGGAGCTGGTTGATTGAAAGCACCCCGATGTGTGTCTGCGAGTGTGTGTGAGAGGACATGTTGGAGGCAGCAGAGTGTACATGTACATTTACTCGAGTGCAGCAGCAGTTAAGTACAATTCTGAGCTCCTGGCTCTTTCCATCTTGGCAGACATCTACTGTTACTCCACTTCACATTCAGACGTTGTACTTTTCTACTTCACAGCCCTTATGTGATGGCCGCAGTTACAAGTTACTTTATAGATTCAGATTCTCACTGTGATAAGCTCATAAAATGCCACTGTTGTCAGATAGAAAATAGCAAATAAATAAATAAATACAAAATCTAAATGTCAGCTTTTCAGAAACTCCAGCCTCGCATATCTTGATGACATAATACGTTTCTGACATTGACCTGACATTGAAATGAGTCATCAGCATAACATGCTAGTGGTTAACATTTAGCAAACCACACAGTGTCCATACGTACGTGACATCTGTATGTTTATATGATTATTACAGGGGAAGAGGCTGCCAAGCTGGTGTCCCCAGTTCACAGCTGCATTTCGGCATTTATAGGCATGAAACCACTAGATGCCTCAGCACAATTTCCAGCCATGTTTGTGACACAAAAGTGGGTATTTTTGACAGGAAGTCTGGACTTCTCCATTCCTGCCATTGGCGACAAAAGTGTGTGTTTTAAAGGAGAAGTCAGGACAATTTCTAGCTGTATTTGTGGCGACAAGAGCGGATATTTTCGACAGGAAGGATATCTCCAGGCTTGTTTGCGGTGACCAAAACATATATTTTAAGCCAAACCATGATGTTCTCCGGACCCTTACCAAGTGTTTTTTGTGCCTAGACCAAGATCAAATAGAAAATTGGTTTCTTATCCATGTATTTAGAGTGTTTGTGTATTTATCTTGTACATAGCATGTGCTTTTCTTATCTGTTCACACTCGTTTAATGTATTTTGAGATGTAGATAATTTCTTTTGATACGGGACTGAAGCGATTAGATGATTGATCAAGCTGTTGACGGACAGAAAATCAATCCGCAGCTGTGTACGGTATGTCGATTGATTTTAAAAGCAGAGATGTTGAACATTGTGCTTTCCAGCTTCTCAAATGTGAAGTTTGGCTGCTTTTCTTCTTCTTTTCTTGAATCGCGGCACCCTGAGTATTTTTAGCTTTTTCCACTGTTGATTAAAAATGTGACCTTGGGCCATGTTCGACTACTTTCCGATTATCCTTGGCAGAGTCTACTACTTCAGTACTGACGCTCACTAACGTGCACTTACTTTTTTTTTTTTTTTTTTTTACAGCAGTTTAACTTTAATTGCAGGTTCAGGGTGAGGGTATGTGCTCCACCAATGGGGTTTTGTGCATGAGACAAGTCTGAGGTGGGGCTTGATTGAAGGTTTCCCTCTTTCTCTCTTTCTGTGTGTGTGTGTGCAGAGTGTGTGTGCATGTTGGAAAGAGGAGCAGGGGAGGGTGAAGATGAGAGTAAAGGGGGGGGGGTGGGGGTGGGGGGGGGTGAGAGGAGGAGGGTGAGTTGAGTGTGTGTGTGTGTGTGTGTGTGTGTGTGTGTGTGTGGAGGGGGGGGGGCATCTTGAGGAAAGGGGTGGGGTACACTTGTGTGGGAGGAGGGGGGAGGTGCTGCTGGAGGGGAGAGGAGGAAGGTGGTGGTGGGTGGGGAGGGAGGGAGGGAGGGAGGGGGGTGTATCAGGGGCGGAGCTGCCCACAAGCACCCCCCCCCCCGCCAAACCCCCGCCCTCGCGCTCCGTCTGTGAGCCCCTCGCAGTTACCTGTTCTACCAGAACTGATGTGAGCGCGTGTTGGCGAGCACATGCCACGTTGGGAGAGGAGCCTGAACCTGAAGTGAGACACAAGGAGCGTTTAAAAAGAAAAAACACAACCTCACCCACCTGAAAGAGAACAACTCGACCAAGTGGTCCTAAACAAAAACCTCTGACACGAACCGAGCCGCAGGAGGATCTGAGAGACTCGCGAGGATGCACTTGTTGTCCGCCAGCTGTGTGTGCGCCCTCCTCATCACCGCGCTCCTCCGCCGAGGTAAGCCATTGTCTCATTACACCGGCCGGCGCTGCCGCTCACGCGGTGCCGCAGGTATGACGGGAAAGTCCCGGCAGGTGCCTCTGAAAACTTCGGCACACGGCTTATCGATCACATTTCCGGGCAGAGGCGGAGCGGGGCACGCGGGTGGCTCCTGCTTATAAGTTAGTGAGCGGTGTTATAGTTCAGGATTTGCTCTTTTTTATATGAATGTGCGTGTTTTTACTCACAAAATCAAGCACACATTTTTCTGTTATTGTTGTTTTGGCATCTTATAAACAACACATAATGCAGAAATCCCTCTCTTACATATCTAAATATCTTTAATGTGTGTACAAAGATGTTTTTTTATAACCCAACTCCATCAAATTCCTCATTATTCTGCCTCCCCTGCTTATATAAGTATATAAAAAGTGACTTTCTTGTCTATAAACTGCTTATGAGACATGAAATCCATTGTGCCACCCTGTTTTTCCCTCCCCCTCACCCCCCTCCTCCCTCCCCATGATGGGAGAGGCGGGCATCATCATCATCACCCATTCTTCACATGTGCTCCTGGCATGATGTCATCGTGATGCCTCATTTTTCAGTGTGTGTGTGTGTGTTGTATGTATGTGCTTTCGCAGGCTGTTGAGCAGAATGATGCCTCGTTCACATCCTCTCTGATGTGTTGTAATTATGGGTTGCCTTGTTGGGTGGAGGGAAAGCGCTCCTGACAGGCTCCCTCTAGTAATTACACGTAGGATAAGACTCCTTTTTTATTTTTTTTTTGGATGTGGGCAGTTGTAATGGGTTGCACAAGTGAGTGCCTCCAAGTTGAATTGGGTGCAGCAACTCCGCATTAAGTGCTGGCTTTGAAAAATAGAGTAATTCGATGATATAAAGGCTGGGTTGTTGTGGTTTTTTTTTGTCTGTCTCCAGACTTCCTTGTTGTCTGCTCCGTCGGGCCAACAGGTAGCAGCACCATGTGTTCACATCACTCAGCCAGGCCCATTAAGCAAAGGCTGCACAAGGAGCTCAGAGCACTCCCTCGGATAAGGAGAGGGGCGGAGAGGTTGATCTCACTGTACTCCCTTCGACCTCGTCACACTACAGTGGCGCCTGTTGTTGTAAATTAACACCACACAGCACCTATCAGTCAGGCTCAGGTGGTTTGTTTGAGAGGAAACGAATGGTCCCTTTTAAGGTGGTTAAGGTTTTTTTTTACACCGCTGTGCCGCTGCAGTGCCGTGTGCTTGAGACCGGAGGAGAGTGCACTGGGTTGGTAATGAGGTTAGACTTTTTACGGCCCCGTCCACGCTGGTGTGTGTGTGTTTTAGCAGACGTGATGGTCAAAACATGTGTGTGTTTGCTGACACAACAGATGGCCGGTGCCGCCTTGGAGAGACTGACCCCTGTGAGGTTTCTTTAAACAGAAATATTCATGTTCTGGGCTCAAAATCTGACTGAGGGGGTTTTATTGAGTTTGGGATTTGCAATAAAACCTGCATCGATAGTTGTAATAAAAAACAGGGCTGTGTTTATTGTATTTGAACAGATGAAAAAGAAAAAAGCAGCAGCTCTGGGGAGGGGGGCTTCCTGCAGTCAAGGCCGAGGCATGGCCGAATCCAGAATGAGAAACAGAGCCCCCGAATTACTCCTAGAGCAAACACTCCAGAAAGATGCATCTGTTTTTTTGTTCGCTCCCCGTCTCCACCCTCCACCCTTCCCCCACCACCACCACCCTCGCCCCCTCCCCGAGCAGACAGACAGCGCTCGGTGTCACAGCTGGTATTACTTGTCGAGCGAGCGGGGCTCTCCCTCCTGCTAATGGACTAATCTCTTGCGGGGGTCACCCAATTTCACCTGAGATAGATTCACTCTCCTTTCTTTCATCTTTAACTAGGTTATGTCCAGACCTGTCTCATGAATGCCGCGATGCTAATGCACAGGAGAAAGAAAAAGTACACTTGTCTGGCATGTGAGATTCTGCACAACTGCGTATTTGTGTGCTTGTGCACGTCTCATTTTTAGGCAGTTTTTTCCCCCCTCTTGATGTTTGAAGACTCTGCTTGTGGTTGTTTTCTCTTTGAAAAGAGATTTCTTTGTGACTTGGAAAGTATTGTATCCCTTCATGCAAAATTCAGATGCAGTCATGAAAAGTATGGCAACTCAGCCGAATCACGGATTTGAATAGAAATGCTGCATCCGTACTTCACTTTTATGTTAGCGCTTTAACACTTCCTCTCTTAAAATAGTTGTTTGTTGATCAAATTGTGCAAAGGACTCGCTCCCTAGCAACAGAGCAAAATCAAATTATGAAATCAATCCTGACCATGTGAATACCTGATTAAATACACGAGGGAACAGGAGAATCTGAGGAATTTAAAGTAAGGGAGCAAACCTCCTATTAATTCACAGTTCCTCGCACTTATTGGAACAGGAATGCTCAAAATGGACCTATAATGGGATATCTTCACAACTCATTATCCTGCTGATGCTTAACCCATTATAGCAGCTAGTAATGTCTCTCAAAAGGCTCTGTAGGACTCTCCTGTGTTCGAACACAAGTGTGAAGTGGAATCTCTCCCAGTGTCACACACTTACTATACCTCAGGAATAAAGAAAAAGACCTTCAGATTGAGTTAAAAGTGAGTAAAATAGATGTTCGGCATGTAGAATATGTCTTTTGTGTGCCTTACGTCCTTGATAGGGATAATAAATAAGTGGGAATGTGAGCAGAAAGCAGAGGTGTTGCTCACAGCGAGGAAAAGGAGCGACACTTTCATGGGTTCCTCAGAGAAGACAGCCGAGGCCGTACTGTAAATTAAAGCAGCCTTTAGGGTTTCTGGAGCTACCAGGGTCACCTCTCAGCAGGGGGTGTGGGATTCCTGCCAGCGCCCCTGGCAGCAGCGCTTCACTTCCTGGATGTGAGGATCAAGCTTAATTAACTGACTCACAGGGTAACGTTAGCTTTGATTTACAAACAACTAAAAACAAATCAAGAGGAGGCTGGAAAACTATAAATAACCTGAAGTTATGATGAAATGAAAACGCTGCTGTTACATAATCTTTGATGCAGCGCTAAATAAAAAGAGAGTGTTTTAGTGCACAGCCAAAACTGGGGAGTCTCGGATGGAGGGTTGATCATTAACCTGCTCCACTTCTGTGGAGCTGTGGATGCTGCTTTCCAAGCAATTAGGCCAGAACATCAGCTCGTCCCCTGAGGAATGATGCTTTTCAACATATGCTTGTGGACCATATGGTGTGGTAACGTACGTACAGTAGACCTGAAGTAAGAGTAGAAACTGTAATTCTGATGTAACAGCTGCTGCTTTCTTTTTTGGCCCTTTGTCTGCCCTGCACCCCTCACACAGTGGGTTGGAGTGGTGCACACCAACACATCCACACACACACACAGTTTTTTCCACCCCCAGCAGGACACTGAACAGGTGGAGCAGCAGTGTTGATCTTTTTAGGGCCGTGAAGGGAGCGAGTGTCTCTTTATGATTCCTGTTTGTGTGTGCAGTTGTTGAAAGAAAAGCTTTTTGTCCCCACAACTCACTTTGAGCTAAATGATTAACTTCAGAGTTTTGGCCTCATTATTCAACTTGTTTGGGACTTTCACAGGCCGAAAACTGTTTCTATATTTGCTCCGAAAATCCAAACTACGCCTTTTAGATTAGACGTAGCGGGACGGCGGTGAAAGAAATATGAGTTACCACATGAACATGCTGAGTTTCCTACGTGTCAGAGAGAGCAATTCGCTCTCAGCTGGCCCCAGCGAGCGGGAAGATGTACGAGTGGCTTTGCCTTGAGAAAATGAAAGGAGTTGTGTGGCAAAAGTAATCACTCTGAGGCAATGACTCAATGAGAAAAAGGTCTTTTGTCCGCCTGTGACAGTTTTACACACAGGATTATCAGTAAAACAGCAGCGAGTGAATCTTAATTACACTCATGATTGGCTTGCCCCACTTTTAGGGCCAGAATGAGAGATATATTCAATCTTTCAGAGTCTGGGCGAAAATAGCCTCTCCAGCCATCCTTTCTGTGATGTAATTTGCCTGTCAGGTTAAGAAGTTGAACTTAGCACTTTATTGACTTCCAGCACATGCATGTTTAGACTGAGGCGAGATTGTTTTTTAAGGTAAACACAAGACCGACGTCTCAGTTTGCTCCTGGCAATTTTCTCACTTTCCTTACACAGGTTTTCTCGCTCTGCCGTGCAAAATAATGGTTTATTTGTTATCGGAGGGGAGGGACCAGGCATCTATTGTTTCAGCTATAAAGAAAGGCTTAACAACAGGAGAGAGATGACTGTGCTATGCAGTAGTTCCTCTGTCTTTATGCAGGAATACCCCATTGACATGCATGGAGGTATCCTTGGTTTTGGTGAAAGCCCAACAGCACTCTGAAATTGGGCGGCCCTTGTTTCAGGGACAAAAAGTGAGGTTGTTTCTGTCCTTTGTCATTGACGCAGCCCCCAGCTTTCACTGGATTCCTGTGGACTCCCGCCGACTGTATTGTGAGGCTGGCTCTTTTTAAACAAATGAGTGTATGATAGCGACTTCTTGCTCCCGCTCCTCTCTTTGTCATTAATATGGAACAGCACACACCCCTCGGAGAGGGCACAGAGTAGCTGCTGCCTGTCCCTGCACCTCACATGTGCAACCTGGTGGAGGGGGGAAGCATCTCTGCTCCATATGAAAAGCCAGTGGCCACACCCAGATTTTAACAGGGGCCTGGATCTTTGTTCAGATTCCCTATCAGAGTCATTGCTCCGTCTTAATGAATTCTTTGAGAGGCCTCCATTAACTGTGATGGTAATCATCCGACCTCAGAGAGCATTTAAGGAACACCATAAAGGGGCGCATACTGTATGTATGGAAAGCCAGAGGGTGGGTGCTTATGCTGCTTTTGTTTTGTTGAATTACATTTAATGAACTTCTTTTTCTCATTAAAATTTATATTATAGATTAAGCAAAAGACAAAGGAGCAACAGTGTTCGCACCACTGACAGCAGGGAGTGTGTGTGTGTGGGGGGGGGGGAGGGGGTCAGTGATGAACTCTGATATTTATGCCTGCACTCCCATAAAGTCATTATTTCTGTCTATTTATGAGAGTCGAGCAGAAAGGCGGGAGGTTGCTATTGTATTAAACCTGTATTTTCACTCTGTCTGAGGTTCAGGGAAGTCAGCCGGGTTGACACAGCCTTTGTGCAAAAGGTGAAACATTCATTTCAAGCCCCGGGCCAACTAATAAAATGACATGGAGTTTTGTCTTCCCATTCATTTCTGAATCATCCCCTGTTAGGTCCTAAGCTCTTTTGCAATACTGAGAAGTCGCTCTATTCACTCAGACGCTGTTTAGCAATTTTTCATTCATGAAACGTCGCGCTGGTCCCTGTTACGTCTTTGCCTTTGGGACTCAACAGAGTCCTTGTGTCTGCATATGACCTCGGTATTCACATTCCTGCCTTTTTAAAAGCCGTTTCTTTGTGTTGCGATGATGTCCACTATCCTCCTCTCTTAGACTGCCGCAGCAGTCTGCGGCGCCTGAAGCTATCTTTGATTACATGCTGCTTCAGTTGAACTTGCAGGAGACAGGAGTTCTCATTCAGAGAGCTTCTCTCACACAGGGGGATAACACGAGCACATCTCTGATTGGAATTAAAAGCTTGTCGTTTTGTCAATGCCTAAATAGAAATCAAGATAGAAGATTAAATGGTTGGCCCATCTCTCTGGGTCATGAATGTATCATGACACTCTGGAATAGCCCTGAGATTTATAGAGGTCTAAAATGCACTCATAGGGAATATAAAAGCCAGACCTGCTCTCAAATGCTGGATGCATTTAAGGGTGTTTTTCTGACAATGGAAGGTC
Organism: Pagrus pagrus; assembly: GCF_965226575.1. Classification (NCBI taxonomy): domain Eukaryota; kingdom Metazoa; phylum Chordata; class Actinopteri; order Spariformes; family Sparidae; genus Pagrus; species Pagrus pagrus. The sequence continues at coordinate 11,438,261 of NC_140188.1, forward strand.
TCTTTTTTGTAAAACTCTCATTAAGTGGATTTCAAGCTGCTTGATAAGATTCACCACCGGGGGTACTCCCGAAGTTGCCATGGAGCATGTGGAAATATCGAGGAAACGCTCAATTAGTTTTGAAAAAGGAGGAATTATAGGTTTTAAAGAAAATAACCAAATTGGATCACAAATTGGTGCGATGCTGATCTTCAGTGAATTTGTTGTCACAAAACCAGCAAGCTACCAGCTGCGGCAGGCTGACTGCCGTGCCCACACCTCCCTCCAACCTGAGTAAGTCTTAACACACCATATGCTGAAATAGTAAAAGTGTTGGATAAGTTATTTAAATAGTTATTAAGGAGAGGAGAAACAGTTGTAGTCGTTAAAAGTAACTCTAGAGCCATGGCTAAAAGTAATGAATGACATTTAAAATTGTTGGCTAGAAGTAATAAATTCACATTTGAAATAGCTGGCTAACAGAAAACAGTTTAAATAGCTAAAAGTAAAGGATAAGTATATGAAATAGTATATACTAAAAGTATTAAATTACCATTTGAAATAATAAGCTAAAAGTCAACATTTAGAATAGTTAACCAAAAGTAAGAAGCTGAAATAATTAGCTAAAGTAATTAGTTGAAATAGTGAGTTTAGCTAAATAGAAAATAGGCTAAACATCTGAAACAGTTTACTTATAGTAAACAGTTAGTTTATCCTGAAGTAAACGTTAGAAACTATGCTAAAAGTAGGCTAAAGATTTGAAATAGCTAGCTAAAAGCAATCGGTTGAAGTAGCTAAAAGTAGCTTTTAATGGATAAACATATGAAATAGTAGGCTTGAAGTATTGAATATCCATTTGAAATAGTGAAAGTTAACAGTTGAAATAGTTAGCTTAAAGTAAACAGATAGTTGTTGAACAACTACAACAAGTGTCACACAAGGCCTACTTGAAATGATGTGGGGTGTCAGACTGGTCGGGAACCAGTATTCTTTGGATGTTGTTGTAATTATCCACTGTTAATCGTATATTTCAGAGGACAAATTTATACAAAAATGAGTTTATTATTTGAACCTGCTGGGAAGTGTTCCTTGCTCTTAACTTTACATAAATCATTAATCCCCCATTCCCTTTTGGCAGCAAGACATTTTCACATTCCAGTCCATGAATGCTTGGCCTCAGGGCATGTATTTCCTAATGAGCAACTTTCTTTGAAGAACCATGATTAAGTGAGAAGAAACGTAATCCACACGACAGATTACAGTATTCAAAACTATCTTGTTGCACGTAAAAATGCATCAGCGGTAGCAGCGCTGTGTCCTCAAACCCGACATCGTTTTTTTGTTCAAAGACGTCAAGTGGTGGCTTTTTGCTTGGCAATTACCCCACCAGCGATGCTTTGGCTGATGCATGACTTGTGGATGTGTTAGATGTTTTTGGATAAGACGCTCTACTTTGCTGTTAAGTATTCAGCTGTTCCGCTGCCAGACCTTACGAGGAAGGTGAAGAGATGCTTGTCGGGTAATTGGATGCAATACTTAATTTTCTAACGGGACATCTTAAGAGGTCAAGTAGCTGCGCGTTCCTGGGGAGAATTTCTAAGCATTACACATCCCTCCGGTGCAATTTAAATACTGACTTTTGTACTGACTTATCCTCTTAGCACAAAGGAATCTACGTGTGTGACTCTGATTCAACTCGAGCTTGACTGCAGGGTGGTCATGAAAGAAAAAAAAAAGCAGGAATGTTTAAGAGCTAAACTCAGAAGCAGCCTGTCTACCCGAGGACCAGGTCGTTTAAAAAGTTGCTTTATTGCCGTGTCCGGCTTTTCTATAGAGTGAGGTCGTTATTAAAAGAACTTTGCAGTGTTTAATTCTGAGTAATGAAGATGCCATAACCCATTATGTTACCATTAATTTTGTTCCCCCCATTCAAGTAGTAGATACAGGGGAGATGACACATAATTTCCAGATTTAATGATAGTGATTTCATTTGAACTTGCCGGGTCAGACAGCACAAAGTTTGACACTGAAAAATGACATGTCATTTCTTTTTTTCTATTTTTTTCCTGCGTCTGAGGGACGGTTAGGGTAAAGCGGATTTTCTCCTCTTTTCTCGAGGAAATCTCAGGATTACCTGTCTTATTGTGGAGGGCTTGCCACAGCATGCTCATCTATAAGCAGCACCAACGGGAGCAGATAGTCCAAACCGAAAACAACATCACAGCCACATTTTGCCATTATGAGAATATTTGTTCAGACAATATCAGATATTATCCCCCAGTGGGTTTCCAATAATTGAACAACTCTGTTACCTTTCTGCTCAGGGTGGCAGTTCTTCAGGTATCATGCTTGAATGAATATATTTCTTATTGTCCTCAGTAATGCCTTGTGTTCACTATATCTCAGGTCATTTCATCTGCGAATATGAGTCTTTATTTTATATTTCTATTAACACCTGAAAAGTTTTTCAGAGAATCTTGCTCGCAGCTCTGTGAGGCGGTTTCAGACACAGCAGCGCTTTGAGCTAAATGCTAACATCAGCACACTAATGCTAAAATGCTGATTTTTTTTAGCAGGCATAACATTTATCATGTTTGTTTCACCATCTTAATGCAGTAGCATGCTAACATTTGCTAGTTCATACAATACACTTAAAACTAAACTGAAGCTACAACAGTTTAGGGAACATGAAGGGCTTTTCTCAGGTTCCAACTAATGATTATTTAATTATTGATTCATCTGAAGGTTATTTTCTTGATTAATCGATTAGATCATTTGTCTATAAAATAGTTAACATGAAAAAACTAAATATATATATATATATATTGGACATATTCTAATTTTGACCTTAGGAAACGTCAGGGGATCATTCAAGTAAAAAGAACATGCACAAAATTTCAAAATCCGTCCAGTAGAGCTGCAACTGTTAGTCAATTAATCAATTCATTGATAGAAAGTTTGTTGCCAGCTATTTTGACAATTACTTAATTGTTCCAGTCATATTTTTCAAATGTTAATCATTGGCTGGTTCCAGCTTCTTAAATGTCAGAATTTGCTGCTTGTTTTTGTCTTTTGTGATAGTAGATGAAGAGTTATTGGGTTTTGGATGGTTGGTTGGACAAAAGAAGCCATTTGAAGACATCATTTTGGGCTGACACATGAGCTGGGATGAGGGTTTTTCCACATTTCTTTTGACATTTTTTAGACTAAACGATTGAAGGAGACTTATTATGCATTTTTGTTTTTTTCTTCCTTTCCTTTTGGACTGGAAAGTTAAAAAGGTCAGAGTCTGCGCAAACAGAAGCTCCTCTCTCCCACAGGGAACACTGCTCCTGAAACGCCTCGTCAGTAGTCTTTCATTCTGTCACTTCTTGACATCACACTATGTCACCATGTCACACATTTGCATAATTAATGCATAGATTCTGCATTCGAGAGTTGATTCAGCACAGCTGCTCTGTTGTTGTTAGGGGTGCTGGCTCAGGCGTGTGTGAGCTGACCAATCAGAGCAGACTGGGTATTCAGGAGGGGGGGCCTTAAAGAGACAGGCGCTAAAACAGAGCTTTTCAGACAGAGAGGGGATACAGGGGATGCAGCACTGGACAGTATGAGAAAACTAATGTGTTTTTTGAGTATAAAGGCATGTGGACGTACTCTAGTAGCAACCCAAAATAAAATTATGAGCCTTAAAATGAGCAGAATATGTCTGCTATAATCGATTTATCGTGAAAATATGTGATCGATAATGAAAATAACTGGCCCCATTGTCCAGTAGTCGTTGTGATATTTCAGTTAGAAAGACCAACGTTGGTATTCCTGATTCATATTTCCAATAACGTGCATAGTTTTTTAAATCACAGCAAGGTACTCCTTGTTATCAGAAATGTCTTGTTGTGTTACAATTTTTAGCTTTTTCTGGACTTTCAGGGGAGCCTTTGCCTCGAGCCAGTGTCTTTTTGTCTGACCCAGCAGCAGAAGCAGCTCATTGCTTCGGAGGACTTTCTGAGCAGCGTGTTGACTCAGTTTGCTTGAAGGTGGGAAAGTCTGTGCAGAACATTCCCGTGGAGATTTTAACTCCTGAGCTCTGGGGGCCACATTGCAGATATTTTTATATTTTGTGGGTATCTTGGTATCAGTGGTAGAAGAGCTGTTGGCATGGTTCCTTTCTTATTGACAGGTTCTGTATGAAGTGGGGTTTTTCTCTGTTGCTCACTATCAGTTAGATCTGCAGGGCTTCTTCTGCTCTTGTTCTGGGTGTAGCAGGCAGGACAAGAAGCAGAATGGGAGCAATGCAATGCTAGAGTGGATAGTTAAAAGCACTTACCTTGATGTATGGCTTCCCCTCATGCCATGATGGGAGAGGAAAATGTAATAGCCACCACTAATGAAATTATTATGCCTTAAAGGAGCCATGTTCCCAAGACGACAGTGACATATGCTGAATGACACAAACTGAGAGTGGTTATCTCATCTCGCAGAAACAAGAGACCCAAACAAAACGGCAAGATTTGGTTTGTTGTGACAGTTTTATCTGGTGTGTGTCTTTGGAAACAGGAGCATATTAGTGACCTTGCTTTGACACGAGATAAATCGTCCTTTGAACATAATTTATTTCACATAAGCAAACAATTTCCTCCCACAAATCATACACAAGAACCAGCTCGGCGCCATTGCAGTCACACTAGAAGAACCTTTCAGCCAAATCATGTTAGCAGGTTATCCCGCCGCGCAAATCTGAAAGTCCCGAAGTCGCGGGAAGACTCTGTGGTGTGACAGTGCATGTTAATCTCCAACCTTTCACAGTGCTCCATCAAAGCAGACGTCGGTCCGCGGGTATTAAATGTGAAACCACACAGATTTGATGTGCAAGCAGGTACATAATCCTTTGTATGTATTATCTGCATTCCATGTAGTCCTCCCACCGCTCTCTGCTCTGTTTAGCCAGCAGCGGCTTTAGGACCCCCCCAGAGCCAGGAGCTAATGCAGGACACAATTTGAAACCGTCATGCCCTCTTAATACCAACCAGGCTGTTTGGCTTATTGGAATGGGGAGCGGTGCCTGCACTGTTTCACAGTGAAGGGTTAGAAGGTCAGGTCTGTCATTACGAGTGCACAACAGCATACATGACTCTTTGCTCAACTAATGTGAAACTATCAGTCTCGCCACGGCAATTACCACAGATGAAAGTTACGCGAGCCATCTGCTGAACAAATGGAAATATCTACCTGTTATTATTTTTTCTCTTGTTTACGGCCTAACAGGGCATACATTATTGATAAGAAAAAGGGACTACAACAAAACTAGTGCACCTTTTACCATTAATCATCCATTTTGTGTTGGGAAAATATTAGCCCATGCCTCATGCAGCTACTAATGAGGCACTTTAAGATCGATAAGTGGATGCCTTCTTGTTTCCCCACGTAGGGAAATGACAGGGTCGAGGCTGAATCATCTCCCTTTTCCTCCTCTGCTTCGGTCAGGGCCGTGCGTGGGTTTGTTGGCTGCTCTGCGGTGTAGAAAAGGCTCATTTTACCTTCACCAGGGGTGTGTTGTGGCAGCAGGTCTGATTGGTATCCTCAGGCAGCCACCTGCAACTGTAATGTTGTCATACAGAAGATTGTATAATAGTAAACACAACTGCTCCCCCAGGAGCAATGAGATACAGATGTTCAAAGAATTTCTTATCACGCGAGCGTGGGGGGCAGGGACAGGGCGTGGCAGCTTTTACAGGAAAGTGAGCGGTTGTGGTGCAGACAGACAGGCAGGTACTTGAACGAAAAGAGGAATCTATAGCTGCCAGCTGCGCTAGTATTTCAAAATAAAAATATAAAATCTAGTAGGAGGATGCTTTCAGTCTGATGGTTCAGAGGATGTTTGTTCGCATATAAAATATGGTGAGCATAAGCGTTTATCATGGGTCCTGCTCCAGCTGCATCTAACAATTATTTTCATTACCGACTCAGCTGTCGCTTCTGTCAGAAAATAAGGAGGATATGCCTGTCACATGTGCCCAGAGATGTGTGTAAATTGGTTGTCTGGTCAAAGATATTAATGTAAAATGACAATGAAAAAAGTAGCTGAAACAGCTAGCCAAGTAATTGTTCTACAAAAGATAAATCACCAACAGCTTTGATAATCGATAATAAATTTCATTTTTCAAGCAGAAATGGCAGCTTGTCTCCAGTTCAAGCTTCTCAACTGAGGATTTGCTGCTTTTGTCTCTGTCATATCACAGTAAAGTGAATATCTTTGGGACTGTTGATCAGACAAAAGAAGAAGACATAATATCCTGACATTTTTAGACCATAAAGCCAAAAACAATATATGTCTCGATATTTTAAAATCTCCATAAAGAACTTCATAAATGTTCGGACTGGGCGACAAAATCAAATATCACAATATTTTTGATCAAATGCAAATGCAAAACAAATATTGTAGGGTTGACTTCTGGTACATTCGCTGATTTTTAACACGATGAGCTTTTCATTAGTCATGTGGATATAATGACAGGGTGGTGAGTCAAGTATGGTAAGTTCAGAAAATGACATCACTCTGCTGTAATGAAGCCTTCAAAACCAAGAAGCGACAACACTTACGTCATATCATGATACAGCGGTATCCAAATCTGAGACCATATATAGTCTCACATCATGATAACATTATAAAATCAATATGTTGCCCAGCCCTGGCTCCAATAATCAAAGCAGTATTGATCAATCAGTTACAGAGATCATAAATAGTTGTTGCCCAAAGGATTTGTAATGGGTCTTTATCTTCTAGTCTATAAAATGTTGAAAATACATCTGTTTCTGGAGCTCAGGGTAACATCTTTAAATTGTTGATTAGTCTCACAAACAGCCCAAAGATATTCAATTTACAGTTAACTCTACATCATGTTCGACGTTTTCTCCCTGTTTAATGACATAAGCAGCGAATTGATTCTGATATGTGTTGACTATTCATTATCTGTCGCTTGTTTAATCAATTAATCGACTAATTATCGCAGCCTGTCGTGCCAAGCACCCTTAAGGCTAATGCTAAAATTGATTACACACGACGTCCCGTCTATAATCAAGAGAGCAGACACTTAACCTAGAAGTCAGTCCTGCTCTAGTTGGCTCGGTTGCTCCAGGCGAGAGAGGCTGGCAGGTTTATGGCCTGTATGCGAAAAAAATACCTGATACCTGCTGTCTGATGTGATACCTCTTGAAGAGACCCGGTGAAACGACGAGCACTTTGATGTCGAGGAGGTTGTTTTGAATGTGTCAGGAATATTTTAAAGCTGCCTATTAACACATCTGGCTGAACGGTGGGGGGGGGGGAACGTTCTGACAACTCGAGGATTCGCTCCTTGCACTTAGATTTATGGATTCCAACTCTTCGGTAATTCAAAGGGCACTTTCTTCATTAGCGAGAAGCATCGCTGAGTGTTAGAGTCTCCATCTGGAGCATCACACCATCTGCTGCTCCTCTTTAACCCTCACATTTATTTTATTAGGCTCTAAACATTTATTTTATTATCTGTGTGGCTGTGTTTTTAAGCCTTAATTGCGTTGATTATACTTCGCTGTGATTGCTGGAGGAGATGGGCCTGTGATTTTTAATTACATGCGCTAAATAAAGCGTTTTTTAAACAGCAAGCCGTGCCCTCCGAGAAACCGCATTTATCTGCGCCTCATAATATCAAACATTAAAATCACCGGGGAAGCATGTGATCAGATACCTGTTATCAAAGCTCCTCTGAAGATGTTGAGTTGGAAATCCCTAGAATACAGACTACTAACATGAATCAGAGCTGCAGGAGGTATTTCCAGGACATGTTTTGCCTTTCATGCACACATCCCACAGTGAAAATCAGATCATGTTTGTTAGTCTCGTGTAAAAAACGAGCAAAGTGTGAACACCGGTCAAGATCTGCCGGGGATAAAAAAAAAACAAATCTTTCAATGTGAGACTGAGCTCAACTTTAGCCCCGAATAAGACTCTAAGCAGTGTTTCAGTAACTGCGAGATTAACTAACTTAAGTTCAAAGCCGCTGTGATTAGAAGCAGAGTGGGTGCGTGTGGATGCCGCCTCTCCATTAGGCATGAGCGAGCAGCACCAATTCAATAACACTCGTAGGATCCTCAAGTATAATAAAGGTTGAAGGCTCCTTGGCGTATGAAAAAGTTATCACATTTAAATTACTCAGAAATAATTGAGAATGAATGAGTGGTTTCTAATCACACGTCTGAATTAACTGGATTGGGAGTTAATAAGGCCCAGCCTTGCTATCCTCCAGCACAAAAGCAACATCTGAAATAAACTCAAAGCAAATTTAATAGCCGTCCTTTCTTTGGTGCTTTTAGGTAATGAAGTGAAAATGTTGAGCATTGAGGCAGTTTGCTTTTATAGACAAGGGCATGGAGTTAAATGCCATTTAATTATTAATATAAAGATACAGTATATTATTAATTCTGCTGATATTGAAGGTAACTGCCGATTGACCTGTCAGCCGCTACAGATGGCCTTAACAGACGGTTACCTCAGACAGGTGTTGTGCGATCGTTTGCACGTGTCACAACCTTAATTAAGATTTATCTGTGCAGCCGAGGGAATCGTGTTGGCGATGCCTAGTTATTTTTTTCTTTTTTGATAGCTAGAAATTATTTGATAATCCCATTTGCCCCGTAAACTAGTGATTTGCTCACAGGCTGCGTCTATTTTTAGGATATTACTTTGATCAGAGGCAGCAGAAAGGGTGGGGGTTTGTTAACTCTTGCCAGCGATAAATGGAGTTTTTTCAATTCCTACCTGAGTAACACAGTCATCGTGACACAGTCCAAATCCATTAGCTTCCAATAGTCACTGCTACTGACAGTGAATTAAAAAAATCTGTCTTCATTCATAACCAAGAGACTTGGGTGAGGTAATGTGAGCGGAAACAGAAGAATGAAGTCATCGGCAAAATGTTAGGAGCTGCATTAGGAAGGGTTAATGGACAAGTAGGAAGCAGTGTGGCTGTGCTTTGTTAATGGCCTAATGTTGCCTTTAATGGCACGTCGTTAATGGGAGTTCTTTGTGGATGTTTAGAGTCAGGACTCCTATGATCAGCCCACAGGCATCTCAGAACCACTTCCACCCTCGGGTCCCGTGGCCCCGCGCTCCCCTCCAATACATAATTCACGATATAATGGACGTGATCTCTGAGTGCACTTACCACCCGATCACTCCAGCCGGCCGCTGTCTTAAGAGCAGTCCACGCCGCACGCGTGCAGCTCATCTACGGATGCAATTTATGACATTTTTAAAGAGGTTTTTTTTTTTTTACGGACGCTCGTGTGGTCGAGTGTATAGAGAGGAGCGTTTCAAAGACTAATGATCGTGCCACAAGATCAATTTCTAGGAAACCTTATGGCAAGTCATTTAGAGTGATAATCACCCTTCTTCTAATATGCTTTTATCTTTTCCATCTGTCTCGCCCAGAGAAAAATGGAGCAAAATGACTCTGTTATGCTGCCAATGATGTGGCGAGGCATATACAAAATACTGGACACTTTCTCACACATCTGCAAAGGAGTTTTCCTTCCTAATTGTACATATACAGCAAGAGTTCTCCAGCCTTCCATTTATTCCTGCGCCAAACAACAGCCTTCCCCTCTCAGATATTAGCTTTCTCTTGCTGAAACTTATCAAACCAAAGCTGCTTTGATTGCGCTGAGTGAGACATGATTTAAGTGAGCTTGAGCATCATTAATTAAAAAAAAGCCTGACAATGGCTCCCTTTTAAAATCTCATATTAGACGTGTTTTTTGCTCATCAAAGGGGGAAAAAAAGCGAGAGATTCTTTAATCTACTGCAGGTTGTTTCTTTTTTTTGTAATTTGTAAATCTTTATGTTATGTTTCTGAGGAAACAGCTTCAAAGCTTGTATTTTAATCAATAAATGATGATGCAGAGATTCAGACTGCACTTCTGTGTATTGTTGGATGTATGTTACTGCGAATGGGAAAAGGTTTTGGCAATCTACCTGGCAGTCTGAGGTCTGTTTTGCTGTTTGGCTCTGTGTTTTTCGCATTACCTCGGATAATTTGTCAAACGCAGACAATGCGACGCCACATTGAGATATTTCCACTGCAGCCTCATTGAGATGTTATAATAAACTTTACCATCTAACACATCAACAGAGAATATCAGTTTTTGATGCCACATTGTTTCCTCATTACCTAAACAGATTGAAAACCAATACAGGCAATAAAACCATAAGTTACACCGACCGTCTCCTTAATGGACCAGGATGCAATGCGGTCACAAGATTTCCTGTATTTTGAGCTACAGAGCAGGGCTGACATCTTCTTCCTATGGGCTTATTATTCTCTTCAACTACGCGAGTTACCCACAGATGATGCAAAGTGTTTGCACCTCGTCCTCTGGGGACTGTCAGCAGGTATTCTGGGAATCGTAGGAAATCACAGAAGCAGAAGCAAACAAGGCACGATACAACACAAGTGCTTTGAACCCGGAAAGTCTCACTCTTAGATTAACAAGGTAGGAAGGAAACGGATATAAAGAAAGTTTGTTTCAAACAAAGTCCCACCCAGTATAAATCGGCAGCAGAAAACAAACACAGAAATCTCTCATGTGAAATAACCAAATCTGATCTAACTCGGACAGAAAATATTGTTTCCATCGGTCACAGCAAAGAGTTGATTAAAGAATATGTTTTGGGGGCCTTTAAAACCTGCATCCCAGATTTATGGTATGAAAGTCTTTTCTTAACATTTCTTAAGGGTTCCAGCCTTTCATTACACAAGTGGCTCGAACACACCTGGAGGCAAAAAAATAAATCTTTCCCTCCTCCTTGAGCTCCCCCTCTCTTTCTTTGTCCTCTTGTCTCAATCCCTGACGAGAGGCGGAAGCAGCAACCTGATCCCTCAGCGGCAGGTCTGCACAGGTACTGAGCCCTGCTTGGGACGAGTCTGAAATCAGAGGAAATGGAGCCGGTGTTTCCAGTCACAAGGCAACAATGGGGGCCCGACAGGTGAGACTGCAGGCGATGCATTAGCCCTGTTCCTGCCTGCTGTCGTCTGGAGGTGTCTGTTGTTGACCACACATGATGCAGCAAATGCACAATGTTATTTTTGCCTGAGGGGGAGAGAGCAACCTATATGTCTCCCTAGAAGATATGTTCCAAACTACACTTTATATTTAGCTGCTGGGGAGTGTAAAGCAGGTTTGGCAACTCATTTCTCAGGAACATTGAAGTAGAAAGATGCACGAAGAGCACTGATGAGTGGCTTTACCTGGTCTGTTCCTTTTCAGTCTTTCATTTTGTAAAACCTGTTACGTCCACATGAGAGTTCTTTGCTTTATTTTCCTGAATAACATGCAGCTCTGTGATTGGGCATGTTGTTTCGCCAAACATGAACGCTATTGTTGTTTCGGTTGCTCAGTGGGGTGAAGGAGGAGAGCCATTATGCTTAACAGACTCAGACTAATAGTACTGTGTGTTTTATACTCTGCATAATTCCCCATTCGCTGTCCATCCTGATCCTTAGCAGAACACAGGCTTGCTGTGCCCTGCAGTGGTTCTGCTCAGCACAGGCTGTGAAAATGTCAGAGTGAAAATGTATTTATTTGATTTTAATCTGGCTTTTTGTGAAGATACTTTATGCAATAATTCTGCATTCAAACGACCACAGACCTTTGTTACATATTCTGTTGTGTACTCACATTATCCCAAATGTTTCCCAACAATGTTCAGTGTTCAAATCCACAAGATTATTCAAGGTAAGTTTGCATTTCACTGGGTAACCTGTCGCTGTAACATTACATCGCCCATGAATATTTGTGCCTGGGTCACGTCAAGTAGAGTTTTCATCAGCGATGGGGGCTGTTCAGTGGTGTTCACAACCTGTGAGTATTTATTTGCAGCCATATTACTTTACTGTACATTAGCCGTAAAATAGCAAGCAGCGACATGCAGAGTATGTGTGCAGTTGTGTTTGTTATTCAGGTCGATGACTAAACTCAGCACTCACCAGAGAGGCAGTCAGGGTGATAGACAGGAGTGAAGAGAAGGCAATCTCCGAGCTCCCCTCATGTCAGGTGTTTATTCCTCCAGTAGATCCGGCTCTGCACCGGATATACAGTATGTGTGTGAAAACTGAACAAGTTTTCAGTTATCTGAAAGCTGGCAGTGAATGAGTTCATTCAAAGTTCGAGCACACATGCTTTGAAAGAGATATCTCGCCTTTATGTTGCATAGAGAATGTAATATAATCTAAGGGAAAATAAATGGCTCTGCTGTTCTTGAGACTAATTTCCCACTCTGATATTGTTTCATCGCATGTCTGTGCATCAATTCAGCGTTATATTAATGTCAGAAAATATCACACGCTCTTTTCAGTCATAAAACTAATAAATGTTAGACTTGTGACAACGTTTCTCGTGGAACTTGTAGATAAGACTCCGTAGAGAGAGGATCACTTATTAAAAACCAAAAAAAAAAAGACACAGGCCTAGTTCTTCTGGACTGCAGATAGAGCCTGTGGGGGACATTGTCAGAAAATGAAACCTTTGTCCTCAGTTGTCCTGTCTATAAATGGACCTTTTTAGCAGATTGGTTCCCTCTAAAAGACCTTAACACCCAACCGAAGGTCAAAGAGATGCAGGGCAACATCTTCAGGATATTAGGGTAGCTTTCTGTTGCCTGAGACAGATGGTGTGACATAAAATGAGGCTCGGAAAATGGAAAATCTGGTGTCAGTGGAGTTCATTTCACACAATGTGGCTTTTGTCAACCCCAAAGTACTTGAGCAAATGATTTCTGCAAAATAGATGAATTTAGGCAGCTTGTCAACAACCGCACTAGAGCTGGAAGAACTATTTTGTAATAAAAAATTCATTGCAGGCAGTTATAAAGAACAAATACAAAATATTCACTAGTTACAGCTTCTCAAATGTAATGATTTGCTGCCTTTATCATTTATAATAGTAAACTGAATGTCTTTGGGTCTTGTTGATTGCACAAAACATGGAGATGAAATCAAGAAATGAGATCAGAAAATAATCAGATCTATGAGTATTGCAAAAGTATGTGTTAGTTACAGCTTGGCGAATTCAAATTGTAACCTGATGACGGCGCTAGATTGGAGAAGAAGAACGGAAATTGAGAAGTTTCAAATTGGTCGATCCATCAGAATTAAATAAATCTAATCTTATAAATCAATGTCAGTGTAACACCAAATTCACATATCTACGCTGTTGGAAACTTGCAAAAAGAAGAAGTAATGGTGGAGAGGAAGAGCACAGAACGCACAGCACCTACTTTATCTCTCCTTTTGTGTTTCAGGGGATCAAATCTCCCCAAAAAAATCTAATTCCAGCAAAGAAGAGTAATCCCGCTCACACGTTTTACCTCTGCATTGATAGATTTATTTTACAAAGGAGACGTTCCATCAATAAGGGGAAAAAAATGTCCGAAGCGTGGCTTCATTTCGCAAAGAGGGATGAGGGGAGTAATTTTTAGTCAGGGTGGAAAAATCTGAAATACGTTTAACCACATTTCTAGACAGCGTGACCTGAAATTCCAGAAATGCCGCATATTTGATTACTTGTGTCACTGCTGGTTTCGTTGATGAAGAAAAAAATCTGCTTTCTCTGACTCTGACAGTATAAATATTCTCATTTCATTCATTTTAGATGATTACAGACATTTGCTCCAGCTTTCAGAGAGAGTTAATAAAACAGTTGCCTTGAAGCTGAAAATCTGGGAAAGCCTTCTTTATTCACAGAGAAAAATTGATCTGGAATCAGATACCCCTTTTTCAACCAAGACGGTTCAGGTGCTGGTTCTGAGCCAGTGCCTACTCTGGCACCAGTTCTTTGCGCTCTGGAATCAGGAAACTTTGTTGGTCTAGGACAAAGAACCGCTTGAGGCTTGGGTCGGGGTTATTGTAACCAAGGATCAACTACAGCTGCTTATGACCGCCATTTTAAAAAATCAGAGCTAGTGTAGTGTGTTCTGATTTATCTACGGGAGAATAAACAAAAGATTTTCACTATGGTAGCCAAATCGAAACAGCAGTGGTCCGAGGACAAGTCGTGTTTTGATGCCAATGGAGGCATGCAACACCAGAAGCAACACCTGTGAAGAGTCGATGCTGTCTGCCATAGTTGTTCCTAGCAATGCTGGGAAATAAGAGACATTTACACCAATGCCAGACCAGAACCAGCTCTTCGTTCACTGACTTATAAGCAGCACGATAGTGGCATTGGTATTTAAACATCTTAGGTCCCATCCACTTTAGAGGGAAAGTTCAGGGATCAACAAAGTAAGTTCATCGTGAGGGGAACATGAATCTCTACTGAGACTCACTCAAAAGCACAAATGTCAACCTCATGGTGGCGCTAGAGGAAAAGTCGGAGGATCACCAAAGTGTATAGGATTTATCACCTGGGGACCATGAATGGCTGTACCAAATTTCAAGGCAATCCATCCACCAGTTTCAGTGGTGACTACGATTTACTGTCAGACTGACATTGCCATCACTGTCACTAGCCCACCCGTAAAGGTGGGCTGCAGACTTTTGTTTAGAGGCATAATGTTGTGGAGAAATACCGACCAAAACATTCAGAGGAGGAGAGTCATTCAGCTGTGGACATTAATAATTTTTTGCTGTCTAGCTCTCTACAGTCCGGTACAAAAATACAAGCTTATGCCCTTAGTTTTATGCCAAAAAGACACTGACAGGCAATTATAGTAGGCAGGAAAAAGCAAAATTATAGAGCACACAATGTTGACGTTTGGAATGATGCCTCCATGAGTCAGCCCGCAACAAAAAGAGAAGCTGTGTGAGAGGGATGTTGTGCAAGTCCGCTGTCAGTTATCCATCAGTGACATGATTACACCCCTTCCCTCGAGAGAGGCAGACAGAGATAGCGAGGATCTAGCTTTTGTGTTTCAAAAAAAAAAAAAAAATCCCTCTTCAAGCTAGCTGGCCTGGAACACTTCCTCAGCATGAAGTGATACTGTATCAGAATTCAAATACAGTCATGTGCTTGTCATAGCTAGTAAAGTAGGAGCTGATGGGCGTGTGCGGAGCGAAAGAGCTGACAGCAGCATATAGAGCTCCTGGGCGACGGGGGTCCCTCCGTTTTGAGTAATGACAGATTGAGCTTCTCGTTTCAGATGCTTTATATGGCTAATCAAACTGCAGAGCTCGTTAAATTATTAAAGAAAAGACAAGGGCGAGAAGCAGAAATGTCACGCAAGGTTAGCCTTTCTTTGATTTCTCGCTTCTTAGGCAAGCGCTGTTCAGTATAAGAATCCAGCACTTTCCTCAAGTATTATTGATCTAGTTGAAGTGGTTCTGTCTGCCCTCCTCACCGCTGAACTGCTTCTGAAGCGAGGGCTATTTGCCATCAAGTCTTTGTGGACTTGCGCCATGGGATCTCCATTCACTGCACAATCCTCATTTTCAGTACTTAATAAGTTTGGGCCTCCGTCTTCTTGTTGATGTAGCAGCTCAAAGACGTGCACACACACACAATCTGACTCACACTCACACACACAAACTAATGGGAGGGCGTAAGGTAGCAAAACAGGGATATAGAGTCTAGTGTGGGGAGGTAGCTGATTTCCCTGGTGAGCTTATATCTGAGCTGTCGTCACCTGTCTCTTCTGCGGGATAGAGGCGCCTTAATCAGGAACATGAAAGTGTCTCCTGTGGTGCTGCCTCCTGTCTCTGTCACTCGCCTGTCTATTACTTGATTTACCATCGCCAGAGCATCCGCTAATTTTTTGTGTCCAGTATGAGAGCTCTGAAATCCACATGAAGCTTGGCGTGCCAAAGCTATTTTGGATGAAGACAAAGTGTAGTGCATTGGAATATAGATCTTTGGCTGTAACAGCTTGAAAACAGACTAAACATAGTTTCATCAGCCCGGTGCTTCGTGACTTTAATTTTATAAGAGGTGCTCACAAACGCGATTATGATCTGATGACATGTTTTCAGAAGTCTGACGCATTGCTTCTGTTTGAAGTCTCAGAAACCCCAGCAATGGATTTTCATATGCTTCATATTTGTGATTGGTGCTGACAGAAGTTTTTTACAAAGCACCATTCCTCCCAAAAACCAAAACAAGTCTAATTATGTCTGTTTTTAGATTTTTATACCATTTTTGTTCTTCATCTCTTGCCAAGATATTGGTCATGTTACAATAGTTTGTCTTTGAATTACTTTCTCACAAACAAAAAAAGTGGGATCAACCTCGTATGTGAACCCTAAAGTCTTGGACAGACTCATTCGTATATGGTGCTGTTGAAGTAATTGGGGTATAGTAATCAAGTAGTCCACTTACAGTGTTCAGTTTGGGTTTTTGGATACATGCCCACATTGGAAAATACTTTCAAAACTTTGTTTATTATTTTAACTCGACTTCCTCATGATAACCCGTCTTCTTCCAGCTAGCTACCTGAGGCTGGGTCTGCGTGATGGGAAAAAGAAAGTAATTATCTCTGAATGAAAAACATAGTCCCCTTGAAGCTTTTGACAAACTGCCAAAAATTTGCAAAACGAGATGCAGCAGCGAAACTTAGTGTCCTCAGGCCACTCAGACAATGAGAAACAGTCATTCATGGGGGAAGCGCCTGCGGTCGTAGCTGCCCTCATCCATGCATGCATTGCCTTCTTCAGCGGGCCTTGGTGTGGAAAAAGCTGGGCTGTATTTTGAAACAGTCAATAAAATTAAGTGAAGCCCATTTGATTCATTTATTTTACTTTAATTTGACAGAGACGGATGTGATCACCATAAGTAACTATTCTCAAACTGTGTGTTTGAGTACCGCTGGAGGTACACGAGCTCCCTCTTGTGGCATGCAGCTGAATCCAAGAAAAGTGTAATACTATCAAAGTATTGGGACTTAAACTGTACATTTAAAATAAGTTTAGTCCTTCCTATAATGTTTTTGTTTGAGCCTGCCACGTAGTCACATTCATGCATATTGCGCCACTTACGTTTAGAGGCGGGTAAAACAGATTTCAACAGAACTGAAGTGTAGTGAAGTTTACAGGGGCTAGAGCAAGGCTAGTCGCTTCTCCAGTTTCACACTTTGAGCTGAGCTAAGCTGGCTAGCTGTTGGCTGTAGCTATTTGCTACAAGCATGGATCTAAAAATTAAAATCTGTATGCAAGATCGGAGGCAGAGCCAGGAAGTCAAGCTTTTTTGTCTTCAAGCGTCACTGAGCAGCTTTCATAGGAATGACTATGAAAGCTGCTCAGTGACGCTTGAAGCCAAATAAGCTTGACTTCCTGTGTGTAAAATTTCGGAAGTCTCGTGTTGACACCCGGCTGACATGAATGGGGAAAAAAATGATTTCTGACTTTCCAAATGTTATCGGACCGAGTAGGTCAAATTCTGATTGTCATGCGAGTCATTTTTTGTGCAGTTGGCTGAAAAAAAAAGTATCCACCGCTTTACAGCCTCTCCCTCACAGGGTAAGCTTATTGGAAAAAGTATTTTGTCTGCAACAAATGTGGTTTTAACAGGGTCAGAAAAAAAGGGAGCTGGTGAGATAAAATGCAACTGTTGGTATAATTTCCTCACAAAACAAACAATTAGAACAATAAAGTACAGCAATAAAACAACAGTGTTAACCTGCCTGTTACCACCTTCTATTCATAAAGACAACTGTTAGAAGTGATAATTTCTCTGCGCTGTGTGTGTGTGTGTGCATGTGTTTGTCAACGTGAAGTCACACTGTTCACCTACTTTTGTTGTGAAGGATTACCTTATCTCAGTAAGCAGCAGGAGCTTTGTCTTCTGTAACTCAACATGTGCGATTAGTTCTCATTGTGTAACAGTGTAATCTGCACAGATAAAGCCTTTTCCTTAATGCAGACTCTTTTAAAGTTCTCAGAGAGGCTGAACACAGCTTTATTTGAATATTCAAAAATGCCTATTTGAATTTGAAATGTAAGGAGTCTATTATACAGGAAGTGCGATAACCTTTTCCAACACTGCAGCACTTGCAGCGTAACCTGAATATAACTGAGTCTTGTTACTGAACAATTGTAAGATTCAGCAGAGGAGGTTGTGCAGCACTGTCTCCTGAGGACGTCTCAAGGCGAGGAAAACATACGTGGACTTGGTTGCCAACTTGATTCTGAATAACATTAGGATGTTTCCTCGACCATTAGAATTTACTGGCACCAACACGCCCAGGTGTAGCACTTAATCTAGGTAGTGACAGATTATCTTTGACACCCTAAATAACTCAAAAAAATGAATTGTAGCAGGATATCATCAAATTTGACACAAATGCAAAACATGTCCCCATGCCTTGCACAGAGAGCTCATTAACTGCCTCCCCTTAATAGATTCACAATGTCTCCTTTTTCCGCCCAGCGTGTGCAATCTTTTCTGCCTGGACCAGAAAACCTGCATGTCTGAGCTGAAGCCCGTTCAAGCATGAGAGGCAGTTTCATTAGATTTACATCAGAAAGACAAAAACAAGGGAGTGTGGGATGGCTACATGAGTGTGCTGTGCGCGCACCAGCAATCTGCATAACCATTTCAGGTGGACGGGACTGATGTACGCCCAGTTGCCAAAATCGGGGATGTGAGCAAGTCTCTGTGAAATGCAGACACACATTTACAGTCCAGCAAACGGCCCATTTGCTGCATGCTTCATGCTTTTCATGAATACAGGGATGTAGAAAATGCTCAAATACCTGAAGTTAGGTGGCATTTAAACCCAGCAAAATCACTATTGAGACCGATCAATGCACGAATAAGCTTTTCATCCTTTTAATTCACTCCATAATGCGAGAGGAGCAGATTACAGGTGTGGCAAATCGTAGACAATAAGAGGAGTCAATGCAGGAAATAGTTTTAATTGTGCCATATTTGGCAGTTATCCCTTGCTGAAGAATTCCTGGTAAAACTGTCAGCAGCTGAAATGTGTCGATGTTTGTTTTGCCCCGTGCTGTCACGATTAAATGTCGCCGAGCCTTATTTAAATGCATGGATTGTATCTATGTGGGTGCAGTGCTGTGGTGTCTGTGTCTCTCAAATAGTTGTTATTGGGTGCGTTACACTGCTTTGATGCTCACACAAGCAGCTCCTGTTCCACAGCTTTAAGCACTGATCATAGGCATCATCACAGATATACCTCATACCTCTAAAGCCCTTGTTATTCTCCTCTGTGTCGATTTTGTTTTTGCTTCCATCAATCTGTCTAATTTTGTACAGATTTCATAGTGAATTATGAAACCTGCTAAAATGTCATCAAGTTCAGTTCTAAATAAATCACACTATGATGTTATGCATAAAGCAGCCAGTGCCAGATGTTCAATGACTGTATAAAGAGTTTGAAAAGTGAAGCCAATGCTGAGGTGCTTAAACCTGCATTCTGTCTAATGGCCAGAAGGACGCGACTCCACTGGTTTCAAAAAGAAGTCTGATTGCATGTCAGCTTCATTCCCATCTTCTCACTTGATTTATTACCTCAGTTAACAGTTTCTAAATGAATTTATGGTCTCAATCTCTAGTTTCGAGTCTTCTTCAATACGCCATGATGTTCTCTTTGTACATTCTGGTCACATTTAGAGTAAATTAGACGATAAAGAAGGGTATGCTTTCAGGCGTGGCTATTTTGTCATTCAGATCTAATCAAGATCCTCCCCAGCTCCACCCTCTTGTCCAAATATGGTCACTTTTGGCTCCAAAAACCTAGATGGCGACAGCTGTAATACCAGACTCGGTGCTTCAAAGCAGTAGTCTACAAACCAACGGGTGACATCGTGGTCTGTTTACACTTAATTAGCTATAAATGTGACTAACAAAGGTGCAGTTTGACATTTTGTGAAGTACACCTATTGGCTTTTTTGCCGAGCGTTGGATGAGAAGATTGATACCCCACGCGCATATATGTCCAATAAATATGTAGCTAAAGCCAGGTGATTGCTAGCTTAGCTTAGCACAAAGACTGAAACTGGGGCAACTACCCTTGCTCTAGCAAGGGTAGTTGCTTGAACTGAAGTGTTTTTACACTTCAGTTTTGAACAGATTAAACAGAAAAGAAAATAGAAGATTGTCAGCTCTGGACAGAGCCAGGATAGCTTTCAGCCTTTACGCTAGGCGAAGCTAACCAGCTGCCAGCTGTGGCTTCAGATTTAACTGACACAATTTGTATGGATTTTGTCCTCTTTTTCTAAATGTCAAACAGTTTTTTAAAGCGAGACTGGTGGCCACAGGGCAGGATGTTCATATCAGTAACATCAATGGCAGGAAACAACTTAAAAACTGAACATAGCAGAGCTAGAGATGAGTCAGAACATGTCCTGTTTAAAATCATTTTACCGTATTGTCTGTTGTTTGTCAACAGCTGGCTGTAGCCGCCTTACTGACAGATTTTTACTGGTAAGATTCAGCTTAGGACTCAATGTTGCTCCAGAGCTGACAGGTTCATAAAGATGAGTGACAAGTGTTGTGGTGTGAGCTCGTTCAGCTCAGTGTCAGGAGGACGCCAATAACAGCAGACTCTGTTTACTTGAGGCAAACTGTGATATTGTGTATAAAATGGAAATTTATACTCTTATTAGAAAATCATGTTCTATTTTTTTGGGATTGTGTGCTCTGTTTTTTGGCTCAGTCCACATTGTGGCGCTTGGTCTTCCCTGCTTTTTAAGTTGGACCTGTTCCAGCTACAGTTCCCAGCAGGTGTTAAGCGTTATCAGACGCAGACATGTAGGAGACTTCCCCTTCAGCTTTTTCGCAGCAGAAAGAGGCTGACAAAGAAACTCAGGATTTATGAGAAGACGATAAGCATCTGTATAATAATTACAGGACAATTGTTAGTGTGTGTGACCTGTGTGTAGAAATATGGTTGCTGGACTTCACTCGAGCCACCTCTCAGTGTGACAAACATGGGAATCCTTTTGCAAATGATTGACTGAACATTGCAATAAACTCTGAATGAACTGCTTTGTTGAATCCACTTTATTACAGACATTTCCACAACAGTGAATCTTTAGTAGTAAGTAAGTAATTACAGGATTGCATAACAATTTTATGAGCTTGATTAATCATCTTGACGTGTAAAAGTCACTTGACAAAAGCAGGTTTAACATTAAACATAGACCAGACATCTGTGCACCTCTGAACATGCCCGCTCATCCTGACATCACGAGCAACTGTGTAAATATGCCTTCAGGGTCCCTCTTGTTACTCTGCCTCTAATGTAGACAATGGTAACCATAGTAAAAGTATTTACTTTCATTCAAACAGGATTCAAATGAGTATCACGCACGAAGCAAATGAATTAACCGCCCCATCTTTGCACAACTCCGAGGAAACCTTTAAAAGATAACGTTAGAGTGAGAATCAAACTTTTGTTGCACTGCAGAAATGGCATTACATTTTGCAGCAGTTTGCATGAATATAATCAAACAATTTCAGGCTTGAATGCACACAGCAGCATATTCAAGCATCTTCATTGTTTTGCGCTTTCCCTGTAAATACTCGAACATTGTTTGTCACCGATACAACAGATAGAGAGTGGTCGGCCACAGCTTTGTTCCCTCACACTTTACTGAACTGCTGATGAGCTGTTGTGGAGTTGAGCTGTCAGATTCCAGCACAACCACTCATGCGTTTACCTTAGCCTGAACTCTGAGAGGTCTGAAATGTGAATCTGAATACCAAAAAACAGAGCAAACACCTCATTTTCAGTCGCCTCTTCTTCCCCTGCGGCCCTCTGGCTCTAAACCCCTCATGGCAGCCCATTGAGACACTTCTGCGTGCACCCTCCTCCCATCCCCCCCATCTCTCAAGCACTTTGTCTCCATGGCGATGTTTTGAGTGAAAATTTAGGCCAGGGGCTGTAAAATTAGCAGAACTCTATAGAAACTGCAGTTCTTGGCGTCTGTAGGCGAGCACAAAGTGGTATTGATAAACTCCAGTCAAATATGAACATAAAGGAGGGACTTTGATGCATTCAGAATAATAACGGATTTCAATTTCCCGTCAAAAAAATTCACGCTGTGTTGACGCTGACCAGATTAGCCCCCCCCTTGAAAATGTAATTGAAAAATGTGCCTTTGCTTCTGTCTTCTGCAGTCAGCGGTTTGGAGACGGTCGTCGGCCTTTATGGGGAAACACTCGAGATCCCGTGCAACAATGGAGCCATAAAAGCAGAAGACGTCCTGCTCACTAAATGGAAATATGTAAGTCACAGCAGAGGTCAATAGATTCACAATGGTGACATCCGTCTGACACCCACTTATCATGTCTGAACCACGCCCAGTCTGAGTGCAGGGGCCGTGCATTAGACCGTGCATCTGTCCCTCCATATGACACTGTATTAACAGAGAGGGTGTGGTGCAAATCACTGTGTGCTTTTATTTGAACTGGAAGCCAATGCCATATGTGACAGACATGGAAAAAAAGAAACCCTCTGTGCTCTGCTCTCCAGGACAAAGTAGACGGACTTGGAGACCTGCTGGTCAAGAAGGCGAACCAGAACGTCTCAATCATCTCCACTGATGAGTACAAGGACCGTGTGAGCTTGGCTGCAAACTTCAGTCTGATGATCTCTGCGGCCAAGCTGAAGGACCAGCGGACTTTCACCTGCATGGTGGTGGCGGGCGCAGATATCAAAGAATTCCCTGTTAATGTGGAAATCTACAGTAAGTACAAGCAGCCATAAGTCTAAAATAGCTCTCTCTTCTGAAGGATAGATTCACACCAAAATGAAAATTTTAGTCATTATCTACTCACCCTCATGTCGATGGAAAGTCAGGTGAAGTTTCGTCGTCCACAAAACATTTATGGAGCAACACAGCACAAAATATTTCAAATTCGACGCTCCAGAAATGTTTTATGGACTACAAAACTTTCACCCGACTTTCAATCGGCGTGGGGATGAGTAGATAATGCCTTAATTTTCTTTTTTGGGTGAACCTGTCCTTTAAGTGCTGGAATGACTGCAAACACCAATCACCTTTAATTACAAACCCATTCATTAACACACTTTTCATGCTTTATAGAAACGCCTGCAAGCCTGGAGATTTCTGACAAAGCGAAGGAACTGGAGATCGGCAAACGCACTAAGGTGGGTTTTTTTAATGATAAACATTGCTTATGCCTACGTTATTTTAGACAGTAAAACATCAAGGGAAATCCGTCACTTGAGCTCAGGTATCTCGAGGCATGGCAGAGACCACGTTACTACAGTAATGAGTTCTTTCAAGTGATTCTCATGAATTAGTAACAAGCAGAACCCCCCCTTCTCCGTCCCTACTGCAATTAAAATACCCAAAGGATCTGAGGGGCTTTAGAAATGCTCTGGGCATTTCATGGTCTACTGCGTAGAAAACTACTCAGTCGTCAAAGTGCCGGAGAGGCACTAAAAAAGCTAATTCGCTCTGATGTTCGGTCATTTTAAAAAAGATGCAGATTTATTCTAAATATGTGAAGTGGCGATTTCTTTTTTTCCCCAATATTTTTGTCCTCGGGTGCAGGTTTTTGCTGTTTTTCTCAAGTTTTGATTTTTTTTGTTCACAGCTAGGAACATGTGTTGCACAAGATGCCAACCCAGCTGCAGAAATCACATGGTTAAAGAACAATGAGCCTCTGGTGGCTAATGGGAAAGGTATGTTTTCTTCATCCTGTTGCATGATTGTAAGTGCTAACAAAACAGCCTCCAGAGTTGCTCTGACATTTATAAATATTACATTTACAAATGTGTTAATTCTCTCTGGCTGGGACCATTAGTGTGAATTACTCTTCAGTGATGACTTGTTCTGCACTCACCAGCAGTGTGAATGCAGTGTTTTGGTCATTTTTTTTTTTCCACGTCAGAGTTTTCAGGCTGAGTTGTTTGTTTTCTGTCCAGGGATTTCCATCCAGGCCTCAGTGCAGGTGGACCCTGTTACTAACCTTACGACCACTTCATCCATACTGGAGTACTCAGCCGAGAAGGAGGACACGGACGCCAAGTTCACCTGCATCACTCAGCACAAGGGACTGGCGTCCTCTCCAGTGAGCTTCAACATCACCTGTGAGTCACCGTGCCCTGCAAACAACTTTCACTGGACACACTTTATAAACAGCACTTACCGCTGTCTGCAGACAAGCTGCTGTCAGAGTAACATCAGCAGAAAATGACACTAAAATGCTGGTCTTTTTTCACCATCACCACAGACTATGAAAAGTTAATACTCTGTCCTACATTTGCCTCACCAAAGAAAGTCCTTTTTTATGTTAGCAGGTTGTTTCAAACATCTTCTCACAGACTTTCTATAATATTAAATGTAAAGTTTTCAAAGGACCAAATTTTGAGGAGTGCACTTATTTGCTTGCCAAGTTATGAGAAGACTGATACCACTTTCATGTCCTTATGTGAAATATGAAGCTACAGTCAACAGGTTGGCTCAGCTTAGTTTAGCATAAACACTAGAGATAGCTAGCCGGCCAAGAAATAACGTTTTGTAACGTTTCTGTTGCTGAGATTTAGACATATTTAAACGGAGGGATGCACCGATTGTGAAAGGAAACAAAGAAGTCTCATTTAGCCCTCCGTCATACAGTTTTATGAAGCAACCTTTAATATAACACATATATATAAAAGACACTTTACTTTCGAGAAACGCTGCAAAATTGCCCTCTTGGAAGCCCCTGTGGTAGATAAAACATGACAAAGTGCCCTCTCGGGTACTTTTCCAGTTCACTGTATGTATGTCACGATTTTCTGCAAGCTGGTGGCAGGAAAAAAAAAAACAGTCAGACAGTCTTGCAGTATTAAAGGGAGAAGGTTCTGTCTGAAAAACAACAAGACTGCAGCAGTCTGGCACTTCTGGACATGCTGTGTTACACCAGCTTGATCTGTTGAAGAGTATTCTTCTTGATTCTGTGCTTTTGTCCCCAGTAAGCATTGTTATTTTCTCATTTAAAATACAGCTAAAAAGTATTGACAGAAGTGAAAGAGTGCTGCTGTTTCTAATATTGAGCCTCAGTTATTAAAGTGGGTGTGTTTCTATCAGCAGTAATGTAATGCTGCAAAATCTTGTTTGATATGACATGGATATAAAAATCCAGTCAAAGGTAATTCTCAGTCTAATTGAAGTCAAGTAGTTTCCAATCAAATGCAGGGTCTCGCTGGGCTTGTCAAGACTACATTAGCCGCAGCTCCTGAACCACAAGCTCTCAACGAAGACCAAGACAAACCCTTTCGAAACCTCAACTGAAGCCAGTGGAGACTGACTGCCGCCTGTGTTACTTTTCAGAATATATTAACTCTTCTTTTTGCTTCCACTCTGGAAAGACAACAGTTGAGACACCTTTAATGGTGACAGAAATATGGGGTGTGGATCTTGTGACTCTGTACTGGGATTTATACCAAACGCAGCATGAAATATTGAAGTTACCTGCTCAACGGGGCCTTTAAAGTAGAACTTATCAGTGCGGGAAAAGAAGAAATGTGAAAAGTTTGTCTCAGATGGAGCAGAAACATTGAACCTTAAAAGGATTGTTTGGTCGAGTGCCTGAGAATATGACTGCAATTCAACCAGCTCCTCAGCTGCATTTTGAAGTTGGTCATAACCAGTACTGAGGCACAAAGTTACAGCTCTCTGCAGAGTTACTGCCACGGTCTGTCTCTGCAGTGCCTGCAGTGAGCTGTTGGGGGCACACGCTCCACTTAATACACCTTAATACACATCCACATCTCTGACTTTCTACCTCTTATTTTCTGCAAAGACTCCACAGAGAACATCGTCCTTCAGGTCATCGCTCAGGAACCTCTAGTAGAGGGAAACAACGTGACTCTGAAGTGTGAGGCGGATGGTAACCCAGCTCCTACCAGCTTCAACTTCCACCTTAAGGTACATATACTCATTAACATCTCATCAAATTCTCATACGTCCCTTTCATCCATGCAACTTTGGATCTGAAAATGTATAATGTTCTTCTCCTGTTTATGGAGAAGTATACCTGTAAGTGTACCTGTTTAACTCCTGTTTCCAGTTGTAAAACAAATATATGTCACACTGGGGAATAAAGCATTGTAAACTGACCGACTGCCATCGTTTGATTGTATTTGAAGGGAGAGGTGATGAAAGTGGAAAACTCAGACACTTACACCATCGCGAATGTCTCTCGTGACGACTCTGGTGAATACAAATGCTCTCTCGTTGACGACCCAACAATGGAAGCATCGAAGGAAATCGCAGTCAAATGTAAGAGACCAAAACATGTCGTATTTCTTGAAAAATAGACATTTCTGCAATTTTGTCACATACCAGCGTCATTGTAATCGTATTTATTATTAAAATGTTTGCTGGAGAAAAGAAAGTTAATGTTTTTCTCTGCCAGCCTACCTGTCTTGCCGTGCTTTGTTGAGAAAAGTGTTGTCAAGTGTCAGCCCACGCTGCCTCTAATAAGCTGCTTTTGCAGGGCTGTGAGCCAAGTGCAGGGTTGTATGGTTAACAACAGGAATGTTTCGACCCTTGTCAGCCCTCTGAACCATCTTTTTTACCATCCTCACATCCTCGCTTTTTAGACCTAGACATCAATTTAAGCCCCTCTGGAACTATCATCAAGAAAGCCGGTGAGACCTTGGATCTAACTCTCCAGATTGATGCTTCTGAAGACTCAAAGGTCTCCTGGACAAAGGTAAAAGCAATCTTTTAAACAACAAAGGCGAAATCAATGATGACAAGTGAGTGCTTGTTGTTCTCAGTGCTGATACTCTCTTCAATCAAATCAGGATAATGTAAAACTGGACAAAGAGCCCAAGTTTACGAAGGTGACGTTCTCCGAGTCCGGCCGCTATGACTGCGAGGTGACGATGGGGCTCCTCAGCCGAAAAGCTTATTTCGAGCTGGTTGTTGAAGGTAAGGGCGTTAAAAAGAAAACTCAGAAAGGTTTGGAAATGCTTTGTTGCTGAGAGTTAGAAGAAAGATTTAGATCTTATATTAAGGGAAAATGTATACCACTCTCATGTTTGCACAGCACCCACCAGCTGATTAGCTGAGCTCAGCCTAGAGACTTGAAACAGGCAGATGCAGCTAGAAACTTAAATAAAAAATCCCCCTGAAGCTCACAAATTAACATGATTTATTTTGTTTGTTTAATTCATATAAAAAAAGATTCAACAATCAATAATTAAACCTATTAATTAGTGTATTGTAGAAGTGCTGGTTGGCAGATTTTGTTACCTTTAGGCTAGCTGTTTGCCCCTGTTCCCTGTCTTTATGATAAGCTAAGGTACATTGCTGCTTGCTGTAGCTCTATAATTCCTGTACAGACGTCACAGTGGTATGTGTTTTCGCCTCTAAGCAAGAAAGCAATAAGGGTATTTCCCAGAATGTCAAACTATAAATCCCTCATGAATGAAATGCAGCCACGACAAACCCATCTTCTCATTCAGATGTATCTGAAGAGTTACGTCCTGTTGCAGGTGCTCCAGTTATCAGTAAGCTGATCAAACAGCGCGGCGAAGACGGCAAGCATAAAGTCCTGATTTGTGAGGCTGAAGGTTCTCCAAAGCCAGCTGTTTCCTGGAGCATCAACGGCACCTCGGTATGCTCACTCACACTCCTACATTAGTAATCACCATCACAGAAATGTCTTTCATCGATAATTGTTGCAAGCTCGCAAGGTCAAAGAGTATCGATGGATTTTTTTTTTTTACATTCATTCATCTGGGGTCTTTTTCTTCCATGTGCACTCAGCGCAGATAATTGTGCGCATTCCTCCAAGCTTGAAGAAACCCAAGAGGGAAATGAGCTTTATTAACAGTAACAAGTACAGTAGCACTGCAATTGTAAATGCAGTCGTCCTTCAGCTCATTGTCACATAGGAACTAATTGAAAAAAGGATAGAAGGAAGGATAGATGCTCAAATTTTGGGTTGCGATACTTTAAGTTTGGCTGGATGGTTGGAGGTATCAGGCGTCATTTAGGCTTTACAAGGTGCTGTGAGATTCCAGTTACAGGCGAGAAGATCGATAGACACCGTTAACAAAATTGAATTTGGTGTAAGACTCGCCCTCCGCCCAGTGTATATCCTAGTTTTTTTAATGGATACACCTTTCAATAACTTCCTTGAAATAAAAAAATACTTGGAAACATGTCTCATGAAGCAGTAGGTTGAACAAACACACCATTGAGGAGGATGGTGTGTAGGAGAGCTGTGAATTTAATAGGCTACCCTGTGGTAATTAAATGCGAATGCATGTTAGCTATACACTGCCACTGTGCCCCATTTTTGCAAAGGGGCACTTTCTACAAGCACAGTTTGAAGTTACAAACCTCAAGACTTCAGTTCTGGTGTGGTTTAATTTACAGGCAAACACCTCTTGAGCTGCTACTTTGTCAGAAAAACAACTGCAGAGCAACTGGTGTGTCTGTTCACAGCAGAACCAAGCAAAACTCCAGCTTTATTTCAATCATGCTTATTATTGTTTGTATCACAAAAATCTATACAGCCACTGGTAAAGTAAAGTATTCACAAATAAAAGAGGAAGAGAAAGATAAACGGGAAAGATACTGTAAACAAACTGTGTGTTTACCTCGTGTTGTGTTAATAAAGGAGTATTTGAGTAGTATTTGAGCAGTAAAGCTGGATTACATGCTGCATGATTTCCCTGCAGATTCATTTTGTGTCGGCAGGAAGTTTGAATCCAGCATAGGAATGGCGGACCCTGCCACTAACAATGAAAAATACATTATAGAGTGGTAATTAAAGGTGCAGTATGTAAGAATTGGACACCCGTCGATTTAAACAAGTAGGGGCAGCATATCACTAAAAGTAACGGCTAACTGTAGCAGACGTTAGCTAGTAAGCTCAGCTCACCGGGGGATTGTTGGTGTTTTTACTATTGGATATCACCTCTTTAGCAAACTAGTTTGCATGCTAACTTCCAGAGATACTCATGTAACAAAATACAAAGACATTTTTTCTTCACATTCTGTTGATAATTGTAGTTGATTTTTGAATGTTTTAAACCAAAAATCTTACATATTGCACCTTAAATTACTACAAATACATTGAAGGGCTAAAATGCTGATCGATGTTTTCATGCAAATCTCACAGATTATAACTTTAAAGCTATAATCTGTTTTCACTTGTTGATACTTCCGACAGCAGTAACGACAGCACTGCTGTGGAAGGTTGTCTTGTTCCTCTTGTTCGACTCAGCCTTTGGAAAATGTGCCAGCAGGTGAAGGTTGACAGAACTTAACAAACACAACAGAATCTATCATCAGTGCCATCAGTGACAGTTGCAACCCAACAAGATGGATATCAGCTTTAGCAAATAGCCACACCTCACATCCTGACCACCAACAAACACACCGAAAGACACAAATCACTCTGAATGCTTTAAATGTTTCTGTCATTTCCTCCCTTTAAAGCAGTCATTCTTTAGCTGATTAATCAATACTATTTGTCGTAGACATTCATCTTCTGCCAGAGCTCTTCCTATGTAAGATGGCAGCAGCTAGTTTGCCCTTCAGTAACGACTGCAGTGGCATCCTTAGGCAACAGCGTCTGTATGTTGTCGACAAAGTAGACAAGAGCAGGTGAATGGAAATCTACACTTTACATTCCAGACACTATAATCAGCTCTTTAAACAGTGAAGACAAACCGCTGAGAGGCTCATATTGTTGTTTAAATATAATGCCGCTGTTTTCTTCTGAACAAACCAATGCATAATGGAGATATGCAGGTGTGACTAAACAGAGGCTGTCTGTTTATTAAACCAAACAATCCACGGTCTGCCTGTGTCCTGATCCTGAGACAGTTCATGCCTTGCTTTTGCCACTCACCATGCTCTGCAGAGTGACTGAACACTCCCAGTTATGTGCATAGCAGTTTGCACTGTTGGTATTTTCCCCAGCTGTCACACTTTTGAACTTATCTAGTCCAAACATTTCTAGGTGGCTGAGTAAATTTCTCCAGGCTCAAACACAGTATTTTACACCCGACTGTCACACAGACAATTGTTTTAAATGGACCTTTTTTTTCTCTTTTGTTTCTGTGGCGTACCTGTGTGCACACTGATAGCAGGACCCAGTCAGTGAAGCAGTTTGAATTACGTATAAACCTGAGGGTGTGTGGGATGGTTGCAGTTCTTTTCAGCCTTTTCAGTCAGTGTCTAACCTCCAAAATAACCCAAAAACCTGAACCTGTGTGCAATAATTAATCAGCTACAAAGGTGCACAGAACTCTTTCACCGGAGCACAATGCATTTCTGAGATAACACGCGTTTCTACATTTCAGTCAAAGTTTATTTTTTCTCCTCTCATTCCATCTTTTAAAGCCTATTCAGGGGGAATAATGTGAGGGCTTGAATACGGGCTCGGTAATGGGTATTTACAAAACTGCCACATCCTCTTGTATGTGTAGAGGATGTGAAAAGGGTGTTGGCAGTTAGTCTTTGTGTCTGAGGTTCTCCTCGGAGACTCAAGTGTCTATATCCCACAGGCACACGCAGTGTCTTTGTCATGGAAAGGCTGAGTCACAATTCAATCCAACATCCCCCCCTAGTGGCACAAAATCTGCACTTCTCACAGGCCGTGGCAGATTTATAAATCCAGCAGTGTCACATGTACATACTAACATTTATGGGTGTTTTTTCTCTCATTGTTCAGCTCGATGAGAGTCCCTTCGTCAACGGAAAGATAACACACAAGATCACAGTCGTGCCTACCGCAAATCTGACTGTCTCTTGTATGGTGTCCAATGAGTTTGGCGCGGACACTAAAGCTATAAATGTGTCATCCTGTAAGTACAAAGTGGTAGCACAGACCTCTCGTTCCCCTCCGCTTCCTAAAGTCTAACACAGTAACCTGCCTCTGTGGATGTTTTCTTGCTCTGATTGCTAACACTTTCTGTCTGCATGTTAACTTTGTATCATGTTGAGATGTTTAAGTACAACTACAGTAATTTAGCAGGTAAAATCACCTAATGTAGGATGTTTTTATTCTTTGTGTTGACAAAAACTCTAATTTTTTTGTGTGCACACAAACCTTTCTGACATATGTTTTGTTTTCATTCAATCAGTTTACTTTAAAGGGACAGTTCATTCCAAAAACGAAAGTGCATCTTTTCCTCTTAGCCGTAGTGCTCTCTATCTTTCTTGATTGCTTTTGTGTGATCTGCCAAGTTTTTCCTTCTCCTTCATTTACTGGAACTAGATGCATTGAAAAGACTCAACATCAATGTCTCTTCCCAGAAATCACGACCCGTTTACTGCAACATAATCCACAGACTTTGTTGTGAGCAGTTTCATGTAGCAACTTTTTACCAAACTACAGACACCAAACGTATCACTGCGCAGAAGAAGGAGTTCATCTACTCATCTCCTTACTGCTTATCTCTAAACATCTCTAAAACTAGGGGTTCTGCAAAACAGAAACCATTAATCCGGTAAATGCTGAATATTGGCCACCATATGCAGCCAGGCCAATGATCGGTCTGTCCCTGTCTAAAAGTCACAACTAAATAATCTAAATCAGGGCGCAATTTGGCTCGCAGTAAGACTAGATGTGGCTCGCCAGATGTTTCTCATGTAAAAACTTAAAAACAAAAATTGGTAAAAAAAAACAAAACAAACAGGTAAAAATGTTCTTTAAATATATAGGATTCCTAATTATTAATTGTTTTCACTGATCTGATCACGGCAGGCAGAATAACACAGAATAGCTCATGCAGGAAGTCAATCACTTAAGGAAGCTTGGGATCCTTGTAAGCCACCATTTTTCACCTTAACAATACATTAGGTGTTTGCTTTTAGCTCGTAGCCTACCAGTACGTTTCAGGGGAAAAGTTTGGGCACCCCAGATCTAGATGGATAAATCGCATTACAGATAAGAGGAAAAGTGTTGGGTTTTCTTCCTTTATTTTGGGGAGAACTGTCCCTTTAATCTAAAAAGGAAAAACTGATGAGAACAATGACATTAACAGATACATGTGTATAAATTAGAAGAAAACGAAATTCTGATTTTGAGGTTTTAACAGATTTCTGTTCTGTTGGTGGTGGTTTGCCTTTTGGTGATCGAACTTTTTAAAATGTAATCGACTTGCATGCACTTGACACTTTGTCCACACTGTTGTCTGCAGTGTTAAAATCATTCTTTGCGCTCTGTTGCTTACTCATTCC
Source organism: Pagrus pagrus (assembly GCF_965226575.1). NCBI lineage: Eukaryota > Metazoa > Chordata > Actinopteri > Spariformes > Sparidae > Pagrus > Pagrus pagrus. The sequence continues at coordinate 11,470,393 of NC_140188.1, forward strand.
TGCGTGTTTGAGACGGCATTTCACCTCTTCTTTTCCCTCCTCGCTCAGTGTGTGTATGTTGGGATGCTGGACTTAATCTGTTCCCTCTTTGGACTACTTTGCATGCAGAAGTAGACTAGAAGTAGAGTAGTAATTTTTCAAACTTGTTTTATTTTCTCCTTTTGGTTGGACGTTAATTTTATTTTATATCTGATTTCAGTATTTGAGGATGTGAGAGTGGATAAACAAGGTAAGTCGTAGCAGTCTTCTTGCTTGTAAGAAACTGTGGGAGGGGTGGGGGTGAGTAAAGACTATGGGGGAATCAAATGTTGTTTACTGAAAGACGGCTTCTTGATCAAATATTTACCTTTATATCATCACCTTGTCTTGGACTCTACAACTAGAACTGAAAAATCAATGTTTGGACACTGTGTTCACATTAATAAAATACAGATGTGAAGAAATAAGAGGAATGGAGCTACCAGCATCCTGACAAAATGTCAACATTGTCCATGATCCCATTGGCTGATGAAATGAGTCATAAAATGAGAATATCTGTCATTAACATTTAAGTCAATGAGTCATAACCATGTACAGTGCGGATGTGTCCACTCATCAATGCCTTTATTGCACATAATGGCTTCTCCCCCTCCCTTTATTCGTATGCATTCAGCCTGGACTTTCATATTGCAGTGTGTCTCCTGCGTCTCTCATGTTCCTGTTTGCGTCTTTGTTACAGACACATTAGAGGACGGTGACCAAACCAAGTTGGTGGTCGGAGTTGTAGTCGGTCTCCTCGTCGCCACCGCGGTTATAGGCCTGGCATACTTTGTCTACATGAAGAAATCCAAGTAAGAAATCAACAATGACGAGGTTGCAAATGTTGCTCAGTCTTAATTTTGGCAGCTATTTTAGATCTAGTCTTGCTATGCTTATTAGTTTCAGTCAAATTTTAGTCATTTTATCATACATATCCATCATACTTTTTAGTCAGAGTTGTTGTTTTGCAGGGGTTTACATGTCAGGAAGTAACTGCTCCTGACAAGAAGTCCACCACAACCCCCTCATTAAACCAAAACAAACAACATATAACAGCTTTAGAGGGGCTGATAGGCAGATGCTTTCAGTCTTTATGCTAAGCTAAGCTAATTGGCTGTTGGCTCCAGCTTCACGTTTGACAGTTGGATATGAGAGTGGTATTGATCCTCTCATCTAACTTTTGGCTCCCCTTTAACTGAATTAACAGAAAATCAGAAAATCAATTCTCCTTAGTGAATGTGCGGCTTTTAAGGCCAATTGGGGTCTTTGGCACCGGGGGAGCGGCCTGATTGTGGTTGGTGATCATCCTTACATTTGCCGAATTAAGGGAATTTGCTCTTGATTGATCATGAACACACAGCTGGCTAATAGATGAACAAAGCGGCAGCACAGGGATTAATGCAGCTTCCATTTAAGTGGAAATTGTGTATTACATGTTATCAGATATTAGATATACAGTTTGTTTTTATATAAATAGCAGTAAAAGGAAGGATTGTCAGCATGTCAGGTAACAATGTTTTATTCTAAACAGGCAAGGAAGCTGGAAGACTGGTGAAAAGGAGAGCGGCTCCTCTGAGGAGGAGAAAAAGCTGGAGGAGAAAGTGGAGGAGAACAGCCAAAAAGCTGAGGTGTAAAGAAACAGCAACCATCCTTTGGGAATGTGGAAGGTAGAAACAAAAAACCACCTTATGCCTAAATAAAGATTCAAAAAGTCATTCTCTTTCAAATAACAGTGTTTTCTCACAATCTTCTCTTTCCAGAAAGTGAGAACATGGAACTTTTGCACATTTCTCTTCACCTCTGTCTTTTGGGAAACAAGAAAAAAAACACGAGTGTACATTGGGATGAAGACGATTTGGTTTCAGGGAGAATTTTACTAAAAAAGCATATCCAAACACACCCCCGAGTCCCTCAGACCTTCACCCCTCCATTCCCTTAAAAAAACAAAAAGAATGGATTCTGTATGTGATATACATAACTTGTCTGCACTACTGATACATGTGTAAACTCGTCTACTATTAGGATTCATGTTTGTTAGAATGAAATTTGGGAGAAAATGCAGATCTTTTCTTTTTTTGGGTTTCGTTAAAAAAAAATTACTACTAGACCAGTTGCCTTTGCTGTAAGGATGTGTAGGCCTGCATTAGTCTGTGTTTGACTCCCTCGGAGCAGGAACCGAGGGCCGCGTCATCGTCACCGCCATCGCTTCTTAGTTTCATCACAGTCGAAAACAACCTCTGCCTTCAACATCAGTGTAAAATCTGTTTAAATTTCATCTTTTTTCATTCAGGCAGGATTTGAGATGAACTTCCTGAAAGGGCTAAGGGTATACTGTTATACTCGGCATTAGTTATAGATGGTAATATGATTTTCATGTTGCATTGCAGGAAGTAGGTGATGTGCCACAGAGTTCTTTGGTGTTACATGATTTTTTTTTTGTTTCGTTCTTTGACTGTGTACCTCTTTGCAGGAGAGAAAATGACAGAAACAAAGCTCATTTTTTTTGCCTCTGTTTTCAAATGTACTGTACATTCAACATAACCACTATGTTATAACACACGCAGGTAGATTATTGAGAGAATGTAAAGCATAACTCATTTTACTGGCTGCACAGATTGTTTCACATAAAGCCATCGTTTGGTAGTTGTTTTAGTTAACCCGTCAAGGCTGTAAATTCTCCATTCGTGCTCCATCAGTGTTGAGGTATGATTGTATATCGTGTAGCTACTGTATGGCATCATTTTGAGCCATTCTGATATGTTTGCCTTCTTTTGAAAATCTACCTGTAATTGCTTCAGTTTGTGATGTGCACTAGGGTTCATGTCTTCATGTCAGATCTGTGTAGAATACAATGGAATACGCGCAGCTGTTGGCTTCATGTCACAATTTTGGTCCTTTGAGAGCATTTACGAAATTTGAACATTTGTCAAGACCAGGATGTAATTGTGAAGTATGTGGTTTTAGTTTTCTTTTTTGCTATTTATATTGTTCAAGATTAAAATGACCTGGTAGGTAAATTCAATAATTGTTACGTTATTCATAACATGGATTTAAATAGTTGAAGAATTGCTTGCAGACTTTAAAGAAATGAAATTAAGTTCTGAGTCATCAGTAGCGTCTGGTTGAATATACTGTAGATTCAGCATGTTATAAATTCAGACCTCCGAGCTGCTGTTTGTTGCCTACCTTGTTTAAAACCATCAAATTGGAAGAATGACCAAAGAAAGTGAACATTGCCATGCAAGTATTGTAAATACCTGATGTTTGTTTTTGTACTTTTGTTTAAAATAAAGTGTACATTTGGAAAAGTCATGTCCACTGGATATTAATTATGTTTTTCTCTTTTTTTTTAATCTGATCATCTTTTGAAATAAAGAGCAACACGGTTCAGAAATGTTTTTTGCTTGAATACGTGCAGAGATCTTCTGGGTTGATGATGGCAGAGAACGACTGATGACTGTAGTTGTACAATAATTTAACAAATATATTATAACAGAGCAGGAAAGAGTTGTAAATGGGGGAAAAAATATTATTTCCATGTATGAAATCAATAATGAATTCAATAGGACTAAATGTAAAACTATTGTAAATACTGTATATTGAATTTTGGCCACTTATATTTCATATAAGGCAACGTGAAAATCATAATCTCTGTGCACCAGACTGATCAAGGTATTGGATTGATCATAAATCCATATCAAACCTGATCAGGGATTTTTGATTATCACTGCAATAAAACATTTTGGTCTACAATCTCAGGATTTCCTTTACAAGAAACCTGCAATCGTCAGTTAAGAATCAATCCCCATTTAAAGTGAGGTGAAGCAGTCTTCATCCTGTTGCCAGTAGTGCGACCAAAAAACATCTGTGAAGCAAATAGATTGATGTATGTGTATGAGATGTGTATAAGCTGCTTGTGATGACATCAGATTCAAAGCCATTTAAACTTCTTTATTATTAGTGGAAATTACTTCTACTAATCTACTCAAGTACTGTGTTTAAGTCCAATTTATAGATAGATATTTTTACTCCACTTGCTTGGTTAATATTTTGTATTCAAAATATGTGATCAAGATATTAAATATATGTATTTGTATACCCTAAACTAGCCAACTAGGTAAAAAGTAGTTCAAATTAGTCCCAACTCAAACAGGTGCAACGTTATAATGCTTCTGACATATTATTGCACCAGTAATAGTAATCTAACAATAAAATATATTCAAATATAGCACAGTAAGGGGCTATTATGTGTAATGAAGGCTTTTACATGTGATTCTTAGTGAATGTTTTGTTGATAATGTTTCTGTACTTTTACTTAAAGGGTAACTCCACCAATTTAACACACTAAAGTGTGTTTACAGGTCTTGGGGAGTTACTACTGCATATGCAAAAAAACAAAAAACAAAACCCTTTTGTGGCTCCAGAGGAAGCTGCATGTAATATGATATATATTTTTTTCCCAGTGATGTTACTCAGTGGCTAAGTTGCATTGTGGGTAATGTTTTGAAAAACAGTCCACTGGTCTAGCATTGCACTCCTATAAGACTGTTGGACTCATTATGGACAGTTTAAAAACAAATGATCGATAGAGAGGAACCAGAGATATCGCCTGTTTGATTTCACGCATTCTTCTTCCTTTTCACAACCCGGGGCCTACATTACCCACAATGCAACTGAGCCCCTGAGTGACATCATTGGGAAAAATGTATAACATTACATGCAGCTTCCTCTGGAGCCACAAAAGGCTTCATACTTCTTTTTACACAGATGCAGTCGTACTCCCTTAGACCTGCAAACACACTTAAATGTGTATAACTGGTGGAGCTACCCTTTAATATTTCTGAACACAGTGTTTTTACGCTGTGGTGTTGTTATTTTTACTCAAGTAAATGATCTGATTAGTTCTTCCACCTTTTATCATTAACCTAGAATATAGAATACGATGGCAAAACATTATGTTTTCAATCTATTTTCAATCTACTCTGTCTCTGCGGGGCCATTATGTCAGAGTGGACAACATCATGGAAACACCATTAAATTCAGTGAGTATCCACTGGCTGATGTGGAAAAGGCCTGAGAGCACATCACGAAGAGAAAAGGCAGTAATGTTTGATCTGATTGATTCTGCATGGTCCATTTCATTTAGGCCTGAACATCTGAATGAAAAATAAATAAATTCACCTTTGCTAGGTTCACTCCCTCAACCCCGTGGGAGTGATAGCCACTGTTTATAATTAGCTATTACCTTTAACCAGCTTCTACTCAGGCAGTCAGTTGCTGTGTCACTACAGCCAGTCTCCAAATAAAGTGTATGCTCAGAAGTCATGGACGTCATCACCAGCTGGTCTGCATGATAGCAACAAAATGAGCTTCTGCTGCCATCCTGTGGTCAAACAATACATTCAACTAGCAGTGTTGGAATCGAGGAAAAATCTGTTGGATGTGGTACAGAGACCGTACTCACATGGCTGATCAGCTGCACAGTGGACTTTTAGGATCTGTTTTAGGACGAGAGCTTCATTTAGATCGAAAACATTACACTTTCAGAAAAATAGTTACATTTGTGGTATTTGTTTAACAGCATTATCAGTCACTGGTGTACACAATGACAGAAATACGGTTATAATAATAAACTTTATTCATATAGTACCTTTAAAAACAGAGTTTACAAAGTGCCTGACAATGAAGCAAAAGCAGGAAACTCAGGAAGACAATATTACAGAATAAAACACTCAATAATCAAGCCGAGTCTAAGGTGAGTTGAAACAAGAAGGCAGAGCAGAAAATAGAAAACACAAAAACATTTTAAGAACACAAAAAGTCAGTATGGTTAATGACAAGTAAAAGGAATAAAAGCGATAAAACAGGCAAAAGAGAGACGGGAAAAAAAGTCATGCAAAAATAGAAATAAATAATAATCAATCAATCAATCAATACAAGATGATAAGAAGACGACATCAAATCAAAGGAATTAAGAGCAGTTAAAAAGATTATGGGCAGCAAATAGAAGAAAGGACGATAAATAGATTAAAGATAACAAATAAAAGTAGTAAAGGACGGTAAGAAAGTTGATTCACAGGTAAATTAAAACAGGTCAAGTAGAAAGGAAAGCTAAAAGGATTTCAGACATTTGGAGCATTTGTTCAAGCTTTTAAATCCCTATTATAGTTGAATGTCAATTATAGAATATAACTACACAAGAATCTAATATTTAAATGGTCACAATACATGTTTTTTTAAAATATTTTTAGATAATTTCTTTAGAATTACAACAGTATGTCGTGATCTTAAAACACAGTAATCACTAAATAAGTGTTTCATCACCATGTCTCAACAAAACATAACAACATTACACCCATGACCTCTGTGGCCTTCAGTAAGTACTGACAGTCAAAGAAAACAGAAAAAACATTTAATGGCTGGGACACTAGTGATTTCATAATCAAGAAGTTCTAGACTAAGATATCCTTCAAAACCAAAAAAAACCAACATTTTTCTTGGACAAGTTTAAGAGTAGTCTAAGATTTAACAGGCTTGAGTTACCAAAACCAATCTCCTTAAGGAATAAGGACTTAAATGGAGGCTTAGAATCAACTTCTGAGGTGGTCAAGCTGGTTTAACTTCAGAGTAATGTCATCTGTCAGAGGAGACACAATGAAGCCCAGCAGGCACCACCAGCCAGACAAGAACAGCACTTTCTGACATACTGCAAACAACTGACTCCAAACTTTTAATGAAGTTGGTTTCCCGTGTTGCAGTGATAATTTCACTGAAACCACACATACTGTACAGTTCTTTCACAATGGGGAAACCCTATATCCCCTTCACTCCACGCACAGATCAGATTTGGGGTTTGCAGACTTGTTTTCTTTGAACATGATCTTCTGTGTGCTTTTGTTGTTTTTAACCTTCAGTTTCACCAAAGTATGAGCTTTCTGTGGTCTCTTCACCTTTTATAAGCACATTCAAGGAATAGCTGTGTTCACATACAGTCATAAATAAGAGCGAACATAGGTTGCTGAAATTATTTAACGTCATGATCAAGAAGTACATGATGCAAATTATTATTATATTATTGTTATTTTTAAACTAAGGCCTGTGCTATGCTTATTGTCACTGACAGACTGAAATAATCAACAGGAAGTCACTTTTTATATAGCACCTTTCAACAGCAGAGATGTCACAAAGTGTTTCACAGAGGCAATAATCTATGTTATACAGGTAAAAAACACAATAAAAGCACAAATAACCGAAGAGAAAAATGACACAATGGCAAGTCTGAACAAATGGGTCTTAAGCTTCTTTTTAAAGGTGCCCACAGTGGAAACCAGCAGTAAATCCTGCTTGGAGGACCAATCATAAATTATTTATCCTTATTTTAATTGCAAAATAACTTTCTTTTGTAAAACTCTTTTATTGGTTCTTGGAAAACAAAAAGACAACAACAAATACTGACATTAATGACATGACATTGAACAAGGTTTACAAAAGATAAAAGAGACGTATATGGAAAAGAAAAAAAGCCCGCAAATAAATAAAAGAGACCATCTTGTGATGGGGTCACACCAGCTGTGATGCCTGTCAACATGCTGAAGTTCCAACCCATGAGCACACTGTGGTCATTACTATATTGTACCATTACGAATTCTGCCTTTATTTCCATCTCAACTACAAGTACCATTGAAATGAATGTGGGCCAGGGGCATAAAACATGAGCCGGCCACCCGTCTAATTTTGTCCCCCTTCTCGGACCACAGGCATTCTGAACTCGGCCTTCTTTTGGATTTCAACAGCGGACATATAAACACTTGGCAAAACACTCAAAACTGCTTCTGTGGTAGTTCCTGCTACAATCGGTGTCTCCAAAACCACATCTTGCCATGATTACACAACACAGACTCACACAATGAAAACATTACTAGTTGACTCTGTCACAGCTGGTGTTAACTTTGTATACATGAACTTAACTAAATGGATACATTATGAAATGGTGGTTGAAGTCGTAGGCAATAGGCCGTATACACACAGCGGCCATTTTCCTGTAATGCCAAGGTCAGGGTGGGACGCTTTAAGTCGTATAAATATGGGGAATCTCACAAATGATCATTTCACCGCTTCTGTATTGATCAGCTACTGAAAAGACTACTGACAAATTGTTTGATAGTGTTACACAATAAAACAGGAAAGCTGTACAGATATCCTGCCACATCGTGGATTCATTTAGCCTGGAAGTGAGATGCACTGGATGAACGATAATGTGGAATGCTATTGTTAGCTAATGTGCAAATATGTTTGCTTGAAGTATGGCTGGAGCACAGCAGCAGTACCACATTTGAGCTTCCCACCCTGAGCGTGATGTCAGAGGAAAATGGCTACCTTGTGAATAAGGTCTGTGACGACTCATGATAACAAGGGCATAGGTAGGATTTTTAAATCACACAATAGGTGGAATGATATAAAGAAAGGTGAGACAGGTGAGGGTAGGCGGGCAGCTGGATGTTCTCTGTAATGTGAACCAGGAAGAGGTTTCATATTTGTAAAATGTTGTCATCCAACCCTTCAACAACAAGATCACTTTCATCATTTGCTGATTCTCTGACAACCTTCTGTTTTACACAGATGTATGGAAACATCTCAACCCACTTTGTGTGTTTGTGATGCTTTCAGGAACATTAGTTAATTCTATATTTAATCTGTATTTTTTTCTGTGGGCTTTGAACATTAGGTGTGGTTTCACTGAAGTCATGTATTCATCTTGCAAAAATCGTTTCAATTTCTCCACATGCATTAGCGTCTCTGTGGTGCCTGCATTGTGTGTCGTGGTTGCACGCTGCATGCGATGCCAACCTTTGCTGTGGGTTAGAAGTAACAATTTGTGGTCAGCCATTCAGTCATAGCGCTCACTCAAAGACACTCTGCATCCGATAGGAAGAGCACAGACAGCTTGTGCTTCACTTGTAATTTGATGAGCTTTCGGTATCGTTGTGCTGTTCTGTCAAATGTCAGGCACTTTTGGAAGTTTTTTTCTGAGGAATCAGAATACAAACTTTTCTGTATATAACAATCCTTGCTTTAAACAAGGTTGAGGAATTAATGAAGTATTCTTTTCAATTAATTTATTGGCTCAGAAGCAGGTGTGATTACCTTGACTGGTATTCAGAAGTTACTTCAGTGCACCTCACTTGTAATCCTGTTCGACAACACTGTGAGGGATTTAAATGTTAAGTTCAACTGTTTGCCAAACTTTTTTTTAACTTTGCCGTGAAATCTTTTCGAAGAGTCTGATCATAGAAAATTGAAACAATGGAAGAAGATAGACATAAAAAAAATCTAACTTTTCAAGCAAGGTTTTGGTTAGATAGTAATCGTTTCTCCTGCAAATCATCATAACCAGGCTGGTCCAACAGTGCTGTGGAACAGAAGGATAAAATAAAGGAAACAAACAACAATACATAATAATGATATGTAATAATAAGAAGTGAGGGAAGGGTGGCGGAAAAGATGGCAAGATGCTATATTTTTTCACCCGTTTGACTGCATTTTACCATGCGCACAGGGATATTTTTCCAGTCATGATTCTCTGGCTTTAACCCAGATATGTTTTCTAAAATACTCAGGCATAAGTTTTTACAGGCGCTAATGGGCCATGGGTTTCTTAATTAAAAATACCATAAATTTAGGATTTCATCAACATATTCTTACAAAAACATGTCACAAACAATGAATATGCTAAATGTCCCTTGCGATTGTGATTAGGCTGCCCAATCCTGTTCTGCCCAAGGACATACGCCTTGATGTGAGTTCTGTCCAGGATTGGAAAGCTACTGAACTTAATTGCAACTTCGCTAGTACTTTACTTGAGTATTTCCATTCTCTTCCACAGATTCAGATTAATACAAAACACAACCAACAAAAATGTATTATGTACCAGGGGAAGATTTACAATCTAGCCAGCAGTACATAAAGTAATTAAAGTTAGCTACACCTTTAGCTGCATTAAACATTAAAGCTAGAAACACATTAGGGCTTTAGTAATTATAGTAATATGATAAATATTATTCTAAAACGGGCCATTCTGCATAATGAGTATTTTTACTTTTGGTATTTTTAAGCAGGCTATGTTTTAATGCTAATACTCATGTGACTTTCTTAACATTTTGAATGCTGGACTTTTATTTGTAAAAGCATATTTCTACAGTAGTTATTGCTACTTTTATTCAGTTAACTTTTAAGCGGTTATGAAACAGTTTCTCAGTTTAATATTAATCCCTCTATATGACCGACAAACAAACAAGATATGCAGCTAAATGATTGGTCATATCTGCATAGTTATTACAGTTCAGACTTATTCTGGGTTGGATAAGTCATAAAATTAAAACTTTTTTATGACAGAGTGCTAGGGAAATGAAAGGACCTTGTCATAGCTTTAAATAAAAGATCTGAGTACTTGTGCCACATGGTCAGTGACATCCACATCCGTGTCTTGCTCAATCTGGGAACTCCAGGACTGGACAGTCTTTATTTAGGGATGTTGGTGGTTAGCAAGAGTTTCCTTGCTCTGTCAAAGGACACAGGTTAAGTGAATTGCCCATTGCCTTGTGATAGACTGCCAACAATGTGTACCCAACCTCTTGACCAAAGAGCTCATGGATAGGCACACCAAGACACCAACAGAATAAATTACTTGCTTAAAGAGTAAATAGATGAATCTGTGGACGGGCGCATCATTAACCTGAATTTCCCACAACTGTTGAAGGCTACCGTTTTCTTCTGGCAGGAGAGGAACTGGTGCAGCAAGGTGGTGGTTCTCAGTCATCCAGGTCATGGTAATCCTACGTGCTATATCGTAGGCAACTGGACTTGTTGTTGTGAATATAAAAGAAAGAGAAACTGGTTACAAAATCACATTCTCTGGGACTTAATGTAAGCTGAGAGCTAAGAAACTTTGGTGTCGTCTTCGGCCTCTGTGTCACCAAATCTGCTTCTTATCATCTCAAAAATATAGCTATGGTGTGGCCATTCCTCTGTGAAGCTAATGCACACTTTCATATCCAGCAGGCCAGACTGTTGCACCGCTCTCGTATCTGGTCTACCCAAAAAAAAAGTCATAAATCAGTTACAATGGATTCAGAACTTCTGCTGCCTGAGTGCTGACGAGGACCAGAAGGAGAGAACACATTACGCCCGTTTTAAAGTCCTTACATTGGTTGCTTGTCAGTTTTTGTATTGATTTTTAAATTCTTTCACCTGTCATTAAAGCACTTCATGGTCTTGCACCAGCCTACTTGTCTGGCATGTCTGTAAGGTATGAACCAGGGTGGCCCCGCTGGTCATCTGAGTCTTTTAGTTGTTTTAAAGTGAAGAACAAAAACTTATGGTACGGCAGCTTTTAGATTTTATGCTTGCAGCCGTTGGAACAGACAACTAAAGATCTGAGAGCAGCTGAGCGTGTTGATATCTTTCAACGTTCACTTAAAACCTCTTAAGCTTGACTATTGATTAGGATGTTTTATGGACGCTAATTATTTGATGGAATAATTTAAAGACAGAAGTGAAGACAATCACTAAGACAAAAGAACACATAATTTAAAACCTGTCTGGTGCAATAGATATATTTAAATACTTCTCACCTCTTAGAGACCTAAAGTAATCAATAATACATCCTCTGATTACAAATCAATCAGGATGGATAGCTCTCTCAAGGAATATCACATCTTTAGGGGTAACTAGGACTATATTTTGCAGCGCCAGTCCTTGTATAAGTTAATACTGTCTTAACATTTTGTTAAAGCATGTAAAGCAGCTTTGTCCATTTCATTTAAAAAAATAAAATCTCCCTGTGGGGTTGGCACACAACCATTAAATATCATAGGTTGACAATATTACAGATAGGCTATCATGTCCATTAATGTATGCACTGGTTTACTATCAAAGCAGTTAGAGATGGAATAAACAGTGTTTTGAATGCTTGTGATAAATGGCTATAAATGTGTCTTTATCATTCAATCAATTTATTTTTTACTCTCTAAATATTTGCTACACTGCACTGACTTATTGTGTTTGGTGATTGTGGGTATGGATACTTGGTTTATTTTTTAACCTTTGGCCTTAAATAACAGTGCCAACAGCTATTGTTGTTGTAGCATTGATGAAACCCTAAATCTAACGGACGAAAGCCTGAAAGGCAGAAAACTGAATTTTCTTTGAAACTTAGAAAAACAAAAATACAATAAGTTTATAGGTGACAAAATAAACAGCACATCTTTCAATCTGAGAAGTGTCTAAGCAATCATAAACAATATTTAAACAGGTTTGTGAACCAATTTCTGGAATTTCGGAGTACAAACTCTTCCATTATTATTATTATTACTATTAATATTATTATTAAAAATAGAAACCTTGTTTTTGCTTTCTGGCCCAAATAATTTGAGGGTGGAAAAGGGGTTATTTGGAGAGCCTTATAGGACCTCAGTATTTCTAAAATCCTGGCTATGGCCTAGCTGTCAGTGATAGCTTATTGTTATGCTATGCTATGTTATGTTATGTTATGCTATGCTATTTTATGCTATGATATGCTATGTTATGTTATGCTATGCTATGTTATGTTATGTTATGATATGCTATGTTATGTTATATTATGCTATGCTATGTCATGTTATGCTATGTTATGTTATGCTATGCTATGTTATGTTATGCTATGCTATGTTATGTACGGAAGCCCTAAAGGGCCATGCATTCATACATTTTATTTCCTCCATTTTCCTGTGATAACAAGTTCATTTCATTTGTTTTCTCGAGATCTCGAGTTATTATCTCAAAATAACAACTGCCGTTTTCCCGAGATAACGGGATAATTTTCTCGAGATAACGAAACTTTGTTTTCCTGAGATAACGATATAATTAATTCAAGATCTTGAGATAATGACTGTGATATGATAGGCCTGAGATTATGGAGACGCCGGGGACCTCGTAGCTTGTCAACTATGTAGTTAACGACGACATCAGGCTCACTTAGACTGCGCCGCTGATATAGCTGAAGCCTTGCAAACCGTCTTTTTAGATTACGCACAATAATGTGTATATTATCTGTAATAGCAAGGCATAATACTATTTCAGCCTGTGTCAGGCCTTGATTGAAAAGATATGTGACACGGTGATCGATATGCTCCTGCTCCTCTGACATTGCTACACTGAATGATGTTTCCTGCAATGATTTAATATACTACACTATCGTTTTGTCTTCTCAAGATCTCAAATTAATTATATCGTTATCTCGGGAAAACAAAGTTTCGTTATCTTGAGATCTCGAGCAAATTATCCCGTTATCTCGGGAAACGGCAGTTGTTATTTTGAGATAATAACTCAATATCTCGAGAAAACAAATGAAATTAACTCGTTATCACAGGAAAACGGAGGAAATAAAATGTATCAATGCATGGCCCTTTAGGGCTTCTGTAGTTATGCTATGTTATGTTATGCTATGTTGTGTTATGTTATGCTATGCTATGTTATGCTATGCTATGTTGTGTTGCGTTATGTTATGCTATGTTATGTCATGTTATGCTATGTTGGTTATGTTGTGTTATATTATGCTATATTATGTTATGTTGTGTTATGTTATGCTATGCTAGTTATGTAATGTTATGTTATTTTTCAAGTCACCAACAGTGAGGAAGAAAATAAGAAAAGACACAGACCAACTAACTGTGTGAGGAGCAAGGCATCACAAAGCTACAATCACAAAAGGCAATGGTGGTTACAAATTGTAAAAAAATGACCACAGTCTGATACATACATGTCTGCCGGATGGTAGCAACAGGCCAAACACGGTTAAAAAGGCAGACAGGGACACCACTGGAGTTATATGTGTCCTGTAACTCTGGCCAGTTAGATTTTATTCGTCATTGGTACATCCGGGTACTTTATTTTTTGATTGACAGTTGCCATGGCAACAAGCTAGAGCATCGCCATTTTGTCAGGAGGGTTTTTTTCCCAGCTCAGTCTTTTCAAATGTTCTCCCTTCCCGCCGGAATAATGCTGTCAGTGGATATATATTTGCCGTTTTTGGATATCGAAATGCGTCTAGTGGATCGGATTAAGAAGATCAAGAGGCCGACGTTTTAACATAGTTGAAATAATTAGGCGGCGCCGCACTAACTCAGTTGTCCGTGTCTCTGGTCCACCGGGCCGGTTCACTGCGCAGGTTTGGACCGCGCGCCATTTTGTGAAAATTGACACAAAATTCCTAACCAAAATTATCAGAGGACACGGTTTCTGTTTCATGTTTAAAATACTCTGGATTTAACTCTACTGTCGTATTTATCGAAGTGGCCGTCGCTAAATTTGCAAAGACAACGTTAAATCAGAATTTGGCATAACGTTTATTTAGCGGTAGCTAGAATTGTTAGCTTGAGGCTAGCCAAAGAAGCTACAGCTAGCCAGGGCAGGTAGCTAATGTTAGCTGCGTTCATTTTGTCAACTAGCTAGCCAGTTCGCTAAGGTTAGCTAGTAAGTTATGCGTGCTAGTTAACGTTAGCATGCTAGTCATCAGCTGATAGTAACGTTAGTCAAAGTTGCTTCGATCGCCGATGTTGTTCATCAAAGATTGGGAGATGAAACGCGTATTAAATCTGGATGGCGAATAATTTTAGAGTTTGCCGATCAGAGGACGGGGATTGGATTTAACGTTAACATTACTCGCTAACCGTGCAGGGAGGGGAGAATCTCAAGCTGGATAAGTTTCCTCATCATACAGGTTATTGGACTTTAAATGAAGATCGTGCCATCAGAGGTGAGCAAATGTAAAATGTTATCTTTCACATTAGGCTTCGTTGGCTTAACATTTCACGTTAACGTTTTCACAGATGTATATTATATGTAACGCGAATGGTTAACAATGATGGACGCGACAGTGAAGTTGAGAATGGTAGCTTATGGTATGGCGGCTAGCTAACATTTTGTGGCGGTGCCGACTCCGCTGAAGCCAGCGTTAACATTTGCTTTCAGTCAGTAGGTCAACGGACTAAATTTAACGTTAGACGGGAACAGTTTTCCATGTTGTTGTGAGCTAGAGGGTGCAACGGATTGTGTGGGCTTGGACGGAGAGTCATGCTGGCACGGTGTTAACGTTACGGCTAGCGTTAACCCTGCCATATTAGACACTGTCATTGTATGATTTAAGCAAATGTTGCCGTGCTAGCTAAGAGCCCCGTTTGATTTACTGTCAATGCAATGTCCAACTGTATTTAGATTAAAGGTGTAGTTGGGCTTTTAGACTTATACAGCACGGAAGCTCACCTTGCTAACCTGGCTAACGCCTGATAGCTAATTCGGCTAACCTGGCTAATGGTTAACGTTGACTTGTTGACGAACCAGCTGAATGGGCCCCACAACCCGCTGGCTGAACACAGCGTCACTAGCTAACGTTAACGTTGGATTGGTGAGAGATATGCTTGCTTGTCCCGCAGTTTTCAGGGTAACGTTAACGACGACAACGTTAGCTAGTTAGACTGCTAACGGTAACGTGAGCCCGAATCCGTTTGCCATTTATACGAGGATTTGGAGGCATACACGGACGATATGTAGCAAAGAGAGGACGCAAATTAACACTGAATATGCTTTCTAAATCCCAACCATGACGAGATCTACCCCATCATCTGTAAGTACAGAGCCACTCGGGCACCGTCTTTATCCACGGACGTAAGGCTTTTAATTGTTTTGGATGGGTTACATTTGATTCAGCTTCGGAATGGATCTAATCAGTTGGGCGTGAGAAGATGACACACAGGGTTGTTACAGAGGTCTTTAGCTATCACTTATGATATGATACGGCTACTAATAGCAAGCTAGCTGTCGTTATATTTACACCTAAATAGGCCCGTTGATGCCGTGATGAGTCGAGCCAGGGAAAGGAACTGTTCATATGTCAGTACTGAAAATGAAGAATAATCAAACGTTTAGGAGAGTAAAGAGCTACAAGTGCGCTTGAAAAATGGCCTTGTGGTCAAATAGAGCTTGATTTTCCACAGTAAGGTTAGTGATTTTTTTTTTTAAAACGTCAAATTCACCCTATAGTTATGTAGGTATGATATCAGGTATTGTTTGTATAAATGGGCTCAAACCAAACTTTTTCAGGTCTTTGTCTATTTGCATAATCTTACAGTAATTTTAGTTGAGCTAGTTGGGCACCCTATTTTAAAATAAAGTATATTTCAGGTCTTAAAATCCACTATAATTTAAAGGTATTTGGGCTATGGACGTGCTAAGAGGAGATCCTGGGCTATTAAGTCCACAACAATATTAATCCTGATTTGTTTTGTTAAGTGTGATGTAGTCTGGGCCTCTCTGAGTGAACAGTTTATCTTTTTACAGTTTCACAAGAGCTTCAGCTATTTTGAGTGAAAAAAATAAAATAAAATCCTTTCCTGTGCATTAATTGCTTTTAATTGTTGACCAACAAGGAAATTGCCTTCTTTAGGTTTTGCTTTATTTTTAAATAAATCCCCCAAAGTTGATGAATTTACCCAAAGCAGACTTTTTAAAGTTTTGGGGTGTCCTCTCTTCTTAGGGGTCTCTGTCCCCCCTTCCTAACAAAACTTAAACCACAAAGTTAAATCCCCACCAAAGATGCACAATGATAATGATCTGTTTTTATTCTTTGTAGTGGGTTGTGGTTTGCTGCTGGACTCTCCTCCCAGGATGATATGAAATTGTACAGGAGATGATGCATCCAGGTTAGCTGCTATATATTAAGTCTTAACCCTTTGGTGGGAAGTGGTGCACCTAAAATCTTCTTCTCTTTCACTTCTTTTACTCTTTTGAATTTAACATCCAGACTCTCAAGTTTAACACATCCTGAAGTGGGTAAAAGTAAAATGCAAAATAAATTTAAAAAATATAATAATCAATAAAGGATTTACATTTTTATTTAATGCAGAGTCTGTTCTACTTTATGACAGAGCTCAAAGTGATTAAAAAATGTTTGACATAAATATTTTTTAGGTCTTAGCTGAACAAGCAGGAAAATATACACTAGTCATCATGACAAATCAGTCTTTGTAAGTGCTTTAAATTTAATGTGAATAAAAAGATTTAATTTAAAATTATTGGGGTAGATGTAAAAATGTATTTTACTTCAACAGTAAAAACAAAGTTTTATTAAAAAAAAGATTTTTATGATAAAAACATTTTTATATATATATATATATATATATATATATATATATATATATATATATATATATATATATATGCACACACAGACACAAAATAAAATATATCTTAGTTTCTTAAAATACAGTCTTTGCCTGTGCTCTATCATCTTACAGTTCCTCTTATTTCTGTCAGTGGATGTGTATTTTTTCCTTTTCCAAAGCTGGGTCAGCTTTCTAATGCTCTCAGATGGAGTGCAGGTTTTGGGCTGTGCAGCTATTTTGCTGTCAGGCTCTTGTGTTGAAAGCAGCGTCTAAGTGTGCCAAAGTTCAATTTTATTTCTTGTTTATTTCTTGTTTTCTCATTGGAAAATGGGAGCAGCTCTGCCCTGGCAACAAAAGTAGGCTATTTGCATACTGCGTTGTGATTGGTCTGTGCATTGATGGGCTTGCCAAATCACGCTGTATCTCTGTGGTGATAGGCTATGCTAATTAGGTGCTGTTGCTGGGATTCTGAATAGTGGTTACTGTGTAGCACTGGTGAATTGTGTTGTCTGGTGAGAGATGCTGATAGCTGAACATGCTATTTGATAATTTTTTGATTCCTTCTGGCTTAAAATGAAGGATGATTCACTGTATAGTGTGGAGATGCTTTCTTTTCACCCCTTTTCACTGTTAAAGCTGCTGTTTTGCTCCTTTTTCTTCACAAAGGTTGATATATTACTGTTACATTTTATTTTGTGGTTATCCTTTGATGCATTTTTATGACTTTACATGTTTAAGAAAAGACACTATGTATTAACCTGACATTTATTTTAACAATGAATTAATCCTTTTTATTGTTCTCAACATTTTATGCTCATTTTTGTCTGTGTTAAAGCGTGAGCTTGATCATTTCAACGTACATGTAAATATAACAGATGCATAATTTGAATTTTGCATATATTCTGATTTCTCTAAGGTAAATTTAGACATTTTTATATTAAAGAAATGCTCACTGTTTACATAAAGCAACAAATAATACCTTTTTATATTAGATCTGTACAATAAGAAGCAAATATCTTTACCCATTTTATTGTAGGGCCAAAAATCTCTTGTACTAAAGAGGATACACAGCTGTTCTACATTAAGAGTGTTACCCTTTTTCCTCCTTTGTGTGTTTTCTTACATGTAATGTTGAATTAAGGTAATATGCAACTCATAGCAGTATTCATTCCTTCCAGGAGGAGAGACTTCAGCATGCAAACCTTCGTCCGTCCGGCTTGCGCCCTCTTTTTCTTTACACACTGCTGGTCTTCAGATGGCTGCTCCAATGCCCCATACGCACCAGCAGTACAGTGACCGCCACCAGCCAAGCACTGACCAATCTGTTACGGTCTTACCGTACAGCGACCAGACACCACAGCTCACTGCCAATCAGGTACACTAACCCTACCCTACCCCAGCTCATGCATTTCTTTTAGTCTGAATGTGTAATGTTACATGAATTGCACTACTTAATGTGATATGAAAGTCTACTTCCCTTTTTTGCTGCTGTCACCAGGCAGAGTAGCTGCTTGTCAAATGCTCTCTCAGTGCAGCCAGTGCAACATTTTCTGTATTATTGAATATAATAAATGGCCTATAATATTAATCATTAGGAGTTTAGATTAGCTCCTGTTACATACAAAAGTACTGTGCATATTGTTTGTTTATTAAATGTTGTGATTTTCCCTTTTGATACTATACAGAGGCACATGCCCCAGTGCTTTCGTGACCCAACTTCAGCTCCCCTGAGGAAGCTCTCCATTGACCTTATCAAAACATACAAACACATCAATGAGGTTAGTTTTGTTTTTCAGTAGATGCATTTATGTATATCATCTGTTTGTTACACTGAAAATAATCTTAAAACTTTGAACATTTATAAGTAATATAACATTTCTTCATGTGTGATCATGTGAATTGTTTCATTGTTAATTTTTTAGGTGTATTATGCAAAAAAGAAGCGACGGCACCAACAGGGTCAGGGTGAAGACTCCAGTCACAAAAAAGAGAGGAAAGTCTTTAATGATGGCTATGACGATGATAACTATGACTACATCGTCAAGAATGGGGAGAAGTGGATGGACCGCTATGAGATTGATTCCTTGATAGGAAAAGGATCGTTTGGACAGGTGCTTAATTATACACTACATAAACACACACACACTTTGAATACATGTGACAGAGAAAATTGTCTTACATTTGAAGAAACAAATAGTTTAATTTCATTTTGTATAAATAACTGCAGCATATTTCATACACCTATTTGAAGATTTCTCATGTGCAGTTAACATTTGAAGTGTTCATGTTTATTATTAAAGAAACAACTCTGATTTTACTTTTAGGGACATTAAAATATGCTCTTGTTTGCATCTCTAGGTTGTGAAAGCATATGACCGTGCTGAGCAGGAATGGGTTGCCATTAAGATCATCAAGAACAAGAAAGCTTTCCTCAATCAAGCCCAGATTGAAGTGCGCCTCCTAGAGCTCATGAACAAACATGATACCGAGATGAAATACTACATCGGTAAATTCACTCTTGAAATTTGCCTCTGATCTGACAAGACATGAAAGATAAATTAAAAGGCTTTTCCTGCGTTTACTAACATCAGGACTATTTGTTTTTCCACAGTTCACCTAAAGCGTCACTTCATGTTTCGGAACCACCTCTGCCTCGTGTTTGAGATGCTTTCATATAACCTGTATGACCTACTCCGAAATACCAACTTCCGCGGCGTCTCACTCAACCTAACCCGGAAGTTTGCCCAGCAGCTATGCACGGCGCTGCTCTTCCTGGCCACGCCTGAGCTCAGCATCATCCACTGTGACCTGAAGCCTGAGAACATCCTCCTCTGTAACCCCAAGAGGAGTGCCATCAAAATAGTGGACTTTGGCAGCTCATGCCAACTGGGACAAAGGGTATCTAGCTTTCAGTTTTTCCTTATCAGCAATAAAATGAATGTATGCAAGAATGTCCCTGAGAAGCTGATAGTTGTTGCTTCTAAACATTAAGTGGAATGAATAGATCATTCATAGTTTACAGGCGTACCGGAGTCTGACTGACCATGCTTTCTTTTTGTAGATATACCAGTATATCCAGAGTCGCTTCTACCGTTCCCCAGAGGTGCTGCTGGGAATGCCCTATGACCTGGCCATCGATATGTGGTCCCTGGGTTGCATCTTGGTAGAGATGCACACTGGAGAACCTCTCTTCAGCGGAGCCAACGAGGTATAAGGAACTCAAATATTACTCTGATTTGTTCCGTGTTGTGTTTTGTAACATGACTTGAATGGCATTGAAAGTTACTTTTCACCTGATGTCACCTTACAGATAATGTCACGTACACCTCAAAGATTGAGAAGTAGAGTTCATAAACCTAAACATATCATTCAACACTCAGTTGTCAAGCCTTGAAATTGTTGCCTTCCAGTAGTTGGCCACATGCCTGAGCTGAAACGTTTTGACAGTTAAGTCATCTCAGGATAACATTCGATGACATTTAGCTCATATGTATTGGGTGTGCTGTATGTTAAGTTGCAGACGCACAATTAAATGATTCAGTAACTTGATTGATTACTTTTCCTCCAGGTGGACCAGATGAACAAAATAGTCGAGGTTCTTGGTATCCCGCCTAATCACATAATGGACCTAGCCCCAAAAGCCAGGAAGTTCTTTGAGAAGCTTTCGGATGGTACATGGAGTGTTAAGAAGACCAAAGATGGCAAAAGGGTGAGTTTTTTTGTTTTTGCTGCGATTTGACTCGGACTTAAATTTGTGTTCTCTTTATTGTCAAAACCAAGCCTGATTGTGTTAAGATATAAACGAGTCACAGCAGAGCAAATCTCTTAATCTTTGTGCGCTCTGCCTTAAACAGTATAAGCCTCCAGCCTCGCGGAAGCTCCACTCCATCCTGGGTGTGGAGACAGGGGGTCCAGGTGGCCGGCGGGCGGGGGAGTCTGGCCATGCTGTTGCTGACTACTTGAAGTTCAAGGACCTGATCCTGCGGATGTTGGACTATGACCCTAAGAGCCGCATCCAGCCCTACTATGCCCTGCAGCACAGCTTCTTCAAGAAGACTGCGGACGAGGGGACCAATACAAGCAGCAGCGTGTCTACAAGCCCCGCATTAGAGCAGTCCCAGTCTTCAGGAACCACCTCCAGCACCTCCTCTAGTTCAGGTAACTGTCAGTTGAAAACTCTGAGATGTTCATTTTATGTCCTTCATTTGTCAGTTGTTGTGTTCTAAGGCAACATGAGAAATGTGTCATATCACTTCCCTACAATCTATTTGATAGGGGCTGTTGATGTTGTGGAACTTCAGTACTGATGACTAAAACTTTTAAAGATGAATAAAATCCATTTCAACGTGAACCCTTCAGACAATGCTAACGTGATTTAATTAATGTTATTTAATCGTTTTGTAGCATTTCATATATTTTGTGTGAAGTTGTTGAAGTTGCACTGGTGACATTTTCGTTCTACCCCTAGGAGGATCATCTGGGACAAGTACCAGTGGCAGAGCAAGATCAGACCCTACCCATCACCACTTGCACAGTGGAGGACACTTCGGCACGGCCCTGCCTGCCATGGATGGTGACAGCCTCTGCCCACAGGTCAGTAAGTCACCAGGAAGGATCTGAAGTGGAGTTCTTGTGGTGGTTTTAAACAGATTGGTCAAAATGTGTCTAATAAATGAATCCTTTTAAAAATATATTGTATTTTTTTCTCCTAAATTGCTTGATTGACTGTTGATGGTCTGATCCGATAACAGACGACCGGATTAACATCAAATTCAAATACTGTGGTCTTTAAATCCAATTTTATCAAACCTGTGCTTCCTAAATTGAGAATTACGTCAACTTTTATACCTTATTTCACTGAGCAGACTAAAAACTAGTGTTTTAAAATGTCAAATGCTAAAGAACAGAAAACCTCTGTATGATCTTGCAGATTATAACATAACACAAATTTAGAACTGCAAAAGTTTGCGTCCCTCTTCCACAACTGACCCTTTGCTTTGTTATTTGCTTGACATCAACAGGCAAGACAGCCTTACCCACCCCCGCTGGTGTGGGGAGGTGGCGTTGGACCAGAGTCAGTCACTGGAGAGACCCACCCAGTCCAGGAGACCACCTTCCATGTTCCCCCTCAGCACCCTAAGGCCCTGCATCCCCACTCACATACTCATCACCACCACGGGCAGATGATGGCTACGCGGCCACGCCCACGCCACTACACCTCCCCGACACACAGCTCCTCGACACAGGACTCCATGGAGGTGGTTCATGGCCATCTGTCCATGACCTCCCTGTCTTCCTCTGCCTCCTCTTCCTCTACATCGTCCTCTTCCACTGGGAACCATGGCAACCAGGCCTACCAGCTCCGCCATTTGCCTGCCGGAGCCCTTGACTTTGGTCAGAATGGTGGGCTGAGCATGGGGCTAGGTGCCTTCTCGAACCCACGGCAGGAGACTGGCATGGCAGCGCACCCTGCATTCTCCATGGGCACGAACACAGGGCCTGCCCACTACCTAGCGGAAGGCCACCTGGGCATGAGGCAGGGCATGGACCGGGAGGAGTCTCCAATGACTGGAGTGTGTGTGCAGCAGAGTTCTATGGCCAGCTCGTGACTGCACTGACATTTGGCTGTGTGTTCCCCCTGTGCGTCATTTTTAAGGTGGTGTTTTTTACTACAAGGTGTGTTGAGAACAAAAGCTGCTCACGTCAGAAGGGAGATATCACTGAACCGCTACTACAGAGAAAAACCTTTGTTAAAAAGTATATATGTAATTTTCATCAGTTTTTCTTTTGCAATCATTAGGCACAAAATAATACTGCGGAATAACCATAGTGAGATTGAGACATCCATCTTACCATTTCACCAGTTTCATGTAACCACCAAGTAATCACCATATGGTATTATGTGGCAAAATCTTCTAAGGAGCATTTCAGAGCGAAGTTTGAAGCTGTTTTGCAGGTAGCTGTTGGTGATGAAATGCTTGGCGTCCTCTTTCGGTTCAAACCGTGGACTGCCTGACATTACTGTTCCACTGGTTCTTAATTATTTTGCCCTTTTTAAGTGAAATTTCTCGTAAAAAGCTGCTTGTAAATCCTGTAGCTTGACAATGAGGGGAAGTGTTTGCGGTGATATTTCTTGTTGTTGGTCGGTATTGTGTAACTCTTGTCAAAGGGGAGCACATAGCAGTGGAGTCCCTATAGCGTGTGCTGGCCGGGTGGAGAGGAGACCCTGCAGGTGGATACTGACACCAACCGGGTCAAAGGAGAGGGAAGCACCACCCCTCAGGCCTAGAGGCCCTGTAGTCCTGCAAGCTGCAACCGGGCCCGGCACAGATGAGAGCAGCGATGGGCACGGGAGACGAAAGGATCCAGCCCAGTGAAAGGAAGACAGTCAGTGGCTGGTTCTAGATAACCCTTTGGCCTTATGACTCATGGACTTGGAATGGGATGGAGCTGGACATTATCATTTGAATTAAGATGGCTTTTCTCTATTTTTCTCTCTAGACAGCCCTTAATTCTTTAAGGAAATTAAAACAACTTAGAAAAGGTAAATAAGAATGGTAATTTGAGGCCTTTCTCGACAAAGATTTCTTCTTCAGCAGGGCCCCACATAACAGGGTCTTATTGTACACAACAACCTCCTAAACATTACTTCCTTGAAAATCTTATTCACTGGTTAAGGATTTTGCAGTGGAAAGAACTATCTATTCCAGAGTCTACCCTTTTATGTTTTGTTATTTTTCCCTTTTGCATGTAGTTCCTCATCAGAACCACCTGCACAAGTCTCTCCATCCAAAACATGGAAACTGAAGAAAAAAATGAGTTAAGTGACTGCCTTTTTTCTCCTCAAATTATGCTGTGAATTTTACAAGAATTTATTTTCCCTTTGGATATGTTTTTATACCAAAGCAGTTGTTTTATAGCATATAGGTGTCTGTAACCAATAATGTAGCAGTTCACCACTTTGACGCAAAGTTTATCAAGATCTTATTTTAACGTCAATACAAACAGCTGCAATATATTACTTTAGCAAAACTGGAGACCGTTGTTGAGACCGTTGGCTATTGTGTATTCTGGCCAGATTTGTTTGCAACGTTTTACCAAAACTGTTTCCATATTAATTGGTAGATTATTTTGGGAGTCTTTTAAAACTTTGGTATGTTAGAGAATTTGGTAGTTACTCTGCAGGCTCCGGAGTAGCAAGATAGAAGCTGATGGTTTAAAAAAAAAAGGAGACTAATGCGTTCTATTTCTGTGTCGTCGTTTTTCTTTTGCCCCCATCATACTATTTCAAAGGGTTTTGCTGCCTTTCATACATCATTTGGTCAACTTGGCTAGTTTCTGCCGTGAAGCAAGACTTTATGTCATTGTCTTGGCAGGGTAAGGATAATTGTGGCAAATCAGTTTGTGTTGAATGGTATTTTTCTGATTTGGTAGGGCAGATCCCCCATGATTGTTGTCCTATTCAAAGGGAAAGGGTGTCCGTCAGCCCACAGTCACATGCTTTGCCTAAGCAGACATGCATGTCCTCAAAACATTACAGTCAATAACCAGATTTTTTTTTTATATCAGGGATTTTGAAGTGCTTTCTTTCTTCTGTTGCTCATTTTACCAGCTTTGAAATTAGACAGAAAAAACCCTGCCCACAGCCACCTTTCAAAATTAAGGGCAGGCCACAGGTCATGCTGTTGCCATTTTAAAGGAGAAACCATCATAAAGAGATCATGCTTGGTATTTCCACAAACACAAATGTAAAGCTACCTATATTGAGATTGGGGTTTTATCTGGATGTCAAGGTTAATTGCAAATTTGCAATCATTTTTCATACCCCGCAGAATTTGAGACATTTAGAAATTGCCAGTGGTTTTATTGCTGGCACTCATACTGGTACTAAACATTCCAAAAATAAAGACTGAAAAATAAAAAAAATTGACTGCAGTGACTCGTAAGTGTGCGCCTATTTCAGATCATGCTGATTGACCTCTTATTTAGAGCAGTTGTCATGAAATGCAGCCCCTTTTTAATAGTTGAAATAGAATTTATGTATATATTTATATTTTTTTAATAAAGGAAGTATAGAACTCACTACCTTGCTCCTGCTGGTATGTTGATTATGTTTGTCAATTTGGTGACCATTCAGTGGGCAGGAACTCCTGTTTTCTTAGTGGCAAAACCTTGCCTTTTGGCAAAGGTACTTGACTACATCAGGACAACACTATGAGGTAGGGTTTGAATCAAACAGGGAAAGCTAGATCTTCAAACCTTAATAATTTTCACAGGGTATATTGTAAGTGCATGTACATCACAAACCTTACTTTTTGGTTATATGAGAAGCACATGGTTGAAAAAAAGGTTCCATCTTTCATAAGCCTGTTGAGTTTGTGGGTTATACACAAACACGTATACTTGTTGACATATCTGAACACCCAACAGAAGTTGAAATCCTCTTATTTAATTTGGATTTATCCTTTTCATTTTTGATTTCACATTTTTTCACTTTTTTTGTACATGCAACATGCACTATAGAATTGAACAGCATGGGGGAAAGGATAAGTCCATGTATCCACAGATTGTAAGATCTAGTCAAGACTTTGCTGTGTTTATGACAATGCCCTTTGTATTATATTAAGACAGTCTTATGTATGATATATAAAAAGAAGTTAATTGAATTGCTCTGTGTGTCTTTATTGTGCTCTGACAAACTGTCTACATTAACTACTTTACAAGAAGTGTTCACTTTTCACCCCTGGCAACATAATCATACATAATCCCCATAAAGGCATGATCACGCTGTGCTTTTGCTACACTCAACATCGCCATGACTACATGAATGGACACAACAGAGAAAAGGATGGAAAGACATGTCCTGGGATAGAACTTTATAAAATGAGAGGCTCTCCAAGTAAGCGGTCTGGCTCGTTGGTCTAGGGGTATGATTCTCGCTTCGGGTGCGAGAGGTCCCGGGTTCAAATCCCGGACGAGCCCTATACCTTTTACGAACGATGAGAAAGCTGTAAAATGCTGACTGACAGTGACTCATAAATGGTTTAACTGTAAATGTGGTATTAGACGCAATTTCAAATGATATGATATTAATGTTTTTCCCTTTCAGTGCCTTTATTTTATGCCTCTGTAATGGTGTCCATAAGGTTTTCAGATATTGGTTCGTGTCATGTCGAGTGCTTTGGCCAAAGATGAGGTCTGTAACTTTGTGTGATGTTTCCGGTACTATACCGGATGAAACATCAGCAAAACTGAGGGCTCGTCCGGGATTTGAACCCGGGACCTCTCGCACCCTAAGCGAGAATCATACCCCTAGACCAACGAGCCAGATGACTACCGAGGCTCCTTAGCTGCTTTTAGTAACTGGACTACAAAGACTTACGTTATTGTTCTATTGTGTTTTCCTGCATTTATTAATCTTGAAAATGGGAGTTTGCACCGACAGCATTTACTGGAATTCACACATTCATGGTTAGGTAGCTACTGACCGGAGGGGACCAGCGAGACGAACGGATGATGGTACATAACGTTAGCTAGCGTTGCCGATTATTATTTTTCCAGAGTAGCTAGCCACCTGCTTTTTCTACATACAGTCAGTTAAATGGCTTCATCAAAGATGTTTAATCGCATGATAGCGAGTGTACATCACCCAGTGAAGTAAATACAATGACAATCTACCTGGTCGCCCTGCCCTTGTTTCTCGCTAGCTAGCCTAGCTCCGTTCATGTAGTGAGTTCACCAACCAGTAGGTGGCAGCAGTGCAGAAGAAGAGGAAGAGACGACGAAGAAGAAGAAGAAGAAGAAGAAGAAAAATGGCTGTCTTGTAATTGGTCGATGTATTAGATCGTGTCGCACGAACAACCAATAGTTACCCCTCAGAGTTTAGGTTCGTCCAATCAGGTGCCGTGTGGGCGGGACATCGTCCTGCACAACGAGCAACTCCAAATACAACCGATTTGAATGTGTCGTCTATCAAGTCGGCGCTGTTTGATAGTTGTTGACGGAAAACGCCTATCGGACACAATTTCAGGTCATACAACTTGTCTGTCTGTGTTTAAAAACAGCCTCTGCGTCCACGCAAGCTCATTAGCGAAAGCGATAAAGTCGGCAGATGGTAATAGTCAGTAAAGTTAGCTAAGCTAACTACCTAGCCAGAAGCATGCCGAATTTTTGCGCGGCCCCAAACTGTACACGGAAGAGCACTCAGTCAGATTTGGCTTTTTTTCGGTTTCCACGGGACCCAGAGAGGTAAGGCATCGTTGACATACTTCACGTGACTACTGTTTAACTAGTCTGACTTTTGTACTGAAATCATACGTTTACATGTTGAGTGTATTTCGTTTCCCAATACCAATGTACACACACATTGAAGAAAATGACTATTTCTTAGTAATTTAGCAGTAAATGTAAATGCCAAGTCACATAAGTATATTTAGACTTGAGTGTTTATGTTGCATATCAGAGTTAAAGGTGCACTATGTAGTTGTAGGGAAAATATTTTAATCAGAAGAGAAAGATCTTCATTGACTGATTAGAAAATA
The DNA here is from genome assembly GCF_965226575.1 of Pagrus pagrus. NCBI lineage: Eukaryota > Metazoa > Chordata > Actinopteri > Spariformes > Sparidae > Pagrus > Pagrus pagrus. The sequence goes on from NC_140188.1 coordinate 11,498,147, forward strand.
CTTTTCATGGCTGAATAAGCAAACTGACCTTAAAGGACGACACAATTTCATATATTTTACTTTGTTTACATGTGGCAGACCCTGCCACCTTTCTAGCTTCAAACAGTGTTCTGGGGACCTTATTTTCCTCTGAGAACAGCTTGTTTACTCAGCTATGGGAAAAAAATATATTTCTGATTTTCTTGTATTTTTACCTTATTGATATTGTAAATATTTAAACTCTGAGTTTGAATTTCTTCTCCAAAACTACATACTGCCCCTTTAAGTTATCTTACTGTGTGGCAAAATGAGTTTAGGTTTATTTGATGGGAAACTAAGACCCTTGAGTAGGCTTCAACATGCAAGCTACATCTTGTTAATAGGCACTTATCACTTTAATCTAATGTAGTCTCAGCAATGCACACTACAGACTGAAACACAATGACCATTTTCATATTTTAATATTCAACATAAAGCATGAAAAATATGTTCTAAACAATGTATTACTTAGCTGGTGCAAGAACTTTTTCCCACAACAATGTGAGATTTGTCTCCATAGCTGTGATTAGCTCTTTGATATCTTGACTCGTCACTTGACCTGTATAAACATGATGGTTGAAGTTTATACAGATACAGCTACTGCGTCAGCACATTACTGCTTTTCAGATGTCAAATAACGCTGCTGGTTCCTTTCTAGATGCAGAATCTGGGTAGAGAACTGCCGCAGAGCAGATCTAGAGGCAAAAACAGCAGACCAGTTGAACAAGCACTACAGATTATGTGCCAAACACTTTGACCCAGCTATGGTGTGCAAAACCGTGAGTATTCCACACGATTCTGGTCAACAGCCTATCAGCATGTTTTCACTTATTTCCCAAAAATGGCTTAATTGAAATTCTTGTTTTTCAGAGTCCCTATAGGACCGTACTGAAGGATACAGCCATTCCAACTATATTTGACCTGACAAGCCATCTGAAAAATCCTCATACAAGACATCGCAAGAGGATTAAAGAACTGGTGAGAACAATGTTCATTAGCTAATTGATCAATTGCACCTTATAAGCATAATAGTTTGACAAACTGTTGTCTGATTATCTTTTTTTAAATCTCAGACTGAAGAAGACTTAAAGAAGATCAAAGAAAGGAGATGTAAGTAAATAGAACATTTCATTTGTGGTCATAAATGTAAGATATTTTCATGTTAATTTCATTCAGTATCATTTAACTTAAAATGATTGCACTTTCTTTCTTGATTTTCTCCCTCAGTGGCATCCTCTATTGAACAGCTTAACTGCAAAAAGGACGCAGCAGCTGAGGACAGCACAAGCACCAATGACGATGAACCTCAACTGTCCACAGAGGAGAGGGCGTTTCGTGAATACCTAAGGTCCTTGTTCGAGGTTTTGGTCATGTTAGGAAAACAGAGCATCCCATTCGTGGCTGAAAAAACGTCTGAAGCTCAGCGCATGTCCAACAACTTCCAAGCCCTTCTGGATTATCGCATGAATGCCGGAGATGAAGCCTTGAAGAAGCGGTTTGAGGCGACAGCTGTGAACACAGAATACTGCTCTGCCACCCAGCAGAGCCAGCTCCTGGACATCTGTGAGAACACAGTGAGGGAGGAGATCCTGATGGAGGTGAGAGAGAGTCGCTTCTTCTCCTTAGTGACGGGTGACCTCGTTGAATTCGCCAGTGACAAACACCTGCCGCTATTTTTACGCTTCGTGAATCAGCAGAACACCCTTCGAGAGGAGTTTTTGGACTTTTTGCTGTTTGATGGTGACGAGTCTGCACTGGTGGAGAGGCTGGAGGCCCAGCTGACCGACCGTTGGGGGCTCAGCATGGAGGACTGTCGTGGTCAGGCCCACAAGGCCACCGGTACTACCACCACCAAGATGAAAGCTGTGGCAGTACTACTGATGGAGAAGTATCCCCTGGCATTGCACATGTCTTGCTCTCACATGGCGCTGAACACCCACCTGGCCAACAATCTGCCTTTTCCCAATGTCCAGGTCGTCATGGAGACTCTGAGAAGGATTGGTGCTTTCTTCAGAACCCCGTTCACTCAGGATGAGCTGGAGAAAGCTATCTCTGCTCACTACCAGAAAAATGAAGAGAAAGGAAGTGCTCTGAAACAGGCCTGCAGCACGGGATGGACAGAGCAGCACAATGTCTTTGACGTGCTGCTCGATATGTTGCCGCCCCTGCTGCTGTGCATGGACAACATTCGGGAGAACACTGATGGGAAATTTGCTGAAGCCACCACAGCGGTTGCATATGCAATCGCAGAAACTCTCGCTGACTTTGAGATCATTGTCACCGTCGTCATCTTAAAGAACGTTCTCGTATTCACCAGAGCCTTCGGGAGGAATCTCCAAGGGGAAACACTTGATGTGTTTTTTGCTGCCAACAGTCTAACGGCTGTCCTGCACTCACTCAACGAGGTCAATGACAACATAGATGTCTACCATGAGTTCTGGTACGAGGAGGCTGTGAACGTGGCCAACGTGATGGAGATTCCAGTGACCATTCCGAGGCTGTTTCTTCGGAAACAGCGCGCAGCCGATGTGGGCGAAATCCAAGCAGAGGCGTACTTTAAGGAGTATGTGACGGTCCCTGTAATTCATGGCGTCATGCAGGAGGTGGAGGACATGTTCTCCGAGTCCAACCTCAAAGCTCTCAAGTGCCTGTCGCTGGTCCCAGCCGTCATGGGCCAAATGAAGTTCAACACCACCGAGGAGAACTACGCCGACGTTTACCGCAACGACCTCCCCAGCCCAGACACGCTTGCCGCGGAGCTTCACTGCTGGAGGATCAAGTGGAAGCACCGAGGCAAAGAGGTGCGTCTGCCCACCACCATCCACGAAACCCTTCAGCTGCCGGACGTCAAGTTCTTCCCTAACGTGAACTCCTTCCTCAAGGTGCTCTCCACCCTGCCAGTGCTGAAGTTAGAGGAGAACAAAAGTGAAACAGCGAGTGAGCGACTGCAGGCTTATCTGGACGGCACGCCCACTAAGCTGTGGAACAAAAGCCTCGCCATGCTCAACATTAACACTCATGTGAAACACGACTTGGACGTCATGGTGGACAAATACTGCAGACTGTATCCAGAGGATGATCCTGAAGCTGAGGAAGATACGATGAAATGATCTGACACTGACACTAAGCTTTGCTGATCTGGAACAAAATGAATGAAAGAGATATGTCAGTCATTAGCACATCCGCCTTTAGTCACTCATTTATGTGTTCGACACCTGGATATAAGGACTAATCATTTTGATGCTGATGTAAAGAAAGTAATGGATGTCATTTGTATTCACTCCCTGAGGTTGTATGTCGTAAGAAAACAATTTTGTATTTAAGCTAGGGCTGCATGACATTGGAAAAAAACTGACATTGCAATGGTTTGGTTCTCTGTGATACATATTGCGATATCGAAAAATACGTACATTTTCACCAGATAATGTGAATAGCTCTATTTGTAAAACATTATAGCTAAAAAATAATGGCTGCATGATTTGGTTAAAAAAAAATCCATTTCTATTGTTTTAACAGATATTGCATTACGATTCACGTTGAGTGGGACTGATCCTATTTTGCATCGCAGAATCATAATAATGAGACATTTATTTGGCTCTGTATCAAACCAACATGTCTGCTCACATCTGGAGAACAAGATTTATAGATGAGGACATCTCTGCAGCACCACAGTAATTCTAACTTTATCCAAAAATGGCAGCTTCTTGCGATTTTGGATATTGCACTGTCAGTTAGTTTGCGATTAATTATGCAGCCCTGAAATACAAAATATTTCTAGAAGATTGGGGTCTTTTATCCAAACGACCAATGTAGGCCCAGTTTTTTGTATAAATTGATCAGGAATAGTGTTTGTTGGCTCGCTGTCGCATATCGCTCACAAGCAACAAACTCCCATTTATCCAATAACCCTTAAATCAGACTAAATGTCCTGTTGATTAGTCATGCAAAATGAGAACTGTGTGAGTTTTGCTTTTGTATCAGACAGCGAGAGTTGCAGCATGACGCGTTTGAGTCACATTGCCTTGCTTGGCACTGCGATGTCGATGCTGAAGCTAAACATTGTGCAGCCCTGATTTAAAAGCATCCAGCTCAACCTCGCATTGTAAATAAGTGAGAGAAGGAAGGAAAACATTAAGACGGATACTCAATACCTCATGGGGACTCAGTAAAAATTGCTACACCACAAAACGTCAGAAATGTAAAGAAGTGTTGAGAGCATAATCTGTAAATATAACGGTCTGAGTCTTTGTCATTCTGTTTTCTGATTAAATGAGCCTCCTCTGTAATGACGCTGTGATCCGAGGGAAAGCATTTTGTAGACTTTTATATTCCTTCATAATATTTTTCTGTTTAATTTAGTTGCCTCTGATTTTCCTGCGCACATTAACTGCCATAAACGGCTCATTTACCGTCATCTTATATTTTAAACGTGAAGGCAAAGTCACTGTTGGATCTCGATTCCTCTCCGCTGACTGTGAGGCAGGAGCAGCACAAGAGGGAGCAGTTACACCAACATCAGCAGCACCCCTGAATTCATGCTCACTGGGAAGCCATGTTTGTTTTTGTTTTTTTTAAATAAGTAAAAAGCTTGAACTGCTAGTGCACTTCTTCTTTCTAGATGAAAATACCATCCTGATGTGTAGCGTGTTTGCCTCATGTCCTGTTATATTGTGGTCGTTATTTATGCCAAGATTGTTCTTTTCTTTCTTGTCAGTGTTTATTATCAGATTTTACACACACCTTCAAAATCTGTTTACAGTTTGGTGTAATAAAGCCTTTGTTTGTACAGCAAAATTATGCTATTTGCCCTTTTTTTCAGTTTCATGCAGGCTGTAGGATCCATCTAGTTACCACCTTAAAATGAAAATTGCATTGGAAACATTTAACTGTACAAAAGGAACGAGTAAACCTGAGAACGAAGGAGAAGTCAAACTTTATTTCATGTGTTTTCTGCAACAACCTCGGCCATTTCCTCCTCATGCAACAACAATAGGCTGCTGCTCCATCCTCTGTGGTGTGAACCTGATGTCCTCTTGTCGTGGCAGCGCAGGGGTTAACCGTGTCTCCTCCCTCCTCTGCTGGCCAGACGATGACGAGCTCAGGTGATAGTTCACCGTGCGCACTCACGGTGCAGACCCCGGGCATCTCCCAGCATCACACAAATGTGGGTGGGGTCGCTTTGATGCGCAACCAGACAGCAATGTGCGCTCCACAGCGGATGCCAAAAGTCCGCGTAAACTTCCAGTGAGAACAAATAGCCTGCAGGAGGAGAAAGAGGGGGAGGCGTGGGGGCTCTACTTCCTTGTAGTCTCACAGGCTAAAAGATTGGTGAGATATTACATAAAGCTAGAAGGAGGAATAACCCTGACTGGACAGAAACCCAGAGGGTACAGGGTGAGGAGCCTTCTCAAGTCTTCGAGTCGTGAGTAGGACGTTTATTAGCACGTTTACTTAGTCTTTCTGTGCACCTTCCTTCCTTCCTCTCAGCATCCTGCTACCCTGCCATCATGGCATGGCCGTGCATTACGCGTGCTTGCTGCATCAACCGCTTCTGGACCGAGCTGGACAAAGCGGACATCGCGGTGCCTTTGGTTTTCACCAAATACTCGGATGTGGCCGACGTGCAGCATCTCCCGCATCACCCGCAGCCCAGACAGAAGAGGGCCGGCGCCATTGCCATAGAAACCCAGCCGCATCCCGGCGAGCAGGAGGCAGGGAAGGCACCGCCCGCGACGGGTGCCGCAGCGGGCAAAGATGGCTCTGCTGCGTCCGTCATGCGCCAAGACTTTAAGGCGTGGAGAGTGCGCCCCGAGCCCAGCTGCAAGCCCAGGAACGAGTACCAGCGCTCGGCGGCCCCGTTCAACAACGAAACTCAGTATCAGAAGGACTACAAGCCCTGGCCTATACCGAAGAAGCACGACCACCCCTGGATCCCCAAACCTAGCCCCACCGGCGGGCCGGAGCGCAGCGCGGGCGGCGGCAAGCTGGAGCACGCTGCCGCCGAGGCCGAGACCGGCGTGGAGAAGAGCGAGATCGAGGAGAAGATGCAGGAGAAGGAGACCAAGGATGTGCCGAAGAAGAGCGTGAAGAGGGAAAAGTCAGCGGAGAGGAAAGCGGGTGAGAAGACGGAGGCGCAGATGGGCGCAGATGCGAGCGCCGAGCAGAGGAAAGGCAGAGCAGCTGCAGACGCGCTGAACAGACAGATAAAGGAGGTGATGTCGACTTCCAGCAGCTACAGGTAAGAGAGGGACAGATCCTGGAGCATCAGGGGGGAGAGACATGTATTGTTCATTTATTCTAACATCACTGGAATAAAACTTCTGTGACTTTTTACTCCTATCAGTGCAGCATTCAAGTGCCCTCTGTTACACAACATTTAAACTAACAAATAGCCTCTATATGCCAGCCTGTTCTGTCCGGTGATACAATTTAGAGAACATCAGAGGATATTTGGTATCTCTGGTTACAATCTCCAGTGATTTCCCAAGCAAACTGATAAAGGTTGCATTATTGATTTTGTGCTTTATCCTCCCTAAGAGTACTACCAAATCAATGCAGTAGGCCATGAATGAGAACAGCCAGTAAAAGGGTCTCAGTGTAATCATGTGTCTTAGCGTGCGTGTTTCTCTGCACAGGCTTCCTCCGAATTGGATTAAGGATGCATAATGCATGCAAGTTAACAAGACTCACTGGCTCTGTCAGTCTGCCCCCAATGAAATATTGAAGTTAACATACCATGTACCAGTGCCCTAATTCTTCTCCATTTTTAATTTGTTAAAGATAAACTTATTACAGGACATGCACTTATCGTGTAACTTAATTTGTGAGCAATAAAACCAAACTTGTATGACATTTATGAGATTAATGATGATAAGAAGCAGTTTTACACAGGAAAAAACATGACCTTTATCTTTGAACAACAATCTCATATGTTTGATATAAAAACAGGCTTCCTTGTTACATTCAAGCAACCAAATAACTGTCAATACAAAACTATGTTCAACAAATAAGAAAGAAACAAAACAAAATTTAGTACACACTGCATTTCGATACTTAGTCATAAGAAAAATCTCTTAATGTTATTATGTTTTTTCACCAACAGAAGCTCATCTCTCCCACAGAAAACGCTGCTCATGAAACGCCCCGTCAGTAGTCCCGCCTTTAATTCTGTGACATTGTGACATCACACTACGTCACCATGTCACACATTTACATTTTTTTTTATAGTTTTAACACAGCTGCTCTTTTTTTTTTAGTGCTGCTGGGTCAGACATGTGTCAGCTGACCAATCAGAACAGACTGGGTAATCAGAAGGCGGGGCCTTAAAAAACTTCTAGTAGCAATCCAAAACAAAATTATGAACCTGAAAATGAGCATAATATGTTTAATTTAGTGTTTAGTTGGCTAATATTCTACTCTCTTGATAGTTTGCCAATACACAATTAAGTGTTACCCCCTTATTATCCATAATAAGTGAGTTTAAAAACCCTCCATGCTGCCATGTCAAAGCTCACAGGGCTTGGAAAGTAAGTTTAAAGTTCGAATTTTGACATCAGTGCTAAAAATAACATTTTGCCAGTATGGAGAAATTAATAGGCCAACAGGATCCTGTGATATAAATCAGGTACTCAGCAATAAACTGCCAGCTCTGCACAGTCTGGTGCTGAGCTACAGTCAACATGAGACATTATAAATGCCAGAGCTATATAAAAGTCTCTTAATGTCCATACATGTCCGGTCCAATTTAGTCCCTCCATGTTTGTAAGTGGACAACAGATTATATTAAACTGCACTCAGATCGCTGCTCATGTTGATGTGTATATGACATTTAACATGAGCACTGGCCAATAAGCCACCATAAGACATAACTAGCAAAACTTTTTGTCGACTTGAGATTTTCATTGCATGACTAAACTGGTTGGTGCATGATATGATATGTCAGATCATAATTGGGACTAAACTGTTACAAAACACACAATGTTCAACAGTTTCAGTAACTCTAAACCTTGTAGAGCTGAAACTATTAGTTGATTAATGAATTAGTTTGACCAGAAATTAATCAACTGTTTGATAATTGAGCAGGATGCTAACAAGCAAGTTGCTAACAACAAAATAACAGGCCAAAACCCAAAGATGTTCGGTAAATCGAGAAAAAGAATTGCCAGTTAATTGGTAATAAAAGTAATCATACCTTGCAGCTGTACAATGCCTTTCTGTTTGCTTTTTCCTAGGACTGAGTTCAAGGCATATAAGGATGTGAAACCAGTGAAGCCCATCAAAGCTCCATCTCAGTATAAACCCCCAGCGGAGGAGACCAGCCTGGAAACCAGTTACAGCGCCACATACAAGGGGGAGCAGGTGAAGGTTAACCCCACCGACAACAAGGTGGTGGAGCGCAGGAGGATACGCAGCCTGTACAGCGAGCCTGGCAAGGAACCTGCCAAGGTGAGAACTCAACACACAGATCGTATAATGTTAGTGCAGGTCTGTGAGCTACTGCTACCACCATGAGTTTCCTTTAAGTACAGTAAATTATAGCCATGTCTAAAACTTAATTAGCCCTGTTATAGCCAAGGTTTAGTACTTTGTGATTAACGCACTGTTTGTCAGTTTGACTTTGTTTTGAAATTGAGTTCTTACTCAGCAGAAGCGCTGCTGCATAAACCTTTTTTATTTCACATGCCATCCATTGTTGTGGCCTAATGGCAGGTGATTTGTTTCTCAGACTTATTGAACACACACAAAAATCCAGCTAAATATTTCAATTTTAAGATCAAAAATATCAAAAATACATTGTTATACTATTGCATCATACAGATAAATCAGTATGTAAAATGTTTAAATAGCCAGTCTGTGTACATTTTTACTAAACAAACAATAATAACCTGATTGCCCAAATAAATGTTGGTTGTGTACATTTCTGCAAATCACAGATATATTGAAATGTTACATTTCTTTATGTTCAAACTTCAAATTATGTTGTGACAAAGCTGAACTTAGGGTCTAGTCTTCTCGAATCGTGGTCTCTCGCTTGCCAGCCGTCTTGAACAATGGTCTCTCCCCTAGCTAAAATTATCCAGTGGTTCTGTGTTTACAGATTTTGAAATACTATCTCGAACAGTGGTCTCTCAACAAGCTAAAAATATCCAGTGGTTAAGAGCTTACAAATGTTGAAACACCGACTCAAACGGTGTCCTCTTGCCTAGCTAAAAATATCCAGGGGGTCTCCTGCTTACAAATGTTGAAACGCTGTCTCGAACAGTGGTCTCTTGCCCGTCAGCCGTCTCGAACAGCAGTCTCTCGCTTGGCAGCAGTCACTAACAATGGTCTCTCGCCTATCTAAAGATAACCAGTGGTTTCACGCTTATAAATGTTGAGAGGCCATTTTGAACAGTGGTCTCTTGCGTAGCTAAAGATTTCCAGTGGTTTCGTGCTTACAAATATTGAATGGTGATCTCTCGCTCGACAGAGGTCTGGAACAGTGGTCTCTCCTAGCGAAATATATCCAGTCGTTCAAACTGAATGCAAATGTTGACACTCAGTCTTGAACAGTGGACTCTCGCAGCTGTTTTGAGCAGTGATGTCTTGCCTAGATAAAAATATCCAGTGGTCTCTCGCCAGGCAAGTATCCGTTACTGTGGTTTGCAGAAAAGTACAATGCCAACATTATTCTGACGACTTTATGACGTGCAAATTTTACATACCAATATATGGAATATTGCATCATTTTGAATTGTTACATTTATATCCAAACTTTGGATCATCATATTAAAGTAGTCCTTTATTTGAATATATTTTTAACATAGATTGGTGTGTGCATGTTATCAACAGCTCAGACAGGAAATTGGTTAATATTGTGTCTATAGTAGTGTGTTCATATGGCCACTCCCTCTCTCATTCTTGTAGGACGTCTCAGAGACTGAGAGCAGCTCTGTTCTTAATCTGCTGTAGTCAGGTGTGTTCTCTGTTTCTTCTAGAAGGCATGGAGGCTGACCTCAAAATGATCAGACGCAAACGTGCATACTGTACACACACATACACACACAGTATGCGCCTTGGCCAGTACGCGCCACAGTCACATGTATCACCCAGCTGCCAGATGCAATCCTGCAAAAAGTATCTGCCACATCTTCACTGTTTGCCCACCTCTCAGCCTGCACCACCCACCACTCTTTATGCAGCTTAGTGGTTTTAAAAAACTGACTGTGCATATTCTGTGGGTTTATGCAAGAGGGTGGATTCATTAATAAATGGAAGAAACAAAGAATCTGAGATGATATCACCAAGAATCAAAACTAAAGAGAAGGATTCATTGCATCAGTGAAAGCCAAGAAGATAAACCTTCTTCACATTTGATTGGTTTACATTTAAACAGATCTGTGCTGTTTAGGGCTCTATTTTGGTGACGAGGCACGGTGCAAATTACACGAGGCAAAATCAAAATTCTTTACACGTCTGCAGACAATTGGCTCACCATCAATTTGACTGCATACAAGTGGGTGGAGAGACACAGAAGAGTATGTGCCAGTGGTAGCAGCAAGTGGTCTACAACACCTTTGGTATCAGGAATTGGTAACACTTGTTTGCAGATGATGTTATCCTTTCGGCTGTTGATGTCTGCTCACTGTTACCACAGTTTGCAGTTCAGTTGGATGCAGCTGTGAAGATTTAAATACATTCTTCAAATAAAATTAGTGCGGGTTGAATCTAATCTTATAGATTAGTCACGAACAACACAGTCCCCTTCTACAAATATTCCTCCTGATTTTAACTGGGCCAAATCACTTTGCACCACAGTCCTTTTACTCACAGAAATAGAGCCCTCCATGTTTACTGTCAGAAACAGCCTTTTTTCTAACAAACATTTGTCATCCTTAACAATATACATGTTTTTAAGGTTTATTTATTCAGCAAAAGTTGAGCATGTTTGCAACTTTTTTTTGCTGTGCACTAATTCATTTATACAACTTGAACATTTGGGGACTCGTCATGAAGTCTTTCATTGTTGTGCAGAAAGAGTCGGTAAAGGAATTTCAATCAGCAATCCTCCAGTCACACGTCTGCTTTTTAAACATATAGGTTTTGCCCCAATATTTATGGTTGAAAAACGTTTCATTCTTTAAAGAGTAAAACTAACATGTACTAATATAAACCATGTACTGTATGTTATGCGTTCTTTTAAAGTTGATTTTTATGGATAAATGCACGAACCACTGTTCTATAAAAGGAGAGGCACAAATACACCTTTTGTGCTGTATTTTGTTTTCTTTTCTCTTCATTGCACTAACCACATAAAGCAAATATCACCGAAATCTTATGGTGTCATTTGCCTGTCATTATATTAAGTAACAGGATAAAAAAAGGTACGTATTGCATGATAAAATAGGACTTTGACATGATTTAAAGTCTCCATGAATTAAGCAATCATCTAAAGGAATAGTTTGACACATTTTTGAAATGCGCTTATTTGCTTTTTTGCAGAGAGTTTGATGTTACGTTTGATACCTCTCCTACATGTTGTTAAATATGAAGTTAACGCCAGCAGCTGATTATCTTAAATATTAAACTTTCTGAAGTCTTGCTGTCATGGGAAGGCTCCAGGAAGTCACTGCTCCCAGTCAGGAAGTATTCCCACATAAAACACTTTTTTTTTTCCTTTAGAGGGGATGGGGCTAGCTGTTTCCCCCTGTAACCAGTCTTTATGCTAAGCTAAAAGGCTGCTGGCTGTAGCTTCATATTATACTGACAAACATGAAAGGGGCATCGATTTTATCATCATGCTCTCGGCAAAGAGCAGATATGTCCATTTCCCAGAATAATAAACTATTGCTTTAACGTCAGTCTAAGCTTGACTGACTATTTTTTGTTAACTCAATCTCAGTATCTTTTCACCACTCTTCTCTTCCAGGTGGATAAACCAGTGTCTCGCACTAAACCAAAAAAGACACCGACAACAACAACAGGGAAGATGGTGAAAAAAACAAAAGAGAAGCAGATTGCCAGTTCCCAGTCAGCCAAGAAGAAGCCGTCTTCGGGCGCCGCAGAACCCAAACCGGGCGGAGTCGTCACAAAGAAGAGCAAAGAGATCAGCAATAGACTGGCTGAAGCGAAGCACTAAAAGTAGTTCACGTCCACACCTTCGATCAAAGGCGACTTGACGAATTAGGCAAACTTCTTCCCTTTGGTTTCTTTTCCTGTTGTTTTTGCTGTCCTGTCATATATCGTTCACCTTTGAATGGGCACCAATGTTGAGCTTTTAGACTAATGCAAATAATTTCACTGTAAAATGCGCGCGTGTGTGTGTGTGCGAGTGTGTGTATGTAAATGTGCGAAAGTACAGTATGTGACTCCTTGTGTTTTGGTGCACTGAACCGCTTTATATTATTGAGCACATAATTTGCACATTATTTGTATGAGTTCTGTTTGGCATCGAGCTATAAAAAAAAGAGCCATCAGTACACATATGCGTGTATGAAAGGGCATTTTTACCTTCGTCTGAATGGATGACAACTCAGATCAATATTAAAATGATTGTAGAAAAAAACGTCGAGGGGATGCTTTTTCTCTGAGAGGTTTTGTGAAAGTACAAAATCTGTTTTACGGTTGCGTTTCCTAGTTACAGTGCCTCCGCTGTATGGTCCTGGTTTTCATTTCATTGTTCTGGATGATATCTGGTTTCATCAGTTTGGTTGCTAAGGAACCAAATGAACTGTAATATAATTGCTACGGCTTGCATGCAGGACCCCTGTTTTTGGTTGAGTAGCAACATTTTAGCAGACTATATTGCCACAGTCACATTTTAGCTTGTAAATTGAGCCATTATAAAGATAAATGTATAGGGGCAAGACCTTTTTCGAATATAATGCATGTGTAGAAATAGATTCTGGTCACACCGAAAAGTACATACAGTAACAAAAATCATAGTCTAGTGGCTGTTAAAGCTCTAAAATAAAACACACCAGCAATATGGTTTCACCCACAAACATATTTCTTAAAATCTAAATGAAGATCCTTTGATTTAACAGGAATACTGCAGTTTAACGATGACTCAGTACTTTGTGACATTGTGCTCCATCCTCTCCTCTGAGCTGTGACGCTGTAACGCTAAAACAAAAGATGCACATAGGCCTGTAAAAGGAGAACTGATTCTGATCTCTCCAGGTGTTGAAGGACAAGGAATGGGCCAGGACTTGTAGTTCAGCTCTTTAAAAATGCTGCTGTCTGAAAAATGCGCAAAATCACCTCTGTTCAATGTGAGTGTGACATGTTTTTACTAAAATGCCATCACACACCCTTCCCTCTCTGGTTGTTAACACACTCATGCACCGTGATGCCCTTAGCGCCAACATGGCTGCAGAGCGCGAGGGCCCGAGTCGAGCACTATACCCACCGTGAGTCTGCTTCCAGTTTTAGCTTCAGTGTGTGTATGTGTGAGTGTGAGAGCGACTTTTCCTTGTCTGACCTCTACAGCCTGCTGCCTGCTATAGCATCAAGTCTGACCCAACCACCAGACGTGCTGCTATGCACTCCGACACCCTGGTGCTATATCTCTCGTCTGGTTTGGACCGCGTGTGTGTTGTCAGACCAGAGTGAAACGATGATATGACAGTGTCATACCGCTGCAGAAATGTTGTGATATTGTGCTTGTATTCTCAGCTTGCTCTGAATGAACTCTGATTAAAATGATGATACAGAATCTTGTGTTGTGACTTATTTTATCCTTTGTGTTGGACATTAGTGTCATAAGTGTATTTTATAAACTGAATAACAGTATTTCACCTTCACACTCCGACAAAATATTACTTTTTAGTTGTAGAAATGTTGCAAAAAATGTTAAATGAGAATTTGTTTTTAAACAAATTGTATTTTATTTTATTTTTATTTGATGTAAGAACATTTGAATACCACAGTAATAAGAAGTAATCTACCTTTATTCAATATATTCTCTATACTCTTGTAAATAGTGAGATAACACTTGAAATATCAAGGCATGACATTAATAGTATAGTAACTTTATTACAAATAACATAAAATTAACAGAAAAGATGAAAAGCTTGTATTCGCAAAATGTAATTTATAACTGGATAGTTGCAGTTTTTTTAATATTTTCAATGATAACTTGAAACATTTTATGTTATACCAAAAAATAACATTAATAGTTTCTTGTTAAAACTGTTAAAATATCTTTTCCATTTCATTTTCTGGCTTGGCAGCAAAATGCTTCCGTATTATAACCTAAACTTCCACTTACATTCATTTGCATCAGTAAAATACCACAACATTAGTTGATATTTAAAGGTGCAACGTGTGAATTTAAGCTTAAAACGTTCATAAATTAAAATCAAAAACAGAATGTGAAGAAATCCTAGTTTTATCCTGAATATATCTTTCTCCCAGCGGTCCGGAGCTCCTGTGCGACTGGTGTAAACACCAACATCCCCCTGGTCATCCAGCTAACTGAGCTAACAAGCTAACAGTAGCTACTACAGTCATGGATGCAGAAACAGATTACAGTTAGCAGCAGACAGCAGTTTCTGGTGAAATCCTGTCACCATTTGTTGGGAATATGAATTCACCAGTCAAGCCCTTTCTGAGAGTGTTCAGTATGTTCATACTGATGCAAATGCAGCATCATGCTCACCGTGATGGTGTCACTCTGAAAGATAGATGGACACGTGTGGTGCATGTGTCTGCTTAAACACAAAAAGCATTACAAAACTGGGTTGGAAACTATATGGAAGTCGTTTCTAAGCAAATTTGGCACTAAATTACAGCAGTCAAGCAAACTGAATTACTTCATTTTATGTTAAATCATCACTGGTTTGTTACAAATCTATTATATTCTTAGTGAAATCTGGGAAGTCATTTTCCAGACCTGGATTCTGTCCCCACAGCACCCCTAGAGGTCAAAGTAAGCACAGCATGAAAGGCTTTTTTAGGAGTGTGCATGTTGTGCCCCGCATGTTTTAATCCTGAACTCAGCACACATTTTAAGCCATTCATAGCATATTTTTCTTAATGTGAGATGTCATCAGTTCATTGTTCCCTCCTTGTTTTTTTTTTTTTTTTACAGTTCAGGGATGAACTAAGAAATGCAAAATGGCCTCATCTTAAAACAAAACATTCATACTAAATGAAACAAAGGTCAAACGGAGAACGAAAACATTATTTCCTCATTTTTCAGTTCATTCACTTGCTTTGCTTTTGGATGCTGGTGGTAATTTTCCTGTGAATCAGTCATCCTGACATAAAACTGCATGAATAATTCAGTTGTTATGGGCCCTTATGTTTGCAGAGCAGCATGAAATATTGAATAACAGATCAGCGATGGCACTGGAGCTGCCGAAGTGCTGTCCCTTCTCTAAAAGACTTGTCTGGCTGGTAACAGTCTCACCTACATAGCTTATTATGTTGTGTTGAAAGGGTAAAATTGAGATCTCATACCCTTCGACTCTGTATGAAATATACCACAAAAAAAGAGTTTCCATTTCTGTCTCTTTGTGGATGCAACTGTCATAAACAAAAGTATTGCAGTTGTAACCAAAAAAGGCCTTTTAGGTTTACCTGTTTATGTGTCTCCTATATATTATGTGAGAGGCCACAGAGGGGAGTTCCCACTTTTTGAGTCTGATCAGACCGTTCTTTGACACACAAATGTGACGGCCTGAAAGAGATTTGGATAAAAATGTACACAACAACATGAATGGTTATTTTGATAACCTGCATTGTTAATATCAATGCACGATATTGTGAGACTTGCACGCACCCTCATGAAAATATTATATTTTTTGGACAGGCAGGACATGGCAGTGTGGTGCTGATAGTCAGCAAATAATGACCTCTAGTGGTGAGGATCCATTGCTGTCGTAGCATCATGTGAACCAGGATATAAAGTAAGGAGGCTGCAAGAAGGTCTCCACACTGTGCCAGACTGTCGCCCTAACCTCCATCTCTTGGGGTGTTCAGGGTGTGTTATTCCTCCAGGCATGATTTAACTCTCTTCCTGCTTGGCTCTAATCTCTGTTGAGTAATAATACAAAGCAAAGAAATTAAACATGACACACGTGACAGTGCAGAACAGGAGCCATGGTCAGGCTCTCTCAGTCAGGGTGATGACAAATGTACATGGTATGATGATTGTCATTCCCTGTGGCAGGATTATCAACTGCTGCTTGCTAAAAGCAAAACAAAGCTGTACCCATTTTTAGCTTATCGTGCTTTGATATAGGTTATGTGTGTGCTGATGTACTGTGTTGTGTGTTGATGTAGTGCGATATGTGTGTTGAGGTATGTGTATTTAATTGCATTGTGGTTTTATGATACTGACCATTGAAAGCTGTGCATGTAAAAGCCCAACACAGGACAAGAGCTGAACATTAGCAAGAGCTATAAACTCTGTGCAACAAACCAGTTGCATTCTCTGTATTGCATCGTCAAGATTAAATAAAATTCAAACAAAAAAAAATTATACATGTGGGCAATGGGCAATCAAGGATGGGTGGATGGATGGATGATGTCTTCTACATGAAAAGGGAAATCTAACAAACAAAATAATACAAATCACAACACTAGAATTAAACAAAAGATTGAATGATAGAGTAAATCATGTCATCACGTCACAATCTTGGCATTTATTTAGGCTCCCTCCTCAGGCCAAGTCTAATATGAATACAAATAAACATTAACCAAATAAAGTCAGATTTTCAAGTCTTTATGTGAGCTTATGGCTGTTTCTTGGTCCAGCACTCAACAATGGAAGGAATGTTTTAATAACGTGTCTTTTATAGATTTATAGACTTTTTAAGAATCTACACTGTAAATTTTAAAAGTTGACTTTACTTTGAAAAGGTCAGGAAACCGATTACCACAGAATTACCAAGTAAAGTAGACTAAAATTAATAAGTAATTTTAAGGTAATCGGTTTCCTCAAAGTAAGATCACTTTGTCAGATTTTACAGTGTATATATAGGAAATTATAATTAAGTAAAGACATTATTGTCAATTGCACAATGGTTTCATAAATCTTTTTGGCACTTGTTAAACTATAAAAACTGTAAAAATGTAAAAAGTAGTGTCTTTTATATCTAAATTGTCTATCAGAATCACTAATATTAAAATTGGGTCTAACACCACCTGTATGGCTTCCATTATCTCCTTTTAAGTACTATTGTGGTTTCAATAAGCACTTCTGCAGCAAACTACTGGTAAAGTAGACTATTACATTTAAATTGCATGACCTAAAAGGTTTTTACAACTTATTAGTCCCCTTTACTTTGAGGTAGCCGATTACCTTGAAGTAAGATCACTTTGTCAGATTTTACAGTGTATATATAGACATTTAGTGTAGTGAAAAAAGGTTAAATGAGGCTTGAACACTTGTGTTTGACTAAAACTTGTCAATTGCACACCAATAATTAATGATAACAACAACTTTATATCACCCTATTGAATGTAAACATACGGAGAGTTTCCAATTTGTCTCTAAAAAACTGAATACACATTTTAAATGTACTCCAGTTTCTTGTTGTCACACTCCTGTACTGTAGTCGGCGGTATGTTCTTCTTGTCACTCGGTTTTTTTAAAAACAGACGAAGAAGAACGACTTCCGCTTTGAGCTCTGACTGACCGGAAATAAACAAACCGAGACAAGCTGAGAGGAGGGAAGAGATAACAGAGCTGCTGCAGCCAGTGACAGTAAGACCCGTAGAAAACATTTACAAGCTTCGTGTATCACAAGCGTATGAAACATTACTGTGTTTGTACAGATTCTCTGTTAAGATGTTAAATATTTCTCATGTTAAACGGTTAAAAAATGTTAATGAACGTTTGCTGTTTAGGATAAAAGGAGAGGTTTGACAGGTTCAGCGGGAGCTACACTGTTAGCCAAAATACTAACTTTTCTATGAACACAACACACTAAGCTACATATAAACAACTGTTTGCTAGTTTCTTGGTTCGTTAGATTGCACAAGATTGTAAACGTTGTGTTGGTTATTTAACTTTCAGACAGAAATATAGACAAGTAGTCTGATAGATCAGATCAGCTAACCTAAGCTAACGTCGTTTAAAAGATTTAATTTCCAGCCACTTGTAGCCAGTGAAACTGCTTCTTAGCTGAGGTATTTTAGCCCATAGTTTATTTTTATCTCTCTGTTAAAATGTCTGACGCTGTATGTGCCTCAGTGCAGGTGGTCTGGATTGTGTGAGCAGCACACACTGATCTCCATCATGATGACAACGAAGAGACTGGACAACTTTGAGGTGGCCTGTGAGTGGGATTCATGCGACTTCAAGGGCCACACCATGGAGGAGCTGAGCGATCACATGTCCCTGCATTTAAAGGACTACCTGGGAGACAACGATGCCTTAGAGGGGCTGGGTGAGTGAGGAGGCTGGGAGATGTTCTTGAAAACAATAGGAAAGGTCATTCATTCTGACATTCATGTTGTCAGGACATCTCAGTGAGATCAAGATCTGTTTTGCACAGGAGGCCTTACACTAGAAGACAACAGCCTTAGACACAATCATAGAAATCTCTAAAACTTCAGATGTTCAGTGTTTACATGTGGGGCTTTGAGATGTAGCCGATCATGGGATCTCGTTTTTAAATGTGACACACAGATGCACTTTTAGTAAGAGGCGTTTAAAAGATGAAACTGCGTAGTTTTCCTCTTAATGGTGTTTTTCTGTTTTATATAGAGAATGTGTAATGAAAAGCAGGGTGCAGATGTAAACTAGATGAAGTGTTGCAGTAACAGTTTAGATGTGATGCTGAAGGCTTTGAGTGTCTGGAAATTGTTGGTTTCGGTACCTTTAACATACTTGAAAAGTGCATCAATTTTACTTAAAAGGCTGTACAAAACCTGCTGTCCTTTCTTTATTGCAACAACTCTTCCCTCTCTTTGTTTAGATGAGTTTGCTTGTCTCTGGAATGGATGTGAATTTCTATCTATGGGAAGCCCCGCAGAGCTGGAGGTCCATGCTTACTTCCACAACTACCACGGTAAGCTCAAGTTCGTCGGGTCACAGCTGCTCAAGTCCCGTCCTGATCTGCCCAGCTGCAACCAAGGCGTCCACAGCAACAACCTGGTGCCCGAAGGATCAGACGGATACGTTTGCCAGTGGGAGCACTGTGATGTAGGTATTTTTAGTTCAAGTTCAATCATTGTTCATCAAATGAGTCACAGCAGCATTTTTATAGATTAATATTACTGTCTTTTTACAGAGTACATTCAACAATCCTGAGTGGTTCTACCGACATGTTGACAATCATGTTGAAAGTGCTGAGCCACAGTCTCTCCCACAACAACAGCAGGCTCTCTTCTGCCACTGGACAGGTATGACTGAGCAAAGAGGACTTTGAAGATGTTCCTTGTTATAGTGTTATCTATATTTCATATTTCTGTTACAGGCTGTGATGCCTTCTTCAAGATCAGGTATCGTCTGAGAGAACACATGCGGAGCCACACTCAGGAGAGACTCGTAGCCTGTCCCACGTGTGGCAGCATGTTCTCCAGCAATACAAAGCTGTTTGACCACCTACACAGGCAGGCCGAGCCAGTAGGTGAGACGAACACTTCGGTTTGCATCATTTCTGTGTTGAAGGTCTTTCATAAATGCTGACTTTGTTTCATTCTCCTTTCATTTGAACAGAGTCGCTGGTTTGCGAACACTGTGGTAAAGCTTTTTCCAGCGAGAGACTTTTAAGGGATCATGTTCGTCAGCACGGTAATTGTTTTTTGTTTGATGATGAAATAACTTTTCAATCATTCTTATATAAATATTTATTTTTATCGAGATGTTGTAAGTATAGGGTTATATCATGTGAAAGTAGTCTTCACCATCTTGTTATTACATCTGTTTGACAATATTGACCTTATTATTTTAATGATTAAGGAGGTATTTACTCACTAACAGTAGGTCCTTTACTCCTGTAAGGCAGATTGTGCTGTGATGATCCATGTAGCGGGTCGTTAATCATATTGTCATAGAGTTAGTTTGATGTCCAATGTCTTGTTCCACGGATTGATTAAACAAATTTACATGTAACAATAATAAAAAATAATAATTATTTCTTGTCTTCTTGTCTTTTACTCTCAGTGAATCAGGTAAAGTGTCCCTTCTGTGACATGACCTGCACCACTTTGGCAGCTCTGAAGATCCACATCCGGTTCCGCCACTGTGATGAGCGGCCCTTCCCATGTGACTTCTGTGACAAGAGGTAGACCCTCAAAACTGTTGATTAGATGTCCCGTTGACAACATCTGTACATTGGCAAAATCGGGGCTGAGGAATACTTTATCTTTTTTGTTTTTTCACCAGAACGCTTCACTTTTAATGGTGTGTTGTAACACATTTGACTTTTTGAAGAAAAAAATTGCAGCACCTGCGATTTGCTTATCGCACTTGGCCATATTGTGATTTCGGTAATATTGCTGTTAATTGTCCAGTCCTACAACGAATCCAAACAAAAGAGGAACAACAAGCGTCCATTATACCCAGTGCTGTTGTCAATAATATTCAGTGACGGAAAGTAGCTTAGTACATTTACTCGACTGCATTTCAGAGGTAATACTGTACTTTTGAGTTCACTTCCTTTATTTGATACCTCTTAGTTACTTTGCAGTTTCCGATTAATAATTCGAAATATAATCCACAAATAGAGGATGATGGATTATTATAGATGAAGACTTTATTTAGCCCTGGGGGGAAGTTAATTAGCTACTGAGCAATTTATAAAGTAATTCAAATTAGCTCCAACTTTACAAGCAGCAACATTAAAGTGGGGTATAATCTTAATTCAATAATAAAATATACATTATTTTGAAAAAGGCCTTTTTGCATAATACGTACTTGATATTTTGATGCTAATACTTTTGTACTTTTGCTTCATTACATCTTTTAATGCAGGCCTTTTAGTTGGATCAAACTATTTCTACACTGTAGTATTACTAGTTTTACTTAATGAAAACATCTGAGTGAACATTTGTGCTATTAAAATTTAAAATAAATATTGTTGCAAATTACAACATTACTTGTGTGTGAAGTAGTATTTTATTTCTTTGTTGGACTCATATCAGCATCATAAAATCATGTTTTTTGTTGACTTTTCTTTTTTCTTTTTTACAGATTTAAAAACCAGCGCGATCTACAAAAGCACACAGAGGTTCACAACGAGGGCACCGTGTATCACTGCACAGTGGAGGGTTGTGATTATTCCTGTCACACATTCCCAACTATGAGCCACCACTTCAAGAGAGTGCACGAGGTTCGTCAGCACCAACATAAATTGTATAACCTCTTTAGACCATCACTACAACCTGCTGTTACCTTGGTGACAGTTATGATGATGATGCTTTTTTGTTGTTAACAGCGTCACATAATATTTTAACAGGTCGGGGGGATGTCCAAATACAAATGCCATCTCTGTGATAAGGTCTTCTCCTGGTGTTACACTCTCACACTCCACCTTCGCAAGAAGCACGAGCTGAAGTGGCCGTCTGGACACTCCCGCTTTAGGTTGGTCACGACAGCCAATCACCACTGCAACAACCATTTTTATACCTGTAATAAATCATAAATCCACTCAGCTGTAATTAAAGATACTATAAGACAAGTCGAAATAAATATTTAATGAGTGAGTTATTTTCTTCACAGATACAGGAAGGATGTAGACGGCTTCCTCAAAGTAAATATGGTGCGGTTTGAGACCGTGGAAGTGACAAAGGAGATCATGAAGAACATGGCCAAAAAGCCGCAGAGCCTTCGGAAAAGTCAGAGAACGAGCAGCCGGAACAAGAGGGCTGAGGTCACACCAGAGAGCGGCCGAAGCTCCCCCGCAGGATCGTCCTCGCCCTCGTCCAGCTCCTCCTCCTCGTACTCCTCGGAGCTGTCTGGAGGCGAGGACGTTTCGTCTCAGCCCAGCCCCAGAGGCAGTGACTCCCCTGTTTACTGTGTGATGAGCACCATCCCTCACATTGAGGAGGAGCCTGGAGGGTTGTCCCAGGAGGACTGTGATGTTAGTGGGACTTCTGGAGCAGTTCAGGCCCTAACGGAGGTCGCGAGGGGCCTTGGGATGGACGTGGTTTGATCCTTCCTCGCTGTACTGCACCATGCATCCATTGTAGGCTCTCTAGTAGCTCTTATGCAATTAAATTGGTTTGCCTGTTGTAGCGTATTCTGCTGCGGAGCTGTCATTGGCTGAAGCTTTCTCCTGGTCTCCAGTGTTGTTGGAGTGGTGTTACACTGAGATCACTTCACCGGTTTCGGAGACCACGCTTACATTTTAGCAGTTCTGATGCTTCAGCTTAGCTTTGTGACGTGTCCCATTAAAGAAACTGCCTGTACAACATTTTTACAGCGGAGTTGAAAATAGGCAATCAGCTTTTTTCCCATTGCTAGTAGACGTGTTTGCCTCTGTTTTTCCTTTTCCTGGTGTGTCCCGTTCGATGACGCGATTGTGGCGTAAAACAGGCAACAGTAGGAAGCAGCATGGAGGCCTTTTTTATGTCTTTTACTTCAGTCTCTTTCAAACTCTGTGCCAAGTGAATGATGTTCGAGCGCTGCTAGAACCACGATGGATAAAAAACCATTTACGCGCCAACATCCGCACCTTCAACGTGCATCATAGCATCACGCTGGTAAACGGGCAAAGATTTGCGTCTCCATCACGTTTCCATCACTGCCGATCGGAGCTAGATAGATCTCCGATTAAAACCTGTGACTACTGCGGAGTAATTTGACCTGGGAATGAATGCTGATTGTACACTTTCCCACAGAAGACAAAAGCCAGATGTTAGTGGTATTTTTCTTCCGGTATGAAAGGTTTATAGGTTGTTTCTGACCAAAAGTTAAGTTAAAGCACTACAAAGCCAGATCTATGTAATGTTGTGATTTACACACCATGTTCCGTTTTCTGTGATATTTCCATGATGGTGCCTGGATGAAGGATTTCAGAAGACATTATTTTTTATTGCAGCCTTGAATGTTGCTTAATTTTATTGTTATAAATTTTAAATACATTTTTATACAAAAGTGAACAACTCTTGTTTGTTTATTCACTCGCACTTGTGGGCGTGGCTGTAGGGATTTTAATGTTGCAAGGTCGGTCATCAGTCAGCAATAGTGGAAAGTAACTAAGTAAGTTTACTCAAGTACTGTACTTGAGTAGGCGCCACCAGCAGGTCAAAAATGATTTTTCCCATATTTTGGTTTGTGACCAAATGACCTTAACGGCATTCTTTCAGGTTTAAATGTACTCAGTGTTCATTGCTAAGCGGCAAATGTTGGCATGCTAATGTGCTAAACGAAGATGGTGAACATGCAGCACTGTCATTGTGAGCATGTTAGCATGCTGATGATATCATTTCACTCAACACACCACTGTAACTAAGTACTATGGAAGCCCATTCCTGCCAGTTAAAGAAAAAAAATGGATGAAAACTTAGCCTTGATTAAAAACAAAAACATCCCATAGAGCATAATTATGAGATTAAGAGTTGAACTTATCAGATAGTCATACTTTTAGAAAAGAAAGTGGAAAGATAGAGAGTCAAAATAATGAGAAAAAGTTGAAATAATGAGATAAAGTAAAACTTATGAGTTAAAAAGTCATAATTTTAGGATACAATTACACTGTTTCTCACATTTTTGACTTTTTCCATCATAAATATGATCTTTTATTTCTTTAATCTCAACTATCTATTTCATATTTTTGACTTAACTTAAAAAAGCCCAAACCATGAAAGTCAAAATTGACCTAAGTCTTAACACAGCTGCATTTAATTTTTAAACTCAACATTTTTAAACTCCTCCGAACATGATCAGTGGTATCATCTGACCATAAAAAAAAAATGAGCAAGCACATGCATCTTAATATTTTTATTCAAATAACTGATTTTACATGGGAATCATTACAGTGTAGGTTTCACTGCACAGTTGCCAAAATCCATCTGAGAAATTGACGCTGTCAATTTTCCCGACCACCGTGCTTTATTGATAAACTTCTAATGAAAGCTGTTCTAGTGAAATAGTATCTTTGTTTTTTTATTTATTGGACAGAGTTCTGTTGAATTCCTACTCAGACCAGAGTCACCAGTGAACCTAACAGACATACTGTAAATCAGTGATTGCTGTAATGAGAACAGCTGCTCTTGTTTCTGTCAGGCAGACCCGGGAGACTCAGGGCCCCAGGTAGGACGTTGCCAGAAAGCCAGGATGAGTGAGTTGCTGTCTGCAGCATTGGAGATGACAGCTCTCCTGACGTGAGTGTAGAAACTCCCTCCCTCTGAGGTCAACTGTCTCCTGCTGCCTCAAGGCAAGAGGCAGGTAAAGAGGTGGTGCACAAAAGCCATGAATAGTCTCTTTTTGCCTCTGTGCTATAAGAGGTATCCTGATCGCCTTGCAGGTATTCACTGTGCAGTCTTTCAGGGCGTTTTGTCTGGAGTGGAGATCCCACAGTGGCTCCCATGAAGCAGTTTGGTAAGGATGCATTTCAGCTCCTGGATAAGGACTTCTGGTAACATCACATCTACTGCTGTTAGGATACAACACAGACAAATCACTTCTATGTTGCACTGCTACTGGCTGTGAAGGTGGATGTGAAGAATCAAACCGGTCGTCTATATATTCCTGCCTCACCCTCTTTACTCTAACGAAGCTGTTGCCCTCAAGTGACCTTTTCCGATCGAGTGAGTCGCTGTGTCTGCCGTCAGGTTCAGGAGTCGCCGCTCGATCCCAGGATTTGTCTCTAAGAAGTAAATCCTTCGCCGTGGCAGCTTGTTGGCTCCTGCTATGTTGTTTCTGCTTCTCAGAGAGTTTCTCTCTCCAGTGCAGGTTCGGGGGCTGTTCCAGTTTTTCCCTCTGGGTCGGACAGCTGCAGCAAGGTGGAGATGTGTAAAGGTCAGAGGGATAGCTCCTGTTGAAGTGGCTGAAGGTCTCAGCTGGTTTTCTCGAGTGTCCACACGGAATATCTTAAAAAAAGAAAAAAAAAGAAAAGATGAGCAGATGGGTTTTAGTGATATAACACATATCCTACTGTTGCTAAAGGTATTTTTCCTACACTGCCGGCCTGAAACTCACCCAGATCTGGGTGTCTGCAGCAGCTCTGGTCCGACTCCTTTTGTTGGACTGAGTCAGGTAGACTGCTGGCAGGACACTCAGGTGTCACTTCTTGATGGAGACTGCTGCGTTTCTGCTGCATCCTCTGTTAAAATATGGATCAAATACAGTTTGCGAAGCACAAAATACTTTGGAAATCAGACACAGAAGTATGTAACTCAGAAGGACAATATGTCTTAAAGGGTAATTCCTAGAATTTTACACATGGAAGTGTGTTGTCTTGGGGAGGACTACGGCATGTGAAAAAAAGTAGTATGAAGTCTTTTGTGGCTAAGTTGCATTATGGGTAATGTGGGCACCAGGTTTTGAAAATGCAGTCCATTAGTCTGAATTGATACAACAGAACCAGAGATATCACCTTTTTTATTCCACCTATTCTTTCTTTTCAAATCTGGTGCCTACATTACCCACAATGCCACCAAGTGACATCACTGGAGGCAATTTATCAGATTACATGCAGCTTCCTCTGGAGCCAAAAAAGGCTTTATACTACTTTTTTTCACATATGCAATAGTACTCCCCAAGTTGGTGGAGTTACCCTTTAATTAAAAGAGTTGTGTTTGGAGCTGGTATGTGTCGCTCCTTAAAACTGGCTTACTAAGTGTTGTCTGTCAACTGAATACCTTAGATAAACATGTCTGACTTTAAATAGTGTGTGCTTATCAAAAAGATAAAAAGCTTAAAGATACATGACGAATACAATAATAATTTAATAATAATAATAATAATTTAAACATATTTGTCACATAATGACTTGTTTATAAATGGACAACAAAAATCCCCAAATCAAGACTGAATACTTTAATGAATTCAGAACAAACACAGTTTTTGTTGCTAAACGTTTGATGCGTTTAGCTTCACATTACCTTGAGTTGTTTGTCGTAATAAATCTTCCATGCTATGCACACGTGTAAGGAACCCCATCTCCCTCGTTTCTGAAACAAAAAATAAAAATCTGATCAATCAAACCAATTTTATCGATCATAATGGATTTTTAATTCGGACACAGAAGAAAGACAGTAGTGATTGATGCGTGGTGGACTCACTGTTGGCCTGACGGACTTCTGTGTTCTGTGGAAGGACGTGACAGGAGCAAACGATGACTTGTTTGATCCTCTGAGAAGATGCATGTTGAACTGTAGCAAGAGGTGAAAGGTTACGACCTTTAAATTAATCTTGGTGGTTAAAAATGGAGCAGGAGATAACAAATATAGACTGTAAAGGAGATAACATTCAGGTCAGAAGTGGCGTGCAGGATTGTGACATGTCCTTACTTCACTGTCCTGTGTTCCCACTGGAGCAGGCAGGATGGTCAACGTTTGGTGCAGGTAGGGAGTGAAGGCATGCTGGTGAGCGTGCTGATGCATGGGAAGATGTTGATGAAGCAGCCAGTGAACTTCAGAAGTAAACTGCTGAGACTGGAGACGAGAAAGTGTTATTTTTTTTTTTTTTTTGCAAATTAGCACCTTTAAAAGTTTGCCGAATTAGCCATTAGCAGTTCCTGTTTGCAATGTAACCATTGATGTCCAAGCATAACTCACTAGATTACTTTGATACTGAAGAAACCTTAAAAACTTAATGATTCTCAGGCAAGTTCTGCACTTATAAGGAGCGTCTTCTTCAGGGTTGCATGATATGAAGTTTTTTTCAGCCGATTCCAATAATTGATCACTACCTGCTTCTTATGGCCAGTACCTATAAAATAGTTTTACATTCTTGCATTTTAAAAAGCAGATCATAAACGTACATTTATACACACAAGAGAGGGTAAAAAAGGCCACACTGAAGTGAGCAAAGATGTCAGAGTGCAGATGCTGCACTTTTTTAGTCAATGAAGGCAGTTTGGCTTCATATTTATCAGCTATTTTTCATTATCAGCTGATATCAGCCTATGATATCTAATTACACATTTTGGGCCTGATATAAATTGTGCATCCTTAGTCTTTGCTTGTGATTTTAAAGCAGATTTATGGCCATTTATTTGTGATGAGCATTGGAGAATAATGATAAAACAGTGATAAAATGTCTTCATGTAACTGGGAGAGTAGCTGGTCGTACCGGCCTGTTGTCTTTTGGAGCTTCAGGAACTTGAATCAGTGGCTTTGCTCCGGGCGTAAATGAAGCTGGCACGAGTCCAAACACTGTCTGAAGTGGTGTGTGGAGCAGTTCAGGTTCACACTTACTGTCAAGACACAAACAGCATCAATTAGTGAACACGCTCATGTCTTTTTATTCATTTTGTTTTGTTTTTTAACAATGCCAGCACATGAACGTTTTTTAAGAATGCAAATTGTAAAACATCTAATTGTTTCCAGGCAGTTTGCCGTCCAAATCACATGCAAATGACAGCATCTCGTTAGACTGCATTACAGACTGTAATCCAATTGAGGCATTCAGTGTGCCAATCCATTTAAATTAATTTAGGATCCATCCGTTCCAAGGACACATGATTAGCAATGCTGTTAGTGAATGGGGAGCACTGTGATATGCTTTATGTCTGTGTTGGATATGAAACTAGAGAGAGAAGAAGCTGCTGTGATTTACTGTAATGTGTTTTAAATTAATTACAGAGTCAAATACAGACAGAAAACAGGACTTCCTAAAGAAAACGGAGACACATTAAGACAATTTAAGCGTCTTGTCTGCAAGAAAATAAAATAAATATTGGTGCTACAGATGTGCACAAATCACATCACAAAAAAATTGTTTTATCAATAGATTTTAAATCGCTGCCTATTTAGATAATTGATCAGTTGTTTCATTTTTCAAGCAACATTCTCTGGTTTCAGCGTCCCAAATGTTTCTTTTTGTTTCATATCAGCGTAAATTGAATATCTTTGTTTTCTGGATTGTTAGTCAGACAATGCAAGAAAGTTAAGGACACCACCGTGGAATTTTTTGGGTGATTTTATTTAATGAATTGAGAAACAATCAGAAGGTTATCGTCAATAATGACAATAACAACTATGCACAGCCGCAATATTTTAATCTTTTTGCAAGACAAGTGCTTCTAACTATGTTGTCACGTTGTTTCTCTGAAGATGGATAAAATGAATATAATGGAGTCAAATACAAACAAAAATCCTGTAAAATTATGTTGAATCAACACCTTTGACAATTAAATCAGGTCTGTGTTTTTGGTCAAGAGTAAATAATAACTGTAAATCCCTCCCTGAGTTTAAATTAAAGACTGGAGTTGATCGTTTGTGACGGACCATAGTTTCTCCGAAGGATCGCTTTCCTGTTTCCGAGTAAACGCTTCCATCCTGCTGTTTGTGTCAGAGCTCCTTTAACGTCTCAGCAATCCGATAGCCTGATCCCACCTTTCTCATAACGACAAGATTAGCTGGAGGTTACACATCCTATGTTCTCTAAATTTCGTCCATGTCAGCGTGGTAAAGAAATCTCTTAATCTCATAAAGGAGCTGCCACAAACGACGGAGTGAATGAGGCATCACAAGCAGCTCAGGGGGGTCGTCTCAGGGCAGGGAGAGCGCCGTCACTCGCCTCCATCATCCATCAACTAACTCTTAATACTTAAAGGTGCATTATGTAGTTTTGGGGATTTTCATTTATGCCTGAACAAACTAAATAAACAAACTCTCTTTGTTTTGATGACTGAATAACCTGAATGAGCAAACTGACCTTAAAGAACGACACAACTTCATACTGTTTTACTTTGTTTATATGTGGCGGACCCTGCCACCTTTATAGAACAGTGTTCTGGGGACCTTATTTTCCTCTGAGAACAGCTTGTTTAAGCTAAATATTTCTGAGTTTGTATTATTCTCTCATTAATATTGTTAATATTAAAATTCTGAGTTTGAGCTTCATATTGCCCCTTTAAGAATTTTTTTTTTTCATTCTGAGTAGCTCTCAGGCATCAGACGTTAACAGATTTGAACTTGTATTTAACGCTTGCAATTAGTAAAACACAAGAATTTTAAAATGCAGCCAACAATTCTGATAAACTGTGTCATTTTTATTCAGAAATGTAGAAAAAGTCACTGGTTCCAGCTTCTCAAATGTTAATATTTTCTATTTTCTTAGTCTCAAATGATGAAAACTGAATATCTTTGGGTTTTTAGACAAAACAAGACATTTAAAGACAGCGCCTCGAGCTCTGGAAACTATTTGTGTCGCAACTTTTCTCTAATTTTTCACACTTTTAAGATCAAACAATGTGGTAGATTCCTTTGTAGACAAATGATTGATAATGAAATGTTACTTGCAGCTCAGACACAGTTGGAAAATCCTCGTAAACAGGAATTGATAAATTATTGCATATCGGACATAGACTCAGGGGAGAAAAAAGATAAATCAGATGTTCCTCTTACACAAAAGACAATACAAAACTAAAAATGTAAAAAATATTTCGTAATCATGTTTCTTACCTGTGGGGACGTCCTGACGTTTGAGGCTTATTATCCACTGAATAACATCCAGCTTCTGTCTATCACCTGCAGAAGACCCCTAAAACGTCCTTTGACCGTGTTGATGCAGTCGGCTAACAGGAAGGAGAATCCCCTCTTCAGATCCTAAACAAGTGACTTCAGAGCAGCAGCGACCACCTGTTGCTGCGAGCCAGTGTCAGCTGTCTGCTGGCTCTGGTCAATTAGTCAGTGTTACTTACCGACACTAGGAAAGACCATTAACTACTCCTAACAGCTTAAAGTAATCCCATCAGCCCCCTAAACCCTTCTGAGTGAGTTTAGAGAAAGACAGCTTATGTGGCAACAGGAGAGGTTTTCAAATAGAAAGTTTATAGACACAGCCAGACGTACGAATAATTACATAAATGAATGAATAAATAAATATTTGGCACTGGCTCTTAAAAGTTAATTTTGTTTTCAAGGTATAAGGTTTTCTTTGTAGTTATTTCTGATATTTCAGGTGTTTTAATATGTTCAGCTCATTTGACTTCCATCCATCCATAATCCATTATTTACATTATACCGTCTGCCCCTTCAGGATATATTTTTTCTACCACATTTTTTTGTTTTTATGGTACTTTGTGAACTCAGTTTGTTCTTATTTATAACATCGCTTTAACATTATTCTGTGCTGAGTGTCTGCACTGAGCTCATCAAGCCAAGTTTCTAATGTTTGTTGTAAAGTTAACTTAAAGAAAAACCCTCAAAAGTTTCATTATCAATGGGTGAATTACTGGAAATAATATTATTATTATACAGGTGATTTTAAACAGCCCTGAAATCACACAGTCAGAATTTACAAATGAAAACACATTCAAGAGACCCAATACAAAATGATTAAACGTGCTTTTTGCACTAATATTATATCTGTCTGTCTGTTTATTTGATGCATTTTCAGAAGCTCTCCATTAAATAATATTAACACTTATTTTTACAGTTATTTATTGCATACTTTTAGATTATTTTTTGTTTGGAATGACGAGACTGTTGCTGTGTCCCAGCTCCTGAATACATTTCATCACACACTTCACAGTTTTAGCAGTTATTATACAAGAAATCAACATATTTAACTATTTATAGAAAGTATTTACAGGAAATTATGCAAGTAGGGATGTTGCTGATACTGTCGACCGGTATTGACAGCAACCGTGATTTAAAAAAAATGAAATATTGATATCATGTTAATAATAGACATATGATAATCCAGCACCTCTTAATTAATTTCTGTTTCTTCCTGTTCTCACTTTGTCATAGTCCTGGGCCTTAAACACTGGTTGGCAGCTGCCACATGTCAGAAAAAGAAGAAGAAAAAGCCGCAGTAGGTGTAAGTGTGCGAGTGTGTAGCTGCAACTCACTGATTTACTCCTCATGTCGAAAGGACAGACATTTATGTTTGCATACTCTCCCTACAGTTTAGATGTTTTGATTAAAAACAGACAAAACACACAATAAACAAAGTTAAGATGAATTTGACTGAGACCATTTTCACCCAAAATATCGTGATAATATCGCTACCATCAATTCTTTTGGCCACGATAATCGTCCAGTGAAAATCTGACATCGTGACCACTTTATTTCAAGATCATCCATTAGCCCGCGACTTTAAAATGCTAATTAAACTCAGCAAACATCAGCAGAATATTTCTGTAAAGACTGATTTTCTTTTTTTTTTTCTTTGCAATTTTTTGCAGCACTGAGCAGCTCCTTCATTTCTTTTGTGCATTGACTCTGACGTCTCTGTCAGAAGTACACTCAGAAATAAAGCATTTCTTACACATATTCAAAACTAGCTTAGACTTCACAGGTAGAATGAACTGAGACAGAGGTGATGTTTGGTTGTACACGACCCTAAATCATTGACATTTTGTTAATGTCACACTTTTCTGCTTCACATTTAGGACGTTTGGAGACAGTGGATTATGCACTCCGGCTGTGTTCTCTGCAGTATGTCTGATGAATAAACATTCATGCAAAGAATACAATGTAAGTATTTAATCATCGCTTGTAAATCCTGCTCTTTTGGACAAACAGGAGCCACACAGCAGCATGTGAGGTCAGCGTGGAGCTCAACACAGAAGCACAGATGGCACCGAACACCATCAAAGTAGGTAAATCCACCTGCTGGCTCCCATCACATCGACTCCCTGTATAGCTCCAGTGTTTGGGTTTCCTGATGAAATGCTTTTAATTATCCAAACGGATTCTTTGAATTGTGCGATCTGGCCCCAGCTCGCTGTCCCAAAAGGCCCCAGACAAATTAGGCTACCCTTCAATTGGATCCCATTAAGCAGAACATAAGACGGTGATTGGATGAGGCTTTGGGATGACATGTTGTCCTTGATTAGCTAATTCCATTCTCACTAACCATCCAAATCCTGTTAGTATGGGCAGGGTTAACGCTGCTGCTCCGTCGAGGAACAGTGTTCACCCGGCCGCGAACCATTACCCTTATAACCCACGATGCCCCAGTGCCATGACCGATTAGACAACTTAAAGCAGCTTCTTCAACAATGGACTGTAGACTCACTCTGTTCACGGACACTATTACAATGTTGTAAAGTAAGCCAAAGATATTTGCAGTAATTCAGATAATCAGTCCACCAGAGATGACTTTATTTTTCAGCTGTAAAACCACTCAGTACATATCTTGGTCACAATTCTTTAAAACCAAACTGAAGGGATATATTGATAGTTTTTTAACTTTCAAATATCAGTTTGGGTATTGTCAGCAAAATTCATTTAAAGTAAAAATTGTTTATTTAGCTTAAAGATATAATATGTAAGATTTCTGCATTGAAATGTCTAAAAATGACTCGACCTTTGTTAGATATTTTGTAGATTTGTGTGTTACTGTCGATCCAAATGTTTCTATTTTTCATTTCTATTTGTATTTTTATTGTATCTTTTAATGATTTTTTAGCATTGTTTGTTATTTTGCACCTACAGCAAATTCCTCGCATGTGTAAACTTACTTTTTTTTTTAATCAGTGTTTGTTTAACAAAGAAGACAGTAGAAGTAGTAAACAAAGAAATGAAGGAAAAAGTAATGCCTCTCTCTCTGAACCAGTTGAACAAACTCAACCTTTCAGTCGCTGTTATTTCCTGTAAGTGCCTTTTAAAATTTTGAATGACATTTTCATCTTTCAGAGTTTGACATTATCTGCCTATTAGTACATTTATTATCACTGACACTTTAAGACTTTTATTAAGTTAGTTATTGTATCGCTCACTTTGAGGACTAATATTTTAACATGATGAAGGTTGACTTTTTGGTACTTTTTACAACACTGTCACGTAATAAGTACATTACTACAATTTTGAGGTACTTGTTCTTCATTTGTACTAATTTTCTGGTACTTAATACTACATTTTGGAGGCAAATATTTCCAGGCAATCAGATAAAAAAAAAAAACAACTGATTCTGATAATCAGAAAAATGCTGAATATCGAATCCAACATTATTCAATCCGATCCATATTTATGTAAATATGATTATTTCCTTTTATTTGTACTTTTGATACTTAAGTTTATTATCAGATACTTTTATTCAAGTACTATTCTTACGGGTGACTTTGACTTTTACCAAAGTAATTTGTTAACACCATATTGTTACTTTTATCAAGTGTGACTTTTGGGTACTTTTTACAATGAACAGATGATACAGTGTTTTTGGAGCTTAAATTCATTCTTTCCTGTGTTTTTGACCTGTTTATTTAAAAAAAAAAAAATACATTTGTATGTGTGTATCTTTCAAACTCTTTAAGGAAGTTTTAAGTGCTATATCGTAGGCAACTGGACTCGTTTCAGTTACTTGAAGACGTCTCCCCTCTACGATACAGCACTTTTACCATGACCTGGATGACTGAGAACCGTCATCAACATCTGTATGTAAGTGCAACATTAAATCACCGGAGTACTTCTTTTTCTTTAAGAAGAGAAATATTTATTTACCCAAAGCTGTTCAAACCTGTCAAAAACAAGCCAACCAGAACAAAGAGGATAAGGTAGACGCACTTTATTCCTAAAACAGAAGCTGCACCATCAGTAGCGGCACACAATTATATGTACACATATACACACACAATTACCTAAATCTGTTATATAAAATATATAATCTGACAATGTACCTTTTAATTCCTCTTCAGAGCTCATTGAGTTACTGTGCGAGAGACTCTGGAGCCAAAGCAGACAGAGAGGTAAGTCTCATCCACTCATTGGGTGGGACACAAATGCCCAGGCCAGCTTTTTACTTCATTTTTACAGCATGGCAATAAAAAGGTCTGTACCCTTTGAAAAAATAATATTCTAAAAGCAATCTACAGCAAATTCACTTGAACAGGTTTGTCCGTGTTGTAATTGAGAAAATTACACTTTTTAAACCAATTCCTTTACAGTGAGATGTACACACCCTCTAGGATTTGTAATATATAAAAGATATTAAGCATTAAAAATTCCACATTTAAAAACTTACAATAAATAATATATGCAGGCATTTCATTAAGATAAAATTTCATAGATTGCAATCTACAGTCATTAAAAAGACAATTTATTCTCCTTTATGAAACGTCCCTTGATCTTCCAAAACGCTAAAATGGATTCTTGGCATCTGATTGATTGATTGGTTGATTGGAAACTTCCAGTCAGTCAGTCAGTCAGTGTTGTGTGGGATACACCAGGGAGGATAAGGAGGAAGAGGAACAGGGATGCTTCCTCCACGTTTGCCCTGATGGAGTGTGAGGTCCTTTGAGCGTCGGGGATCCTTCGCAGCAGGAAATCCACGACTCCGACTGATCAGATCTCAGCAGTTTGATCCCGTTTTAGAGTTCAGAGCATGTTCATGATAAAGTTGTACATCTGGGTCAGCACCACGAAGTGAACGGGCAGACAGGAGCGTCGGTCCTGGGTGGCAGGGTCGCATGTCAGCCAGGAGAGGGCGTTGTACTGCTCCAGAACGAATCTATCATGTGGAGGGCAGACAGACAGCAGAGTTAATACAAGTCATTCTGTTTATTTTAAATCATACAGTACTTTAACAGGCTCTTCTGATCTGAGCAGCTTACCTGAGCACATCAGAGGTGTGGTTGGAGTCCAGGGGGTGGGAGTGCTTACTGTGGAGAAGCTCATCTGATTGGACAGAAGACACGTGCAGGTGCAGAGAGGCCTGAGGAAAGAAAAGATGGAGATACAAATTAAATTCAAACTTATTTAGTCTAAATCTGTTTTTTCAAGCAAAAATATAAAATTCTCTGGTCCCTGCCTGCAAAAAAACCCCAAAAGAACAACAAGAAATAAGATGTAACACTCGGCTTCAGGAAAGTGAGTAAGAAGTAGAGAAATAATCAGAACTAATCATGAACCGCTGATGGTAATAAGCATTAGTTGAAACCATAATTGAATGTGAATCACTCCAACAAGCTATTACAAAATAAATGTTTTAGTGCTGGTGTACCTTGAGGAAGAGCGGGCACTGGTTCTTGGCTTGAGGGCAGGCCGACCAGAACCAGTCGGGCAGCGGTCCGGCCTTGGCGGTGGAGACGAAGTAGCCTAGAGCCATCGGCTGCTGCAGGATGTTCAGAGCCTCCTCGTGGGACTCCATCCGGTCTGCACTCTGACCCTGCAGGACAACACCGACAGAATTAATGAACAGAACAAGACTTGTTTTCTACAACATGAGTTTTGGATTTTAAAAGATTTGGGATTTCTACCTTATTTTTTGCCATTTTATCTGATTTATATTCTGTTTACGGCTAAACTTAGTTAAATTCATCGACCAATTCTTGTTTTATAGGTTAAGTTTTGCTGTCGGGTTAAAGTTTTAATGCTGTTTCAAACATCAGGATTCATCTCAAACAAAACGTCTTTTACTTTCACTTTCCCATTGAATTGAAAGTGTCAAACTGTGTCTCGGTCCTTTGTCATAGCAGCCATGCAGATTAACAATCTTTATGGTCTGTAATGGCCATTTTTATTGCTCGCCTTAAATGCCTTTCACCAAATACATTTTTAATTTATTGACTTGGTATGTACCCATTCGACCAGGGCTGGCCTAAGGGGGGCCAGCAGATTGATACTTTTGTGCAGAAAGTCTGTAAATTAAAAGGAACTCGGGATCCTAGTAGCACTTTGTGCCTTAACAATACAATACAATGTGTTTGCTTTTGTCGTGTGGACCACCATTAAGTTTGTGCACCTCTGCTCTAGACCAATGACATCTGTGGATGGAGCCGTGCTGGTTTGCTCTCAGGTCACAATTAGTGACAAAGTGTGATCAGACTTTTGACTTCTTTTTGGTCAGCACTTTGTAACCTTTTTAAGAAAAGTTCTATGTAAATGAAGTTGACTATAATTATCTAAAACTGAATTTTTAATCGTTGAGTTATTAAAAGATGACTAACCTTGCTTCCATCTCCCCCCTGGTGGTAGTGGGAGCCAGGAGAGTGAACGGGAGAGGTCGTGGGGGAGTTGGGCAGGATGTTGATGAGGTCTGGATCCACCATGTCGTTGTCAAACAGGTCAAAGATTCCCATTCCATCAGATCCATCTGCAGAGAGAAAAACATGCAGAGAGCTCAGGGTTTGACTTTGATTGAGCGTCTCTCTTACAGAACAGCATCCCTTCAGTATCTTGAGACGTACCAGGATTTATGGGGTTGAAGTTGATGTCGATGGGCTCTGTGGTGTTAGTGTTGACCTGCACCATGGCTGAGGTGGGAAACACCAGGATGTGTGTGCAGGATGTGTCCTGAGGTGTGCTCAGCTGCGATGTCTGCATGTTGAGTGTGGTGCTGCGACCAAACACTGAACCCGTCGACACAGAATCTGCAGAGACAAGACAGAGGAACCATCGGATCTGGAGTCTTGCAACCTTTCCTGTTACAACTTTAAAATAACCATGTTACTTTTCTCTTTTACCTGGCATGATGACAAAGGAACCCTGGGGCTCCATGGCGACCAGACAGGCGCTAAGGATGCTGGGAGTGTCAGCAGCAGAGATGCCGCACAGCTTGCATGTCTCCTTCAGACGTTTACTGAGAGACTGCAGGTTCCTCCTGCTCAGGAGAATACTCCAGTCTGGGAGAAGATGAGAGCACATCAGTGTGTGTGTTCATGCACGTCTACACATCCACATGTTCTGCAGGTGTGTGTGTGTATACCTCTCAGCTCGCCATGACCCATTCTACCGAGCCGTCCAATGACCACCCTCCACGGCAGAGATGTCACCTGCACCAGGCCGAGACACCACTCCCACAGCTTCTGCAGACCCACTCGCCTGGCTGAGCCCTTTTTCCTGCGAGCCCTGAAACACACACAACACATGGACTTTAAATATAGAGTAGGGATCCTGTGGGCCTGCTGCATGTTTTTATTTCTGTACGCGAATGCACGTACCTGTTGGGGACATCGATACTAATGATGCAGGTCTCCAACAGTTCCCCGTGCTGGTCGGTGCAGGAGGCCAGCAGCCAGCGCTGGTCGTGGGACAGACAGTAGCCGACAAACAGGACGTTGTACTTCTGCGATGCCTCACCGAACGTTTCCCCGAGCTCCGTCTGCTTGTCTTTCACGGGAGCCAAAATGAAGGGCGGCGTGTACAAACGTAGACACTCGGGCCTCTGCACGGACAGAAAAGTGTTAGTTTAGAAGAGAGACAACACAATGTCTGACTGTGTCCTTTTTCAAGAATTACAAGCAGTCACCTCTGGGTTCTTTAGTGCCATGTCGATGGCGAGACCGGGGCCGAAGCCCGTCAGAGCCTTGAAGTTTGTGGAGTTGGGCAGAGGCCGACGACACTGAGTGAACACGGAGAAGGCCAGCGACTTGAGGTGCTGACCGTAGACGTGACGCTCCCCGCTGTGCACCGGCTGCAGCAGATACTGGCAGGGAACAATCTGAGAAGAAAAAGATAACAGTGTGTAACTTTAGACAGGGCTGTGATTACGCATTTGTTGGGCTCTGATCTAGAAAGCTGACTTTTCAGTTTGTGTTTGTTCTTCATATGTACACATCTGTGGTTGCTCTGTACTAGCCTTTTAGTTTCAGTAAAATTGGCTTGTTTGTATGACAGCATATAAAGGGCTAAAATTATGGAGATGGGGGAGGGGGGTCATTTCAATATTCCCAAGTGTAATTCCTATGTGCAATGGTAAAAATTCAACTGTTGAGTTTGTTCTTAAAGTTTTATTTCCTCTTGTTCATATCTTGCTTTTTTACTGTAACAATGCAAATTTCCCTGTTATGGGACTAATAAAACGATTATCTACTTTCATTTTATATTCTGAGAATATTAAGATTTATGAGTTTCATGTTGTAAATTTATGAGAAAAAAACCTCAAAGATTCTGAGATTAAAGTCACGAATTTACAAGAACGAAACCTTGGGTGAAAAAGTGTTTTTATTGTTTGTTTTATTTAAAGTATCCCTTAAATATTTGCTTTCTAAATTCAAAGCAATGTTTGAGAAGCCGAATAAACAAATAATGTGAGTCTGAGTTCAAGGTAAAAACGTACTGCATTTACAGGCAGCAGCATGCATGTTGTAATTAATGGCTATCAAAAATCAAATCAAGTATTTATCGTATTCTAAAGGCTTAATATGAAAAGAGAGAATATACAGTAACAAACGATGAGTAGACGGATATTAAACCTGCTGTAAGTGACGCTGGAACCATTACAACATTCACACCTCCACTGCTTCAATATTCCCTCTGGCATGTTGACGCAATCTTGTGTCACTACATCACAGGTGTGGAAGTTAACACCTCTATTAGTGTCTGCTAATGAGTCCCCTGCTCTTTCTCACCTCCCTTTGTGGCTGCTGCTAACCTGCTCTGCAGGAACTAAACTGGCAAAGACGACAACAATCACAGCTCATCAGCAACTGTGTGATCTTAAACGGTCACTCTACTGATACTGCAGTAGACTCAATTATGAAGTAAACAAACAATGAAAACACTGAGACTGTGACGCTGGCCTGTACCTGCACTGAGACAGCGTTTCTGATGCGAGCGGGCAGGAACTGGAGCATCTCCATGTAGCAGCGCAGTAGGCCCAGCGTGTAGGCGCTGGAGTGGACCTCTCTGTCCGCGTCCTCGTAGCTGAACGGGTCGACGATGTACACCACGATGGCAGGCGGGAAGGACACAGCGTGGGACTCCCCGTCTGTCGGCTTCCCCACTTTGTCTCTCTCCATTGTGCTGATGAGAAAAGACAAAGATTTATACTTGAATACAACACAGATGAGCCAGAGGTCCCCACACAATCAGAATCATACCACAGTTACTCCTAAAGACATAGAAAGGGAATTTATGATGAAATATATTCTTTCAGCTCAATGAAGCTGAATGACAAAGTGACAGATTTCATATTGATAATTGCTATGCTGGCGCCAAATATCAATATTTTTATTCAAACATGTGGCACACTGGAATATTGGCACGTACTCTGATTCCCACCCCTATTCAGCAGAATAATAATAGGATGTAGTACTCAGTAAATAAGTATTTTATGTATGTAGAACGCATAAATACTGGAGATTAGCTACTCAGAAGAAAACATGAACTGGCTAAGAAATGTCTTAAGTTTAATGAAATTAAACAAGACAAAAGTAAAACAATCGAAACAACACTGATGAGCTGAACTCTACAGTGTCATAAAGCCACGTTTAACCCCAAAATTGATCTTATCCTTTGCCCCATTTATCTTACACTCTTTTAACATTAAAAACTTTATCGAAGTCATCGTTATCCTTCATCATCTTTTGCATCCTTTCAGTCTTCGAGCTGCCTCACAGCACTGCCGCCATAAAAAGCAGTGACCGGCTTTGCTCTTATGCTCATGTGTTGAATTCACACGTGCGCCACTGGATGAAAAGCATGTAAGACATCTCGCATCCCCTCAGTTGTGGACTGCAGCGTCAGTCGCAGCTTAAAAACTGAGACAGCGTCTTTATGGTGTTAAAAGACTCCGCTGTACGAGTACATGCACGCCGACTCAGGGTTGGCTTGGTGTGACTATACTTTTACATTGGTAAGTGTTTACTGAGATAT
The DNA here is from genome assembly GCF_965226575.1 of Pagrus pagrus. Taxonomy (NCBI): domain Eukaryota; kingdom Metazoa; phylum Chordata; class Actinopteri; order Spariformes; family Sparidae; genus Pagrus; species Pagrus pagrus. The sequence goes on from NC_140188.1 coordinate 11,537,762, forward strand.
CAAATGTTTCATTAGCAAAAAAAATGCATCAGAGCGACGGCTTTGTCAGTAAATAGTATTAAAACAAAATGCTTCTCAGAGCTGTGAAACAAAAGACACAATCTCTCTGTCTAGATGATTAATTGGCTCTCACCTCTCCGGCGCCTCTGCGGGCACTTGAGGCTGGTTGGCAGAGGGTCCGTTCTCCGCCAGCCCCCCTGCACCCTGCGAGTTTGACTGCGGTCCATTCTGAGACATGTTGCCCTGCAAGCCTGCCGTCCCAAATGGCGAGTAGGAGCTTGGCTTGGCTGCGGCCATTCCCCCGATAGTCTGGGAGCCTGAGGAGGACGAGGGAGGGGTGCTGTTGACCTGGGACGACTGGGCAGAGCTGGTGCTGGAGCTGGTAGTGTTGGTGCTCTGGGGTCCTGAGGAGGTGCTGGAAGAGCTGGAGGTCTGGGAAGAGGAGGAAGAGGCCACAACGGGGCTGCGCTGGGACAACAGAGAGCCGTCTAAAGACTGCTCTGACAGGTATGGAGCTGAAAAAGAGAAAAATAATGATCAATTATCATTTTTACAAACCACATGAAACTTAAACGATGGGTATTAAAATTAAAAATGTTACCTAGATCATAGCGGCACACTTGAGCAAAGAGTTTGAGCTTATTAAAGGCTTCATTGTTTCCGTCTCTGGCAGCCATCTTAAGGAACCAGTCACTAAGGGGCTGCTCTGTCAAGCTCCTTCCTTCTGTGGTGCCGACCTTCAATACGCCCTCTGGGTGACTCTTACAGATGGGCCTGTGTTGTCCCAGCTGGCATGCCTGTCAAGAAATGGGGAGTGAATGCGAAAATGAAACAGTGTGAATCATTTCACAAGAGTGGGAAACTGTTTTCGTGGGCATGTCGCGACAAGAAGGACAAGTTTTATCCACCGGGTGCATACCTCGTACATAGCACTCAGATCTTTGAAGAAGGTCTTCGCTTTGCCGAGCAGAGCTTCGTTTTCTGGGCAGATGACGACGTATCCCACATCTCTCTGGGAGCCAAAAGGATCCAGGAGAAGCTTCTCCCAGTAGGGCAACCCGAAAGGAGACAGCACCACAAAATCGTATTCATAACCGACCAAAAAGGTGGGGATGGGCAGAGGCTCGGGAGACTCATCTGTACCTGTGGTGACAAAAAGAGGACAGAGGTTCAACAATATTCCACAAACTGCTCTCTAAATTTGTTAGAGATAAGCATGATGAGGCACAAACAATTTCCACGTACCATATGATCCCCTCCCGGCCATCTTGTGGAACTGTTGCCAGGTGAGCGGTCCCTGAACGCCCCACGAGCGCACGCTCCTCTTCTTCTGAATGGTGTCCTGCAGCACAGGCTGGAGGGACAACAACACCCGCAGGACATCCTGAGAGAACAGCTTGCTCATGTCTGCTGCTGCAGGAGGAAGAACAAAGAGAAAGAAGTCTTAACTTGAACATGCTTGAGGTCAGGAATGAAAAGTGAGGAAAATAATCTTGTAGTTAGACACAATGATACAAAAATACTTACATTTGCATTTTGGCCACTGATGAAGACAGGTGCTTTTCACTAGTGTTTCATCTACTTTGCCTCCTGACATATTGTCCATGAACTGCCGGCCGTGCTCAAGTGCCATGTAGCAGTCATTGTAACAGTCTCTCTCCTCCACCCTCAAAAATGAGCTGGTGGCTGAGCTCGGCTTGGTGTACTCCACGCCTGCCATCGGGGCGAAAGGGTTGGTGCACTGGTCCTGCAGCAGCAGGATGAGCTCATCTGGAGGTTTCTCCATCAGGCCGCCAGCTTTGTGCGCCGTGGACGCTCGCAGCTCTTCGAAACACCGCTCCGTGTCTCGACTGGAGTCTGAGCCCCGTCCCACCACGTCAAGTTCGTCTTCCAGAAACAATCCGGCCAACTGGCCGAAGCGTCGATTGGAGACGGCGCTGAACCCGCAAGTGCAGGGGTACTGAGCCTCGCCGTTGTCCTTGAGGTACACGCCCACGTCTGCTCCTCTGATGTTCATGTTGCAGACGCACACGCAGCAGCTCTCAAAGTTGCAGTCCTTGTAGAGGTTCATGACTGACTCAGAGAGGATGAGGGTGACGTAGAGGCTGTGAGCCTCGGGGATGGAGGGCACGGTGGCCGGCTCGACGGAGCTGAGCGGTCGGCAGGTGGAGGGAGTGGAGGCGGGCGAGTAAAGGTCAGAGTTGTCGTACTTGAGGGAGCCCTGGACGCTTGAAGGGCCGCGGGGCGTCCGTGGAGTGCGTGGGGTGCGAGGCGTGGGCACAGAGAAGCGCGGCGTGGCCGGGGAGGGCAGGATGCCGGTGCCGCTGTTGCTGGGAGGGGCGCTGCTGGACATGAAGGGGGTGTGGGTCTGAGGGGTGTAGGTCTGGCTGTAGTCTGGCTCCACACTGGGGACGTTACTGTTGGGAGAGATGGACAGAGATACAAAAATTATTCATGTTGTGGTTGTTTGTTTTGTTAGTGTGTATAAAAGTCATTATGTAGCGGCAGCGTTGAATGCAAGACCTTTTTCTTAAATTCTTTTGCTTATTTCAGTCATCCTACTTTTCATAACCAAATATTTACTCAAAAAAACAAAACAAAAATAACAAACTAGTTGTTTCATGGCAACATCTACAACTGAATGCCACGTGATTATCCAGAGCTGAGGTAAAAACTGAAAATCTACTTTAACAGCCCCGGCATCTATAAACTGGCACTCATCCCATAATGGTCCCTTTCACACGGTTCTGACATAAACCGACCATCTTCGGAGGACCACCATCTGCTAATGAAGGACAGCACTGACCCACTGTTGACGCTAAATGTACCAACCTGTCTTTGGTGAGGAGGTTGACATTTGTCACCGGGGGTATCAGTTCCATTTTGCCCATGGTCCAGCTGGGCGTGTACACACAGTCTTCTGGCAGTTTGATAGGCAACAGACACTGGCTGGGTAGCGTCTTCAGGGGGGCGTACATGGAACAGCCGATGAACAACTGACTCGTCTCGGGCTTGTACACGAAGGAGAAGTCCTGAAGGCAAAGTAAGAAGTGGTGAGCAACACTAATGTAGCAACATTTTCCACCCGCTCCACACTTGGCAGGTGTTCGACATGTCGTACCTTTATTTCAGATGGCTTCGGGCTGCAGAATCCCTCCTCCACCTCCATCTTGAAGTGGTTGTTGAGCTGGCTGCCGTCCAACAGGGTGAGGCCCGCCCCTGCTTCTAGGCTATCCTTGCTGCCGGAGTTCATGGGAGAGTATCCCTGCTGCTCCAGGGAGGGCGGAGTGGGAAACATCTGGTGCAGATCTGCTGAGCCTGGAGAAACAAGGGGTTGTTAAATCTCTTGAAACAACGTGCGTATAAAAGTGACGATGCACATTGATTAACTGATGCTTAGTCTTCTTACTTATGCAAGACAGAGGGTCCAACGTGGCTGCTTTTGAGTCTTTACAGCCAAACTTGTCCTCTGCACCAACTCCAGCTCTTTTGGATCCAGGCTGTACGGACACGGAAAAAGAAAACTACTCAGTACATCTTCAGTGTCAGTTTTCAACAGGCTTAAATCAGCAGCAGTTCCCAAGCAAAGTTTGGGCCAACAATTTAATTCACCACACTGATGGACTCACCGCTAGCTCATCTTCATCCGAGTTGAAGATTTTATCCAGATCGCTGTAGGACACCGCCAAGTCGTTCTCGTGGATAAGGCTGGTCGAGGCTAAAGGTTTATTACCGGATGGACCCTGACCATCTGCACCGCAAAACAAAGTGGAGAGGAGCGCTTGAACAAGACGCCAAACTCCAAACATTTTATCGAATTAAATGTCAAACTTAGGGGCTACACAGAGAAAAGGAAGGTGTTCTCACCTTCTGCTGAAGATCCAGCTCCTTCGTCCCCCTGGGTTGAAAAAAGAAAAAATTTGCAGGAGTTATTGTAATCTCAGAAGAAAACTGCCAACAGTTTTACTGACATACAAAGCTCTGGTCATCCAATTTATTCTGAAAATCTCTACATGTTAAAGGTAACTTTAGGTATTTTTTATGAGTGGGCCACCACACACATGCACAAGTTGCACCTGCACCTGAGTATAAACACATTTGTTTGTTTTCCAATAAAACTCCCCATGGCATGGTTAAGTGATTACAAGGATTGTCCAAAACAAACAAACGTTTATCTGCTGTGATAAAATTTTGTTTTGTTTGCAGAACCCTACATCCCAACATGGACTTTGGTGTTAAACTGTAGCTCTAAGAAACACCCTGGAGAATGGCCACAGCTGGGAACTGTTTGAAAACGTTTCATTACTAGTAAGAAAGAACAGATGCCCGTGTTTCAGTACTGATACCAAAATAACCTTCTCTTTTTCATTTTACACCAAACTTCTTGAAACCATAAGCCAAACTTTCTAAAATGTTAAAAGTTATTTTAATTATTAAGTTAATAAAATTATTCGCAGACTTTTTGGATTATTGATTAATCGGTTTAAGTAATTCTTTTTTCTTTTTGAAGGAGAAAATTGAAAACCCTGATTCCAGCTTTATAAATGTGATTTTTTTTTCTGGTTTCTTTACTCCTCTCTGACAGGACTGAATATCTTTGGGTTGACAAGACACCTGAGGATGTCCCCTCTGGCTTTGGGAAACACTGATTGACAAATCCCCCCCATTTCTTGACATTTTATAGACCATACAACTAATTGACTAATCGAGAAAATAATTGACAATGAAAATAATCATTAGTTGCCCTAGCTGCAGAAAAATAGGATTCTATATAATTTTGCCAGACGATGGAGTAAGTTGACAAGACAATTCGATGCCGACTTTTGGTACCAGACACTTTTTGATACTGTGTCACCAAGCAAACTTTGGTCAGAGCGAATACATTCAACAGCGCTTATTATTGCTGTTCACACTCTGATACTGATACCACAATGTAGCAAAAAGACTGATAGGACATAAACCTGACTCTGTTATGTGACTTTAAAATCATCACTTCATCACTCACTCAGGAACACACAACTCTTTTCGTCCAAGCGCACATAAAATGTGCTTAAAATCCCAGGTTCCAGTAAGTACTTTACTAGGAAGCAGAAGCAGATGTCAGCGAGAACTCCCACGATCTTTAATCAACCCACCTTGTGTTTCTTGTTGCCCTCTCTGTCAGCTCCGGCCTTGTCCTTCTTCTCGGTGAAGCTAAACTCCTCGTCTCCCTCAACAAAGGCGTAAGGATCTGGCTCCTCGCTGTGTTCTCCATCTCCTGTGGCGGAGACAAGATGGCTGTTTCTCCGCTGGGCGTAAGTCTTGACCAGCTCCTGGGACACCTTCAGCGGATGCGTGGAGCCCGACATCACCCTGAGAGGAAAGCGATTGTACACAGATGCTTAAAAAAGATGCAGGCAAGCTATATTTTGCTTCAATGCAGCTGATGATGAGTGATGAAATACGTACTCAGTGATGGACACGACACTTTCTGATCCCCCAGAATCATCATTTCGGATTTTATCCACAGGTAACGCTGGTGTCAGGAAGTTGGTGGCCTTCTTCCTGGGCAGGTTGAAATACTTCCAGGGGTTGTGGGTGGAGTCTTCATTGGGGTTGATGGCTGAGCCCACAAAGACGGTGGGCTCCAAGGTTTCGCTGTAGGCTGGGGGGAAGGGCAGAGGCATGGGCATGTTCTCCAGCGGAGTCTCCTCAGACGAGCCCTTCTGTGGCAGCAGACAGGGCTCCACTGACGGCGGGTAGAACGGTTGGTGGATCGGCGTGGAGGAGTTCTTCATGCCACCTGGAGTCATGTCACCTTCTACATGGTCGCAGGGGTGTGGGCTGAGAGGAGGCGGGGGCGGGGATCCGACAAGGTCTGCGGGGGGGCCGTGCGTGTGCAGCGTGGGGGCTTTGGAGGGCACCGTGTCGACGTGGTGCAGGCTGGGATACGAGCCCTCCTCCTGCGATCTTAAACAAAGCCTCTGAGACTGCGGCTCCAGCGACTGCTCCTCGCTCACAGAGTTGCGGTGGTGAAACGGCGTCTGCGGCCTCTTCTGCTGCTTCTCGCCCTTTTCCAGCTTCTCGCCCAGCTTGTGCTTGGGGGCCGGCTGGGCAGGCTGGCCTGATGAAGGCAGGTGTCCTGAGGTGCTGCTGGATCGCTGCTTCTGATTCTTATGTCTACGTGAAAACGGAAACAATACTAATGAGATACTTTCTTTACTATAAACAAAAATCCCTTGTGAATGCATCATTCAGCTTACCTTGAGCAGTTGCAATGCGGCCTGTGAGTGGGCTCCACGAAATCCCAAAGTCCAGTCTTGTCCAACTCATCCTCACAGGTGCCATTGGTCAAGGTTGTAAACTTCCTCCTATTAAAAAGGGAAGATTCGCATTTCAGTCAGCATGGAGGCACTTCTTTGACTGGCAATGCTAATTTTGAGGAAGAGACGTGATAAACATACTTGTGCCCTGTACGGTTAATGTTATACTCCTGCCACACAGACTCCACCATCTGGCTGGCCAGTCTGCGAGGGATTTTCCCCCCATGCAGAGTGTTGTTAGAGCTGTAGCCATCGGATGCAGAGGACAACTTGAGCCACCTCTGGGCAGGCTGATAATCTGTAAGACAAAGAAAGTGCAACACACTCTTAGTATGCAGCATTTCAGGCTGACAAATGTGTAAGTTTTCTCATCGTGCAGCTCCAAGTCTCACCAGTCTGAGCCTCCTCCGGTGACGTCGGAGGAGTCAGAGTGACAGAGGACATGGCAGGATCTCTGTGGGCCGCCTGGCCCTGCTGAGCACCACACAGGCTTCCTGAGGTGTTGGCTGAGCCCTGAGGGACCACGGCAGGGAGATCCGACAGGGGGAGAAGCACCAGGCAGGAAGGGTAAACCATCCTTACACCCGCTGCAACCAAACAGGCGATTATTTATCAAATGAATCAACAATTTAAGGGTAGGAGCATCACTGAAATTATTCTTTAAAATGTATCAAACATACAAAGTTTGACACAACAATCATCAACATTATGGTCTCTTACCGACAAGGACCTCCACAGCTGCCAGTGAGTCGTCCTCCCAGTCCGAATCCTCCATCTTGTCTTCCTCCTTGACCTGCTTGGGATTGGGGCTGATGGGATAAAACTGCCTCCACTCCTCTATGAGCTTCTGAGTTGGGTGGTCTGACATCTTAAAAGCCTGCCCGGTGAGGGTCCCGTTCAAGCCGTATGGGCTCAGGATGACTGCAGAGCAGAGAGGATACTTATGTAGGAACACGCCACTAATAAACCAAAAGGAAACTGTGTTATAAAAAGACTTGGGCCTACCTTGCAAGGGGCTGGAGCTCTGCTGGGCGAGGCTCAGGTGCTCCTCGCTCAGTCGCTGGAGAGGCTGATGTTGAGCGATCTCCACGCTCGTGCACACGTTGCTGTCGCCGTGCACGAAGAAGGTGAACGCACAGGACAGGTGCTCGCTGCGAAAAAAGAGGCATTGTAATGTTTAGAGACATTTGTACCCAGGCTGACTAATGAGGCTATCAGTGTACTCTCCATCATTGTTAGGAATTACTCAAGAGGGAAAGAGAGGATCGAAAACTGGTAGAGACGATGCGAGAAGAGCAATTCCTCGCATATTTGATCCATATCAAGCTTTCAGGTGACAACTGTTGCTTTCACTGAGACATTACAGCCTGTTGACACCTCCGATCAGATGTAACACATAACACACGCTGTGCTTCACCAAAGTCTGAATCTTTATCAACCTTCTGGCAACGCACAGGCAAAAAAAAACTAGTCAAAAATACACATGGAGATTATTATAGTCCTGCACTGTTAAAACAATATTCACATTTATTTTCTAACTACTTCTGGAAGGCCAGGCGGCTAAATGCACTAAAATAGTACTTGTTGACATGGTTGCTGTAAAACCACAGTGCACACTCAGCATTTTCCAAAGACTGCCCTGTTTACCAGCCAGAGAGGGCAGGCAGGCGACAGCGAGGCTGCCAGACTCTTCTGTCAGAGGTGCTGCCTCAACACACACTTGTAGACATCTTTATGCAAAAACAGAAGCTCGACACCAGCGAGCAAGAAAATCCCCCTCCTGCTCCATGCAACAACTCTTTTATATAGCTGCTAAAACTCTCTGAAAGCATTGGCGAAGCTGCCAGAGGGAGCCGAGCCAAGGGGCCGTGCATCAAACACAAGTCAGCTTGGATCAACGCAGCCAAAAAGCAGAGGCTCGAATTAGCTTGTTAGGGAACTCCAGGATACACCGGCAGCCCCCCTCATTCGAGGGCAAGGGCGACGCTAAATCTATGTCACCGCCGTTATGTTATGTGCGAGAGGTAAGGAAACGCAGCTGCACAGAACCCCTCTCTGAACCAGACAGTTATTTATGTGCCGCCGCTGGTTCACCTCAAGCTTGTATTTCTACAACAACAACACAGAGCAGCTCTGCCGTGCAGTGGGGAGAAAGTGGAGGTGGACATTAAACATTACCCTGGAAGTGGTGCTCTATTAATAGCCTAGCCGAACTGTCTAAACTGATGTAGAAATTATGCAACATGCTGCCATTAAAACAGGTGAGAATGTGTCAGGCTGATTGTGCCATTACATTAAAACAGTAATAATCCCGTCATGCTCCATCACAGCATTATCTGATTTCATACCAGGAATCAACACGTTCTCTGGGAACTGCAGCGACTTTGGTGAGTCAAAACAACTCGGATCTACTTGTACAACCATGATACTGTGAATAAGGAGAGAATGCAATGATTCATTTCAACTGAATACAGTCCAAAGAAAACATATTTAAAGTTCAAGCTGAAAAACTTTTTTTTGGAGGGGGGATATACACTCTGTTTTCGCCTGTGTCCGATTGTTTGTTTGTTTGTTGGTTGGTGAACAAATCCCTTGTGATTACACAAAAAACTACTGAACAGGATTTCCATGAAACTTGGACAAAGGATGGGTCTCAGCCCAGAATAGAGCCCATAAACTTTTAGAGCATATCCAGGACTTTTTTCTCACTCAGCTTTAACATTGTGGAACAAACAAGGAAAATCCCCTTATTTCTCAGGAAATAACGGCTAAAAACAGGTGGCTGGTATCTATGAGTGAGTACAAATTGACACGGATTCAAAGAAAAATCTGTATGTAGCGTATTGAAATGTGTTTTGTTTGATATTGGATTAGGCTTGATTGAATTTAAGGGGGCCATGGCGGAGGTACCGAGTGCCGCTCTAGAGGTGCAACAGTTCTCCAACGTGCTAGGTATCAAGATTGTTAACTTTATCAATCGAGTCCAAACTAACTCAAGAATACCAAGAACAGTTGTTAAATCAGAGCATCAGGTAGTGAACGCTCTTGCGTCACTGTTACACAGCTTAAGCAAAGCCTTGTGTGTATTTGTTCAAGCCATTTTTCCTCTTTAGTAGATGATGCCTCGTTCCCAGAAACAGCCATCATCTGAGACCAACAGAGTTGAAACAATACAGCTGTGAGCACAATTTCTCCAGTTGAATCCCAAATGGGAATTTTGACCATTAAAAGGCCGTCAGAGGCCAGGAATTGTTATGAGAAGTCTAACAGTGTGGACCTCTGCCCAACGAGGCAGAACGCACATGTACAACACACATAATCATCCGTCTTCAACAAGCGCAACGCAACAAATGTGTCACGTTTCACTGTAATCCATCTCTTTATAAAGACAACTGTAATAGCCAGCCTCCACATGCTGCAAAGCTTGAGCAGCATGAGTACAATTCAAGACATTCTGCTCCTTGGAAGCATAATCTCTTCATTTTTCCTGGAAGAGGTTGAGATTCATTAACAGTAGCATCAGTCAGCGGTGAGTAAGAAGACAGCTGAGTGTAGCACGACTGTGTTGTTGTGCTAATACAACAGGTGGAGTCTCGGGCGATTCCCGTGCATTCAGACAGAAGGCACCCAAAGTTTAACTTCTGACCCGACCGTTAGCTGAGTGTGGGCTTTTAATTTGACCATTTACGGCATGTCATGTAACTTTGCTAAAGCAGGACGTACCTCTTATTAATGGTCTTCTCCTCCTTTTGGTATGGCTTTACGAACCACTTGCCGATGCGGACAAAGCTGCGGTTCATGAGGCAGCGCTCCAGCAGGTTGTGGATGGCCTTGAACAGGAGCGTCCGACACTCGTAGGACAGGCCGCTCTCCCACTCGCCATCCTCCTCACCTGGAAACAAGGCGGACATGTTAAACCAGATGCTTTCAACAAACAACCCTGATACTTGTATGCCTACTGTGTTCGACACATATACAGTACAGTCAAAAAGTCTGAGACCACTAGTTACATTTTTGGGATTTAAAACTATTTTTTCATTACAAATGATAATATCAGCTTAACAACGTAAGAGAAAAGTTGAATATTTGACAATGTATTTCAGAATATCTTGGTATTTGGTATGTGCACTTTTTGCTTTAATGACAGCATGTACTTGAGCCAGCATGGACTCCACAAGTTTATCCAGGCATGATATGACAAACTTGTGGAGCTCGAAATGAAAAAAAAAAAAAAAAAGTATTTCAAAAATATTTTGTCCAGTGGTCTCAGACTTTTTGACCCTACTGTAGGGAGTTCATCCATTATTAGTTATCAAGCAATAACAAGATGCAAAAAGTCCCTGAACTGTTAAGATTAACAGAAAATTAACAACCAAAGTGAAACACTGTGATCAGTCCTGAATCGCACTCGCGATTATTAAAAGGCATACTTCGCAGGATTGCCGGCCACTGATTGTAAACACAGGCGCAGCAAGCGATTCTGGAAGAAGGTGGTTGATTCTTGAGTCTCATCAAACAACGGTTTGGTTTACAAACACTGGTAGTTAATGACCCGTGAGTGAGACTCAACAATCAACCATGTTCCTCCAGAATGATGGACATCAAAAAACATCCTGAGCACAGCGAAATACTAACAAAACAAGAAAATACAGGACGAGGGAAGGGCCTCTGCAGATCCAGACACCACAACACACTTGTGTTTGAGTCTACACATTTTTTCTTCAGGAAAATCCTGCCTAGTATACCTTCAACAAAGCTCGAATGAACCCTTCCTCCAAAGTCAGGACTTTTCCAGGTGACTGTGATGCACAACAGCTTGTTCTTACGCTGCCATACAAGTCTGTACCTCGGTGGCCGTGAGCCAACAGATTCCACGAGGCTTTAGAGACTTTAAAAGACCCGTTAGCCACAAATCGGTCGGTCTATCATAACTTATTATCATCAGACTTTGTATCATTAAAACTGCATTAGAACTCTTTGCTGCAGTTAAAATGGCTGGCATCGGCATCTAACATCAAACGTGTTTAAACATGAACAGAGTTTCCACAAATGGACCGATTTTGCCTGCAACCCTCTGTCAGCGCAGCAGGTCTAGAAAGTAATAAGAGCAACGATTACAGTCTTTTTCATCTGACTTCAACACCTAGAGCACTGAACCTCCTGTTCAGACTGTACAGAGTGCACACGAACAGTGTTGTTATTTATACTGGGTAATAAAGTGTATTTTAGTTTAACCTGCTGTGATATTGTGAGAATTCAAATGTGTCGTGTTGAGCCTGCGGAAAACGTGTCAATGTTCGAGGTGATGTCGAGCGCACTTACTCGAGAGTTCATTGTGGATGAGCTCGGCAAAACTGGGGTCGTCCCCCCACCAGAAAAGCCAGAGCTCTCTGCGACCCGGGGTGTGGTGCCTTCTCCACACACTCAGCACATCTGCCGCCAGGCATCGGCTGAAACTACACAGGATAGGGTCCTCCTCAGTCACAGGGAATAGGATGGGCGAGGAGGTGGGTCCTTGCCACACAAAACGCCGCCATTTAATTCCAGTCAAATCGGCCTGAAGAGGAGGAGAAAAACAATACGAGAATTAATCATCGATCAGCGGTCATCTGTTACTGACTGCGGGACTCAGTGGTTGAGGGGCTTTCTTCCTCTGCACATAAAGTAGTGTGCGTCCAGTCATACAGAGAATAACTTTCAATAAGAGAAAGTTGACATCTGAGATGTGCTGACATGTTGGAAAGTTTTTGCAGCACTTTGTTGTACATGTGACACCACAATCATGCCTGAAAATAACTGTCATGCAGTCATTTACTCACCAGTCATTAACAACTAGTGACGCACCACTGCAACTCAGTCTAAACACAGAGTAGTTGGCAGAATTTTAAACAGACACTATTAGACTTATCTTGCAATTTGTTTATCTTTTTATATTGCAGTGTCACTTTAATCGAAGTAAAACAGGATGTTTGTGACATGTTTCCAGTAATTCCCCTGTTAGCCTGACCTGTTACCATCCTGTAACTAACGTTAATGCTAGCAGGGTATTTCTGTCACCAAAGCAGTGTAAACACACAATTACACCATATTCGTGAGAAACCCTTCAATAAAATAAACCTGCAGCGTGTGTTGTCTCTGTTATGAAAGTTAGCTAACGTTAGATAACGATGTGCAAGTTGCAGGCCCGATGCCTTCACGCCAGTCTGCAACTGACGTTACAAAGCTTGTTGCCTGATTAGCCAAAATGGCTTTCTGGCCTCTCAGTATCAAAGCTAACGCTAGCTAGCGCAGAGAGCACAGAGACTTACCAGGCAGAAGAGGTTGGAGTGGCAATCCTCCAAACTGGCCCCGTTTGGTACAAAGCACGAACTCATCCTTTCACTGCGTGGTTGTAACGTTAAAGTCCATTGTCTCAATCACCATCGGGGGCAATAGCTGATCTTCTTAACTCGCTGGCGAAGCGATGTTCAGTTGTAATTATCCCGTTAAAGCGCTGACCAACTTGCTAGCTACCGCTAGCCACCACCGCTAGTCAACCAGACAACTTCTAACCGGCGCTAGCCGCCGCTAGCCCGGTAGCTAAGCTAACGTTAGACAGGCAGCCAGATAGCGTCAACTGTAAGCTTCTAGCTATTCGATTCATCAATCCTATTTGAAATGTATTGTCTGATCTGGTTAGCCGCAAGCTTGCTGCTACATTACCTCAACGTCTAATAGTCAACGTTAACATGACCTGGACTAACGCTGAATCAAACAGCAGAAAAGTTGGATGCGCAATAAAAAACAAATCCGAGCTTGAAAACTAAAAAAAAAAACTTCACCCCAAAAGCTTAGTCCCTGGTGTGCTAATGCTAATGCCAGCTAGCTGATCTGAAACAATTTCAAAGCAAAGGAACTCTCCCCTCCCCCTGATCTCTCCTAGCCTGCTAGCACAAAAGCTAACATACCAGAGCTCCAACCAACGCTAGCTTGCTAGCTAAATAAAACAATTAGCTACACCGCCCTCCTTTCCGCTAAAACCATCACAGCGCTCCGTCATAGTAAAACTACTCTCAAAACGGACGAAATGCCAAATCGGCGAGGCTACTCATCGGCTACTTTTCCTCTGCCTGATCCATGGGTCCTGCAGATTTCCATTATTTCAGTTCATGGATTGAATTCTTTAATGGCGGCCAGGAGGACAACTCTGCCTCTCAACTCCTATTGGCCAATTTGTGGTAATGGGGGCGTCATCCGTCTTCAAGTAGCTCCATGACTTCACAGTTTACAAGATGAGAGCTCCGGTGCATCTGTCACACAGCCAGTGGTCACTCCTTCACTGGTGCCTGTTACTTAAACGTGTTTTCTCTGTGCAACATCTAACACTTATTAGAAAATTATTATACTTTTATTATTTATTTGGATTTGTATTTTTTTTGTTGCATCGTTAATATAAATAAAAACCAGATTGTGTTGTCCCGTCGGCGCTTTTTGTGCACTTACACTGCAGATATGAAGTTATCTAGGTCAACCTGTGCAGACAAAGATGATCCCAGTGCGTGTTTATGGGGTTAATATGTTGATCCTGTCTCTCAGGTGCAATGTGCATGAGCAACTTTTCTCCTTTTGTGCACAAAAACAACAAAAAACAACAACAAATAAACCAGCTTTTCTATACTAAATAACACAAAGTGTTGCAATGTTGTGCTGCTTTATTTTTTAATTACAGCATATATCTGAGGACGCACACTGTCATACCCACAGAGAGCCACAGGGCGGAGACTTCGCTCCTCTCTGGTCCCTCCCAGACAGGCGGAGCGTCAGATGCGTCGACAAAATGTCAACAACATGCCGGAGTGTTCCTCAGAAACAGAAACCGAAGAGGGAAGGAGTGACAGACAACAAAGGGATCGAGGCAACACGTCATCCCACAACGTCGTGTCTTTAATATCTCAGCTGGCTGATGATAATTTAACACTTGTGCGGGTAGGAGTCTGATTGTGTGGCTGCTGATGCATGAATGTGCATTATGGATCAGTGCATCTACAGTGTTGTGTTGGTTTATAAGAAGGTGTCATAAATGTGGACTTCCCTTTGTGCCATATGGTGTCAAGTAAACATCCTGTCAGGCCTCACCAGTTGTCCCCCCCCTGCCCTCAGTGGGGTTTCATGATGCCCCCCCTGTGTCACCATTACAGCTGTCAAAGTCTTCCTCAGTGGTGTCACTGCTGGGCTGGTGATGGTATAACTGGGTCTTCCTGTCTGTCAGCTCTTAACTCCTTCTTGTCTCTCACACAGAACATAAGCACCGGGCTGGCAGTGGTTGGTGTTGTTGTGATAGCCAGGAGTATCAGACTGGTAAGACACACACACGTTGTTTTTTGGATTTTAAAGGAACAGTTTAGTCGAGGTTGAAAATTGAGTTGTGTTGATGGAGAGTCGGGGGGGAAGTTTTCCCACAAAACCTTTTTGGAGATTCACAGCAAAACTGTTGCAGAGTTCCTCCGAACAGCTGAAGTAGATGGGGACTTGTTTTAAAATGTAAACAAGAGAAACAAACATGAAATGTCTCCATACAGCTCGTCCGGGCTAATCCAAGCTGCAGGGAGGCCAGAGATCTCACATTGATTTGAAAAATGACCCTTGTAAGCCGCAAATCCTCACTGCAGCTGCTAAGCTAAACGTGTTAGCATGCACCCTGTCTGACAACGTCTTTTCAAATCAATTTGAGATCTTTGGGAACTTCGCTGAGCTGTGTGGAGCCATTTTATGTTTTTCTTTTCAGTTGTTATTTAAAGTTTTAAAACAAGTCCCCATCTACTTGCGTTGTCCAGGAGGATGCTTCAGCACTGTTCTGCTGTGAAGCTCCAGAAATGCTTTGTGGAAACGTCCACCGACTTTCTATCACTGAGGTAATGACTGCATTTTAAGTTTCAGGTGAACTTATCCTTTAAGTTAAAGTACGAATACCATGATCGTAAAAATACTCCATTACTAGTAAAAGTACTGACTTCACAATAGGGCTGCGACATTTAATCCACTGTTCATCAACTATTAAATTAACTATTTTGATAGTTAATTCAAGGCAGAAAAGTCAAAACTCTCTGATTCCAGCTTCATAAACGTGAGTTTGCGGACAAAGTGAGACATTTAATAAACTTTTCTTTTAAATCCTCATGAAGCCTCCTCTGACTCTGCATCCAACACAGATCATGTCTGTGGTTCAAACAGTTTTCTAATCCAAGAAATTTCTCATTAGTAATGATTAATCTGTAGTTTGTTGTTAAGCCAGCCGACTATCACTTAAAGAAACTGCTTAAAATGTGTGTCCCTACTTGTAATTCATTAATGTGGGCCCGATGTGAGATATTTTGTATATAGCTGGATAGAAAAGTAGTTTGGTACTGCATCATGTAATTGTTTTTATAAGCAAAAAGTAACTAGCAACTTGAGTCAAATAAATGTAGTGGAATAAAAAGTGCAATGGAACAAAGTACAACAAAATGGAAATGTTCAAGTAAATTACAAGTACGTGAAAATTGTGCTTTCCATCACTGTTAATACTCCTTAAAGTGGAAACTACATGGATTATTCTCAGCTGTCTCGTTCCTCCTCAGATCACCAGATTTCAGGCCGCTTCAGAGATCCCTGCTCGTTTCATTGAGAGGAACGTCAGCCTCCGTGGGAAAGTTCACTCGGTCACAGAGAGAGGAGTCCAGGTGGAACATGTCCCGATTTACCTGCCGCTCGTCTCTCCGTTACTTTCAAAATGCAGAGGTGAAGCTCGGGTGTCCTTTGACTGAGAGCATGAAGGCGTGCACACACACAAACAGAGAAAATGATGAAATCAGCTTTTATGCCTCCCGACACAACAATAACCTGCCGGGAGTCTGAATCTTGTTACACCAAAAGTGTCATTGTGACATTTTTACTTTGTATCGTCAGACTCTGTTGCATTTGATTACCTTTCCCTGAGTGAGAGTGACGGGTAAGCTTGTTAGCTGTGATATCAAATCAGCCTCTTCACTGAGCACTGAAATCAAGCAGCTTATGCTTCATATAGATGCTCCTTCAGCAGCTTCACTGTGAAGGACTCGCATGTGCAGCAGTTTCAAATATTACCTTCGTCCCACTCGACCTCCGACATTTTAAAGCTGGTTAGACTGGTCGTTTGGTTTGTCATTGCAGCTGGCATCAAACGTCTGGTCAAATTTATAGTCTTTTATGGTAATATAGGTCCTGATTTAAAGGGACAGTTCACCCCAAAATCAAAAATCCATATTTTCCCTCTCCCCTGTAGCGCACTTTATCCATGTAGAAATTTTTGGTGTGAGTTGCTGAGTTTTGGAGATATCGACCGTAGAGATGTCTGACTTCTCTTAGATATAATGAAACTAGACGGCACTTGTGATGCTCAAAGCACCAAGAAATACATTTGAAAAACTCAACAGCAATGTCTCTTTCCAGAAGTCGTGACGTGGCTACTAACTACTAACCTTGTCGTTAGCAGTTTCATGTAGGAACTTTCTTTTTTTCCACAAAACTAGAACATATTGTGAGGCAGGTCTGACCAAATATCGCAGGTGAGACTGCAATTACAGGGTGAATCAGTGCTGAACCTACTCTCTGAAGTATGAGACGACGTAGATATGTTGGGTTTTTAATGTGTCTCCATGCACCCCAATACAGCTGTCACCACAATCTGGCTCTAAAGCGAGATTAAGTGACGCAATGACCCTTCTTTCTTTTTTAGCTTTCTTGGCACGCAGGAGGAAGCGTGCATCCACTCACGGACGAGAGACTTATGCTCATAACAGCGCTGGATGTGAACGTGAATGTTCGCTAAGTTAGCTAGCCTCTTGTCCATCAGTAGATGCAGCTCCCTTGTGTGGAGGAATTTAGTTCATGAAACTGTTCACAACAAGGTCTGTGGATTATCTTGAATAACCGCGTCATGATTTCTGGAAAGAGACACTGCTGTTGAGTTTTAAGGCGGTTTGTTTTTCCTGATAAGGCTGATATTTCAAAAACTTGGCAACTCATACCAAACAAATTTAGATGGATAACAAGCCCTACAGATCAGAGGAAAATATGTATTTTTTAATCGGGGGTGAAATGTTCCTTTAAACTAAATATTTGCTAACTTAAGACAATTTTAATGTGGGTAAAGTTCCTGTACAGCTGCTCGTGTTAAGCTGGATCTTTTTTTTTTCCCTACCCAGGTGTGCTCACGTCCCCGATGCTGGTGCATCTTGCAGGGGTGGAGTTGACTCCAGAGGGCAGGGTCTGGCTACAGAAGAACCTGACTCCTGCCCAAACAGTCTGGCTTAAACTTATCAGCAGAGAGGACGACACACTGCACTGTCTGGTGTCTCAAAGCAGGGTGAGGCATTTCTCACATATTAATATATTTGTCAGAATTGTCCACTAACTGTAATAGGACTGATATGCCATGAATCATTCCCTTTGTCTTCCCTCGTGTCTCCAGCAGGGGTCCATGTGGAGCTACTGTATAAACGAAGAAGTCCTCAGACTGGGTCTGGCTCGCACTGCGCCTGTTGTCGGAGTCCTGCCCGACTCTCGCCTCTACTGGCGTCTCCACAAACGGCTGCACAGGGCAGAGGTCAGGGCTGAGAGGAAGGGGCGGGGACTGTGGAAGGAGGACAGCCTATGGGAGAGGGCCTCCAAGGCTGCGAGGGACAGCGCTCTATTCAGACTGATGAGGAGGATCTTTAAGAGGACGTGATGCACTAAGTGACTGACTGCTCCGGGACAGAGCTCTGAAATGTGACAGCACACAGTTTTATTTATACGGTGCACCTGTTGTTGCCACATGATTTTGTGACACATTTAAAAGGAGTTTAAAAGTCACTTATCTGTCATGTGTGATGAAAATAGTTAAATTTCCCCGTTATTACATAAAAACATTCTTTAATTTCTACTTAACATTCCTTGTCGCACCTGTTGCAAAGCCTCATGGTTAATTTTGACTGTTTCTCACTGTCTTTAGAAGTTTGAAATGATTAAAAAGCTTGTTAAAGACTCTCTGATACTAATCCCCCGGCTTTCACTTACCCCGCTAAACCACAGCTAAAACCCAGCCTCCTCTGTCAGTGTGTGTGTGTGTGTGTGTGGGACACCCCACTGAACACAAGACGGGGGCGGGGTATGTTAATGGTTTTCATAATGGAGAGGGGGGGTCCACTTGTCCCTCCCTGAGATCACTGTTGCTATAGAAACACCAAATGTGAAATACAAAGCGAAGCAAAGGGTAAACTCTATATTGGCCGCCCTCAAACCCCATGGGAGCCTTACATGTTGTGTGTATGTGTGGGGGTCTTTAAGTGCCCGTAAAGAGGGCCCTTTTAGCTGTAACGTGACCACGACATTCGAGTATTTAAGCACTGAAGCGGAAGAGAAGAGACCGGGCCTGTAAACTGGCTTTGATTTGTGGCATCGTTGTAGAAATTAATGAAAACAGACGCATAAATTAAGATTTTTATCAGTTTGTGTTCCGATGAGTGCACATCAACCCCTGCTGAAGAGGAAGGATTATGCTCATGTGATTGTCATATTGTTTGCAGAGCAAGTCCACTGCCAAACTTACCCCACCCTCATCCAAGAAAGGCAAAGGAAGAAGAGGAGGAGGAGGAGGAGGAGGAGGAGGGCCTGCAAACGAGGCCAGCCTGTGATGTGTGTCCTGTGGGGTGCAGGGTGAGGGGGTCTCGGTGCGCCGAGAGGTAGCACTGAAGCACTCAATCCAATGGGCGCAAGGAGATTAGTGCTAAGGGGAGGAGGGTCACAGGGGTAGAAGGGGATTTTGGGTCCGAGCACAAAGGCAGGAGAGGAGGAGTCACGGTGGAAGGGAAAGGGAGTGGGGAGTGAAGGAGGCAGGGGGGGTTGATGAATCAGCTAGCCTCTCTTTTGTTGTGCAAATGTTACTAGCGACTGTTACGGCCCAACAGGCTCGTGATTGGTGGGCTGGTTTAAATTGTAAGGTGCATTTCAGTGCTGATGGCTGTTGCTGCCAGACTTTGAACTGTCACTGAGGGAGGAGTGGGAGGGAAACCACGGCAGAGGAGGGAGACACCGAGGGGGGAGGTGGAGTAAAGTGTCCAAAGGTGGAGATCACAGAGAAATGACATTTATACAAGAGATGTCTTTGTAATATTTAGTGTGGCTGCGACTTTTGTCTCAACTTTGAATTTCTTCGAGTACAATTTATGATACATTTTTGAGTGGAGACCTAAGGACAGTATACTGGACTATTAACACTTAAAATAAAGAAAAATTAGTTATTGTCATACTGGTAAATAACTGTAATAAGGACATCAGCTCATGGAGCTTTCATGTCAGTAAAATGTTGTAGGGCTACAGCTAACGATTATTTACATCGCCTATCAATCTAATGATTATTTTCTTGAATAATCGATTAATCATTCAGTCTATAAGTGTCAGAAAATGGTGAACATTTTCAATCAGTGTCTCCCAAAGCTCAATATGGCGTCTCGAATGTCTTGTTTTGTTGACCAGAAAATATTTGAAGGTGCAAAATGTAGAAATTTTAGTTCAAAATTATCAAAAATTATGAACAGAATGTGAAGTAAAATCAGTTTTGACATTATGCCAAAGTCGTCTGTGTGTGTGCTCCTGTGCTAACGGTGTAACCACCATCACTCACCCCGTAGGCTTTACTTTTTTTCTAGACAAATGACTCACACTGATTAATCTTTTATCCAACTACTGGCGATTAATATAATTGTCGACATTTGATGAATCATTTATCTGAGTTTCAAAGAGAGACTGAATGAGTGAACCATCTTTTTGTCTCTCTTCTGGAAACTCCAATCCAAACTCCAGTCCAGCTTTTCCCAGCTCCACCGGTCCCACAGCAGTAGTAGTCATTTGAAAAGGCACTGTGCTTGATGTAGTGGTGGGTGCTTGCCCACACCAGTGAAGTTACTGGGACAGTCTCCCTCCCTGTGACCACACTGCTGGGACTATCACTGACTCATATTGTCACATCTGTGCCCTGTGACATGGACGCTCAGCGCCTGAAGGACTACTGCTTTGCTGAAAGTGGCGAGACTTTGTGAGGAAGCTGACAACGTGGTTTTTTCAAAATCTGGGACTGAAGTGACAGAAGTAAGTGCGGCTGTGATGCTTGATGAAGGACTGACATTGTTTTATAGAAACACAGCATGACATCATATCCCACGTGGTGCATTTTACTAACTTAACTTCACTGTGTACTTTTCTCACACTGTTCGCTGTCACTTTAAATCCACTGTTGGTAGGATACTGTATACAGTATCCAAGCAGATGTGCACCTGTTAATCCTGTGTGCGCAAACGCATGCTCTGTTAAACAGAAAGTCATTTGAATCCTTATCTTTATTGCTCCACTTCAGGTAAGTGCAGGCAAACAAGCTCAAAACATTTATTTTAACTCTTCGATCTGTGACAGCCACAAAGTGCCTCAGCTCATGTGATCACTTTTGTATTTTTGTCATGTGCTTTACCTTGTTTGTCACCTTAATCAATCATTCACCTGTGTGAGTCACATGTATGAAGCATTTTCCGCTGTTTCACATTTTGCTGCTCCTTCCCATTGTGAGATCTGCAGCAGGGGCAGCCTAACAAAGGCCTTTATTGGACTCAGCCGGTAGCCATCCCAGAGAGAAAGAGAAGGGGCACTCCCCCGTCCGTGAGCAGAGTCCTTGGGGATTTTTTGATTTGATTTGAGTGGCTGAGTGTAGTCGGGCCCGCGTGTGAAAGACAAAGAGATTTAAAGAGACAGAGAGCTGCTGTGACACTCGCTGAAATGCATCCTAAAGAACACAGACATCTCTCCACCTCTCCATCTCCACCTCCATCTCTGCTCCTGTCTGATAATAAACCCTACAGCACATTGAAAACATCTCAAACAAGGAGTGTCTTTGTCAGGCAGAGCTGGCGAAGCTTATATGTAAATTGACACCGGCACACCGTCACTTTCAACGTGACGCCTTATTAATTGAAATTGATTTTTGCTTCCACCTGCTGACACAATAAACACTTCCTGGTAAGCGGTTGTAACACTGCTTAGCTCTTCCATCACATGCACTGTAGAGGCTGTGTGTGTGTGTGTGAAGGAATGCATGAGCCGTAAAGTGACTCCCTTGTTATTTTGTGACTTGCAGTATTGTGAACAGTGTATCAGCTTGCGGGTGTTGGGTTGTAGGAGTGGAAACATGACCCTTTGTGGGTGCTGTGATCCCTCATGAATAATTGAAGTTTCTTGGTGGAAAGGACAGCGGGTGAAAACTTTGGGGATTGAATGAACCCAACTGTGTGTGAATGTGTGTGTGTGTGTGAATGTAAAAGACGGAAATATAAAAGCTTTCCGACACAACTTTCAGGAAAACGAGATGTCACCGGCTCTGTGAGAGGCTGATAATGCAACCGCTCATATCATCTTACTGACACTGAAATGGGAACCTGTGTGTGTGTGTATGGGACTCTTGACAAGCAGAAAATGAAACAGTTCCCTTGTCAGTGAGGACAGTAAGCAGACAGTTTGAGTCCAAAGCACGAGAGTAAAAGTAAAGGATAGGAACAGGAGGGAGAGTCTCCTCTGGAAATAGATCTGAGGGGTTTGACTCATGACCTCACCCACCCCTCAATTCCACGGTAGAGCGAGACAACCTCACCACACACACGTTTTACCACACACACGTGTACACATGAAAGTTAAAATAAGATTGAGCTTTTAAAGAGGTCAAAACATGAGGAGCACCTGATATTCTGGCTCTGGAGACGTAGACTCTTCACCTATAATGGATAACTGTTTATAAATGGTTGAATCAAAAGCATCTTGTGGATTGAATCGATAATTTCGGGACGTAGTAGAAAATATTTTGACACTTCTTTGTCAGTGCATCAGTGCATCAGTTTGGACACTTCTGCAGAGGAGATTCCTCGGTTTGTTTTTACGACGCTTTGACGTTAGTGTCTGTTGACAAGCTCAGATAGCTGCCCCTCTGCAGCAACTCTGACCCCTCAGTAACCTCGCTGCCTCCAGGTTCGCCCCGTCTCCTTATCAGGTCAAAGGCTCACTGAGACATTTTTGTTGACGGGACCATTTAGATGTTACAACTTCCTCCTCCCTCCTCTCAGCCTGCATGTGAAAACGTGTTATAGCCTTTTAGATCGCAGGGCGGAAATCTTTAGCTGTTCAATGAATTAGCTGATAATCAGAAAATGAATCGGTAACAATTTTGCTGATTGCTGAACTGTTGTCCGAGCAAAATTCTCTTGTTTCAGCTTCTCAAATGTGTGGGTTTTAAGCTGTTGTCCAGACAAAACAAGCATTTTGAAGATGCTACGGTGAATGTCAAATTCTGATCAGTAATTGTCAGTAATCAATCGACCGAACAATAAAGCGATCAAGAAAATGATCTGAAAATGTATCAATAATGAAAATAATCAGTTAAATCAGTCAGTTATAGCCCTGAAGTTTTGAACGTGATGATATATCATCGATTACCTTTGGAGTATAAAAAATAGGATCGTAAAAACGTTATAGAAATGGCCAATATATTGATAACTAGGTTTCATAACTGTTAACATGAAACACTACTAGTCTAACTCCCTCCCTGTGAGTTATTGATAAGAAAGGCAATGTTTGGCCATCTGTAACCCTTAATGTGCAAACACGCACACACCCACAACACAAACACGCGAAACAGAAACGTTATTTTATGGAAAACATTTCAGCAGCGACAGCGTTCGTACGTGATTTAATGACTGTAAATTCACATGATTTACATCCATTCCCCCCGATACTTGTGTCACTGAGTGAAGGAGCACTCAGGTCGTACCGTGAAACCATCTGTCTAGCCATCAGCATACCAAGACTGTTTACCCTCTGCTCTGATAACAACATAACAAGCAATTACAAGCTACTCAGCAAGGTGGTTAAACAGGCTGAACGCCATCAGGGTCCTCATCCCAGCTGACCTGTAGTGAAGGGAGGTATACAAGGCGTAACATAACTGTGGTGGATATACTGCCAACTTGTGCTTTGTAAACAGTTTATTATCACTGAGACAGTTGCAGATTATTGTAAACATGATTAATAATCACTCAGCATTCATGGCAGCTGGTCGCATGAAATAGAGCAACCATTGTTTGTGTCATTAATCATGTCTGTATCGAGTGCTCTTTGGCATGTGTCTATATGGGCTGACAGATGCTGCTCTCTCTGTGACATACATAATGTAGGTGCACATATGAAGAGTGAATTGTGCCATTTAAAGGAGAGTTATGGATCATTACGTGTGGCCGTAATTCCTCGCAGTTATGATAACATAACGCTGATCGAGGAGACGTCACAACAATGAAGTCCGACTGGACTAAAAGAGAATGAGCAGTCAGGGAGATTGACAAACTGCCAACAGTTCAGCAGATTGGCAGCTAGGCAGTTGAGGTTGAAGCAGGAGGTTGAATGATGCCTTAAAATAGATATAATATAGTGATTTTTGATAAATTATAGGTTATTTGTTGAGCTGTCACTGAAGTGGCATCTCTCTGTGCTGGACATCTCATACACACCATCATTAACAAATGGTAAATTTAAAGGTAATTCAACTTTAGTGAACTGTTTAATAAATGGTTTATAAACCGTTGGTTTACAGTGAAATAACTATAAACTATACATTTAATTAATGTTTTAGGTTATTATAAAGTGTCACCAGTGTGTGTTTAAGTTGAATCTTAGGGGTTTGCGTGGCTTTTTTAAGTGTGTACGTTCTGAAATCTAGTTATTACAATATCGACAAAAGTTTAAGTTTAGTCCTAAAGTTACGTCGATGATACAGTTCTGCATCTGTGACATGAACAGTTACACTAAAAGACATCATGTCTCCAGGTGGCTGGCTTGTTCTGGTTACATCTTAACCGAGCTGCAGATTCTGTTTCTGTTTGTTCTTTTATTGTTTCTCCTCAGCTGTCTTGCACATGAAGCCCCAAAAAATATGAGCACCATGTTTTAACCTTCTTGCAATTTGCAGGAAACAAAATCGCTTCGAATCATAAATGGTTTACGAGCTTGAAAAAAAAAATCAAGGCTTTGTATTTTGGCCTCAGGGCACCAAACACCTGCTCTCAAATGTTGCATTTGTAAGACACAAGTTACACCTATAGTTAAAGGGTGTGATAATACAAACGATTATTCAGCTTGATAAGAACTGAAATTTCCTTTACGTATTAGCATCGACTTCCAGTCTGTATAAAACAGGAATGTATTGCTCTTTGCCAGATAAAATGGGTGTTTTACATGTGGGGCAGACAGGAAGAGTGGAGGCACTAAAAAAATGCCTCATCCACATGTTTTAGATTGTATAACTCCTGTTTGATTTACTACAACAAAACTTTTAACTTGGGGGCATCCTCGACCTACTTCCTGCGAGGGCCTGAGATAGAGTGGCTCATCAGGCGGTGAAACATTTATTTTTAAGCTGCTTTCTGTAGCCTGAGAGACAGGAAAGAACAGACTGTATTCCCCAGAGGTTTGGGATGAGAAGGCTACTAGTGTTACATGCTGTCAGAGGAGGGGAAGCATCGTTTTACTGACTCACACAACGTGTACTGACACATGCTTGGATTGTACTGGGTTGGTTTATAGACCATGTGTTTTTTTCACTAACATGATTATTGAAAGAAGAGTTTGACATTTTGGCTAAGATGCATATTTACTTTATTCAACAGCAATATCATGTCTGAATAGTAAATATGAAGCTACAGTCAGTAGCCTCAGACATGTTAGCTTAGCTTAGCATAAAGACGGGAAACAGGGCGAAACAGCTAGCCTGGATCTGCCCAAAGGTAACAGATTGCACCTACCAGCACCTCTAAAGCTTGATAATTAACATGTTATGTTTAGATACTGGTTTTGACCTGGAGTTGTGGCAACTGCAATGGTTTACGCACTAAACATCCTCACGTGCATCTAAAGCTGATAGATCCGTAACGGGTAAAGCGGCATCGTGTCCAGGGGCTGTCGCCGGAGCGGTCGGATTTTTGTGGAAGGAGCATCCCTAGCATCTTTTATCTGACAACTGTTATCTGTTCCTCTTTCTCTAAGCATGGCCTCTCAAAAAATCTTTGCATTTTTAATTAAATCTCTAGGCTAGCTAGCTATTTGCCTCAATGATCTGTCACTGGCCGCCAACTGAATAGCGTGAAGGCAGCATGAAGCAAACTTTCATTACAAGTTACGTGAAGTCTGTATTAGTCTATTCTTTCGGATTAATTTCAGTAGCGTGAGTTTAATAGTGATATAATATTAGGATTTTGCAGCTAACTCATATTTCTAACAATTTTGCTGGTTAAGTCAGTTTTATAACTAGATGGCACAGACACAGGAATTCAGTAAAATCTCATTTTACTCTCTGCAAGAAAGAAATTTCTCAAAATGCCTAACTGTTTCTTTAGTTTGGGAATAGTCTGATAATCATAATTGGCTTTCTCTGGTGAGTACAAGCCCAGAATTTAAATATGTATTTTTTTGCTTGTTATATTTGTTACAGTATCCAGAAAGAACAAAAGACTAATAACAGAAATGGATGAGATTATAAATTCAGATCCACCAGTGATGTAGACAATATATCTATGATCATTTTTGCTGTGCAACTGTGCGCAGCATTTGTAAAGCTCACTAACTTGCACATTCTGGTAACCCGGTAAGCCGCGTGACTTCAGTGTTTACGGTGGATTCATATAATCTAGCTGCATCACGACCCGACATGCCATTAAAGCTGCTCAAACAATGTCTCCAGTCATGTACCTCCGTTCGCCTCCTATCTCTAATTTGGACTGTGTTATGAAAACAAACAGTCATTTCGAAACATTATTCTATAATTAAGCAGAGGGCCACAAGGGGCCGTGCTCTGCTGCGAGTTCAGAGCAGCTCAAAGAGAGGCGGCGCAGGCACAAGGTGAACGCAAAGTTTAAAGAAAAGCCCCAGACGATTTTGTGTGCTCAAACCATGAAGGGAAAAGGTTTTGTTTTATTGTGAAGCAGAAATTATGACAAAGTCAAAGCTGGATTTGGCACCAGAGAAAACTGATTATGGCATGAGCAGAAATATGTGCTGTGCTGCAAGCTGTGAGCCCGTCTTAAAGGTATTTTCTGCTTTTCTTTGTTGCTGTGTTTCACCATGTCTATTGGTAAGAGTGAAGCGTTTTGCCTCTGTTGTTTCTTTTTCTCTTTTTTTTTATTTCCTGGAAAGTTCACTTCCTGCAGCAGCGCTAACTTTTAGCCACCAGAGTACAGCTTAATATTTAATCGATAATAATAAAATATTACTGATGTTAAAAAGGTTGTTCTTGCATCATTTAAAGGAACATATATTAAACATTGCTTATCTGATCCAGAGTAACAGAGCAGACGTTTTTTTCTTTGCACACACTGACATGGGAGCCATGTTAACAGAGCGAGTGGGTCTCTGTCCGTGTGGTCTGTCATAAACACCACAGACATTACAGACTTCTGTCTCTCGTCGCGGGGTGGTGGCAGGGTCACAGGAAAGTACTTCCACCTCAAAGATGCTTGACCCATGAGACCAGACAGTCACCTCTCCTCAGGTTAGCCGGCACCAGGCGCCAATAACTGTCCAAGAGGCTCAGAGCCGCTCCAGATCTATACTTGCCCTGTGTGTCTGTGTGTGTGTGTGTGTGTGTGTGTGTGTGTGGAGTGGGAAGCAATAAATCACAGCAAGACAGATGAGCAACAGGTGGGGAAACACTAAGCGGTGAGACTGGCAGCAGGAGAGGTAGGGATGAAAAGTGATCAGGAGGAAGTGGTGGAAAATCGGGAATCCGGGAATAATGGCGAGGAGAAAGAGAGGGAAGAAAAATGGGAACACATGGAGCGATGTGGAAATTCAAAGGGGACAAAAAGGTGGAGGAGAGATGTTTGGACGGATGGGACCTGGTAGAGACGTAGAGAAACCCAAACCCAGGATATGTCTCATTTATCTTTTCAAAGACAGTTTCTCTTGAATCCTTGTACATCACAGTATAGTAAGAAGTGAGATTCTGTCACTGTCATTGTATTCAGTTACATGTTTTTCAAACATAACCTCACCACATACTATCCCAGCAGGAAGGGATTTTATGCTGCCACTGCCACAAGATGACCTTTCAAAGTAAAACTGCATAGACCACTGATTCAGAGATTTGCCTTGTATTACAGAATACATTTAAATGCAGATTAATGTCTGCCGTAGAGACACTATATATGTAACAGCAGGAGGGGCAGGTTTGTTGTAATTCTACCCGTGACTTTTGCTTACGTAACTCTGAAACTTTGTCTTCCAAGTTGCATAATTTGTCTTCTTTGCATATAATTGGAAAAGGAAGTTGTCTATAATTGTTATGACAATTGCATTTTCTTTAGATTCGGACGAAATTAAAGCTGTTCCTGCAGGGGTTTTCATCACTAACACATTTAACATCCAGATTTGAGGAAATACGACCAGAAAATCCACAATTTCTGAAAATTTTACTTGAAAGCGCTCTACGTTTTTGCCCTATCCTCTCATAATAACTCGTATCTCCTTTTCCAGGCAGGAGGCAGTTTGTCTTACTTCTTTCAAACTTTCAATCTTGTGCAGTTTGTCTTTGACATTTGTGATCAGTTCACAGCACAAGACATGAGATGCACTTATTATTTTTAATATATTACATTATGCATTTAATTAAATTCCTGCAAAATTCTTGGACCACACAGTTCAACTCTTTTCTCCTTCATAGGTCATCCAGCTGTTCGCCCTCCTGTCTCCCCCCTCCTCCCTCTCACCATGAGCTCCTGGGTGGTGAACAGGAAAGGAGAGCCTCAGTACCGCCGGCACTTCCTGACAGACAACAGCATCTTTCACGGTAAACATCAGAAACACACACACAGCAGAGCTGAATGCGATGTACAGTGTGTTCTCTCTGATGACTGTAAGTCACGGGAACAAACAGCAGAGGGAGACTCGTCTCCACTGTTGTGCCTCAGTGCAAAACAGGGTTTAAATTGCAGACAGCACAGCCAACGGTCAGTCCTGTGACATCAATAAAACCTTATTAATGTCTACTGGGACAGAAAAAAACCTGCTGCGAGCCTCTGAATCAGTGTGTGACATGAATAAAAACCTGTCCAGAGAACTTCATTCAGACTGGACTCACTTTAAGTGCAAGTAGCCGGCTGCAACACCTGACTTGCATTGCCCATGGACGACTCATACACATCTGTACACATGTTAGGATATGGTTGAGCCAATTATGTTGAAGCTGAAGACACAAAATTATATATTTTTATCATCCAGCATGAACAAGTGGGTGTTCGCTTAGTGTTTTCATGCATCAACTTGAGTGCCAGGGCACTTACATGCATACCTGTTAATGATGTTATTTTGTTATTGGATACATTTAAATAAGCCAGAGCGAATTGTGCATTTGTTCCTTTCCATCCTCCTCACAGCTGAAATGAAACCAGACACATAAAGGCATCAGTCTGATCATGATTTATGAGTTTCGAGGCGGTGAGCCTGACCGATCCGCCAGACAAATCAATGGCAAATCTCTGATCTCGCTCTGCCTCTGTGGCTCTCACACCGACTGCTAAAGCCTCAACCTGACTTACTAGAGCCAGCGTCCACATCCCACCACCTGCAGACAGCGTGTTACATACAGTACCAGTGTGTACTCTGCTTCTCAGCGAACCGTAGTAGGAAGTCAGGCCTGTCTGCTGTGGATGATGGATTGACCTGGTTGACTTGATTGATCTGTTTCCCCTTCTGTCATGCTCACAAATATGGATATTATCTCATTTAAGTGAATCTCATCCATCTGTCTTGCTTTGTAAATATACTTCTTCAAGCCAAAGTTGACTTTTCCAGAATCTGTGCTTAATTAATGTTGTTGAACTGAAAATCAATACCCTACTGAGCATGAAATGAGAATACTTTCTCATTAAAAAAATCACACCACCTTTCTGACCCAATCCCAATCAATTTATTACACGATAGCATGCTCGGATGCTAATCTACAGCCTTTAAAGGACAACTCCACCCAAAAATGGAAATTAAGTCGTTATTAACTCACCCTGATGCCAGTGGAAATTCAGGTGAAATTTCGTAGTCCACAACATTTCTGGAGCTTCACAGCAAAACAACGTTGCAGCGTTAGATGGGGACTAACAGGAAAGATAAAATGGCTCCATGCAGCTCATCCGACGTAATCCAAGTCTCCGGAAGCCCCGAGATTGTGTGTAGAGGGTGTGAAGAACATATTTTCCAAATCATTTTTGGGATCTCAGGGCTTATGAAAACTTGGATAACGCTGGATGAGCTGTATGGAGCCATTTTATGTGTTTTTTCTGTATTTTATTACGTTTTAAAACAAGTCCCCATCTACTTCAGTTGTTTAGGAGAATGCTGCCGCAACGATGTTTTGCTGTGAAGCTCCAGAAATGTTTTGTTGTCTCCAAAACTTCACCTGACTTTCCATCGACATGAGGGTGCGCACGTAATGACTGAATTTTCATTTCTTTGGTTGAACGTTGAGCTCTTCAGAGAATCAGAACAGATTGTCTGGGAGTAAATCGTCTGCTGTCTCCTTCACCAGACTTCAGATCCGGTTGATCTCTTGTCTGTGTTCATTCCTTCACGTCGCTGACAGTTTGTCCTTTCTCGTCAGTCAGAAAACGTACGCCTTTCCGTTTGTTTTTCCCAAGACTTTGCTTCACTACTCCCAGTTGCTTCCAGTCGTTTGTGAACGACAGAGCGGCTGATGGTTTTTGTTTGGCCGTGGTACATAAATCAGTGTGAGAGAGTGGAGGTTTGCAGAGAGGGTGGAGGCTGTCTGTGATCAGGCAGGTGTGGACGAGGAGAGATTTACACACAAATCAAAGTGAGCAATCACTGGAGAGTCTCAGACAGACGGCACTGAACCGAGGGGGACACCGGTATCCAGACAGTCTTTTTTTGCTCCTCCAGACAGCACTAATCGATTTGGGCGACCCTCTGTCTCTGAACAGTCTGAACTGTCTCTCTCTGTGTGTGTGTGTGTATGTGTGTGTCACTCTGTGTGTAGGTGTGTGTGCGCTTGGTCACTCAATAATTGTCTCCTGCAATCCTAAATTAAAAGGCTTTAATGTGGACCAATGAACAGACTAATGTGGGAGCTGCAGATTGACCAACATTTCATTAGAGAATTGACACACACACACACACACACACACACACACACACACACACACACACAGGCACTTTAAAAGCTAAAAACCTGTCCATTAATTAATGTTTACACACAACCTGCTGCTCTCACAGTCTCTTTCCTCTCTGTGGGGCTCACTGCAGAGCATCCCTCACATTTCCTGAAGTGTGTTTCCTGCTGTGTCTCTGAGGAAGCATCGCTACCTAAACTGACGCACACACACAGAGAGCGTAAAGTGGGTCATGGCGCTGGCATCCCCTGCGCACTGGTGACTCCTTTTCACCCAAGGATATCCACCGAGGAGTAGCTGACCAAAAACAAACAAACAAACTAACTAACAAACAAAAAAACGGATGTGGCACGACTTCAGCTCGGTGGAGGGAATCCAAACTTGTCGCCAAACAGCTGAAACGTCCAAATGACCAACTCTCGCTGCTCTGTGCGCTCTCACCCACTCTAGCAGTCTAAAGCTCTTGCTTATTAACAAACCACTCTCAGCCTCCAGTCAACTGAGCGTGTAAGAAATCGGCTTATGTTTTTTTTTTTTTTCTTTGCCTCTGCGTTGCGCGGAGAGGAAGGAGAGGATGTGCGCGCAGTGGATGTGATGGTTAGTGAATCCACGCCGCAGATCACAGTGGGAATCAGAGGGCTGAGGAGCAGTTTGTTTCAGGATGGAGAAATGGACTAATCAGGCATGTTTTGATGGCTTTTCAACTCGCTACAACCGGGAGATGAAAATGATGTCCAAAACGCACGGAGGGAGCTGCTGAGAGCGACAACTCCGGTCCTCAATGGCAGAACTTGAAGTTTGCAGGAATCTCAGTTTGGAGAAGGGTGAGTGATGGCTTTCGAGCTTTTTCTCGTTCGGGTGTTTCATGTTTGAGTCCCTCATGGAGAGGAGGAATACCCGTGTGTGTGTGTGTGTGTGTGTGTGTGTGTGTGTGTGTGTGTGGTGCACGCACTCCTTTGGATTTCCTCTAGTCTTCACTGCGAGCGAGGCTGAAGCCCCATGCGTAATTTCTCCATTGCGCTTGTTGTTGTGGAGGAATTGCATCACCCACGCTGCTTCAAACACTCGGAGTCTTAATTGAGGATTGTCATTCGCTGTGCGTTAATTCAAAACGTCAGAATCAATTACTTGAGTTGATTTATTCTCCCATGAATTCATAAGCTGCTGTCAGATTTTTTGAGAGCTTTCGATGAAGAGGAGCAGTGGAGCAGCGGGAAACTGTCCCTGGTGCTGAAAATGCCCCTTTGTGCCTGTCACTAGGGGGCAGAAAAGCCTCTTAATGTGTCACTTTTGACAAGACTTGATCTGTCCACATAGGTGTGGATGTGCCACATTCTTAACAATCCTGAATCCCTGAGATGTTTATGCGTTGGGTCAGTGAGAAGATGCCTGAGACGCTGACAGACCACTTGGATTGGGCTGTCAGCAGAAACAGGAGTCCCTTGAAACCCAGAGAGGGCATGTTAGCACCACACAAGCTTTGATGGCAAATTGAATCCCCAGCAGTCCCTGGGCTGTTAGAGCATCCCCCTTTTGCTCTCATCTATACGCTGTCAAAAATATGGCGCACCCAAAGCCGGATGTGTCAGGCTGTCAGTGCTCACCCCTGCAGCGCCTCTCTTTCTTTATCTACGTGAGCGTTGGGTTGTGAGCGAGGCCCCTGCTTGCCTCAGTGCACAAGAGGGTTACCTCTTTATTCATTTTGCTGCTAAGAAGAGTTGCATGGCACCACGAGCTCTTGCTGGGTAGAAAAAGGAGAGAAGATTATTGAGGGAGGAAGGTTTTGAGGAGCGTGTATGGCTGCTAATCTTCACCACATGGAGGAAATGTCTTTTCCATGTAAAATGTGTTTTTCCTCATGTGTCTCTCCTGTACTGATGATGATGAATCTCAGCATGCTCGCTCCCCTCGCCCTTTTTGTCTCTGCCTCTTCCTTTCTGTCCCTCCAGGGCAGAGAAACAGCTAACAGACACCAGGGGAGGGAACAGGCTTTCATCCTTTCAGCTGTTCCTTTTTTTTCCCATTTCTTGTTGTTTTCAATCTTCTCTCGTCTTCGTAACACCTAATTGGTGTCAAGTGAAATGCATCTGTGAGTACTGAACAGTGCCACGTACAGAAGCTGGAATAAAAGATCTGACTGAGTAGTTTCATTTAAAAAGAAATTTCATCTCAAATTTAGGCACATTTCTCAAAGGAAGTTGAAACGAGCCTATTTTTGGTATCGATGCCAATACTCAGGTAATACCACAGACCAAAAATCTCAAAGGAACTTTATAAATGCTTCGACTGTGCCACAAAATACAATATCACAATTATTTTTTGACCAGATATTGCTGTTCCAAAAATATTGTATGGATGGATTTGGATGACCTTTGGAGACCATTTGTAAAAGTTGATTAAACGTTCACAGAGAGCCGAAGTCACGCCCCTTCTGGTGGATCCCATGGGAGCTTATTTCGGAAAAACTTTATATGATAGTGAATAGAGAAAGACAAAAAATCTTTCGATCCCGCTTGAATTATGTCATGGACTACACATGATGTTTGACAATTTAAAAGACAATTTTCCAAGTCAAGAAAGTCACAGTTTGTCGTCATTCAAGTGAAATATCATGTAGTTTTCTGTGAAACTGCTCAGTGAACTACATCGTCTCGCTCAACACCAACATGGCCGCCAACTCTGCACAGAAAAGGTACTAAAAAAGATGAGAATCACAATAAATCTGTCAATATTGACAACTGCAGTTATGTGAAAGGGTAGTTCATCAGTTCTGTGACCAGCTCTATATTCAAGTTGCGGGTTTTGGTCAGTGTTCAACGAGACGACGCCACTAACGCCACTGTTGGCTGTGTAGTCTTTATAATTACATAATTTCACAGTCTTATATTTATTAGTTTAATGACAAACTGTGACTTTATTGACTTGGAAAATTGTCTTTTAAATGGACAAACATCATATGTGTAGTTCATGGCACAATTCAGATGGGATCAAACAATTATTCGTCTCTCTCCATTCAGTACAAAGTTTTTTGAAAAAGGTCTCGTGAGGGAAACTGGAAGAGGCGTGACTGCAGCTCTCTATACTCAGGCTCCAAAATGACGATATGCTGTTATCTGCACATTATAGATGATAAAGGTGTCTAGAAAGCAATAATCAATGTAATTGCAGGGTCAGGGATCAAACCGGCAATCTTCTGATTGCTAGCCACAACAGCCACTATGCTGCCAGGGCGTGAAGCCTCGTATCTATTTCTTCAGCCTGCCCACTTTGCTCCACAAGTCATGGTCCGCAGTAGTAGACGCTGTAATGCTCTTATATTCCCGGTACGATGTCCTGGAAGCTTCTTGTTGGCAGCTCACAGTCTATATAGTGCAATATTTATGACATTTTAAAGGCGAATACGTAAGAGTTTTAGTTGCAAACATTAACCAAAATTGTCAGAAATGAAAGTTTTTGATATCATGACATCCATGTATTGTGTTGCAGAGATATCTCATGACATTAGCATGCTAACCAGCTAGCAACACCATCCCGGTATAATATAGATGAACTGCCCAGACTGAAACATTTCCAACAATACCCAGCTCTGCATCTCCTCTCCTTCTTTTCACCTGTTGTAACCAGTCGAGCAAAAACCTCTCCCATTTATTATTGTTCATAAATTAACTCCACATCCCTGATTTCCAGAGAGCCACTCACGTGCCTCTTTGTCTTTTCCACTTGATCCTAATTTGCATTTACATAGAATTTCACCGGTAATGAGTTTTTTCTTTTAAATCTCTCTTTGTGTTGACTTATCTGCTGCTGGCACGTCACATTTGCTCTTACATCAGTGTGAAGCATCAGCTCCATAAACCGACGGGGAATCTCATCGGTATGAAGCTGCGGCTGGACGGTTTGCAAATGGATTTAGAGTGCTCTATATATACCTGTGTCTGAGCAAGAAATAGAAAGCAAATCGCCCATAACTACTGGCTTTTTATTTCATTTGCTCTCTCAGCAGTTAATAAGCCACGAGGAAGCTCGGTCCACTTAGTCACACAGCTAACCCTTTTAAGCTTCTCCTGTGTCCCGAAACGGAGGACGGGGGGAAGGCAGTTACATTTCAGTTCAAACAGTCGAGATCAGACATTTAGCATAGCAGTCTGGCTCTGCTGCCAAAGATAATGTATCTCAATCTGTTCACAGTCATCCAGCCCGGCTCTGGGAGGAAGGAAGGAGAAGCTTGAACAGTGCAGCACAAGTCAACATCAATATATACAGAATGTGCACTTAAAACCCTCTCTCTCTCTCTCTCTCTCACACACACACACACACACACACGCACACACACACACACACACACACACACACACACACACGCACACACACACACACACACACGCTCTCTCACACACACCCACAAGCTTGAGTTCCCTCTTTGATGTCGGTGCTGAACTCCTCCACTCGGGGAGCCCCCTGTAGCATCGTCGGTGAATGCATTATCATGCTGCGGTTGTCTTGTGTTTATTTTTATTCCGGTGCTGCTCTACACTCTGCACCCCGGGGGGACCTGCGAACCCATTTGTAACATCGCCGACTCGAGCGCTGCCTTGGGCGCGCTTAATTAGGTGAAGAGAGCGACTGTGAGATAAGAGTGTGTGTTTTCCCCTCTTCTTACTCACTGTTTCCCGGTGTTTCCTGACCTTTTAAGTCGCTCATAAGAGGGAACGTCAAAAATATTTCTGACTTCCTCCGTGAAGGTTTTGTATAATTAGTGTGCTTTAAAAAGGTTTTTATATGTGGATTTCCCCCTCAAGGTGCCAATCGTTCAGATTCAGCAGTCTGCTGCAGGATGTGAAGCTCTGAAGCTGTAATAGTGAGCGAACACTGCTGGGTGTCACTAAGGAACTCATGTAGGTTTTCTTAATGTTCATTCATGTCACACGCAGAATATAAGTAGGAATTAGGAGGAAATCTAACACATAAAAATACAGAAACCCCCCCTGTAAACCAATTTTGAGGCTTTCCTAACCTGAAGCAACCTAAGGCCTGGATTAGGCTGCATTCACACGCAATCCTTTCATTCATATGAATGTGGGTAGAAGTTGCAAAAAGTTGACATGGAGTCAACTTCTGGAGAAACGCAACCCACGTCAAGCTGCAGTGGCCAATCGTGTCAGCAAATGATCAGACAGGAAGACACCCACAGGTAAAAGCACCCTCGCAGTTGTGTCCCCACTTGGTTCATTTGTGTACCCAGCTTTGGCGTCTGCATCTGGCCTGCGGACTATGTTGCAAAATGTTCTTGTTCTAGCGTTGGGACCACGACAGCTACGTGCAGTTACAACAAATTGGAGGAACGTCCACACAGAGCCAACACAAACACCCTATGATGGTGAAATTTACATCACGCAGACCCTCGTGCACTAGCGTACCTAGAAAGTATGACTTTAGGTAACTTTGTATAGTGTGCAACCAAAGGACTAAACACAATAGCTGAGGCTGACTGGAATGTTTTTACAGTTATTTAGGCGTAAACTGAAGTGTTGGACAAAATAAAATGTTGCTCAGATGATGCCGCTAAATGACAAATCGGCACGTCAAAGGTATTACAAGTAATATCTGGGAACCATGAACGTGTGCAAGGCTGTCACTTTGTGTTGAAAAGTGGTGTTTTTTAAAAATATTCTTAAAATAGTAATTAGGAGAGCATATGAGGAAAGAGTATATAATTATGGCAGGAAAATAATTGCATAATGGCGCATTAAAATTCATGTAATCTCATTTGTTAGGTAACATTTTAGCCCATTTCTCACTAATTATGCTTTTAGAAAGTGTTGGGAAAAAAATGGAAATTTCAAAAGCTGGTGGGAACATGGTGACACCTGTGTGGTGTGTACCAAATTTCACAGCAATTTATCCAATATTTGTTGAGATATTTCACTAAAAAACTAAAAATGTAACCTCATGGTGGCCCAAGAGGAAATCAGAGTCATTAGACAAAATCATCTGGGGAGCTTGAACTGGGCTCTGCACCAAATGTCACTGCAATGCATCCAATAGCAAAAAAAGATTTTTGAGTCTGGACTTAAGCGGAGGACCAGTGGACTGACAGACAGTGACCATCCTTCGATGCATGGCCGGTGCTGGTCACCAGGTCAAACACTTGATCTGCCGGGCATTAGGTAGTAGCAACAGTAAAGAGATGGCAGGAAATGAGACATAGAGAGCGATGCATAAAAGTCTTTGGCTGGATTCAAACCAGGGAGGTTGGGATTCGTGTTTTTAATCAGTCACACAGTCACACATCGTTAACATTTTCCTTACAGGAGGCCTCTTGTGGTTGTGTGAATGATGACTGCTGTCTCTCAAGAGCAAAGGCACAAGTAGTGTGATGTGGTTGAAGGACTCCGAAGCCTCTCGGGGGGGACGCTGGGTGGTTAAATGCACATCTCTTTTCACCCTTTGTTAATGTTTCTTTTATCCCTCATCTTGATCTTTCTATAACCTCTAAAGTTAACAGAGGTGCTGCATGAATCATTTTGATTCTTTTTGTACCGTTAGTTTGACAAATGCTGAAATGGATCAAGTGTGGGACCTTTGCTTGGCGATTGACCGTTTTTCCCTGCACCAATCAAAATTTAAAGATATAATATTATCAGAATCACAGTTGCTGTGTTGGCTTTCTGGGTGTACAGAGATTATCCAGTGAATTGCATTGAGGCTGACAGTATACAGTGGCTGCATGTTATCTCTACATTCATGCAGCTTCTGTGTCTCCACATCAGGTGGATTAGAGTCCAGCTGACCCGCAGGTACGAATGTGAGCGTCTGTCTATCTGTGTTAGCCCTGACTGACAACTGATTCCGGCTGTTTCCGTGCCATCCACCTTTAAATTAATGCATGCTGGGAAAGCCTCCAGTCCTCCGTGACCCTGAGCAGAAAACAAGCAAGGAGACAAAATGAATAAATGAAGCGGCACTTCATTATCGGTTCATTATGTCTGATTGTCATGCTTGAATAAATATGACCACGCTTTAGTCTCTGTGTTGGCCATCACACTGGTGGAGCAGTTTTTGGAGTTTGGATTTTGCCAAGGCTGAAGCTCAGTGCTGTCACAAATGTGTTAGCACCATTTGTCCCACCATGGCGCAGCCTGATTTCCCCCTCACATTCATCCAGGAGTCATCATCATCGGGTGTGTGCGCCTGACAAAATTCATTTCATAAGCTGTTGAGTGTCCTGAGAGGAAACAGGGCGGAGACTGGATGACATAACATTAAATTCAGGAGTATGTAAGAAGAAAATGTGATGGGATTACATGAGGTGTCATTTGGGGTTTATCATCTTTGATTTACAGCCGTGCAGCGATATTAAAAAAATCCTGCTATCTGCTCATCTAATCTGAAAAAGGGACTTTTGGTGGTTTAATGGATTTTTCTGACATGTGTGCAAATTACTCATAGATCAAAAATGAAATTAACAGCAGAATACGAGGATGTTCAATATAAGACCTTCAATGCAGAGTGGGCAGACGGTGATAATTAATATTTCTGAAAGGTTGTACAATGAACGCCCCAGAAATAAAGCCTTGAAAATGGATGCTTCAGTTTCAGGATGAAACGGTGATATAACTATAACTGCTCCCAAGTCAATGTCAGTAAACCGTAATAACTTAAAGGCTGAAACTAACAATTCTTTTGATTATCGATTAATCTGCTGGTTATTTCCACGATTAATCAGTTAATCGGTCTAAAAAATGTCCCAAAATTGAAAAAATGGCATTTTTTGGCATTTGGCATTTGTAAGTGTGAAACTACTGGATATTTGTGGGAGAACGTCTTCAATGAACCAAAACCGGCCATCTCCAGCCATGTTTGTGCCGACCAGAATAGGTATTTTGAGCAAAGCCGACATGTTTTCCTAACCCTAACCGAGTGGTTATTGTGCCTAAACCTAACCAGAGGGTACGCACAGTGTTGTGACAAGAGAGAAATATGAAAATTGAACCCAAACAAACGTAAAGTTGCAACATAAAGAAAACGTGTATCACATTTATTCTGGTAATTGGGTTAAAACCTTTTTGCTTGAAAAATGACAAAAACAATGAATGAATTCAAAATAATTGCCAATTATTTTTCCAATCGACTAATTGCAGCTCTAAAGTCCTCGTGACTGACTCTTTACTGACAGCCCTCTTGATGGCTAGATTTCATTCAGCCGACATCACGCATGAACATTTCCAAAATCACACAACAGGTTGTCCGCGGACCCTCCTCACCTCTCACTTTGATTCACTGCAGAGTGAAAATCAGTGATGGCACGAGACTTTCATCCCTCTTTAGATCCATTTCCATCAAAGTGAAATCCCACTCTTCAGACACTGCCTTGTAACTCAGCTTAACGGTGCGTTCAGGTGCTAATAGGGAAGGTCACACAAGGGAGTCGGAAAGTTAGCTTTCTCTTTTACGTGAGGATCTAACAAATTTACATAAATCATGTTGGGCAGAAAACGCTTGCTCAGTGTTTTCTGGGACAAATGATTTTCAGGAGCTGACATTTAAATGTCAGATTTCGCGAATGCAATCAACACATACGCGAGGAGTGTTTAAAGCCACTCAGACCACCTGTAGACAAATGTAGATGTGAGGCAATATTTGTGGTTTTAGTTTGCAGAGGCGCAGAGCTGGTGCAGCGTGGCGTCCTTGATTAATTATTTAAAGACAGCAGATTTAATGATAATTGTTTCTCTAAACACCCTGTTTTGCATTTGTTTATTTTAAAAGGTACAAGGGCTGTTTCATTTTAATTTTTTCCACTGAATAAATATGGAAATTTTGCTCGATTTGTTGTTAAGTTTCGCTGTCGTCAGTATTCAAGCAGCTGCTACTCCAAAAAATATCAGGTGCCTGTTTATTTTACCACTGACAGCAGATTTTTGTTTTGTATTTTTTAATCACATTTAGTAGCCTTTTCTCTCAGATTCCTCTGTTTCACCCATTGCTGCTTTCAAAGGGGGCCGGAGGAGCTAATTAGATTTGTGTTTACTGAAACTCGCCCTGACTCCACCTGTTGATCCTGTATCACTCAGGGTTCGTGCAGTCTTGAACGTCTTGTTAGGATTTCAGGGTTTTGAATATGCCTGGATTTGAACGTTCTCCTTGAAAAATGCCTGATTTGGAACATAATCTGGTGTTCAATCCATACAGTCGCTGTGGTTTTGATCTTTTTTGATATGTAAACCAGAAATCTTGTCATATGTAAAAATGAAACAATCCTCTCATCATATTTGTTTGTTGTCTCCTGGCGTTAAAATAAGCATTAACCAATTAGTATGAAAACATACAATCAAAGTTAACATGAACAGCTGGTAAAATAATAAATTGACATTATACAAGGATTGCTGTGGTTATAAGGGAATTGCATTTATAATAACAGTTTAGGTGTGATGATAAAGGCTTTGACAGTGTAGCCATTTTTGGTTTAGCTACCATGAGAGTGCTTGACAAGTGCTTGAATTTCACTCCTATGAAGCTGTATGAACCCTGCACCTCTACCAACACAGTGTATTCAGCCTCTCTTTCATGTCGCGCCCAGCTGTGCCTGGTTTGTGCCTGTGATCACCAAAACTGCTACATTTTCCGGTTACGTCCATTTGTGTTGGCGCCTGGAGATTTCGCTCGCATTTGTGCCCTACATCAGGGAAACAGTGCCCCACTGGTTTCCCATCAAAGTGAAAAACATCATAATCTCCTTTGTTATTAGGTGTTGTGTTGTGTTGTGTTGTGTTGTGTTGTGTTGTGTTGCTGCTACAGAGCGGTTTCTTCCTGAAATAGAAGAGCGATGAGTACAAGATGGACAGATGTGCTGTCTTCCTGCAGCACCCCCCCAGACACGCTCATCCTGCATGTCAACCCATTAAACCTTACTTTTAGAAGTGAATTATCACGAATGTTATGTCATCGTCCTTATCCTCGTATCCTGCTGGTTGACCCTAATGAACCCGGCTGATATGCAGAGACACACATCTGCTGCATGCACTCTCCTCCTCCCCTACTCTTCATAACAATACAAGAGGTGGTAAACGCTAAATCTAAATCAGTGTAGCATGTTTACAGGACTTGTTTCGATAGACCTGCGAACATCAGAGAGAGCAGAGAGAGATAGACCGGAGAGCGGATGACCGGGAGACAGGTGGAAACGTGTGTGTGTTTTCAGAGAGAAGACAGGCAGCTGAAGGTGCCGCCGCAGATCAGAGGACGGCTCAGAGGAGGATGAGCAGCGGGAGTTTTGGGGTGCTTGCTTATTGTTTGGAGTGTGGATGCTTTCTGTCTGACGCTCATCTGGAGTGTCTGTCAAGTCTGATCTGAGGGAAAGCAAGAGGTCTTTTTTTTTTTGTTTTTCAGTTTTTGGCTACAGGTGGAGCTGAGGAGGGCTCCCACAGGCTCCTGATTTTTTTTTTTTTGCAGAGAAAATGGAGGAAATCTGTTCTTCTCTTTTTGGTCCCACTGCTCATAAAGTTCGATCCAACTTTATTTACGCTCCTGCGGAGAAATCGGCCATGTTGACCGTGGCGATGCTCCTGGCACGTAACGTCTACCATATTGGTGGCACCGTGGCTGTGCCGCAGAAGTGCAGGCTTACACAGACTGGTAAGTTAACGACTGTGTGTGTGAGTCTGGACACAAGGGAACTCATTAAAGGGGCTCTATGTGGTCTGAGAAGAAACTAGAATTTAAATATTTATAATGTTAATTTATTAATGATACAAACTCAGAAATATTTATATATTTATTTTCCCCATAACTAAATAAACAAGTTGTAACAATGGTATGAAATTGTGTCGTCCTTTAAGGTCAGTTTGTTTATTTTTTTTTTTTAGGTAAAATAAAATCAGTCAGCGAAGATCTTTGTCTTCTGATGAAAATCTCTTCCCCAAAACTACGTAGTGCACCTTTAAAACCAACAAATACAAGTGAGACTCTTTTTGTCCACTAGATTTTCCACCTCTCGACATATCTCGTCTAGAAACCTCTAAAAACTGTGCAGGTTGTCTTCTACCGACTAAAGTGTGTGTGTGTGTGTACAAACATACTGCATATTGAACATATCGCTGCTTGCTGCTATTTATATCCCAGGAAAGAGCAGGAGCTCATGTTTATGTATCAGAATATCCCCAGGACGATCGAAACGTTCACTTTCTGCTACCATCGTTTTGAGTCTTGTCTTAATGAGCTGCTCCTCATTACACGCAAGAGAAGACTTGTCTCGTTTGTGTGTTGGTCTCTGTGCGTTTTAGCAATAATTATAAGTAAATGTCATTCATTTTGTCCCGTGGACAGTCAACGGACCAAAACTGAATCACATCTTGATTAAACTTCTTCACCAAAACAAACCCCCAGGTCACGAGAGCTAACAGACGGTATCAGAGCAGTAAGAGAAAAATAACACTTTTATTTCAGTTCGATTGCCGTGCACTTGTTGGGTCTCATCAACAGTCGATCTGGCTTTGATAGTTGGGTTGGTGGTGCCTTATGTCACATGAATAGTGCATGAAGGGTCAGGCAGATGCTGCTGAATATGAATTTATGTCGTTATGAATAAATTATGATAAATCTTTGGACTGTGGTCAATCCCAATCTTAACAGAGATCTCATCCACAGCGCTTCAAGAATTGAAACATTAGTCCTAACCGATTATAAACTCACAGAAATGAGGCTGCGGGCCAGGGATGGCTGAGAGGAACCTCACATCGTGTTGAGATTAAGAAAATGACAGATAAGATTGAAAATGATGAATGAAAGCTGCTGTTGATTCTGTCGGCCTGACCTCTATTGTATGGATCAGAGCGAAGACGAGCTTTGTTCATCAGGCTTCTTCTATCACCTACCCCATTAAAATATGTTTGAATTGCCTGGGCCTCTGTGGCAAGACAAAGCTTTGATCTGCGGCGTCTGCTCTGCGCCGACAGCGATGATGAGTTTTTACACGTGCACACACACGCACATGCATGCAAACACAAACACACCACCGATTGCAGACGCAGACTCTATTTCGCTTAAAACAAATGAGATCCAAACGTAGATGTCGGGTAGAGACCTCGCTGAAAATGCGCTTTTTTTACACTAGAGTTCTTATGTACGACTGTCTTTTTGAATCATTTTCTATGAGATTGCAAGGAGATAACTGGCAAAGCAGTGAATCTGAAGATTTTCCAGTTATATGCTATGCGTAAATGTCAGCTGGGGTTAAAAAGACATTGAATTCATTTCCTCTGAGGCATCTTGCAAGATAGATACTGGAGTTAGAAGTTCAAACTAAACTGTGACTTTAAACTCTCATGCTCAGACGCTTTGAGTATTAATGCATCAGCGAGAAAACGGACAAGCGATGGGATTGATGATGTGAAGGGCGCTGATCATCTCTGGTCCTTTGAGAGCCACTTGGATTAGTTCTCATCTTTGATTACGAGGCAGCTGCCCTCTCCCAGGCAGATATTAACCCTGCTACCTCCTCGCCTCCAGACTGACTAGGTTTGAGATTCTACTCTCAATGGTCCTTAATATGCTGATGGAGAGTAAAGTGACTGGAGAGCGGCTGCAGAAATGTCAAGGAGCAACAGGGAGATAGACAACGAGAGAAAGTAAGAAAAAAAGGAAAGCGGACAAAAAATAGGGAGAATGTGGCACTTGTAAAGGAGACCTATTGTGATTTTTCATTCCTTTTTGTTTTTTAGGTATTTGTGCATGTAAAAGGTCTTGAAAGTTAAAAAGGCCACAG
This sequence comes from Pagrus pagrus, assembly GCF_965226575.1. Classification (NCBI taxonomy): domain Eukaryota; kingdom Metazoa; phylum Chordata; class Actinopteri; order Spariformes; family Sparidae; genus Pagrus; species Pagrus pagrus. Next base: position 11,581,060 of record NC_140188.1, read on the forward strand.
TCCACACCAACAGAAGCTCCTCTCTCCCACAGAAAACACTGCTCCTGAAACACCTCGTCAGTAGCCCTGCCCTTAATTCCGTGACTTTGTGACATCACACTATGTCACCATGTCAGACATTGGCATAATTTCTGCCTAGCAGCTAGTTTGGCATGTAAGAATTGATTAAGCACAGCTGCTCTGTTGTTGTTAGCGGTGCTGGCTCAGGCGTGTGTGAGCTGACCAATCAGAGCAGACTGGGTGTTCAGGAGGCGGGGCCTTAAAGAGACAGGAGCTGAAACAGAGCATTTCAGACGGAGGGGGCAGTATGAGGCACGAAGCATGTAAACCTGTTCTTGTAGTAGACAAATAGGATTATGAACTTGAAAATGAGCAGAAAATGTCTCCTTTAAGTTGTGTTTGGTCACAAAGAAACAGACAAACAGATGCACTGATACCTGTGCATGTCAGTCCTCTATTTCTGGAGAGCTGTCTCATGTTGGCGGTTGCGCTGGATCAAATGAAAATTCTGTTTTAGCTCTTTCTTGTGAAATATATGTCTGCCTCTCGCAAGAACACTTTTACATATTTATACTCCAAGGGAATTGTGGGAGAATGGGCACGTACTCTCCGGTGACGGCGAACAGCGTTTATTCACTCTGGGCCTGATTTATCGTGCTACATATCTAAGCACAGGGGAAGTGTTGCCGGATGCTCATCTCGTCTGACTCATGGATTTTGCAGCCTGAGGTGTGTAAGATCGAAGACCTGCTCACCGGAGCAGAGACTGTGGATATGATCAACACGACAGCAAAGCCACATCTGACAGCGACCGCCATCGAATTCCAATCGTTAATGAAGCTTCAGATTTCAGAAGCAGCTGTGTGAGATAAATATTGCAACACAACCTATTTTCCTGTTTCTGATTAACTCTTTTTCCTGGGTCTCTCTGTGTCTTCAGCACCCCATTATTTTCTGCAGCTCTGAAGAGTTCACAGCACTCGCTCATAAATAATAAGCAGCTATCAGTTTGTATTAGTTCTCTGCAATGTGATTAAGGATCAGATATTTTGCATGTTAAATGGATTGGGAGCAGAATAGAGTCATTTGTGAATAATGTTTCAATTCAGTATTTTTTCACTGAAAACTTGTTTGATTGTTGCACATTTAATCATGTCAGACAACAGACAGCCGACTGTAGGCTGCGGTAGTTGGCGTTCGCGATGTTACATGATGGTGGGGCATACACTGATTCGATTACTTTCCATTACTTTTTTCAAAACTCAATACAGTCAGACAACGGGCGCCACAATTACAAACAGCGAGGCCAGCAGCAGAGTCGCAGGAGTCACATTTCACTTGTCATTTGAGAGAGTTAGGACCCAATGCTAACCTTGTTAATGAGGGAAAAAGGAGTTTGTTACCGATAAACGCTACCCATTATTTGCTACTGATGTGAACGATAGCGATTAGCTAGCCAATGTCACTGAACACTTTGCATTTCCTGTGACTAGCCTACTTCAAAATAAGTCAACTTGTGTTTCACCAGTTAAACGCTTTTAAATTGAAGGTGTAACAGTGGGAAATGTTAGGTTTGCATTAGCAGTCATGAACACAGCGCTCTACAGATAGTGAGCATCTTATCTTGCAAAAAGCCTGGTGTATTGGGGAATGCTGGCGTTGTCACTGCGGCAACCCTACTATTACTGCTCTTATCTGATGTATCACTGCTTGTCGGCTGTAATAACGGCACAGCCTCCCCCTCATACTGCGACAGGTGGCTAATAAGCATATGATATGAACGTGATATGCCAGTTTTGTTACACATGTCAACCTTGGACGTTACTGTGGTTTGCAGAAACATTTACTAACATTATATCAGGGATAATATCCTAAACAAGCAGCAAAACAAAGTTAATTTTATTTACAGCTGCTCTGTTGTTTGTTCCCATAGAGGCTTTACGTCCCACTATTCATGTCAGATGTTCTCATCAGTAATCCCTTCTTCTCAACATAAAGGCCATGGTATACTTTAAAAGGCGACCTTTTACGAACCATTAATCCTAATCTTACCAGATCCATCCATCCATCCATCCATCATAGTACTGTGACAGCCTTTTGACCGTGAGCTGATCCGTCTCAGGATGGACACTTGTTGTGGTGAGATATGTTAACGTGAAGATCCTGCAGAAATTACAACCACACTTTACTGTTTTATTTACATGGCCGCTTGTTTCTCTTCCCACGTACTCCCCTGTGTTATCAGCAGGGCGGGTTGTGTGATCATTGGTGTATTCATGACTTGTCAGGCACCTTGGGAATACACAGGGCTCAGGTCACGTGCATATATTCATGTGTGTGTGTATTTTTCGTATAATACTATCCCTGGGGTGAGTATCTACGAGTGAAAGAACTCACTGAATATTGAGAGTAAAATTTGTGTCATTGCTAAGCCTGTCCTCAGGACAGAGAGGCTGTTAACAAATACTCTGCTGAGCGTGTGCTGTAAAGAGCGCTTTATTATGTGTTTGCGAGGTTTGACTTTAGTTGTGTTTGAAGATGATCACCTTTGTCCTTTTTGTATTTTCGTGCATTTGTGTGTGTGTGCTGCTGTGTGTCATACAACGTTAGAACATTTTGTATTTTCTCATTTTTCCAAAACTGTTGCAGTTAGTAGTTTTAAGCCCCGAAGACTTTGAGTCATTAGGTTCCTTCACCAGACTTTCCATGCTTGGCCTCTAACATGGTTTGATTTCATGCAGGAAATAACAAATCTCATTACAGCATTTACACGTCTCCATGCAGAAAGTCAATAATGTCTCCCGGCTAGATCTGGTGAGTTAAGGCTATAGAGTGTTGAGCCTTGGCGGAGTTATACTCTCTAGTGAGTTGTAGGATACAATCACCTAACGTCTGAACCATGATAAACCATGCTTTGCTGATTTCTGATGTATCGTAGGTATGTGGTTCAAATACAGTTTGTTTTTAACTTCTGATTATTTTAGGGATCTGCTGGGAGTTCTTTTTCTTTATTGATCCAAAACACTGAACATGTACCATGGGGACTCTGATCAGAGCTAATGGCCATTAGTTAGATATTGGTTTCAGGAGCAGTGTGTAGGATTTTGTGGCATCTATAGTGTTAAAGTTGCAGATTGCAACCAATGAAATATCCTCGCCTAACGCTCCCTCATGGTGGCCGCTTAAAATGCAGAAAAACGTGAAACGAGCCTCAGAGCCTCATGAAAACAATTCTTAGCTTCAGGTGATTTTACACTAATGAAAACAGAATTATGAATATTGTATTCCTTTTCCGCCAATAGATCCCCCTAAATCCCCCTTAATCCTCCACACCGGGCCTTTAAAATAGGAGTTATGGTACATTATGGTAATGGTTAATGTTGGGTTGAAAGGCTTGTTGTAAAATAACGTCTTCACACACAGACTGTGCTGTCTCTGTCTGTGTCTGCAGTTTCTTTTGAGTCTTTGTCTTAGACTGTGTGTTGTATAGGATTTCCTAAAGGTCGAAGTTGTGTGTAATTCCTTGTACTCACCTCCCTTTTGGTATTTTAGGAGCGCACACATCGAGCTGTCAACAGATATCTTAAACCTCCCTCAGCTGCACGCGGTGGTGTCGCCTGGTGTTATGTAACAGATCAGTGCAGCGTGCTGAATCTTTAAACTGTCTTTGCATATGCTGTATGTGTGCTGTATGCATTTAATATCATGCTTTAAAGGGGCAATCCGTTGATTTTACATGTTAAGATCACTTTATTTGTCATGGGAAGTGCTACTCACCCTGTGAAAACAGTTATATAATGTCTTTATTTGTTCTTTTCTGCTTAGACTAGGAATCTATAATGGATGATGTGCGTTACAAACAGGACCTCTGAAGGATGTGGGCATTAAAAGAACATTCATGGGAAGTGTGGGATCCAGCTGTTTTGGCGCTCCATATATTTCAGTCTCTGCTGATTTGATTTTCCCTTTTACTCTCTATCATAGTCTCCAGGTTTATGTAATTCACTGAAGTACCCATTTAATATAACGATGATATTCCAGTCCTGTGGGAAATGTGTAATTTCTCCCCAGTCCTGTCCTCAAAAGTTTCAATAAATGATGACATCTCATCAGAGATTGTCTATATATACAGCAGCCGTGCACTTTCTCTCACCTATACCTAAAGAGGGGGGTTGAAACGTTCAGGATACAAAGAGGACTTGGGAACAAAGCAGCATTGTGCAGGGTTTTTTTTCATCCTTCAGTGCAGATGATTATTCTTCAGCACCACAGAGAATTTAAGGGTGCATGTGCCTCTTGGAGATTGTCTCATTAGGGGAGAGTCTGTCCTTCTCGCTGGAGGACTCAACAATCATCTCAGCAACTGAAGAGTCCTTAACAAAGTCCCTGAACTCGTAGCAGAGAGTAGGCTGTAAAGCTGACAGCGCTATTCAAGCACTTTGAGCAGTTACTGTAGCAGCAGTGTAGCCAGAAATATTCATTTAGTTGGGCCTGTGGCATATGAGCAATAAGTGATATGTAGACTAACTCTAACAGTCTTTATCAAAACATGATTTGGATTATTTGCCTGTTACTGATCTGTTCATTGTTGTTTATTTCTTTATTCAATGCTGCAGTAAAATCCCGAATAGCATTATAGCACAGCTGTTCCAGCTATGTTGGGTTGTGGCGACTACCACGGTCTACTCATTAAACATCCTCACGTCACTGATAGATCCGTTTATGGTTACAGTGATATCATGTCCCAGGGCCGTGGCTGGAGCAACAGCTGGAGTGCTCAGCTTTGGTTCAGAGGTGCTGGAGGGTGGAGAAGCTTCACGAACACCAGCGTCCAAGTTTTCCTTTGACAGCTCTTTTCCTGATTGCCGTTCTCTTTTCCTCTGTCTCGATACATGGGCTCTTAAACCAGCTGTCCAGGGAGTTTAGTTTTGACATCTTCGCTGTTATGATCTGTCACTGACCGCCAGTTTAATAGCAAAAGGCAGCACATGTGCCAAGGGGATCTGAGCTTTGAGCTGTCAATACAAATGACGCAGAGTCTCTCCATTAGTCTGTTTTTTTCCAATTAATTTCAATGGTGCAATGTATCATAAGAAATAACGCTAAGATTTTTTAAAAATGTGCTGCTAACTTTCTTATGATTTTGTTGAGTGTGCCTGCTTTAGTTATAGAAATATTATATGAACACTACAGGCAGAAGCGTGTCTCCATGATTCTCTTGCTTTTCTACGGCTACACGTTGTTACTTGTCACTTTGATCTTGAAGGTGACAATACTCAATACAGTATTTAGGCTACAATATAGTAGAATTGAGTAGTAATAGTTGAGATAGTATTAGATAGTCTGCTGCTTCAGCACCACAGACAGCACTGTGGATTCATTTTTCACAGCGCAGTTAGACTACTTCACAGTGAGCCCATTTCAAAACCATGGTCGGGGTCATGGATTCTAGCTTGCACAAACTTCAGTCAGATGAAGGATGAATGAGTCGACTAAAATATTAATCTAACAACCTCTCTGCTCCTGCACCCTCTCTGCTGCTAGGGGATGGAGACGGAGCATAGCGGGGTAGCAAGGGGGAATGCATTTTGGTCATTTTGCTAACAAGAGGGATGGCGTCCCTCCTCATACCACCTACTGAGCGTCCTTAATATCTTGTATACTGGAAACAGAGAGTTTAGTCTTCAATTATACATGTTTCTGTTCTTTCACAATCAAATCAAACTGATGGCAAAGGGAGGCTTGTTAAGAGAATGGGAATGTAATGGTTGCAGCTTCAGATGGTAAAATATCAATTTCTGTCTTCAGACACCTGAATACTTCAAAGCCAATGTTATATAGAGTGAAATCTATTGATTAAATATTGACTTTTCTTCACATGATCTGTAATGATTTGTTAAATTGTTTAGTTTCTTAAGTTTTTTATATACTGTAACGACAAATGATTGACTTTAAGTGTGTATTAATGCATGTTTGCATAGCCAAAGACATGCACTCAACAACACACAGGCATGCATGCACACACTCCACTAATGAGGCTGGAAATCTCGCTGTCTCTCTGCTGACGTCAGTGTCTGTATCCCTGCCACCAGCTGTCAGTAAAAGTAAAAAGTTTGAAGTTTTTTCTTTCATCCTTCCTCGAAGCTGGACAGTGCCAGGCAATCAAACACAAAGTCACTTCATCATTTCAGTCCCTCTGTGCTCCACTTCAGAAACAAACAGTAATATGGGGGAAAGAGGGAGAATAATGATGGAGTGTTCTGGTGTCTTTAATTGAACCATCGCTTACAGACGACTACCAGAAACTGAGCTTCTCCTCCATGTATATGACACGCGTACTGTACATACTGTATACTGTTGAAAAACAAGTAGACATATTTTGTTCATTTCCAGGTCCATCATTTTATTTTGGGTTACTGCTAGAATAGGTTTAGATGCTTTAATGCCTGTCTCTTTAAGGCAGCGCCTCCTGAACACCCAGTCTGCTCTGATTGGTCAGCTCACATACGCCTGAGCCAGCACCACAACAACAGAGCAGCTGTGCTAAATCAATTCTTCCGTGTCAAACTAGCTGCTAGGCATAAAATATGCATGGTCGACGTATTGTGATGTCCCAGAATTAAAGGTGGGACTGCTGACGAGGCGTTTCAGGAACAGTGTTTTCTGTGGGAGAGACGAGCTTCTGTTGGTGCAGACTTTGACCTTTTTAACTTTCAACATCTTTTACACGCACAATAACTTTTATAAAACACTGAAGGAACGGAATAAAAATGAAAAATAACAGTATGTCTCCTTGAAAAACACCCATGATGCAGCAGGAACTGGTACCAACACCTTGCAACCAAACATGAGATCCAGGGCGAATATTCTTATTACGCTTCTCCAGCCTTTAATGCAGCCCAGCCGTAGCTTCCACCTGCCTCCGCATGAGGTGGAGATTTCTTCTGGGACAGCCTGCAGGGCCTCTGAGAAATTTAGAACAGAGAGACACTCATTAGCTCCGTCTCCCTTTATAAGATCTCTCTCTTTCTTCCCTTTCAGCGGCAGGTCAGTGAGTAACAGAAAAGCATCCCTGTGCGTTCACACAGAAGCATCTCTGTTGCAGTTTGGACTCTGACCCACATCAGCTGCTGCCTGCGCCGCTAATTGTGCGACACTGTGACACTTTGCCTCACTCCTGTTCTCAGGCCAGGCACCTGTGTCCTTTGTGTCTTAATATAGTGCTCCACTGACCCAACGGTCTGTGTCTGTGTTTGTGTTTGTGTTTGTGCGTGTTTTCTTCTGCAGTGGAGCGATGCATGAGTGTGATGCAGTCCGGGACACAGATGGTGAAGGTGAAGGCGGGATCCAAAGGGCTGGTGAGACTCTTCTACCTGGATGAGCATCGCTCCTGCATTCGCTGGAAGCCCTCACGCAAGAGTGAGAAGGCTAAGAGTGAGTATGCATGAACACACACATTTGCATGAACACGCACTCTCTTTGTGTCCCTGTCTCACTGTCCTGCAGTCTCTCATATGCCGCTGCTAGAATTAAAACATCCCGACTACACTTCTTTATTACAATCATACATCATTAAATCATTTTGCTGTGCACTGATTCATTTGAAGAGGCACTCCACTGATTTCACACACAAGGATCAGTTTACTCATCATGAAGAGTGTCACTCAACCTCTAAAAGCAGTTGTTCAATGTGTCGTTTGTGGCTCTGGATGGAGCTTTTAAAGACTCAAATTTGGAACAGTTACAGACTGGGGGTGTTGATAGACACGGGTTTAACTAAAATCATTACGGAGCTGCACCACGGGAAATTTTGCTGTTATCTTGCTGTTCGCTGCTTTGATTGAACTTTTAAAAAAAATGTATTTATCTCTTCAAAATTCTCCAACTTGCTGAGAAAAAACAGGCTACTTTTCTTAAAAGGGGGAAAAAAAACCAGGAGCAATTAGCAACAAAACCCCCACTCAGACAAATGTATTTGAAAGAAATTATAAAATTATTAACCAAGCTTACCATTGTAAGCATGTGTCACACTTAACAGATCTAAAGGGCCATGCACACCTAACTATAACAATAACTATAAAATGGATGAATTTACATGGCCATTAATTAGCCTGATTTCAGGGACATTTTATTTATTTATCTTTTTTACAAAATAATATTGCAGAAGTGATTGTGATATTGGTTTCTAAGTGTAGTCAACCTCTTTTATGTAAATTAATTGATGGCATATGAGAGCCACTGTTGAGACGGTCTACTCTAATAACTCAGTCTTGGATATTTCATACAGTTTTCTAAACTGTTTGTTTGGATGTCCTTTGTAATAATTACCAGGATAACTGATCTTGAAAAGTATGGATACTCCTCATCTTTGAAGAATTTCATGAAACCTTTCCTTCTGTGGTTTTTCTTTTTGCGTCTCTGTACAACAATCAGCAGTTAGTCATTAATATCCTTTTTCCTTAGCCGCTGTTTACACAACATTGTCGTTCATCAGAGTGGATGCTCACATTGTTATCTTTATAGTTATGGTTATAGTTATAGTTCTTGGTGTGGACGGCCCTGTGTGCTCACACTTACCCTGTACCCTGACAACTATGTATCCTAGAAATCATGTTTTCAACTTTCCAGCAAAAGCCTTTTGAAAAGAAATGTCATCCAAATCACATTTTTCATCAGCATCAACAAAAAGATCTGTTGACACTGAACGAAATATTGAAATATTAAAATATTAAAATATTCACTGACAATCTGTTGTATGTGTTTCCAGCTAAAATGATCTCACAAAACAATATTTGCATGTTACACCTACAATACAGTCAAACATTTTAATGTTTAAGTTGAGGCGCTGGCATGCTGCAGCGCAAAACCAAGCCGCAAACAGGACTCAGGGTGTGAATCCCAGTCTCTGGAGTCAAAATCCTGCATTTTGTATGCCTGACTGATGGACCATCTCTGTTGAGTGCAGTGTTGTCATAACCACTTAAAATGATGGCCAACGCTACCAAAATATGACCCAAGTTAATTAACAATGAAGTTTTCCACTTACATAATAACACTAACACTTTTTTGGTCCATGTATCATGTTACAAAGTGCCCTGCAGATCGTCTCCACCTCCTCCACCCTCCTTTTTTTTGCTAGAACGTCGGCTGGATTTCTAAAATCTGAGTCAGCCACGCTGCTGTGGCTCTGAGGGGATTATCATTATATATTTCATGGCCCCCTCAAAGCATCATTGTCACTTCTTTACTCCACTGGTTTTTTGCATCAACCCTCTGAAGCATTCATCCGTCTCTGGGACTGTCCTCACAGTACATGTGTATAAATGGCTGTGTGTCTGTATGCGAGTGTGTGTGTGTGTGTATGCATCAGATAAGCCTCTTAGATGCTCTCCATTGACACGATTAAGAGAAACACACAACAGCTGCCCAGTTCTTTCTTTGAATCTGTGTGTGTGTGTGCGCGCGCGCGTGCATGTGTGTGTGTGTGTGTGTGTGTGTGTGTGCTATCTGTCTGAGGAGGATCCGAATGAGGCGGCCATATTGTTACTTTCAGTTGGAGCCGAATTTCAGAGATGAGATTATATAAAGGGATGAGAGAGCTGAGTGTAATGGGGAAATGGACATGGATAATTTTTGGAGATGGATTATGGCAAAGTATTTTGAGATAGTTAAGAGTTAATTGAATAAAATCTTCATATCTGTAATTCTTTAATCAATTCATTAAACGTAAATGTTGGTTGATCTGAGAAAACACATTAGTGCCTTCATGAGAGTCATTAATAAATTGCTTTGCTTGAACGAGTCAGCCTTAACAGGAGTTAACAGGGATCTCATCTGTCAGGAGAAAACGAGCAAGGTGAAGAGACAGATGGAGAATAATGTGTAAATACTGTATATAGGACAGGACATAGTTCACTCCAGGCTGTTTCTATCTCCGAACAAAGAATCAAAGATAGCTGAGTTTACTCCAATCTCATTAAACCGTGATACACTCTGAAGCCTTCAGGAACCTCTCTCTGTATTTTTACTCACGGCAGAGGAAAGCAGAGAAAGTGAGGATCTCACACAATTTTGGTCATGGTTACTTTCTCGAAAAGCTATAAATTTTACAGCGACTCATTATTCTGCCTTTTTCATCCCATCCCGTCATTATGCTGTGTTTGCAACTGTGAAGCACTTGGTTGCAGTATGAAAGGAAAAGTGTGGTGTTTTTGCTATTTTCAGCAAATTGTAGGAAAAGACCAAAACCAACAATGTTTATGTTTCTGAAACACTTTCCCACCCTGCTTGTGGCTCTATGCCCCAAAACATCAGACTAAAAGTTTGAACATTCTGCAAACAGTTTTTAAAACACTCTCAATTCAACGCTGATGCCGCTACATGACCTACATAAGCAAACGAGACCATCAGCGAGAAGATTGTCTATTTTCTGTATAGTTGTTTCAATCAAACTGATCCTTCTTTTCCCACCCCACCTCCTCTCTCCATCAGTCACCATTGACTCGCTGTACAAAGTGACAGAAGGCGGTCAATCGGACATCTTCCATCGTCATACAGACAACAGCTTCGACCCGGCCTGCTGCTTCACGGTGTACCATGGAAACCACATGGAGTCCCTCGACCTGGTCACGTCCAATGCAGAAGAAGCCAGAACCTGGATAACTGGCCTCCGCTACCTGATGGCTGGGATCAGCGACGAGGACTCGCTGGCCAAGCGGCAGCGAACACACGACCAATATCCTTTAAATAAACAGCTTCACACAAACACAATTTTTTTATACACGTGATATACACCTCATTTTCCTTAATGTGTGTGTGACGTGGCTGAAGCAGACATTTGAGGAGGCTGATAAGAACGGAGACGGACTCCTGAACATCGAAGAGATCTACCAACTTCTCCACAAGCTGAATGTCAACCTGCCGCGCAGGAAGGTCAAACAAATGTTTCAGGTCAGAATATGAAGTGACTTCATTTGATTTACTGCTAAATTAAATACTTTAGTCCCTAAAATCTTGAGATAAAGTAATATTATGGGACGTTAATGGAAAAAAGCCATACAGACTCAAACGGACATTCACTGTTTTACATTTTACATAATCAATACATTGCTTTTTTGAGACATCGTCATATCAGTGAAAAGAAATTCATGACCCAAAACATTTATATACACATATGAAGCCCTCTATTAGATAAAACGAAGGTTTGGTTTCATTTGTACACATTCAATTCCTTCTGTAGATCACTGACATCACATTACAGCTGCAGCTTTTATATTGTGAATTTGTGCATTTCAAATAAATGTGCGAGAAATATTTCATATGGTCGTGCAAGGAAAGAAACACTTTCAGAGGAGGAGGAAGTAGTGAAAGGAGAGAGATGCTTAAATTTTTTAAACAGAAGTCACATTAAGTAATGTCAGAAATCCACATACTGGCCTTTCTAATGCGGGTGATGGTGTGTAGTGGCACAGTGCTGTTTCAATTTCTCACTTTCTTCTTAGGCAGCAATGCAAAGCAGGCAGAACAAAACCAGGGCTGTGAATTTTAGGCAAAAAGGGCGATAAAGGCATTGTGGAGAGCGTCAGGTGGTATGTTTGGGTGGGTAGGTCACAAAATGCAGTTTCTGAAACAACAGCAGAGGTCAGACAGAGCCTAAAGGATGCTTAAGACCTGCATTACTGTCAGAGTAACCAGGGAAATTATAGGAAGTCTGTATTACTCACAGGGGCCCAGAAAAACCCTCACTGCAGTTCACTTGGGTTTTGATCATTTTAAGAATGACCCTGTTTCATAATCTAGTTTTAAGCAGCGGTGAGAACTATTCAGATCCTTTTACACTGTAAAGTTACTCCACTACAAGTTCAATTCCTGCGTTTACACAGGACAGCAGGGTTTGGAAAATTTTAACCAGAAAAGTTACTAATAAGTATAAATGTCAGACAAAGGTAGTGGAGTAAAAAGTACAATATTTGCTCTGGAGTCTGATATGTAGCGAAATATAAGTTAAATGTAAATGTACTTAGTTAGATCCCACTGCTGGTTACTAGACCTTAATAGTTTCAGTTTATAATGAGCTTACAATGCATAGTCCGAACAGATTGAGGTCTATGTTTGTGTGTTTGTGGGGATGCCCACTCTCTGACCCCCTCAGCCAATTAAAATAGTAATGCAAATCCTCTATTAATGCTCCAAGCTGGACCAGTTTTCTCATGAATCAGAATGGGCCTTGTGTACTGATCAGAGGAAGTCTGTTTCATCTTAAAACTTAACTTAAACTGCCCTGGAGTGTGTATTTTCATTTCATTTGATAAACTATCCAAACAAAGTGCCCACAGAAAGCCTCCTCTTCTCCATCCCTGACAGTTTTGCGTTGATACAGTGGATTTCAAAGATTTTATCTCCACATAGTGGGCTACACTGTCATTCCAACCGTAAAATATTACCTTCTCTGGGCTTAGATCAGATAGGAAATTTCATCAATTTATCTCTTTCCATTGAAGCACTGGTAGACAGCAGTGTTGCCACCTGAACAGCTTGTGCAGTTGCTTAAAATACCGCAAATCTCTCTGCTTTCTGGTCATGCATTTCTGCTGAAGTCCATCACAGTGATTTATCCTGCTGGTTGTGTGTAGATTCTGTCTGTGATCGAGTCCCCGATGCACACGGGGAGCTCATTATGGGAGTGTGATGGAGGCATTAGCGAGTATTATTAGATTTGGTGTGGAGTGGAATGGGCCCCCCGTGAGATCCAGGTAATATGAGATGCAGGATCCCAGAGAGGTGGCAGGATAGAACGAGCAGTGAGCCGTGCTGTGCGTGTCCTTAGGCAACACGTAGTGAGATATGAGGTGAGGGGAGAAAAAAATTGGTTGCAAAAATTGGTTTGTGTCATAAAGACTGTGTGCGTGAGTGTGAATTTATGTTGTATCAGTGTGACACAAGCATGAAAAGAGAGGAGACGGGGAAAAAAAAGATGAGACAGCTGTTCCCCCCTTGTGCAACATTATTCAGCTGCTAATTTTAGACTCTGTGCATTGACCACTGGAAGGCTGATGTTGGCTTATCACTTACAGTAATTATTAGTCTTAGGCCTTATATTATAATCAGACTCAATCACCATTATGTTTCATCCATTCAGTCTGACATGGGCTCATGTTAGCGGATTTCTTGTTAGGTCAAATAGTTTTGCCCTAACTAATCAGTAGCGAGTGATGCATCCATCCTGGCATCATTTGCAGCAGACACAGAAGCTGAGGTAGAAGCAGAATTTGCTTAATTATTTATAGTATTTATAAAAAAAAAAAAAAGAGGCTATGTCCTGTAGCAGTGTAGCTAACTCATGGATGTATAATAAGAACTGGATATGGCACCGCCACTCTTGCTTGTAATTTTCCCCCAGTGGCCATTTGTGGTATTGTAACCAAATTTCCCCCCATAGAGCTGTAAACCTGTTGACTGGATACCTCCAGCTGTAAACATAGTCAATAATGACTTTTTGTTTTTGTATACACTTAAAGCCATGGGGGTTTAATCTCTGTAAAACTTATCCACAGAAAAGTATTTCTTTCCTGGATGATGTTACCGCTGTGTACAAGCTCGCTAAGCACGTTCGCGTTGTGTCTCGGGATTGATTCACATAGCCCAGCTGAAGCATGATGAGATTAACACTGATAAACATAATCAGCAGTCAGCACACACCCAGAAGTAACCCCATGGCAAAAACATTTCTGCTGTATGCAGTAGACGAGCAATTCCTATCAGGCTGTCAAGGCGCCGTATTCGGACTAGGTATCCAACTCTTATGATACATCCATGAGCTGCTGTCTATGTAAGAAAATGACATAATTCCTATTCTCACTTGCTGAGCTCTGACAGGTCGACTGTTGTTACAATCAGGGGAGAAAGCCGTCAATGGGAACAGCACCAGACATATTTAAATTCAGCTGTAAGATGAATGTCAGTGGCAGTTGCTATGTTTCACGAGCTCTTTTAGCTTTTCATGTAATTAATTAACTAAATACTATTACGTCAATTTTCTTTCCCAAACACAAAAATACATCTTTACATATTCTGAGTACAAATTTCTCTTACAAAGACCTGGAAGGGAACCGCAACTGGCTCCCCGGCTAACCGAGCCATGAGCTAACTAGCTAATGTAACCTTTAAGGAACATCAGAAGTTTCTGTTGCTTCAGATGAGGTCTGTGTGAATCTGCAATCCGTGAACCTGTTTTTGTGGATGTGGTGTCGCCACGAATTCAGCTCGAGGTGTGTTACCGATGACATATCACCTTCTCACCCTCACAGGAAGCAGACACGGACGACCAGCAGGGCACGCTGACGTACGAGGAGTTCTCCGTCTTCTACAGGATGATGTCTCTGAGACGGGACCTGTTCCTGCTGATGATGGCGTACAGCGACAGGAAGGACCACCTGACAGCGGAGGAGCTCGCAAACTTCCTGCGCAACGAGCAGAAGGTGAGAGGTCGGGCCGGTCTCTGGTTAGAGCCGATAAATACCTGACACAGTTTTTATGATTAAGGTGTCCAGACTACTTTCTCTACAATGAGCCGTTTGAAGAGAAAAGAGATTGATTTCATCTCGTTCTACCTCGTCTTAATCTAACTCCCTCTGTCCCAGCTGTCTGCCCAGAGGAATCTGCTCCTCTGAGCCAATCGATCACTCCTGAAATTGATTTGTCTCCTGGGTGTCCTTTTCTTGCACTTTTCTTTTTTCTTTCAGTATTTTTCTTTGTGCTCCTGACTTGCTTTTTTCTTTCTTGCACTGCAACGGTGTCATTTTTCATCATGCTGTATTTACTGTCGCCCGCCCGCCTGCCCGCCATGCTCCACAATAATACTGTTATCAGACCGTGCTGCTCGTTTGACATGGCTGACAATTAAATTAATGGCAACACAAAAATTGTTACAAAAATGGGGAATCATTATGACTTCAATGAGCATTTACACTTCATCTTTGTGTCTCTACAGATGGCCAACGTGACTCCAGAGTATGTTGCAGAAATCGTTGACAAGTTTGAGGTGTCTGACGAGAATAAACAAAGAGGCGTCATGGGGATTGAAGGTAATTTTCTCCCATTTTTCTGTCGTCTTTCATTTGAAATTTCATCTTTATTTTCACCCCCGCCCCCCCGAGTCGTACCTTTTTTCATCTTGAGCTCAGTCTTTCTTCCTCTTTTCCCCTCCCCGCAGCGGTCATGGCACACCATCAGTTTACAAATTACTCTGTTATTATGTTTGATTGTTCACCCTCCTCTGCAAACAGATCTCATGATCAGGTATTTATTGTTTATGCCTTTTAGAGTTTGTTCGAGAGGTGTCAACCTGCAAGAGTAGAAACAGATTGTGTTCATTATGATTATGAGACGCTGGCCAGTGCACAAAACAAATGAGATTTTTTCACACCACTACAAGCACTGAATGATGAATTGTGAGCAAAGTGTGATTTATTGATGAAGAAGTTAATCAAAACAAGCTTAAGTTTTTATTATTATTTGATGGTATAAATCAGCTCACTTGGGTTTACAAGTCACCATGAAAGTTGGGTTAACATTTTTATATGTTACAGAACAAGTACAAAAAAAGGAAATAACCCGATTTAGATATTTTTATGTAGTGTCATTTTGGGTTTTGTGTCTGGAAGCACACAATCACGAGGCTGTAATTGTAGTTTTTACAGGCATATTTCATCGTATACGACATATTCATAAACATATATAAATTATTAATATATAACTACAGAAAATAAAGTAAATGTTTTTTTTCCAGGCTTTTGAGACTAACTTAGCAAACTTAAACTCAGCTTTTGTAATAATAAGAAACAATACATTCAGTTGTAACAGTCACAAGATTACATATGATCTTTCTCAAAACACTATTTCAATTATCTCCACCTCCGTTTCATGATACGCATAAACTTCTTATATACTTCAACCATTGTTGTGTCTTACGTCAACCTAAGGTCAAAACACTTATACACAGAAGAGGCCTCACCAGCCCCCTTCAGGATGAACTCCTTACCTAAGTTCCTTTATGTTAATTTCCACGACACATTACACCATATACAACACATGAATACACCCATTCATACTCTGCAACCACATACACATCACAAGACAGAACCCATGTCGGAGAACCCACAAGCATAAATAATAATGTTGTATCTATATTGTTAAGTTTCATATGTAAGAACAATATATCTTATGTAAGAACATAAGGGACATTTGAGAATTTCTCTCACACCTCGCTATCACAATACAATTTTGTCTGCCACGGGCACACGTTCACCCGGGAAAAGGAAGGTTAACTGGCGATCCATTTCTATCATAGACTAAATGATTTAATAAATTCATGTTTCATCCAGTGTTGTTTGTGGAAAACCAGTTGTCTTTGCAGTAGTGGTGCCAGGGGGGGAGTTGTCTGTTGCCACTTTAAACGCATCAGAATAAAATAAACTTTCAAATTTTGATCATATCTTCACCAGAATATTGTTGTCGAGCCATTTCATTAGAAACTGGCATCATAGCACGTTCAGTACAAAAGATAATGGGAGTCACTTTGCACTTCACACAGCTTCTGAATATTTATAAATCAGCCAACCTCAAAGATCTTTTAACTCTTAGTTAAGTTCGATGAAACATGATTCAAGAAAACCTTAATTTAGGCGGCTGAGGCTCCTCAAGGAGGCACAGCAGTGGTCCACTAATCGAAAGGTCGGTGATTTAATCCCTTCCTCGGGCTGCATTTTGATGTGCCCTTGGGCGAGATTACAGAACCACAAATTGCCACCGATGGCTGTTCCATCGGTGTGTGAGTTGCCTAGCTGAGTGAAGGTCTGAGCGTAGTTGTGATGTGCTGTGGATAGAAAGTGCTGTAATGCTCCTGATGACGATGGCAGCGTCTGCCTTGGGGTGAAAATATGGAATAGTTTACCATCAATACACATCAAACAACCGGTACATCTGTTTAAACAAAGAGTTTAAAAAATATCTATGGAACAGGCTCGCTAGCGCTCCCATGGTTAGCTTTACCTAGACATAGGAAATTCGGGCTCTTGTCACCATGACCTACACCCAACAGGAAATCCTCCATTTTAGCAATTTGCACATGTTGTACTTTAAACAAATCCCCTCCTCGATCTTTAACCCAACTGACTTCAAATGTGTCCTGTTCCCTTGTGCTTTTTAATCGTTTTATGGTATGATGCACAGTAATCTTCGACTTGTGTCGGCAGTGGCTTATGGAGACCTGAATAAATAAATAAATAACAGTGTGAAAATGTGTGTGTGAATGGGAGAATGTGGGATGTGTTGTAGAGCACTTTGAGCAGTCGGTAGACCAGAAAAGTGTGAAACAAATGCAGTCCAATATGTGTGTAATTTTGGTTTTAACAATGAAAAAAATTAAGAGAAATTGAAGAATAATAACAAAAACAAATTTACCAATTCGACTGACGTGTACATCAACCCTGTTTCCTGTTTTCATAACAGTGAGGTGCTGAAAAGATCAAATAACAACCACACATGTATTGGGACTGTCACTTTGGCAAGTGTTCATCTGCGAGTGTCATTTTAACTAACGCCGCTTCTTGCTGAAGGGCGAGCTTTAGGGAGAAGGAGGAGTGAGGATTTCGAAGGGGTAGCTTGGGTGAGAAAATGGGGAAGCCAGAATGACGGGGGTGGGAAAGTAGAAAATGGAACTGTGACAGAAAAGAGAGGAGTGAGTGTGGGGAGAGGAGATGAGAGGCAGAGGAGGAGGAGGAGGGGTGAGACTAATCTTGTTGTAGGAGGCATGAAGGCCGACACAGTGTGTGTCTGACTGATCAGACTAGCAGACCTGATGTCTTGCCTGCGGGCCAGATGTGTGTGTGTTTAAACATGCATTGTGCACAGATGTGACAGAAATGTACAAACAGATCCACATTAGCATTTCTCTACAGTGTGATGCTACCTACAGTATTTGCTCTCCTTATGTTTGTGTGACTGTATAGGACTGTGTAGGATTCAGTACACAGCGTACTTTAAAATGCAGAGATAACCATGATGGCGCCATGAAGAGACTGCATGTCCACTCAGATCACAGACTTGCCATTAGTCTCCCATAGGACGTTCTTTCCAATATTTGCGTCATATTTTTCCATTTCTCCCCGTCGGTCTCCCCCTCCTGCCCTCGACTTCTCTCCTGCTCTTGGGTATTCCTGTCTCATTTTTGTCCCTCCTCTCTGGATGAAAGGATGCCTTCTTCCCTCTCACTCCTCCTCATGCGGCACCACCTAAAAAAGTTGGCTGTGTGAAGTAGTGTGGTTTGAAACCGCACCACTCCGGTTTGAAACCGCAGTGCTCTGGTTTGAATGTGCTTCTCTGTCATCCTTTGGGGTTTTCTTAGAAATCAACCTGCTGGTTATGGTAGAAGTCGCTCCTACAGGTTGTTACAAGGTGCATCATATTCAAGATTAAAAAAACAGGCAACACTGGTCGCTAATATCACTGCATGACAAGCTTTATTTAATATACTTTACTGCAACTGACTCCAGCCATGCTCGCAGTTTTGTGTGTACTTGGAAACAGTTGTGCTTTGAGCTAAATGCTAAATGTCAACATGCTAACATGCTGATGTCAAGCAGGCATTATGCTGGCCAGGTTTACCGTCTTAATTTAGTTTGTTAGCATGCTAACATTTGCTAATCCACTATGAAACAAAAGTACAGCTGAGAGATGGTTGGAGTGTCCTTATTTCTGCAGGTATTTGATCATAAACCAAAGTATTCAATGAAACTACGCTAGAGGAAACATTAGCGGTTTCCCAAAATCATCAGGATTCATCGTCTGGGACCCCTGGATGATCTTACAAAATGTTATGCCAATCCAAAAGTAGATGCGGAGGATAAGTGAACACTCTGGCTCGCTGATAGTGCTAGAGAAAGAGTCCCGAGATCACCAAAGTTATTAGAGTTCTTCCTTTGGGTACCTTAAACATCTATAAAAACATTAAATTCAAGTGGAATGTCTTGTCAAAACTTTCCACAACAAAACCTCAACATAATGATGGTGGGAAAGGAAAAGACAGTGGATTATCATCAGCGTGATTCATCCCCTGAGCAACATGAATGTCTGTACAAAATGTCTGCACCTTGGCACTGAAATAGACCAGACCTTCTTTTTCTCAAAGCATGGAGAGGCTGCAAGATAAAAAGGCCCGGCAGTGATGTTTTGTGCTGTTGCGGAGACTTTTAGGGTTCAATATAAATAAAAAATACACACAAAAAAAAATCCTTAGCAGTGTCGTCCAACCTCAAATTGCACTACTAACCTTCGCTGCATACAGACATCATGCTAAAGCAACAAAATAGAACGGACCACAAAATCTTCGATGACACATCCCACCTCCTTCATACCTTTATTTGATAGACAGGAGAAGGTGGTGAAACGAACCCAGGGCCCCTGCAGCGAGGACACAGCCTCCGTACATCGGGTGCTCGCTCCACCAACGCAGCTACTGGGGCGCCCCTTCATATCCTTTTTGAGCTGACGCCTTCAGGGCAGAGGTTCATATTCCCCGTGCACGGAAGTGCCGTTTTAATTTACTGTATCCCCCATTGCCATCGCACAGCTCAACAGTTCAGCTCAACTAAAGAAGACCCTATGGACTCACTGAGCTGAGCCAGCAGACAGCACTCTATGTTTGATAGCCACTGGTCAACATGTTAACTTAAGTCTTGATGTGAAGATCAGAAGGTAAGCTTAGTTTGGACTGGAAGGAGGTTGCTTTCATTTATTGACAATAAAGTTTTTGAATATTGAAGCTGTCCAATAGCGGTTGAGATACTTCAGTCTGGACCAAAGTGGTGAACTGACCAACAGACACACAGAACTCTGCTGCTAGCATGGCTGAAAACAAGTGATATCTGTGCCCATCCAACATCCAGAGCGACAAAACACAATCGAATCAAAAAGCAGAAACCTCCAACAAATACTTGTTTTGATTCAAAATGATTGGCTTCTTGTGCATTTGTATTTCCCTTCAGGTTTCACAAATTTCATGCGCAGTCCAGCGTGTGACATCTTCAACCCTCTGCACCACGAGGTGAATCAAGACATGGAGCAGCCTCTGTGTAACTACTTCATCGCCTCGTCTCATAACACGTACCTGACCGGCGACCAGCTCCTCTCCCACTCCAAGACCGACATGTACGCCTGGGTGCTGCAGTCCGGCTGCCGCTGTGTAGAAGGTAAGCGTATGTCTGAATCAAAATAAGGATGACATGCCAGACTAATCTGACTGTGGCTATTTCACAGTATAGGAAAAGCACAGGTGTAGATAATTCAATTAATCAGGTGTTTCAGGGTAATTGTGCATGCTGGCTCTCTCTCTCACTGTCATGGCTCTCTGGGACACTGAATATATTAGAGTCATGGTTAATGGCATCAGCAAAACGTGTGCTTGTCCTGCATATCAACATGTCTGCTGTGAAAAAACTACATTTTGATTGGACCTGTTGCCTTTTTTGAGTCTGAGGGCTCCAGGTTTATTTTTTTATACTGGTTGCATTGGTGCACCAGCAAATGATTCATTTTAAGTGAATGTCTTAACACATTATGTAAATGACTTTAAACAGGAGTTAAGGTTTTACTTCACTTTAATCACAGAACACTCAAAATGTTTTAATAGGCTGCATTTTATTTTTTAATTACTTTGATGGTAATATATTTCAGTTTTGCACTTAACAAATAAAACAATCAGTGTTCGGGATGTTCAAAGGACTATTTACCAATTTTCATGCCTCTGCGTTGCTGATAGCAGTGGCCGGAGGCGCCATGTTATTGGGTTGTCCGTCCCATTCTTGTGAACATGGTATCTCAACGACGTACCGAGGGAATTCCTTCAAACTTTGCACAAATGTTGGAATCGAGAATTAACTGATTAGATTTTGGTGGTCAAAGGTCACTGTGACCGCACAAAACACATCTTAAGCCATTACTCAACAATTCAAATGACAGTTATGATACAATTTTACACAAACATGTAATAGGATATAATAATGAAGTGATGACATTTTATATTCAAAAAGTCAAAGATCAACAAAGTATACTTTAAAAAATGTTGTGGCCATTACTCAGTGGCACAGCTCAGGAACAGCAACTTGGCTGGTGCTCAGCTGTGAGGCAATAATTCTCCTTTTGTTGATGTTTTCAAATATAAACCCAACACTGTTTATTACCATTTAACGCTGAAAAAAAACTCCTCCAGTGCTTCACAATCCTGCTCCGGCTTTCACTTAAACATTACTTTTATTCACACTCAGAATAATTCAACACCAGCGTTGAATGTGAAATAGTTCAGTGTAAGAGCAGTGACATCTATTCAGAATGAAATAAACTGTCTTTTTTATATTCAAAGATGAACCGTGAATACTGAGGAGAGGCTGGAAACTGAGAGCGGGAACACGACGCAGTGTTTTATTCATGCATCATTTCTCCTGTTTTTCTCTCCGCCCTGCAGTGGATTGTTGGGACGGACCTGAAGGGGAGCCTATGGTCCAACACGGCTACACTCTGACCTCCAAGATACCATTCAAGTTTGTCATAGAGACCATCAATAAATATGCCTTCATAAATAACCAGTGAGTCCAAGCCCCAAATAGCGTGTGTGTGTGTGTGTGTGTGTGCATGTCAGTGTTTGTGACATCTTATGGAAAGTAGACACTTCCATTATCCCAGAGGTATTGTACTGGGAGAAAATGGCCCAGAATGCCAAATAGAAGCAGCATTTTGCTTATTTCTTACACTGTTTCTGACTGAAACATCATTTCTGTAGCACAAATAATTTTCTTTGGACAAACAGCACAACATTTCTCAATCTGCACACATAGATTGTATTATTGATTGCATATTGTCCTCCTCTGTTTAATTGTATTGCTTTATGGTCCGCTATAGGAGGATAGAGCTCTCTCTCTATCAGTCTACTGATAAAAAAAGTCTAAAAGCAGCATTTCTCACACTGCTATGATAAAATAGATTTGACGAGAGGATTCCCCACAAGGTTTAACAAGAAAGTTCTAACATTTTGACAGCCAGGTTTGTGTTTTTCAGAAAACACCATGATTTCTGGCAGTAATTAGCACCTATTACTGAGCCATCTGCTTAGCAGCATTTCCTCCGGCTCCCCGAGGAGCCTCTGTTGGGTCCAACAATACCCAAACAAAGTGATGAACGATGCAGCTTCCTGCTGCCATATTGGCCTCGTTTTAACATCTATTGCAGATACTTATGATTAGAGACCCTGTGTTGTATAAAACAGTTTATCTTATTCACAGACTGTTGGCACTGATTCAGATTCATGCCATTAAACTAGAAGTGTAAGTACAGTTGGAAATAGCTTGTTGGAAGTTTTACTAAAATTTGAAAGTTGTGCATCTGTTATGAAACCTATTTTTTAGTTGTTATTGTTGCAATTTTGCACTTATAACAATAACTGTCATTGGTCTTTAAGGAATACTTTGACACTTTGGAAAATATGCTCATTATTATCATATATCTGCACATAAAACCGCCCAGTCTCACCCCAAAGTGTGTCATAGGATAAATAAAAAGAGGTAAATCTAGGTTATTTAAAACTGTTAGACTGACAAAACAAACAGGTAGATGATCTTTCTGTGTTTTCCAATCTTTGATCGGCCAAACAATCAATTTCATCCATCAGAAAATAATCAGCAGATTAATCTCTAGTAAAGATAATTGTTGCTGGCAGCCCGACTTTAAGTATAATATCAAAATAATGTTAGTAATTAAAGCATTTTTCTCCCGAGAATAACTGATAAACATCTTTCTTTTCCTCTCTGTGTGAATTCAATTAACACCATGTGTTCAGTGTAACCTCCCATAAGAAAACATGCATACCTGCTAATCAGGAAATACCTTCATATTCTCATACTCTGATATCAAAGTAATTAGTAATCTGTAATAACACTGACAGCATGAACAGGTGAATAATTTGAACTTCCTGTGTGTTACCTCGCTCTCTTTACAGTCAGCTGGTATTTTATCATCAGTGCCACCTGTTAATATGATTAATGGCCCCTGGGCTGTATTGAAATGGAGCGAATCTCTGCCCGCACACACACACACACACACACACACACACACGCACACACTCGCTCTACACACACATTACACAGCTCATTGAGCCACCTCGCTGTTTCACCTGAGCAGCGCTCCTGGTTGTCACTGTCTGTGTGTTCAAATGAAATGACTCTGGATGTTATCTCTTCGTTCTCCGTTTGTATTAGGCAAAGTATCCATTTCAGAGTTTTAGTGTGTGTGTGTGTGTGTGTGTGTGTGTGTGTGTGTGTGTGTGTGTGTGTGTGTGTTTGGTGTGTGTGTGTTTCGGGGCTCAGACGTGGAGTTGAGAGCTGGGCTGCATCCCCTGAGGTAGACCTGTCAGTCTGACAAACCTGACATTTGAGCTGAACCGCTGTGTGGCCACGAGTCATTTCACCTTTTCTAAATGAAAACACAGGAGCAACACACATACACCACTCCTACATACACACACACCATGTCACAGAGGTGTTTATGCAGCTGTGTTTTTTATCATTTACCTCCTCACTGTTCTCTTGGTTGAAGGTGAGAAAAGGAGGAACAGTCTGAGATGTGATTCACACTCACTTCAGTCCATCGGCTGCGTTCGAGACACATTTTCTAAGTGTTGACAGGTTTTGATGTACCCTATGGAAACCTGAGTATGTATGTTGATGTTTTTTTTTCTTTCAGGTTTCCAGTAATCCTGTCCATAGAGAACCACTGTAGCATCCAGCAGCAGAAGAAGATCGCTCAGTACCTGCGAGAAATCTTCGCAGACAAACTGGATGTGGGAGAGATCCTGAGCAGAGACTCCAAAACATTACCCAGTCCTCAGAGCCTGCAGGGCAAGATCCTCATCAAAGTGAGAACACATATACGGATGGATGGATGGTGGACTGACAGTTTGTGTGTTTAAAGGCAAAAATAAATTGCCTAGTCAGCTAGTGCACTTGTTAATTAAAGCATCTGCATTGCACATCTCCCCTTCCTTCCTCTTATTTGAGCGAAGAAAAGTGGAGCGCTCGTTATCTCTCCATATTTTGCTTCATGTGCGTTGCGGTGCTGGGGATGTTGAGATGTGGAGTGGGAGAGGCACCGCAAGCCACTAATTAATATCCATAAACAGATGAAGAGAAGGAAGAGGAGAAAGGGAGGACTAAAGTAGGTCATTGTTTTAATCATAGAGGAGAAAAGAGAACCGGAAGAGATGCTGGAATGTGATAACTCAGCGACAGATTTGATTCTTCTGTCACACACAAACAGACTCATACTGTATAAGCACAACCTGGCAACTCAGTTTGAGCTGCCGGTGGTCTAAATAATTCAGGAATTAACTACGAGGAATAGATGAATGACAATTACAATTAATCCTCTACTTCCCGAATCCCTGGTCAAAACTAAAAAAGCATTTCTTGTTTTTCATCTGAGGCTCAATGTGGTGATTTCTCCTAAATGATAAATAATGCAGCTTTTTTCATTAAGTCACCGCAGGTATCACACATACCTGAGGTGACTTAATGAGAAAAAGCTGCATTATTTATCATCTAGACCAGATTGTAACCCCTGGCACACATTCAGACGGATTCGATGCTCCAAATGGACTGGATTGTAAACTGGTGCTGCTTCCTGTCCGTTTTACAGTTATCAATTCCTTCCCTCCTCTCTACGTCACCACATGAACAAAGCGGTGGTAATCGCCAGATGTAGCAGCAAACAGGAGGATCCTGCTCTCACAGTACCATCTCTTTATGGAGGTCTCTGTCCTGATTGGATAAAGTGGGCAGGGATACCTGAAAATGTCCTTTTCTCTTTCACTGCATGAGCAGGAGGAGGAGAGACATGGGTTACTGACCAGACACAATGATGTAGAGCTATTTAACACTTATTTAATACCAATACATCACTATTGGTGAGTACATACAGGAAGGAGGTGGATGGTTGGCTGTATAAAGTTTGTGTAAACTCACTGGTGAAAAGTGAAGCATTACTTCTGTTTGGGCTCTCAAAGACACCATCTGTAGCTCTGCTAGATTTTGGGTAAACCTCCACCAAATCCCAAATTATAGCAGTTGTGTTGTCTGGAAATAACTTTTTGGCAAACAGTAGGAGTTTTATTTGGAAACCTTTCAGGAACAAAGTCCAACTGGAACACACGGACTCAGACAACAAACTTTTATTAAATGACTAACTTTTGGATGCCTTGTGTGTCTTCATCAGAGTCAAACAATACAAAGACTCGTGTCCTCTTAAATAACTTCCCCTGATTAGGACCTAATCCAGCACAGGCTGGAGAAAAGGGCGATCAATGAGAAGTGGACAGGATTCACTTGTTCAGGTAAAATACACAGATGACCAAATCAATAATAAATCAATAAGCACATATAGGATGAGTTACATTTGTCCATGCATAGCCCATCTAACGTATAAAACCTTAAAAATATCCTTATTTGGTCTCATAACAATGCTTCACGGTCCGTTCTGTATTTTTTCTGAGTCTAAATATCAGTCCGTGGCTCAGGTTGGTTGGCTACCACTTCAAACGTTTGTCTATATTTGGTTTTGATAAGGTCAGAAGAGAACAAAATAAATACTTTTAGAGATAGACATTGTTTTTTTAGAGCAGTGGATATCCGCAACCTCTGAGTCATTTTTGTAAGCGACCTCTCTTTCAGACAGCACGTCAGTCATATCAACAGAACTGCCTTCTTCCCCCTCAAAAACATAGCTCATCTCCACCCATAACTCTCCTCCTCTGCTGCAGAAACTCTGATTCATGCCTTTATCACATCCAGAATTGACTCCTGCCACAGCTTTCTTATATGGTACATCATCCAAAGTCCTAAATAAACTGTGTTGCTCAGCTCCTCACCCACTCCCATTGTCCCACGATTCAAAGTCTCTCTTCTCACCTACAATGCCCTCCATATCTAGCCCCCCTCCTGGCTCATTGGCCTGCTCCACTACCAAAAAAATATATGTTTTAGATCAATTAAATAGAATAAAAACTGTATAAATAAAAACATATATTAGACATTTACAGATCCTAGAAGTTGTTCTTACCTAAATGTCACCAACTTTAACCAAAGAGCAGATCAGAAACCACGCATGAGCCATTCTGGAAAGCCCATATGACTCTTCAATGCCTCTCTGCCTTCAATATGTCACACTTTACAGTTTGTAAGTTATCTCTCTGCAGCAGCCACTGGTACTGTCCCAAAAGACAGGGCAGGTGTCCATTAAGATGATCTGTGAAACATGGCCGATACGATCTTCGCCGAAAAGAATTTTAAAAACCCAACATTTATTCTTTGTTCTTTCACTTTGACGGCCTCGCACCCTGGAAGATCTGTATCCACGGCACAGTGCAGCTACTCCACACAGAAACAGAGAGAGACTGAGCGGACGCTTTCAGCATTTATTAGATTCTTGTTATAAGCACCAGATAAAATTGACTTTATCGGAAAAGCAAGAAAGCCTGCATTGTTCAGCTGGAGCAGGGGCTCTGTCTTTGACCCTCCTGAGCCAGATGTCTTAAAAGTGAAAGCGCATTATTGATTTTCTATAAAGCCCTTTACTCCTCTCTAACAGTTTTCCTCCTCCTCTTCCCTCCCCCTCTCTGCCCTTGTTTTGAGACCCTTTCACCTCTCTCCACCCCCCCAGCGGAGCGAGAGACAAGAGAGTCACGAGACAATAAAGGAAGAATATCGAAAGGGTTTTTTGACGAAGGGAAGATAAGGCAGAGAGGGGATAGACTGGTTGTGGCAGAAGGCGGTGATGTCAGCGAGAGACTCGGCGTACTGGAGGAAGCTCGGAGTCTGGCATTGATTTTGGAAGAAGAGGCTTAGAAAAATCTTGACTCCCACTCACACCTTCAGAATGGCTCAGTAATGGGCTTCCACTCTGCTGAAAGAGCCGCTCAGGGAGCTTCTCAGAGAATCTGCTGCTGATTGTACTATTTGTGTGTGTGTGTGCTTGAGCGTGCACAAGTGTGTGTTTGGTAATGGCCCTCACTCTGCCTGTACATACTACGACTTCCTTAAAGGTGCAACCTGTGTGGGCGCTGTAGCGTATAAAAGCGAGGGTTCGTGCTTTATTTAAGACGCATGCATGGGTCGAACATATATTTATCGCTCTCCTTCCGTCTTTGTCTGTCCTCTCTCTATCAAGGGGAAACGTCTGCCTGCCTATCTGTCTGCAGACGCGGAGGAGGGGGAGGTGTCTGACGATGACAGCGCTGATGAAATTGAGGATGACTTCAAGCTCAGGAGCAGCAATGTAAGAGCGAGGAATGTTGTGAACATTATGTGCACACAAACATGCACGAACACATCACATAGACATGTTACTTCACATTACTTGAGTCCTTTCTCTAGGTGTGAGGGCGTTTTTCAATCTTGAAGGCCTCTGCAATCTACTTATTGGGCGAATCCTAGAAATTGTGGTATTCAATGTCTTTTTATGTCCGTTTCCAAACTTCACATAACCTCGTTGACAAGCAGGTTAGTGCTATGTGAACGTACCAGTACAGTCATGTAGCCAATTAGTTGGCCTTGCTGATTGGAAGATTTCCAGTTCAGCATGGCACCAACAGAGCTTCTGACTCTTTGGGAAAAAATATTTAAAAACTTTCAAAAGAGGCCAAAACAATGCCTGAACTTCAGATTGTTCAACAACAACTCTGAATTGACTTTGGTGTGTCTTCCAACAATTTTAAATGAAAGGATATAGCAAAACTCTGCTATTTTATCTTTTTCGTTTTACGTCCTTTTTAAAAATGAAGACATAAAAGTAACTCAATTTAACTTTTCCTCCTGGTTGTCTGGGCTGCTTTCCTTTGTGCTGCGATTTCAGTGATTTAACTGCTAAGTAATCAGTTAATTCAAAAAATTAAAGGCAGCAAAAATATCATATCAGACTGATGTAAGAGAAAAACCCTTTCTCTATAAGTTAGATAATGGCATCTTAATGACGTTGTCGTGCTCGATATAATGACTTCGGTAATTGGGTAGTAATGTTGCTGCTTGTAAAGTTTTACTGTTCATCATTGCGGTAATGTTTTAGAATAATCAATGCTTAATGGAGCAGATATAAGCATAGAGAATAGCTTGCTTCTCCTCGCTTGCTTATGCTCATTGCCTGGCGCCGTTTTAATAGTCAGTCTTAATCCTGTTCATTTATTCTGTGATACAGTAGTGCCAGGGTCCTCCTCAACACATTAAAAGCACGAAAAACGCTCAGTTGTTTTCCAGATGGTTCAGTTGTGTAACCGAATATGGCATCATTCTTCCGCATTTAGCTGGAGGCATGAGGCTGCAGATGCCACTTTGGATGATTATTGCCATTTTAAAAGGGTGGTGGCAGGTTTCCACTGATGAGGGGTTTTGTTTTGAGCTCATTAAACCAGCATGCTCTCACAGCAGTCGCCACTTACATTGCACTAATAGTGGGATATAGTTTTCATCAAGTAGTGATACACAGGCTGGGGAAAAATGGTGACTTGTATAGTGTTGTTTGCTCCTATTCTGTTTGGTGTCAGATATTTCTGTACGTTCTCTTTATTTTTCCAATTTTAGCAAAAAATATGCAGTGCTACAAGATGTCATATAGGATGTTTTTTTTAAAGTTGAGACCTGCAGATGTAGACCTGTTGTTGATGATGCCCCCTACAGGGGAGAAAAGTAATAGGTGCTGCTATTTTAACACATGTGGCATCTGCAGGCAATGAGTGTCCATAACTGTGTCTGAAATCACTCCTTATTTACTGTAGTGCACAATATTCACCCACCACCACTTTATTACAGTTTAACATTGTATAATGGAATGAAAAGAGAATTAACCATGGTAATATTTTCAGCTAGAAGTCCCACAGTGCAATGTGTCACATATTTTAGATGAGAAAATGACCCTTGTACTGTTATACTGTTATCTTTTATATATTTGTTATATAACCTTAATTGATTTATCTAATTGATCTGGAATGAGGAATTTCACCATACGCTGTACTGTGTGTGTTTTTTGCATGCAACTCTAAAAATGTTATTTGATTAACTGGGGAGAAAAGTGACATGATTGTATGGTTTGAATGTTTTAAACTTGTACCACGATAGTGGATTTTTAAATAGTCCAACAAAAGTACAATGCTGCATCAACAAGATGTTTGTAAAGCATTTATCAGTCTTTTCCCCCCCCTAAACACGACATTATGCTTTTTCTTCACATAAAAAACTCTGCACTCTTTACATTACAGCCCGTTCACATCATGTGCAAGCAAATGCATGTTTCTTGTTCGGTGGCGACCTCTTGTGGCCGTAGTAATTATTGTGACAAAGGAAGAAGTCAGGTCAATTAATGTTAAGAGTGACAATGTCCAAATAGGTAAGAGGATGGGATGGATGGTTGGATAAACGCCCCTACACACCAGGTTGACAGGCGATGGGAAAGCCATAGTTGGAGGTATTTTGGCGATTCAGCGCTGCGATGGTTGTTTTGTTTCAATTTTGTTTAAGGAACAGAGATATACTGTATGTTGTTTTGGGAGTCATTGGCAATTGACCTGTTCAGTTGTTGAGGTATGGGGATATGTGACAATTAATCAGAAAATAAACTCTTTTGTAGGTTTAAAATATTAAATTTTAAGCATTAAACACACTCTTCCCCCGCATAAAATAACATTTAATGCCTGCAGGTGGCACGGGATTCAAAATTGAAGCATTTATTTTCCTTGCCTTTAGATGTCGCACATCTGTATATCATTCTGGTTCTGTAAAACTGGTGGTCTAACTGTGGTGCTGCGACTCTGCAGTTGATTGGGCCTCATTTCAGTGCGAATCCTTGAATCTCAAGACGGCACTACTCTTCATCATCTCCTGTCCATTAACGCGTCCTTGCACCTTTATTGAAATGACCTTCTCGTGTCTCCTGCTTCCTTGCCTCTCTGTCTCCTCCTTTGTCTTAATAACCCTCCTCCTCCCTCACACAGGGCAACGGTCATCACCAGGTGGAGTCTCACATCAGAAAGAAACTGGACTCTCTTTTGAAGGAGTCTCGGATCGGCGACAAGGAAGACACCGACAGTTTCAGCATACGAGCTCTGCTTCGGGCTACGCACCAGGGCCTTCAGAAAAACCTGCGACAGGTACCACACCCAAGGCGATGTGCAGCGCTGCATACGGAGCAGAGTAATACTTGTCAACAGAAGAGGAAGAGGAAGAGAAGAGAGTGGGGGATAAAACTAGGCCATGGCATTAGTCACGGAGGGAATTGGAGAAAATAAAGGAGTAGTTCCTGCACCGCTCACAGGTCAAACACACCCACTGAATACATTAAAGTGGTCAGCCAAGCAGCAGCTCCTCGGTCCACTCTGAAGGGACAGATTATGTTCTGACAGCTATGTTAGTTTCTCATCCGTAGCATGTCGAAAACAGACTGAAAGTGATGAGAAACTAAAAGTCTGCAGTGTTACTTAATATTTAATTTCCCAGCTTGTCTCTCGTGCTATTTATAGACGCTTCAGTTTCCTGACAGCCATTTTATGTGGTGGGTGTTGTGCATCGGGGTTTCCTATTCTCTTTATGCTGCTGCCGCTTTGTTGGTGATCCCCTTCACCTCACTGTGTCTATAAAGCTTTTTATTTTTTCTCTCTCTCGTCTTCCTCACTAGTAATTTTCCTCAATTTTTTTTTTTTTTTTATTCCTCACCCACTCTCTGCTTCAGCTGTGCTTGGCTTTATTGGCTGATGTCTATTGCAGCCCCTCCAGTTTCTGAGCTTTAGGGTTTAAGTGACTCACTGGGTGCTAATGTGGTTGTTATTAGATTCACATCAAACGCTGAATGTAAACAGGTGCTCGCAAACGCACATAAAGAATCTCTGAATATGTTCTCCTTGTCTCCAGAACTCCAAAGGGGTTTTGAAGAAATCCCAGAGCAGATCCTTCATCACGACTCTCAAACAGAAGGTGAGGAGCAGGGGGCTCTTTTTTTTTGCTTGATTCTTGATCTATTTCTGAGGTCTGAAATGGCAAATTCAGGCAAGTTCGGCTCCAAGATAGCTGGTAATGACATACTTTTCCAACTTCATACCACAAGTATCACAGAACTTTAGGTAGGTAGTTCTCTTCTTCAGACAGTCGTTGTCTTTCCACTGATGTATTTTTTAAGTGGCCACCATTTTTGTGTCGTCGTCTTCTTCTTCTTCTTCTTCTTCTTCTTCTTCTTCTTCTTCTTGTTTGTTTATTGGCGGATGACAAACTGGTTGTTTCCAGTTTGTGACCTTTACTTCTTGTACTCTGTTTATTACAGCCATGTGTGATGTAGCTTACTGCCATCTTCCTACAAAACTAAGTTTGACTCCAAACCAGTTGATGGGAATGCGCCTAATTGGCATTTTCTTTTTTGCAATGTTTCAAAAGTTCATTTTAAATTTACTAGACAGATATAAACTATAAAACTATTAGACATTATCCAACTTTGTATTGGCTCTATTTGACACATCAAACAGGCAACAACACTGCCCTTTACCTGAGAAAAAAAAGACAATCCAAGTCAACTAAATGGGTAAAATCACAGATTTTAGACAGAACTCTTTCAGGCTTCGGTCACACATACGACAAATCAACATTTGCCAAAAAAATAAGCCAAACATTTGCATCCGGTTGTGAAGCCAAATAGCAATGACGTGTGTGTGCTTGACCCCACAAACAGACCACAAATCAGCACACTGAGTTCCTCGTCTCTCACATCCTGCACTGCCCACATGTAGCCCTGGCAGGCGATTTTTTCACTTTCGCCTGCACTCGCGTATGTCTGACCGCAGCCTCATGATGGCCTTGGCTGCTGATCGAGCATGGCCAATCAGCTGAAGAGTTATAAGAGCTGACTAGAGCCAATGGTACTGGAAACACCACAAAATACAAGGGCTGGCAAAGACTTTCCAATATTGTCTGGTGGCCAGTATTTGACTTGGTGTGTCAGAGCTCTTGGATAGAACAGTAAGAAGTTAGGCTGAGATGGACTTCTCCATGCAAAGAAAACACTGGTAGATCCAAAATGATCTGGTCGACAAACTGTCTTTTGTTGCCCCTGTCCAAACTTGAATGAGGTTGATGAGGTAAAACATCGAATGGACTGTTTGTACTGTTGCATTACTTTATTAAAAGCAGTGCTAATCCTTCTTGACATATTGAAAACTCCACATATTTTAAAAATGCAACAAAGGAGTGAGGGAGCACTTGCGAGGAGTTCCCATCGAACTTGCCACTGATCATATTGTCTAAACATTAAAGGGCTGTCCACACCAAAAATGACATCTATAACAATAACTATAAATAGTTTGTTTTAAAAATCATTTGACTTTCTCAAGTGGATGGTGGCATCCACACTACAACTTTAACAAAAGCGACAGCGGGGAACTATATGATTGGGATTACTTTCAGAGAGATTTGAAGGACGAGAAACATTAGCAACCAATCAGAATCCATCTGAATTCACATGGCCATCAATTAGCTTGTTTTTAGGAGGTATTTTTCTACCAAATAATGTTGCAGGACTGCTTATAATATTGGTTTCCAACTGACGCCAACCTCTTTTATGTAGGTATTTGGTAATTTGATGGTATTTAGGGAACACTTTTTAGATGGTCACCATAAGAATAGGTTGCAAATAACACATAAAAAATGTCATTTTTCCTAAGACAAAGACTGCCCAATGGTCTTTGTAGTCCTCTTTACAAAGGATAATTAAAAAAATTACAATATTAATGGGGTAATAATACAAACTCAGACATTATATTTTTTTCCCATAACTGAATAAACATAAACTTTTCTCAGAGGAAAGCAAGGTCCCCAGAACACTGTTTGAAGCTAGATAGGTGGCAGGGTCCGCCAAATATAAACAAAGTAAAACAGTATGAACTTGTCTTTTAAGGTCAGTTTGTTTATTCAGTTTGTTTATGTAGTTGTTTAGGCATAAAATTCAGTCAGTGAAGATATTTCTCTCCTGATTAAAATCTTCCCCAAAACTACATATTGCACCTTAATGTTGTTTACACTGTTTACAGACGGCTCTCTCTTTCTTCAGTGTGGATCCTCACATTGTTATCTTTAAAGTCGCACACAGAAAATGCATATACTGTATGAGGCACCCTTATCTTGAGCCTGTTGTAGGTAGCAGGATCATAATTAAAACCGCCACACTTATCTCTCAGTAGCACGCTGCAGATCAATGCAGTGAATGCATGCTTTTGGCATATCTTTGCAACATGCAAATCTAATGCAAGTACTGTCTTTGGATCCGCTTTAAGGTGTGTGTTTGTAATTGAGACAACTGCTCTTGGTGTAGGCTGCTCATTTTACAGTATGATATAGGTTTGGCCTTCAACATGTGTGTCTGTGGTTGTTTTTGTCACATTTTCTCCACATTTCACAGCCTGGTTATTTCTTCCTCTATCCACTTGCTTCTTTTCCTCTCTGCCCTCCTCTGTTTACCCACTCACATCTCCTCTTCATTCTTTTTATGCCTCCCTCTATGCATATTATACATCCTCCCACGTGTGTGTATATATGTGCGCATGCATGGGTGCATGTAATCTGTTGGCAAGCGGCCTAAACCCTGTAATTACTGCGACCCTCATCCTCTTCTCAACTCCACTTTAGCCCTAATAGAGACGTTCCTTCTCTCAGAAAAAAGCGCACACTTCACCAAATGCACGCTCGCTATAATTACATACGTTACACCTAGAACACCCACCAACATGCACAAACACTCAAACTGCTGCTACAATAACAGCACTCTCAATGAATCTCACAGGAACACATACAATTTGCAAGAGATATTATCAACAGCCCTCTCCCACTGAAGAACTCTTCTACCGAGAGGTCGTGTGTGGGCGGTATCATGTATGAAGTGTATTGAACACATTTATCAGGATTTCAACTGAACATAAGAATATAGGCACCACTTTTCTGGTTTTTAAGCTCAAACCTTCATCGTGATGTAACTGTTTGTTTATGTATTCATGGTGTGTGTCTGTCCAGAGGCACTCCAAATCCAGGCTGTCATGCCAAAGCGTGGACAAGGAGGAGGACGGTCAGGAGAACTCTGCGAGGGAGGCCGGAGGGCAGTTCAACAGGTGACCTTTGACCTGCTTCACCACACCACTGACAATCCCTGATGATCGTGAGGTTTGATAGCTGCTGACTGCTGGAGGCATGGAACAATCCAGTGCATCAATCGCATCCTACAAAACACCAAAGCTTCTTCAGTAATCATTTATGATTGTCTAAAGGAAAAACATTTATGGACTTAAAGCCCAAAGCTACCAATATCTGCGTTTACATGGACTCAGAAACAGAGGAGGGCAGGTAGTATGACAGAAAGTGAGCTTTAATGAGCTGAAAATCCAAAAGTGTGAATGATAAAAAGACAATACAAGAGTAATACAGAAACATAGGACAGCCAGAAAACCACAGGGAACACACTAGAGCTGGTGAACAGGCACAGGAGACACAGGACTGACGTGAGGATGATAACAGACGAACCAACAAAGACTGAGGGAACAACGCAGGCTTAGATACAAACTAAACTAACAAGGGGATGCGGTGCAGGTGGAGAGACACTGGGAACAGGGCAGTGCTGACGAGGCTGATGTGAGACAGGTGTGAGGGGGAAAATCAGGCTGGGGAAAAGCACAGGAACACAGGAGGGACACAGAACGCTGGGAACACAGGTGAGCAGGAAGCAGAAAGTGACAAGACACAAGAGGATATAACTACAAAATAAAACAGGAAATCAAAAAAACAAACAAAAAACAAACAAAAACACAGCCAGATCAGAGTAAAAATAATCGATAATCTGTTTTTTTTGGAGGTCTTAAAAGATTTGATGACTGTTGAACGTCTCAAAGCTCAAAAGGAAGGATGGAAGGACAGGCTGGAAACAAGTTGTTCGACAAAGTGTTTGAAAAGATGACTAAACCAGAATCCACCGAACCATTTTCTGAATCAAAAACCGTTGGAGTAGTTTTAGGGGCCATTTCTTACAAGGCTAAAAGTCAAGATGGAAAAGGGTTTCCGACTGAGACAGAGTGTTAAGGTTAACAATCTTGTTGTTGTTGTTGTTGTTCTTCTTCTTCTTCTTCTGCTATATTTCGGGGAGATTAGACATTTCACAGTGGGCAGAACCAATTTGCATATATACAAAAACAAAGCTATATTCTGATTAAATGCTTTGGAGCATGTAACGCACATCTTTACAAGCACCAGAATGATTTAGGTCAGACTGATGAAGTCTTGTCCATGTAAGCACAGCTACTGACAGCAAATGAAGGGAAGACAAATTGGTTTTGATTCCTGTAGATTTTATGCATCATCTTCAATATCCAGTGAATGAAAGACGGCAGGAATGACAACTTATGTTATTTAACTTGCTGATCTGATTTATTTTTATTTTTTCATAATATTTTTTTTTAATGTGGCAAGTTTGCTGAACTGACTCACAAGTGCAAAAGACCGGAGACAGAACACCCGGGTTGAATGAAATTGAGGCCAAGACTTGAGTCATCCCATATGGTGTCATCGTGCAGCTCCAGTGGCTCAAAGCAGTGTTTATTGCATGTGATAAAATTCAGCTTTTTTATTTGATATTTTCTTTTTTTTTAACCATACTTTTGCAGCCTTTTTTTTTTTTTACATTAAAGCTAGTCTCCTGTGACTAGTGGTTGACGTATAAGACCATTTATTTTGTAAAAGTAGCAATACCACGCATAAAAACACCCTATTTCACAATATTGTTAGAATCAGATCTGATTCACTAATGAGTCGGAGAATCTAATTGCGTCGGTTTTTGTCTGCAGCATGAATATATCCGAGTCTCTATCACGCAGTCTTTGTCCACCTCTGTCTCATTCTTTCTTTGTGACTGAGCATTGGGCAAGAAGTATGGAAATTCAGCTTTGTTTTTCTGCCTCAGTCGCTCTCCGTGTACGAGGCCTTTGTCTCTCTTTGTTCTCCCAGTCTCTGCCTCTGGTTGCGTATTCATATATGCCTGTCCTCGGGAACTGTCACATAGATCCCTCCAAGAATCTGTCTGAGTGGCTATGTGACTGACTACTGTCTTTGTGCAAGACTGCGTGTGCATGACCGTGTGTCACGTGTGTGTGTGTAGTTGTATGTGTGTGAATGCGTGTCTGGCTGCACTGCATGCGCTCCGGTCCCCATTAAGCTTTTTGCCTTTGATGCTCTTTCCTGTGGTTTGCAAGCTGCTTCACTGATGCACAGTCCTCTGTTGCCTGCCATGCTCCGGCCGCTGTAAATGCTTAAACAACTATACGAGTGTGTACATGTCTTCTCACTCACTCTCCTCTGTCCTCTCTTGAAATTGACTTCTGTCGTCCGGTATCTTTCTTCAGGGGTGGAAGGAAGAGGAAGACGATGAAGCTGAGCAGAGATCTGTCCAACCTGGTGGTGTTCACCAACTCTGTTGCATCACAGGAGTGTCTGAATGAAGGTGAAGCACCAGCGCTCATACAACAAATAGGCACAAATAAGATCTTTATACCCTGAGGTCATTTTCTTACCCAATGTTTCTCTTCAGGTACTCCAGGTGACGTCTTGTCATTCAGCGAGACCAGAGCCCAATCCCTGGTCAATCACAGAGCCGAACAATTCCTGGCTTTTAACCAGAGGCAACTGTCACGGATTTATCCCTCGGCCTATCGTATCGACTCGTCCAATTTCAACCCCCAGTTTTACTGGAACGTGGGCTGTCAGTTGGGTAAGACCAGTTTAGAGGTTTTCTGTTAATGAAAAGAACCGGTGCCTTCCCTCTGGCCACATACCTGTCATTAATTGACACGTGACACACAAACAGATTTCCTCTGTGGCCTGCACACCACACAGTTTGTTTACACACATGTCGCCAATGTAGTTTGCTTGTGGTTATGTGTGCTTACTGTATGTATGAGCATGTTGCGTGTAACTGAGTCTTCAACAGTTGGATCAAGAATGTGTGAGGATTAGGGAGAATTATGAATAAATAAAAAGCAGATAAGCTAATGAAGAAGTGTTGGAAGTGATATTTATATCCGTGCAAGGCGCCATCAGGAAATTCAAGATCCAAGGAATCCCTGCCCGTCCTGCCAATTATGTGTTTTTTCTGTTAAACTCAGAGAACAATATTGGCTTCTAAGAAATTAACTTTTCAGGTGAACAAAAATAGAAACAAAGAGAAAAAGATAAACAAACACCGTACTCTGAGCTAGAAAATCTTTGCAGCAGCTCTGATTCGATCTTCTTCTTTCAGTTTTCTTTTTGCTTGTTTAATATGTTTCAAGGAAAGAGACAGGCTTAATGAATAATGAGTGTATTAATCAATCAAGGGAGGAACATTTGATTAAATGTAGAAAAAATGACCACAAGAGTGACCAATCAGTCGCCTCACATGATTTTTGCCACAGACTTGAGCTTCCTCAGTGATTTTCACAGGCTGTGAAAAAAGAGCTTCCTGAGGTATCCACAAATGGCTCACCCTCAACCCCGCAGCCCTCATCTAATCCTAAAAGAGGTTAATAGAATAAATACAGGGATTTGACAGTAAAGTGATTTTTTATTTGTCCTACAGTCCTAACTCATATAAAATAAATTAAAAACACATATGAATGTACAAAAAAGTGATAAAAAAAAATCCAATTCTGACATTTATTTCACAAAAAGGGAAGTTACCACACCAAGTGGAGTGAAATTTGGTTTGTTCATGCTCACCTCCGCCTCTGGGTTGGGTTGCCAGGCACACACACAACCCGCAAGAAAACTGAAACATTCCCATTTCATTTGTATCACCGTGAAATCAAGGGGAGAAATTATTAATCGGGAGCACAGGGGGAGAAAGAGTTAAAAGTAGGGAGATAAAGAGGTATGGTTTACGCATCCTACACCAACACTTGGATAATAATTTTGAAAAATGAATGTCTCATGTGGATTTTTATCTCTTTCAGTCGCTCTGAATTACCAGACAGAGGGCAGGATGATGCAGCTCAACAGAGCCAAGTTCATGGTGAATGGAGGTATCGGCTACGTCCTCAAACCTCCTCCCATGTGTAAAGGTACTACAACACACAGACTGCACGTGCACAAACAAGCACAAATACACAAAACAAAGCAGTGTTTGCTCATACACATAAAAGTTGATGTGCAAACCAGTGCTTATTTGTTGCGATTGGATTGAATAGCAAGTCTTAGAGAATAGGAACAGAACCATACTGGATGAACTGTTCATCGCGGAGCCACGTGCACGGGCTACAGGAAGTAGGGATGCATGGTACGGCCAATGCCGATAACCAATAATGACCTGTTTCTTGTGGCTGATACACATAAGATAACAGATAATTTCACATTTTTGTATTTCAAAAAGAAGTTCCTAACCTGTAGTTTATGCACACCTGAGGACAAGACATTTTCAGATGTAGTGAGCAGTGATGTCGTGATGGTTAATTTCACATTGTTCAGCGCTCTAGTCTACATTGCATGGCTTTGTGCCACTCTTCAAAATCACTAGCGTGACAACAGCGCGCTGCACTTCTTCTTCCCTCAGTGTTTATTAACAAAATGCAACTTAAGAAGACCATGCTGCCACCTACTGTATGTGAGTGTGTAAATTCTGCACTCATTCAGTCACTACAAGCTATTTGGTTTTGTATTGTTAGCTTCCTTTAACCGCTAGAATTTCACTGATACCAAAAAAAAAACAGATAACAGAAATTTCAATTTGTGTTGTGTTGTGAGGTATGTTTCTGCACCACATGAGGTTGTGGAGGTGATCTCATCCCCGTTATTTCATACAACTTAGGAGTTAACTATAGGGCTTGCTGCACATTTACCACATAACTCATCATTCACTCATTCACACACACATTCATACACTGGTGGCAGAGGCTACCATTCAAGGTGTCTCTGGCTCATCAGGAGCAATAACCATTCACACTCACATTCACACACTGCTGGAAGAGCCACTGGGAGCAATTTGGGTTTCAGCGTCTTGCCCAAGGACACTTTGACATGTAGACTGCAGTGGCCGGGGGGCAAACCATCGACCTTCTGAGTACATTAGCTTATTAAGGGCATGAAAAATGTGTGTCCACCACTATATGTGACTGGAGCCACACATGTCAACATTATCCAATCAGGTACAGAAATGTGTGTGTGTCTGTATTTCTCACCTTTGCACTATTTGCATATGAATGTTCGGAAACCGAAAGGAGCAGAATAGTCAGAGAGGATTGGATTTCAGGATTGAGTCATGACATAAATCAATGTTCTTGCTCTGCTGTCCTTCGTTCCCTCCAGGCTCCTTCAACCCATTCAGTGATGACCCGCTTCCAGCTTACCCTAAGAAGCAGCTCATTCTCAAGATCATTAGTGGACAGCAGTTGCCCAAACCACCAGACTCCATGCTGGGCGACCGTGGAGAGGTACAAATGCACCAAAACACATACACTGTGTGCCAACATCCTCCATCTGTCTTTCTTTCTCTGTCTCACACACAAACACACACATGCATTATTATACTCAACTACTCAGAGATTTTCAGCTTGCTCTCAGCAGAAATATTCAGCATCATGAAACAAAACATTAATTTTATTGTCCTTTCTCCTTTATCAGATTATCGATCCATTCGTCGAAGTGGAGATCATTGGTCTGCCAGTTGATTGCTGCAAGGAACAGACACGAGTTGTTGATGACAACGGTTAGAGAACACACACAGATCAATTTGAACAATATAATACCGTTCACTCACTGAACCACTGACAAATGCTTTAACAGTTCATGTTGTGCAACATAAAATTGCTTAAATAGGCTCTAATCAAATATTATAATATTCTTCCTAAATAAAAATGTGAAAACAATGTGACGGTCACCCAAATATGCAGCTGCCCTCAGCTTTCTAGAGCTTTGCAGTTGAGTTCAAGCTCATTGTTAAGCCAGTCTGCAGCTTTATTGTTTTGATTCACTCTCCCTGTTCTAATACCCTCAGTTTTGGCTGCAGCTGGCAGCTGTTTTCAGTGAATAAAAAAAGCCATAAAAATCCACTGTGCACTACCTGCTCAGCACCAACAGGGAGACAGACGCAGCTGACGACTAGTAACTGGTGAAAATAACACAGCGTTTAGCAGCTAAAGAGCCAGAGGTTTCCCTCAGGAGTTGGCATGGAAGAGAAAATGAGCTGAAAGAGAGTGAATGTTGGACTTGAATCAAGAAATACATTAAATGATGTTCCCCCAGAACTGCTGGTTGTATAAATAAGCAACTGTTTGCTGAAAAGTTCATCATAAAGGTAGATAATACACTGATCAGCCATGGCAGTGGCAGGACAATGCACCCCGTCACACTACAAAAACGCATTATGTTTGCCTGTCAGTGGTTTTAATCTTTTGGCTGATTGGTGTATGTTAGGTTGTGTTTACAATTACATGTAGTTTCTGCTGCCCCCAAGTGGCCAAAAAATCAATTTGAAAAAGCTATACTATCTGATCTTAGCATCCCCCCTTTTGACTTTCTAGTTGCAGCAATTTTTACCTCAAGTAGATTACAGACTAGTTCCTGTTGGTGTGTGAATGAGTCAGGCCTACATGGTTTTGACAATGGAGCTGTGAGTAGAGATGCCATCTTACTGTCTTTACACTTAATGCCTGTTACTGTATTTTCAAAATCAGCTTTTTCACATGAGGCATTTTGCTACAGTTGGAAATGTGTAAAAATAACCATGGCTGTATTTGAGATACCTACCTCTGAATAGAACTGAGGCCAGTGTTAATGTTGTGAGTAACACCCAAGCTTTTCCTGCTATCGACAAGTCAAAATATCTGCTGTGAAAAAAGACCTATTGATTAAAAATGTTACTGAATATTAACAAACTATATTAGACCTTTAACCCACTTAGCATAGATCATGACCTCAGGTGGCTACTCTTTTTTTGCACTTTGTAGATGAAATATGTAGATAAAACATATCCAGCTAACTCACCTTCTAAGGCTCTGATACTTTGCAAGGACTACACTTTATTTCTTGAAGTTTTATAATGCACTGATATTATCTATGACCTTTTCATTGTTGTGTTGCAACAATGCAAACTTGTATGACTAATGCCTTATTTTTATACTGTTTCACTTACCTGTCTTTGTTGCTATTGTATTTTACCTTTTTCATCCTCTGAAAAGTCCCAAGTGCATATGATATGCATATTACATTTTGCATATAATAGAACATTCTGTATGTACGGCACACAAACAAAAGCAGTGTGATGTCATCTCGCCTTTGCAAACTTATTTCTAAAATAAATAGAGCAGAGATGAAATGATGCCATAGCCACAGATGCTGCACATTGGGCTGTGGTGCACTGCAAGGATTCAAAAAGTCAGATTAATTAATTAGAAGCTTAATGAAAGCATAACGAAGGGGTGAACTGGTGTCGACCCTAACATGTCTCCACAGATGAGGACACCCGGCAGGGGGAGGGGAAAAGCCTCCTCTGGGAAAGGTTATCAAGCCCTGGGAGCTCAACATGGTTATAAGATTAGTGTGCAGGGCATTGATCCATGAAATACTTCATTTGACACATCATTACAACCAACTCCATTTTTTCTAGTTCTCTGGATGTCTTGTATATATTATTTAATGAGATAATGATGAAACAGATTTTAGTTTTAATGAGCATGCATGTGTGTATTTTCCTCAGGTTTTAATCCAGTATGGGAAGAGACTCTGTCCTTTACACTTCACATGGCTGAAGTGGTTCTGGTGCGTTTCCTCGTCTGGGACCATGACCCCATTGGACGAGACTTTATTGGTCAACGGACAGTCGCCTTCAACAGCCTGATGCCTGGTGTGTGCAGACTTCCTCAGTACTTTCAGCTTAATTTGACAAAATGAACATTTTGTGTGAGAGTGGCATGAACTTCAGAGGGGGCACAGTTTGTCACTGCGAGTCAGAATCATTATAGTTCACAAATAGACAGACTAACTCAACATATAATTCCCCCTATGGCTCTGGCAATGTTGTAACTATGGGGCACATTATCTTCTGTCTGGTGAACCATGATTTGTTTGATTTGTAAAGTAAAGGACTTGTGCCTTGGCGGGTTATTTTTGATGTCTGCGTCCATCAGAGTTGTCCCTGAACCCTTGATGCCCTCTCCTCGGGGAACTACTACACAACCATTAGTCTGATGACAGCTGTTATCTTTGACTCACTCTCTTGCTCACATGCTTTCTCCCTTCCTCTCTAACAACAGGTTATAGACATGTTTACTTGGAGGGACTGACTGAGGCGTCCATCTTTGTGCATGTGTCAGTGCATGATGTCTATGGGAAGGTAAGTTCTGAACAGTCCCAGTGTTGTAGCGTCCCCCCGTGAGCCACTTTTGTCAACCGAGGTTAAAAAAAAAAATGTTTCTCTCGACCAAAAATCAGTCTATTTAAGCAATCAATCCTTTGTCTTTTTTAGTGGAGCCCTCTAGTCCTGAACCCCAGCTTTACCATAATGCACTTACTAGGATCTAACAAGGTATCCTGGGCTCTGTGTGGTGCTGCATGAAACAGTAATGCATGATGCAAAAGCACAGTCTGTATTCAGCTGTATCTTCATTGACTTGTTTGTGTGTGACATTAACTACTGAGTCATACAGTTTGCTCTTAAGGTCATTTTTGTTCAGCTGTTGTCGTCTCATTTTCAACAAAAATGGGATAATATGCAATGTAAGCATGCCTGCATAATCCACAACAGCTTCCTGCATATTGTTTGTTGTGCTAGCTTAAGGAGTAAGGGTGCCATCTATAGGTAATGCATATAAAAGCATGCAATTGTTACATCTGGTGTGAACTAAGTTCAGTACATGGCATATTGTTTCATTGTTTTCATTAAAATTAACACTTGTGTGAAAAAGTTGTGTTTGGTGTACATCAGAAGTCACTGCACCTTGGTTGAAAATATGTGAAGCTCATCTCCTCTCCTCTATGTTGACATCTTTGTTTCCCCTTCTTATTTCCTTCCTATGCTATTCCTCCTGCCCTTAGGGTAATCAGCTGCGAGGTATCCGAGGTTTGTTTAACCGTTCTTCCAAGTCCTCTGTGGATACAAACTCTGGTGGCCTTCGGAAACGCTCCATCAGTGATCACCTCCTGCGGCGCACAGCCAGTGCCCCAGCAAAGGGACGGAAGAAGACCAAGATGGCCCTTTCAGAGTCAGTGGCTTCAATATCAGACCAAAAGAATGCCTCAGGTGCAGGAGCAGGAGGCGAGGGCATGTCAGGAAAGGAAGCAGGGGTAGAGAAGCGTCTTCAACCTCGAGCCCCCCTCACCCATAGACCTATCTCTATGCCCCTAGACAGGCTTCTGCAAGGGCAGCTGACCCTCTGCTCCACAGACAAGGAACAGCGTGACATGGGTGCAGACACTGTCATTGGTGGGTATTTTTCAATTCATCTCAGTCAAAGAATTTAATATATTTTGCAATAATTCAAATTACACATAAATTACATAAATTCTACCTTAGTTAGCATAAGGAATTTGTAAGATTTGTGATTCAGTATCTAACACTAAGGGCCCAGACACACCAAACAAACTAGCGGCAATGAAGGCCAACTGTTGTGCCACCTAATGCCACCTTTGTCAAGGCCAAAAAGTTCACACAAGTTTTCACACTACTCTTGCTAATATAGCCACTTCTAATTGAGAA
This sequence comes from Pagrus pagrus, assembly GCF_965226575.1. Taxonomy (NCBI): domain Eukaryota; kingdom Metazoa; phylum Chordata; class Actinopteri; order Spariformes; family Sparidae; genus Pagrus; species Pagrus pagrus. The sequence continues at coordinate 11,624,878 of NC_140188.1, forward strand.
TATGTCTGATAAAAAGTTGCAAATGGCACTAACTGCATTAAATGGGTGAAATTATGGATACTATACAGCACGGGACTCGAAGGGCTTTCCTTTTCTTTATCCATTTCTCTTCTTCTGCACTGATTCGCTCATCTGAACAGCCAATCAGAGTGATTTCTTTCACTGACGGGCTCCCACACAGATTCAACATACTCAGTCAGTTGAAAAACTGACATATTGCAAAAACTAGGGCCACTGGCCTGACGACAGACCATTGACCTGGTGTGTCAGGGTCCTTACACAAACCAAGTCACAGCAATCTGAAGTATTAGTTACAAAGTTCACTCTTTGGGAACAGTTATTGTTTTTTTCAAGTAATATCTGAATGACAAAAGTGCTATTTTTTGGCGAAAATATGCTTTGAGATGGCATATTTCAAAACAGCATTTTGCATTGACTTGCTTTGCACATTGATTAATGTAAGTTGTTTGCAATTTCTCTCCTTTGTTTTACTTAAACTGTTACAATTGTCAAAAGCTCATGTACAGTAACCATGTGAACTGACAGACTACAGCCTACTCTCCATGATACCTAAACATGCCTTTTCTGTCCCATCTTCATCTGTTGTGCTTCTTTATAGTAGAGAACTGACTAGGATATTCCTGCAGGTAATCTAAAATACCTATTGTCTGAAGGTTGCATCGTCCAAAAACATACCAGTATTGCGTCCACCCAGTGTATTTTGTTCCAAAGTGGTCTGAGAAATATATTGATGTGTCATTTGATCCCATGTGACCAAACCGATCCCATTTGACCATCTCTTTCCTATTCGGATGTACATGGATTCTTCCTTTTATTTAAACTTCCACAGCCTCATCTTCCAGCTTCCCCTTCACAGTTGTACTGGTGATCCATTTGTCTGTGTATTGCTACTGCCTTGTTTTGGCTGGACTGTTAATTGTTGTCATTTAATCGTGGTTGGCTTGATGTTCTACATCAAATGCTATTAGATGAGCCTGTCTTTATTAATCTTTGTGTTCTATTATCTGTGTCCACAGGAGCTTGCCCCTTCAACAGGCCAAGGTCTTCCTCTTTGGACCCTTTCATCAAGTCATCATTCTCTATTGAACCAAACATCTCCTCCCCTTCTAAGTCATACATCAACAGAAACAAAGACTTTGACCAATCAGAGGAGGCTTCTTATCTGGTTATTGGTGGTGGAGAAGTAAGAAAGGAAGAAGATTATGCCAATTACCAGTCAGGAGACAACGTAGTCCACAAATCAGAGATCATCTCCACAGGAACAGTGAAAAAAGGTTTGGTCTCACCTACAGCAAAGAGCCAGATGAGATCAGATAAACCAGAAACATCATCAAACAGCACAACATTCACAGGTGCACCTTCCATCTCCTCGTCCTCCTCCTCTGCCCCCTCCTCCACGGCCCCTCTTTCCCCTGTCAGTATGGACTGTGATCTGAGGAGTCCCACCTCTTTGCATGACAGCACCATCTCCAGACTCATTGATGCTGTGTCCTTAGGCAACGAGCAGGACACATGTGGCTCTATTTCTGCTCTGATTGGTCAGTTTGAAAGCACTGTTGACCAAAATGATCTCTCAATGTTATCTCATGATCAGACCCCGTTCCGTCATTCGAACTTTAGACCTACTACTCCTAAAGTGCTCCAAGATTTAAGGTCTCCTCTCAAGACCAGCAGTTCATCTACTAACAACAGGCCAACCACTCCTAAAGTGCTGCAAGGTTCAAGGTCTCCTCTCAAGACCAACACTGCATCTACTCACAACAAGCACCTACTAAGTCCCCAAAAAGTAGCTCGGAAAACAAATCATACAAAACAAGAAATCCTTTCCCAGGCAGATGCTCCTGTTCCAGCCATCCTCTCCAGCCCAGAAACTGCTGAGCTTGAAGAGGTCTACACCATTCTGGATGAGGAGGTGCTGTCACCTGTATCCCTGTACAACCTGAAGAAACAGACAGTCCATGTTCGGGCAGAGAACACACCCTCAAACAGCTTGGGGTCATCCCCAGCAAAGGTGGGTCAAGGTTTCGGGAAAGGGCACAATGTGAGCTGGGATGATATGCACAGGAAAAGGGGCGGGACTGAAGAAATTGAGGAGGCTGAGGAGAGTGTATACGAGGAAGTGTATGATCCCCCAGCACCAGAGATAGAACGGGATACTGCTAAAAGGTACATGGGTTCCTCTGTAAACAATGACTGTTTTCAGTTTCTCCATGAGTCAGCTAGCAATGCTTTTTCAGAAGTGGAGATAAATGTCGATGAGGATCCATTGGAGAGGATGCTTACCTCACCAAGGCATAGCAGTCAATTGGAGGGGCTCATAAGTCCAACAAAACGCCACGCGATTTACCAAAACCATCAGTCCACTCCCAACTACTCCCAACAAAAACAGCCTTCGTCATACTGTAATCCTCAACAACAGTACCCATTACATGCATCTCATAGACCATTTTCCCAGTCTTCCTCCCCAATGAATCAACCCTGTTATCAGCTGTCCAATCACAACCAACACCAGAACAACTCCCAGCCTTCTCCGTTCCACAGAACTGCCAACTCACGACCCTCCAACCCCAGTCCGCTGCGTCAGAACAGCTACCCTGTACCTAAGAGTACTTCTGAGGCCTTCAACAAGAGCAGAGACTTCAGCAGTTCCTACACACAACAGAGGAGCTATATTGGCAGCCAAAACCTAAATAGTTCAAATCAAGATAGGCAAGGGTATAAACCGATAGACAGGGAGCAAGCAAGGTGCTTCCCCAGTGGTTTCTCCTCTTCTGAAAGCCTCCCTTGCCAATCTCCCATGTCTTCAAACATCTGCAGAGACAGAGGACTATATTCCCCTTCTTCAGACTGCGATGCAGTGTACAGCCGCCTGGACTACGACTGCATTACGCCTCCACCAGATTCTTCAGCTACTCAAAACCCCCAACCACACTGCCAAAGTCCAACACAATCATACACCCCAAAGCAGTCATGGAACCAAAAGGTTTCCCTCAGCAATACAAGGCACCAGTCACAGCCTGAATCCAGAGTTTCACTGCACTCAAATGCAGGCCTTTTATCAACAAAACCCCAGCCTGGTACCACAGACTCCACAGCCCCCAGCCAATGTAAGTCTAAGTCCCTGGGAGACCTGACTTCTGAAGACATATCATGCAACTTCCAGAGCAAATACCACATTATTAGTCGCAGTTTCATCACTCCCCATATGAGAAAGCAAAAGAGGATGGCCGCCATGGGGGAAGTAACTTTCCAATCACAGTCATGTGATCCGCTTACAGAACAGCTAAGAAAGCTGGTCAGTCTAGAAGCAGATGAAAGTGACAGAGAAAGGCCTCAGCCTCCTCAGTTGCGTCGGGAACCGAAACCCCCACTGTCACAGCCGCAGGCAACAAGTATAGCTCCTGTTGTTCCCAGGGATGTAGATGATTCCCCTCCACTCCTGACTCGTCGCCTCTCCTCTCGGAGCCAAAGCCGAGTTCGTCACATCAACAACCGTGCCCGAGAAAGACAGCAAGAGGCTCTCAAGCCTCGGGCAGGTGTGGTGATCAATAGTACAGCCAGCATTGGTGGAGTAGTATTGAGGAATAAACCAGCCTCACAGAATCCACCAGCTAACAGACACTCTACTGGTTCTTACATAGCAGGCTACCTTGGTCAGCTGGAGGATAGAGGACTTCCTGAAGGAGCTTGTACATCATTACATTATGGAAATGGGGATCATTATGGAGATCGGTACTATACCGATGACTCTCTTCCACCTGCTGACTCTAATCACTCTGCGTCAGAGCCTGAGGTCTACTTTCTTCTCAGACTGTAGCTCTGACAGTAGCCTAAAGTGAAATTGACTATCAGGCAGTGACTCTTGATGATGTTTAGTTAAACCAAAAGCCAGAAGATCAAGGAAATAAATACTTGCCATTGTTTGTTTACATGTTCCCTCATAACAGTTAAGTAAATCTTACCTGGGATATTTCTTGAGAAAGATACAGTCTGTACAATGTAATCCATGGTTGGATCTGACAGCATGAATTTCCTGTATGAAATGTCCACTATTCAATAGTGAATGGTCTTTCTAGTCTGGCATTGTAATGTCTATATTCTGCTTAATGTGTACATGTTTTGGGGAACTTTGATTCCCTCAAAATGGCTTCCTAGACTGATTGTACAGATACATGTTATCTCTGTCCTTGTGATGTACTGTCCAAACTTTGTACATTGACTATGAGGCAAAAAAACAAGAATTGGGTTTTAAGCGGAGAGGGAATGTCTTTCTTTGTATCATTTGAATGTGTAGTATAATCAAACAGCTACTTTTAATAGATGGGATTCATCTTTTCAAAGATCAAATGTAAGTCTTCCTTCTCTTTTTCAGTGGTATCTCTTTATTTGTGTTGTGTGTAAATATCTCTGTCATTGTTTTTAATCTGAGATGGTTTTTAGTTGAGAACCAATTCTAACTGTACATTTATGTTTGTGCACGTTACCTGTGTGAACATGTCAGGCATGACTATGCACCAATTTATACAGTAGATGTTGCATCGCCCAACAACAATTGCACAGAACAAAAAGTTGCATTGGATACAACTGAGGACATAGGCTTGTTTGTATTAGGTGCAATACAGTACGTAAACTTCCATGTTTGGACTCGTTGCTCTCTATGATTTGTAGAATTTGAAGACGTGATTGCAAATTTAAAAGATTTGGAGTTTAAAGGTTTTTATTTTTATAATTGCTTTGATACAGTCTGCAAAAAAATCTGTTGTTGGTTATGGTTATTTTATTTTGTATAACTCAATAGAATGAAAACAACAGAGTGATAACTACACAGGGCCCGGCTGAGAAAGGGAGGGTGGCAAAGCAGCAGTTTTTTTTCTATTGTTTCAGTGTTACACCATCCTTTTTTTCTTTGTATTGTTGCTCATTTAAGAACTGTGAGCATTTTCCTACCAATGCAATAAAATACTGAAATATTTGATTTCAACAGATTCCCTGTTTATTTCCTGTTATTCTCTGAATGCTATATAGAAACAGATAATTAATCACGATTGCAGCTCAAGCTCAAAATCAATTTATTGTCAGTCGTAAACATCTCCATCTTTCCCCATATGCCACCTTGAACATAATGGGATGTAATTGCTCATGAAATTACTGTATAATAGAGCTGACAGATGGCACACCTGTTGCTCGGGGCATACAATTCCCTATACAGGTTCCAACCCACACTCACCTACACTACACTAAACACTAAGTTTTATAGATCAATCACAGCACAATATTTCTGAGAGAAAAGGACACATACAGTTGGATGATTGCTTTGTTTTATCTCAACTTTTCAGCTTGTTAAGAAAAGTGTTGAGCAGCCTCCCTTTAACCTGCCCGTCCTGTGGTGCAATATCACAGTGACCTTGGGCCTTTCGAATGACATCATACAGTACTGTATCTATAGGAAACATTCCGTACACGTATACACACACCCACCATTGCTAACTTCACAGACGCTAATCACTTGTTAGCATTTGATTGGTTTTCCACCATCACTCTAGAGGGGAATAACTTTAAGTGTGGGCTGCTTGTGTCATCAGTTTGACTGATTCGCTTTACACCTATTATAAATACTCACATCGACACTTCACTCGTTCAGACTGGGAGGGGGGGTTATGTAAGTGTTTGTTCATAATGTGATGTATTTTTGCAGGTTCCTGACATGAGACTCTGATGTTACATGTGGACATTTTGAATTCAATGGGATCTGTTTTTGGTTTACAGGGACTGTTGAACGTAAATGAGGTACCTTAACATTTTTTATTTCATGCACTCTGTTTTCAGGTTTGATGAAGCAGGATTGATATGGATTGTGTTCTATACCAACTGAATTTCTTTCACCAGTCATTGATACACATAATATTCATGTGCAGGAGGGTAGATTTTGTTCAAGGTGCAATTGTCACTGTTCACAGTTTGTCTTGTGATATGTGTGATAAGAGCTTTTTAACAAAGTGAGGCAATTTTCTGTTTGTTATGTCATTTGTTCTTGCAGGTAACTGGCATGAGGCTATGGTGTTACATTTGGACATGTTGAATTCAATGGGATTCATCTTTGATAACAGGATCTGTTGAACATTTATGAGGTACCTTACAGTAATGTACCATACTGTCTGAACTTAAAACACTGTTTCAGGTTTGATGAAGCAGGGTTGATGTGAATTGTTGCTGTTTTACACTGACATTGATATATGTGTTAATTGAGATATGTGTTAAATATCCAGGACAGCTGCATCCATGTCTTTGTCCCTCTGGTTGCTCACTCGGAGGCCCTCCTCAGCCCTCTCCCTGCTGCTTCTCAGTGTAGTGGGCAGACAGACAGGGCTGGAGGCGGTTCAGGCAAAAGTGTGCTCCCGGTGGGGTGTACCAAGCGACAAGAGCCTCTCCCAGGATGGAGATGTGATTATCGGTGGACTTTTTAATCTCTATTACATACCTTCAGCTGTAGAGCAGGGCTACACCAAGCTGCCAAGTTATGAACCTTGCACTGGGTAAAATTTTATCAGAATTTATTTATTATTTGTTAAATGTTGACCAAGAAAGTTGGCAATGCAATGTTTATAGTGCTCATAATATTTAATAATGTGCCCACTGTTGATAAAATTGCTATCTATACCTGAGATAAGGATATTTTGATCATAGTAGAATTTCAAAAGCTGTAATACATTTATATTGGTATGTAAACATTGTTTTGTATTTGTTGTTTTTCATGTCCATGATTATTATTTTCCTCTAATGTAATTTATTTTGTTTACTATTCCTGTCTTCTCCTGTGGTCTCAGTTTAGCTGTAGAGCCTTTAAAATATACATATGCTATGGCATTTGCGGTGGAGGAAATCAATCGTAACAGCACCCTGCTACCAGGAGTGAAGCTGGGCTACCGTATACTTGACAGCTGTTTTCGATACCCCTGGGCTCTGCAAGGTGCACTTTCACTTGTGGGAGGAGACACACACAGCTGCAACTTAACAGCTTCTGCGCCTCGATCTGCAGGTGGACAGCTTGTTCCTTTGCTCATTGGTGCTGCTGCATCTACAACAGGCATAATGCTGTCCAGGATCCTGGGGCCTCTCTCTGTGCCAGTGGTGAGTTTCAGGAAACCTCAGGACATAAAGCCCATTTTTGTAAAGATTTCGTCAAAAATGTGATAATATTTAAAAATTAAAATCAACAGTATTAGTATAATTATTAATATTGCTATTCCGAGTATAATTGCTGTGTAAGAAGTGTCAACTAAAAATGTCATGTCTTTTCTTCAGATCAGCTACTTGGCTAGCTGCCCCTGTCTTAGTGACAGGACAAAGTTTCCTAACTTCTTCAGAACAATCCCCAGTGATATTTACCAAGCCCGGGCCATGGCACGACTGGCCATACGCTTCAACTGGACATGGATTGGAGCGGTGATTGTAAACAATGACTATGGTCAATTGGCAATACAGGTGCATTGATTAGTTGTTTAACTGTAAATTTCCTCATGTGTCTCCTTCATGAATGATACAAAAAAGATTTATGTGTCAAAATATTTGTTGTTTTGACTTCCGTATTTCAGGTATTTCAGGAGGAGATTCAGGGGAAAGGAGTGTGTTTGGAATTTATAGCGACTGTACGCAGAGAAACTATAGAGAGTGATGCCAGACGTGCAGCACTCAAAATTAAAGCTTCAACTGCAACAGTGATTCTGATCTTTTGCTGGTACACAGATGTAAAGAAAGTATTTCTGGAACTGGCCAAGAGAAATGTGAGTAACTGACATGAACATTTCTATAGGCAAAAGGGTTGATCATTAAACAAAGAAGCACAGTTTGTAAGAACAAACAGTTGTATTTCTTATTGTAGTTTATTTCAGTGTTTTCTTATTGTAGGTGACAGACAGACAGTTTCTGGCCAGTGAGGCTTGGAGCACCAGTGATGATCTTCTTCATGATATTGCCATCTCCAAAGTGGCAAGTGGTGTTCTTGGTGTGGCCATTCGAAGTTCAACAATACCTGGATTTGAAAATTATCTCAGGAGTTTGCACCCGAGTCATCGTCCTGATGATGAATTCATCAGAGAATTCTGGCAAAAGGAGTTTGGATGCACTCCTGGAGCTGAACAATCACAACAAACACAATCTTCACATTCCTCTTCACCACGCAGAACATGGTCTGACCATTCATCAAATGTTTCTTCTTCATCTCGTACCAAAGAGACCCTTCTGAAAGCTTCTCTACCAGCCTGCAGTGGGACAGAGTCCCTGGAGGGAGTGCAGCATCCCTTCACTGACACCTCTCAGCTAAGGGTGGCGTATAATGTCTATCTGGCTGTTTATGCTGCAGCCCACGCCCTCCACAGCCTTCTCTCCTGCCCCAACAGAGACAGCCCTCCTGGAAACAACAGCTCCACTTGCTCCTCTCCAAAACACATCAAACCCAGAGAGGTAATATACATCACTGTGTCCTCTTATGCACAAATAGCAGTATAGTTTTAAAAGTTTTGATGAACTGTAAAGTTTTGCATAGACATTTTTTCAACATTTGATGATTTCAGCTGTTGCAGCACTTGAACAAAGTGAACGTCACCACACCACAAGGAGAAATGTTTTATTTCCAAGGCGCTGACATTCCTGCAAAGTACGACCTCGTCAACTGGCAGAACACCCCTGAAGGGTCACTGAAACTTGTTTTGATTGGTCGCGTGGACGGGTTTGACCTCCACCTTAATGAGTCAGCTATTCAGTGGAGCACAGGATCCAATCAGGTAGTCACATCAACAAGTTGTGTCAAGGCTACTAAAAATAACCTGTTGCAATGACTATCTGGCTTTTTGTTTAGGTTCCTGTTTCAGTGTGCAGTAAGAGCTGCCCCCCAGGTACCCGAAAGGCCAACAGGAAAGGAGAACCTCTCTGCTGCTTTGACTGTATCCCATGTGGTGAAGGGGAGATTAGCAATACAACCGGTGAGGAAATCACTCCATTGGGAACGAGAAATTCATTTTTGCAAGTTTAATTTTCCCATTTGTGTTTCACTTTCCTTCTCCCTCTACCAGGTTCTCTTCACTGTGAGCGTTGTCCATCTGAGTTCTGGTCTAACGCTGAACAAACAGCCTGTGTCCCTCGTCAGCTGGATTTTCTTTCCTTTAATGAAACATTGGGCATTACTCTGACCACTGCAGCTGTGTCTGGTGCTGCAGTGACAACAGCTGTGTTTGTGGTGTTTCTTTACTACCGCAAAACACCTATGGTAAGAACCAAGGCTAATGTAACAGGTGACATTTCTGTCACATTTCTCTCCAGTAAAGCATTGCATTGTTTAAATGGCCACATCTTTGTCTGTTAATCTGATTCACCTCTAGGTTCGAGCCAACAATTCAGAACTGAGCTTCCTGCTTCTTCTGTCTCTGAAGCTCTGCTTCCTGTGCTCACTGGTCTTCATTGGTCGTCCATCAGTCTGGTCCTGTCGGTTCCAGCAGGCAGCCTTTGGGATCAGCTTTGTACTTTGTGTTTCCTGCCTCCTGGTCAAAACCCTCGTAGTTCTTGCTGTTTTCCGCTCAGCTCGGCCTGGTGCTGAAACCTTGATGAAGTGGTTTGGTCCGGGCCAACAGAGAGGAAGTGTCTGCTTCTTTACTTCTGTACAGGTATGAATATTGTCTCATTGATTAAATCAAGCAAATATTTTATTACACTTGATATTAATTAATTACACTGAAATGTCTTCACTTTTCATTCAGGTCATCATCTGTGCCATATGGCTGTCCCTCAGCCCCCCAGAGCCTCGACGTGATCTGGGTTTCCAAGGGTCAAAGGTCACCCTGGAGTGTGCCATGGCCTCTGTGGTGGGCTTCTCTCTGGTTCTGGGCTACATCGGCCTGCTGGCCTGCACCTGCCTCCTCTTGGCCTTTCTTGCTCGGAAACTCCCTGACAACTTCAATGAGGCCAAACTGATCACCTTCAGCATGCTGATATTCTGTGCTGTCTGGGTGGCCTTTGTCCCTGCTTACGTTAGCTCTCCTGGGAAGTATGTTGTCGCTGTGGAAATTTTTGCAATCCTGGCCTCCAGCTATGGTTTACTGCTCTGTATTTTTGCCCCCAAATGTTTCATCATTCTCTGTAGGCCTGAGAAAAACACCAAAAAACACTTGATGGCCAAATAGTGTTTCTTGCTTGATTGACTCATTTTTATTTGGTGGCTCCTAATTTGCTTTCACATATTAGTTCATCAGTGGGTGATATGTCAATTATTCTAAATCTAAATAATGTTGATTTTTAATGTACTTAGCTGTATGAGGTTTATAAATATCTTGTAGCCACACATAATTATGAGTTTCATTCATGACTGAATACGTAAGAATATTTCTGCTGTTCTTAATATCATAAATTGTAATTGTCATTTTCATCTTCCTCTAAGAAAAATGCGCATTGCATCAAAATCTGCACACTTGAATTCATGTGGTTGGTGTTCTCTTTTTCCATGTTTGACTAAATACTGTATCTCAACTGAATAAATCTCAGAAAATAATTCGGATTTTGAGAACATGCATTCTTTAAGTAACACTATAAATGCAGAATAGTGGTAATAAGTCTACATAACCACAATTTACCATGTATTTACTCAATTGTGACCTTGATTGTGAAGTTGAAAACATGTGCGTCTTTAGGAACAATTCATAAATGCATAAGAGTGCTTAATAAGCATTACTCAACCACAATTAGCCATTTATTTATGCTCTTTATCACCCTTATTGTACAGCTGAAAACACATATCCCTTAAATAACACGTCAATAATGCACAAGGATACTGAATAAGCATTACCATAATTTACAAAGAACATTATTAAATGGTTAATTTTGCTTAAGTAATGCTTTTTCAGCGCCTAAATGCTGGAAAAGCAAAATTTTCAACTTTACAAGAACTTTCACTGAGAGCATTATTTTGCACACTCGGACACAAAAGAGACATCCAGTGTTTAGAGGAATTTACTTTACTCCTTATTTTCTTTCTAGAAATACAAAAACACAAATACATCAGCATAACATGGCTATATAACTTGCTGCAGGCAAGGTTCACTGAATGACTGAATGACTATGGCTGGCTGAGTAACCCTTCAAATATTACCCTCTTACAGTGGAGACCAAAAGCCCCTATGATGAGTAGAAAAAACTCAGGTTGAGTCATCTGAACATCCTGTAGTGGAACTGGTTGTGTTATCAGTGGGTTGCAATAAACTGAAATTATAACCAAAGAAACAAAATGTAATCTAATCTATGTCAAATTAAACATTCTTGTTTAAACATTAAGTTTAATGTCACTTGATCTTATCATACCACAACTAAAATAGCAGCCCAAGTTTAATTACCATTATTATTATTATTATTTATAATAAATTGTTTATAAAAGAAAAAGTGACTTGGATTTCAACCTGGTCATCATGGGGAGCTGCAAGCCCAACAGCACCCACGTTGTGTAAATAAGTTATCTATTAATGTACTGTGATCTGACGTAAAATATTCTGTTTTCTGAGAGGGAGACTTTTATTCAGTTAAACGTTAAATCAAAATACAGAAAAAGAAACAACCAACCACATTTATACAAAAATAAATAAAATTTTTAGTTTGCGGTTTAATTGTCTCCCTATTGTCAGTAGTGAGAGTGTGCAGGTGCGTGTGTGTTTGTGTTTGTATGTATGTGTGTGTGTGTGTGTGTGTGTGTGTGTATTATGGAGGGTGGGAGGGAGGGGCTTTCTTTAAAATTGTTTCGTCTTTTATGTGTAAAGCACTTTGTGCTGCACAGCGAAGTGTATGAAAAATGCTATATAAATAAAGTTTTGATTGATTGATTGATTGAAATATGCATTTTTCTTAAAAGGCAGTTATTGATGTCTGAGAAGAGGATAAATATTTTGGGAAATTCAGTTAAAAATCAAAGCAATAATTACATGTGTAACATTATTTAAGATAAAAATAATTTATATATCACACTCTGGTGAACATATACACATTCAACGAGCCAACCAAGTTGGGGGCCACCAGATAAGTATGATACAGTCATTATCCTCACTTTTCGGCACAAATAACTACCTGGCCATCATGTTTTTCTTAGTGTTTCTCTCAGGCCTCAATAGAATGATAAAACATTTGGGGGCAAAAATACAGAGCAGTAAACCATAACTGGAGGCCAGGATTGCAAAAATTTCCACAGCGACAACATACTTCCCAGGAGAGCTAACGTAAGCAGGAACAAAGGCCACCCAGACAGCACAGAATATCAGCATGCTGAAGGTGATCAGTTTGGCCTCATTGAAGTTGTCAGGGAGTTTCCGAGCAAGAAAGGCCAAGAGGAGGCAGGTGCAGGCCAGAAGGCCGATGTAGCCCAGAACCAGAGAGAAGCCCACCACAGAGGCCATGGCACACTCCAGGGTGACCTTTGACCCTTGGAAACCCAGATCAGGTTGAGGCACTGGGGGGCTGAGGGACAGCCATATGGCACAGATGATAACCTGAATGAAAACACATTTCAGTGTAATTAATCAATATCATGTTGCAGTACATAATAAAATATTTGCTTGATTTAATCAATGAAACAGTATTCATACCTGTACAGAAGTAAAGAGGCAGACACTTCCTCTCTGTTGGCCCGGACCAAACCACTTCATCAAGGTTTCAGCACCAGGCCGAGCTGAGCGGAAAACAGCAAGAACTACGAGGGTTTTGACCAGGAGGCAGGAAACACAAAGTACAAAGCTGATCCCAAAGGCTGCCTGCTGGAATCGACAGGACCAGACTGATGGACGACCGATGAAGACCAGTGAGCACAGGAAGCAGAGCTTCAGAGACAGAAGAAGCAGGAAGCTCAGTTCTGAATTGTTGGCTCGAACCTAGAGGTGAATCAGATTAACAGACAAAGATGTGACCATTTAAACAATGCAATGCTTTATCGGAGAGAATTATGACTCTGGGTTCTTACCATAGGTGTTTTGCGGTAGCAAATAAACACCACAAACACAGCTGTTGTCACTGCAGCACCAGACACAGCTGCAGTGGTCAGAGTAATGCCCAATGTTTCATGAAAGGAAAGAAAGTCCAGCAGACGAGGGACACAGGCTGTTTGTTCAACGTTGGACCAGAACTCAGATAGACAACGCTCACAGTGAAGAGAACCTGGTAGAGGGAGAAGGAAATATGAATGGGAATAATTAAACTTGCAAACATGAATTTTCCCTTTCCCAATGGAGTGATTTCCTCACCGGTTGTATTGCTAATCTCCCCTTCAGCACATGGGATACAGTCAAAGCAGCAGAGAGGTTCTCCTTTCCTGTTGGCCTTTCGGGTACCTGGGGGGCAGCTCTCACTGCACACTGAAACAGGAACCTAAACAAAAAGCCAGACAGTCATTGCAACAGATAATTTTTAGTAGCCTTGACACAACTTGTTGATGCGACTACCTGATTGGATCCTGTGCTCCACTGAATAGCCGACTCATTAAGGTGGAGGTCAAACCCGTCCACACGACCAATCAAAGCAAGTTTAAGTGACCCTTCAGGGGTGTTCTGCCAGTTGACGAGGTCGTACTTTGCTGGAATGTCAGCACCTTGGAAATAAAACATTTCTCCTTGTGGAGTGGTGACGTTCACTTTGTTCAAGTGCTGCAACAGCTGAAACCATCAAATGTTGAAAAATTGTCTATGCAAAACTTTACAGTTCATCAAAACTTAAAAAATCTTTACTACTATTTGTGCATAAGAGGACACAGTGATGTATATTACCTCTCTGGGTTTGATGTGTCTTGTAGAGGAGCAAGCGGAGCTGTTGTTTCCAGGAGGGCTGTCTCTGTTGGGGCAGGAGAGAAGGCTGTGGAGGGCGTGGGCTGCAGCATAAACAGCCAGGTATACATTATACGCCACCCTTAGCTGAGTGGTGTCAGTGAAGGGATGCTGCACTCCCTCCAGGGACTCTGTCCCACTGCAGGCTGGTAGAGAAGCTCTCTGAACAGATCTATTGGCAGGAGATGAAGTCAAAACATTTGATGAATGGTCAGACCATGTTCTGCGCGGTGAAGAGGAATATGACGATTGTGTTTTTTTTGATTGTTCAGCTCCAGGAGTGCATCCAAACTCCTTTTGCCAGAATTCTCTGATGAATTCATCATCAGGACGATGACTTGGGTGCAAACTCCTGAGATAATTTTCAAATCCAGGTATTGTTGAACTTCGAATGGCCACACCAAGAACACCACTTGCCACTTTTGAGATGGCAAGATCCTGAAGAAGATCATCACTGGTGCTCCAAGCCTCACTGGCCAGAAACTGTCTGTCTGTCACCTACAATAAGAAAACACTGAAATAAACTACTCTTTAATAAACTTCAATGTTTAATGATCAACCCTTTAGCCTATAGAAATGTTCATGTCAGTTACTCACATTTCTCTTGGCCAGTTCCAGAAATACTTTCTTTACATCTGTGTACCAGCAAAAGATCAGAATCACTGTTGCAGTTGAAGCTTTAATTTTGAGTGCTGCACGTCTGGCATCACTCTCTATAGTTTCTCTGTGAACAGCCTCGATGAATTCCAAACACACTCCTTTCCCGCGAATCTCCTCCTGAAATACCTGAAATATGGAAGTCAAAACAAAAAGTCACTTCTTATACCTGTTTTATAAGTAAAGGGGATACATGAGAGAATTTTTCATGCAATTTATCTTATGATGATGAAATCATACACCTGTATTGCCAATTGACCATAATCATTGTTTTCTATCACTGCTCCAATCCATGTCCAGTTGAAGCGTATGGCCAGCTGTGCCATGGCCCGGGCTTGGTAAATATCACTGGGGATTGTTCTGAAGAAGTTAGGAAACTTTGTCCTGTCACTAAGACAGGGGCAGCTAGCCAAGTAGCTGATCTGAGGGAAAGACATGGAGTTTTTATTCTGACATGGTTTATACAGGAATAATACCATTTCATTTGTGATTAAAATGTTTCGAATGTTGTCAAATTAGGCAAAAACTAGAAATAATATGGTCACTATTAGACAGTAAATAAAGACAGTTTAACCTAAATTTGTTAATAAGACGTAATAAGCCGTAAAATTGACACATTAAAACATTTTACATGAAATTAGACAAAAACTAGAAGTAAGCGCAAACAAACAGTTATACCCTACAACATGCTGTAAATAGAAACTGTGTATATCCTCTAAGAAAGTCTAATAAGGGTCCAAGAATTCGGAAATAAAAATGATCTTTGCTTCATTTTTCAGCACAGTTATTTTGTAATGTGTTGCAAATTAACCTCTAAGAAAGTCTAATATGCTACTACCATGACTACGATGTTTTTCAACTTACAGTATAGTTTTCTTGTTATAAGGTAATAAAATGAAACAATGTTAAATAATGTCCATATAAATAATGTTATAATAATGCAAATAAATGCATTGTCCTCTGAGCTCTGTGTTTTGTCCAACCATCATTAATATGGAACTACATTTGTTAAATTACAGTTTTTGCTGTCTAATTAAGCCAAGTGTGGTTTGTGCATTACTATTTGGTAGTAAGGGTAAAATAACGTCTAAAATATTTTGGATCTGACATGGCATTGAGTTTGATTTCTAATTATAGTATTATTTAGGTGTATGGTTTATAATAAGGTTATAACTTTTTTTTTTTTTTGTCTAATTTGATACCAAATTTGGGTTGTTACTTCTTACCGGTTTACTTTGGTTTCAATTTTGTTTTGTGTTTTAATTTTCTAATAAAGAACATATTGTTTTTAGTTTTTCCTAATCTGACACAAATAATGGCATATGTCTTAATAGTTTACCTATGGTATAACTGTCTTTGTTTCCCATCTCACAAAGGCAATATTATTTCTAGTGTTTGCATACTTTTACTAAAAGTATGGCTTATTACATCTTATTAGTCTACAGTTACAAAAACAATGTCAGAGATTTCCTGTTATAATGAAACTCACAACTGGCACAGAGAGAGGCCCCAGGATCCTAGACAGCATTATACCTGTTGTAGATGAGGCCGCACAAATGAGCAAAGGAACAAGTTGATCACCTGCTGACAGCATTAGACATACATTAGATAACAACGATCATTTTAAACTGTACTTGTAAACCTGCAAACTATATCAGGTCATACCTGCTGTCTCTCCTGGTTGGTCATAAGCAGCAGATCGAGGCGTAGTAGCTGTTAAATTGCAGCTGTGTGTGTCTCCTCCAACCATTGACAGTGCACCTTGCAGAGCCCAGGGGTATCGGGAACAGCTGTCAAGTATACGGTAGCCCAGCTTCACTCCTGGTAGCAGGGTGCTGTTACGATTGATTTCCTCCACCGCAAACGCCATAGCATATGTATATTTTAATGGCTCTAGATCTAAACTGAGATCACAGGAGAAGACAGGAATAGTGACCATATAAAGAGCAATATAGATCAGTAAAAGATTAAAATAATCATGGATATCATGGATAAATGTATTACAGCAAACATTTTAACATTTTATGAATAATGGTGCTAATACAATATATCATGAACTACAAACATTTCATAGAACTGGATAATATTTTAACAAAAACATATGAGCGCGATTAAAAATGTAAAACAATGTGCTGCCAGCATATGAGCAACATTTTAACCATTAGACACTCAACAACAATACATGGAGTCATTAAGTTTTACCCAGTGCAAGGTTCATAACTTGGCAGCCTGGTGTAGCCCTGCTCTACAGCTGAAGGTTTGTAATGGAGATTAAAAAGTCCACCAATAATCACATCTCCATCCTGGGAGAGGCTTTTGTCTCTGGTTGCACCCCACTGAGAGCACACTGTCGCCTGAACCACCTCCAGCCCCGTCTGTCTGCCCACTACACTGAGAAGCAGCAGGGAGAGGGCCTCCGAGGGCCTCCGAGTGAGAAACCAGAGGAACAAAGACATGGATGCAGCTGTTCTGGATATTAAGCACAGATCTCATTATCAGAATATGCATCAATGAGAAGTTCAACAAATTCAGTCTGTGTAAAACAAAATTCACACCAAACCTGCTTGATCAAGACTGAAGATAGGGTGCATGAGGCAGAAAGAAGGTAAGGTATGTCATGCACAATGTTCATCTGTTACCATAGATAAATCCCATTAAATTCAACACGTCTGAAGGTGACATCATATCACAACTTTATAAACAGAAACATGTCTCACCTAATGAGACTCAAAAGCTCTTAGCCCAGCTATCACAAGAGAAACTGTACCTTGAATCAAACCTACCCCCTTGCACTGTGCAAGTCAACTGTTGTGAGTATTTATAATAAGTGTAAAGTGTATCAGTAACACTGATGACACAAGCAGCACACACCCACAGTTATTACTCTCTAAGGTGATGGTCTTAATAGTTTACTTATGGTATAATTGTCTTTGTTTACCGTCTTATAAAGACAATGTTATTTCTAGTGTGTGCATAATTTGACAAAAAGTATGGCTTATTACATCTTATCAGTCTAAAGTTATTTTAACATAAAGTGTGACTGTAGACTGTACAAAAACAATATCAGAGATTTCCTGTTGTAATGAAACTCACAACTGGCGCAGAGAGAGGCCCCGGGATCCTAGACAGCATTATGCCTGTTGTAGATTAGGCCGCACTCTGCAAGTTAACTGTTGATTTGATTATTTGTAATAGGTGTAAAGTGTATCAGTAAAACTGATGACACAAGCAGCACACACCCAAAGTTATTCCTCTCTAAGGTGGAAAAATAATTGAATGCTAGGAAGCGATTAGTGGTTATGAAGTAAGCAGTGGGCAAAGAGCCTCCAAACCTCATGAAATCTGAATAAATGTACCTGTGGATGTACAGATAACATGCAGCCTCAGTCTCACCACAGAATGCTTTTCAATCTAAGCTATCTTTTAGTTGGTTCTGGACTTAATGCCTCAAGAAGGTCCTGGGTTCGAGACCTGGCTGGGGTCTTTCTGTTTCTGTTTGCATGTTCATCTCGTGTCTAAGGGTACCTCCCACAGTCCAAAGTTAGGTCACTCTAAATTGCCCATAGGCATTGTCCGTTGGTTGTTTGTCTCTATACGTCAGCCCTGTGATGAACTGGAAACTCGTCCAGGGTGTACCTTGCTGTTTGCCCAATGTCAGCCCACCCACACGTCCATCTCATCCTCATGGCCAAAAGGTAAGTGATTCTGCTCTTGTTGACATTTTGTGAGTTGCTAATTCTCTGTCTCTGTCGGTAATTCTTGATTAACGTGAGTTATTGCAGTAAGAGCCATTAACTAACAGTCAATTAATAGTTAACTAATGTGTCAAGTCATCATTTACTAATAGTTTTCATGTTAGTTAAAGTTTAAATTTATATATTATTTGATAGGTAACAAAGATTCCATTAACAGTACAACAATAATAAGGATACATAAGTTAACATTAGTTAATCCAGTAATAACCATTGACTAACAGTTAATGTGTCTAGGAATCTGTTACTGTTCATGCTGTTCATGTTAAATAAGGTGTTAATTTATACATCATTATTTAATATTTTTTAAGATGCTATTAATATTAGCTTATAGTAGTAAGCATTAACTAACAGGTAATTCATAGAATAATGAGCATTAAGTAATTATTAACAAATGTCTTTTGTTGACCTTTATTACAGGTTACTTAAGGTTTTTACAAATATTGGTATATGGTTGATAAAGATGTCAGTTAACATGTAGCCATGAAGCTAATCATAACTAATCCATCTTCATCATCAGGAGGTTTCTTTTTTCCTTTATCTGCTTGTAGACGTTCCTTAACGTATTGTGTGTGTTATACTGTATAAGAATTACTTAACCATTAATCGTTATTCATTTATTGTATAGTAATAGATGCTGTAGTCTTGCTACAGGGCTTCTTAAGACCAGACGATGAAACCCTGATCTTCTCAATGGGTGGCACATGTTGCTACTTTATTTCATTTTCCTATTTTTCCTTGGTGGATCGTGGATGTTCAAAAATGTGTACTGTGCCTGAATGTCTACCTGGTGGGTGATCTATAATTTATTATTTCCTTCATTTAAACTCGAAGATCATTGAGGACAGGCCCTCATTTGTTTGTGGGTTCATTGTTGAGAAAATGCAATGAAAAATAAAATTTCTTCCCTTTAAATTTTCCAGAACCAACTGAAAACGTCATGCACACTAATCACTTGCTTGCTTGTTTTTTACCATCATCACTCTAGAGAGGACTAACTTTGGGTGTGTGCTGCCTGTGTCATCAGTTTTACTGACACACGATACACCTATTATAAATACTCATATCAACACTTCACTTGTGCAGAGTGCGAGGGGCGTAGGTTTGATTCAAGGTACTACACAACACTGAAAATCAGTGTTGACACTTTGTCTTGTGAGACATGTTTCTGTTTATAATGTCATTTGTTTTTGCAGGTAGCTGACATGTGACTATGATATTACATTTGGACATGTTGAATTTAATGGGATTTCTCTTTGGTATCAGCTGAACAATGGAATGAGATACATTACCTTTTTTATGCTTCATGTACCCTATTTTTTAGGTTTGGTGTGAGTTGTGTTTAACAAATATATTGACATTCTCAATTATGCATATTCTGACATTGAGATGTGTTAAATATCCAGAACAGCTGCATCCATGTCTTTGTTCCTCTGGTTCCTCACTCGGAGGCCCTCCTCAGCCCTCTCCCTGCTGCTTCTCAGTGTAGTGGGCCGACAGACGGGGCTGGAGGTGGTTCAGGCGACAGTGTGCTCCCGGTGGGGTGCACCGAGCGACAAGAGCCTCTCCCAGGATGGAGATGTGATTATTGGTGGACTTTTTAATCTATATTACATACCCTCAGATGTAGAACAGGGCTACACCAAGCTGCCACGTTATGAACCTTGCACTGGGTAAAACCTAATGCCACATATATTGTTTATGAATGTCTGGTAGTTATTATGTTATACAGTATATATGATGGCAGCACACTGTCTGTATTTTTTCCATTCTTTGTCATGCTCATATGTATTTGTTAAAATCTGATTTAGTTCTACCAAATGTGGATTTAAAAAGTTATGAAATGTTTGTACTTACGTTGCCAATATTAACAGTATTTCTAAAACAAGCAGATTATGATTATAAATTGTAAAATTTAAATATATTTAGCTGTGATACATTTTTGTCCGTGATGATTATTTTTTATCTGATTTTATCTGATATATCTAACTGATATTCCACTTTATTTTGTTGATATTTTCTTTATCCTCTAGTATACTAGAGTCCTTAAAAAATACATATGCTATGGTGTTTGCGGTGGAGGAAATCAATCGTAACAGCACCCTGCTGCCAGGAGTGAAGCTGGGCTACCGTATACTTGACAGCTGTTCCCGATACCCCTGGTCTCTGCAAGGTGCACTGTCAATGGTTGGAGGAGACACACACAGCTGCAACTTAACAGCTTCTACGCCTCGATCTGCAGCTGATGATCAAAAAGAAGAAACAGCAGGTATGACCTAATTTTATTAATTTAGTGCCCATGACAATGAAAACTTACATGATTATAGTATTTAAATATTGTTGTAATGTAATTACATGTCCAAAGCAGGTGGTCAGCTTGTCCCTTTGCTCATTGGTGCTTCAAGATCCACAGGTATAATGCTGTCTAGGATCCTGGGCCCTCTCTCTGTGCCATTTGTGAGTTTCATGACAACAGGAAATAAATCTCTGATTAACTTTGTTTTTATACAGTCTACACCAAGAGTCTGAGAAGATTATTAAAAATATTTTGGTTAAAAATAAAATGGTATTATTGCTGTATAAACAGCGTCCAAATAATAATTCTGTGTCTTTCCCTCAGATCAGCTACTTGGCTAGCTGCCCCTGTCTTAGTGACAGGACAAAGTTTCCTAACTTCTTCAGAACAATCCCCAGTGATATTTACCAAGCCCGGGCCATGGCACAGCTGGCCATACGCTTCAACTGGACATGGATGGGAGCAGTGATAGAAAACTTGGATTATGGTCAATTGGCAATACAGGTGTTTGTTTTCATTGTTAAACTGTAAATTACCTGAAAAGTGTCTCATGTATCTCCTTGATTTGTGGTACAAATAAGATATAAGAAGTGATTTTTGTTTTGACTTCCATATTCCAGGCATTTCAGAAGGAGATTCAGGGGAAAGGAGTGTGTTTGGAATTCATAGAGACTCTCCGCAGAGAAACTATAGTGAGTGATGCCAGACGTGCAGCACTCACAATTAAAGCTTCAACTGCAACGGTGATTCTGATCTTTTGCTGGTACACAGATGTAAAGAAAGTATTTCTGGAATTGGCCAAGAGAAACGTGAGTAACTGACATTGAAATTGTATTAATCAACAGAATTTTATTTTGTAAGAACAAATAGTTGTATTTCTTATTGTAGTTTATTTCAGTGTTTTCTTATTGTAGGTGACAGACAGACAGTTTCTGGCCAGTGAGGCTTGGAGCACCAGTGATGATCTTCTGCATGATATTGCCATTTCTAAAGTGGCAAGTGGTGTTCTTGGTGTGGCCATTCGAAGTTCAACAATACCTGGATTTGAAAATTATCTCAGGAGTTTGCACCCAAGTCATCGTCCTGATGATGAATTCTTCAGAGAATTCTGGCAAAAGGAGTTTGGATGCACTCCTGGAGCTGAACAATCACAACAAACACAATCTTCACATTCCTCTTCACCACGCAGAACATGGTCTGACCATTCATCAAATGTTTCTTCTTCATCTCGTACCAAAGAGACCCTTCTGAAAGCTTCTCTACCAGCCTGCAGTGGGACAGAGTCCCTGGAGGGAGTGCAGCATCCCTTCACTGACACCTCTCAGCTAAGGGTGGCGTATAATGTGTACCTGGCTGTTTATGCTGCAGCCCACGCCCTCCACAGCCTTCTCTCCTGCCCCAACAGAGACAGCCCTCCTGGAAACAACAGCTCCACTTGCTCCTCTCCAAAACACATCAAACCCAGAGAGGTAATATACATCACTGTGTCCTCTTATGCACAAATAGCAGTAAAGTTTTTTTAAGTTTTGATGAACTGTAAAGTTTTGCATGGACAATTTTTCAACATCTGATGGTTTCAGCTGTTGCAGCACTTGAACAAAGTGAACATCTCCACACCACAAGGAGAAATGTTTTATTTCCAAGGTGCTGACATTCCAGCAAAGTACGACCTCGTCAACTGGCAGAACACCCCTGAAGGGTCACTGAAACTTGCTTTGATTGGTCGTGTGGACGGGTTTGACCTCCACCTTAATGAGTCGGCTATTCAGTGGAGCACAGGAACCAATCAGGTAGTCACGTCAACAAGTTGTGTCAAGGCTACTTAATTTTTTTTTTTAATTCATTTCTGGCTTTTTGTTTAGGTTCCTGTTTCAGTGTGCACTGAGAGCTGCCCCCCAGGTACCCGAAAGGCCAACAGGAAAGGAGAACCTCTCTGCTGCTTTGACTGTATCCCATGTGCTGAAGGGGAGATTAGCAATACAACTGGTGAGGAACTCCCTGCAACAAAAACCTTTTTTTGCAACTTTAATTTACCCCAATGTGGTTTATTTTCATTCCCTTTCTTCTCTTGTTAATCTCCCAGGTTCTCTTCACTGTGAGCGTTGTCCATCTGAGTTCTGGTCCAACAGTGAACAAACAGCCTGTGTCCCTCGTCAGCTGGACTTTCTTTCCTTTAATGAAACATTGGGCATTACTCTGACCACTGCAGCTGTGTCTGGTGCTGCAGTGACAACAGCTGTGTTTGTGGTGTTTATTTTCTACCACAAAACACCTATGGTAAGAACCAAGAATAATTTACATTAATTGACATTGTCACATTTGTCTCCGATAAGGTATGGCATTGTTTAAATGGCCACATCTTTGTCTGTTAATCTGATTCACCTCTAGGTGCGAGCCAACAATTCAGAACTGAGCTTCCTGCTTCTTCTGTCTCTGAAGCTCTGCTTCCTGTGCTCACTGGTCTTCATCGGTCGACCATCAGTCTGGTCCTGTCGGTTCCAGCAGGCAGCCTTTGGGATCAGCTTTGTACTTTGTGTTTCCTGCCTCCTGGTCAAAACCCTTGTAGTTCTTGCTGTTTTCCACTCAGCTCGGCCTGGTGCTGAAACCTTGATGAAGTGGTTTGGTCCGGGCCAACAGAGAGGAAGTGTCTGCCTCTTTACTTCTATACAGGTATGAATATTGTTTAATTATTAAATCAACAGAATATTTTATTACATTTGATATTAATTAATTACACTGAAATGTGTTCACTTTTCATTCAGGTTATCATCTGTGCCATATGGCTGTCCCTCAGCCCCCCAGAGCCTCGACTTGATCTGGGTTTCCAGGGGTCAAAGGTCACCCTGGAGTGTGCCATGGCCTCTGTGGTGGGCTTCTCTCTGGTTCTGGGCTACATCGGCCTGCTGGCCTGCACCTGCCTCCTCTTGGCCTTTCTTGCTCGAAACCTCCCTGACAACTTCAATGAGGCCA
Source organism: Pagrus pagrus (assembly GCF_965226575.1). NCBI lineage: Eukaryota > Metazoa > Chordata > Actinopteri > Spariformes > Sparidae > Pagrus > Pagrus pagrus. The sequence goes on from NC_140188.1 coordinate 11,648,412, forward strand.
AACTGATCACCTTCAGCATGCTGATATTCTGTGCTGTCTGGGTGGCCTTTGTCCCTGCTTACGTTAGCTCTCCTGGGAAGTATGTTGTCGCTGTGGAAATTTTTGCAATCCTGGCCTCCAGCTATGGTTTACTGCTCTGTATTTTTGCCCCCAAATGTTTCATCATTCTTTTGAGGCCTGAGAAAAACACTAAGAAAAACATGATGGCCAGATAATTTCTTTCCGAGTCTGTAGTTAGGCTACTACTAAATAGCCACATACATCCTTGTCAGCATCTCATTAGACTTTCTTAGTGGTTAATTTGTGACACGTTACAAAAAATTGTTCCGCAAAATAAAAACAAAAAACAATATTTCCATCCTGTTTGACTCTTATTTGACTCTTAATGGTTAATTTTTAACAAATTACAAGAAAACTGTATTGCAAAATAAAGCAAAAACCATCTTTGCTTTCTAGCTGTTAGACCCTTACTAGACTTTCTTAGACGTTAATTTGCAACACATTATAACAAATAACTTTTCCTGACTCATCCAGTACAATTTCATACTTCTAGATCACATTTCGAGTCAAGTGTAGTTTTAAATGTGTTACGGCTCGCGCCGTTATTTGTTAGTGGGTGTGGATATGTGTGTGTGTGTTTTTTGTTTTGTTTCTTTTATTTTATACAGAGTGAGAGCTCCTGTCTCCCCCAGAGGATCACGTGGCTCCCGCGCCGGTTCCGCATCCCTGCGGTGGCAGTGAGGGATTGGCTATTCAGGGGAGTGGGGGAACTATAAGAGCCGACAACACCAGAAGACGGGGTGGATCGCTAACGCGCCAGCATCCACCCAAATTCTGAGAGCCTGAGTTATTTGACAAATAGAAATTCGTTAGAGTGTGTCTGTGAGCCCGAGTGCGAGAGTGTCTGTGAGTGTGCGTGTGCTCTGGGTAAAACCAGAGCAAGAGTGTTTGAGGTTAGGGAAGCAGTAGGGGTGAGCTGCCTTTTTTGTTATGCCAGTTTTCTCCTGTTTTTGAGTAGGTTAGGGAGTTAGGTTTAGCACTTGTCTTTTGTTTCTTTTGGTTTGGATAGGGCTTAGATAGATTCGACCCCGGAGTTTAGATTTGTGTTTTGTTTATTGTTTTAGGCCTGAGCTCACCCTGAAGCCACGCTTCACACTTGTACATAGAGCACCCATTTCACTGTATATAATTGCACTTGTCATTTGTGTTGTAAATAAATTGTTTGTTGTGTTACTCAATTACACCGTGTTGGGTGTTGGTTATTTATGTTAGGCTCGGCTCCCTAGGTCGAGCGTAACAAATGGATGCCAGAAAAAGTGACAACAGAATAAAGTGTTATGCTCCGTTAGAAGAGTGTAGACCAGAAAAGCGGACACTGAGGCAAGGAGTTGAGTACAAGGTAATTTACTGGCTTCACAAGGAATTAGTAGGTGATGATGTGGAGAGTCTCAGACTGAGTCCCGGTCTGAGAGCATGTGGGTGGAGGAGAGGTAGCTCACAGTGGAGCTGGTGGAAGCATGGCGAGTTGAAGTCACTGGAGGACACAGGCTTGAGCTGCGAGACATAGAATGTGGGGGTTACAGGTAGGGATGCGGGCAGCTTGAGGCGGACGGCAGTGGGGTTGATTATTCTATCCACCTCAAATGGGCCAAGGAAGCGTGGAGCCGGCTTGCAGGAAGAGGGAGATCACGGGAGGACACACCTTTTGTCCCGGTTGATATTGGGGAGCGGGGACACGAGGCGATCCGCCAGCCGCTGACTCCGCCAGGTGGAACGGGTAATGGAGTTACGGGCCGACCTCCAAACCTCCTTGCACTGGGTGATATGAGTGTGGACCGAGGGAACAGCGATCTCGCTCTCCTGGGTGGAGAGAAGAGGTGGTTGATACCTGTAGGCGGCCATGAATGGGGTCATTCCGGTGGCTGAGCTGGTCAGAGAATTGTGCATGTACTCGACCCAAGGGAGGAAGGAGGACCAGGAAGTGGGATTTCATGTGGTGACGCAGCAATTGGCAGTCTCCAGGTCTTGGTTGGCTTTCTCCGTCTGACCATTTGATGGCAACCTGATGTTAAGCTGGAGGTGGTGCCAAACGCCTTACAAAAAGCCTGCCAGACCTGAGATGTGAACTGGGGACCGCGATCAGAGACAATGTCAGCGGGGAGACCATAGAGCCGGAAGACGTGAAGGATGAGTAGGTCGTGATTTCAGAGGCGGACGGGAGCTTGGCCAAGGGGATATAGTGAACCATCTTGGAGAAATGGTCCACAATGGTAAGAATGGCGGTGTGTCCATCTGAGAGAGGAAGACTAGTGACAAAATCCACCGCCGTATGGGACCAGGGACAACTGGGAACAGGCAGAGGCCTGAGGAGACCGCAGGGGGGCGATGGGATGACTTGCTCTGGGCGCATACCACACAGGCTGCCACAAACTCCCTCACGTCCTTAGCTTGACCAGGCCACCAGAAGTGCTGGTGAAGAAACTGCAGCATCCGCTGGGCTCCGGGGTGGCAGGTGAACCTGGATGGATGGCCCCACTGTAACACCTGGACTGGATCTCCCCCGGCACGAATAGGCAATTCGGTGGACCTGTACCAGGGTCGGGGGGACCTTGTTGGGCCTCTCGGACTATGGTCTCGATTTCTCAGGTGGCAGCTCCATAGATGGACTCGGGGTCAGCAGAGGGTGCGTCAAAGGAAAAAAGGCGAGAAAGGGCATCTGGTTTGCCATTTCTGGAGCCGGGACGGTAGGAAAGGGCGTAATTAAAGCGGCTTAGGAATAGAGACCAGCAGGCTTGGCGGGAGTTGAGTCTTCTGGCAGAGTGCAGGTAAGCAAGGTTCTTGTGGTCTGTCCAAATGAGAAATGGCTCCAGGGTCCCCTCCAACCAGTGTCGCCACTACTGGAGAGCCAAAACTACTACCAGCAGCTCACAGTTTCCCACATCGTGACCCCTACTCCAGAGTCTGAGGCATCGACGGGGGCCTGAGTAAACAGTGCCTTTAGCTTCTTGAAGACTGCGTCTGCACCGGGAGACCATGTGAAAGGTGAGGCCGTGGAGGTAAGTTGGGTGAGGGGAGCCGCCACTCGGCGGTAGTCACGGATGAATCGACGGTAAAAGTTGGCAAATCCCAGGAAACGTTGTAACTGCTTTCGGGTGGAAGGAGTAGGCCACTCATCCATGGCCCGGATCTTGGCAGGGTCTGGCTGAAGCCTCCACTAAGCTTTCATGAAGCCCAAAAAGCTCACCTCACCAGAGTGGAACTCACATTTCTCTAGTTTTGCATATAGTTACAAGAGTCGTTGGAGCACAAGCCTCACCTGCTCGACATGCTCGTTTAGTGTTCTGGAGAATATTAAAATATCATCCAAATAGACGAACATAACATGGTTTAGCATGTCTTGTAGAATGTCATTAACGAGGGCTTGGAACACTGCTGGGCCATTTGAAAGACCAAAAGGCATAACCTGGTACTCGAAATGTCCGAGTGGGGTGTTGAACACTGTCTTCCACTCATCCCCCTCTCGGATGCGGACAAGGTGGTAGGCGCTCTGGAGGTCCAGTTTAGTGAAAAACCGGGATTGACACAGAGCTTCAAAAGATGGGTCGGTCAGGGATAGTGGATACTTATTCTTCATGGTGATGTCATTAAGTCTTCTTCCCCACACAGAAGAAGCCAGCCCCGAGGGGAGATGAGGAAGACCTGATTAAGCCAGAAGCCATGGAGTTATTGATGTATTCCTCCAACGACCTGGGGCGTGACAGGTTATACAGGCGACTGAAAGAGGTGCACCGGGGAGCAGATTAATTGCACAGTCATAAGGGCGGTGAGGTGGCAGAGACAGGGCTCATTCCTTGCAGAACACAGTGGCTAGGTTGTGGTTAACAGGTGGCACAAGAGACAAATCAGGTAGTTTGGGAGTGATGGAGGCAGATACCTTGACTGTTGTAGCGGCGAGTGGAGACAGTGAGAGTGGCAAAAAGTGCTCCAACTGGAAATAGAGGCGGAGGACCAGTCTATATGGGGGTTGTGTACTCGTAACCAGGGGAGACCCAGTACGACTTGAGAAGAGGGTGAAGAGATGACATAGAGTTGGAGACTCTCACGATGATTTCCTGAGATGATCAGAGTGATGGGTAAGGTGCGATGAGTGATAGTAGCCCAGCGCCGCCCATTTAGGGCGGTTACAGTCTTGGGGATGTTGAGAGTTTCAATGGGGATTAGAGACTGTTCAACCAGGGAGGAGTCAATGAAGCTGTCATCAGCGCTGGAGGCCGTAAAAACATAAATGGGTAATGACTTACGTGACCACTGGAGAGATGCAGGTAGGTTGATTCGGGCAAGAGGGCTGGGAATAGAGGTAGTCTGGCTTACCAATGTGCCCTCCTCGTGAAAGCGTGGTGAGTTGAGACTCTGATGATCACAGGGCAAGGCTGTTGGCCGCAGAGGCGCAGAAAGCTGGATGGCTGGTAGTTGGAGTGCCGGTGAACACTGGGCACAGAGAAAACACGAGAAATGTTCGATCTCCAGGAGAGAAATACGAAAACACTAGTAGTCTTACTGAATAGTGATCTAACCGAAGCCATGTACCACATCTAAGAGACAAAATCATCTGGCAGCAGGCAGCATGGAGAGCAGGGCTTATCAACAGGGGCTGATTGCCAACCTGCTGCAGGTGCATGTGTGTCAGCAGCTCTGGTGAATGGAAAGCTCCACCCACCCAGACCACTTTTTTGGCTGGTCCAGTACAATTTCATAGTTCTGGCACACATTTCGAGTCAAGTGTAGTTTTAAATGGATGGCAGAAAAAGTGACAACAGAATAAGGCATCAAATGTCCCGTCCTCAATGTGTAGCCTCGTCTCTCCAGCCTGGTGGACTGTCATCTCAGCTGCTTGCAGTGTGTAGCCTACCTGCTCCTGCTTACTTTGTCGAGCAGAGTATGTAGTGTCTGTGAGTAGAGGCTAATATCTGGGTCAGGGTCAGTCTCCATCATCTCACAATCAGGTTGACCTGCAATGACATGAAACATTTTTTGTAGCTTAATCCATGAGGAGAGTCTCACAAGGTGCTGACAAGAAGGCATGTGGCTATGCACTAACAGCCTACCTACAAACTCCATGGGACTCCTGAGAACATCAGGGCTACGAGAGACTACAATGTTGTTTGACTTTATTTTACAGTACAGTTTTATTATCATTAGCCACAATTACCCGGTGATAAAGTGAAACTATTTGAAATAAAGCCCAAATAAATGCAGGTCAGGTTCTCAGGTCAGGTAGTTTGCTTTGCTACACGGCTAATTTTGATGTTAGTTAAATTATGCTTCACACAGACTCTCTCAGGGTCTTTGCATGTAACTAACCATCTTCTATAACCTGACCTCACATCACACACACACACACTCCTTCAGCCTGGAGCATATCACATCCACATGTGATATCAGTGAGCACATGATGCATGAACCACCATTGTTTCTTTGTTCTGCCAGACACACACACACACACACAGGCACACACACGCACACACACACACACACACACACACACACACACACACACACACACACACACACACACACACACACACACACCTGTACATAGTACAGAATGTTAGTTAGATTGTGTGTTTTCATCTTTGTGTTAAATAAAAGACGTTTGAACCTTCATGCTGTCCATTTAGTATTGTACAAGAGTGAATGTTGCCAACCTCTACTCTGTCAAAGACTTCAAAATCCTTCGACCATTACTAGCTGTTATGGTAATATTGGTTGTAGTCATTAAGTTAATAATTAATCAGAGTTACAAACAGTTTAGTACCTTTTTCTGACACTGATTTGGTGAATTGCCTATCTTTTCCCTTCTTCAGGGGTTGTGCCCCAAGGTGATCTCATGGAAATTGGATCTTATTATTTATCATAATAATTATTCCTGATAATCAGTAATTATTATTGCTAGCCAAATTTAACCCAAAACTGCCTATTTATGTTGCACGAAGCACTACAATAATATGGATCTACATGTGTGGTCTCTACAATAATATTTGGTATTCAGGGTAAAATAGCGTGTAATTAATACATTTTGGATCTGATATGGCATTGCATTTTATTTCTACTTGCATGATCTTGTAAAGTAGTGTGTAATAGTGTATTAGGATCTCCTATTTGGCTATCTTATTAAAATGTAATTCTGTATCATTGTATTTAACAATAGGTCTGAAAAGTTATTATATGCTGTTCCTAATTACAGCATGATTTAGACATAGTAAGCCATGGCTTACTATGTCTCAATCATGCTGTAATTACTTACTAGTTTATTAAAGACATACCTGTCTTTGGTAAATATCTAATAACGACAATATTATTTCTAGTTTTTGCCTTATTTGACTGTAAGGCTTATTACATCTTATTAGTGTATTTCAAAATAAAGTGTGACCCATTTTTCTGTTGTAGTAAGAAAATGGTGAATTTGAAGGATAAACTCGTATCTGGTTATATAATGACATGACTGTGTGCCGTCACCTCAGCAAAAAGTTTAGAGGAGCTGCTACACATAACTGGCCATAGAAAAAAAGTGGTGCAGAAAAAAACACAAAATAGCATATTTTTTTCCAGATATGGAAATGGATGCTGTAGTGAGATTGAAGCTGCGTGTTATCTGTACATCCACATGTGCATTCATTCAGATTTCAATGGATCCTGGAAACTCTATGCCAGCTTCAAACACACTAATGATTTCAGAGAGGAATAACTGTGGGTGTGTGCTGCTTGTGTCATCAGTGTTACTAATACACTTTACACCTATTATAAATGCTCACATCAACAGTTAACTTTCACAGTGCAAGGGGGGTGGATTTGTTTCAAGGTACTGTTTTCAAAGTTGACACTTAGTCTTGTGATATTTTTGATAGGAGCTTTTAACCAAGTGAGACATGTTTCTGTTTATAATGTCATTTGTAGAAGGTAACTTACATGAGACTATGATGTTACATTTGAACATGTTGAATTTAATGGTATTTGCCTTTGGTAAAAATAATGTGAATGAGATGCTTTACCTCTTATATGCTTCATGCACTCTATTTCAGGTTTGATGAAGAAGGTTTGATGTGAATTCTGTTTTACACAGACTGAATGTATTGAACTCCTCACTGATGCAATTTCTGACATTCAGATTTTTGTTAAATATCCTGAACAGTTCAATCCATGTCTTTGTTCCTCTGGTTCCTCACTCGGAGGCCCTCGGAGGCCCTCTCCCTGCTGCTTCTCAGTGTAGTGGGCAGACAGACGGGGCTGGAGGTGGTTCAGGCGACAGTGTGCTCCCGCTGGGGTGCAACCAGAGACAAGAGCCTCTCCCAGGATGGAGATGTGATTATCGGTGGACTTTTTAATCTCTATTACATACCCTCAGATGTAGAACAGGGTTACACCAGGCTGCCAAGTTATGAACCTTGCACCGGGTAAAACATAATGACACCACGTATTGTTGTTGATATCTGTTGATTAATGTGTTGTTCATGTGATGAGAGCACATTGTTTGTATTTTTCTCTTTTTTTCTCACACATTTTGTCAATGTCTTAGGTTTTTGTTAAACTATGATTCAATTTTAATTAAAATACCAAGCTTAAAGGTTATACAATGCTTATGGCATTTTGTAATGGGTTGCCTATTAACACAATTGTTAAGTTTTATTTTTCTCTGCATTTTTTGATTATTATTAAAAATTACACACACACACACACACACACACACACACACATATATATATATATATATATATATATATACATGATTATCAGTGAATATCAGTGGACTTTTATTTAACGTTTATTTTGTTCACTATTGTTTTCTCCTCCTGTGATCTCAGTTTAGATATAGAGGCATTAAAATATACATATGCTATGGTGTTTGCCGTGAAGGAAATCAATCGTAACAGCACCCTGCTACCAAGAGTGAAGCTGGGCTATCATATACTTGACAGCTGTTCCCGATACCCCTGGTCTCTGCAAGGTGCACTGTCAATGGTTGGAGGATTCACACACAGCTGCAACTTAACAGCTTCTATGCCTCGATCTGCTGCTTATGACCAACCAGGAGAGACAGCAGGTATGATTTCATACAATTTAGTATGCACTTAACAATTCCCATGTCCATATTAGTTGTTAAATAACAACTTATGTGATTTTAGTATTAAATATTAGATTGTTGTTTAATAATTCATGTCTAATGCTATCAGCAGGTGGTCAGCTTGCTCCTTTGCTCATTTGTGCTGCCTCCTCGACAAGCATAATAATATCCAGGATCCTGGGCACTCTCTCTGTGCCAGTCGTGAGTTTCATTACAACAGGAAATAGATCTCTGATTAACTTTATTTTCATACAGTCTACACCAAGAGTTTGATGAGATTTTTAAAAAACATTTTGATTAAAAATAAAATGGTATTATTGCTGTATAAACAGCGTCCAAATAATAATTCTGTGTCGTTCCCTCAGATCAGCTACTTGGCTAGCTGCCCCTGTCTTAGTGACAGGACAAAGTTTCCTAACTTCTTCAGAACAATCCCCAGTGATATTTACCAAGCCCGGGCCATGGCACAGCTGGCCATACGCTTCAACTGGACATGGATGGGAGCAGTTGTAGCAAACACGGATTATGGTCAATTGGCAATACAGGTTCATGTTTTAGTGGTTAAACTGTAAATTACCTGAAAGAAGGATCTCATTTATCTTCTTGATTTGTGGTACAAATAAGATACAAGAAGTGATGTTATGTTTTGACTTCCATATTTCAGGTATTTCAGGAGGAGATTCAGGGGAAAGGAGTGTGTTTGGAATTCATAGAGACTGTTCACAGAGAAACTATAGTGAGTGATGCCAGACGTGCAGCACTCAAAATTAAAGCTTCAACTGCAACAGTGATTCTGATCTTTTGCTGGTACACAGATGTAAAGAAAGTATTTCTGGAACTGGCCAAGAGAAATGTGAGTAACTGGTGTTTAAATGTGTCTTCTTAGAAAAAAAGGTTAACTTTTAGACAGAAGTACTTTATTTTGTAAGAACAAATAGTTGTCTTTCTTATTGTATTTGATGTCGGTGTTTTCTTATTGTAGGTGACAGACAGACAGTTTCTGGCCAGTGAGGCTTGGAGCACCAGTGATGATCTTCTTCAACATCTTGCCATCTCTAAAGTGGCAAGTGGTGTTCTTGGTGTGGCCATTCGAAGTTCAACAATACCTGGATTTGAAAATTATCTCAGCAGTTTGCACCCAAGTCATCGTCCTGATGATGAATTCTTCAGAGAATTCTGGCAAAAGGAGTTTGGATGCACTCCTGGAGCTGAACAATCACAAGAAACACAATCTACATATTCCTCTTCACCACGCAGAACATGGTCTGACCATTCATCAAATGTTTCTTCTTCATCTCGTAACAAAGAGACCCTTCTGAAAGCTTCTCTACCAGCCTGCAGTGGGACAGAGTCCCTGGAGGGAGTGCAGCATCCCTTCACTGACACCTCTCAGCTAAGGGTGGCTTATAATGTGTACCTGGCTGTTTATGCTGCAGCCCACGCCCTCCACAGCCTTCTCTCCTGCCCCAACAGAGACAGCCCTCCTGGAAACAACAGCTCCACTTGCTCCTCTCCAAAACACATCAAACCCAGAGAGGTGAATTCAAAAAGAAATGTGATTGTCATCTTATCCATTAGAAGTATTATAGTTCATAAAGGTTTAAACAAATTTTTGTAGTGCATACTTTTTTTCAATATTTGATGGTTTCAGCTGTTGCAGCACTTGAAGAAAGTGAACGTCTCCACACCACAGGGAGAAATGTTTTATTTCCAAGGTGCTGACATTCCAGCAAAGTACGACCTCGTCAACTGGCAGAACACCCCTGAAGGGTCACTTAAACTTGTTTTGATCGGTCGTGTGGACGGGTTTGACCTCCACCTTAATGAGTCGGCTATTCAGTGGAGCACAGGATCCAATCAGGTAGTCACATCAACAAGTTGTGTCAAGGCTACTAAAGATTATCTGTTGCAATGACTGTCTGGCTTTTTGTTTAGGTTCCTGTTTCAGTGTGCAGTGAGAGCTGCCCCCCAGGTACCCGAAAGGCCAACAGGAAAGGAGAACCTCTCTGCTGCTTTGACTGTATCCCATGTGCTGGAGGGGAGATTAGCAATACAACTGGTGAGGAAATCACTCCATTGGGCAAGGGAAATTCATGTTTGCCAGTTTAATTTTCCCATTTGTTTTTCACTTGTCGTCTCACTCTACCAGGTTCTCTTCACTGTGAGCGTTGTCCATCTGAGTTCTGGTCCAATGTTGAACAAACAGCCTGTGTCCCTCGTCAGCTGGACTTTCTTTCTTTTAATGAAACATTGGGCATTACTCTGACCACTGCAGCTGTGTCTGGTGCTGCAGTGACAACAGCTGTGTTTGTGGTGTTTATTTTCCACCACAAAACACCTATGGTAAGAACCAAGAATAATTTACCAGATGTATGCATTTGACATTGTCACATTTGTCTCCGATAAGGTATCTCATTGTTTAAATGGCCACATCTTTGTCTGTTAATCTGATTCACCTCTAGGTTCGAGCCAACAATTCAGAACTGAGCTTCCTGCTTCTTCTGTCTCTGAAACTCTGCTTCCTGTGCTCACTGGTCTTCATCGGTCGTCCATCAGTCTGGTCCTGTCGATTCCAGCAGGCAGCCTTTGGGATCAGCTTTGTACTTTGTGTTTCCTGCCTCCTGGTCAAAACCCTCGTAGTTCTTGCTGTTTTCCACTCAGCTCGGCCTGGTGCTGAAACCTTGATGAAGTGGTTTGGTCCGGGCCAACAGAGAGGAAGTGTCTGCCTCTTTACTTCTATACAGGTATGAATATTGTTTAATTATTAAACCAACAGAATATTTTATTACATTTGATATTAATTAATTACACTGAAATGTGTTCACTTTTCATTCAGGTTATCATCTGTGCCATATGGCTGTCCCTCAGCCCCCCAGAGCCTCGACTTGATCTGGGTTTCCAAGGGTCAAAGGTCACCCTGGAGTGTGCCATGGCCTCTGTGGTGGGCTTCTCTCTGGTTCTGGGCTACATCGTCCTGCTGGCCTGCACCTGCCTCCTCTTGGCCTTTCTTGCTCGAAACCTCCCTGACAACTTCAATGAGGCCAAACTGATCACCTTCAGCATGCTGATATTCTGTGCTGTCTGGGTGGCCTTTGTCCCTGCTTACGTTAGCTCTCCTGGGAAGTATGTTGTCGCTGTGGAAATTTTTGCAATCCTGGCCTCCAGCTATGGTTTACTGCTTTGTATTTTTGCCCCCAAATGTTTCATCATTCTTTTGAGGCCTGAGAAAAACACTAAGAAAAACATGATGGCCAGATAATTTCTTCCCGAGTCTGTAGTTAGGCTACTACTAAATAGCCACATACATCCTTGTCAGCATCTCATTAGACTTTCTTAGTGGTTAATTTGTGACACGTTACAAAAAATTGTTCCGCAAAATAAAAACAAAAAACAATATTTCCATCCTGTTTGACTCTTATTTGACTCTTAATGGTTAATTTTTAACAAATTACAAGAAAACTGTATTGCAAAATAAAGCAAAAACCATCTTTGCTTTCTAGCTGTTAGACCCTTACTAGACTTTCTTAGACGTCAATTTGCAACACATTATAACAAATAACTTTTCCTGACTCATCCAGTACAATTTCACACTTCTAGATCACATTTCGAGTCAAGTGTAGTTTTAATGGATGCCAGAAAAAGTGACAACAGAATAAAGTGTTATGCTCCGTTAGAAGAGTGTAGACCAGAAAAGCGGACACTGAGGCAAGGAGTTGAGTACAAGGTAATTTACTGGCTTCACAAGGAATTAGTAGGTGATGATGTGGAGAGTCTCAGACTGAGTCCCGGTCTGAGAGCATGTGGGTGGAGGAGAGGTAGCTCACAGTGGAGCTGGTGGAAGCATGGCGAGTTGAAGTCACTGGAGGACACAGGCTTGAGATGCGAGACATAGAATGTGGGGGTTACAGGTAGGGATGCGGGCAGCTTGAGGCGGACGGCAGTGGGGTTGATTATTCTATCCACCTCAAATGGGCCAAGGAAGCGTGGAGCCGGCTTGCAGGAAGAGGGAGATCACGGGAGGACACACCTTTTGTCCCGGTTGATATTGGGGAGCGGGGACACGAGGCGATCCGCTAGCCGCTGACTCCGCCAGGTGGAACGGGTAATGGAGTCACGGGCCGACCTCCAAACCTCCTTGCACTGGGTGATATGAGTGTGGACCGAGGGAACAGCGATCTCGCTCTCCTGGGTGGAGAGAAGAGGTGGTTGATACCTGTAGGCGGCCATGAATGGGGTCATTCCGGTGGCTGAGCTGGTCAGAGAATTGTGCATGTACTCGACCCAAGGGAGGAAGGAGGACCAGGAAGTGGGATTTCATGTGGTGACGCAGCGATTGGCAGTCTCCAGGTCTTGGTTGGCTTTCTCCGTCTGACCATTTGATGGCAACCTGATGTTAAGCTGGAGGTGGTGCCAAACGCCTTACAAAAAGCCTGCCAGACCTGAGATGTGAACTGGGGACCGCGATCAGAGACAATGTCAGCGGGGAGACCATAGAGCCGGAAGACGTGAAGGATGAGTAGGTCGTGATTTCAGAGGCGGACGGGAGCTTGGCCAAGGGGATATAGTGAACCATCTTGGAGAAATGGTCCACAATGGTAAGAATGGCGGTGTGTCCATCTGAGAGAGGAAGACTAGTGACAAAATCCACCGCCATATGGGACCAGGGACAACTGGGAACAGGCAGAGGCCTGAGGAGACCAGCAGGGGGGCGATGGGATGACTTGCTCTGGGCGCATACCACACAGGCTGCCACAAACTCCCTCACGTCCTTAGCTTGACCAGGCCACCAGAAGTGCCGGTGAAGAAACTGCAGCGTCCGCTGGGCTCCGGGGTGGCAGGTGAACCTGGATGGATGGCCCCACTGTAACACCTGGGACTGGATCTCCCCCGGCACGAATAGGCGATTCGGTGGACCTGTACCAGGGTCGGGGGGACCTTGTTGGGCCTCTCGGACTATGGTCTCGATTTCTCAGGTGGCAGCTCCAACGATCTGGGGAAAAGGCATGATGGACTCGGGGTCAGCAGAGGGTGCGTCAAAGGAAAAAAGGCGAGAAAGGGCATCTGGTTTGCCATTTCTGGAGCCGGGACGGTAGGAAAGGGCGTAATTAAAGCGGCTTAGGAATAGAGACCAGCAGGCTTGGCGGGAGTTGAGTCTTCTGGCAGAGTGCAGGTAAGCAAGGTTCTTGTGGTCTGTCCAAATGAGAAATGGCTCCAGGGTCCCCTCCAGCCAGTGTCGCCACTACTGGAGAGCCAAAACTACTACCAGCAGCTCACAGTTTCCCACATCGTGGCCCCTACTCCAGAGTCTGAGGCATCGACGGGGGCCTGAGTAAACAGTGCCTTCAGCTTCTTGAAGACTGCGTCGGCACCAGGGGACCATGTGAAAGGTGGGGCTGTGGAGGTAAGTTGGGTGAGGGGAGCTGCCACTCGGCGGTAGTCACGGATGAATCGACGGTAAAAGTTGGCAAATCCCAGAAAACGTTGTAACTGCTTTCGGGTGGAAGGAGTAGGCCACTCCTCCATGGCCCGGATCTTGGCAGGGTCTGGCTGAAACCTCCACTGAGCTTTAATGAAGCCCAAAAAGCTCACTTCACCAGAGTGGAACTCACATTTCTCTAGTTTTACATATAGTTACAAGAGTCGTTGGAGCACAAGCCTCACCTGCTCGACATGCTCGTTTAGTGTTCTGGAGAATATTAAAATATCGTCCAAATAGACGAACATAACATGGTTTAGCATGTCTTGTAGAATGTCATTAACGAGGGCTTGGAACACTGCTGGGCCATTTGAAAGACCAAAAGGCATAACCTGGTACTCGAAATGTCCGAGTGGGGTGTTGAACACTGTCTTCCACTCATCCCCCTCTCGGATGCGGACAAGGTGGTAGGCGTGCTGGAGGTCCAGTTTAGTGAAAAACCGGGATTGACACAGAGCTTCGAAAGATGGGTCGGTCAGGGATAGTGGATACTTATTCTTCATGGTGATGTCGTTAAGTCTTCTTCCCCACACAGAAGAAGCCAGCCCCGAGGGGAGATGAGGAAGACCTGATTAAGCCAGAAGACATGGAGTTATTGATGTATTCCTCCAACGACCCTATCCTGGGGCGTGACAGGTTATACAGGCGACTGAAAGAGGTGTGCCGGGGAGCAGATTAATTGCACAGTCATAAGGGCGGTGAGGTGGCAGAGACAGGGCTCGTTCCTTGCAGAACACAGTGGCTAGGTTGTGGTAAACAGGTGGCACAAGAGACAAATCAGGTAGTCTGGGAGTGATGGAGGCAGATACCTTGACTGTTGTAGCGGCGAGTGGAGACAGTGAGAGTGGCAAACCAGTCTATATGGGGGTTGTGTACTCATAACCAGGGGAGACCCAGTACGACTTGAGAAGAGGGTGAAGAGATGACATAGAGTTGGAGACTCTCACAATGATTTCCTGAGATGATCAGAGTGATGGGTAAGGTGCGATGAGTGATAGTAGCCCAGCGCCGCCCATTTAGGGCGGTTACAGTCTTGGGGATGTTGAGAGTTTCAATGGGGATTAGAGACTGTTCAACCAGGGAGGAGTCAATGAAGCTGTCATCAGCGCTGGAGGCTGTAAAAACATGAATGGGTAATGACTTACGTGACCACTGGAGAGATGCAGGTAGGTTGATTCGGGCAAGAGGGCTGGGAATAGAGGTAGTCTGGTTACCAATGTGCCCTCCTTGTGAAAGCGTGGTGAGTTGAGACTCTGATGAGCACAGGGCAAGGCTGTTGGCCGCAGAGGTGCAGAAAGCTGGATGGCTGGTAGTTGGAGTGCCGGTGAACACTGGGCACAGAAAAAACACGAGAAATGTTCGATCTCCAGGAGAGAAATACGAAAACACTAGTAGTCTTACTGAATAATGATCTAACCGAAGCCATGTACCACATCAAAGAGACAATATCATCTGGCAGCAGGCAGCGTGGAGCAGGGCTTATCAACAGGGGCTGATTGCCACCCTGCTGCAGGTGCATGTGTGTCAGCAGCTCTGGTGAATGGAAAGCTCCACCCAGCCTCTCAGTGCACCTCTGCAAGCACAACAGACAACAAACACCAAAACACAAAATCTCTACCAAAGAATTAAGACAGAATGTGACATAAAGCATGAAATGTCCCCTCCTCAGTGTGTAACTGCGTCTCTCCAGCCTGGTGGACTGTCATCTCAGTTGCTTGCAGTGTGTACCTGCTCCTGCTAACTATGTTGAGCAGAGTATGTAGTGTCTGTGAGTCGAGGCTAATATCTGGGTCAGGGTCAGTCTCCATCATCTCACATGCAGGTTGACCTGCAATGACATGAAACTGTTTTTGTAGCTTAATCCGTGAGGAGAGTCCCACAAGGTGCTGGCAAGAAGGCATGTGGCTATGCACTAACAGCCTACCTACAAACTCCATGGGTCTCCTGAGAACATCAGGGCTATGAGAGACTACAATGTTGTTTGACTTTTGCTTGACCAATAATATTTGGTATTCAGGGTAAAAGAGCGTGTAATCAATGCATTTTGGATCTGATATGGCATTGCATTTTATTTCTCATTGCATGATCTTGTAAAATAGTGTGTAATAGTGTATTAGGATCTCCTATTGGCTTTATCTTAAATGTATCTTATTAGAATGTAATTTTGTACATTGTATTTAAGTATAGGTCTAAAAAGTTATCATATGCGGTTTCTCATTACAGCATGATTTAGGTATATGACTTATAATAAGGTTATTGACTGTATAACTGTTATAGTTATTGCCTTATATGACATAAATTATGGCTTACTATGTCTTATTAGATTATTAAAGGTATTACCTGTCTTTGTTTACTATCTAATAAAGACCATATTATTTCTAGTTTTACATCATATTAGTCTATTTCAAAATGAAGTGCGACCCAATATAGGATCAGTTCATATCTGGTTTTATCATGACATGACTGCGTGCTTTCACCTCAACAAAAATTTTAGAGGTGATGCTAAACATAGCAAAAAGGTGGTGCTGAATAAAAAAACATAAAATAGCATATTTGTTCCCTTTAAATTTTCCAGATATTGAAATGGATACTGCAGTGAGATTGAAGCTGCATGTTATCTGTAAGTCTACAGGAGCGGAGTGGAGAAAACTGTGGGTGTGTGCTGCTTGTGTCATCAGTGTTACGGATTATACACTTATTATAAATACTCACATCAACAGTTAACTTTCACAGTGCAAGGGGGGTGGATTTGATTCAAGGTACTGTTTTCAAAGTTGACACTTAGTCTTGTGATATTTTTGATAGGAGCTTTAAACCAAGTGAGACATGTTTCTGTTTATAATGTCATTTGTAGAAGGTAAGCTGACATGAGACTATGATGTTACAATTGAACATGTTGAATTTAATGGTATTTGTCTTTGGTAAAAACAATGTGAATGAGATACTTTACCTCTTATATGCTTCATGCACTCTATTTTCAGGTTTGATGAAGAAAGTTTAATGTGAATTTAAACTGAATTTATTAAACTGATACAATATCTGACATTCAGATTTTTGTTAACTATCCTGAACAGTTGCATCCATGTCTTTGTTCCTCTGGTTTCTCACTCGGAGGCTCTCCTCAGCCCTCTCCCTGCTGCTTCTCAGTGTAGTGGGCAGACAGACAGGGCTGGAGGTGGTTCAGGCGACAGTGTGCTCCCGGTGGGGTGCAACCAGAGACAAGAGCCTCTCCCAGGATGGAGATGTGATTATTGGTGGACTTTTTAATCTCTATTTCAAACCTTCAGCTGTAGAGCAGGGCTACACCAAGCTGCCACGTTATGAACCTTGCACCGGGTAAAACTTAATGACACCATGTATTGTTGATATCTTTTGATTAATATGTTGTTCATATGATGAAAGCACATTGTTTTTTTGTTTTTTTTTCCCTTTTATATTTTCCTTTTTGTCAATGTCTTGTTTTTGTTCAATATGATTCAATTAAAAAAAAAACCCATGAGCTAGAAAGTGGTTTGTGTGTTTGTTATAGTTGTTTTATTTCAATATTCATGTCCATGAAGATTATTTTATTTATTTTCTTCTTTTGATTTATGTTGCAGTTTATTTTGTTCACTATTCTTTACTCCTCCTGTGGTCTCAGTTTAGATATAGAGGCATTAAAATATACATATGCTATGGCGTTTGCGGTGGAGGAAATCAACCGTAACAGCACCCTGCTACCAGGAGTGAAGCTGGGCTACCGTATACTTGATAGCTGTGGCAGATACCCCTGGTCGCTGCAAGGTGCACTGTCAATGGTTGGAGGAGACAAACACAGCTGCAACTTAACAGCTTCTATGCCTCGATCTGCCACTTATGACCAACCAGGAGAGAGAGCAGGTATGATCTGATACAATTTAGTATGCACTTAACGATTCCTAATTTCCATGTTAGTTGTAAAATAACAACTTATGTGATTTTAGTATTAAATGATTGTTGTTATGTCTAATGCTGTCAGCAGGTGGCGAGCTTGTTCCATTGCTCATATGTGCGGCCTCATCTACAACAGGCATAATAATGTCTAGGATCCTGGGCCCTCTCTCTGTACCAGTTGTGAGTTTCATTAGAACAGTAAATACATCTCTGATTAATATCATTTTTATACAGTCTACACAAAGAGTTTGATAAGATTTTTAAAAACATTTTGATTAAAAATAACTTGATATTATTGCTGTATAAATAGGGTCAAAATCATAATTCTGTGTCTTTCCCTCAGATCAGCTACTTGGCTAGCTGCCCCTGTCTTAGTGACAGGACAAAGTTTCCTAACTTCTTCAGAACAATCCCCAGTGATATTTACCAAGCCCGGGCCATGGCACAGCTGGCCATACGCTTCAACTGGACATGGATTGGAGCAGTGATTGTAAACAATGACTATGGTCAATTGGCAATACAGGTGCATTGATTTTTTGTTTAACTGTACATTACCTGAAAGAGTATCTTATGTATCTCCTTGACTTGTGGTACAAATAAGATATAAGAAGTATTTTTTTGTTTTGACTTCCGTATTTCAGGTATTTCAGGAGGAGATTCAGGGGAAAGGAGTGTGTTTGGAATTCATAGAGACTCTCCGCAGAGAAACTATAGCGAGTGATGCCAGACGTGCAGCACTCAAAATTAAAGCTTCAACTGCAACAGTGATTCTGATCTTTTGCTGGTACACAGATGTAAAGAAAGTATTTCTGGAACTGGCCAAGAGAAATGTGAGTAACTTACATGAACATTTCTATTAGGCTAAAGGGTTGATCATTAAACATAGAAGCACAGTTGTATTTCTTATTGTAGTTTATTTCAGTGTTTTCTTATTGTAGGTGACAGACAGACAGTTTCTGGCCAGTGAGTCTTGGAGCACCAGTGATGATCTTCTTCAGGATCTTGACATCTCTAAAGTGGCAAGTGGTGTTCTTGGTGTGGCCATTCGAAGTTCAACAATCCCTGGATTTGATAATTATCTCAGGAGTTTGCACCCAAGTCATCGTCCTGATGATGAATTCTTCAGAGAATTCTGGCAGAAGGAGTTTGGATGCACTCCTGGAGCTGAACGATCACTACAAACACAATCTACATATTCCTCTTCACAACTCCAAACATGGTCTGACCGTCCGTCAAATGTTTTGACTTCATCTCCTGCCAATAGATCTGTTCAGAGAGCTTCTCTACCAGCCTGCAGTGGGATAGAGTCCCTGGAGGGAGTGCAGCATCCCTTCACTGACACCTCTCAGCTAAGGGTGGCGTATAATGTGTACCTGGCTGTTTATGCTGCAGCCCACGCCCTCCACAGCCTTCTCTCCTGCCCCACCAGAGACAGCCGTCCTGGAAACAACAGCTCCACTTGCTCCTCTCCAAAACAAATCAAACCCAGAGAGGTAAACAGAAATGTCATTGCCATTTTATCCATAAGAAGTAGAGTAGTTTGAAGAGGTTGAAATAACTATTAATGTATTTTTTGTTGTGCATAATTTGTCTCAGCTGTTGCAGCACTTGAACAAAGTGAACATCTCCACACCACAAGGAGAAATGTTTTATTTCCAAGGTGCTGACATTCCAGCAAAGTACGACCTCGTCAACTGGCAGAACACCCCTGAAGGGTCACTTAAACTTGCTTTGATTGGTCGTGTGGACGGGTTCGACCTCCACCTTAATGAGTCAGCTATTCAGTGGAGCACAGGAACCAATCAGGTAGTCACATCACCAAGTTGTGTCAAGGCTACTAAAAATTATCTGTTGCAATGACTGTCTGGCTTTTTGTTTAGGTTCCTGTTTCAGTGTGCAGTGAGAGCTGCCCCCCAGGTACCCGAAAGGCCAACAGGAAAGGAGAACCTCTCTGCTGCTTTGACTGTATCCCATGTGCTGAAGGGGAGATTAGCAATACAACTGGTGAGGAAATCACTCCAATCGGGAAAGGGAAATTCATTTTTGCAAGTTTAATTTTCCTATTTGTGTTTCAATTTCCTTCTCCCTCTTCCAGGTTCTCTTCACTGTGAGCGTTGTCCATCTGAGTTCTGGTCCAACAGTGAACAAACAGCCTGTGTCCCTTGTCAGCTGGACTTTCTTTCCTTTAATGAAACATTGGGCATTACTCTGACCACTGCAGCGGTGTCTGGTGCTGCAGTGACAACAGCTGTGTTTGTGGTGTTTATTTTCTACCACAAAACACCTATGGTAAGAACCAAGAATAATTTACCAGACATATGCATTTGACGTTGATGTCACATTTTTCTCTGATAAAACATTGCGTTGTTTAAATGGCCACATCTTTGTCTGTTAATCTGATTCACCTCTAGGTGCGAGCCAACAATTCAGAACTGAGCTTCCTGCTTCTTCTGTCTCTGAAGCTCTGCTTCCTGTGCTCACTGGTCTTCATCGGTCGTCCATCAGTCTGGTCCTGTCGGTTCCAGCAGGCAGCCTTTGGGATCAGCTTTGTACTTTGTGTTTCCTGCCTCCTGGTCAAAACCCTCGTAGTTCTTGCTGTTTTCCGCTCAGCTCGGCCTGGTGCTGAAACCTTGATGAAGTGGTTTGGTCCGGGCCAACAGAGAGGAAGTGTCTGTCTCTTTACTTCTGTACAGGTATGAATACTGTCTCAGTGATGGAATCAAGACAATATTTTATTACATTTTATATTGATTTATAAGACTGAAATGTGTTCACTTTTCATTCAGGTTATCATCTGTGCCATATGGCTGTCCCTCAGCCCCCCAGAGCCTCGACGTGATCTGGGTTTCCAAGGCTCAAAGGTCACCCTGGAGTGTGCCATGGTCTCTGTGGTCGGCTTTTTTCTGGTTCTGGGCTACATCGGCCTGCTGGCCTGCACCTGCCTCCTCTTGGCCTTTTTTGCTCGGAAACTCCCTGACAACTTCAATGAGGCCAAACTGATCACCTTCAGCATGCTGATATTCTGTGCTGTCTGGGTGGCCTTTGTTCCTGCTTACGTTAGCTCTCCTGGGAAGTATGTTGTCGCTGTGGAAATTTTTGCAATCCTGGCCTCCAGCTATGGTTTACTGCTCTGTATTTTTGGCCCCAAATGTTTTATTATTCTATTGAGGCCTGAGAAAAACACCAAGAAACACCTGATGGCCAGATAGTTTCTTCCCAAGTCTGTAGTTAGGCTACTAGTTAATAGCCACATGCTTCCTTGTTAGCACCTTATTAGACTTTCTTTGAAGTTAATTTGTGACACGTTTCAAAAAAACTGTTCTGCAAAATAAAACAAAAAACAATATTTCCATCCTGTTTGACTCTTATTTGACTATCTTACAGGTTAATTATCAAGAAATTACAAGATAACTGTGTTGCAAAATAAAGCAAACACCATCTTTGTATTCTAGCTGTTACACCCTCACTAGACTTTCTTAGAGGTCAATTTGCAACACATTATAACAGACCACTTTTTTGGCTGGTCCAGTACAATTTCATACTTCTGGCACACATTTTGAGTCAAGTGTAGTTTTAAATGGATGGCAGAAAAAGTGACAACAGAATAAAGCATCAAATGTCCCCTCTTCAGTGTGTAGCTGCCTCTCTCCAGCCTGATGGACCGACATCTCAGCTGGTTGCAGTGTGTACCTGCTCCTGCTTACTTTGTCGGGCAGAGTATGTAGTGTCTGTGAGTAGAGGCTAATATCTGGGTCAGAGTCAGTCTCCGTCATGTCACATGCAGGTTGACCTGCAATGACATGAAACGTTTTTTGTAGCTTAATCCACGAGGAGAGTCCCACAAGGGGCTGGCGAGAAGGCATGTGGCTATGCACTAACAGCCTACCTACAAACTCCACGGGACTCCTGAGAACATCAGGGCTACGAGAGACAACAATGGTGTTTGACTTTATTTTACAGTACAGTTTTATTATCATTAGCCACAATTACCCAGTGATAAAGTGAAACTATTTGAAATAAAGCCCAAATAAATGCACCGTTCTTTGAGCTCTGTTTATTGTCTGACTGTTAATAAAATGGAACTACATTTCTCAAATTACAGCCTCTATTTTCTAATCAAGCCATCGTAGGTCCATGTTGGTGACATTAAGTTTGGTGCCTCAAGTAATATTTGGTATTCACCCTGAATGACATGACTGCGTGCCGTAACCCTCAGCAAAAATTTTAGAGGAGCTGCTACATACAACAAAAAAGTGGTGCAGAAAAAAAACATAAAATAGCACATTTGTCCCTTTAAATTCATCTAGATATTGAAATGGATGCTGTAGTGAGATTGAAGCTGCATGTTATCTGTACATCCACATGTGCATTTATTCAGATTTCAGTGCATCCTGAAAACTCTATGCCCACTGCTAGCTTCAAACACACTAATCACTTCAGAGAGGAATAACTGTGGGTGTGTGCTACTTGTGTCATCAGTGTTACTGATACACTTTACACCTATTATAAATACTCACATCAACAGTTAACTTGCACAGTACAAGGGGGGTGGGTTTGATTCAAGGTACTGTTTTCAAAGTTGACACTTAGTCTTGTGATATTCTTGATAGGAGCTTTTTTAACTAAGTGAGACATGTTTCTGTTTATGTCATTTGTAGCAGGTAACTGACATGAGACTATGATGTTGCAATTGAACATGTTGAATTTAATGGTATTTGTCTTTGGTAAAAACAATGTGAATGAGATGCTTTACATCTTTTATGCTTCATGCACTCTATTTTCAGGTTTGATGAAGAAGGTTTGATGTGAATTCTGTTTTACACAGACTGAACTTACTGAACTCCTCACTTTTGCAATTTCTGATGTTCAGATTTTTGTTAAATATCCTGAACAATTGGATCCATGTCTTTGTTCCTCTGGTTCCTCACTCGGAGGCTCTCCTCAGCCCTCTCCCTGCTGCTTCTCAGTGTAGTGGGCAGACAGACGGGGCTGGAGGAGGTTCAGGCGACAGTGTGCTCCCGGTGGGGTGCAACCAGAGACAAGAGCCTCTCCCAGGATGGAGATGTGATTATCGGTGGACTTTTTAATCTCTATTACATACCCTCAGATGTAGAACAGGGCTACACCAAGCTGCCAAGTTATGAACCTTGCACCGGGTAAAACTTAATGACGTCATGTATTGCTTTCAAATGTCTGGTAGCCATTAAGTTATACAGTATATATGATGGCAGCACACAGTCTGCATTTTTTACATTGTTCGTCATGCTCATATGTTTATGTTAAAATCTGATTTAGTTCTACCAAATGTTGATTTTAAAAGTTATGAAATGTTTGTAGGACTTATGATTTATTATAATCGGTCCATTATTAGCAAAGTGTAAAGGTTAGACATATCTAAAATAAGCATTTGATTTTAGTATAATAATTTAAAGATATTTAGCTGTAATTAATTTGTTTTTTTTTATTCATGTCCGTGATGATTATTTTTTATCTGATTTTTATCTGATATATCTAACTGATATTCCACTTTATTTTGTTCATATTTTCTTTATCCTCTAGCTTAGAGTCTTTAAAAAATACATATGCTATGGTGTTTGCGGTGGAGGAAATCAATCGTAACAGCACCCTGCTGCCAGGAGTGAAGCTGGGCTACCGTATACTTGACAGCTGTTCCCGATACCCCTGGTCTCTGCAAGGTGCACTGTCAATGGTTGGAGGAGACACACACAGCTGCAACTTAACAGCTTCTATGCCTCGATCTGCTGCTTATGATCAAAAAGAAGAAACAGCAGGTACAGTATGACCTGATTTTATCAATTTAGTGCCAATGATAATGACAACATACATGATTATAGTATTTAAATATTGTTGTTATGTAATTACATGTCTAATGCTGTTGGCAGGTGGTCAGCTTGTCCCTTTGCTCATTGGTGCTTCAACATCCACAACAGGTATAATGCTGTCTAGGATCCTGGGCCCTCTCTCTGTGCCAGTTGTGAGTTTTATTACAGCAGGAAATAAATCTCTGATTAATGTCATTTGTATACAGTCTACACAAAGAGTCTGATAAGATTTTAGAAATCATTTTGATTAAAAATAAAATGGTATTATTGCTGTATAAATAAGGTCAAAATAATAATTCCATGTCTTTCCCTCAGATCAGCTACTTGGCTAGCTGCCCCTGTCTTAGTGACAGGACAAAGTTTCCTAACTTCTTCAGAACAATCCCCAGTGATATTTACCAAGCCCGGGCCATGGCACAGCTGGCCATACGCTTCAACTGGACATGGATTGGAGCAGTGATTGTAAACAATGACTATGGTCAATTGGCGATACAGGTGCATTGATTTGTTGTTTAACTGAAAATTACCTGAAAAAGTATCTCATGCACCTCCTTGATTTGTGGTACAAATAAGATATAAGAAGTGACTTTTTGTTTTGACTTCCATATTTCAGGTATTTCAGGAGGAGATTCAGGGGAAAGGAGTGTGTTTGGAATTCATAGAGACTCTCCGCAGAGAAACTATAGTGAGTGATGCCAGACGTGCAGCACTCACAATTAAAGCTTCAACTGCAACAGTGATTCTGATCTTTTGCTGGTACACAGATGTAAAGAAAGTATTTCTGGAACTGGCCAAGAGAAACGTGAGTAACTGACATGAACATTTCTGTAGGCTAAAGGGTTGATCATTAAACATAGAAGCACAGTTGTATTTTTTGTTGAAGTTTATTTCAGTGTTTTCTTATTGTAGGTGACAGACAGACAGTTTCTGGCCAGTGAGGCTTGGAGCACCAGTGATGATCTTCTTCAAGATCTTGACATCTCTAAAGTGGCAAGTGGTGTTCTTGGTGTGGCCATTCGAAGTTCAACAATACCTGGATTTGAAAATTATCTCAGGAGTTTGCACCCAAGTCATCGTCCTGATGATGAATTCTTCAGAGAATTCTGGCAAAAAGAGTTTGGATGCACTCCTGGAGCTGAACAATCACAAGAAACACAATCTTCATATTCCTCTTCACCACACAGAACATGGTCAAATGTTTTGACTTCACCTCCTGCCAATAGATCTGTTCAGAGAGCTTCTCTACCAGCCTGCAGTGGGACAGAGTCCCTGGAGGGAGTGCAGCATCCCTTCACTGACACCTCTCAGCTAAGGGTGGCGTATAATGTGTACCTGGCTGTTTATGCTGCAGCCCACGCCCTCCACAGCCTTCTCTCCTGCCCCAACAGAGACAGCCCTCCTGGAAACAACAGCTCCACTTGCTCCTCTCCAAAACACATCAAACCCAGAGAGGTAAACAGAAATGTCATTGCCATTTTATCCATAAGAAGTAGAGTAGTTTGAAGAGGTTGAAATAACTATTAATGTATTTTTTGTTGTGCATAATTTGTCTCAGCTGTTGCAGCACTTGAACAAAGTGAACATCTCCACACCACAAGGAGAAATGTTTTATTTCCAAGGTGCTGACATTCCAGCAAAGTACGACTTTGTCAACTGGCAGAACACCCCTGAAGGGTCACTGAAACTTGTTTTGATTGGTCGTGTGGACGGGTTTGACCTCCACCTTAATGAGTCAGCTATTCAGTGGAGCACAGGATCCAATCAGGTAGTCACATCAACAAGTTGTGTCAAGGCTACTAAAAATAACCTGTTGCAATGACTGCCTGGCTTTTTGTTTAGGTTCCTGTTTCAGTGTGCAGTGAGAGCTGCCCCCCAGGTACCCGAAAGGTCAACAGGAAAGGAGAACCTCTCTGCTGCTTTGACTGTATCCCATGTGCTGAAGGGGAGATTAGCAATACAACCGGTGAGGAAATCACTCCATTGAGAAAGGGAAATTCATTTTTTCAAGTTTAATTTTCCCATTTGTGTTCCACTTTCTTCTCCCTCTCCCAGGTTCTCTTCACTGTGAGCGTTGTCTATCTGAGTTCTGGTCCAACAATGAACAAACAGCCTGTGTCCCTCGTCAGCTGGACTTTCTTTCCTTTAATGAAACATTGGGCATTACTCTGACCACTGCAGCTGTGTCTGGTGCTGCAGTGACAACAGCTGTGTCTGTGGTGTTTATTTTCTACCACAAAACACCTATGGTAAGAACTAAGAATAATTTAGCAGACGTATGCATTTGACATTGATGTCACATTTTTCTCTGATAAAACATTGCGCTGTTTAAATGGCCACATCTTTGTCTGTTAATCTGATTCACCTCTAGGTTCGAGCCAACAATTCAGAACTGAGCTTCCTGCTTCTTGTGTCTCTGAAGCTCTGCTTCCTGTGCTCACTGGTCTTCATCGGTCGTCCATCAGTCTGGTCCTGTCGGTTCCAGCAGGCAGCCTTTGGGATCAGCTTTGTACTTTGTGTTTCCTGCCTCCTGGTCAAAACCCTCGTAGTTCTTGCTGTTTTCCGCTCAGCTCGGCCTGGTGCTGAAACCTTGATGAAGTGGTTTGGTCCGGGCCAACAGAGAGGAAGTGTCTGCTTCTTTACTTCTGTACAGGTATGAATATTGTTTCATTGATTAAATCAAGCAAATATTTTATTACACTTGATATTGAATAATAACACTGAAATGTCTTCACATTTATTCAGGTTATCATCTGTGCCATATGGCTGTCCCTCAGCCCCCCAGAACCTCGACCTGATCTGGGTTTCCAAGGGTCAAAGGTCACCCTGGAGTGTGCCATGGCCTCTGTGGTGGGCTTCTCTCTGGTTCTGGGCTACATCGGCCTGCTGGCCTGCACCTGCCTCCTCTTGGCCTTTCTTGCTCGAAACCTCCCTGACAACTTCAATGAGGCCAAACTGATCACCTTCAGCATGCTGATATTCTGTGCTGTCTGGGTGGCCTTTGTCCCTGCTTACGTTAGCTCTCCTGGGAAGTATGTTGTCGCTGTGGAAATTTTTGCAATCCTGGCCTCCAGCTATGGTTTACTGCTCTGTATTTTTGCCCCCAAATGTTTCATTATTCTTTTGAGGCCTGAGAAAAACACAAAGAAACACCTGATGGCCAGATAGTTATTCTGTCTTGAATATATGCTCTTGACTCTTTATCATATTTGTCTGGCAGCCCCCCCAACTTACCCCGGCCTAGTATCATATGTGTGTTGCTGAGTCTGTGTGAAGTCAATTCTTATCATCTAAATAATGTGAAGGCAGTATTTGTAAGAAAAGTGGATTTTAAGTCTCATTCCCAACTCGTCGAATAATGACGCTTTGGGATGGCGGACGACCCGTCCTACAATCCCAAAGGGCCAGTTTTTGCAAATTTGCAGTTTTTCCAAAGGGCCAGTTTTTGCAAATTTTAAAGTTAAGTTTCAAGGGCTCATAAGGCAAAACATAAATATAATATATTCTTATTTAGACAGTAAACAAAGACACTTATATGCTAAGTAAACAAATAAAATGTTAAAATAAGAATTTTTTATCAAATAAATATGGTCTTCATAAGAAAATAACATGGTGCCTTTTTAGACCTGAAATCTACTTATTAGACTTATTATATTTAGACACTATTATACTGAATTAAACCCTATTTAGAAACCAAATTGGATATCCTCATCCAGAATGACACACTATTTTACAAGATCCTGCTAAAAAAACCAAAGAAATGCCATATTTCACCTTAGCTATATTAATGTAGACACTTCACCTCATGTTACCAACATGGACCTCTGATTAATTAGACAACAATTGCAATTTTAGACTTCTGGCAAACAAATTTCCCCTCCTCAGTGTTTAGCTGCATCTGTAAGAACCAGTCTGATTAGGGTCTAACAAGCAGGAAGTAAAGATGGTTTTTGCTATATTTTGCAGTAC
Organism: Pagrus pagrus; assembly: GCF_965226575.1. Classification (NCBI taxonomy): domain Eukaryota; kingdom Metazoa; phylum Chordata; class Actinopteri; order Spariformes; family Sparidae; genus Pagrus; species Pagrus pagrus. Next base: position 11,675,728 of record NC_140188.1, read on the forward strand.
AGTTTCCTTGTTATGTGTTGCAAGTCAACCTCCAAGAAAGTCTCATAAGGTGCTAAAAAGGATGCATGTGGCTATGTACTAATAGTCTAACGACAAACTCCACAGAACATCCAGGCTATGAGAGACTACGATGTTGTTTGACTTTATTTAACAGTGCTTTGATAAAGTGAGCTTATTTTAAATAAAGCCCAAATAAATGTATTGTCCTCTGAAATCTGTGTTTTATTTATAATATGGAACTACATTTCTCAAGTTACAGTTTGTGTTGTCTAATTAAGCCATTGTAGGTCCATGTTGGGGACATTAAGTGTGGTGTCTACAATAATAATATTTGGTATTCAGGGTAAAAGAGCGTGTAATTAATACATTTTGGATCTGATATGGCATTGCATTTTATTTCTAATTGCATGATCTTGTAAAACAGTGTGTGATAGTGTATTAGGATCTCCGATTTGGTTATTTTATTAGAGTGTAATTCCGTATCATAGTGTTTAAGTATAGGTCTAATGAGATATTATATGCGGTTTCTAATTACAGCATGATTTAAGTGTGTGGTTTATAGTGAGGGTATAACTGTCTGTTTACTCTTATTTCTAGTGATTGCCTAATTTGATCCAAGCTGCGTCCTTGTTATGTCTTCTTGGTTTTTCTCTGGGTATACCTTTGCTTTTTATTGTCCAATTAACAGATTATTTCTAGTTTTTTCTAATTTCATACAAAGTTCAGCTTGTTACGTCTTATTAGTTTCCTAAGGATATAGCTGTCTTTGTTTACTGTCTGATAAAGACATTTTGTACTCCAAAATAAAGTGTGATCCCTTATTCTGTTGTAGTAAGAAGATAATACATTTGAAGGATAAACACATATCTTGTTCAAGTATCATGACATGACTGCGTGCCTTGACCTCAGCAAAATTTTTAGAGGAGTTGCTACACATAACTGGCCACAGCAAATAAGTGGTGCCGAAAAAAACAAAACATAAAATAGCATATTTCTTCCCTAATTTGTCCCGAACCAACTGAAAATAGACTATACTGAAAAGGATCCTGTAGTGAGATTGAAGCTGCATGTTATCTGTACATGCACAGATGCATTTATTTAGATTTCAATGTGGCCTGAAAACTCTATGTCCACTGCTAACTTCATACACACTTATCACATCCTAGCATTCGATTGTTTTTCCACCATCACCTTAGAGAGGAATAACTTTGGGTGTGTGCTGCTTGTGTCATCAGTTTTACTGACACACTTTACACCTATTATAAATACTCATATCAACACTTCACTTGTGCAGAGTGCGAGGGGGGTTGGTTTGATTCAAGGTACTACACAACACTGAAAATCAGTGTTGACACTTTGTCTTGTGATACATGTGATAAGAGCTTATAAACCGAGTGAGACATGTTTCTGTTTATAATGTCTTTTGTTTTTGCAGGTAGCTGACATGAGACTATGATGTTACATTTGGACATGTTTAATTTAATGGGATATGTCTTTGGTAACAGGAGCTGTTGAACGTTCATGAGGTACCTTAACATTTCTTCTGAACTTGATGGAGGTTTAAGGTTCTATGAAGACCATTTAATGTGAATTGTGTTTTACACTGATCAAAGTAATTGAACATCTCAATCATGCAAATTCTGACATTCAAATATGTGCTACATGTCCACAACAGCTGCATCCATGTCTTTGTTCCTCTGGTACCTCACTCGGAGGCCCTCCTCAGCCCTCTCCCTGCTGCTTCTCAGTGTAGTGGGCAGACAGACGGGGCTGGAGGTGGTTCAGGCGACAGTGTGCTCCCGCTGGGGTGTACCGAGCGACAAGAGCCTCTTCCAGGATGGAGATGTGATTGTCGGTGGACTTTTTAATCTCCATTACAAACCTTCAGCTGTAGAGCAGGGCTACACCAGGCTGCCGAATTATGAACCTTGCACCGGGTAAAACTTAATGACACCATGAATAGTTTTTGAATGTCTGTTCATTATTATGTTGTTCAGATGATGGCAAAACATTTTTTGTCATGCTCATATGTTTTTGTTAAACATAATTTAGTTCTACAACATGTTGACCTAAACAGTGATGCAATGTTTATAATACTTTTAATAATTTCAAAAGAGGTCCACTATTAACAAAATGTTAATGGTATACATATCTCAGAAATACATATTTTGATTATGTATGTTTATTTCAACAGATTTTGCAGTAATACATTTATATTAGCATATGTGCAAATAAATGTGTATGTACACATACCCATAACAATTATTTTCCTGTTTCATTGACAGCCATTGTAATTTATTTTGTTCGCTCTTCTTTTCTCCTCCTGTTGTCTCAGTTTAGATCTAGAGGCATTAAAATATACTTATGCTATGGCGTTTGCGGTGGAGGAAATCAATCGTAACAGCACCCTGCTACCAGAAGTGAAGCTGGGCTACCATATACTTGATAGCTGTGGCATATACCCTTGGTCTCTGCGAAGTGCACTGTCAATGGTTGGAGGAGACGCACACAGCTGTAATTTAACAGCTTCTATGCCTCGTTCTGCAGCTTATGACCAACCAGGAGAGACAGCAGGTATTACTTAATATTATATATATCGCATGCACTAAACATATATCCATAAAAAAAACAACTTGTTCAGTTTCAAATGAGTGTTGTTATATAATTTATGTCTAATGCTGTCAGCAGGTGGTCAGCTTGTTCCTTTGCTCATTTGTGCGGCCTCATCTACAACAGGCATAATAATGTCTAGGATCCTGGGCCCTCTCTCTGTGCCAGTCGTGAGTTTCATTACAACAGGAAATAAATCTTTGATTAATATCATTTTTATACAGTCTACACAAAGAGTCTGATAAGATTTTAAAAAACATTTTATTAAATAATAAAATGTTATTATTGCTGTATAAACAGTGTCAAAATAATAATTCTGTGTCTTTCCCTCAGATCAGCTACTTGGCTAGCTGCCCCTGTCTTAGTGACAGGACAAAGTTTCCTAACTTCTTCAGAACAATCCCCAGTGATATTTACCAAGCCCGGGCCATGGCACAGCTGGCCATACGCTTCAACTGGACATGGATGGGAGCAGTGATAGAAAACTCGGATTATGGTCAATTGGCAATACAGGTGTATGATTTTGTTATTGATTTATAGTACAAATAAGATATAAGATATAATAATAAACTAGTTTTTTGTTTTGACTTCCGTATTTCAGGTATTTCAGGAGGAAATTCAGGGGAAAGGAGTGTGTTTGGAATTCATAGAGACTCTCCGCAGAGAAACTATAATGAGTGATGCCAGACGTGCAGCACTCACAATTGAAGCTTTGACTGCGAGGGTTATTCTGATTTTTTGCTGGTACACAGATGTAAAGAAAGTATTTCTGGAACTGGCCAAGAGAAATGTGAGTAACTGGAATCAGTATTTTTATAGGCAAAGGATTCCTTTTTTTGACAAGACAATTTTATTTATCTAACAGTTCTTCTTATTGTAGTTTATTTCAGTGTTTTCTTATTGTAGGTGACAGACAGACAGTTTCTGGCCAGTGAGTCTTGGAGCACCAGTGATGATCTTCTTCAAGATCTTGACATCTCTAAAGTGGCAAGTGGTGTTCTTGGTGTGGCCATTCGAAGTTCAACAATACCTGGATTTGAAAGTTATCTCAGGAGTTTGCACACAAGTCATCGTCCTGATGATGAATTCTTCAGAGAATTCTGGCAAAAGGTGTTTAGATGCACTCCTGGAGCTGAACAATCACAACAAACACAATCTTCACATTCCTCTTCACCACGCAGAACATGGTCAAATGTTTCGACTTCACCTCCTGCCAATAGATCTGTTCAGAGAGCTTCTCTACCAGCCTGCAGTGGGACAGAGTCCCTGGAGGGAGTGCAGCATCCCTTCACTGACACCTCTCAGCTAAGGGTGGCATATAATGTGTACCTGGCTGTTTATGCTGCAGCCCACGCCCTCCACAGCCTTCTCTCCTGCCCCAACAGAGACAGCCCTCCTGGAAACAACAGCTCCGCTTGCTCCTCTACAAGACACATCAAACCCAGAGAGGTAAACAAAGAAAAATATGATTGTCATCTTATCCATAAGATGTCATGTAGTTTGAAAAGGTTTAATTAAATATAAATGCATTTTTTGTTGTGCGTAATTTCTTTCAACATTTGATGGTTTCAGCTGTTGCAGCACTTGAACAAAGTGAACGTCACCACACCACAAGGAGAAATGTTTTATTTCCAAGGTGCTGACATTCCAGCAAAGTACGACCTCGTCAACTGGCAGAACACCCCTGAAGGGTCACTTAAACTTGTTTTGATTGGTCGTGTGGACGGGTTTGACCTCCACCTTAATGAGTCGGCTATTCAGTGGAGCACAGGATCCAATCAGGTAGTCACATCAACAAGTTGTGTCAAGGCTACTAAAGATTATCTGTTGCAATGACTGTCTGGCTTTTTGTTTAGGTTCCTGTTTCAGTGTGCAGTGAGAGCTGCCCCCCAGGTACCCGAAAGGCCAACAGGAAAGGAGAACCTCTCTGCTGCTTTGACTGTATCCCATGTGCTGAAGGGGAGATTAGCAATACAACTGGTGAGGAACTCCCTCCAACAAAAAACTTTTTTTAGAACTTTAATTTACCCCAATGTGGTTTATTTTCATTCCCTTTCTTCTCTTGTTAATCTCCCAGGTTCTCTTCACTGTGAGCGTTGTCCATCTGAGTTCTGGTCCAACATTGAACAAACAGCCTGTGTCCCTCGTCAGCTGGACTTTCTTTCCTTTAATGAAACATTGGGCATTACTCTGACCACTGCAGCTGTGTCTGGTGCTGCAGTGACAACAGCTGTGTTTGTGGTGTTTATTTTCTACCACAAAACACCTATGGTAAGAACCAAGAATAATTTACCAGACATATGCATTTGACATTGATGTCACATTTTTCTCTGATAAAACATTGCGTTGTTTAAATGGCCACATCTTTGTCTGTTAATCTGATTCACCTCTAGGTGCGAGCCAACAATTCAGAACTGAGCTTCCTGCTTCTTGTGTCTCTGAAGCTCTGCTTCCTGTGCTCACTGGTCTTCATCGGTCGTCCATCAGTCTGGTCCTGTCGATTCCAGCAGGCAGCCTTTGGGATCAGCTTTGTACTTTGTGTTTCCTGCCTCCTGGTCAAAACCCTCGTAGTTCTTGCTGTTTTTCGCTCAGCTCGGCCTGGTGCTGAAACCTTGATGAAGTGGTTTGGTCCGAGCCAACAGAGAGGAAGTGTCTGCCTCTTTACTTCTGTACAGGTATGATTATTGTCCCGGTGATTGAATCAAGACAATATTTCATTACATTTTATATTGATTAATTACACTGAAATGTGTTCAATTTTCATTCAGGTTATCATCTGTGCCATATGGCTGTCCCTCAGCCCCCCAGAGCCTCGACGTGATCTGGGTTTCCAAGGGTCAAAGGTCACCCTGGAGTGTGCCATGGCCTCTGTGGTGGGCTTCGCTCTGGTTCTGGGCTACATTGGCCTGCTGGCCTGCACCTGCCTCCTCTTGGCCTTTCTTGCTCGGAAACTCCCTGACAACTTCAATGAGGCCAAACTGATCACCTTCAGCATGCTGATATTCTGTGCTGTCTGGGTGGCCTTTGTTCCTGCTTACGTTAGCTCTCCTGGGAAGTATGTTGTCGCTGTGGAAATTTTTGCAATCCTGGCCTCCAGCTATGGTTTACTGCTTTGTATTTTTGCCCCCAAATGTTTTATTATTTTATTGAGGCCTGAGAAAAACACAAAGAAAAACATGATGGCCAGATAGTTTCTTCCCAAGTCTGTAGTTAGGCTACTAGTAAATAGCCACATACTTCCTTGTTAGCACCTTATTAGACTTTCTTCGACATTAATTTGTGACACGTTACAAAAAATTGTTCTGCAAAATAAAACAAATAACTATATTTTCATTCTGTTTGACTATCTTACAGGTTCATTTTTGTCAAATTACAAGAAAATGGTATTGCAAATTAAAGCAAATGCCATCTTTGCTTTCTAGTTGTTAGACCCTTAGTAGACTTTCTTAGAGGCAACTTTTTTGGCTCGTCCAGTACAATTTCATAGTTCTGGCACACATTTCGAGTCAAGTGTAGTTTTAAATGGATGGCAGAAAAAGTGACAACAGAATAAGGCATCAAATGTCCCCTCTTCAGTGTGTAGCTGCCTCTCTCCAGCCTGGTGGACTGTCATCTCAGCTGCTTGCAGTGTGTACCAGCTCCTGCTTATTTTGTCAATCAGAGTATGTAGTGTCTGTGAGTTGAGGCTAATATCTGGGTCAGGGTCAGTCTCCATCATCTCACATGCAGGTTGACCTGCAATGAGATTTAATGATTTTTGTAGCTAAATCCATGAGGAGAGTCTCACAAGGTGCTGACAAGCAGGCATGTGGCTATGCACTAATAGCCTACCTACAAACTCCACAGGACTCCTGAGAACATCAGGGCTACGAGAGACAACAATGGTGTTTGACTTTATTTTACAGTACAGTTTTATTATTATTAATGTTAGCCACAATTACCCGGTGATAAATTGAAACTATTTTAAATAAAGCCCAAATAAATGCATCGTTCTTTGAGCTCTGTGTTTTGTCTGACTCTTAATAATGTTGGGACCCACAGATGAAGCCGTTCATCGTGGATTTAAAAATGGACTCTGAACGGAACTCAGTTTCCCAGAATTCCCCAGTCTCTCACACCTAGGTGCAAATTCAGGTTTGAGCTACTATTGGTCAGGATGACAGACCCCCACTGACCAGATAGTCAAAACTCCAGCTTCTTCCTTTGTTCTCTCTCTTCTCCACCTCTCTCCCTACGGGGCTGTCTGCCTTCAAGTTCTCTTCTCCTGGATTATTCTGGGCCTAACAGCTGCTTAGAGCTGCAAGCTACATTTCCAGCAGCCCAAAGAACTTCTCCTCACTGCAGTGACACAAGGTCCTGCTCGTATTCCAAATCAGTTAGCACCAGCAGCTGCGATGCAAAGCTGGCCAGCGAACTCCACGATCTGAGGAACACGAAGTAAGTCAGCACCAAGCTGCTATCCCTGCAAAGGAAAGGAGCGACCAGTTTCCTCCACCTGCTGCTGCTTTATCAAACTTTGCACAGCAAGAACAGCATTGTTCAACATTGGAATTACAACCTTCCCCTGCTTGGCTCATCAGATGAGGAAGTACCAGCACCTTTTCCTCAAAGCCTGGTAACGTTGAATTGGGCCTAGATAGCACACAGCATAGCATAGCAGGGCTAAGCACAGGACTTTTAACTCTGGTTAATGTAATGCACATGTGTTCAATCTATGTGTTTGATCACTGTTTTGGTGTTATTGTGATCTCAGGTCAGGTTATTGGTAGTTTGCTGTGCTACACGGCTAAACTTGAAGTTAGTTGAATTATGCTTCACACGGACTCTCTCAGGGTCTTTGCATGCAAATAACCATCTTCTATAACCTGGCATCACGTCACACGCACACACACTCCTTCAGCCTGGAGCATATCACATCCACATGTGATATCAGTGAACACATGATGCGCGAACCAACATTGTTTATTTGTTCTGCCAGACTCACACACACAGACACACACACACACACACACACACACACAAACACCTGTATATCGTACATGTTAGTTAGATTGTGTGTTTTCATGTTTGTGTTAAATAAAATACTTTTTCACCTTCCATTGGACCTTCTGTCCATTTAATTTTGTACAAGAGTGAATGTTGCCAACCTCTACTCCAAAATCCTTCGACCATTACTAGCTGTTATGGTAATATTGGTTGTAGTCATTAAGTTAATAATTAATCAGAGTTACAAACAGTTTAGTACCTTTTTCTGACACTGATTTGGTGAATTGCCTATCTTTTCCCTTCTTCAAGGGTGGTACCCCAAGGTGATCTAATGTAAATTCGATCTTATTATTTATCATAAAAATTATCCCTGATAATCATTAATTATTATTGATAGCCAAATTTGACCCCAAACTCCTTATTAATGTAGAACGAAGAACTACAATAATATGGATCTACATTTCTCAAATTACAGCCTCTATTTTCTAATTTAAGCCATCGTAGGTCCATGTTGGTGAAATTAAGTGTGGTCTCTACAATAATATTTGATATTCAGGGTAAAATAGCGTGTAATTAATACATTTTGGATCTGATATGGCATTGCATTTTATTTCTAATTGCATGATCTTGTAAAGTATTGTGTAATAGTGTATGAGCATCTCCTATTTGGCTATCTTATTAGAATGTTATTCTTTATCATAGTATTCAAGTATAAGTCTAAAAATGTATTGTACGGTTTCTAATTACTGCATGATTTCGACATAGTAAGCGATATGATTTATGGCTTACTATGTCTAATTAGTTTATTAAAGATATACCTGTCTTTGTTTACTATCTAATAAAGACCATATTTTAAAATAAAGTTGGCTTATTACATCTTTCAAAATATTATATATGTTTCAACTTAAATTGACCCATTATTCTGTTGTAGTAAGAAAATGGTAAATTTGAAGGATAAGCTCATGTCTGGTTTCATCATGACATGACTCCGTGCCGTCACCTCAGCAGAAAGTTTAGAGGAGCTACTACACAAAGCAAGAAAGTGGTGCAGAAAAAAAACGTAAAAGAGCATATTTCTTCCCTTTAAATTTTCCAGATATTGAAATGGATGCTGTAGTGAGATTGAAGCTGCATGTTATCTGTGCATCCACATATGCATTTATTCAGATCTCAATGCATCCTGAAAACTCTATACCCACTGCTAACTTCAAACACACTAATCACTTTAGAGAGGAATAACTGTGGGTGTGTGCTGCTTATGTCATCAGTGTTACTGATACAGTTTATACCTATTATAAATACTCACATCAACAGTTAACTTGCACAGTGCAAGGGGGGTGGGTTTGATTCAAGGTACTGTTTTCAAAGTTGACACTTAGTCTTGCGATATTTGTGATAGGAAACTTTTAACCAAGTGAGACATGTTTCTGTTTATAATGTCATTTGTAGCAGGTAGCTGACATGAGACTATGATGTTACAATTGAACATGTTGAATTTAATGGTATTTGTCTTTGGTAAAAACAATGTCCTCACTCCTCACTCCTCACTGATGCAATGTCTGACATTCAGATATGTGTTAAATATCCTGAACAGTTGGATCCATGTCTTTGTTCCTCTGGTTCCTCACTTGGAGGCTTTACTCAGCCCTCTCCCTGCTGCTTCTCAGTGTAGTGGGCAGACAGACGGGGCTGGAGGTGGTTCAGGCGACAGTGTGCTCCCGGTGGGGTGCAACCAGAGACAAGAGCCTCTCCCAGGATGGAGATGTGATTATTGGTGGACTTCTTAATCTCTATTACATACATTCAGCTGTAAAGCAGGGCTACACCAGGCTGCCAAGTTATGAACCTTGCACCAGGTAAAACTTAATGACACCATGTATTGTTGTTGATATCTCTTGATTATTATGTTGTTCATATGAATAAAGCACTTTGTTTGTATTTTTCTCTTTTTTTCCTTTGTTTTTTTTCTCCACACATTTTGTCAATGTTAGCTAGTAGCTAATAAATATGAAACTTAGAGGTTATGCAATGCTTATACACATGGGTTATTGTTTAAGTTTTATTTTTCTCTGCAGTTTTTGATTACAGTAGAATAATTTCAATAGATTTTGTTGTGGGACATTTTATATATATATATATATATATATATATATATATATATATATTCTACATTTTATATATATCATTTTCAGTGATTATCAGTGGACTTTTATTTAATGTTTATTTTGTTCACTATTTTGTACACTACTTTGTACTCTCCTCCTATGATCTCAGTTTAGATATAGAGGCAATAAAATATCCATATGCTATGGCGTTTGCCGTTGAGGAAATCAATCATAACAGCACCCTGCTACCAGGAGTGAAGCTGGGCTACCGTATACTTGACAGCTGTTCCCGATACCCCTGGTCTCTGCAAGGTGCACTGTCAATGGTTGGAGGAGACACACACAGCTGCAACTTAACAGCTTCTATGCCTCGATCTGCTGCTTATGACCAACCAGGAGAGAGAGCAGGTATGATTTGATACAATTTAGTATGCACTTAACAATTCCTATGTCCATATTAGTTGTAAAATAATAACTTATGTGATTTTAGTATTAAATGAATGTTATTATATAATTCATGTCTAATGCTATCAGCAGGTGGTCAGCTTGCTCCTTTGCTCATTTGTGCCTCCTCCTCGACAAGCATAATAATATCCAGGATCCTGGGCCCTCTCTCTGTGCCAGTTGTGAGTTTCATTACAACAGGAAATAAATCTCTGATCAACATCATTTTCATACAGTCTACACCAAGAGTTTGATAAGATTTTATAAAACATTTTAATTCAAAATAAAATGGTATTATTGCTGTATAAACAGTGTCAAAATAATAATTCTGTGTCTTTCCCTCAGATCAGCTACTTGGCTAGCTGCCCCTGTCTTAGTGACAGGACAAAGTTTCCTAACTTCTTCAGAACAATCCCTAGTGATATTTACCAAGCCCGGGCCATGGCACGACTGGCCATACGCTTCAACTGGACATGGATTGGAGCAGTGATAGAAAACTCGGATTATGGTCAATTGGCAACACAGGTGTATGGTTTTGGTATTATAGTGTTAATTACCTGACAAGGTTGCTCATGTTTTTCCTTGATTTATAGTACAAATAAGATATAAGATATAATAATAAACTACTTTTTTGTTCTGACTTCCATATTTCAGGTATTTCAGGAGGAGATTCAGGGGAAAGGAGTGTGTTTGGAATTCATAGAGACTCTCCGCAGTGAAACTATAATGAGTGATGCCAGACGTGCAGCACTCAAAATTAAAGCCTCAACTGCAACAGTGATTCTGATCTTTTGCTGGTACACAGATGTAAAGGAATTATTTCTGGAACTGGCCAAGAGAAATGTGAGTAACTGGAATCAGTATTTTTATAGGCAAAGGTTCCTTTTTTAGACAAGAGAATTTTATTTATCTAAAAGTTGTTTTTCTTATTGTAGTTATTTCAGTGTTTTCTTATTGTAGGTGACAGACAGACAGTTTCTGGCCAGTGAGGCTTGGAGCACCAGTGATGATCTTCTTCAGGATCTTGCCATCTCTAAAGTGGCAAGTGGTGTTCTTGGTGTGGCCATTCGAAGTTCAACAATACCTGGATTTGAAAATTATCTCAGGAGTTTGCACCCAAGTCATCGTCCTGATGATGAATTCATCAGAGAATTCTGGCAAAAGGAGTTTGGATGCACTCCTGGAGCTGAACAATCACAGGAAACACAATCATCATATTTCTCTTCGCCACGCAGAACATGGTCTGACCATTCATCAAATGTTTCTTCTTCATCTCCGACCAAAGAGACCCTCCTGAAAGCTTCTCTACCAGCCTGCAGTGGGACAGAGTCCCTGGAGGGAGTGCAGCATCCCTTCACTGACACCTCTCAGCTAAGGGTGGCGTATAATGTGTACCTGGCTGTTTATGCTGCAGCCAACGCCCTCCACAGCCTTCTCTCCTGCCCCAACAGAGACAGCCCTCCTGGAAACAACAGCTCCACTTGCTCCTCTCCAAAACACATCAAACCCAGAGAGGTAAACAGAAATACCACTGTTACATCTCATCTACCACAGAGAATACTCTTAAAATTCTAATAAACTGTTTATTATAAATGATTGCAATAAAGTAAAGTAGTAAATTGACTACCTGTATATGGTTTTCTAGTCTTACTGACCACCCAAAGTTACGTTTTGAGGCTGCTGGATTTGTGAAATCTGTTGATCACTTGATCTTATGAATCCCTCTTGCCGAACTTAAAGCCATGTGCTTGACAACACAAGTCAGCAGTCACCCACTCAAACATACATTCAAACAGAGGCTACCATTCAAGGTATTGTATCACCATTCAAAGACATACTCACACACCAATGCAAAAGCCACCAGGAGCAATTTTGAGCATCTTGCTCAAGTTCAACGTCGACATGTAGACATGTGGACTACAGGGGCTGGGGATTGAAGTCCCAACCTTCCAATTTGTGTATGACCACTCTACCTCCTGAGCCCCAGCCATCCCCAAATAATATAGATATTGTTTCATTTGTTGTTTTCAGCTGTTGCAGCACTTGAACAAAGTGAACGTCACCACACCACAGGGAGAAATGTTTCATTTCCAAGGTGCTGACATTCCAGCAAAGTACGACCTCGTCAACTGGCAGAACACCCCTGAAGGGTCACTTAAACTTGTTTTGATTGGTCGTGTGGACGGGTTTGACCTCCACCTTAATGAGTCAGCTATTCAGTGGAGCACAAGATCCAATCAGGTAGTCACATCAACAAGTTGTGTCAAGGCTACTAAAAAGTATCTGTTGCAATGACTGTCTGGCTTTTTGTTTAGGTTCCTGTTTCAGTGTGCAGTGAGAGCTGCCCCCCAGGTACCCGAAAGGCCAACAGGAAAGGAGAACCTCTCTGCTGCTTTGACTGTATCCCATGTGCTGAAGGGGAGATTAGCAATACAACCGGTGAGGAAATCACTCCATTGAGAAAGGGAAATTCATGTTTGCGAATTTAATATTCCCATTCGTATTTCACTTCATTCTCCCTCTACCAGGTTCTCTTCACTGTGAGCGTTGTCCATCTGAGTTCTGGTCCAACAGTGAACGAACAGCCTGTGTCCCTCGTCAGCTGGACTTTCTTTCCTTTAATGAAACATTGGGCATTACTCTGACCACTGCAGCTGTGTCTGGTGCTGCAGTGACAACAGCTGTGTTTGTGGTGTTTATTTGCTTTCATCAAACACCTATGGTAAGAACCCAGAGTAAGGAAAGAGTTGAAATTCGTGTTACATTTCTCTCCGATAAAACATTGCGTTGTTTAAATGGCCACATCTTTGTCTGTTAATCTGATTCACCTCTAGGTGCGAGCCAACAATTCAGAACTGAGCTTCCTGCTTCTTCTGTCTCTGAAGCTCTGCTTCCTGTGCTCACTGGTCTTCATCGGTCGTCCATCAGTCTGGTCCTGTCGTTTCCAGCAGGCAGCCTTTGGGATCAGCTTTGTACTTTGTGTTTCCTGCCTCCTGGTCAAAACCCTCGTAGTTCTTGCTGTTTTCCGCTCAGCTCGGCCTGGTGCTGAAACCTTGATGAAGTGGTTTGGTCCGGGCCAACAGAGAGGAAGTGTCTGCCTCTTTACTTCTGTACAGGTATGAATACTGTCTCATTGATGAAATCAAGACAATATTTTATTACACTTCATATTGAATAATAACACTGAAATGTCTTCACATTCATTCAGGTTATCATCTGTGCCATATGGCTGTCCCTCAGCCCCCCAGAGCCTCGACGTGATCTGGGTTTCCGAGGGTCAAAGGTCACCCTGGAGTGTGCCATGGCCTCTGTGGTGGGCTTCGCTCTGGTTCTGGGCTACATCGGCCTGCTGGCCTGCACCTGCCTCCTCTTGGCCTTTCTTGCTCGGAAACTCCCTGACAACTTCAATGAGGCCAAACTGATCACCTTCAGCATGCTGATATTCTGTGCTGTCTGGGTGGCCTTTGTCCCTGCTTACGTTAGCTCTCCTGGGAAGTATGTTGTCGCTGTGGAAATTTTTGCAATCCTGGCCTCCAGCTATGGTTTACTGCTCTGTATTTTTGCCCCCAAATGTTTCATCATTCTATTGAGGCCTGAAAGAAACACTAAGAAACACCTGATGGCCAGATAGTGTTTCTAGCTTGAATGTGAACTGATGACTCTTCATTATATTTGTCTGTTGAACCCCCAGCTTGCCCTGGGCTGTTATCATGCATATCTTCATTAGTGTGTCATGTCAATTTTCGAGGTCGAGCTGTATGATATTAAGAATTATGTTGAAGCCACACATAGTTAAGGCTTTGATAGGTAACTGAATACTCAAGAATATTTCTGCTGTTTTTTGACATCATTAAATGCTAATGTAACATTCAAATAAATGGATTTAATGGATGTAAATGAATATAATAAAGACACTTCACTTTCACAGTGGCTCACTGTCATATATTCTGGCCTTACATAGTTAAATTAAGTTGAACTTTTATTTAAAAAGCTGAGCATTAAAATGACTCATTACATAGGACATCAAAATCACATTACTGAGAGAAATAATAAAGTCTGTCACCCATTATTCTACACCCAGTTAATACACTGATAACTAATCACACATTGACATCTTTTTGCTTAAACTGCATGTACCCAGTAAGCACCACTAGATGGAAGTATTATACCACTAAATGATGCTCCGCTACATCTTTCCTCATCTCTCAACAAGGTTCCTTCCTTGTTCGACTGGCAGTACATCTGCAATAATGTTGAGCAGCCTTGCAACAGCTTGATTATTCCCTACTTGTAATTTAAGAATTTGCTTTAAAGGTAATGAACAGTAACGTCCCTATTCTTATTGTTGTGCAAATTTATCAATTCTTTTGTCTCAAATTTAGAGATCAATTTCTGCCCAAATGCAAATTATTAATCAACACTTTAGAATGAGGTCAAGATACTTAATCCAATCAAATCCAATCACTTTTATTTATATAGCCCAAAATCACAATCACATTGACCACCAATGACAAACAATCCCCTTTAATAAAGTCAAGCCTAATCCAATATCAAACTCAATAGCTCTGTTTCATTCTAAATTTTAAACCACCCGCAAATCCTTAACCATAATATGAGCTCACCAAAGCTAGAACCAAATTTAATTATTTACTCAAAAATACCAGCCACCTAAAAACAGCTGATTTTTTTCATCAGAATCTATACATTGGTCCCTGAGAAATTAACAAATGTGGGAAAATGTCCTATCCGCAATGTTCAGGAAAGTGAGAAAGTATAAAGTCTGTTTCATTCAGATTCACACCAAAAGGTCATGGAGTCTAGTCTGGGCCATGACCCATCTCCATCCAAGTTTTGTGTAAATGTGTTCAGTAGTTTTTGTGTAATCCTCCTGCACGACTGGCCAACCGACCATCAAGTAGTTTACCGACTTGCTTGGCCTTAACTTTGCTGTTGTCAGTGCACAGAAAGCCTGCATGGGCCACCTTCTCTCTCATGATCAGGTTCCTGCTCATTCTTGTGTCAGTTTTGAAGTAAAACATAAAACCTATATTATCTTAAATTTGTCACCATAAAACCCTTACGCATTTTATAAAGCCATACCTCTGCATATGGTAGTTATGTTTCCTGACCACAAAGAAGAGGTTTCAACTACCGAGAAGAGGATTAAATAATGTATGTTAAGAAATCACAGATTGTAGCTTATTTGGTAGCTTGACTGTAAGCGTTTAATTACAAAGCAGCACTTCCCATCTTGTGGAGGTTGGTTAGAAGCAGTATGTTCATGTTATTTTTCTCTGAAAGCTCAATTCATATTTTATTTCACATTCGTATCGTGACAGTGACCAATTGAGGCAAATATGCTGTTTCGGTCAGTGAAACTGAAAAACCCTCTCTTAAACCCTCTTTTTCCATCATGTTCTACAAAGCAGACACTGGATCAGTCACAGTGACACATTACAAATTAGTAGCCTGTTTCTTTGAGTCGCAACATTACTCAATCTCTTTCAAAAGTTTAATTGCATACAGCAGCTACAGTATAATAATTAATCTACTGTAGATATTTTTGTCAAATGATGTCAGTGTGCTAGTTATGATCTGCAAAACAAACTGCAAAACAACAACAGCCATGCAAACAGCCTCAATTGATCCCCTCTGTGCCACCGCTTTGTCAGTGTGTAATGGGATATAATTGCTTGTAAAATTAACAATGATGGAGGTGAGGTGAGAAACACCTGCGGCTCATCAGTTCCCACTTAACCCCCCTCCCGATTTAATGCTGATGAAACTTAGTCCTGTGAGATTAGATGACCATTTGAGCTTTTGAACTAGTTTCCCGAACCCATTCTCACTTTGTTAACTCACAGCATTCAAACCACCGTGTCATGTTGAAGCTCCTTAAAGTCATAATGTAGTTGCTTCTTACTAGCAGCTATGACACAAGCATAGTTGTTGACATGCTTGTGTACATACATTGTGTGGATAATTACTGAGTATAGGCAGATCAGAAAATAATGAAACTAGAATATGTTTCTTGGATGCCTTGTCTTGTACACTGTAAACACAACTTAAAATGATGGCACTTGCAGAGGTAACTTTGATGGAGATTAAAGATCATAGGTACAAAAAGTGACCACAGCAACAACAGCCTCAGTTAGTTTGTTTTCTTAAAGGAAAAGTTCACCCAAAAATGAAAATGTAGTCATAATCTACTTACCTCCTTGCCGATGGAAAGTCAAGTAAAGTTTCGTAATGTACAAAACATTCCTAGAGCTTCACCGTAAAATGGTGTTGCAGCATTCTCCTCACCAACAACCCGAAAACTTCAATTCAGCTGCTGAACTAAAAAGCGTTAGCAAATACCTGTCTGAAGTGTGTGCATGAACTTGACCACTTGCAGATCGCAGCGACTTCTTGAGACCTGGACAACGCCGGAAAAACTGTATCCATTTGATTTTTTCTTTTTGTTTGTTTATTGACATTTTTAAACAAGTCCCCATCTACTTCAGTTTTTTGGAGTCTGCTGCAATGATGTGAAGCTCCAGAAATGTTATGTGCACTACAAAACTTCACCTGACATTATGTCAGCATGGGGTTGAGAAGATAATAACTGGATATTCATTTTTGGGTGAACTTTTCCTTTAACATTCAGCCATTGTTATAGCTGACGATATTCTGCTGCTGAACTTTACATCCAATGTGCTTTAATCTGTCTTGCAAAAATGTTTAATTATTTTCTTACAAAACCCCTTTAACATCCGGTGGGACAGTCCAGTCCCATAGCTGGTTAGGTTTATGTAGATAGCTAGCATAAGTGAATGGTTGGGAGAGGATTGGTTGTGGACCACTGCCACTGACTTGGTGTCCCCCTCCAAGTCTGCCAAACTCACCAGAGTGCAATGTGACAATCCAGGGACAATTAGACTCTGTGTCAGCTTCAGCTAACAAGAAAATGGGGTAGGAGTTACTGAGAGGTTTTTATCACCTCTAGCTAAGGCCAGGTTGTGGCCTCCTTTTACATAGAGACACGCCACACCTAGCTCTCTCATTCACAGGTGCAGGAGTGGACTAGGCCTGTTTTCCTGGGCTCTCTTGCCATCTGCTGTATTTGAAACAGATGCAATTAAGATACTCCAACAGGCCAAATATGCCTGCTGTTGTGCTACGTTTCAGTGCTTGAATAGTGCTGCTGCTTCCTGGCCAGGTGATGCAAACTGGTGCTACACCTGAACCCAGCACTGGGGTCTGATACCAACCTATTGAGCTGTACCCTTTCCACCCTTTCAAGGACAGTGAACCAGCAGTGAGAGGGTCAGTCGTGGAAGAGGTTTTCAGATCTGTGTTTTTGAGACATTAAAGCATGTAAACCTATTCTAGCATTAAAAAAATATGAACCTGAAAACGAGCAGAATATCCCTTTTTTTGTCATACATATATATGACACATTCTCTTTTTGACTTGGCTTCACCATATGAATGAAACTGTGAGAAAAGTTAATGTCAAAACATTCTCCAAAAGGTCTTCATAATGGCCTGACCTTTACTGAAACAACACTGTGATAAAGCAGCCACGAGGGCCCAGTTTTTGTGAGTCACTGTGGATTAATTTATCTAAATGAAAATCTAACTCTGTTGGGCCATCAGTGGTCACTGCCCTCCATGCAAATGCTGGATTTGTGTATCACCCACCATTGTATTATTGTTTTGCCCTCACCTTTGAGAAAGGTGATTTAATGCAGTGTCATCCTGTTTACTATCATTCTGCCATGGGCTTCACACGCTGTTATAAATATCCTGAACAACATCTGTGCCATGCAGAGCAGGAGGGGGGTATGTCATACTGTAGATATGTTAGTAGTGCAAGTTGGATCTGTCATAACATGCATTTTGTCATTAATATAATTTAGTTTACAGGTGGATGTCTATGGCTAAGATATTAACTTTCTCCTGCTGTGTTGAGAGGAATTTATTAGAAGTTGATATTTTTATTTGAGGAACCGTTGACTGTTTATTGCACCTCTTATCTGTATATGTAATACCAATGATAAGTTGTCTAACTGAGTGTACTGTACATATTTAAAGTGTCCAGAACAGCTGCAACCATGTCTTCGTTCTCCTGGCTCTTCACTCTGTGGCACCCCTCAGCCCCATCCCTGCTTCTTGTGGGGCTTGTGGGCAGACAGCTGGGGCTCAGGGTGGGGTTGCAGGTGGTTCAGACAATGACTTGTTCTCGTTTGGGTTCACCGAGCAACCAGGGTCTGTTCCAGGATGGAGATGTAGTTATTGGTGGGCTCTTTAGTCTTTACCACAAGACTCCATCTACAGCCCACGACTTCACCCAGCTGCCAGACTACAAACCTTGCACCAGGTTAAACTCTGAACTGCATTGTTGACTGTGAATACTGTATGCATATAATTAACACATGCTAATTTTGTTGTTAAAAAGTTACAAAGATGTTGTTTTAATTGCTTATCCAATGATGACACGAATTGATTACCTATATTACTTGCACATTATTAGAAAGCAGCTTAGCACATTTTTACTGATATTTCTCTCATCCCTTTCCTTTTCATCTTCATTTCAGTCTGCAAAATCTCCCGTTACAGTACATATATGCTATGATGTTTGCACTGGAAGAAATCAATCATAGTACAAACTTGCTACCAGGTGTGAAGCTGGGCTACCACATTCGTGATAGTTGTTCCCTGCACCCTTGGGCTATGCAGGCAGCAATGTCGCTGGTTGGAGGAGACAGCACCAGCTGTAATTCGGCAGCCCAGCCAGACTACTCTGATGGATACAGAGAGGGCATCGGAGAAAGGAGAGGTACTAAATCAAGTTCACATGGAACTGTTGCACATTCTTCTCTATTAATAACAAGTGAATGCAATGAGGACAGCATGAACAGGGCTAACAGAACCAAGCACTATTTTGATTTAACAAATGACTTTCATTATATCCCATAATGTCATCAGGTGATCGGCCTGTTCCGTTGATCATTGGCGGTTCTTCATCTATAGCAGCCAAGATACTCTGCAGAGTCCTGGGGCCCCTCTCTGTGCCTTTAGTGAGTTCCCAATAGTTATTGGTGTTTGTTTTTAAGGAGAGTTGGAATTGAAATAAGAAAAGTTTTTCACTCAGAATGTTAAAATCAGATTTTCACTTTGTGAGACACTCTTTGGTTTACCATTAACCATTAAACATAACATTTATAGTGTTTTTAACGCACTTTGATGGACTTTGGTGCGTAAATAGTGGCTCATCAGGCTCCATCCTGAAAGTAAAGCTGAAATAAATATAAATAAATAAATAAACTAAATGTGAGAAGAAAATGTCTTAATACTGGTGAAATGTCTATCCATGTAGCAAGATAACTTGACTTGACAGGAAAGGCTGATTCGGTCTAGTAATAAGTAAGTAAGCGTTCATAACATAAGTGGAGACTGCTCTGTGATTTTTTGCTTTCTTAATGTTAGCACTGACAAACTGATGGCAAAGGGACAAGAAAAATGTAAGTGTGAATGATTATGATTATGCTGATCTACTGTCAACACACCCATTCATTCAATTGCAGGGTCCCTCACAAAATCATACTCAGCATAGATACCCTATAAACCTGAACCATATTTTTCTACCCCATTACATCTCAGTGGCAAATATAACACTTTCATCCCACTACATTAATTTAAAGCTTTTGTTAGTTTAGTTAACGTCAGCCCTACTGGTAACTTTACTTAATTTATTCATAATTTTTTTTAACAATAATCTAAAGTTGTAGTTAGGTTGTATTATTATAGGTTAAGCCACCCAGCAGTATATAAAGTTTTTTAAACACATTAATGCATACATGTATTCATGCATGTATGTATGTTTCTTGTCTTTTAGGTAAGCTACACTGCTAGCTGCCCTTGTCTAAGTGACAGGCGCCAGTTTCCTAACTTCCTCAGGACAATGGCCAGTGATATCTACCAAGCTCGAGCCATTGCCCAGCTTGCCATACGCTTCAACTGGACCTGGATCGGAGCAGTGGTAGCAAACAACGATTATGGCCACATGGCTGTAAAGGTGTTTCCATTTTGTTGTAGAAATAGAAATAGAAGAAAAGTTACGGCATACAAGATACAATATTTAATACTATTCAATCATTTAATCGTTTTGCTCCTTTCAACTGTATATGTCAGGTATTTCAGGAGGAGACTCAGGGGAAAGGAGTGTGTCTGGCATTTGTGGAGACTCTCCAAAGGGAAAACATCGTGAGTGACGCCAGACGAGCAGCACTCCAGATTCAGGCCTCGACTGCAAGAGTGATTCTGGTCTTTAGCTGGTATACAGACGTGAGGGCACTGTTCCTGCAGCTTGCCAAAATAAATGTGAGCAACTGAATCTATCAAAAGGCAATCTGGATATTATCCAATATTTTGACAGACAATGTGGCTTTTTAAAAAAACCTTTCTAACTTGATGATGATCATGTCATGTTGCTCTCACCAGGTGACAGACAGACAGTTTCTGGCCAGTGAGGCTTGGAGCACCAGTGGCAATCTCCTCCAACATCTTGTCACTTCTAAAGTGGCAAGTGGTGTTCTTGGTGTGGCCATACGAAGTTCACCTATACCTGGATTTGATAGTTATCTCAGAAATTTGAAGCCATCTCGTCGTCCTGACGATACCTTTTTAAAAGAATTCTGGGAAAATGAGTTTGGCTGTAGTCCTGTGGCAAACAGATTGCTTCAGAAGACTTCTCTACCAGCCTGCAGTGGGACAGAGTCCCTGGAGAGAGTGCAGATTTTTTTTACTGACACCTCTCAGCTAAGGGTGACATATAATGTGTACCTGGCTGTTTATGCTGCAGCCCACGCCCTCCACAGCCTTCTCTCCTGCCCCAACAGAGACAGCCCTCCTGGAAACAACAGCTCCACTTGCTCCTCTCCAAAACACATCAAACCCAGAGAGGTAAACACAAATATGCTTATTTCAACACTCCCATGAGAGGCATTTTAAACTTTCACAACCCATGTTTGCAAATTTCCAGGGGATTGATGGTTGTATTGGGGACATTAAAACAAAGTACTGTTCATCTACTTTTGAGTAAAATGTCAACTATTTCAATATTTGATGGTTTCAGCTGTTGCAGCACTTGAACAACGTGAATTTCACCACACCACAGGGTGAACTGTTATATTTCCAAGGTGCTGACATTCCAGCAAAGTACGACCTCGTCAACTGGCAGAACACCCCTGAGGGTGTTAAACTTGTTTTGATTGGTCGTGTGGACGGGTTTGACCTCCACCTTAATGAGTCGGCTATTCAGTGGAGCACAGGATCCAATCAGGTAGTCACATCAAGTTGTGTCAACCTGCTGTTGAAATGTTTCTGTCAATTCACATGAAAACAAATAATAATTGGCTTTTTGTTTAGGTTCCTGTTTCAGTGTGCACAGAGAGCTGCCCCCCAGGTACCCGAAAGGCCAACAGGAAAGGAGAACCTCTCTGCTGCTTTGACTGTATCCCATGTGCTGACGGGGAGATTAGCAATACAACTGGTGAGGAAATCAAGACATAAGATGGTCCCTGAAACATTTTATTCAGCCAGTGCTGCAATAGCAATAGTACAACATTCTAATATGCAACAGCCTTAATGCTTTTCAGGTCATCTCTGTTTCCCGTTTAAGTTTATTTATGGCTTTTGTGTGTCTTTCTCCCAGGTTCTCTTCACTGTGAGCATTGTCCTTCTGAGTTCTGGTCCAACGTTGAACAATCTGCGTGTGTCCCTCGTCAGCTGGACTTTCTTTCCTTTAATGAAACATTGGGCATTACTCTGACCACTGCAGCTGTGTCTGGTGCTGCAGTGACAACAGCTGTGTTTGTGGTGTTTATTTTCTATCGTCAAACACCTATGGTAAGGATACAGAGTAATGCAATAATGACACACTGAACATTTTCGACAACTCAATTTTGGTTTGGTCAATTTATTTATTCTGGCAGAAATTAATTCTGCATTACTGTATATAATGTAATATTTGTTTGAAATAATCTAAATTAATCCATTTTGGGTTAAATGTGCTTGTCTTTTCAATTCTTATTTTAAGGTTCGAGCCAACAATTCAGAACTGAGCTTCCTGCTTCTTGTGTCTCTGAAGCTCTGCTTCCTGTGCTCACTGGTCTTCATCGGTCGTCCATCAGTCTGGGCCTGTCGTTTCCAGCAGGCAGCCTTTGGGATCAGCTTTGTACTTTGTGTTTCCTGCCTCCAAGTCAAGACCATAGTTGTTCTGGCAGCATTTCGCTCAGCTCGCCCTGGTGCCACAGCCTTGATGAAATGGTTTGGTCCGGGCCAACAGAGAGGAAGTGTTGGCCTCTTTACCTGTATACAGGTCAGAGTTGCACATGCACTTTTTATGAACAAAACTGCTATATTTTTCAAAATATTATATCATTACATACATTAGCCTGACATTGTGCAATGTTTTCATTAAGGTTATCATCTGTATTATTTGGCTTTCACTGAGTCCTCCAGTGCCCCAAGCTGATTTGGACATCCCAGGATTACAGGTCACCCTTATGTGTGCCATGGCCTCTGTGGTGGGCTTCTCTCTGGTTCTGGGCTACATCGGCCTGCTGGCCTGCACCAGTCTCCTCTTGGCCTTTCTTGCTCGGAAACTCCCTGACAACTTCAATGAGGCCAAACTGATCACCTTCAGCATGCTGATATTCTGTGCTGTCTGGGTGGCCTTTGTCCCTGCTTACGTTAGCTCTCCTGGCAAATATGCAGTTGCTGTAGAGATTTTTGCAATCCTGGCCTCCAGCTATGGTTTACTGCTATGTATCTTTGCCCCAAAGTGTTTCATTATTCTTTTGAGACCTGAGAAAAACACCAAGAAACACCTGATGGCCAGATAGCTAAAACATTAACAATGCATGATGTGACATACAACATGAGAGTGATATTAATTTAGAAAATACATTAAAGTCAATGTATTAAGCTCTTATATGCCTATCAATCTGCATCCATTTATTTCATTAATATAGTATCTATATATAGTCATTTTTATCAGAGTAGTCATAACTGATGAATTTCTGCTACCATCAGCTTTTTTAGACAACATAATATTAGGTTTATTCACACAGACAACCAAAATGTTTTTTTTTATAGATCAAAAAAACAAATATTTTGTTTTTCAACAAATCAAACTTTAAACCATATACTATATTTTACTTCACAACAATTACTGATATAACAAGCCTTGCACAGCATACGACAAATACTGTAAACATGAATAAAAGTAAGATCCAAGGTTGTGTTTGGTTTTGTGATGCAACAGTTGAAAAATGTATTTTATGTTCTGAGAGAATCAGAGTTCTGAAGGGGATTTATATCAAATTGAATTTTATAAAAATGTAAAGAGTTGCCCTTATGGGGGGGGGGGATTGTTGCACTGTTTCCATATATGAACTGGATCTAAAATTAAGTAGCCCGAGAGGAAAGATAAAGCTGGTTTGGAGGACTTGAACCTATACTGGCTAAATCATATCCTGTTCAGTCAGGTCCCAGGATCTAACCAAATTTGCAGTAGTCTCATTCAAAGTGCCCATTAATAATGAAATCAATATTTTAAAGCAGTAAATTATCATCATGTTTAGGCAGTTATTGAACACAGATCCGGATCCTAACCCTTTCACCCCTCCAGATCAAGCTGTTTAGTGCCTCAATATTACGCAAAGAAAGGGAACAGGAATCATCCTGTTTAACATCCTGCTTAATCCTGTGAATACCCTCAGAATATCTGACCTTAACCAGATGGAGATTGGAGTATTTTCCTATTCCTTAATAGCCTATGTGCCGTAATACCCAGGGCCACCCAAAGGGGGGGAAGAGGGGGAAAGCTTTCTGGGGTCCAGCCAGTAGGGGGGTCAGCAGTAATAATTTTCATCCTAAATACAACCAATGATGACAACATTTTATTTTGAACCAAAATACTCACTTTTACTCATCAAAACAACAAAAATAAACATTTTATTGATTGTTGCTTTGGTAAAATGTCGCCTGTTTAATTTCTCAGGTCATGTGGCAGCTGGACACATAACCTGCAAAAGGTACTGTTCTAAACTAACCAGTTGTTTGTGTGAGTGAATGTCCTTGTTATACCAGAAATGAGATAAACAAGAGGGAGATGGTGAGGGCTTCTGACCCAAATAATATTAAAATATTAAATGGTAAAGGGAGAATTCACTGAGAGCTGAGCAGCCATACTGGAGCAGTCGGGGTTAAGTGCCTTGCCCAAGGGCACCTCAGTTGTGATAATGAGGGTGGAGCAAGTGAAAGCTGGGTAGTGTCAGTGAAGGAGCCATCAACACCTGCGAGAAAGAGGATGATGTTGATACAGTAGTTGCGAATATGTTCTGCATATATTTATGTAGGAAAGCGAGTACATGACATGTAACAGGAGCAAAGTAGATCTGGGCAGGGCCCGTTCACTGGACCGTCTCAGTGGCCCTCAATACATTACCAATTCTGTGTTTTTGCCATGTTGCAAGTCACAATTCTCAACAGATTTTGACCAAGAAAGAGCTCAAACACAAATAACGCTCTAGGTATAGAGAAGTTATATTCAATTGAGTGTAAGCTTTCCTCGGTATACAAATAAATTGTATGAGTCGTGTTTTTATTATTAATGGGGAAGAAATCTGGATTCTGTATACAAGTCAATGTTCTAATGGTAATGTGAATAAAACTGGAGAGAACAAACAGTCTTGATGTGACCCTCTATAACTGTTAACAATGGCCTGAAAGTGATCATTTGTCATAAAGTCACACTAAAGTTTATAGCAGCTTTGATGACATGTTTGTATGCCAGCCTTACTCATACCTCTTCAAAAAGAGATTACCTGTATGGTTTTCTTCCTCCATTTTATAAGCTTTTGCTCTTTTTGCTAGGAATGATCATTTGTGCTGTTTCACTGAAACACCGAAGGTAGCAGGATCTGCTGTAAATGAGGCAGACCTATATATATATATATATATATATATACATACATACATACATACATACATATATAAACATGTGTTTGATCATTCAGACAAGAAAAAGGATTGACTTGCACTTACATATAGCGTCCACTGATCACCTCCACCACCTACCTAATCAACAATAATCATTTGTAATCAAGCTGTTGTTGTTTTTCTGTTACTCTTGAGAGGAGTGATTTGGGGTTGTGTGCACGTGCCATCATGTTAACTTGCTTGCAAAAAGGCCTTACATCTATTATAAATACCCACATTAATAGTTGGACTCTTCTGAGGAGAAGGAGGGGGGGTGTTATCATTTTGTTAGTCAGTGCCCAGCCCAGGTTATGTGTTTGAAATTATATGTTTTGAACTTCAAATTGTTGTTTTTCTCTCCACAGGTGGATGTTTTAAAGCAAAAACACCAACTTTTTTGTACTGTATTTGATCTGATTTGACTTTCACCAGAGGAACTGTTTATAGATATTGAATGTATTGCCTATGAGATACAAGTTACCCTGCTGAGTATAAATTCAAAGTGTCCAGAACAGCTGTATTCATGTCTTGGTTCTCCTGGCTCTTCACTCTGTGGCACCCCTCAGCCCCATCCCTGCTCCTTGTAGGGCTTGTGGGCAGACAGCTGGGGCTCAGGCTGGGACTGCAGGTAGTTCAGGCTGTGACTTGTTCTCAGTGGGGTACACCCAGCAACCAGGGTCTGTTCCGAGATGGAGATGTAGTGATAGGAGGGCTCTTTAGTCTTCATTACCATCCTCCGGCTATAGACCACGATTTCACTCAGTTGCCGCACTACAAACCTTGCACCGGGTAACAGTCTGAACTGTACTATTAACTGTGATTATTGCAGAATGACAATGATATAACAGCAGTTTGTATCTTTGCATCATAAACTTCAAAATCTACACAAGTACTGGTGGCTTTACAGAATCAATCAGAAGTTTGACTGATATTTCTCTTGTTTCTTTTCTCCTGTGGTCTCAGTTTCGAACGTGTTCCACTGCAGTATATATATGCTGCTGTGTTTGCGTTGGAGGAAATCAATAATAGTACTATGCTGCTACCAGGTGTGAAGCTGGGGTACCATATTTTTGATAGCTGTGGTCGACCGCCTTGGGCTCTCCAGGCAGCACTGTCACTGGTTGGGGGAGACAGCACCAGCTGTAATTCAGAGGATTTTACAGATTATTCTGCTGGGTATGGAGAGGAAATCTTAACAAGGAGAGGTAGCTTGTTGTGCATCTATATCATACTGTGTTCTTTACCAAATGAAATGATGACAGGGAAACAAATGCAAAGCTGTGTTAAAGAGAGATCTCTTTTTTTAAAAACTTTCTGTAGAAATTATTTGTCATGTAACAAAACTTTCATACTGTCATCAGGTGATCACCCTGTTCCCTTGATCATCGGTGGCGCTTCATCCGTAACAAGTCAGATACTCTCCAGAATCCTTGGGCCACTCTCTGTGCCTGTAGTAAGTTTTGTTTTGCATACTGTTTTAACTCTATACTGTAACTTTTAATCCTTATTTTTCAAGTAGATGCTGCCATCTTTGATTCATTGTGTTTTATATGAAGCACTGTTTTAATTTTCCTCTAATTTTCCTCTAAACTGCAGTGAAAGTCTCTTCTAAGGACAGAAAAACATATATTTTTGAAGATAAAGACACATATTCTGGATGAAAGTCATCTGCTTTTTTAAAGATTGTTTTTTATTTCAATAAAATTAACCGATTATCTTAATTATTTAATCTTTCAGATTAGCTACCTTTCGAGCTGCCCTTGTCTAAGTGACAGGCGCCAGTTTCCTAACTTCTTCAGGACCATCCCCAGTGATATCTACCAAGCCCGAGCCATTGCTCAGCTTGCCATTCGCTTCAACTGGACCTGGATCGGAGCAGTGGTAGCAAACAACAATTATGGCCACATGGCAGTAAAGGTGTTTCTATTTGTGATGTACACTGTTGAGAACATTTTAGAATAAGCTACATAAATGCATTTCATCCATCTAATCGTTTTGCTCCTTTCAACTGTATATGTCAGGTATTTCAGGAGGAGACTCAGGGGAAAGGAGTGTGTCTGGCATTTGTGGAGACTCTCCAAAGGGAAAACATCGTGAGTGACGCCAGACGAGCAGCACTCCGGATTCAGGCCTCGACTGCAAGAGTGATTCTGGTCTTTAGCTGGTATACAGACGTGAGGGAACTGTTCCTGCAGCTCGCCAAAATAAATGTGAGCAACTGAATCTATCAAAAGGCAATCTGGATATTATCCAATATTTTTACAGACAATGTGGCTTTTTAAAAAAAACCTTTCTAACTTAATGATGATCATGTCATGTTGCTCTCACCAGGTGACAGACAGACAGTTTCTGGCCAGTGAGGCTTGGAGCACCAGTGGCAATCTCCTCCAACATCTTGTCACTTCTAAAGTGGCAAGTGGTGTTCTTGGTGTGGCCATACGAAGTTCACCTATACCTGGATTTGCAAATTATCTCAGAAGTTTGCACCCAATTCATCGTCCTGATGACGAGTTTTTAAAAGAGTTCTGGGAAAATGAGTTTGGATGCACTCCTGGGGTCACACCTCTCTCTTCATATTTCTCTTCATCCCTCAAATCTAGCCATCTGTTAAATATTCCTAGTTCACTCGCCAATAGATCTCTTTGGAAAGCCTCTCTACCAGCCTGCAGTGGGACAGAGTCCCTGGAGGGAGTGCAGCATCCCTTCACTGACACCTCTCAGCTAAGGGTGGCGTATAATGTGTACCTGGCTGTTTATGCTGCAGCCCACGCCCTCCACAGCCTTCTCTCCTGCCCCAACAGAGACAGCCCTCCTGGAAACAACAGCTCCACTTGCTCCTCTCCAAAACACATCAAACCCAGAGAGGTGAATACAATTATCATCCTGAAAAGGGTAATCTATTCTTTAACAACCAATGATTTTAAAGTTCTGTCAAATTTTCACGAGAATCATACTCCAAAAACAGTGTGTCAATATTTTGATGATTTCAGCTGTTGCAGCACTTGAACAAAGTGAACGTCTCCACACCACAAGGAGAAATGTTTTATTTCCAAGGTGCCGATATTCCAGCAAAGTACGACCTCGTCAACTGGCAGAACACCCTTGAAGGGTCACTTAAACTTGTTTTGATTGGTCGTGTGGACGGGTTTGACCTCCACCTTAATGAGTCGGCTATTCAGTGGAGCACAGGATCCAATCAGGTAGTCACATTAACAAGTTGTGTCAACCTGCTGTTGAAATGAATATCTCTGTCAACTCACAAAATTATCTAATTGAATGTTAATTGGTTTTTTGTTTAGGTTCCTGTTTCAGTGTGCAGTGAGAGCTGCCCCCCAGGTACCCGAAAGGCCAACAGGAAAGGAGAACCTCTCTGCTGCTTTGACTGTATCCCATGTGCTGAAGGGGAGATTAGCAATACAACCGGTGAGGAAATCACTACAACAACAACTGATGATGGCAACTTTCATTTTCCCCAATGTGGTTTATTTTCATTCCCTTTCTTCTCTTGTTTATCTTCCAGGTTCTCTTCACTGTGAGCGTTGTCCATCTGAGTTCTGGTCCAACGTTGAACAATCTGCGTGTGTCCCTCGTCAGCTGGACTTTCTTTCCTTTAATGAAACATTGGGCATTACTCTGACCACTGCAGCTGTGTCTGGTGCTGCAGCAACAACAGCTGTGTTTGTGGTGTTTGTTTGCTATCGTCAAACGCCTATGGTAAGAATCCAAAGTAATGTTAACAAAACTAAACTGTGCAGTTGTATTTTCTTAATGATATAGTGACGTCCATTTAATTTAATTCCCTAACATGGCATTTTTTTCCTACAAGCTAAAGTGGACTACATTACTGAACAAAATACAAGGTTAATCTGAATTATTTCCCATTTGTCTGTTAATGTGCTTGCCTGATTTGTGATTTATCCTGTGCAGGTTCGAGCCAACAATTCAGAATTGAGCTTCCTGCTTCTTCTGTCTCTGAAGCTCTGCTTCCTCTGCTCACTGGTCTTCATCGGTCGTCCATCAGTCTGGTCCTGTCGTTTCCAGCAGGCAGCCTTTGGGATCAGCTTTGTACTTTGTGTTTCCTGCCTCCAGGTCAAGACCATAGTTGTTCTGGCAGCGTTTCGCTCAGCTCGGCCCGGTGCTAGAGCCTTGATTAAGTGGTTTGGTCCGGGTCAACAGAGAGGAAGTGTCTGCATCCTCACTTGTATACAGGTACAGTTGTGTGCAAGTTTCACGTAAGTGTTGGTGTACTATATTTTAAATAAATTCAGTTGCATTTTATTTAATTCAGGTTATCATCTGTGCCATATGGCTGTCCCTCAGCCCCCCAGTGCCTCGACGTGATCTGGGTTTTCAAGGGTCAAAGGTCACCCTGGAGTGTGCCATGGCCTCTGTGGTGGGCTTCGCTCTGGTTCTGGGCTACATCGGCCTGCTGGCCTGCACCTGCCTCCTCTTGGCTTTTCTTGCTCGGAAACTCCCTGACAACTTCAATGAGGCCAAACTGATCACCTTCAGCATGCTGATATTCTGTGCTGTCTGGGTGGCCTTTGTCCCTGCTTACGTTAGCTCTCCTGGGAAGTATGTTGTCGCTGTGGAAGTTTTTGCAATCCTGGCCTCCAGCTATGGTTTACTGCTTTGTATTTTTGCCCCCAAATGTTTCATTATTCTTTTGAGACCTGAGAAAAACACTAAGAAACATCTGATGGCCAGATAGCTTGGATGAATTAACATGACTTGTCAATTTGCATGCATTTACTACATTTATCCAGTACTGCATACTGGAATGAGAAAAGTTGTTTTATTATTTTGATTTCCCAAAAATAGAAAATACCATAGAATTATACTGTTTTTGCTAATAGTGTATCAACTGTGCATTAAAAATTCAGGCATTCATACAAAATTATTATCTTTGTTATTTAAAGGACCATTCAGTCATTTAAAAAACTCTTCTTGTGTTTATTAGTTAACTAGTTTTCACATTGGGCTCTGTTGGCGTTCAGATCACAGATTGTACCATGGATTTACAATGAAGGTTTTTATCAGTGAAAATAATTAGTATCTGTACCTCACACATGCTTACATCGCTGTTAAGTGACTGGGATATATATAGGAAGACAAATACTATTAAGTTTAGTGGCCATTAGTGCTCAGTGTACTGCAACATAATAACATACATGCAAAAACAGAAAACACAACACAGTATGAAGTGCTGCAATTTGCACAGAACAAAAATGGAGCAGGGTTACAAGTGGACATCTGAGAGAACACATTTAAACAAAGAAGAATAAAATAAAACAGATCTGAGTAACAAAAAAAGAAAGAAGAACCAGTCAGGATACAGTTATTGCCATGGTTTGTGGGCTCATGTAGATACATACTCCACACATTTAATGCTCTCATTAGCTATCATTATTGTGTGTATATTGTCAGTTTGTTTGAATCAGTTGGCTTGAGAGGCTAACTTTATAAAGTAAACATCTATAATAAAAATCTAAATCATGAAATCAGAATGTTAAAATATGAAGAAAAAAAAGTATATTATTGGCTCATTTTCCAACACCACGGAAACATAGACATGTTCAGAAACTTGCTGTTCATTCAGATTAAAATTCATTTATCCTGAAATCATACACATTGAATATATTTGTGTTATCAAAACAACACATGGTCGTTACTATGTCTAATAATGTCAATAGAGCTTCTACTTAATGTGCATTACTTTACAATCCAAGGCTTTTCAAAACAAATGCCTTCACCTTGTAGTACAGGTCTTTGCAATCACCCTCAATGATTAAAAACTCTAACTAATCCAACCAAATCCTGATTCACTGCAATTATTCTATAAAGCATACATAAAAACTTGAAAAGGAAACAGACACTGATACTGATTAGAAATATTATTGCAGTGCCTTTTGCCGGTTTCAGGCTGAATTTGGGTGTTTGGCCTCATTGAAGACATCAAGAATATCTACATTTGATGAAAGGGTGTAGCCATGAAACAAAGAGCATTTGGTTTCAATATCTCGCTGAGTGTTTACAACACATGGCCTACATGTGATAAACAGCTAGACCGAGTTGATGCACAATAAATATGTGACACTTTCAGATGGAGTGTTTATTATTCTTTAACATCAAGGTGAAACATGAGGGTAAAATCTATGTTAACCACTGACACTGACTAGACGGGTGGCAAACATCATTGAAGTTTCAGCAGCTCCTGTAAGTTTGGGAAACATACTGTACAATGCCAAAACAAAGAAACATGACTGCATTTCACTGTGGGCCATCACTTAGCAGTTTATGTACTAATATGATTGTGTGAAGAAAGCGCCATCTCGTGGTGACACCCTGAAATTGAATGCATGGGGCTTGAATGGGCATGTTTACTGTGGAACTTAGCTGGAAAATGTCTGGAAACTGAATCCCAGCCGGCTGGCAGCCAAAGTGCCTCCAGTTCTGAGCGACTGGGACTGTAATGTTCATTAAAAATACAATCATAGGGTCTTTAATTGTCTTTTCTCATACAGCAAAACTATGCAAGAGGATAGGGCCACTGTAAAAACATTTTGAGCTCTGACCTTTTTCACAGAATTCTGATTTTCTGACAAAAAGTCACAACTCATCTGATCCGATTTCATCCCATTCACTTCATCAGCAGCTGGCAGTAGAATTTCAGATCAAAACTTGAATGCTGGTGGAAGAGATTTTTGTCCTGCCACTGAACTCTTTCTTGAATGAGAAACATTTCATCCATCTGCACAGCTACTCCTCAGAGATTAAAGTGCAGTCATTGAGTTATTTGAGAATAAATGAATTATTAAATATAGCAAAAGTTATATATTGTAACTCTAGTTCTATGGTATAAAGCAGAGCACGTTAACCTTGTGACAGTACCATTGCTAGTCATTGCCACAACATACTTTTACTTCTTTGCTTGTATATCTGTAGTGTATACAGAAGAAGTACTGATTCTGTCTGCTGCAATTAAGTGCAGTTCTTATGACTTGCTCATACCTCGACCCATGATTGCTTTCTTTGTGTTTCTCTCTGGTCTCAGCAGGATTATGTAACACTTGGGTCCAAACAGTGCCACCAAGAGACCAAAACTGGAGGCTAGGATGGCAAATACCTCCACTGCATCTGCATATTTGCCTGGTGAGCTGATATAAGCAGGGACAAAGGCCACCCACACAGCACAGAAGATAAGCATGCTAAAAGTGATGAGTTTGGCCTCATTGAAACTATCTGGAAGATTCCTTGCTATAAATGCAATCAGAAAACTGAGGGAAGCCAAAGAGCCAATATAGCCCAGTAACACAGCAAAACCAACTGTGGACCCAACTGCACACTCATAAACAATCTTATCATTGTTGTATTGAGTGTTTTTATGAGGAGTTGGTGAGGCAGATACAAGCCAAGCAGTGCAGATTGCTGCCTGAATAGAAGTGAGAACAATAACTGTTCCTCTCTGCTGCAAAACACCAAACCACTTCAGGCTAGCTCCCCCTCCTGGCTTGGAGGCCTTGAACACAGCCAGAACCACCATGGTTTTTACCAAAATACATGAGACACAAAGCACAAAGCTGATCCCAAATGCTGCATGTCTCAGCTGGCATGTCCACAGTCTGGGACGACCAATAAACAGCAGTGAACACAGGAAACACAACTTAAGAGACAGCAGTAACTGGAAACTCAGTTCTGAATTGTTGGCACGTACTATGGGTGTGCTGTGATGACAGATAAAAATGCCCAGGACAACAGCACACATACATGTGCCCAGCAAAGACGTTGCTGTCAAGCAGATACCCAGAGGCTCGTGGTAGGAGAGAAACTCTGTTTTCTTAGGAACACAGTGGTCACGCTGGGGGCTGGACCAGAAGTCCTCTGGACAGGTGGTGCACTTCATGGAGTCTATGAAAAAAGGAACAGTTTTAAGATATATCTATATTTCCACACTACAGTGTTTGAAACTAAATACCAACCAGTCTCATTACTGATCTTCCCCTCAGAACAAGGGATGCAGTCAAAACAGCACACAGGTTCCCCTTTCTTTCTGGCCATGCGGGTACCTGGAGGACAGCTTTCACTGCACACTGAGCGGGGTGGCTACAGGGAGAAAAATAAGTATCTGTTATTTTATACTACTTAACACTGCTATAATGAGTTATACATGGGGTGTCTGAAACATCAGAAGTAACCTTTTTTGATTCAAAGTTCCAGAAGATTTTATCTTCATCAATTGTAAGTTCTTCACCTTTGAAGGCCGACCTCTTGACCACACCCACATTCTGCAGTTTAGTTCTTCCATCAGGGAGCCACAGCCAGTTCATGATATCATATATCGGTAAGGCATCACCATTCTCATCAAATGAGACTTGATCACCAAATGGTGTGGTGAAGTTGACCTTTTGCAAGTAGTACACTAACTATGAATATCAGAATAAGGGAGATAGAGAAAGATTCAGATATAGAGTATAGATTAAAAAATATTTCTATATGACCATCATGAAGAGTATTCAATTGTCGAACTGTGGATTTTACTCATGAACAGATATACATGTTATACATTAACATATCCAACAAAATATTTCCTTTAAAGTGAATTCACACGTCTGCAGAAGCTCTGAGAGGCAAGTAAGAAATTCTAGAGATCCATTTTTTTGATGTCTTTGAAGGCATTCGTGTTTTCTTCCAGGTGAGTTTCAGCATCAATCAAAATACATTTCAAGCCAAACGAAAGGCATGAAAGTAAAGTTACATAACTTGCGATGAACAATATGTGTACCTCGTGTTTAGAGTGCATGGAGAAATTAAAACTCAGCTAAAATGAAATATACTGGTGGAGTTCAACCTCTTGTGGCCAACATGAGTATTACAGAAAACAAACACTTCAGACTTGGTCATAACAAAAACATTTCTCACATATAGCCAAACTTTTACCCCTACTTGTCAAAGATTAAGGAACTAAGAAAGATTATCCTGGCAACACCCCTTTTCACCTGTTTTTTAAACATAGAAGAGAAAACAATTTAGTTCAGACTTCTTCACAACAATTTTCTTTTCTCACATGCCTCTTAGGGCTTCGGTATGTCCGTGCTGTTGACAGCATATTGTTATCTCTGACCAGATAATACTATCCACTGCTATTACCCAGCAGTAGGAAAAATCGGATTAGGTCTTATGAACTGATAACACACCTGCCATGGCTCCAGTCGTTGCAAAGTAGCACAGCTGTGCCCGCTGAAAGGCCCTCTCCCTGGCTCACACTGCAGCATGTCATCAAGGGCATAGGCCAGAGCATACACAGCTTTGTACACATTATACTCTGGCCTGAGGTTTGAAGTGTCCAGCAACTCAGTCTCCATATCCTCTAAATCTTCCTGTCCTGTACATAATACTCCTTCAGTTTCCACCCAACCTGCTGGAGGTGGTGCAAATCTACACTGAAATGTGTATTCCCAAAACAGTTTCACCTGAAATGCAACCAACATATAAGCAGAAATAAAAACATGATATTATTCTTAGACTTTGTCATCACATTATAAAGTTGAACTCTCACTATTCTGTTTCTATAGCTGTTGTTGTGGTTAAGGTTAGGTCGTATTTGTAGCAGGAATTCCCTGAGCCCTGGTATTTCTCCCCGACGGATGGCAATGCCCAGTGTGCCAGCCAGGTAAGGTATGAGGTGGGGAGTCTGAAACACAGCAGCTGCTGTCCAAGCTTCACTGGCAATCCACTGCAGACCTGTCACATTCTGCCTCACCACCTGTGTATTGAACCAACTATATAAATGAATTCTGCTATACCACTTAAGTAATGCCTTATTATATGCAGTTTATATGGTTGTGCTAGTCATTGATACACAGGTGCAATCCTGTGTTTTACACAGTAATATGAGCAAAGTGATGCATACAATATGTTGTTGTAAACTGATTCTCTCAGTTTGACAATTAAAACATTAAGTTGTGGAATTAAATTGTGTCATATCTAAATTTTATTTCAAGCACAAACCTCTTCCATGAGGATAATCATGTGACTCTCATGTGCAAACCCAATGACCACACGAGCTGTGGATTTCTTCATCACATCCACAATCCTCCTTAGTTCAGCTCGGTCATTTTCCCAGGGTAAGATCTCAACGTAGGCCAGACAACCTGCACCAGACCGAACAAAGTCAGATTGGAAGGATCGAGCAGCGTGGAGTCCATAGTCATCGTCACTGACCAGCAGACCTGCCCAAGTCCAGCCAAAGTGGTTCAGAATCTGAATCATAGCCTGCACCTAAGAGAGTAAAGAGTGAAGGGATTAATGCACAGCCAATTGGAAAACATGCTAAACATGTTTCTCAACAAATCATGTATAATTATTACTTTTCAAAGATTATATTTTTTGATGTAGTGAAGAGACGTTCTTTCTGAGCAACTTTTTTATGCATGTTCATTGTGCTGATGGATGGTCACCTGGAAAGCATCACTTGGGATTGTCCTAAAGAAGGATGGAAACTTTTGCCGGTCACTCAGACAGGAACATGTGGCAAAATAACTCACCTGTGAAAGACACAGACTGTACATCCTGAACACATTCAATGCCTTTTCCAGCTCTTTCATCTTTTAATGTTGTAGGCATGCTTATAACTGACGTTAAATTTGAAATCAAATCAAAATGAGCCACAAAAGTTATTAGATGGTAAAGTGGCAAACTTACCATAGGTACTCTGTATGAACCTATGACAGAGGAGATGGCAATAGAACTTGTAGAAGAAGAATCACCCACAATCCCTATGACTGGAGGGTTTCCTACACAAGTCTTGTCTAATATAAACTGCTCCTCTTGACCACTGATGAGGGACATTGCTGCACGAAATCCAATCTGTAGTTTGACACAGTTATCATAAAGACTGTATCCTAGAGTCACATTAGGTAGCAGGTTGGAGTTTCTGTTGATCTCATCAATTGCAAAGGTCATAGTCATGGCAGTCCTGAACCCTGGAATGTCAAAACTAAAAAAAAAAAAATGCCAATGTTTATAAAAGGGAAATACATGACACAATATCTGACAACTACAGCTATTGAAAACAATTAAGCCAGTTGAATCTTAACAGTTATTAAAATACTTGTTTAAAACTATTTTTAAAAAAGTCATTTCTTTAAAAAAGCATAAATGCTAAATCTCATTCTTCCAGATTAATATTTAATTTGCAGAAAAACATTTTACATATGCAACAGATTTTCCCCAGCTTCGAGCATTTGCTGCTTCCCTGATAAACTCACCCATAGCAGGTAGGCTGTTGTGGCTCTGAGGTAAAAGACAGGTCAGGAAAAATAGAAAAGAAGTGGATCTCAAACAGTCCACCTAGAACCACATCTCCAGCTTTGTGCATCCCATTTAGATGAAACTGTCCCTGTCGCTGACAGGATGAGGAATAAAGAGCGGAGGACACAACAGAAGAGAAATAGGAATACAACAACATGAAATACATGAGCGAGAGCAATTTAATATCTAAAAATCCCCACATGACTTTCCTCCTGTTCATCCCTTTTCTGAGCTCAGTCAGTTTTATTGCTGTCAACTTTATTTATTGACTTGCAGCATTGTTTGATCTTAAGCACCACCCAATGGGCTATTAGCAAGAGTGGAGGCAGGGCCTAGAATAATTTTTAATTTCAAATTGATTTTGAGCATACTAAGACAAGTGGTGGAACATTATTTCTTCCCATCTATTTTGTCTATTTCATCAACAGTGTTTGGGGTAACATGTTTCAAAACGTGTTACAGTAATGTATTTCTTTTAGCGGTAACAGAGTAATATACTGTATTGCAGCATTGTTTAATCTTAAGCACCACCCAATGGGGTATAAGCAAGAGTCGGGCAGGGATAATTGATTTAATTTCAGTCTGTTTGATTGAGGGCTATCAGTGAGATTAGGCTTTGGAAGCTGGCAAGAATGTTATTTTTCAGTGTTAGCACCTTAATAGACCTTCTTTGAGGTTACTGCAAAACATTACAACAGAATGGGACTGCAAAATAAATTTTAAAAAACATCTTTATTTCCTACCTGGTAGACCCTTTTTGGAAAATAAATTGTCACACATTACAATAGAACAGTACCGCAAAATAAAATAAAAAACACTTATTTCCTTCCTGTTAGACCCTTATGAGCCTGTCTTTGAGGTTAATTTGCAACACATTACAGCAGAACTGTACAGCAATATATATACAAACATCTTTATTTTCTACATGTTCTGTCATTATTAGACTTTCTTAGAGCTAATTTGCAACACAACACCACATAATTTTACCATATATTAGAGAGAAATCACATATTTGCTAGTTGACACACTTTCTTCGGCTGGTCAAGTACAATTTGATACTTCTGACAAGCATTTCCAGTCAAATGTAGTTCTAAATTATATGGCATGAAAAGTGGCAAGAGGATATAGCATCACCTGATGTATGTAATTGGTCTGAGCATTGTGGATGCATGTGGCTATATGTTTGTACCTACAACCTCCTGAAAACTGTGGAGAACATCAGCCTACGAGAGATGTGCAAAGTAGTGACCAGATGTGGACTGATGAAGTTTGACTTAGGGCAGTTTTATCATAATGAACAACAAATGACCCAGCAAGAAAGTGAAACTATGTTTAATACAACAGTCTTTCATTAACACCAATGAAATCCCATCAATTGTAATATAAGATGCCGTAGAATAACTTTTTCCAAGCTGTAAGACATTTCATATTCATTTCATATTCTTATGGGTGAAATCCTTTACGTCATGTACATGACATAAGTTTCCTACGTACCTACGCCTACACCAGGACTGCAAATACCTCCACTGCATATGCACATGTATGTGACATAAGAGAACATATGTAATGTAAGTTAACTTGCGTGATTGCGTTTAATAAGTGAAGTTTGCATATGTTTTTTTTATTGTATTTCGAAAAAAGTTTCATTCTGTCTCATGAAGATAAGTGCAGTTACTAGGCCTGGATTCCCCGACCCATGATTGCCTTCTTTGTGTTCCTCTCTGGTCTCAGCAGGATTACAGGATAACAGTGCCACCAAGAGACCAAAACTGGAGGTCAGGATGGCAAACATTCCAGCAGATCATTTGAGGATGATCCGATTTCATCCCATTCACTTCATCAGCAGCTGGCAGTAGAATTTCAGATCAAAATTTGAATGCTGGTGGAAGAGATTTTTGTCCTGCCACTGAACTCTTTCTTGAATGAGAAACATTTCATCCACCTGCACAGCTACTCCTCAGAGATAAAAGTGCAGTCATTAAGTTATTTGAGAATGAATGAATTATTAAATATAGCAAAGGTTGCGTTGTAACTCTAGTTCTATGGTATAAAGCAGAGCGAGTTAACCTTGTGACAGTGCCGTTGCTAGTCATTGCCACAACATACTTTTTTGCTTTTATATCTGTGGTGTATACAGAAGAAGTACTGATTCTGTCTCCTGTAATTAAGTGCAGTTCTTATGACTTGCTCGTACCTCGACCCATGATTGCTTTCTTTGTGTTTCTCTCTGGTCTGAAAAGGATTATGTAACATTTGGGTCCAAAGAGTGCCAGCAAGAGGCCAAAACTGGAGGCCAGGATGGCAAATACCTCCACCGCATCTGCATATTTGCCTGGTGAGCTGACATAAGCAGGGACAAAGGCCACCCACACAGCACAGAAGATCAGCATGCTAAAAGTGATGAGTTTGGCCTCATTGAAACTATCTGGGAGATTCCTTGCTATGAATGCAATCAGAAAACTGAGGGACGCCAATGAGCCAATATAGCCCAGTAACACAGCAAAACCAACTGTGGACCCAACTGCACACTCATAAACTATCTTATCACTGTAGTATTGAGTGTTTTTATGAGGAGTTGGGGAGGCAGATACAATCCAGGCAGTGCAGACTGCTGCCTGAATAGAAGTGAGAACAATAACTGTTCCTCTCTGCTGCAAAACACCAAACCACTTCAGGCTGGCTCCCCCTCCTGGCTTGGAGGCCTTGAACACAGCCAGAACCACCATGGTTTTTACCAAAATACATGAGACACAAAGCACAAAGCTGATCCCAAATGCTGCATGTCTCAGCTGGC
Source organism: Pagrus pagrus (assembly GCF_965226575.1). Classification (NCBI taxonomy): domain Eukaryota; kingdom Metazoa; phylum Chordata; class Actinopteri; order Spariformes; family Sparidae; genus Pagrus; species Pagrus pagrus. The sequence continues at coordinate 11,715,009 of NC_140188.1, forward strand.
ATGTCCACAGTCTGGGACGACCAATAAACAGCAGTGAACACAGGAAACATAACTTAAGAGACAGCAATAACTGGAAACTCAGTTCTGAATTGTTGGCACGTACAATGGGTGTGCTACGATGATAAATAAAGATGCCCATGACAACAGCACACATACATGTGCCCAGCAAGGAGGCAACTGTCAGGCCGATACCCAGAGGCTCATGGTAGGAGAGAAACTCTGTTTTCTTAGGAACACAGTGGTCACGCTGGGGGCTGGACCAGAAGTCCTCAGGACAGCTGGTGCACCCCATGGCATCTATGAGAAAAGGAACAGACCTGAGATACTCTATATGTTTATATTATGTCTCAAAACTGCAATGTTTAAAGTTAAAAACCAACCAGTTGTATTGCTGATCTCCCCCTCAGAACAAGGGATGCAGTCAAAACAGCACACAGGTTTCCCTTTCTTTCTGGCCATGCGGGTACCTGGAGGACAGCTTTCACTGCACACTGAGCGGGGTGGCTACAGGGAGAAAAATAAGTATCCGTTGTTCTCCATTACTTTATACTGCTATAATGAGTTATCCATGGTGTGTCTGAAAAATTCAATATAACCTTTTTTGATTCAAAGTTCCAGAAGATTTTGTCTTCATCAATTGTGAGTTCTTCACCTTTGGAGTCTGATCTCGTAACCTCGCCCACATTCTGAACTTCAGTTCTTCCATCAGGGAGCCACAGCCAGTTCATGACATCGTAGATTGCTAAGGCATCACCATTCTCATCAAATGACACTTGATCACCAAACGTTGTAGTGAAGTTGACTTTTTCCAAGTAATACACTAGCTACATAGAGAGATGAAAAATAATAATGAAAAACCAAACAGGACAGATTAAACCTCAAAGACCAAAAGCAATTAACGGGATGCCTGGCCCTCCTGCATTTATTTTGTTTTTTCCTAACCTATTCTAGCACTTGACTTCAAGAAATTGCTGTTGGTGGTTGACTATGTTGTTGATGGTAAAATGTTTCTGTCTGATCATGGTAAACATGGGGGTACCCAGAATTCAATTATCAAACTGCATACTACACTTATGAACATATCAAAACAAGAACCTATCACTGAGCTAGTAATATTTACCACTGCCATCACCGGGTAGTAGGTATTTTACTCTCACTATTTGTTCGACACATTGCAATAGTAGTACCACTTTGCAAGAAACACTAGACTGTATGATTTAGTCATATAACAGATGGAGTGTAAACTGATATCACACCTGCCATGGCTCCAGTTCTTTCAAATTGCCACAGCTGTGCCCGCTGAAAGGCCCTCTCCCTGGCTCACACTGCAGCATGTCATCAAGAGCATAGGCCAGAGCATACACAGCCTTGTACACATTGTACTCTGGCCTGAGATTGGAAACGTCCAACAACTCAGTCTCCACATCCTCTAGATTTTCCTGTCCAGTACATAATGCTCCCCCAGCCTCCACCCAACCTGCTGGAGGTGGTGTGAATCTACATTGAAATGTGAATTCCCAAAACTGGTTTACCTGAAATATATTCAAAACAGTCTTATAAATGATGACTATATATTATTATTGCAATTACCAGCTCAGATTGCACAGTAAAACTCTCACCATACTATTTCCATAGCTGTTGTTATGGTGTAGGTCGGGAAGCATTTGTAGGAGGAATTCCCTGAAGCCTGGTATTTCTCCGCGACGGATGGCAATGCCCAGTGTGCCAGCCAGGTACGGCATGAGGTCAGGGGTCTGGAGGACAGTAGAAGCTGTCCAGGCTTCACTGGCCATCCACTGCAGGCCTGTCACATTCTGCCTCACCACCTGTGTGTCAAATAAAATATATAACTCCACAATGCCACGTCACAAAAGTATTGTCTAGTCTTCTGAATTGCACACAGTACACACAAGTGATGTCTTGTTCATACACAGATGCAATCCTTTGTTTTACACAGTATTTTATGAGCAAAGTGATGCATATCATCATAACCACAGTTTTGTGTAATTTGTCTGATTAACTGATCACACTCTGAAACCCTGCGAACAGGGCATTGGACAAAAAGAGGTGTAACCTGTTCAATTAATATATTTGTCACAGTCCAATATGTCAGTCCAGTTGTTATTGTTAAATAAAATGTTATTTAGCAACTTAAATCTTTCAGTTTGATAAATTAAAACAAATAACACATATAACTTAGTTTGTAGTTCAAGCCCAACCTCTTCCATGAGGTTAATCATGTAACTCTCATGTGCAAACACAATGACCACACGAGCTGTGGATTTCTTCATCAAATCCACAATCCTCCTTAGTTCATCTGGGTCATTGTCCCATGGCAACACCTCTAAGTAGGCAAGACAACCTCCACCAGAGTGTGTCAGGTCAGATTGGAAGGATCGAGCAGCGTGGAGTCCATAGTCATCATCACTGACCAGCAGACCTGCCCAACTCCAGCCAAAACGCTTCAGTATCTGAATCATAGCCTGCACCTAAGTGAATGCAGAGATTACATGTTAAAAAGGTTTCACATTGGATCATATTTAGTTATTGCAGTTCAAGAAATACAACAGTTTTTGCAGTGTAGAGATGTTTTTCTTGTGAATGTTTAAGTGCACATGCTTTTATACTGATGGATGGTCACCTGGAAAGCATCACTTGGGATCGTCCTAAAGAAGGATGGAAACTTTTGCCGGTCACTCAGACAGGAACATGTGGCAAAATAACTCACCTGTGAAAGACACAGACTGTACATCCTGAACACATTCAAATAATTTTCTGACTCCAGGTTGACAAGTGACATTAAATCTGAGATCATATCAAAATAATCCAATATAATTAATAGAAGGCAAATTGGCAAACTTACCATAGGTACTCTGTACAAACCTAAGACAGAGGAGATGGCAATAGAATGAGTAGAAGAAGAATCACCCACAATCCCTATGACTGGAGGGGTTCCTGCACAGGTCTCGTCTAATATAAACTGCTCCTCTTGACCACTGACTGCAGATAGTCCTGCACGAAATGCAATCCCAAGTTTGACACAATGATCATAAAGACTGTATCCCAGAGTCACATTAGGTAGCAGCTTGGTGTTTTTGTTGATCTCATCAACAGCAAAGGCCATGGTCTGAGCCCTCCTAAATCCTACAACATCAAAACTAACACAAATACCACTATTAACTCTTGAAAAATACAATATACAATAGCTGTGACAACATGAACACATAGCACAAGTACACATTTTACAAACAATTATGACAGTTGAATATCAACAATTATTTACAGTAAATAAATAGATACAACTGCAGGAACATGTTTAAAATAGCATACATGTAAAATGTAATTATTTCCAGTAATATTCAATTTACAGAAATATATATGACTCATGGAATTGATTTCCAAGTTTTTGCTTTTGCCAATTCGCTGAGAGACTTACCCGTGACAGGTAGGCTGTGGTGGCTCTGAGGTAAAAGACAGGTCAGGAAACACAGAGAAGAAGTGGACCTGAAATATCCCACCTAGAACCACATTTCCAGCCTTGTGCAACTTATTTAGATGAAACCGTCCCTGTAACCAGCAGGAGGAGGAATAAAGAGGGGAGGACACAGCAGAAGAGATGTAGGAATACAACAACATGAAATACATGAGCGAGAGCAATTTAATATCTAAAAATCCCCACATGACTTTCTTCCTGTTCATCCCTCTCCTGAGCCCAGTCAGCTTTATTACTGTCAACCTCTTTTATTGACTTGCAGCATTGTTTAATCTTAAGCACCACCCAATGGGCTATCAGCAAGAGTGGAGGCAGGGCCTAAAATTATTGTAATTTCAGATTAATTTTGAGTATACTAAGACAAGTGGTGGAAGACTATGTCTTCCCTTTTTTTTTTCAACGTGTTACAGTAATACATTTCTTTTAGCTGTAACAGAGTAATATACTTTACCGTGTTAGTAGTAATTTTCAGTAATATATATCCACAGTATTGTCACATAATGCGTTACAATCTGCGTTAACAACTAAATTGAAGCGTTAAGTGTTGTTTTATTAAGAATCCATCCACACCGCACATGACCGCGACCTTCTGCCACCGAAAAAAAAAAGACACTGCTTGACTGAAATGAGCCGTATTTTGTTGGCCTAACCATGAAGCCCAATACTCTGAGCGCACGTTAATTAACATGAATTTATTTGACTCACATATACCCACGCATTCCTTGTTCTCTGGACTATAGTAAAAAGGCATGGAAAAATATTTTTCTGTCTTGTCATGTCATTATGGGCTACATTATTGAAGGTCTATTGTGTTTCATATGACAAAGTCTATGTTATATTTGGACTATTTTGTGGCTTTTTTGGTGTTCTGTGCTTGTGTATGTTTCAGAGGTGCTGTGGAGTTGCTGGCCAGAGCTGTTACCTATTCCACACCTGCAGCACATTGAGGCAGTCAGCGCCAGGATAAAAGCCCTGGTTTCTTCTCCATTAGCTGCCAGATTGTTTCATCTACCAGACCATGGACGTCGGAACTATTTTCGGGGGGGGAGAGCACGCACACTTATCAATGATTAAGGATTTGATTTGAAGTTATTTTAGAACTAGAATGGATGAACACGGCATCTTTATTGTTAAGAAAATGAAACACTGATATCTAAATCAAGCCATTTAAGGAACATAACGGCATTATTTGTACCCTTGAATGAAAAAAAGAGAAAAAAAGTCTGTGCTCCTGACTCAGGGCTTTCATGCATTTCCAAAAGTGGACCTTCTCTCAGTTGACCTACTAATGAAGATTTGAGCAGGGTCAAGACATTGCTTTCATCCATAAGGTCACAGTGAGCGTTCATAATGGCCAAATGTGTTAGTCTCTCCTGCGTCATGGTGTTGCGCAGCCAGGTTTTCAGCCTGCGCAAGGCTGGGAGAGAGCGCTCGGATGCCACGACAGATATGGGCAGGGCCAGTGCAGCATAATGAGCTTCTCCACCTCCGACAGCATGGAGCAGGTTTGGGGCTGCAAGGTTTACAGGATGGACACAACATCCTGGATGGTGCTAACTTCTCATGCCCTCTGTGAGCTGTCTCTCTCGGACGTTTAGCTGGCCCAGAGTCGGGAGGTTTTGAAAAAAATCTGAAATCCTTTTTTGCGACATTTCAGCTGGCTTTATTGAACTCACATTGCTTGTGACATTAAGCTAACACCAACAGATCAAAACAACAATGCACGCGAACATATCAAAACAAAACAACAATGCTCGCAAAACACAAGTCATGTTTTTTATTTGTTTAGCCTACGTCACACTGGGCTGTCAGATGCAGCCTGACTGCATACAGTAGCCTATGCCAGATGCCTAGGCTGCTGTATGTAGTCAGGCAGGCTGCATATCACCTCAAAAGCATAGATCTATGCATTAATTATATGAAAGATAAATATAAGTCAGACAAATTAAGTTTAAATTCAGATTCTTTATTTTTTAAAGTGTAATGCAGTGGGTAGGGAGGCTGATGAGGTGCGGGGGGGCGGATGAGAGGGGGTGCGGCCACACCCCCCGCACCCCTAGTTCCAACGTCTATGTACCAGACGTGGTATACATGTATGGTCCCCCAGTGTAACTCTCGTACCTATAAGTGCTTCTAGTGTGTTTTTTCTCGTTATCCCCAGAGATCTAATTTGTTTCTCTATTTCACTATGCTTCTTTCAGTCATCACCTTGCTCCTCGATTTCCTCTGGCCTACCAAGACCCAGCCTCCCGCACCTCTGCCACCAGCCGGCTTCACCAAGACTCTCAGTGTCATGCTCCCCCCTCGAGCCTAGCCCATTCCTCCATGAGTTGCACCATCTACTTGACAGAGCCTCGAGCGTTCTCCTCAGCCCTGTACTGCAATATACTCTGCTGTGTTCAATGAACTCCCTTCTAATTACATCCCAGCTTCTGTCGAGTTAATTTTTCCCTTTTCCCCAGCATCAGTGCCTTCCCCAACTCGCCCGAGGCCTGGAGGTCAACAGAGGACGCTGGACACAACTCAGCTTGCTTTTAGTTACTTTTATTCATCACGGTAGCAGTAGCAGCAGGTTGATAACCTTAAAGAAAATAAACAGACTCAGGCAGTCATTAAATAAATACGAAATCAATTGCCTTATTAATACCTGAACCATACCTGCATTTAGGAGTTCCTGATCCTGACGTCACCGTCTAGTGGGAAAGACATAAATCACTGCAAAATTTGAACCATTACATAAACACAAATGCAGAATTTCTTTAGATTGCCTTAACAGCTTCTGGTGTCCGCTTTTGGGTCCCTCAACACCATACTACCCAGTGTAACAGAATGATCTGGCCAAGAAATGGACCCAGCAGACCCAGAGGCCCTACACCAAGCTTTGAGCGCTTAAGGCATCATCATGGGCATGAACACAAGGTCCGGGAGGTCATGGAATCCCTTCAAGGCCTCTGTTCCAATGTTTCACAACTCTGCACTCAACTCAACCAGCTGTCTACGCAATCATGTCCATCGGTCTCTCCTCCACCTTCCACCTTAAGTAATCCACCTGTTCCCTGCCCAGCTCGCCCTTCCTCTTCTCCCTCTGGAGAGCCCTTTGTTCCCACTCCGGAGCAATACTCTGGTAATTTAGGCACCTGTAGTCATTTCCTCCTCCTGTGTTCACGTGTTTGACTTACACGGGCAACATTTCTAAATATCTGCAGGCCACCTAAATACTGTACAGATTTTTTTTGATGGCTTTGTTGATTTACTGTCTCTTATCTGCACTGACTTTGATTGTGTGACAGAGGGACTAAAGAACTGTGTTGTGTCCTTGAAAACTTTAGACTCACTCGAGCAAGCTACCATCCCTATTGAGCCTCTTGAGACCCCTAACACTGTAAATGCCCTCGACAGTAGATTATAGGCCACAATCACCCATTGCACACTCCCTGTTACTCTGATTATTTCTGGAAATCACCATGAATTCAACTGCTTGTTATCCCCTCCCCCACTTCCCCTTTGGTGCTTGAATTTCCCTGGTTGAAACTCCACAACCCCCATATTGATTGGGCAGCAGCCTCCATTGCCAGCTGGAGTGTCTACTGCCACTCACATTGTCTCCACTCTGCTGCTTCTACCCACAGGACGCCTGCTACCACTCTCCCCGCCCCTCCTGATTTATCTCTAGTGCCTGCCTGAGTACCATGACCTAGCCCAGGTGTTAAGCAGGGAGCTAGCCCTGTGTCTTCGTCTACCGACCTCATGACTGTGCCATAATACTTCTTTGAGGTACCTTAATGACTCCCTAGCTGCTGGGCTGATCAGACTGTCAATCTCACCCCTTGGAGCAGGATTGTTCTTTGTTGAAAAGAAAGACAAGACGCTACGCCCCTGCATAGGTCATCGTGGCCTGAACATGCTGAGCAGGTGAAGCTGGTTGTGCGGAGACTGTTGGAGAACAAGCTGTTTGTTAAACTGGAAAAATCTGAGTTTCATTCTTTCTCTGCCAACTTTATGGGTTATGTGGTTGCCCAGGGTCAACTTCAACCAGACCCCACTAACATTCACGCAGTGGAGGACTGGCCCACCCCTGTCTCTCTGAAACAACTTCAATGCATCCTGGGGTTTGCCAACTTCTATTGAAGATTCATTCACAGCTACAGCAGAGTTGTCGCACCTCTCACCCAACTGACCCCAACTAACTCTACGTTCACGTGGACCCCAGAGCTGAAGCTGCTTTCCTTAGACTCAAGGAATTTTTTACCCACACACCCATTTTCAAACATCCTGACCCTGCTCTACAGTTCGTGGTCAAAGTGGACGCCTCTGATTCTGGGGTGGGGGCTGCCCTTTCCCAGTGAGACGTCTCAACTTACAAACTTCACCCCTGTGCCTACTACTCTCAATAGGCTCGTTCGAGATGAGCCAGGCCTGCGCAGAATCGATCACCGGCGACTACCGCACAATGCATGCCGGTTAGATTTGTGTCCAACTTGATCCCGACTTGCTCTGACGTCATGCACGCGCCGGCAACAATAACCTCACGAGATCAAGGCGGCCGCAGTTTTTAGAGCCAGGCGCCGCAGTTGCTCTCCACCGACTGCAAGACCTCAGGGCATGATGGGAAACGCCTGGCTGTCGCCTGATCAAAGAGCTGATTGGCTCTTAGGACTACAAACACTACGTTTTGTCGAGATCCTAATTTTCTGTGTAATTGTAGATTATATGAATCTCATGTTGAAGGTTTAATCTGTTAACAAACATATTTTTCAAAACAAGCAATCAATGCTTTACAAGTCAGACAAAAAGAAGAAAGGATAGAATACAATGCCAGATACACACATATTCCTACATATATACTGTATATAATTACAAATATAAATACATCAATAAATAAAGATTATAAGAAACCTTTGCTGCTTGTCCTCCCCATGTGTAGCCTATATGGCTGTGAGAACGTTTGGACTGTTAATTCAGTAGTTCAATTTCTTAAATTTAGGGATTGTATGATTTATAAATGACAGTGCACACGCAATTTCTTCAGCCATAGCTATCCGAACGTGTTCTGCAAACTACAGGCAGCCTACAGATGGATCTAACAGGAAGTAAATATTTCTGCGACTTCCTGTATATTCTTTGACGGCGGCTGGAAACTGTCCGACTTGACTGCAGCTTTTTGTCACCGCCCCCTGCTGCTGTCGCCTGATCTCGTCCACCTTCCAGGCAAGGTACAGTTCATCTTGAACGTGCCTAATGCCTCTTACCTGCAGAGAGGAACTATGATGTTGGGAACTGGAAGCTTTTGGCTGTTGTCCTGATGCTGCAAGAGTGGCGACACTGGCTGGAGGGCACAGTGTATTGCAGTGGAGGGCTAAGGGGAAGGCTGGAGGCTCCACTAAGCAGATGGGCTAGGCTCAAGATGGGAGCGCAACACTGACATTCCCTGGTGAAGCCAGCTGGTGGCAGAGGTGCCTGTGTCCAAAGCCATTTGTTGATTTAAAAAGATCTAGGCTATTTTATTGTGCTATTGTAAGGTAATATATTTCTTAAAAATGAAAGTAACTGGTAATATATTGCATTTTGAAAAAACTTGCCAAACACTGCCAGACAACAGACTGTTATTAGATAACTGTGCTGTGACCAGTGCAGTAACATTCAGGTATGGAAGCTGTCAAGATACTGCATTTTATTTTCCGCTACGAGCAGCTTCTGGCAGGCATTTCCAGTCAAACGTAGTTCTAAAATACATGGCATGAGAAATGGCAAGAGGATATAGCATCAACTGATGTATGCAAGTGGTCTGAGCATTGTGGATGCATGTGGCTATATATTACAATCTACAAACTCCTGAAAACTGTGGAGAACATCAGCCTACGAGGGATGTGTGAATTAGTGACCAGATGTGGACCAATATGGTTTGACTTAGGGCACAGTTTTATCATAATGAACAACAAATGACCCTCCAAGAAAGTGACACTATGTTAACCACGACAGTCTTTAATTACACTAATGAAAACCCATCCATTGAAATATAAGATGCTATAAAATTTCTAAGCAATAACACATTTCATATTCATTTCATATTCTTGTGGGTGAAATCCTTTGGTACGTGCATGACATAAGCTACCTACGTACCTAAGCCTACACCAGGACTGCAAATACCTCCACTGCATATGCACATGTATGTGACATAAGAGAACTATGTAATGTAAGTTAACTTGCGTGATTAAATTAAAATAAGTGAAGTTTGCATATATTGTTTTTATTGTATACAAAAAAGATTAATTCTGTGTCATGAAGATAATTGCAGTTACTGGGTCTGGATTTCCCGACCCATGATTGCCTTCTTTGTGTTTCTCTCTGGTCTCAGCAGGATTATGTAACATTTGGGTCCAAACAGTGCCACCAAGAGACCAAAACTGGAGGCCAGGATGGCAAATACCTCCACTGCATCTGCATATTTGCCTGGTGAGCTGATATAAGCAGGGACAAAGGCCACCCACACAGCACAGAAGATTAGCATGCTGAAAGTGATGAGTTTGGCCTCATTGAAACTATCTGGAAGATTTCTTGCTATGAATGCAATCAGAAAACTGAGGGAAGCCAATGAGCCAATATAGCCCAGTAACACAGCAAAGCCAATTGTGGACCCAACTGCACACTCATAAACAATCTTATCATTGTAGTATTGAGTGTTTTTATGAGGAGTTGGGGAGGCAGATACAAGCCAAGCAGTGCAGATTGCTGCCTGAATAGAAGTGAGAACAATAACTGTCCCCCTCTGCTGTAAAACACCAAACCACTTCAGGCTAGCTCCCCCTCCTGGCTTGGAGGCCTTGAACACAGCCAGAACCACCATGGTTTTTACCAGAATACATGAGACACAAAGCACAAAGCTGATCCCAAATGCTGCATGTCTCAGCTGGCATGTCCACAGTCTGGGATGACCAATAAACAGCAGTGAACACAGGAAACATAACTTTAGAGACAGCAGTAACTGGAAACTCAGCTCTGAATTGTTGGCTCGCACTATGGGTGTGCTACGATGATAAATAAAGATGCCCAGGACAACAGCACACATACATGTGCCCAGCAAGGAGGCAACTGTCAAGCCGATACCCAGAGGCTCATGGTAGGAGAGAAACTCTGTTTTCTTAGGAACACAGTGGTCACGCTGGGGGCTGGACCAAGAATCCTCAGGACAGCTGGTGCAACCCATGGCATCTATTAGAAAAGGAACAGACCTGATATACTCTATATGTTTATATTGTGTCTCAAAACTGCAATGTTTAAAGTTAAAAACCAACCAGTTTTATTGCTGATCTCCCCCTCAGAACAAGGGATGCAGTCAAAACAGCACACAGGTTCCCCTTTCTTTCTGGCCATGCGGGTACCTGGAGGACAGCTTTCACTGCACACTGAGCGGGGTGGCTACAGGGAGAAAAATAAGTATCTGTTATTCTCCATTACTTTACACTGCTATAGTGAGTTTACTATGGCGTGTCTAAAAAATCAGATATAACCTGTTTTGATTCAAAGTTCCAGAAGATTTTGCCTTCATCAATTGTGAGTTCGTCACCTTTGGAGGCCGACGTCTTGACCTCACCCACATTATGAACTTCAGTTCTTCCATCAGGGAGCCACAACCAGTTCATGACATCATAGATTGCTAAGGCATCACCATTCTCATCAAATGACACTTGATCACCAAATGTTGTAGTGAAGTTGACTTTTTCCAAGTAATACACTAGCTACATAGAGAGATGAAAAACCAAAGAGGACAGATTAAACCTCAAAGACCAAAAGCAATTAATGGGATGTCTGACCCTCCTGTATTTATTATGTTTTTTCCTAACCTATTCTAGCACTACTTGACTACGTTGTTGACGGTAAAATGTTTCTGTGTGATCAAACATGGGGGTACCCAGAATTCAATTATCAAACCTATCACTGAGCTAATAATATTTACCATTGCCATCACCCAGTAGTAGGTAATTTACTCTCACTAATTGTTCGGCACATAACAATAGTAGTACCACTTTGCGAGAAACACTAGAACGTATGATTAAGTCATATAACAGGTGGAGTGTAAAGTGATATCACACCTGCCATGGCTCCAGTCTTTGCAAATTGCCACAGCTGTGCCCGCTGAAAGGCCCTCTCCCTGGCTCACACTGCAGCATGTCATCAAGAGCATAGGCCAGAGCATACACAGCCTTGTACACATTATACTCTGGCCTGAGATTGGAAACGTCCAACAACTCAGTCTCCACATCCTCTAGATTTTCCTGTCCAGTGCATAATGTTCCCCTGGCCTCCACCCAACCTGCTGGAGATGGTGTGAATCTACATTGAAATGTGAATTCCCAAAACCGGTTTACCTGAAATATATTCAAAACAGTCTTATAAATGATGACTATATATTGTTCTTGCAATTGCCAGATCAGATTGCACAGTTATACTCTCACCATACTATTTCCATAGCTGTTGTTGTGGTGTAGGTCAGGAAGCATTTGTAGGAGGAATTCCCTGAAGCCTGGTATTTCTCCTCGACGGATGGAAATGCCCAGTGTGCCGGCCAGGTACGGCATGATGTCAGGGGTCTGGAGGACAGTAGAAGCTGTCCAGGCTTCACTTGCCATCCACTGCAGGCCTGTCACATTCTGCCTCACCACCTGTGTGTCAAATAAAATATATAACTCCACAATGCCATGTCACAAAAGTATTGTCTAGTCATCTGAATTGTACACAGCACACACAAGTGATGTCTCCCTTGTTCATACACAGATGCAATCCTGTGTTTTACACAGTATTTTATGAGCACAGTTTTATGTAATTTGTCTGAGTAACTGATCGTACTCTAAAACCCTGCTAACAGGGCACTGGACAAAAAGAGGTGTAACCTGTTCAATAATATGTTTGTCACAGTCCAATATGTTATTGCAACTTAAATCTTTCAGTTTGATAAATAAAAAAAAATAACACATATAATTTAGTTTGTAGTTAAAGCCCAACCTCTTCCATGAGGTTAATCATGGAACTCTCATGTGCAAACACAATGACCACACGAGCTGTGGATTTCTTCATCAAATCCACGATCGTTTTTAGTTCATCTGGGTCATTGTCCCATGGCAACACCTCTAAGTAGGCAAGACAACCTCCACCAGATTGTGCAAGGTCAGATTGAAAGGATCGAGCAGTGTGGAGTCCATAGTCATCATCACTGACCAGCAGACCTGCCCAACTCCAGCCAAAACGCTTCAGTATCTTAATCATTGCCTGCACCTAGGTGAATTCAGAGATTACATGCTAAAAATGTTTCACATTGGATCATATTTAGTTATTGCAGTTCAAGAAATACAACAGTTTTTGCAGTGTAGAGATGTTTTTCTTCTGAATATTTAACTGCACATGCTTTTATACTGATTGATGGTCACCTGGAAAGCATCACTTGGGATCGTCCTAAAGAAGGATGGAAACTTCTGCCGGTCACTCAGACAGGAACATGTGGCAAAATAACTCACCTGTGAAAGACACAGACTCTACATCCTGAAAACATTCAAAGAATTTTCCGGCTCTTTTTACTCTGTAAAGGTTACTCCAAGTTTACAAGTGACATTAAATCTGAGATCATATAAAAACAATCCAATAGAATTAATAAAAGGCAAATTGGCAAACTTACCATAGGTACTCTGTACAAACCTAAGACAGAGGAGATGGCAATAGAATGAGTAGAAGAAGAATCACCCACAATCCCTATGACTGGAGGGGTTCCTGCACAGGTCTCATCTAATATAAACTGCTCCTCTTGACCACTGACTGCGGATAATCCTGCACGAAATCCAATCCCTAGTTTGAAACAGTTATCATAAAGACTGTATCCCAGAGTCACATTAGGTAGCAGGTTGAAGTTTCTGTTGATCTCATCGACGGCAAAGGCCATGGTCTGGGCCATCCTAAAACCTACAACATCAAAACTAACACAAATACCACTATTAACTATTGAAGAATACAACATACAATAACTGTGACAAAATGAACACATTGCACAAGTACAAATTCTACCAACAATTATGTCAGTTGAATATCAACAATTACTTACAATAATTCAATAGATACAACTGTAGGAAAATTAACAGAAATACAGTTTTTGCTTTTGCCACTTCCCTGAGAGACTTACCCGTGGCAAGTAGGTTGTTGTGGCTCTGAGGTAAAAGAAAGGTCAGGAAAGACAGAGAAGAAGTGGATTCGAAATATCCCACCTAGAACCACATCTCCAGCCTTGTGCATCTCATTTAGATGAAACTGTCCCTGTAACTGGCAGGAGGAGGAATAAAGAGGGGAGGACACAGCAGAAGAGAAGTAGGAATACAACAACATGACATAAATGAGTAAGAGCAATTTAATATCTACACATCCCCACATGACTTTCCTCCTGTTCATCCCTCTCCTGAGCCCAGTCAGCTTTATTACTGTCAACCTCTTTTATTGACTTGCAGCATTGTTTAATCTTCAGCACCACCCAATGGGCTATAAGCAACAGTAGAGGCAGGGCCTGAAATTATATTAATTTCAGATTAATTTTGAGCATACTAAGACAAGTGGTGGAACGAAACGTCTTCCCATCTATTTTCCTTTGCACTGACTTTTTCATGACATCAGACAACAGTGTTGGGGATAACGTGTTACAAAAGCAACATGTTACAATAATGTATTTCTTTTAAGGATCTATGGCCAGCACTGGGACCTACAATGTTACATATTGTTAATGTATCACTCATGACTGGTGTGCCTGCTAGTTTTAAGTCTGCTGTGGTTAAGCCTCTACTTAAGAAACCACATGTTGACCCAGGGTCTTTAAATAATTATAGACCATTATCCAACCTTCCCTTATTTTCTGAAGTCTTGGAAAGAGTTTGGCATCTCTGGCCTGGCTCTCAGTTGGCTAAAGTCTTACCTATTGGAAATAACACAATGTGTTTCTTATAATAATACTACTTCAATATTTACTGATGTAAAGTATGGAGTTCCCCAAGGCTCTGTTCTGGCCCTTTGCTCTTCTCTTTATATGTTTCACCTCTTGGCCAAATTATTCGCAGTTATGGAGTACATTTCCACTACGATGCGGACGATACTCAGGTGTATGTGCCCATCAAATTTAATAAAAACTCTCAAATCACAAAATCAGAAAACTGCTTGTATGCGGTGAAGAAATGGATGTCAGAAAACATCCTGCTCCTGAATTCGGATAAAACTGAGATGTTGGTCGTTGGCCACGCTTGACAGAAACACCACTTTGATCAGGTGACGGTGACTCTTGACAAATCTGTTATTTCTCAAATTTCAATTATCAAGAATCTTGGTGTTACATCTGATTCTACCCTCTCTTTCGATCAGCACATCAAAGAAATTACCAAGATTGCTTTTTACCAGCTGCGCGACATAGCTAAAATTAGGTCCTTCCTTTCCACAGCAGATGCAGACATCCTGAATCATGCCTTTGTTTCATCTAGACTGGATTATTGCAATGCCTTGTTTTCAGGTCTACTGCGTGAGAGCACTAAAAGTCTTCAAATGGTTCAGAATGATGCAGCGAGAGTCTAAACACATACAAGAAATTTTTATCATATTACACCAATCCAAGCCTCACTGCATTGGCTCCCAATTCATGTCAGATCAGACTTCAAGGTACTGCTGATGACATAAAAAACTACACGGCCTTGCCCCATTGTACATGTCTGATCTCATTATACCACTATATTCCACCTTGTGTAATACACTCTCAGAATTCAGGGCTCCTGGCGGTTCCAAGCAGAGCCGGTTCAGACCTCCATGGGGCCCTAGGCAAAATTCTGCTAAGGGGCCCTCCTAACTGAACTCCAAAAGTTTTCAACAGTTACACTAGCACCTTAATAGACTTCCTTGGAGGCTAATTTGCAACACATCACAACAGAACTGTACTGCAAAGTAAAATGAAAACCATCTTTATTTCTTTCCCGTTAGATCCTTTTTAGACTTTCTTAAAAGTGAATTTGGCATATATTGAAACAGAACAGTACTGCAAAATAAAATGAAAACCATCTTTATTTCCTATCTTTTAAAGCCTTTTAAGACTTTCTTAGAGGCTAAGTTGCGACAAGTTACAACAGGAACGTAACATAAATAAGGGAAATAACACATATCTGTTACTTCAGACACACCTTCTTTGGCAGGTCCAGTACAACTCGATACTTCTGACAAGCAATCCCAGTCAAATGTAATTTGAAATTACATGGCATGAAAAGTGGCAAGGGATATAGCATCAACTGGTATATATAAGTGGTCTGAGCACTAAGCATTGTGGAAGCATGTGGCTATATGTGAGTACCTACAAACTCCACAAAATTGTTGAGAGCATCAGCCTACAAGGTCCACCAGATGTGGACTGATGGTTTTTGACTTAGGGCACAATTTTATCACAATGAACAACATATGACCCTGCAAGAAAGTGACACTATGTTAAACACAACAGTCTTTAATTACACCAATGAAAACCCATCCATTGTAATATAAGATGCTAAAGAATAACTTTTTCTAAGCAGTAAGGCATTTCATATTCATTTCATATTTTTGTGGGCGAAATCCTTTACGTCACCTACATGACACAAGTTACCTACGTACCTACGCCTACACCAGGACTGCAAATACCTCCACTGCATATGCACATGTATGTGACATAAGAGAACATTATGTAATGTAAGTTAACTTATGTGATTAAGTTAAAATAAATAAAGTTTTTTATTGTATATACAAAAAAGATTAATTCTGTCTCATGAAGATAATTGCAGTTACTGGGTCTGGTTTCCCCGACCCATGATTGCCTTTTTTGTGTTCCTCTCTGGTCTCAGCAGGATTATGTAACACTTGGGTCCAAACAGTGCCACCAAGAGACCAAAACTGGAGGCCAGGATGGCAAATACCTCCACTGCATCTGCATATTTGCCTGGTGAGCTGATATATGCAGGGACAAAGGCCACCCACACAGCACAGAAGATCAGCATGCTGAAAGTGATGAGTTTGGCCTCATTGAAACTATCTGGAAGATTCCTTGCTATAAATGCAATCAGAAAACTGAGGGAAGCCAATGAGCCAATATAGCCCAGTAACACTGCAAAGCCAACTGTGGACCCAACTGCACACTCATAAACAATCTTATCATTGTAGTATTGAGTGTTTTTATGAGGAGTTGGTGAGGCAGATATAAGCCAAGCAGTGCAGACTGCTGCCTGAACAGAAGTGAGAACAATAACTGTCCCCCTCTGCTGCAAAACACCAAACCACTTCAGGCTGGCTCCCCCTCCTGGCTTGGAGGCCTTGAACACTGCCAGAACCACCATGGTTTTTACCAAAATACATGAGACACAAAGCACAAAGCTGATCCCAAATGCTGCATGTCTCAGCTGGCATGTCCACAGTCTGGGACGACCAATAAACAGCAGTGAACACAGGAAACATAACTTAAGAGACAGCAGTAACTGGAAACTCAGTTCTGAATTGTTGGCACGTACTATGGGTGTGCTACGATGATGAATAAAGATGCCCATGACAACAGCACACATACATGTGCCCAGCAAGGAGGCAACTGTCAAGCCGATACCCAGAGGCTCATGGTAGGAGAGAAACTCTGTTTTCTTAGGAACACAGTGGTCACGCTGGGGGCTGGACCAGAAGTCCTCAGGACAGCTGGTGCACCCCATGGCATCTATGAGAAAAGGAGCAGACCTGAAATACTCTATATGTTTATATTATATCTCAAAACTACAATCTTTAAAGTTAAAAACCAACCAGTTGTATTGCTGATCTCCCCCTCAGAACAAGGGATGCAGTCAAAACAGCACACAGGTTCCCCTTTCTTTCTGGCCATGCGGGTACCTGGAGGACAGCTTTCACTGCACACTGAGCGGGGTGGCTACAGGGAGAAAAATAAGTATCTGTTATCCTCCATTACTTTACACTGCTATAATGAGTTACTCATGGTTTGTCTGAAAAATCCAATATAACCTTATTTGATTCAAAGTTCCAGAAGATTTTGTCTTCATCAGTTGTGAGTTCTTCATCTTTGGAAGCCGACCTCTTGAACTCACCCACATTTTGAACTTCAGTTCTTCCATCAGGGAGCCACAGCCAGTTCATGACATCATAGATTGCTAAGGCATCACCATTCTCATCAAATGACACTTGATCACCAAATGTTGTTGTTAAGTTGACCTTTTCCAAATAATACACTAGCTATAAAGAGACACGCAAAAAAAAACATATAGGACAGATTAAACCTTAGAGACCTACAAAGATTTTTGGCAAGCCTGACCCTCCTGTATTTATTTCATTTTTTCCTTATTCTAGGAGTTGATATCCAGTATTGGCTCTTTCCAACACTTGTGAACATATCAAAACAAGAACCTATCACTGAGCTGATAAGACCAACCACTGTCATCATCCATTAGTAGGTAATTTCCTCTCATTATTTATTAAGCCAATTGCAATTAGTAGCACCACTCTGCAAGAAACACCAAACCGTATGATTTGGTGATATAACAGACCGAGCATAAACTGATAGCACACCTGCCATGGCTCCAGTCCTTTCAAACTGCCACAGCTGTGCCCGCTGAAAGGCCCTCTCCCTGGCTCACAATGCAGCATGTCATCAAGGGCATAGGCCAGAGCATACACAGCCTTGTACACATTATACTCTAGCCTGAGATTGGAAACGTCCAACAACTCAGTCTCCACATCCTCTAGCTTTTCCTGTCCAGTACATAATGGTCGCCCAGCCTCCACCCAACCTGCTGGAGGTGATGTGAATCTACATTGAAATGTGAATTCCCAAAACTGGTTTACCTGAAATATATTCAAAACAGTCTTATAAAGGATGACTATATATTATTCTTGCAATTACCAGCTCAGATTGCACAGTTAAACTCTCACCATACTATTTCCATAGCTGTTGTTGTGGTGTAGGTCAGGAAGCATTTGTAGAAGGAATTCCCTGAAGCCTGGTATTTCTCCTCTACGGATGGCAATGCCCAGTGTGCCAGCAAGGTACGGCATGAGGTCAGGGGTCTGGAGGACAGTAGTAGTTGTCCAGGCTTCACTGGCCATCCACTGCAGGCCTGTCACATTCTGCCTCACCACCTGTGTGTCAAATAAAATATATAACTCCATAATGCCATGTCACAAAAGTTTTGTTTAATTTTCTGAACTGTACACAGTATACACAAGTGATGTCTTACTTGTTTATACACAGATGCAATCCCGTGTTTTATGTTAGGAGCAAAGTGATGCATATCATACTAACCACAGTTTTGTGTAATTTGTCTGAGTAACTGATCGTACTCTAGAACCCTGCTAACAGGGGATTGGACAAAAAGAGGTGTAACCTGTTCAATTAATATATTTGTCACAGTCCAATATGTCAGTCCAATTGTTATTGTTAAATAACATGTTATTTAGCAACTTAAATCTTTCAGTTTGATTAAATTAAAACAAATAACACATATAACTTAGTTTGTAGTTCAAGCCCAACCTCTTCCATGAGGTTAATCATGTAACTCTCATGTGCAAACACAATGACCACACGAGCTGTGGATTTCTTCATCAAATCCACGATCCTCCTTAGTTCATCTGGGTCATTGCTCCATGGCAACACCTCTAAGTAGGCAAGACAACCTCCACCAGAGTGTGCCAGGTCAGATTGAAAGGATCGAGCAGCGTGGAGTCCATAGTCATCATCACTGACCAGCAGACCTGCCCAACTCCAGCCAAAACGCTTCAGTATCTTAATCATAGCCTGCACCTAGGTGAATGCAGAGATTACATGCTAAAAATGTTTCACATTGGATCATATTTAGTTATTGCAGTTCAAGAAATACAACAGTTTTTGCAGTGTAGAGATGTTTTTCTTCTGAATGTTTAACTGCACATGCTTTTATACTGATAGATGGTCACCTGGAAAGCATCACTTGGGATCGTCCTAAAGAAGGATGGAAACTTCTGTCGGTCACTCAGACAGGAACATGTGGCAAAATAACTCACCTGTGAAGGACACAGACTGTACATCCTGAAAACATTCAACGAATTTTCTGACTCCAAGTTTACAAGTAACATTAAATCTGAGATCATATCAAAATAATCCAATAAAATTAATAGAAGGCAAATTGTCAAACTTACCATAGGTACTCTGTACAAACCTAAGACAGAGGAAATGGCAATAGAATGAGTAGAAGAAGAATCACCCACAATCCCTATGACTGGAGGGGTTCCTGCACAGGTCTCTTCTAATATAAAGTGCTCCTCTTGACCACTGACTGCGGATAATCCTGCACGAAATCCAATCCCTAGTTTGAAACAGTTATCGTAAAGACTGTATCCCAGAGTCACATTAGGTAGCAGGTTGAAGTTTCTGTTGATCTCATCAATGGCAAAGGCCATGGTCTGGGCCATCCTAAATCCTACAACATCAAAACTAACACAAATACCACTATTAACTATTGAAGAACACAACATACAATAACTGTGACAACATGAACACATTGCACAAGTACAAATTCTACCAACAATTATGTCAGTTGAATATCAAAATATTTTTACAATAATTAAATTGATACAGCTTTTGGAAAAAGTAACATGTTTAAAATAGCATAGATGGAAAATCTAATTATTCCAGAGTGATATTTGATTTGCAGAAATACATATGACTCATGGAATTAATTCTTACTCCAATTTTTGCTTTTGCCACTTCCCTGAGAGACTCACCCGTGGCAAGTAGGTTGTGGTGGCTCTGAGGTAAAAGAAAGGTCAGGAAAGACAGAGAAAAAGTGGATTCGAAATATCCCACCTAGAACCACATCTCCAGCCTTGTGCATCTCATTTAGATGAAACTGTCCCTGTAACCAGCAGGTGGAGGAATAAAGAGGGGAGGACACAACAGAACAGAAGTAGGAATACAACAACATGAAATACATGAGCGAGAGCAATTTAATATCTAAAAATCCCCACATGACTTTCCTCCTGTTCATCCCTCTCCTGAGCCCAGTCAGCTTTATTACTGTCAACCTGTTTTATTGACTTGCAGCATTGTTTAATCTTAAGCACCATCCAATGGGCTATTAGCAAGAGTCGGGGCAGGGCCCAAAATTATAGTAATTTTAGATTGATTTTGAGCATACTAAGACAAGTCGTGGATCAATATGTCTTCCCATCTACATTACTTTGCACCGACTTTTTCATGTCATCAGACAACAGTGTTCAGGGTAACATGTTACAAAAGCAACATGTTACAATAATATATTTCTTTTAAGGATCTATGGCCAGCACTGCGACCTACAATGTAAAATATTGTTAATTTATCACTCATGACTGGTGTCCCTGCTAGCTTTAAGTCTGCTGTGGTTAAGCCTCTACTTAAGAAACCACATGTTGACCCAGGGTCTTTAAATAATTATAGACCAGTATCCAACCTTCCTTTCTTCTCTGAAGTCTTGGAAAGAGTTTAGCAAAGCGAGAGCCAGGCCAGAGATGCCAAAGTCTTACTTATCGGAAAGAACACAATGTGTTTCTTATAATAATACTACTTCAGTATTTACTGATGTAAAGTATGGAGTTCCCCAAGGCTCTGTTCTGGCCCTTTAATTATTCGTAGTTACGGAGTACATTTCCACTACGATGCGGAAGCTACTCAGGTGTATGTGCCCATCAAATTTGATAAACTCTCAAATCACAAAATTAGAGACCTGCTTGTATGCAGTGAAGAAATGAAAGAAAAGTGAAGACACCCTGCTCCTGAATTCGGATAAAACTGAGATGTTGGTCATTGGCCACGCTTGACAGAAACACCACTTTGATCAGGTGACAGTAACTCTTGACAACTGTGTTATTTCTCAAAGTTCAATTATCAAGAATCTTGGTGTTACATGTACATCTGATTCTACCCTCTCTTTCGATCAGCACATCAAAGAAATTACCAAGATCGCGTTTTACCAGCTGCGCGTCATAGCTAAAATTAGGTCCTTCCTGTCCACAGCAGATGCAGACATCCTGATTCATGCCTTTGTTTCTTCTAGACTGGATTATTGCAATGCCTTGTTTTCAGGTCTACCGCGTGAGAGCACTAAAAGTCTTCAAATGATTCAGAATGCTGCAGCGAGAGTCTAAACACGTGCAAGATTTTTTGATCATATTACACCAATCCCAGCCTCACTGCACTGGCTCCCAATTCATGTCAGATCAGACTGTAAGGTGCTGCTGATGACATACAAAACTACACGGCCTTGCCCCATCGTACATGCCTGATCTCATTATACCACTATTTTCCACCTTGTGTATTACACTCTCAGAATTCAGGGCTCCTGACGGTTCCAAGGATAAAAATATGTCAGCTGGCTGCAAGACTTTTTCCCGTTGTGCCCCCTTTCTCTGGAATAACCTCCCAGCTGACATCAGACAATCTGGCCTTTAAAACGAAACTCAAAATTTACTTCTTTGACTTGACCTTTAATTAGTCCTTGATTTTGACTGCTTGCTTCTTCAGTGGGTTGGTCTCAGTCTCAATGAGTCTCTTACCTATAGTATTAGAATATACATTGTCCTGCCTACGAGAAATAATCTGTTTATTCTGATTAACATTGCATTTCTTTAATTTTAGTTTTTTTGTTTTCTGTTCCCACAAGCTGTAAGCTGTGTTGCTCTCTCACTGTTCCCTCTCTATAGCTTTCTCCTCCTCCTCTCTTTTAATTCGGGCTCCCTTCTGATGGACCGCGGGTCCCTGGGAACATCTATCTCTCCTGGTTCCCGCTGCCTCACATTAATGAATCTGGATCGTCATACCTCTGCTCTGCTGGATCATTGCTCTCCTCTGTTTTACTCTCTGCTTATATCTGTATTTCTGTAAAATGTGATGCCTCTTCATTCTGATGTCTTCTTTTTGACTGCAAATTATCTTGTATGGCCTGCCCTCTTCCAGGTCACCATGGTGAAAAAAGGCATAGAAGAATAAATTGTATTCTTGTCATGTCATCAAAACCTACATTATAGAAGGTATAGGTCTATTTAGTTTCATATGACTAAGCCTACAATTAAAAATATTTAGTCCTATCTCATAATATATCAGACTTTGATCCTTTGTCATCCCTGTGTCCAAGGCCATTTGTTTATTTAAAAAGATCTAGGCTATTTAATTGTCCTATACAAGCAACTAAAAAGTAGTGTAAAAAGTATTATATGACTCTATACAGACAGAAATATTGTGAGGTGATATATTTCTTAAAAGTGAAAGTAACTAGTAATATGTGATATATTGCAGTTTGAAAGTAACTTGCCCAAAAATGCTAGACAACAGACTGTTATTAGATACACATCACAACAGAACTGTACTGCAAAGTAAAATGAAAACCATCTTTATTTCTTTTCCGTTAGATCCTTTTTAGACTTTCTTAGAAGTGAATTTGTCATACATTAAAACAGCAAAACAAAATAAAATGAAAACCATCTTTATTTCCTATCTTTTAGAGCCTTTTAAGACTTTCTTAGAGGCTAAGGTGCGACAACTTACAACAGGACCGTAAGATAAATTAGAGAGATAACACATATCTGTTACTTCAGACACACCTTCTTTGGCAGGTCCAGTACAACTCAATACTTCTGACAAGCATTCCCAGTCAAATGTACAGACCCTTTCCAAAAAATTTGAATATCATGGAAAAGTTTATTTATTTCCATAATTCCATTCAAAAAGTTAAACTTTCATAGATTATAGATTCAGGGCCCACAATTTAAACGATTTCAAGTATTTGTTTGTTTATTTGTACATAATTTGGACTTCCAGCTCATAAAACCCACGAAAACAGGAATTCAAAAAATTAGAATACTGTGAAGAAATCAGCCCAAATTTTGCAGGGCATGAATGTTTTAAACTGAGTGTCACACACTAATCATCTACTAAACTCAAAGCACCTGCACAGGTTTCCCCAGGTGTCATTAAACTGCTTCACTTTGGTTCAATCATCATTGATACCCTCCATAGGATGGGTAAGCCACAAAAGTTCATAGCTAAGGAGGCTGGCTGTTCACAGAGTGCTGTGTCCAAGCATATCAATGGAAAGTCTAGTGGAAGGGCAAAATGTGGCAGGAGAAGATGCACCAGCAGAAGAGATGACCGTGGGCTTCAGCGGATTATCAAACAGAGAAGATTCAAGAATCTGGCAGAGATCCAGAAAGAGTGGAATGAGGCGGGAGTCACAGCTTCAAAAACCACCACATTCAGACACATCCGGGAGATGGGCTACAACTGTCGGGTTCCTCGGGTCAAGCCACTTCTGAGCCTGAGCCAACGTAGGAAGCGTCTCAACTGGGCCAAGGAGAAGAAGGACTGGACTGTTGGCCAGTGGTCCAAGGTCCTCTTTTCCGATGAAAGTAAATTGTGCCTTTCATTCGGGAATCAAGGTCCAAGGGTTTGGAGGAAGACGGGTGAGGAACAGAACCCAAGCTGCTTGAGGTCCAGTGTGAAATATCCACAGTCATGATTTGGGGTGCAATGTCCGGTGCAGGTGTTGATAAACTCTGCTTTCTTAAATCCAAGGTCACCGCAACAGTCTACCAGAATGTTTTAGAGGACTTCATGATTCCTTCTGCTGAGGATCTGTATGGAGATGCAGATTTCATCTTCCAGCAGGACCTGGCCCCTGCCCATACCGCCAGAAGCACCAAAACCTGGTTTGATGCCGATGCTATCACAGTGCTTGACTGGCCAGCCAACTCGCCGGACCTAAACCCCATTGAGAATCTATGGGGTATTATCAAGAGGAAAATGAGGGGCACCAGTCCCAAAAACAAAGAAGAGCTGATAGCAAGCATCAAGGAAATCTGGGCTTCCATAACTCCCAGGCAATGCCACAGGCTGATTGCCTCAATGCCACGGCACATCGAGGCAGTGATTAAGGCAAAGGGATTCCCAACCAAGTATTGAAGATTGACATATCGTTTTGAAAGTACCATATTTTGATTGATTTGATGTGATCCTAATTTATTTCTTTTTTTCTGCAAAAACTGAGAAGTAAATGGTTATTTCTTCACAGTATTCTATTTTTTTGAATTCCTGTTTTTGTGGGTTTTATGAGCTGGAAGTCCAAATTATGTACAAATAAACAAATAAATACTTGAAATCGTTTAAATTGTGGGCCCTGAATCTATAATCTATGAAAGTTTAACTTTTTGAATGGAATTATGGAAATAAATAAACTTTTCCATGATATTCTAATTTTTTGGAAAGGGTCAAGGGGATATAGCATCAGCTGATGTATGTAAGTGGTCTGAGCATTGTGGATGCATGTGGCTATATGTGAGTACCTACAAACTCCACAAAATTGTGGAGCGCATTAGCCTACAAGATCCACCAGATGTGGACCGATGTAGTTTGACTTGAACAACATATGACCCTGCAAGAAAGTGACACTATGTTAAACACAACAGTCTTTAATTACACCAATGAAAACCCATCCATTGTAATATGAGATGTTATAGAATAACTTTTTCTAAGCAGTAAGGCATTTCATATTCATTTCATATTCTTGTGGGTGAAATCCTTTACGTCACCTACATGACACAAGTTACCTACATACCTACGCCTACACCAGGACTGCAAATACCTCCACTGCATATGCACATGTATGTGACATAAGAGAACATATGTAATGTAAGTTAACTTACGTGATTAAGTTAAAATAAGTGAAGTTTGCATGTATTGTTTTTTATTGTATATACAAAAAAGATGAATTCTGTCTCATGAAGATAATTGCGGTTATTGGGTCTGGTTTTCCCGACCCATGATTGCCTTCTTTGTGTTCCTCTCTGGTCTCAGCAGGATTATGTAACACTTGGGTCCAAACAGTGCCACCAAGAGACCAAAACTGGAGGCCAGGATGGCAAATACCTCCACTGCATCTGCATATTTGCCTGGTGAGCTGATATAAGCAGGGACAAAGGCCACCCACACAGCACAGAAGATCAGCATGCTGAAAGTGATGAGTTTGGCCTCATTGAAACTATCTGGAAGATTCCTTGCTATAAATGCAATCAGAAAACTGAGGGAGGCCAATGAGCCAATATAGCCCAGTAACACAGCGAAACCAACTGTGGACCCAACTGCACACTCATAAACAATCTTATCATTGTAGTATTGAGTGTTTTTATGAGGAGTTGGTGAGGCAGTTACAATCCAGGCAGTGCAGACTGCTGCCTGAACAGAAGTGAGAACAATAACTGTCCCCCTCTGCTGCAAAACACCAAACCACTTCAGGCTGGCTCCCCCTCCTGGCTTGGAGGCCTTGAACACAGCCAGAACCACCATGGTTTTTACCAGGATACATGAGACACAAAGCACAAAGCTGATCCCAAACGCTGCATGTCTAAGCTGGCATGTCCACAGTCTGGGACGACCAATAAACAGCAGTGAACACAGGAAACATAACTTAAGAGACAGCAGTAACTGGAAACTCAGTTCTGAATTGTTGGCACGTACAATGGGTGTGCTACGATGATAAATAAAGATGCCCATGACAACAGCACACATACATGTGCCCAGCAAGGAGGCAACTGTCAAGCCGATACCCAGAGGCTCATGGTAGGAGAGAAACTCTGTTTTCTTAGGAACACAGTGGTCACGCTGGGGGCTGGACCAGAAGTCCTCAGGACAGCTGGTGCACCCCATGGCATCTATGAGAAAAGGAACAGACCTGAGATATTCTATATGTTTATATTGTGTCTCAAAACTGCAATGTTTAAAGTTAAAAACCAACCAGTTTTATTGCTGATCTCCCCCTCAGAACAAGGGATGCAGTCAAAACAGCACACAGGTTCCCCTTTCTTTCTGGCCATGCGGGTACCTGGAGGACAGCTTTCACTGCACACTGAGCGGGGTGGCTATAAGGAGAAAAATAAGTATCTGTTATTCTCCATTACTTTACACTGCTATAATGAGTTAACTATGGTGCGTCTGAAAAATCAGATATAACCTGTTTTGATTCAAAGTTCCAGAAGATTTTGTCTTCATCAATTGTGAGTTCGTCACCTTTGGAAGCCGACCTCTTGACCTCACCCACATTCTGAACTTCAGTTCTTCCATCAGGGAGCCACAGCCAGTTCATGACATCATAGATTGCTAAGGCGTCACCATTCTCATCAAATGACACTTGATCACCAAATGTTGTAGTGAAGTTGACTTTTTCCAAGTAATACACTAGCTACATAGAGAGATGAAAAACCAAAGAAGACAGATTAAACCTCAAAGACCACAAACAATTTTTGGGATGCTTAACCCTCCCGTATTTATTTTGTTTTTTCCTAACCTATTCTAGCAGTCGGCATCAAGTAATTGCTACTTCTAACCCAGATACTGTCACTGCTGGTGGTTGACTAGGTTGGTGACGGTAAAATATTTCTGTGTTATCATAACATGGGGGTACCCAGAATTCAATTATCAAACTGCATACTACACGTATGAACATATCAAAACAAGAACCTATCATTGAGCTGATAATACCAACCAGTGTCATCACCCAGTAGTAGGTAATTTACTCTCACTATTTGTTCGGCCCATTACAATAGTAGAACCACTTTACATGAAACACTAGACTGTATGATTTAGTCATATAACAGGTGGAGTGTAAACTGATATCACACCTGCCATGGCTCCAGTTCTTTCAAATTGCCACAGCTGTGCCCGCTGAAAGGCCCTCTCCCTGGCTCACACTGCAGCATGTCATCAAGGGCATATGCCAGAGCATACACAGCCTTGTACACATTATACTCTGGCCTGAGATTGGAAACGTCCAACAACTCAGTCTCCACATCCTCTAGATTTTCCTGTCCAGTGCATAATGCTCCCCCAGCCTCCAACCAACCTGCTGGAGGTGGTGTGAATCTACATTGATATGTGAATTCCCAAAACTGGTTTACCTGAAATATATTCAAAACAGTCTTACAAATGATGACTATATATTATTCTTGAAATTGCCAGATCAGATTGCACACTTAAGTTCTCACTATGCTTTTTCCATAGCTGTTGCTATGGTGTAGGTCAGGAAAAATTTGTAGGAGAAATTCCCTGAAGCCTGGTATTTCTCCTCGACGGATGGCAATGCCCAGTGTGCCAGCCAGGTACGGCATGAAGTCAGGAGTCTGGAGGACAGTAGCAGCTGTCCAGGCTTCACTGGCCATCCACTGCAGACCTGTCACATTCTGCCTCACCACCTGTGTATCAAATAAAATATATAACTCCATAATGCCATGTCACTAAAGTATTGTCTAGTCTTCTGAATTGTACACAGTACACACAAGTGATGTCTTGTTCATACACAGATGCAATCCTGTGTTTTACACAGTATTTTACGAGCAAAGTGATGCATATCATCATAACCACAGTTTTGTGTAATTTGTCTGATGAACTGATGGAACTCTAAAACCCTGCTAACTGGGCATTTAGCAAATAAGAAGTGTAATCTATTCTAATAAATATATTTTTCACAAGCCGATATGTTATTGCAACTTCAATCTTTTAGTTTGATAAATTTAAAAACAAATTAAGACGTATAACTACAACTAGATTGTAGTTAAAGGCCAACCTCTTCCATGATGTTAATCATGAAACTCTCATGTGCAAACACAATGACCACACGAGCTGTGGATTTCTTCATCAAATCCACAATCCTCCTTAGTTCATCTGGGTCATTGCCCCATGGCAACACCTCTAAGTAGGCAAGACAACCTCCACCAGAGTGTGTTAGGTCAGATTGGAAGGATCGAGCAGCGTGGAGTCCATAGTCATCATCACTGACCAGCAGACCTGCCCAACTCCAGCCAAAACGCTTCAGTATCTGAATCATAGCCTGCACCTAAGTGAATAAAGAGATTAGTGCACAGGTTGAATAGTCTTTTTTGTGGAAAACATGCTACAAAGGGATCACATTGGATCATATTTAGTTACTGCATTTCAAGAAATATTACAGCTTTTGCTCTGTAGCAGTTCTTTCTAATGGATGTTTAACTGCACATCCTTTTATGCATTTTCATTTTGCTGATTGATGGTCACCTGGAAAGCATCACTTGGGATCGTCCTAAAAAAGGATGGAAACTTCTGTCGGTCACTCAGACAGGAACATGTGGCAAAATAACTCACCTGTGAAAGACACAGACTGTACAGCCTGAAAACATTCAAAGCCTTTTCCGGCTCTTTTAATCTTTAAAGGTTGATTACTCAATGTTTACAACTGACATCAAACTTGAAATCATAACAAAATGATCCACTGAATTAATAAAAGGCAAACTTACCATAGGTACTCTGTACAAACCTAAGACAGAGGAGATTGCAATAGAACGTGTAGAGGAAGAATCACCCACAATCCCTACGACTGGAGGGGTTCCTGCACAGGTCTCATCTCGTAAAAACTGCTCCTCTTGACCACTGACTGAGGATAACCCTGCACGAAATCCAATTGCTAATTCGGCACAGTTATCATAAAGACTGTATCCAAGAGTCACATTAGGTAGCAGGTTGATGTTTTTGTTGATCTCATCAATAGCAAATGCCATGGTCTGGGCCCTCCTAAATCCTAGAATATCAAAACTAAAACAAATACCACTATTAACTATTGAAAAATACAACATACAGTAACTGTGACAACATGAACACATTGCACAAGTACACATAAAAACAATTATGGCAGTTGAATATATTATTTACAGTAATGATATAGATACTTGTAGGAAAAAGAAACATGTTTAAAATAGCATACATGCAAAATCTAATTATTTCAGAGTAATATTTGATTTGCAGAAATACATATGACTCATGAAATTGATT
Source organism: Pagrus pagrus (assembly GCF_965226575.1). Lineage (NCBI taxonomy): Eukaryota > Metazoa > Chordata > Actinopteri > Spariformes > Sparidae > Pagrus > Pagrus pagrus. The sequence continues at coordinate 11,744,375 of NC_140188.1, forward strand.
TTCTCCAGTTTTTGCTTTTGCCACTTCCCTGAGAGACTCACCCGTGACAGGTAGGCTGTGGTGGCTCTGAGGTAAAAGATAGTTCAGGAAACACAGAGAAGAAGTGGACCTGAAATATCCCACCTAGAACCACATCTCCAGCCTTGTGCATCTCATTTAGATGAAACTGTCCCTGTAACCGGCAGGTGGAGGAATAAAGAGGGGAGGACACAACAGAAGAGAAGTAGGAATACATCATGAAATACATGAGCAAGAACAATTTCATATCTAAAAATCCCCACATGACTTCCCTCCTGTTCATCCCTTTTCTGAGCCCAGTCAGTTTATTCCTGTCAACCTTTTTTATTGACTTGCAGCATTGTTTAATCTTAAGTACCACCCAATGGGCTATAAGCAAGAGTAGAGGCAGGGCCTACAATTATTTTAATTTCAGATTGATTTTGAGCATACTAAGACAAGTGGTGGAACATTATGTCTTCCCTATTTTTATCTATTTATTTATCTATCTATCTTTTCTTTGTCTTTTTGATGACAACAGAGAACAGTGTTGGGAATAACACATTACAAAACCAACACGTTACAGTAATATATTTCTTTTAGCAGTAATGGAGTAATATAACGCTTTAGTAATAATTTTCAGTAATGTATTACATTTGTTATGTCATGTAATACGTTACAATCAGCATTACCAACCAAACTGAAGCGTTTGGTGTTGGGTTTTTTTGAAGAATCCATCCACACCGCGGAGTGACAGCAAATTCCCACCTCCGAAAAAAAATAAATAAATACTCAGTCACTTGTGTGACTGAAATGAGCCATATTTGGTAGGCCTAATAATGAAGCCTAATACTCTGAGCGCACTTCGATTCACATGCCCAAGACAGCTCTGTCTTTATTTTATTCAGTTATCTACATTTGACCGGACAAAGACTGATTCTGTCTGTGGAGGAAACTTTAACTTCAACCACACTGCATATATTTGACATGAGTAAAAGCTCATGTCATGGAAAGAATACTAAAACACTTCTCACTACATTGCTACCTTCATCTGGAAGTGTCAAAATGGTGGATGAAAAACAACCAGCTATCTCCCTCAATGTATTTTGAACGGAACTGCAATCGTCACGTGAGGCTGTTCTTAGTGACATGAAATCTGAAATAGCCAGCCTGCACCAAGAAATCAAAAGAGATATCTCATCCATCTGCTCTGAACTAGCTAACGAGCTAGCCTCACTCCATGCTGCCCACACGGAGCTTTCACAAGAACAATTGGAAATGGGCAAATCTCTGAATGACACCATGGATCGAGTTGAGGCTCTAGAACATAAACAGGGCTTGAAGGCAAAGGAGTACAAGGAACTAGATATTGAACACCGGAGCCGAAGACAAAAGTTGAGGCTCATTGGTATTGAGGAGGGTGCCAAACCTGGAAAACCCAACAAATTTTGAAGCTGCATTTTTCCCTGAAGTCCTGGGAGCAAACAATTTTGATGGCCTGGTGGTTATATACCGCGCACAGAGAACAATGGCACCGATACCCACAAGAGGAGGGAGGCCCCAAGCTATTATTGCACTCTTGCATTACTGTTCTGACAAAGAGAAAATTCTGGGGCTGTCAAAAAGTAAATGCCATCTAACCTACAATGGAACTCCGTTGCATATCTTCCCAGATATGAGCCCAGAGGTTGGGAAGCTGCGGGCAATAAGCTGTGTCGAGTGGTTGGTCAGCTGGCTAACCAGTTGACTAACTAGTCGGCTGGTTTGCATTACCAAGCACAGCAGGCTAGCACGGACTTACTGTTTTTTTATTTTATATTACGCCTGGAGGAAATGACTTGTCTTCATTTTATGTGGTAACAGTGAATGTCAATGAATTATAAATTCATTTTTGGGTCATGCACAGTCCGGTGCTAACATAAACATGGACATTGTTGCAAGTTTTTATTAACAATTAACAAGTGACAAGTGGGAACTTAAACTGTTTTTTCAAAACAAATTGAGTGTACGTTCTACCTATAGCAGTCATACATTTGTGACAGCTTTATTTAGTCTTTTTCTCAGTTAGTTTGCAGGTAGTATTGGGTAGAGTCCTCTGTTTTAGAGTCCATGGTGGCTGACATCTTTGTTTACATTGTGAGGTCACTTACTATGGTGCGGCACTAGGCTCAGAATAGGCAATAGAGGAGAAAGTAAGATAGAGGTAATTATTGATTTGTCCCATTTTTTTTTCTCCTCTCTTTTCCCATTCCTTTGAAAACAACTTTGGATGTGTCTTTTATTTTTTGTGTCAATTGAATTGTACTAATTAATCAATTCTTAACATGTTTTAAAATATTTTACTATGAATTTAGGTCTAAATGTAAAAGACTTATGTTGTTAAGGAGCTAAGAGCAAAATTTTGCTAACAGCAGTCTAACTGAATGTCTCTTGTAAAACGTAAGTTTAGTTTGTTTTTTTTCATCTAGGTTTTTCTTCTTCACCTCCTAGTTGGGGAAAGGTAAAGAGGGGTTAGGGGTTTGTTCTGGATGGGGGTTCTGTGTTTTTACAGCTTTTTTTTTTTTGTCTTTTTTTTCTTTCCTTTCGCCTTCTTTTTTCACAAAGCTCAGATAGTTCACTTCATAGCTCACTGTTTTTACTTTATCTACCTTTGACCTTGCTAATGGCTGGTTCCACAACAGTACCAAATAAAACAAAATGGGGAAGGCTAGTGCAGCTCACCTCGTGGAATAGTAGGGGCTTAAATTGGACTGTAAAACGTGGGAACATATTGGTTCATCTTAAAAGACTGGGGACTGTTATTGCCATCCTGCAGGAGACGCACTTAAAGAATCAGGAGCATACTCGCCTGCGTAAAAACTGAGTTGGCCAGATATTTCACTCCCACTTTAACTGTAAATCTAGAAGTACCGCAATACTAATTAGCAAATCTGTTCCATTTATATTATCTAATGCCATTCCGGATCTGTATGGCAGATATATTATTGTCACTGGGAAACTATATAACATCACTATTGTCTTAGCCAATATTTATGCCCCCAATTATGACACTGAGCACTTTATAACTTCTTTTTTGGGCACCTTACCTAATCCCAATACTCACCAACTGATTCTGGGTGGTGATTTCAATCTTGTTTAAATCCAGTACTGGATAGATCTTCAGACAGACCACAGCAAAAGTGATAAATACATTCTTGGACAGGTTCAAGATTGCAGGATCCATGGAGATTATATACATATTTATATATTTTATTGTTTTCTCAGTTAAGTCTACTTCTTTATGATGCCTGCAGAGATGTTTGTTGTGTTGCCTGTGGATGCGTATGCTACACGCACATAGCAAGCAGATGGTGGTGCTGCGAAACACTGGAGGTTGGTGCGGCGGTGTGGGAGTGTCACTCCATGGTCCATGTGTGTGACGTGTTGGGAACCCCCGCTGATCAGTTTGCCAAAAGGGGAAGCTGCTATGTTATTACGCTACTAGCATGCTGGACCTACTAGTGATCATTTGTCCTCATCGACTGATTAAAAATAATAGTTAAGTCATTACTGTGTGTTTTAAACTGGGGACAAGACCGAACCAAAGTGAAAGTGAAACTTAACGGTACACAGAGAAATGTCTGTTGTGTTCCCTCTGCAGTATTTATCCATGCTAAATAACATGCCGTGCTACTGACCTGTTCGACTCTGTTTATGATCTCCGGTCATATCTCTGCCACAGTAGGTTAAACATACCCGTCCTACAGTAATCATCGGCATCCACAGATGTTTTTTAAACTGGTGCACAAAGCCAAACTGAGTAAATACACATGACGCATTACTTTACACTCCACTGTGGCTTCAGATGTGGGCCGATGTGGTTTGACTTTGGGCGCAGTTTTATCATAATGAACAACAAATGACCCAGCAAGAAAGTGAAACTTTGTTTAACACAACAGTTTTTGAATAACACCAGTAAAAACCCATCCATGGCAATATAAGATGCAGTAGAATAACTTTTTTCTGAATGGTAATACATTTCATATTCATTTCATATTCTTGTGGGTAATATCCTTTACGTCATGTACATGACATAAGTTACCTATGTGACATGACTTAAGTCGATTTAACATTTTTCTGTATTGTATATAGAAAAAGATTAATTCTGTCTGATGAAGATAAGTGCAGTTACTAGGTTTTGATTTCCCGACCCATGATTGCCTTCTTTGTGTTCCTCTCTGGTCTCAGCAGGATTATGTAACATTTGGGTCCAAACAGTGCCACCAAGAGACCAAAACTGGAGGCCAGGATGGCAAATACCTCCACTGTGTCTGCATATTTGCCTGGTGAGCTGATATAAGCAGGGACAAAGGCCACCCACACAGCACAGAAGATCAGCATACTGAAAGTGATGAGTTTGGCCTCATTGAAACTATCTGGAAGATTCCTTGCTATGAATGCAATCAGAAAACTGAGGGAAGCCAATGAGCCAATATAGCCCAGTAACACTGCAAAACCAACTGTGGACCCAACTGCACACTCATAAACAATCTTATCATTGTAGTATTGAGTGTTTTTATGAGGAGTTGGTGAGGCAGATACAATCCAGGCAGTGCAGACTGCTGCCTGAACAGAAGTGAGAACAATAACTGTTCCTCTCTGCTGCAAAACACCAAACCACTTCAGGCTGGTTCCACCTCCTGGCTTGGAGGCCTTGAACACAGCCAAAACCACCATGGTTTTTACCAGAATACATGAGATACAAAGCACAAAGCTGATCCCAAACGCTGCATGTCTCAGCTGGCATGTCCACAGTCTGGGATGACCGATAAACAGCAGTGAACACAGGAAACATAACTTAAGAGACAGCAATAGCTGGAAACTCAGTTCTGAATTGTTGGCACGTACTATGGGTGTGCTTTGATGATAAATAAAGATGGCCAGGACAACAGCACACATACATGTGCCCAGCAAGGAGGCAACTGTCAAGCCGATACCCAGAGGCTCATGGTAGGAGAGAAACTCTGTTTCCTTAGGAACACAGTGGTCACGCTGGGGGCTGGACCAGAAGTCCTCAGGACAGCTGGTGCACTCCATGGCATCTATGAAAAAAGGAACAGACCTGAGATACTCTCTATGTTTATATTGTGTCTCAAAACTGCAATCTTTAAAGTTAAAAACCAACCAGTTTTATTGCTGATCTCCCCCTCAGAACAAGGAATGCAGTCAAAACAGCAAACAGGTTCCCCTTTCTTTCTGGCCATGCGGGTACCTGGAGGACAGCTTTCACTGCACACTGAGCGGGGTGGCTATAAGGAGAAAAATAAGTATCTGTTATCCTCCATTACTGTACACTGCTATAATGAGTTAACTATGGTGCGTCTGAAAAATCCAATACAACCTTTTTTGATTCAAAGTTCCAGAAGATTTTGTCTTCATCAATTGTGAGTTCTTCATCTTTGGAGGCCGACGTCTTGAACTCACCCACATTTTGAATTTCAGTTCTTCCATCAGGGAGCCACAGCCAGTTCATGACGTCATAGATTGCTAAGGCGTCACCATTCTCATCAAATGACACTTGATCACCAAATGTTGTTGTTAAGTTGACCTTTTCCAAATAATACACTAGCTATAAAGAGACACACAAAAAAAACATATAGTATAGATTAAACCTTAGAGACCTACAAAGATTTCTGGCATGCCTGACCCTCCTGTATTTATTTTGTTTTTTCCTTGTTCTAGAGGTCGACATCCAGTAATGGCTCCTTCCAACCCAGATAGTATCACTTCCAGTGGTTGATTGGGTTGTTGAGGGGTACAAAATAATGCTCTGTGATCATTGTGAACTTGTGAGTATCTAGAATATAATCATCAGATTGCATACTACACTTGTGAACATATCAAAACAAGAACCTATCACTGAGCTGATAATACCAACCACTGTCATCATCCAGTAGTACGTAATTTCCTCTCACTATTTATTTTGCAAATTCCAACAGTAGTACCACTTTGCAAGAAACACTAAACCGTATGATTTAGTCATATAACAGACCGGGCATTAACTGATATCACACCTGCCATGGCTCCAGTTCTTTCAAATTGCCACAGCTGTGCCCGCTGAAAGGCCCTCTCCCTGGCTCACACTGCAGCATGTCATCAAGGGCATAGGCCAGAGCATTCACAGCCTTGTACACATTATACTCTAGCCTGAGATTGGAAACGTCCAACAACTCAGTCTCCACATCCTCTAGATTTTCCTGTCCAGTACATAATGGTCCCCCAGCCTCCACCCAACCTGCTGGAGGTGGTGTGAATCTACATTGAAATGTAAATTCCCAAAATTGGCTTACCTGAAATATGTTCAAAACAGTCTTACAAATGATGACTATATATTTTTCCTGCAATTACCAGATCAGATTGCACAGTAAAACTCTCACTATGCTATTTCCATAGCTGTTGTTATGGTGTAGGTCAGGACGTATTTGTAGGAGGAATTCCCTGAAGCCCGGCATTTCTCCTCGACGGATGGCAATGCCCAGTGTGCCAGCCAGGTACGGCATGAGATCAGGGGTCTGGAGGACAGTAGCAGCTGTCCAGGCTTCACTGGCCATCCACTGCAGGCCTGTCACATTCTGCCTCACCACCTGTGTATCAAATAAAATATATAACTCCATAATGCCACGTCACAAAAGTATTGTCTAGAGTATCTGCTCACACTCTAAAACACTGCCATGTCACAAAAGTATTGTCTAGAGTATCTGCTCACACTCTAAAACACTGCTAACAGGGCATTGAACAAATATAAAGTGTGACATATTAAAATAAATATAATTGTGACTGGTCAATATGTTATTGCAACATAAATCTTTCAGTTTGATAAATAAAAAAAATAAATAAACACATAATTTAGGTTGCTGTTCAAGCCCAACCTCTTCCATGAGGTTAATCACGTAACTCTCATGTGCAAACACAATGACCACACGAGCTGTGGATTTCTTCATCACATCCACAATCCTCCTTAGTTCAGCTGGGCCATTGTCCCATGGCAACACCTGTAAGTAGGCAAGACAACCTCCACCAGAGTGTGCCAGGTCAGATTGGAAGGATTGAGCAGCGTGGAGTCCATAGTCATCATCACTGACCAGCAGACCTGCCCAACTCCAGCCAAAATGCTTCAGTATCTGAATAATAGCCTGCACCTAAGTGAATAAAGAGATTAGTGCACAGGCTGAAATAATCTTTCTGTGGAAAACATGCTAGAAAAGTTTCACTTTGTATCATATTTAGTTAATGCTTTTCAAGGAATATAACTGTTTTTGCAGTGCAGAGACGTTCTTTCTTGTGAATGTTTAACTGCACATCCTTTTTTTATGCATTTTCATTTTGCTAATGGATGCTCACCTGGAAAGCATCACTTGGGATTGTCCTAAAGAAGGATGGAAACTTCTGCCGGTCACTCAGACAGGAACATGTGGCAGCATGACTCACCTGTGGAAGACACAGACTGTACATCCTGAAAACATTCAAAGCCTTTTCCTGCTCTTTTAATCTTTGATGGTGACTCTATATTTACAAGTGACATTAAATCTGAGATCATATCAAAATGATCAAACAGAATTACTGGTGGCAAATTGGCAAACTTACCATAGGTACTCTGTACAAACCTAAGACAGAGGAGATGGCAATAGAATGTGTAGAAAAAGCATCACCCACAATCCCTATGACTGGAGGGGTTCCTGCACAGGTCTCTTCTAATATAAACTGCTCCTCTTGACCACTGACTGCGGATAATCCTGCACGAAATGCAATCCCTAGTTTGACACAGTTATCGTAAAGACTGTATCCCAGAGTCACATTAGGTAGCAGCTTGGTGTTTTTGTTGATCTCATCAATAGCAAAGGCCATGGTCTGGACCCTCCTAAATCCTACAACATCAAAACTAACACAAATACCACTATTAACTATTGAAAAATACAACATACAGTAACTGTGACAACATGAACGCATTGCACAAGTACAGATTTTTACAAACAATTATGTCAGTTGAATGTCAACAATTACTTACAATAATTCAATAGATACAACTGTAGGAAAATTAACAGAAATACATATGACTCTTGCAATTGATTTTCCCCAGTTTTTGCTTTTGCCACTTCCCTGAGAGACTCACCCGTGACAGGTAGGCTGTTGTGGGTCTGAGGTAAAAGACAGGTCAGGAAATACAGAGAAGAAGTGGATTCGAAATATCCCACCTAGAACCACATCTCCAGCTTTGTGCATCTCATTTAGATGAAACCGTCCCTGTAACCGGCAGGAGGAGGAATAAAGAGGGGAGGACACAACAGAAGAGAAGTAGGAATACAACAACATGAAATACATGAGCGAGAGCAATTTCATATCTAAAAATGCCCACATGACTTTCCTCCTGTTCATCCCTTTTCTGAGCCCAGTCAGTTTTATTGCTGTCAACCTCTTTTATTGACTTGCAGCATTGTGTAATCTCAAGCACCACCCAATGGGCTATAAGCAACAGTAGGAGCAGGGCCTGGAATTATTTTATTTTCAGATTAATTTTGAGCATCGGGGTAAAGCCAAAAGCAACATGTTACAGTAATATATTTCTTTTAAGGCTTTATGGCCAAGACTGGGACCTACAATGTTACATATTGTTAATTTATCACTCATGACTGCTGTCCCTGCTAGTTTTAAGTTTGCTGTGGTTAAGCCTCTACTCAAGAAACCATTTTTGACCCATGATCTCTAAATAATTATAGACCAGTATCCAACCTTTCCTTCTCTAATGTCTTGGAAAGACTTGTGTCCCACAAACATTCAGGCTACCTACTTCATGTTAATCTTCTGGAACCTTTTCAATCAGCCTGTCATTCAACCGAAACTGCACTTACTAAAGTGGTTAATGACATTCTACTTACTATGGACTCAAACTCTACCTCTCTTGAAGTCAGTTTGGCACCTCTGGCCTGGCTCTCGCTTGGCTAAAGACTTACCTATCGGAAAGAACACAATGTGTTTCTTATAAAATGACTACATCAATATGCACTGATTGTTGGGACCACAGATGAAGTCGTTCATTGTGGATTTCAAAATGGACTCTGAACTGATCTCAGTTTCCAAGAATTCGCCAGTCTTCACACCTAGGTGCAAATTCAGCTTTGAGCTACTATTGGTCAGGGTGACAGACCCCCCCATTGACCAGATAGTCCAAACTCCAGCTGCTTCCTTTGTTCTTTCTTCTCCACCTTGCTCCCCATGTGGCTGCCTGCCTTCAAGTTCTCTTCTCCTGGATTCTTCTGGGCCTGACAGCTGCTGAGAGATGCTAGCTACATTTCCAGCAGGCCCAAAGAACTTCTCACAGCAGCGATGCTTGGTCCTGCTAGTATTCAAGCATAGTTAGTGCCAGCAGCTGCAACGCAAAGCTTACCAGATAACTACACAATCCAAGGAACATGATGCAAGTGAGCACCAAGCTGCTATCCTTGCGAAGGAAAGGGGAGACCAGTTTCCTCCAACTGCTGTCTTTAATCAGACCTTGCACAGCAAGAACAGCATTGTTCAACATTGGAATTACAACCTTCTCCTGCTTGGCTCATCAGCCAAGGAACTACCAGCACCTTTCCTTCAAAGACTGGAAACGTTGAACTGGACCCAGATAGCACATAGCATAGCATACCACGGCTAATCACGGTACTTTTTAACTCTTTTTAAATTTGATGTTAGTTGAATTGTGCTTCACACAGACTCAAGGTGTTTGCATGCAATTAACCATCTTCTCTAACTTGGCATCACGTGACACACACACACTCCTCCCGCCTGGACCATATCACACCCAAATGTGATATCAGTGAGCACATGATGTGAGCACCACCATTGTTTCTTTGTTCTCTCCTATCAGTGAAACAAGTACTGATTCACCATCTTGGACCTGAGTCCAACCCTTCGATCAGCCATCTTGTAGTCCTTTTTCATCAGCCATATTGTTTGTACTCTTTCTTTGTCCATGCAGTGCGGTGTGGTACTTTGAACCCTAGCTACTTTGCTTTTGTTCTTCCAGACACACACAGACACACACATACACACACACACACACACACACACACACACACGCACACACACACACAACTGTATATAGTACATGTTAGTTAGATTGTGTGTTTTCATATTTGTGTGAAATAAAATACTTTTGAACCTTCATGCTGTGTACTTAATATTGTACGAGACTGAATGTTGCCAACCTCTACTCTGTCAAGGAATCCAAAATCCTTTGACCATTACTAGCCGTTATGGTAATTTTGGTTAATTATTAATCAGACTTACAAACTGACAGTTTAGTACCTTTTTATGAGACCAATTTGGTGAATTGGTCTTTTCCCTTCTTCAAGGTTGGTGCCCCGAGGTGATCTAATGTAATTTGGATCTTATTATTTATCATAATGATTATCACTCATAATAATTAATTATTATTGATAGCCAAATTTAACCCAAATCTCCCTATTAATGTTGCACGAAGCACTACATGACGTAAAGTATGGAGTTCTGTTCTGGCCCTTTCCTCCTCTCTTTATATATTTAACTTCTTGGCCAAATTATTCAGTTATGGAGTACATTAACACTGCTATGCGGATGATACTCAGCTGTATGTGCCCATAAAAGCTGATGAAAACTCTCAAATCACAAAATTAGAGACCTGCTTGTATGCTGTGAAGAAATGGATGTCGGAAAACATCCTGCTCCTGAATTTGGATAAAACTGAGATGTTGGTCATTGGCCCTCAACAGAGACACCACTTTGATCAGGTTACAGTAACTGTTGACAACTGTGTTATTTCTCAAAATTCAACTGTCAACAATCTTGTTATTATATTTGATTTTACCCTCTCTTTCAATCAGCACATCAAAGAACTTACCAAGATTGCTTTTTACCACCTGCGCAACATAGCTGAAATTAGGTCCTTCCTGTTTGCAATGCATTTTGTTGGGGTGTACCGTGTGGGAGCACGAAAAGATTTCAAATGGTTCAGAATGCTGCAGCTAGAGTCTAAACACATACAAGAAATGTTGATCATATTACACCAATCCTAGCCTCACTGCATTGGCTCCCAATTCATGTCAGAAAAGACTTTAAGGTGCGGCTGGTGACAGACAGAACTGTAAATGGTCTTGGCTCATCGTACAGTACATGTCTGATCTCATTATACAACTATATTCCACCTCTGGCATTATGCCCTCAGAATTCAGCTGGCTGCAGGACTTTTTCCCATTATGCCCCCTTTCTCTGGAATAACCTCCCAGCTGACATCAGACAATTTGGCACTATTGAGGCCTTTAAAACTAAACTTAAAATTTACTTCTTTGACTTAACCTTATTTATTCCTTGACTTAGACTGCTAGCCTCCTCAGTGGGTTGGTCTCAGTCTCAATGAGTCTCTACATTGTCCTGCCAACGAGAAACAATCTGTTTATTCTGATTAACACTGCATTTCTCTAATTTTAGTTTTTTTGTTTTCTGTTCCAACAAGCTGCTATACAGGTTATTTGGCCATTTTGTAGAAAGTAACTAAAAAGTAGTGGAATAGGTAATATATTACTCTATACAGACAGTAATATTGTAGGATAATATAATTCTAGAAAATAAAGTAACTAGTAATATGTAATATGTTGCAGTTTGAAAGTAACTTGCCAAACACTGCCAGACAACAGACTGTTATTAGATAACTGTACTGTGAACAGTGCAGTAACATTATGGTATGGAAGCTGTCAAGATACTGCAATTTTATTTTCCACTATTAGCACCTTAATAGACTTCCTTAGAGGGTAATTTGCAACACAACAGAACTGTACTGCAAAGTAAAATGAAAACCATCTTTATTTCCTTCCCGTTAGATCCTTTTTAGACTTTCTTAAAAGTGAATTTGGCATACATTAAAACAGAAGAGAACTGGAAATAAAATGAAAACCATCTTTATTTCCTATCTGTTAGTTCCTTTGAAGACTTTCTCAGAGGCTAAGTTGCGACAGCAACAGGATTGAAACATAAATTAGAGAGATAACACCTCTGTTACTTCGGACACACCTTCTTTGGCAGGTCCAGTATAACTCGATACTTCTGACAAGCATTTCCAGTCAAATGTAGTTCTACATTACATGGCATGAAAAGTGGCAAGAGCATATAGCATCAGCTGATGTATGTTAGTGGTCTGAGCATTGTGGATGCATGTGGCTATATGTGAATACCTACAACCTCCTGAAAACTGTGGAGAACATCAGCCTACAAGGGATGTGTGAAGCAGTAACCAGATGTGGACCGGTGTTGTTGGACTTAGGGCATGTTTATCATAATGAACATCATATGACCCTGCAAGCAACTGAAACTATGTTTAACACAACAGTCTTTAATTGCACCAATGAAAACCAATCCATCGTTACATAAGATGCTGTAGAATAACTAGAATACATTTCATATTAATTTCACATCCTTGTGGGTGAAATCCTTTACGTCACCTACATGACACAGGTTACCTACGTACCTACGCCTACACCAGGACGTGATATGTGATATAAGAGAACATATGTAATGTGAGTTAACTTACGTGATTTAGTTAAAATAAGTGAAGTTTGCATGTATTTTTTTTATTGTTTAATACAAAAAAGATTAATTCTGTCTCATGAAGATAATTGCAGTTACTGGGTCTGGTTTTCCCGACCCATGATTGCCTTCTTTGTGTTCCTCTCTGGTCTCAGCAGGATTATGTAACATTTGGGTCCAAACAGTGCCACCAAGAGACCAAAACTGGAGGCCAGGATGGCAAATACCTCCACTGTATCTGCATATTTGCCTGGTGAGCTAATATAAGCAGGGACAAAGGCCACCCACACAGCACAGAAGATCAGCATGCTGAAAGTGATGAGTTTGGCCTCATTGAAACTATCTGGAAGATTCCTTGATATGAATGCAATCAGAAAACTGAGAGAAGCCAATGAGCCAATATAGCCTAGTAACACTGCAAAACCAACTGTGGACCCAACTGCACACTCATAAACAATCTTATCATTGTAGTATTGAGTGTTTTTATGAGGAGTTGGTGAGGCAGATACAATCCAGGCAGTGCAGACTGCTGCCTGAACAGAAGTGAGAACAATAACTGTCCCCCTCTGCTGCAAAACACCAAACCACTTCAGGCTAGCTCCCCCTCCTGGCTTGGAGGCCTTGAACACAGCCAGAACCACCATGGTTTTTACCAGAATACATGAGACACAAAGCACAAAGCTGATCCCAAATGCTGCATGTCTCAGCTGGCATGTCCACAGTCTGGGACGACCGATAAACAGCAGTGAACACAGGAAACATAACTTAAGAGACAGCAGTAACTGGAAACTCAGTTCTGAATTGTTGGCACGTACTATGGGTGTGCTACGATGATAAATAAAGATGCCCATAACAACAGCACACATACATGTGCCCAGCAAGGAGGCAGCTGTCAAGCCAATACCCAGAGGCTCATGGTAGGAGAGAAACTCTGTTTTCTTAGGAACACAGTGGTCACGCTGGGGGCTGGACCAGAAGTCCTCAGGACAGCTGGTGCACCCCATGGCATCTATGAGAAAAGGAACAGACCTGTGATACTCCATATGTTTATATTGTGTCTCAAAACTGTAATGTTTAAAGTTAAAAACCAACCTGTTGTATTGCTGATCTCCCCCTCAGAACAAGGGATGCAGTCAAAACAGCACACAGGTTCCCCTTTCTTTCTGGCCATGCGGGTACCTGGAGGACAGCTTTCACTGCACACTGAGTGGGGTGGCTACAGGGAGAAAAATAATTATCTGTTATTCTCCATTACTTTACACTGCTATACTGAGTTATTCATGGTGTGTCTGAAAAATTCAATATAACCTTTTTCGATTCAAAGTTCCAGAAGATTTTGTCTTCATTAATTTTGAGTTCTTCACCTTTGGAGGCCGACCTCTTGACCTCACCCACATTCTGAACTTCAGTTCTTCCATCAGGGAGCCACAGCCAGTTCATGACATCATAGATTGCTAAGGGATCACCATTCTCATCAAATGACACTTGATCACCAAATTTTGTCGTGAAGTTGACTTTTTCCAAGTAATGCACCAGCTACATAGAGATATGAAAAATGACAATGAAAAAACAAACAGGACAGATTAACCCTCGAAGACCAAAAACAATTTTTGGGATGCCTGAACCTCCTGTATTTATTTTATGTTTTCCTAACGTATTCTAGCAGTTGGCATCTAGTATACCTTTTCCAACCCAGATACTGTAACTGTCGGTGGTTGACTAGGTTGTTGAGGGTTACAAAATAATTCTGTGTGATCATGGTAAACATGGGATACCCAGTATTCAATTATGAAACTGCATAATACACTCATGAACATACCAAAACAAGAACCTATTACTGAGATGATAATACCAATCACATCCATCACCCAGTAGTAGGTAATTTCCTCTCACTATTTATTTAGCAACTTGCAATTAGTAGCACCACTCTGAAGGAAACACTAAACCGTATGATTTGGTCATATAACAGATCGGGCATAAACTGATATCACACCTGCCATGGCTCCAGTCCTTTCAAACTGCCACAGCTGTGCCCGCTGAAAGGCCCTCTCCCTGGCTCACACTGCAGCATGTCATCAAGAGCATAGGCCAGAGCATACACAGCCTTGTACGCATTATACTCTAGCCTGAGATTGGAAACGTCCAACAACTCAGTCTCCACATCCTCTAGATTTTCCTGTCCAGTACATAATGTTCCCCCAGCCTCCACCCAACCTGCTGGAGGTGGTGTGAATTTACACTGAAATGTGAATTCCCAAAACTGGTTTACCTGAAATATATTCAAAACAGTCTTACAAATGATGACTATATATTTTTCCTGCAATTACCAGATCAGATTGCACAGTAAAAGTCTCACTATGCTATTTCCATAGCTGTTGTTATGGTGTAGGTCAGGACGTATTTGTAGGAGGAATTCCCTTAAGCCTGGTATTTCTCCTCGACAGATGGCAATGCCCAGTGTGCCAGCCAGGTACGGCATGAGGTCAGGGGTCTGGAGGACAGTAGCAGTTGTCCAGGCTTCACTGGCCATCCACTGCAGGCCTGACGCATTCTGCCTCACCACCTGTGTGTCAAATAAAATATATAACTCAATAATGACACGTCACAAAAGCATTGTCTAGAGTATCTGGTCATACTCTAAAACCCTGTAACAGGGCATTGAACAAATATGAAGTGTTACTTATTAAAATAAATATAATTGTCACAGGCCAATATGTTATTGCAACATAAATCTTTCAGTTTGATAAATAAAAAAAATAAGACATATGATTTAGGTTGCAGTTCAAGCCCAACCTCTTCCATGAGGTGCATCACGTGAGTCTCATGTGCAAACACAATGACCACACGAGCTGTGGATTTCTTCATCACATCCACGATCCTACTTAGTTCAGCTGGGTCATTGCCCCATGGCAACACCTCTAAGTAGGCAAGACAACCTCCACCAGACTGAGCCAGGTCAGATTGGAAGGTTTGAGCAGCGTGGAGTCCATAGTCATCATCACTGGCCAGCAGACCTGCCCAACTCCAGCCAAAACGCTTCAGTATCTGAATAATAGCCTGCACCTTTGTGAATAAAGAGATTAGTACACAGGCTGAAATAATCTTTCTGTGGAAAACATGCTAAAAAGGTTTCACTTTGTATCATATGTAGTGAATGCTTTTCAAGTAATATAACTGCTTTTGCAGTGTAGAGACGTTATTTCTTGTGAATGTTTAACTGCACATCCTTTTATGCATTTTCATTTTGCTGATGGATGGTCACCTGGAAAGCATCACTTGGGATTGTCCTAAAGAAGGATGGAAACTTTTGCCGGTCACTCAGACAGGAACATGTGGCAGCAGGACTCACCTGTGGAAGACACAGACTGTACATCCTGAACACAATCAAAGCCTTTTCCTGCTCTTTTAATCTTTGATGGTGACTCTATATTTACAAGTGACATTAAATCTGAGATCATATCAAAATGATCAAACAGAATTATTAGAAGGCAAATTGCCAAACTTACCATAGGTACTCTGTACAAATCTACGACAGAGGAGATGGCAATAGTATGTGTAGAAAAAGCACCACCCACAATCCCTACGACTGGAGGGGTTCCTGCACAGGTCCCATCTAATAAAAACTGCTCCTCTTGACCACTGACTGAGGATAATCCTGCACGAAATGCAATCCCTAGTTTGACACAGTTATCGTAAAGACTGTATCCCAGAGTCACATTAGGTAGCAGCTTGGTGTTTTTGTTGATCTCATCAATAGCAAAGGCCATGGTCTGGACCCTCCTAAATCCTACAACATCAAAACTAACACAAATACCACTATTAACTATTGAAAAATACAACATACAATAACTGTGACAACATGAACACATTGCACAAGTACAGATTTTACAAACAATTGTCAGTTGAATATCAACAATTACATACAATAATTCAATAGATACAACTGTAGGAAAATTAACAGAAATACAGTTTTTGCTTTTGCCACTTCCCTGAGAGACTCACCCGTGGCAAGTAGGTTGTTGTGGCTCTGAGGTAAAAGATAGGTCAGGAAAGACAGAGAAGAAGTGGATTCGAAATATCCCACCTAGAACCACATCTCCAGCCTTGTGCATCTCATTCAGATGAAACCGTCCCTGTAACCGGCAGGAGGAGGAATAAAGAGCGGAGGACACAACAGGAGAGAAGTAGGAATACAAAAACATCAAATACATGAGCGAGAGCAATTTAATATCTATACATCCCCACATGACTTTCCTCCTGTTCATCCCTTTTCTGAGCCCAGTCAGTTTTATTACTGTCAACGTCTTTTATTGACTTGCAGCATTGTTGAATCTTCAGCACCACCCAATGGGCTATAAGCAAGAGTAGGAGTAGGGCTTGGAATTATTTTAATTTCACATTAATTTTGAGCATAGCAAAACAAGTGGTGGAACACTATGTCTTCCCATCTATTTTACTTTGCACTGACTTTTGCATGACAACAGACAACAGTGTTGGGGGGAACACATTTCAAAAGCAACATGTTACAGTAATATATTTCTTTTAAGGATCAATGGCCAGCACTGGGACCCACAATGTTAAATACTGTTAATTTATCACTCATGACTGTGTAGGAGATACACTACTAATAAATGTAATTTATTAATCACTTGAGATTAGTGAAGCACTCGTGAATCGGCGCACCACCTCCGTTCTTTTATCTCTTTGACTAATCTGGGGGAAATTAATCAAATTCGACTAGACAAGGTTAACTTGAATCAATATCAATCAATTCTAATCAATTTCAGATCAATTCATTCAATCTCATAACTTAAGTAGTGACTTCTACACACAGTTACCATTGGTTCTCCACATTAAAATAAACCTGCACAGACAACACCATGGAGTTAAATATATTTATTTGGCTAAATAGTTCAGAGTAAATAAATGAAATGACAAATAAACAAATGACAAGATTAACAGGTAACAGAAAGAAGTTGAGTCTGTAATGACTAATGTAATGAGTTTATGAGTGAAATATGTGCAGATGGTGAAATTGCAGGTAGGGTGAAAGCATTTAAATATTAAGAGAATAATTGAAAGCTAACGGAGCCCTAACCAAATTGCTCCTAAGCTCAAAATCAAAGACAAAGACACCAACTCATATTTCATATGTGTGAATCCAGCATGATGAGGGATGGTTAAGCCTACTTTATTTGAAACATTGTCTTGTGGAGTCAGCAGGCTGCGGCTTTCGTCTCCAGCGGCCTTTCTGTCACTCAACTGCAAGCTTGCAGTCTCGGTCCAATACCCAGCTGGATGGCACTACTCGTGAGCGTTGGGGGCAGAGCCGGTTCGACTGTGCAAAAGAGTCTTTCTTTTCTTGGTAACCACTCACATGGTTTCTTAAACTGCTGGTCGCCGTAACGTCTTCGTTAATGATGATGGTCTTGATGAAGAGGACGAAGGTGATGGTGGTATTCTTTGGTAACATGGTAACATTATGATATGGAAGCTGTCAAGATACTGAAATTTGATTTTCTGCTACTAGCACCTTAATAGACTTCCTTAGAGGCTAATTTGCAACACATCACGACAGAACTGAACTGCAAAGTGAAATGAAAACCACTATTATTTCCTTCCTGTTAGATCCTTTTTAGACTTTCTTAGAGGCCAAGTGGCGACACCTTAAACGGGACCGTAACATAAATTAGAGAAATAACACATATCTGTTACTTCAGACACACCTTCTTTGGCAGGACCAGTACAATTCTATACTTCTGACAAGCATTTCCAGTCAAACGTAGTTCTAAATTACATGGCATGAAAAGTGGCAAGAGGATAAATCATCAGCTGATGTATGTAAGTTTTCTGAGCATTGTGGATGCATGTGGCTATAAGTTAGTACCTACAAACTCCGCAAAATTGTGGAGAACATCAACCTACGAAGGATGTGTGAAGCAGTGACCAGATGAGGACTGATGAAGTTTGACTTAGGGCACAGTTTTATTAAAATGAACAACATTACACGAATGAAAACCAATCCATTATTATATACGATGCTGTAGAATAACTGTATCCAAGCGGTAAGACATTTCATATATATTTCATATTCTTGTGGGTGAAATCTTTTGTATTACATACATGACATAAGTTACCTGTGTGACATAAGCTACCTACGTACATAATGTACGTGACATAATAAAACATATGTGATGTAAGTGAACTAACATAATAAAGATAAGATAGGTCAAATTGACATTTTTTTGTATTGTATATAGAAAAAGTTTTCATTCTATCTCATGAAGACAAGTGCAGTTACTGGGTCTGGATTTCCCGACCCATGATTGCCTTCTTTGTGTTCCTCTCTGGTCTCAGCAGGATTATGTAACATTTGGGTCCAAACAGTGCCACCAAGAGACCAAAACTGGAGGCCAGGATGGCAAATACCTCCACTGCATCGGCATATTTGCCTGGTGAGCTAATATAAGCAGGGACAAAGGCCACCCACACAGCACAGAAGATCAGCATACTGAAAGTGATGAGTTTGGCTTCATTGAAACTATCTGGAAGATTCCTTGCTATGAATGCAATCAGAAAACTGAGGGAAGCCAATGAGCCAATATAGCCCAGTAACACAGCAAAACCAACTGTGGACCCAACTGCACACTCATAAACAATCTTATCATTGTAGTATTGAGTGTTTTTATGAGGAGTTGGTGAGGCAGATACAATCCAGGCAGTGCAGACTACGGCCTGAACAGAAGTGAGAACAATAACTGTTCCTCTCTGCTGCAAAACACCAAACCACTTCAGGCTAGCTCCCCCTCCCGGCTTGGAGGCCTTGAACACAGCCAGAACCACCATGGTTTTTACCAGAATATATGAGACACAAAGCACAAAGCTGATCCCAAACGCTGCATGTCTCAGCTGGCATGTCCACAGTCGGGGACGACCAATAAACAGCAGTGAACACAGGAAACATAACTTAAGAGACAGCAGTAACTGGAAACTCAGCTCTGAATTGTTGGCACGTACAATGGGTGTGCTACGATGATAAATAAAGATGCCCATGACAACAGCACACATACATGTGCCCAGCAAGGAGGCAACTGTCAAGCCGATACCCAGAGGCTCATGGTAGGAGAGAAACTCTGTTTTCTTAGGAACACAGTGGTCACGCTGGGGGCTGGACCAGAAGTCCTCAGGACAGGTGGTGCACCCCATGGCATCTATGACAAAAGGAACAGACCTGAGATACTCTATATGTTTATATTGTGTCTCAAAACTGCAATGTTTAAAGTTAAAAACCAACCTGTTTTATTGCTGATCTCCCCCTCAGAACAAGGGATGCAATCAAAACAGCACACAGGTTCCCCTTTCTTTCTGGCCATGCGGGTACCTGGAGGACAGCTTTCACTGCACACTGAGCGGGGTGGCTACAGGGAGAAAAATAAGTATCTGTTATTCTCCATTACTTTACATTGCTATACTGAGTTATCCATGGTGTGTTTGATAAATCAGATATGACCTGTTTTGATTCAAAGTTCCAGAAGATTTTGTCTTCATCAATTGTGAGTTCTTCACCTTTGGAAGCCGACCTCTTGACCTCACCCACATTCTGAACTTCAGTTCTTCCATCAGGGAGCCACAGCCAGTTCATGACATCATAGATTGCTAAGGCATCACCATTCTCATCAAATGACACTTGATCACCAAATTTTGTAGTGAAGTTCACTTTTTCCAAGTAATACACTAGCTTCATAGAGAGATGAAAAACCAAAGAGGACAAATTAAACCACAAAGACCAAAAGCAATTAATGGGATGTCTGACCCTCCCTTATTTAGTTTGTTTTTTCCTAAACTATCCTAGCACTTGGCTTCACGTAATTGCTACTTCCAACCCATATACTGTAACTGTCCGTGGTTGACTAGGTTGTTGAGGGTTACAAAATAATTCTGTATGATAATGGTAAACATGGGGGTACCCAGAATTCAATTATCAAACTGCATACCACACTTATGAACATATCAAAACAAGAATCTATCACTGAGCTAATAATATTAACCACTGACATCATCCAGTAGTATGTAATTTCCTCTCACTATTTGTTAGGCACATTACAATAAGTAGTACCACTTTGCAAGAAACACTAGACTGTATGATTAGTCATATAACAGATGGAGTGTAAAGTGATATCACACCTGCCATGGCTCCAATCTTTGCAAATTGCCACAGCTGTGCCCGCTGAAAGGCCCTCTCCCTGGCTCACATTGCAGCATGTCATCAAGGGCATAGGCCAGAGCATACACAGCCTTGTACACATTATACTCTGTCCTGAGATTGGAAATGTCCAACAACTCACTCTTCACATCCTCTAACTTTTCCTGTCCAGTACATAATGTTCCCCCAGCCTCCACCCAACCTGCTGGAGGTGGTGTGAATTTACATTGAAATGTGAATTCCCAAAACTGGTTTACCTGAAATATATTCAAAACAGTCTTATAAATGATGACTATATTTTTCTTGCAATTACCATATCAGATTGCACAGTAAAAGTCTCACTATGCTATTTCCATAGCTGTTGTTGTGGTGTAGGTCAGGACGAATTTGTAGAAGGAATTCCCTGAAGCCTGGTATTTCTCCTCGACGGATGGCAATGCCCAGTGTGCCAGCAAGGTACGGCATGAAGTCAGGGGTCTGGAGGGCAGTAGTAGTTGTCCAGGCTTCACTGGCCATCCACTGCAGGCCTGTCACATTCTGCCTCACCACCTGTGTATCAAATAAAATATATAACTCCATAATGCCATGTCACTAACGTATTGTCTAGTCTCCTGAATTGTACACAGTACACACAAGCGATGTCTTACTTGTTCATACACAGATGCAATCCTGTGTTTTACACAGTATTTTATGAGCAAAGTGATGCATATCACCATAACCACAGTTTTGTGTAATTTGTCTGAGTAACTCATTGTTTGTTATTGCAACTTCAATCTTTCAATTTGATAAATAAACAATAAAAAAAGACATAATTTAGGTTGCAGTTCGAGCCCAACCTCTTCCATGAGGTTAATCATGTAACTGGCATGTGCAAACACAATGACCACACGAGCTGTGGATTTTTTCATCACATCCACAATCCTCCTTAGTTCAGCTGGATCATTGCCCCATGGCAACACCTCTAAGTAGGCAAGACAACCTCCACCAAACTGAGCCAGGTCAGATTGGAAGGATCGCGCAGCGTGGAGTCCATAGTCATCATCACTGACCAACAGACCTGCCCAAGTCCAGCCAAAATGCTTCAGTATCTGAATCATAGCCTGCACCTAAGTGAATAAAGACATTAGTTTGCAGGCTGAAATTATCTTTCTGTGGAAAACATGCTAAAAAGGTTTCACATTGGATTATATTTAGTTAAGGCTTTTCAAGGAATATAACTGTTTTTGCAGTGTAGAGACGTTATTTCTTGTGAATGTTTAACTGCACATCCTTTTATGCATCTTAATTTTGCTGATGGATGGTCACCTGGAAAGCATCACTTGGGATTGTCCTAAAGAAGGATGGAAACTTCTGCCGGTCACTCAGACAGGAACATGTGGCAGCAGGACTCACCTGTGGAAGACACAGACTGTACATCCTGAACACATTCAAAGCCTTTTCCTGTTCTTTTAATCTTTGATGATTATATTTACAAGAGAAATTAAATCTGAGATCATATCAAAATGATCCAACATAATTACTAGAAGCCAAATTGGCAAACTTACCATAGGTACTCTGTACAAACCTAAAACAGAGGAGATTGCAATAGAATTTGTAGAAAAAGCACCACCCACAATCCCTATGACTGGAGGGGTTCCTGCACAGGTCTCTTCTAATATAAACTGCTCCTCTTGACCACTGACTGCGGATAATCCTGCACGAAATGCAATCCCTAGTTTGACACAGTTATCGTAAAGACTGTATCCCAGAGTCACATTAGGTAGCAGCTTGGTGTTTTTGTTGATCTCATCAATAGCAAAGGCCATGGTCTGGGCCCTCCTAACTCCTACAACATCAAAACTAAAACAAATACCACTATTAACTATTGAAAAAAATCAACATACAATAACCATGACAACATGAACACATTGCATAAGTACACATTTTTCAAACAATTGTCAGTTGAATATCAACAATTACTTACAATAATTCAATAGATACAACTGTATGAAAATTAACAGAAATACATATGACTCATGGAATTGATTTTCTCCAGTTTTTGCTTTTGCCACTTCCCTGAGAGACTCACCCGTGGCAAGTAGGTTGTTGTGGCTCTGAGGTAAAAGACAGGTCAGGAAAGACAGAGAAGAAGTGGATTCGAAATATCCCACCTACAACCACATCTCCAGCCTTGTGCATCTCATTTAGATGAAACCGTCCCTGTAACCGGCAGGAGGAGGAATAAAGAGGGGAGGACACAACAGGAGAGATGTAGGAATACAACAACATGAAATACATGAGCGAGAGCAATTTCATATCTAAAAATGCCCACATGACTTCCCTCCTGTTCATCCCTTTTCTGAGCCCAGTCAGTTTTTTGCTGTCAACCTCTTTTATTGACTTGCAGCATTGTTTAATCTTTAGCACCACCCAATGGGCTATAAGCAACAGTAGGAGCAGGGCCTGGAATTATTTTAATTCCAGATTAATTTTGAGCATACTAAGACAAGTGGTGGAACATTATGTCTTCCCATCTATTTTTCTTTGCACTGTCTTTTTCAGTGCGTTACAGTAATACATTTCTTTAAGCGGTAATAGAGTAATACGCGCTAACAAGTAAATTGAAGCGCTTAGTGTTGTTTTATCAAGAATCCATCCACACTGCACATGACCGCGACCTTCCGCCACTGAAAAAAAAAGACACTGTGTGACTGCTATGAGTCATATTTTGTAGGCCTAACGATGAAGCCTAATACTCTGAGCGCACTTTAATTAACATGAATTTACTTGACTCACATAAACCCACGCATTCCTTGTTCTCTGGACTATACTAAAAAGGCATAGAAAAATATTTTTTTGTCTTGTCATGTCATTATGGGCTACATTATTGAAGGTATAGGTCTATTGTGTTTCATATGACTAAGTCTATGTTGTATTTGGACTATTTTGTGTTTTTTTTGTGTTCTGTGCTTCTGTGTGTTTCAGAGGTGCTTTTGAGTTGCTGGCAAGAGCTGATACCTATTCCACACCTGCCGCATATTGAGGCAATCAGCGCCAGGATAAAAGCCCTGGTCTCTTCTCCATTAGCTGCCAGATTATTTCAGATGCGGGATATGGTCCCCCAGTGTAACGCTCGTACCTATAAGTGCTTATAGTGTGTTTTTGCCCTTCATCCTCAGATATCTAATTTGCTTCTCTATTTCACTTTGCTTCCTCCAGTCATCATCTCACTCCTGGATTTCCTCTGGCCTACCAAGACCCAGCCTCCTGCACCTCTGCCACCAGCCAGCGTCACCAAGACTCTCAGTGCCACGCTTACCCCTCGAGCCTAGCCCATTCCACCGTGAGTTGCAACATCTACTTGACAGGGCCTCGAGCCTTTTCCTCAGCCCTGTACTGCAATATACTCTGCTGTGTTCAATGAGCTCCCTCCTAATTACATCCCAGCTTCTGGTGTCTGCTTTTGGGTCCCTCAACACCATACTACCCAGTGTAACAGAATAATCTGGCCAAGAAATGGACCCAGCAGACCCAGAGGCTCTACAACAAGCTCTGAGCGCTTAAGGCATCATCGTGGACATGAACACAAGGTCCGGGGAGGTCATGGAATCCCTTCAAGGCCTCTGTTCCAATGTTTCACAACTCGGCACTCAACTTAACCAGCTGTCTACGCAATCATGTCCACCGGTCTCTCCTCCATCTTCCACCTCGAGTAATCCACCTGTTCCCTGCCCAGCCCCCCCTTCCTCCTCTCCCTCTAGAGAGCTCTTTGTTCCCACCTAAATACTGTACAGATTTTTGGTGACACTGATTTTTTTTTTTTTTTTTTGGTGACACTGTTGATTTACTGTCTCTTATCTGCACTGACATTTTAGCATCCATGTTGACAAACCTGAGGGACTAAACAACTGTGTTGTGTCCTTGATAACTTTGGACTTTGAGAGTGACACATTGTGTACACAAATGTTCAAACTGAGGTCATCTCAAAGCGCTACATTACTGAGAACACCAGTGTCATATTCATTGAGGCTTTCTCTTCCACATCTCCCCTCTCCAGGTTCTCTGTCAATGACCTTGTAGATCATTTGAGTTCTAAAATTACAAATGTTATTGATGGCATTGCACCTACTAAAGTGAAGGTGGTCTCTAGTAAGAAAGGATCTCCTTGGAGAAATGCCATGCTGGTCAAAATGGAACGTTGAAAAGCTGAGCACAGGTAGCTAAAAGACAAATCTCCAGGTTTATTTTGACATTTATAAAGAGAGACTTGACATTTTTTATTTAGAACTGAAAAAGTCAAGGCAGTCCTTCTTCTCAGAGATTATCACCCAAAACAATAATAATGCATGTGACCTGTTTGCTGCTGTCGACAGGATAACAAACCCTCCTTTGCCAGTAGCCTCTGAATATCTATCTACCAGGGCCTGTAATGAATTTGCATCCTTCTTCACTCCCAAAATTCAGAAAATTAAACAAGCGGTCAGTGCCACCGTACCAGGTAGGAGGTGTGTTCATGTGTCCCCAACTCAAATACCATGACACAATTTGATCTAATTGTAGCCCTGTATAAAATTCATATACAGTAGGTTACAGTGCATACAAATTGAGTAAAAAATATAATAAGATGATGTTTTACAAATAATTCATGATATAAAGAGGAAAAAGTTCATGATAAATACAGTTCAAGGTATTAAAAATGGTTAAAATATATGCTGTATAAAAGTATAAATATAATGTACAGTTTAATAAAATAGACTATTCACAGTTAAAAAGATAAATAAATATTAAGGTCTTTAAGTTCATTTAAGTTAATAAAATAACTGATCCGAGAGAAAAAAAAGAGATGAGGAAGCAGTGTTCACGTGTGTAACCTAACTTGTTACCTGTCGTGTCAATTAGTTCATTTCTGTTTTGCCTTTGGTTGTTATCGAGCTCAAGAGCCAATCAGAATGTATTCGCTGTGTAAGGGGCGGGACTATTGGTGCAGGTTAGTGTGATGTGTAGTGAGCATGCGACAGGAACTGTCTGTGTCCAAATTCAGGGGCTGCATCCTTCGAAGGGCGCATTTGAAGGCCAATTACGTCACAACGCTGCGCGAAGGCTGTCCAAATTCGAAGGCTCCTTCAAATGCAGCCTTCTTTTCCCTGTTTTCGGAGGACGGACCACAACTATCATTCGTGGCCTCCCATATCCCAAGATCCTTTGCGTGCCGCTCCTCAGTCCCGAAAAAAGAAGAGGGAAAGCAAGAAAAATGGCAACATCAAGCGGTGCAGACTTGACATCTAAATGTAAGTACTGGGTTTATACTCGGTTTTTACTCATTTGAACATCCATTGCCAGATATGTTAAACTTTAGCGGACTTTCAGTTAAAATAAGTGGCGCTGGTAATGCATTAGCATACGGCATAAATTAGCATTATGCTGTTGGAAGTAAAGCCTTAAAAGCCTTCACTTTCAAAATGTTAGACGTTTAGAAAACCATAAAATCCATTCAGAAAACCATAAAATCCATTCAGTCAACTCTCTTTCGCGGGCCCGGGCGGCATTAATCGTGCCGTAACGGTAAGGGCGGATGCTCGAAGGATGCAGCCCCTGAATTTGGACACATTCACAGACGCTATCGTCCAGAGAGCTATCGTCTGGAGTTCAGAGTGGGAAACATTTAGGAATTATCGAGGTCGACTACCCGTGGTCCTGTTATTGCTCTTCTATGTGACCCGCAGAAGGTGAATAATGTATATGCCATGATTTTTAGAGCTGTAACTTAATGTTGTAGTGGAAAAGACTGGAGTGTAATGCATTTGGCCACCAGCTAACTAGCGTAGCATCCCGTGTTTTGATAGCATAGCTTTAGCATGTTGCTGATTTCTAAATGCTAAAATGGGCTAACGTTAAGTCAATACGATATAGCGTGATGATATTATGGCTCAACAGAGTTCATGTAATTAAAGGAGACGGACACTGTGAAGAGAGAGAGAGATTGAGACGGTTGCTGGTGGATGGACCCTGCTGTTTATTCTTCCCCTGATTTCGTCGTGTGCTGCTGTGTTTGGATTTGTGACTGCCATCACCCACATCTGTGACTGCCATTGCCTTATTCCCACCTGCTATCCCCTTTGCCCCTCACTTGGATCCGTGAGTATCGAACTAACATGACAATGCACATGCTTTTGTTTTCTGCTCTTGACTGAGTGAAGCGGCCATAATAGTTTTTAGGCCTCACCGCACCCGAGCGTCATCACAGGCCTGCAACAGAGTTTTTGAGTTTATCCTTTTGGTGTGGGCCCACATGTGATAAATGTGAATTTGTTAAAGTTTATAGGAATAGTTTTTTGTTTTGTTTACCAGAAACCTGTGAAAGGTAAAGATTTTATTTAATTCCTAAAACAATTTAAAGGGACACTGTATTTTATTTCTGCATTTAAAAAAGATTCTCATTTACATGTATATTGTGCATTTATTTTATTTTATATTTCACTTCCTGAGAGAGGAGCTAACAACAATTTAGTTTATTTTTCTTTGTAGATAAACACCTGTGAAGATTTTGTCTCTAAAACACAGTCGTGGTGGTCCTTAAAATTTAATTAGAAAAACTCACCAAGATTTAAATTAATGTAAGATATTTTCCTGAGATCATAATAATCATTTTTCCCTGTTTTGGTACGAACTCAAGCCCAGTCTCACTTTAGTAAATAGTTTATTATCCTTAAACTAGAGACCTGGGTTACACAATCAATGACAATAACCTGCAAGACATAATACAACATTTGAAATCTTCCTCCTGATGCCTCGATACATTACCAGCAGGGTTCTTCAAAAAAGTTTCAGACTGCATTATTCCAGATCTGCTCCAAATTGTCCAGATCTCTTCTCTCAGGTGTCTTCCCACAAGCCATGAAAACTGCAGTTATTAAACCTCTCCTGAAGAACATTTAGCCACATCGGTAATGAATAATTACAGGCCCATATCAAACCTCCCAATTTTCAGTAAAATTGTTAGATATTTTTCAACAGCTGAACAATAACCTAATAATAAATGGCTGATTTCAACCACATCACAGCACTGAGACTGCTCTTGTCAAGGTCACAGGGACAAGCGAAAAGGGTTATTCTAGCCGCAGAGTAGCTAGCTCCTCCTCCAGCCAACCTTCTCCCTCTTCCCCTGAACAACGTCCTCCCCTCTGCCCTACCACCAGACTCAGAGCTCACCGTGCTGCACAGGAGGACCCCATGCAACTTGGGCGAACACACCTTTCCCCAGAAGAACGCCAACGACAGTTCTTAAACAGGTTGCACATCTATTGTGGTCATTCTGGACATTTCCTCGCTGCCTGCCCGTCAATGCCAAAAGGGAGGGCTCGCCAGTGAAAGAGAGCTCGCTGGTGAGCCGGACCACTTCCTCCTCTGGCTCTCTTTGTCACACCAATCTCCCTGCCTCCCTCTTGTGGTCACGTGAGTCTCTCCTGTTGAATGTACTTATTGACTCGGGAGCTGATGACAGCGTTATTGATGCAGCCCTAGTCGAGCAAGCTACCATCCCTATTGAGCCTCTTGAGACCCCTAAGACTGTAAACACCCTCGACAGCAGATTATTGGCCACAATCACCCATTGCACACTCCCTGTTACTCTGATTATTTCTAGAAATCACTGTGAAAGAATTCAACTGCTCCTTATCCCCTCCCCCACTTCCCCTTTGGTGCTTGGACTTCCATGGTTGAAACTCCACAACTCCCATAGTGATTGGGCAGCAGCCTCCATTGCCAGCTGGATTGTCTACTGCCACTCACAGTGTCTCCACTCTGCTGCTTCTACCCACAGGACGCCTGCTACCACTCTCCCCGCCCCTCCTGATTCATCTCTAGTGAGTAGCCTGAGTACCATGACGTAGCCCAGGTGTTAAGCAGGGAGCTAGCCCTGTCTCTTTGTCTGTACCGACCTTACAACTGTGCCATAAACCTTCTCTGCAGTACATTAACGACTCCCTAGCTGCTGGGCTGATCAGACTGTCAATTTCACCCCTTGGAGCAGGATTCTTCTTTGTTGAAAAGAACAAATATCCTCTCCCCCTCATCGACCACTCTTTTGAACCTCTATGTCATGTGAAATTCTTCACCAAGTTAAACCTTTGGAATGCCTACCATCTGGCCCATATCCATGATGGGGATGAGTGGACGACGCTTTCAAGACACCTATCGGCCACTTTGAACACTCGATAATGCCTTTCAGATTAACCTGCACCCCAGCAGTTTTCCAGGCCCTTATCAATGACATTCTCCACAACATGTTTAACCATTTTGTGTTTGTGTATTTGGACGACATCCTGATTTTCTCTCGTTCCCGGGAAGAACATGCTGAGCAGGTGCGGCTGGTTTGCGGACACTGTTGGAGAACAAGCTGTTTGGTAAACCAGAATAATGTGAGGTTCATTCTTCCTCTGCAAACTTTATGGGTTATGTGGTTGCCCAGGGTCAACTTCAACCAGACACGCTAAGTTTCATGCAGAGGAGGAGTGGCTCACCCCCATCTCTCTGAAACAACTTCAGCACATCCTGGGGTTTGCCAACTTCTATTGAAGATTTATTCACAACTACAGCAGAGTTGTCGCACCGCTCACCCAACTGACCCCAACTAACTCAACGTTCGCGTGGACCTCAGAGCTGAAGCTGCTTTCCTTAAACTCAAGGAACTCTTTACCCACACACCCATTCTCAAACATCCTGACCCTGCTCTACAGTTCGTGGTCAAAGTGGACGCCTCTGATTCTGGGGTGAGGGCAGACCTTTCCCAGCGAGACGTCTCAACTCAGAAACTTCACCCCTGTGCCTACTACTCTCGACACCTCTGACCTTCAGAGAGGAACTATGATGTGAGGAACCGGGAGCTTTTGGCTGTTGTCCTGGCGCTGCAAGAGTGACGACAGTGGCTGGAGGGCAGAGTGTATTGCAGTGGAGGGCTGGGTGGAAGGCTGGAGGCTCCACGGAGTAGATGGTGTGACTCACAGAGGAATGGGCTAGGCTAGGGCTGGGCGATAACACGATCTTGATCATTTTCACGATAACGATGATAAATTTATGACATTTATTTTCGATAAAGGTTTTTTTTTTTTTTTAAGTCTGTTTTTTTTTACTTAGAAAACACTACACTAACAGCCAATCGCACAGCAGAGAAACAGATGCATGTGGTTGATGCATGTTTTCGGCCCCTCCCGCTCACAACAACTCAGAATGATGGTGACTACCTGTGGGTTGAGATACAAGACAGTGAGCGGTTGTAAGAAAGGTCAAACCACTTTGGTTATTTGGAAATAATTCGGCTACCTGAAGTCTGACAAAGTACAGACCAGCATTAGGTGCAAAATGTGTCGACCACCAACCTCATCATCTCAAAAGGTACCTTCCCAAACAGTACTCCGAAAGCATGAGTTAGCGCTATCATGCTAGCGTCAGCCGCCCCTCAAGTTGCCACCAGCCCAGCCCCACTGCTGCTACTAGTCAAACTTCAGGTTGACAACAAACAGTTGCCGCTGCTTTTTCAGCCATTACGCCATATGAGAAGAAACCGAAGCAACACAACCAGCGCAGTTACGTGCTGTATCACTAAACATATGATGCCTATAAGCACGGTTGAAACAAAAGCTCTACGCAGAGTGGAGGGTAAAGTTGGAGCAGCAGCTCAGAGATGTCACCGTTGATATGTGGTCTGCTCGCACGTCCAAACCACATCAGGTCTTACAGATCAGGAGGCATTAAAGCTGAACTGAACAAGCTCAAGAATGTGCAATGTTCAAAGAATACAGTAGCATGATCATCATCAACATTTACCTTTTTATTTTATTTTGTTTAATCAATGTTCAGTTCAGTATACTACCTCTAAAATGTTTGAGACATGTTTGAAACAAGCAATTTGTTGGACATATTCATAATTTTATTTATCCAGTGTTTAACATAAAGCCATTTGGTTGGTTGGTTCTGTTGAATGTTTGTCACCTATTCATTCTGACTAATAACAATAAATTGTATTTTATAAACCATAATTAACCTTCTGGTTTGTTTTGGGTTCTGTCCTACGGAGAATACTCTTAAAACTGTCAATTCAACATTATTATTGTTGAATATACTGTATATCATGATAATTATCAACATCGATCAATGTGAAAAAACATATTGTGATAACAGTTTTGGCCATATCGCCCAGCCCTAGGCTAGGCTCAAGGTGGGAGCGTGACACTGAGAGTCCCTAATTAAGCCAGCTTGTGGCAGAGGTGCCTGTGTCCACATCCATTTGTTCATTTAAAAAGATCGAGCCTACTTCATTGTTCTATACTGGTTATTTGGCCATTTTGTATTAAGTAACTAAAAAGTAGTGTAATAAGTAATATATTACTCTACGCAGACAGGAATGTTGTAAGGTAATATATTTCTTTAAATGAAAGTGGTAATATGTAATATATTGCATTTTGAAAAAAACTTGCCAACACTGCCAGACAACAGACTGTTATTAGATAACTGTACTGTGACCAGTGCAGTAACATTCGGGTATGGAAGCTGTCAAGATACTGCAATTTTATTTTCTGCTACAAGCAGCTTCTGACAAGCATTTCCAGTCACATGTAGTTCTAAAATACATGGCATGAAAAGTGGCAAGAGGATATAGCATCAACTGATGTATGTACGTGGTCTAAGCATTGTGGATGCATTTGACTACATGTTAGTAGGCATGGGCCGGTATGAGATTCTGACGGTATGATAAACTTAGGCAAAAATATCACGGTTTCACTGTATTATGATTACAGCTCTAAAATGTGTATTTTGAATGTCTGTATTTAAAAACAAAAAAAGCGACATTACACATGTAAAAGACATTACACATGTGCTTCTCTTCTTCACCTCATGTTAGAGAAACTAGCTGACGTTATCCATCTTAGCAATAAAGATTGATGAAAGAAAAAAAGTTATGGATAACTTTTTTAAGATAAGATAGATCCATCTTAGCATGCTAGTTACCATATCTGCCTCAGTAAAAACAAAAAAAGTTACTATCATAGAGACATAGAAAAGATAAGATATGGTAACTACCATCTGCCTCAGTAAAAAGCTCATTTCACTAATGTCAGACGCTAATACGCTCGTTCATTTCAAGACAACATTAACTTTACCTTGAATTTAGCATACAGCGACAGGTGGTGCTCCCGTAGCTATCATATTCGATGTATTGCGTCCTCGGGCTGCCACTGTCCGCAAGCACGTTTTGCACGGGCGACCTTCTTCCTCCGAGCCATGGCTGTCTGGCTTTTTACGGTAGCCTAAGTATTCCCATACAGCCGACTTGGTCCTTTTAGACGGGGGAAAAGTTTGGGGTGGCTCGCGTCCTTCTGCCATCATAATGCCTGCAGACCTCTACTTTCTCTCTGATGAGACGTCACATTAAAAAAATAAATAAATAAAACGCTCATACCGCTGGAACGGTATGACGGAACATTTTTTGAAACCTTGACTTTGTCATACCGTGGTATACCTTGAAACCGGTAACCGGCCCATGCCAACTTGTTAGTACCTACAAACTCCACAAAATTGTGGAGAACATCAGCCTACGAGGGATGTGTGAAGCAGTGACCAGATGTGGACTGATGTTGTTTGACTTAGGGCACAGTTTTATCATAATGAACAACATATGACGCTTCAAGAAAGTGAAACTATGTTTAACAGAACAGGCTTTAATTACACCAATGAAAACCAAACCATCGTTATATAAGATGCTGTAAAGTAACTTTATCCAAGCGGTAAGATATTTCATATTCATTTCACATTCTTGTGGGTGAATTCCTTTGCATTATGTACATGACATACGTTACCTATGTGACATAAGCTACCTACATACATTACATATGTAACATAATAGAACATATGTGATGTAAGTGACCTAACATACTAAACATACTACATACTAAATAAGTCAAATTGAGGTTTTTTTTATATTGTATGAAGAAAAAGTTTTCATTCTATCTCACAAAGACAAGTGCAGTTACTACGCCTGGATTTCCCGACCCATGATTGCCTTCTTTGTGTTCCTCTCTGGTCTCAGCAGGATTATGTAACATTTGGGTCCAAACAGTGCCACCAAGAGACCAAAACTGGAGGCCAGGATGGCAAATACCTCCACTGCATCTGCATATTTGCCTGGTGAGCTGATATAAGCAGGGACAAAGGCCACCCACACAGCACAGAAGATCAGCATGCTGAAAGTGATGAGTTTGGCCTCATTGAAACTACCTGGAAGATTCCTTGCTATGAATGCAATCAGAAAACTGAGGGAGGCCAATGAGCCAATATAGCCCAGTAACACAGCAAAACCAACTGTGGACCCAACTGCACACTCATAAACAATCTTATCATTGTAGTATTGAGTGTTTTTATGAGGAGTTGGTGAGGCAGATACAATCCAGGCAGTGCAGACTGCTGCCTGAATAGAAGTGAGAACAATAACTGTTCCTCTCTGCTGCAAAACACCAAACCACTTCAGGCTGGCTCCCCCTCCTGGCTTGGAGGCCTTGAACACAGCCAGAACCACCATGGTTTTTACCAAAATACATGAGACACAAAGCACAAAGCTGATCCCAAATGCTGCATGTCTCAGCTGGCATGTCCACAGTCGGGGACGACCAATAAACAGCAGTGAACACAGGAAACATAACTTAAGAGACAGCAGTAACTGGAAACTCAGTTCTGAATTGTTGGCACGTACAATGGGTGTGCTACGATGATAAATAAAGATGCCCATTACAACAGCACACATACATGTGCCCAGCAAGGAGGCAACTGTTAAGCCGATACCAAGAGGCTCATGGTAGGAGAGAAACTCTGTTTTCTTAGGAAGACAGTGGTCACGCTGGGGACTGGACCAGAAGTCCTCAGGACAGCTGGTGCACTCCATGGCATCTATGAGAAAAGGAACAGACCTGAGATGCTCTATATGTTTATATTGTGTCTCAAAACTGCAATGTTTAAAGTCAAAAACCAACCAGTTTTATTGCTGATCTTCCCCTCAGAACAAGGGATGCAGTCAAAACAACACACTGGTTCCCCTTTCTTTCTGGCCATGCGGGTACCTGGAGGACAGCTTTCACTGCACACTGAGCGGGGTGGCTATAAGTAGAAAAGTAATTATCTGTTATTCTCCATTACTTTACACTGCTATAATCAGTTAACCATGGTGTGTCTGAAAAATTAGATAAAACCTTTCTTGAGTCAAAGCTCCAGAAAACTTTGTCTTCATCAATTGTGAGTTCTTCACCTTTGGAAGCCGACCTCTTGACCTCACCCACATTCTGAACTTCAGTTCTTCCATCAGGGAGCCACAGCCAGTTCATGACATCATAGATTGCTAAGGGATCACCATTCTCATCAAATGATACTTGATCACCAAATGTTGTAGTGAAGTTGACTTTTTCCAAGTAATACATTACCTTCATAGAGAGATGAAAAACCAAAGAGGACTGATTAAACCTCAAAGACCAAAAGAAATTAATGGGATGTCTGACCCTTCTGTATTTATTTTGTTTTTCCTCATTCTAGGAGTCGACATCCAGTAATTGCTCCTTCCAAACCAGGTGGTATCACTGCCGGTGGTTAATTGGGTTGTTGAGGGGTACAAAATAATGCTCTATGATCATGGTAAACATGTGAGTATCTAGAATTCAATTATCAGACTGCATACTACACTTGTGAACATACCAAAACAAGAACCTATCACTGAGCTGATAATACCAACCACTGTCATCATCCAGTTGTAGGTAATTTCCAATATTCAATATTTATTTAGCAAATTGCAATTAGTAGCACCACTGCAAGACACTAAACACTAAACCGTATGATTTGGTGATATAACAGATCGAGCATAAACTGATATCACACCTGCCATGGCTCCAGTCCTTTCAAACTGCCACAGCTGTGCCCGCTGAAAGGCCCTCTCCCTGGCTCACACTGCAGCATGTCATCAAGGGCATAGGCCAGAGCATACACAGCCTTGTACACATTATACTCTAGCCTGAGATTGGAAACATCCAGCAACTCAGTCTCCACATCCTCTAGATTTTCCTGTCCAGTACATAATGCTCCCCCAGCCTCCACCCAACCTGCTGGAGGTGGTGTGAATCTACATTGAAATGTGAATTCCCAAAACTGGTTTACCTGAAATATATTCAAAACAGTCTTACAAATGATGACTACATATTTTTTCTGCAATTACCAGATCAGATTGCACAGTAAAGGTCTCACTATGCTGTTTCCATAGCTGTTGTTATGGTGTAGGTCAGGACGAATTTGTAGGAGGAATTCCCTGAAGCCTGGTATTTCTCCGCGACGGATGGCAATGCCCAGTGTGCCAGCCAGGTACGGCATGAAGTCAGGGGTCTGGAGGACAGTAGAAGCTGTCCACGCATCACTGGCCATCCACTGCAGGCCTGTCACATTCTGCCTCACCACCTGTGTGTCAAATAAAATATAAAACTCCACAATGCCACGTCACAAAAGTATTGTCTAGAGTATCTGGTCACACTCTAAAACCCTGTTAACAGGGCATTGAACAAATATGAAGTGTTGCGTATTAAAATAAATATAATTGTCACAGGTCAATATGTTATTGCAACATAAATCTTTCAGTTTGATAAAAAAAAAAAAAAAAATAAGACATATAATTTAGGTTGTAGTTAAAGCCCAACCTCTTCCATGAGTTTAATCATGTAACTGTCATGTGCAAACACAATGACCACACGAGCTGTGGATTTCTTCATCAAATCCACGATCCTCCTTAGTTCATCTGGGTCATTGCCCCATGGCAACACCTCTAAGTAGGCAACACAACCTAAACCAGATTGAGCCAGCTCAGATTGGCAGGATCGAGCAGCTTGGATTCCATAGTCATCATCACTGGCCAGCAGACCTGCCCAAGTCCAGCCAAAACGCTTCAGTATCTGAATCATAGCCTGCACCTAAGTGAATACAGAGATTAGTGCACAGGCTGAAATAATCTTTCTGTGGAAAACATGCTGAAAAGTTTTCACTTTGTATCATATTTATTTCATGGTTTTAAAGGAATATAACTGTTTTTGCAGTGTAGAGACATTCAAATCAAATCAAATCAAATCAAATCAAATTGTATTTGTATAGCCCAAAATCACAATCACATTGCCTCAATGGGGTTCACAGTCTGTACAGTGAGCGACATCCTCTGTCCTTAGACCCTCGATTCGAGTGAGGAAAAACTTGCCATCTTGAAGGAAAAAACAACCCTTTTAACAGGGAAAAAAAAGACGATGGAAGAAACCTCAGGAAGAGCCACAGAAGAGGGATCCCTCTTCCAGGACGGACAGTCATGCAATAGATGTCGCATGTACAGAAAGAACAGCAAATCACAGTTTACAGGTTGCATTGACAGAAAATCTGATACACATTACTTTCTTTCTTGTGAATGTTTAACTGCACATCCTTTTATGCATTTTCATTTTGCTGATGGATGGTCACCTGGAAAGCATCACTTGGGATTGTCCTAAAGAAGGATGGAAACTTTTGCCGGTCACTCAGACAGGCACATGTGGCAAAATGACTCACCTGTGGAAGACACAGACTGTACATCCTGAAAACATTCAACGCCTTTTACAGCTCTATTATTCTTTGATGGTGACTCTATATTTACAAGTGACATTGAATCTAAGATCATATCAAAATGATCCAACATAATTACTAGAAGGCAAATTAGCAAACTTACCATAGGTACTCTGTACAAACCTAAGACAGAGGAGATGGCAATAGAATTTGTAGAAAAAGCACCACCCACGATCCCTATGACTGGAGGGGTTCCTGCACAGGTCTCATTTAATATAAACTGCTCCTCTTGACCACTGACTGCGGATAATCCTGCACGAAATCCAATCCCTAGTTTGACACAGTTATCGTAAAGACTGTATCCCAGAGTCACATTAGGTAGCAGCTTGGTGTTTTTGTTGATCTCATCAATAGCAAAGGCCATGGTCTGGGCCCTCCTAACTCCTACAACATCAAAACTAAAACAAATACCACTATTAACTATTGAAACATTTTACATACAATAACTGTGACAACATTAACACATTGCACAAGTACACATTTTGAAAACAATTATGTCAGTTGAATATCAACAATTACTTACAATAATTCAATAGATACAACTGTAGGAAAATTAACAGAAATACATATGACTCTTGGAATTGATTTTCTCCAGTGTTTTACTTTTGCCACTTCCCTGAGAGACTTACCCATGGCAGGTAGGCTGTGGTGGCTCGGAGGTAAAAGACAGGTCAGGAAAGACAGAGAAAAAGTGGATCCGAAATATCCCACCTAGAACCACATCTCCAGCCTTGTGCATCTCATTTAGATGAAACCGTCCCTGTAACCGGCAGGAGGAGGAATAAAAAGGGGAGGACACAACAGGAGAGAAGTAGGAATACGACAACATGAAATACATGAGCGAGAGCAATTTAGTATCTATATATCCCCACATGACTTCCCTCCTGTTCATCCCTTTTCTGAGCCCAGTCAGTTTTATTGCTGTCAACCTCTTTTATTGACTTACAGCATTGTTTAATCTTAAGCGCCACCCAATGGGCTATAAGCAAGAGTAGGAGTAGGGCCTGGAATTATTTTAATTTCACATTAATTTTGAGCATAGCAAAACAAGTGGTGGAACACTATGTCTTCCCATCTATCTTACTTTGCACTGACTTTTGCATGACAACAGACAACAGTGTTGGGGGGAACACATTGCAAAAGCAACATGTTACAGTAATATATTTCTTTTAAGGATCAATGGCCAGCACTGGGACCCACAATGTTAAATATTGTTAATTTATCACTCATGACTGTGTAGGAGATAGACTACTAACAAATGTAATTCATTAATCACTTGAGATTAATAAAGCACTCGTGAATCGGCGCACCACCTCCGTTCTTTTATCTCTTTGACTAATCTGGAGGAAATTAATCAAATTTGACTAGACAAGGTTAACTTGAATCAATATCAATCAATTCTAATCAATTTCAGATCAATTCATTCAATCTCATAACTTAAGTAGTGATTTCTACACACAGTTACCATTGGTTCTCCACATTAAAACAAACCTGCACAGACAACACCATGGGGTTAAATATATTTATTTAGCTAAATAGTTCAGAGTAAATAAATGAAATGACAAATAAACAAATGACAAGATTAACAGGTAACAGAAAGAAGTTTAGTCTGTAATGACTAATGTAATGAGTTTATGAGTGAAATATGTGCAGATGGTGAAATTGCAGGTTGGGTGAAAGCATTTAAATATTAAGAGAATAATTTAATGCTAACGGAGCCCTAACCAATTTGCTCCTAAGCTCAAAGAATCAAAATCAAAGACAAAGACACCAACTCATATTTCATACGTGTGAAACCAGCAGGATGAGGGATGGTTAAGCCTACTTTATTTGAAGCATTGTCTTGTGGAGTCAGCAGGCTGCGGCTTTCGTCTCCAGCGGCCTTTCTGTCGCTCAACTGCAAGCTTGCAGTCTCGGTCCAATACCCAGCTGGATGGCACTACTCGTGAGCGTTGGGGGCAGAGCCGGTTTGACCAGGAAAAAGAGTCTTTCTTTTGTTGGTAACCACTCACATGGTTTCTTAAACAGCCGGTCGCCATAACATCTTCGTTAATGATGATGGTGTTGATGAAGAGGACGAAGGTGATGGTGGTATTCTTTGGTAAAATGGTAACATTATGGTATGGAAGCTATCAAGATACTGCAATTTGGTTTTCTGCTACTAGCACCTTAATAGAATTCCTTAGGGGCTAATTTGCCTACGAGGGATGTGTGAAGCAGTGATCAGATGTGGACTGATGTAGTTTGACTTAGGGCACAGTTTTATTATAATGAACAACATATGACCCTGAAAGAAAGTGAAACTATGTTTAACACAACAGTCTTTAATTACACCAATGAAAACCAATCCATCGTTACATAAGATGCTGTAGAATAACTTTATCCAAGCGGTAAGGCAGTTCATTTTCATTTCACATTATTGTGGGTGAAATCCTTTGCGTTACTTACATGACATCAATTACC
Organism: Pagrus pagrus; assembly: GCF_965226575.1. Classification (NCBI taxonomy): domain Eukaryota; kingdom Metazoa; phylum Chordata; class Actinopteri; order Spariformes; family Sparidae; genus Pagrus; species Pagrus pagrus. Next base: position 11,783,259 of record NC_140188.1, read on the forward strand.
TGTGTGACATAAGCTACCTACGTACACAATGTATTTGACATAATAGAACATATGTGATGTAAGTGAACTAAAATAATGAAGATAAAAATGAGTCAAATTGACGTTTTTTTGTATGTAGAAAAAGTTTTCATTCTATGTCATGAAGACAAGTGCAGTTACTAAGCCTGGATTTCTCGACCCATGATTGCCTTCTTTGTGTTCCTCTCTGGTCTCAGCAGGATTATGTAACATTTGGGTCCAAACAGTGCCACCAAGAGACCAAAACTGGAGGCCAGGATTGCAAATACCTCCACTGCATCTGCATATTTGCCTGGTGAGCTGATATAAGCAGGGACAAAGGCCACCCATACAGCACAGAAGATCAGCATGCTAAAGGTAATAAGTTTGGCCTCATTGAAACTACCTGGAAGATTTCTTGCTATGAATGCAATCAGAAAACTGAGGGAGGCCAATGAGCCAATATAGCCCAGTAACACAGCGAAACCAACTGTGGACCCAACTGCACACTCATAAACAATCTTATCACTGTAGTATTGAGTGTTTTTATGAGGAGTTGGTGAGGCAGATACAATCCAGGCAGTGCAGACTGCTGCCTGAATAGAAGTGAGAACAATAACTGTTCCTCTCTGCTGCAAAACACCAAACCACTTCAGGCTAGCTCCCCCTCCTGGCTTGGAGGCCTTGAACACAGCCAGAACCACCATGGTTTTTACCAGAATACATGAGACACAAAGCACAAAGCTGATCCCAAATGCTGCATGTCTCAGCTGGCATGTCCACAGTTGGGGACGACCAATAAACAGCAGTGAACACAGGAAACATAACTTAAGAGACAGCAGTAACTGGAAACTAAGCTCTGAATTGTTGGCACGTACTATGGGTGTGCTACGATGATAAATAAAGATGCCCATGATGACAGCACACATACATGTGCCCAGCAAGGAGGCAACTGTCAAGCCGATACCCAGAGGCTCATGGTAGGAGAGAAACTCTATTTTCTTAGGAAGACAGTGGTCACGCTGGGGGCTGGACCAGAAGTCCTCAGGACAGCTGGTGCACTCCATGGCATCTATGAGAAAAAGAACAAACCTGAGATACTCTATATGTTTATATTGTGTCTCAAAACTGCAATGTTTAAAGTTAAAAACCAACCAGTTTTATTGCTGATCTTCCCCTCAGAACAAGGGATGCAGTCAAAACAGCACACAGGTTCCCCTTTCTTTCTGGCCATGCGGGTACCTGGAGGACAGCTTTCACTGCATACTGAGCGGGGTGGCTACAGGGAGAAAAATAAGTATCTGTTATTCTCCATTACTTTAAACTGCTATACTGAGTTATCCATGGTGTGTCTGAAAAATCAAATATAACCTGTTTTGATTCAAAGTTCCAGAAGATTTTGTCTTCATCAATTGTGAGTTCTTCACCTTTGGAAGCCGACCTCTTGACCTCACCCACATTCTGAACTTCAGTTCTTCCATCAGGGAGCCACAGCCAGTTCATGACATCATAGATTGGTAAGGCATCACCATTCTCATCAAATGACACTTGATCACCAAATGTTGTAGTGAAGTTGACTTCTTCCAGGTAATGCACTAGCTACACAGAGAGATGAAAAACCGAAGAGGACAGATTAAACCTCAAAGACCAAAAGAAATTAATGGGATGTCTGACCCTTCTGTATTTATTTTGTTTTTTCCTCATTCTAGGAGTCGATATCCAGTAATGGCTCCTTCCGACCCAGATGGTATCACTGCCAGTGGTTAATTGGGTTGTTGAGGGGTACAAAATAATGTTCTATGATCATGGTAAATGTGTGCGTATCTAGAATATAATTATCAGAATGCATACTACACTTGTGAACATACCAAAACAAGAACCTATCACTGAGCTGATAATACCAACCACTGTCATCATCCAGTAGTAGGTAATTTCCAATATTCAATATTTATTTAGCAAATTGCAATTAGTAGCACCACTCTGCAAGAAACACAAAACCGTATGATTTAGTCATATAACAGACCGGGTATAAACTGATATCACACCTGCCATGGCTCCAGTCCTTTCAAACTGCCACAGCTGTGCCCGCTGAACGGCCCTCTCCCTGGCTCACACTGCAGCATGTCATCAAGGGCATAGGCCAGAGCATACACAGCCTTGTACGCATTATACTCTAGCCTGAGATTGGAAACATCCAGCAACTCAGTCTCAACATCCTCTAGATTTTCCTGTCCAGTACATAATGCTCCCCCAGCCTCCACCCAACCTGCTGGAGGTGGTGTGAATCTACATTGAAATGTGAATTCCCAAAACTGGTTTACCTGAAATATATTCAAAACAGTCTTATAAAGGAGGACTATATATTTTTCCTGCAATTACCAGATCAGATTGCACAGTAAAAGTCTCACTATGCTATTTCCATAGCTGTTGTTATGGTGTAGGTCGGGACGAATTTGTAGAAGGAATTCCCTTAAGCCTGGTATTTCTCCTCGACGGATGGCAATGCCCAGTGTGCCAGCCAGGTACGGCATGAATTCAGGGATCTGGAGGATAGTAGAAGCTGTCCACGCTTCACTCGCCATCCACTGCAGGCCTGTCACATTCTGCCTCACCACCTGTGTGTCAAATAAAATATAAAACTCCATAATGCCACGTCACAAAAGTATTGTCTAGAGTATCTGGTCACACTCTAAAACCCTGTTAACAGAGCATTGAACAAATACGAAGTGTTACATATTAAAATAAATATAATTGTCACAGGTCAATATGTTATTGCATAAATCTTTCAGATTGATTAAAAAAAATAAAAATAAGACATATAATTTAGGTTGTAGTTAAAGCCCAACCTCTTCCATGAGGTTAATCATGTAACTGTCATGTGCAAACACAACGACCACACGAGCTGTGGATTCCTTCATCACATCCACGATCCTCCTTAGTTCAGCTGGGTAATTGCCCCATGGCAACACCTCTAAGTAGGCAAGACAACCTCCACCAGATTGAGCCAGGTCAGATTGGAAGGACCGAGCATTGTGGAGTCCATAGTCATCATCACTGGCCAGCAGACCTGCCCAACTCCAGCCAAAACGCTTCAGTATCTGAATCATAGCCTGCACCTAGGTGAATAAAGAGATTAGTGCACAGGCTGAAATAATCTTTCTGTGGAAAACATGCTGAAAAGGTTTCACTTTGTATCATATTTAGTTAATGGCTTTAAAGGAATGTAACTGTTTTTGCAGTGTAGAGACATTCTTTCTTGTGAATGTTTAACTGCACTTCCTTTTATGCATTTTCATTTTGCTGATGGATGGTCACCTGGAAAGCATCACTTGGGATTGTCCTAAAGAAGGATGGAAACTTTTGCCGGTCACTCAGACAGGAACATGTGGCAAAATGACTCACCTGTGGAAGACACAGACTGTACATCCTGAAAACATTCAAAGCCTTTTACAGCTCTATTATTCTTTGATGGTGACTCTATATTTACAAGTGACATTAAATCTGAGATCATATCAAAATGATCAAACAGAATTACTAAAAGGCAAATTAGGAAACTTACCATAGGTACTCTGTACAAACCTAAGACAGAGGAGATGGCAATAGAATTTGTAGAAAAAGCACCACCCACGATCCCTATGACTGGAGGGGTTCCTGCACAGGTCTCATTTAATATAAACTGCTCCTCTTGACCACTGACTGCTGATAATCCTGCACGAAATCCAATCCCTAGTTTGACACAGTTATCATAAAGACTGTATCCCAGAGTCACATTAGGTAGCAGCTTGGTGTTTTTGTTGATCTCATCAATAGCAAAGGCCATGGTCTGGGCCCTCCTAACTCCTACAACATCAAAACTAAAACAAATACCACTATTAACTATTTAAAAATTTAACATACAATAACTGTGACAACATGAACACATTGCACAAGTAAAAATTTTACAAACAATTATGTCAGTGGAATATCAACAATTACTTACAAAAATTCAATAGATACAACTATAGGAAAATTAACAGAAATACATATGACTCTTGGAACTGATTTTCTCCAGTGTTTTACTTTTGCCACTTCCCTGAGAGACTTACCCATGGCAGGTAGGCTGTGGTGGCTCGGAGGTAAAAGACAGGTCAGGAAAGACAGAGAAAAAGTGGATCCGAAATATCCCACCTAGAACCACATCTCCAGCCTTGTGCATCTCATTTAGATGAAACCGTCCCTGTAACCGGCAGGAGGAGGAATAAAGAGGGGAGGACACAACAGGAGAGAAGTAGGAATACGACAACATGAAATACATGAGCGAGAGCAATTTAGTATCTATATATCCCCACATGACTTCCCTCCTGTTCATCCCTTTTCTGAGCCCAGTCAGTTTTATTGCTGTCAACCTCTTTTATTGACTTACAGCATTGTTTAATCTTAAGCGCCACCCAATGGGCTATAAGCAAGAGTAGGAGTAGGGCCTGGAATTATTTTAATTTCACATTAATTTTGAGCATAGCAAAACAAGTGGTGGAACACTATGTCTTCCCATCTATCTTACTTTGCACTGACTTTTGCATGACAACAGACAACAGTGTTGGGGGGAACACATTGCAAAAGCAACATGTTACAGTAATATATTTCTTTTAAGGATCAATGGCCAGCACTGGGACCCACAATGTTAAATATTGTTAATTTATCACTCATGACTGTGTAGGAGATAGACTACTAACAAATGTAATTCATTAATCACTTGAGATTAATAAAGCACTCGTGAATCGGCGCACCACCTCCGTTCTTTTATCTCTTTGACTAATCTGGAGGAAATTAATCAAATTTGACTAGACAAGGTTAACTTGAATCAATATCAATCAATTCTAATCAATTTCAGATCAATTCATTCAATCTCATAACTTAAGTAGTGATTTCTACACACAGTTACCATTGGTTCTCCACATTAAAACAAACCTGCACAGACAACACCATGGAGTTAAATATATTTATTTGGCTAAATAGTTCAGAGTAAATAAATGAAATGACAAATAAACAAATGACAAGATTAACAGGTAACAGAAAGAAGTTTAGTCTGTAATGACTAATGTAATGAGTTTATGAGTGAAATATGTGCAGATGGTGAAATTGCAGGTTGGGTGAAAGCATTTAAATATTAAGAGAATAATTTAATGCTAACGGAGCCCTAACCAATTTGCTCCTAAGCTCAAAGAATCAAAATCAAAGACAAAGACACCAACTCATATTTCATACGTGTGAAACCAGCAGGATGAGGGATGGTTAAGCCTACTTTATTTGAAGCATTGTCTTGTGGAGTCAGCAGGCTGCGGCTTTCGTCTCCAGCGGCCTTTCTGTCGCTCAACTGCAAGCTTGCAGTCTCGGTCCAATACCCAGCTGGATGGCACTACTCGTGAGCGTTGGGGGCAGAGCCGGTTTGACCAGGAAAAAGAGTCTTTCTTTTGTTGGTAACCACTCACATGGTTTCTTAAACAGCCGGTCGCCATAACATCTTCGTTAATGATGATGGTGTTGATGAAGAGGACGAAGGTGATGGTGGTATTCTTTGGTAAAATGGTAACATTATGGTATGGAAGCTATCAAGATACTGCAATTTGGTTTTCTGCTACTAGCACCTTAATAGAATTCCTTAGGGGCTAATTTGCCTACGAGGGATGTGTGAAGCAGTGATCAGATGTGGACTGATGTAGTTTGACTTAGGGCACAGTTTTATTATAATGAACAACATATGACCCTGAAAGAAAGTGAAACTATGTTTAACACAACAGTCTTTAATTACACCAATGAAAACCAATCCATCGTTACATAAGATGCTGTAGAATAACTTTATCCAAGCGGTAAGGCAGTTCATTTTCATTTCACATTATTGTGGGTGAAATCCTTTGCGTTACTTACATGACATCAATTACCTGTGTGACATAAGCTACCTACGTACACAATGTATTTGACATAATAGAACATATGTGATGTAAGTGAACTAAAATAATGAAGATAAAAATGAGTCAAATTGACGTTTTTTTGTATGTAGAAAAAGTTTTCATTCTATGTCATGAAGACAAGTGCAGTTACTAAGCCTGGATTTCTCGACCCATGATTGCCTTCTTTGTGTTCCTCTCTGGTCTCAGCAGGATTATGTAACATTTGGGTCCAAACAGTGCCACCAAGAGACCAAAACTGGAGGCCAGGATTGCAAATACCTCCACTGCATCTGCATATTTGCCTGGTGAGCTGATATAAGCAGGGACAAAGGCCACCCATACAGCACAGAAGATCAGCATGCTAAAGGTAATAAGTTTGGCCTCATTGAAACTACCTGGAAGATTTCTTGCTATGAATGCAATCAGAAAACTGAGGGAGGCCAATGAGCCAATATAGCCCAGTAACACAGCGAAACCAACTGTGGACCCAACTGCACACTCATAAACAATCTTATCACTGTAGTATTGAGTGTTTTTATGAGGAGTTGGTGAGGCAGATACAATCCAGGCAGTGCAGACTGCTGCCTGAATAGAAGTGAGAACAATAACTGTTCCTCTCTGCTGCAAAACACCAAACCACTTCAGGCTAGCTCCACCTCCTGGCTTGGAGGCCTTGAACACAGCCAGAACCACCATGGTTTTTACCAGAATACATGAGACACAAAGCACAAAGCTGATCCCAAATGCTGCATGTCTCAGCTGGCATGTCCACAGTTGGGGACGACCAATAAACAGCAGTGAACACAGGAAACATAACTTAAGAGACAGCAGTAACTGGAAACTAAGCTCTGAATTGTTGGCACGTACTATGGGTGTGCTACGATGATAAATAAAGATGCCCATGATGACAGCACACATACATGTGCCCAGCAAGGAGGCAACTGTCAAGCCGATACCCAGAGGCTCATGGTAGGAGAGAAACTCTATTTTCTTAGGAAGACAGTGGTCACGCTGGGGGCTGGACCAGAAGTCCTCAGGACAGCTGGTGCACTCCATGGCATCTATGAGAAAAAGAACAAACCTGAGATACTCTATATGTTTATATTGTGTCTCAAAACTGCAATGTTTAAAGTTAAAAACCAACCAGTTTTATTGCTGATCTTCCCCTCAGAACAAGGGATGCAGTCAAAACAGCACACAGGTTCCCCTTTCTTTCTGGCCATGCGGGTACCTGGAGGACAGCTTTCACTGCATACTGAGCGGGGTGGCTACAGGGAGAAAAATAAGTATCTGTTATTCTCCATTACTTTAAACTGCTATACTGAGTTATCCATGGTGTGTCTGAAAAATCAAATATAACCTGTTTTGATTCAAAGTTCCAGAAGATTTTGTCTTCATCAATTGTGAGTTCTTCACCTTTGGAAGCCGACCTCTTGACCTCACCCACATTCTGAACTTCAGTTCTTCCATCAGGGAGCCACAGCCAGTTCATGACATCATAGATTGGTAAGGCATCACCATTCTCATCAAATGACACTTGATCACCAAATGTTGTAGTGAAGTTGACTTCTTCCAGGTAATGCACTAGCTACACAGAGAGATGAAAAACCGAAGAGGACAGATTAAACCTCAAAGACCAAAAGAAATTAATGGGATGTCTGACCCTTCTGTATTTATTTTGTTTTTTCCTCATTCTAGGAGTCGATATCCAGTAATGGCTCCTTCCGACCCAGATGGTATCACTGCCAGTGGTTAATTGGGTTGTTGAGGGGTACAAAATAATGTTCTATGATCATGGTAAATGTGTGCGTATCTAGAATATAATTATCAGAATGCATACTACACTTGTGAACATACCAAAACAAGAACCTATCACTGAGCTGATAATACCAACCACTGTCATCATCCAGTAGTAGGTAATTTCCAATATTCAATATTTATTTAGCAAATTGCAATTAGTAGCACCACTCTGCAAGAAACACAAAACCGTATGATTTAGTCATATAACAGACCGGGTATAAACTGATATCACACCTGCCATGGCTCCAGTCCTTTCAAACTGCCACAGCTGTGCCCGCTGAACGGCCCTCTCCCTGGCTCACACTGCAGCATGTCATCAAGGGCATAGGCCAGAGCATACACAGCCTTGTACGCATTATACTCTAGCCTGAGATTGGAAACATCCAGCAACTCAGTCTCAACATCCTCTAGATTTTCCTGTCCAGTACATAATGCTCCCCCAGCCTCCACCCAACCTGCTGGAGGTGGTGTGAATCTACATTGAAATGTGAATTCCCAAAACTGGTTTACCTGAAATATATTCAAAACAGTCTTATAAAGGAGGACTATATATTTTTCCTGCAATTACCAGATCAGATTGCACAGTAAAAGTCTCACTATGCTATTTCCATAGCTGTTGTTATGGTGTAGGTCGGGACGAATTTGTAGAAGGAATTCCCTTAAGCCTGGTATTTCTCCTCGACGGATGGCAATGCCCAGTGTGCCAGCCAGGTACGGCATGAATTCAGGGATCTGGAGGATAGTAGAAGCTGTCCACGCTTCACTCGCCATCCACTGCAGACCTGTCACATTCTGCCTCACCACCTGTGTGTCAAATAAAATATAAAACTCCATAATGCCACGTCACAAAAGTATTGTCTAGAGTATCTGGTCACACTCTAAAACCCTGTTAACAGAGCATTGAACAAATACGAAGTGTTACATATTAAAATAAATATAATTGTCACAGGTCAATATGTTATTGCATAAATCTTTCAGATTGATTAAAAAAAATAAAAATAAGACATATAATTTAGGTTGTAGTTAAAGCCCAACCTCTTCCATGAGGTTAATCATGTAACTGTCATGTGCAAACACAACGACCACACGAGCTGTGGATTCCTTCATCACATCCACGATCCTCCTTAGTTCAGCTGGGTAATTGCCCCATGGCAACACCTCTAAGTAGGCAAGACAACCTCCACCAGATTGAGCCAGGTCAGATTGGAAGGACCGAGCATTGTGGAGTCCATAGTCATCATCACTGGCCAGCAGACCTGCCCAACTCCAGCCAAAACGCTTCAGTATCTGAATCATAGCCTGCACCTAAGTGAATAAAGAGATTAGTGCACAGGCTGAAATAATCTTTCTGTGGAAAACATGCTGAAAAGGTTTCACTTTGTATCATATTTAGTTAATGGCTTTAAAGGAATGTAACTGTTTTTGCAGTGTAGAGACATTCTTTCTTGTGAATGTTTAACTGCACTTCCTTTTATGCATTTTCATTTTGCTGATGGATGGTCACCTGGAAAGCATCACTTGGGATTGTCCTAAAGAAGGATGGAAACTTTTGCCGGTCACTCAGACAGGAACATGTGGCAAAATGACTCACCTGTGGAAGACACAGACTGTACATCCTGAAAACATTCAAAGCCTTTTACAGCTCTATTATTCTTTGATGGTGACTCTATATTTACAAGTGACATTAAATCTGAGATCATATCAAAATGATCAAACAGAATTACTAAAAGGCAAATTAGGAAACTTACCATAGGTACTCTGTACAAACCTAAGACAGAGGAGATGGCAATAGAATTTGTAGAAAAAGCACCACCCACGATCCCTATGACTGGAGGGGTTCCTGCACAGGTCTCATTTAATATAAACTGCTCCTCTTGACCACTGACTGCTGATAATCCTGCACGAAATCCAATCCCTAGTTTGACACAGTTATCATAAAGACTGTATCCCAGAGTCACATTAGGTAGCAGCTTGGTGTTTTTGTTGATCTCATCAATAGCAAAGGCCATGGTCTGGGCCCTCCTAACTCCTACAACATCAAAACTAAAACAAATACCACTATTAACTATTTAAAAATTTAACATACAATAACTGTGACAACATGAACACATTGCACAAGTAAAAATTTTACAAACAATTATGTCAGTGGAATATCAACAATTACTTACAAAAATTCAATAGATACAACTATAGGAAAATTAACAGAAATACCTATGACTCTTGGAGTGGATTTTCTCCAGTGTTTTACTTTTGCCACTTCCCTAAGAGACTCACCCGTGACAGGTAGGTTGTTGTGGCTCTGAGGTAAAAGACAGGTCAGGAAAGACAGAGAAAAAGTGGATCCGAAATATCCCACCTAGAACCACATCTCCAGCCTTGTGCATCTCATTTAGATGAAACCGTCCCTGTAACCGGCAGGAGGAGGAATAAAGAGGGGAGGACACAACAGAAGAGAAGTAGGAATACAAAAACATGAAATACATGAGCGAGAGCAATGTAATATCTATACATCCCCACATGACTTCCCTCCTGTTCATCCCTTTTCTGAGTCCAGTCAGTTTTATTACTGTCAACGTCTTTTATTGACTTGCAGCATTGTTTAATCTTAAGCGCCACCCAATGGGCTATAAGCAAGAGTAGGAGTAGGGCCTGGAAATATTTTAATTTCAGATTAAGTTTGAGCATAGCAAAGCAAGTGGTGCAACACTATGTCTTCCGATCTATTTTACTTTGCACTGACTTTTGCATGACAACAGACAACAGTGTTGGGGATAACACATTACAAAAGCAACATGTTACAGTAATATATTTCTTTTAAGGAACAATGGCCAGCACTGGGACCCACAATGTTAAATATTGTTAATTTATCACTCATGACTGTGTAGGTGATACACTACTAATAAATGTAATTCATTAATCACTTGAGATTAATAAAGCACTCGTGAATCGGAGCACCACCTCCATTCTTTTATCTCTTTGACTAATCTGGAGGAAATTAATCAAATTTGACTAGACAAGGTTAACTTGAATCAATATTAATCAATTATAATCAATTTCAGATCAATTCATTCAATCTCATAACTTAAGTAGTGACTTCTACACACAGTTACCATTGGTTCTCCACATTAAAACAAACCTGCACAGACAACACCATGGGGTTAAATATATTTATTTAGCTAAATAGTTCAGAGTAAATAAATGAAATGACAAATAAACAAATGACAAGATTAACAGGTAACAGAAAGAAGTTTAGTCTGTAATGACTAATGTAATGAGTTTATGAGTGAAATATGTGCAGATGGTGAAATTGCAGGTTTGGTGAAAGGATTTAAATTTTAAGAGAATGATTGAATGCTAACGGAGCCCTAACCAAATTGCTCCTAAGCTCAAAGAATCAAAATTAAAGACAAAGACACCAACTCAGATTTCATATGTGTGGATCCAGCATGATGAGGGATGTTTAAGCCTACTTTATTTGAAGCATTGTCTTGTGGAGTCAGCAGGCTGCAGCTTTTGTCTCCAGCCGCCTTTCTGTCAAAGTCTCGGTCCAATACCCAGCTGGATGGCACTACTCGTGAGCGTTGGGGGCAGAGCCGGATCGACCATGCAAAAGAGTCTTTCTTTTGTTGGTAATCGCTCACATGGTTTCTTAAACAGCCGGTCGCCATAATGTCTTTGTTAATGATGATGGTGTTGATGAAGAGGACGAAGGTAATGGTGGTATTCTTTGGTAACATGGTAACATTATGGTATGGAAGCTATCAAGATACTGCAATTTGGTTTTCTGCTACTAGCACCTTAATAGACTTCCTTAGAGGCTAATTTGCAACACATCACGACAGAACTGTACTGCAAAGTCAAATGAAAACTATCTTTATTTCCTTCACATTAGATCGTTTTTAGACTTTCTTAGAGGCCAAGTTGCGACACCTTAAACAGGACTGTAACATAAATTAGAGAAATAACACATATCTGTTACTTCAGACACACCTTCTTTGGCAGGACCAGTACAACTCTATACTTCTGACAAGCATTTCCAGTCACATGTAGTTCTAAATTACATGGCATGAAAAGTGGCAAGAGGATATAGCATCAGCTGATGTATGTACGTGGTCTAAGCATTGTGGATGCATGTGGCTATACAGTATGTTAGTGCTTACAAACTCGACAACATTGTGGAGAACATCAGCCTACAAGGGATGTGTGAAGCAGTGACCAGATGTGGACTGATGTAGTTTGACTTAGGGCACAGTTTTATCATAATGAACAACATATGACCCTGCAAGAAAGTGAGACTATGTTAAACACAACAGTCTTTAACTACAACAATGAAAACCAATCCATCGTAATACAGGGTTGCTGTAGAATAACTTTATCCAAGCGGTAAGACATTTCATATTCATTTCACATTTATGTGGGTGAAATCCTTTGCGTAACGTACATGACATAAGTTACCTGTGTGACATAAGCTACCTACGTTCATTACATATGTAACATAATAGAACATATGTGATGTAAGTGAACTAACAAACTAAAGATAAAATGAGTCAAATTGAGGTTTTTTTATATTGTTTGAAGAAAAAGTTTTCATTCTATCTCACAAAGACAAGTGCAGTTACTACGCCTGGATTTCCCGACCCATGATTGCCTTCTTTGTGTTCCTCTCTGGTCTCAGCAGGATTATGTAACATTTGGGTCCAAACAGTGCCACCAAGAGACCAAAACTGGAGGCCAGGATGGCAAATACCTCCACTGCATCTGCATATTTGCCTGGTGAGCTGATATAAGCAGGGACAAAGGCCACCCACACAGCACAGAAGATCAGCATGCTGAAGGTAATAAGTTTGGCCTCATTGAAACTATCTGGAAGATTCCTTGCTATGAATGCAATCAGAAAACTGAGGGAAGCCAATGAGCCAATATAGCCCAGTAACACAGCAAAACCAACTGTGGACCCAACTGCACACTCATAAACAATCTTATCATTGTAGTATTGCGTGTTTTTATGAGGAGTTGGTGAGGCAGATACAAGCCAAGCAGTGCAGATTGCTGCCTGAACAGAAGTGAGAACAATAACTGTTCCTCTCTGCTGCAAAACACCAAACCACTTCAGGCTAGCTCCCCCTCCTGGCTTGGAGGCCCTGAACACAGCCAGAACCACCATGGTTTTTACCAAAATACATGAGACACAAAGCACAAAGCTGATCCCAAATGCTGCATGTCTCAGCTGGCATGTCCACAGTCTGGGACGACCAATAAACAGCAGTGAACATAGGAAACATAACTTAAGAGACAGCAGTAACTGGAAACTAAGCTCTGAATTGTTTGCACGTACTATGGGTGTGGTACGATGATAAATAAAGATGCCCATGACAACAGCACACATACATGTGCCCAGCAAGGAGGCAGCTGTCAAGCCGATACCCAGAGGCTCATGGAAGGAGAGAAACTCTATTTTCTTAAGAACACAGTGGTCACGCTGGGGGCTGGACCAGAAGTCCTCACGACAGCTGGTGCACCCCATGGCATCTATGAGAAAAGGAGCAGACCTGAAATACTCTCTATGTTCATATTGTGTCTCAAAACTGCAATGTTTGAAGTTAAAAACCAACCAGTTTTATTGCTGATCTCCCCGTCAGAACAAGGGATGCAGTCAAAACAGCACACAGGTTCCCCTTTCTTTCTGGCCATGCGGGTACCTGGAGGACAGCTTTCACTGCACACTGAGCGGGGTGGCTACAGGGAGAAAAATAAGTATCTGTTATTCTCCATTACTTTACACTGCTATACTGAGTTATCCATGGAGTGTCTGAAAAATTCAATATAACCTTTTTCGATTCAAAGTTCCAGAAGATTTTGTCTTCATCAATTGTGAATTCGTCACCTTTGGAAGCCGACCTCTTGACCTCACCCACATTCTGAACTTCAGTTCTTCCATCAGGGAGCCACAGCCAGTTCATGACATCATAGATTGCTAAGGCATCACCATTCTCATCAAATGACACTTCATCACCAAATGTTGTAGTGAAATTGACTTTTTCCAAGTAATACACTAGCTACATAAAGAGATGAAAAACCAAAGAGGACAGATTAAACCTCAACCACCAAAAACAATTTTTGGGGTGCCTGAACCTCCTGTATTTATTTTATGTTTTCCTAACATATTCTAGCAGTCAGCATCTAGTATTTGCTTCTTCCACCCCAGAGACTGTAACTGTCGGTGGTTGACTAGATTGTTGAGGGTTACTAAATAATTCTCTATGATCATGGCAGACATGGGATACCCAGTATTCAATTATCAAACTGCATACTACAGTTATGACCATTTCAAAACAAGAACCAATCTCTGAGGTGATAATACCAACCACTGCCATCACCCAGTAGTAGTATTTCCTCTCACTATTTATTTTGCACATTACAATTTGCAGTACCACTTTGCAAGAAACACTAAACTGTATGATTTAGTCATATAACAGATGGAGTGTAAACTGATGTCACACCTGCCATGGCTCCAATCTTTGCAAATTGCAACAGCTGTGCCCGCTGAAAGGCCCTTTCCCTGGCTCACACTGCAGCATGTCATCAAGGGCATAGGCCAGAGCATACACAGCCTTGTACACATTATACTCTGGCCTGAGATTGGAAACATCCAACAATTCAGTCTCCACATCCTCTAGATTTTCCTGTCCAGTGCATAATGCTCCCCCAGCCTCCACCCAATCTGCTGGAGGTGGTGTGAATTTACATTGAAATGTGAATTCCCAAAACTGGTTTACCTGAAATATATTCAAAACAGTCTTAGAAATGATGACTATATTAATCTTGCAATTACCAGATCAGATTGCACTGTTAAAGTTCTCACTATGCTATTTCCATAGCTGTTGTTATGGTGTAGGTCTGGACGAATTTGTAGGAGGAATTCCCTGAATCCTGGTATTTCTCCTCGACAGATGGCAATGCCCAGTGTGCCAGCCAGGTAAGGCATGAATTCAGGGGTCTGGAGGGCATTAGCAGCTGTCCAAGATTCACTCGCCATCCACTGCAGACCTATCACATTCTGCCTCACCACCTGTGTGTCAAAAGTAAATAAAAATATATCACTCCACAATGCCATGTCACTAAAGTATTTTATAGTCTTCTGAATTCGACACAGTACACACAAGTGATATCTTACTTGTTCATACACAGATGCAATCCTGTGTTTTACACAGTATTTTATGAGCAAAGTGATGCATATCATCATAACCACAGTTTTGTGCAATTTGCCTGACTAACTGATCGTACTCTGAAACCCTGCTAACAGGGCATTGAACAAAAAGCGGTGTAACCTGTTCAAATATAATTTGCCACATGCCAATGTGTTATTGCAACTTAAATCTTTCAATTTGATGACAAAAAAAAAATCAGACATATAACTTAGGTTGTAGTTCAAGCCCAACCTCTTCCATGAGGTTAATCATATAACTCTCATGTGCAAACACAATGACCACACGAGCTGTGGATTTCTTCATTACATCCACAATCCTCCTTAGTTCATCTGGGTCATTGCCCCATGGCAACACCTGTAAGTAGGCAAGGCAACCTCCACCAGAGTGTGCCAGGTCAGATTGGAAGGATCGAGCAGCGTGGAGTCCATAGTCATCATCACTGACCAGCAGACCTGTCCAACTCCAGCCAAAACGCTTTAATATCTGAATCATAGCCTGCACCTAAGTGAATACAGAGATTAGTGCACAGGCTGAAATAATATTTCTGAGGAAAACATGCTAAAAAGGTTTCACAATCGATCACATTTAGTTATTGCAGTTTTGGGGAAATAATTGTTGCTGCAGTTTAGAGACATTCTTTCTTGTGAATGTTCAACTGCACATGCTTTTATGCATTTTCATTTTGCTGATGGATGGTCACCTGGAAAGCATCACTTGGGATTGTCCTAAAGAAGGATGGAAACTTCTGCCGGTCACTCAGACAGGAACATGTGGCAAAATGACTCACCTGTGAAAGACACAGACTGTACATCCTGAAAAAATTCAATGCCTTTTCCTGCTCTTTTAATTTGATGTTTACTCTATGTTTATAAATGACATCAAATCTGAGATCATATCAAAATAATCCAATATAATTAATAGAAGGCAAATTGGCAAACTTACCATAGGTACTCTGTACAAACCTAAGACAGAGGAGATGGCAATACAATGTGTAGAAGAAGAATCACCCACGATCCCTATGACTGGAGGGGTTCCTGCACAGGTCTCATCTAGTATAAACTGCTCCTCTTGACCACTGACTGCGGATAGTCCTGCACGAAATCCAATCCCTAGTTTCAAACAGTTATCGTAAAGACTGTATCCCAGAGTCACATTAGGTAGCAGCTTGGTGTTTTTGTTGATCTCATCAATAGCAAAGGCCATGGTCTGAGCCCTCCTAACTCCTAGAATATCAAAACTAAAACAAATACCACTATTAACTATTGAAAAATTCAACATACAACAACTGTTACAACATGAACACATTGCACAAGTACAAGTTCTACAAACAATTATGTCAGTTGAATATCAACAATTACTTACAATGATTCAATAGATAAAACTGTAGGAAAATTAACAGAAATACATATGACTCATGGAATTGATTTTCTCCAGTTTTTTTACTTTTGCCACTTCCCTGAGAGACTTACCCGTGGCAAGTAGGTTGTTGTGGCTCTGAGGTAAAAGACAGGTCAGGAAATACAGAGAAGAAGTGGATCCGAAATATCCCACCTAGAACCACATCTCCAGCCTTGTGCATCTCATTTAGATGAAACTGTCCCTGTAACCGGCAGGAGGAGGAATAAAGAGGGGAGCACACAACAGGAGAGATGTAGGAATACAACAACATGAAATACATGAGCGAGAGCAATTTAATATCTAAAAATCCAAACATGACTTTCCTCCTGTTCATCCCTTTTCTGAGCCCAGTCAGTTATATTGCTGTCAACCTCTTTTATTGACTTGCAGCATTGTTTAATCTTTAGCACCACCCAATGGGCTATAAGCAAGAATCGGAGCAGGGCCAGGAATTATTTTAATTCCAGATTAATTTTGAGCATACTAAGACAATTGGTGACACTATGTTTTACCATCTATTTTTCTTTGCACTGTCTTTTTCAGTGCGTTACAGTAATTCATTTCTTTTAGCGGTAATAGAGTAATACACTGTAATTTGTTAATAATAATTTTCAATAATATATATCCACAGTATTGTCACATAATGCGTTACAATCCGTGCTAACAAGTAAATTGAAGAGTTTAGTGTTGTTTTATCAAGAATCCATCCACACCGCACATGACCGCGACCCTCCGCCACTGAAAAAAAAAAGACACTCTGTTTGACTGAAATGAGCCGTATTTTGTTGGCCTAATGATGGAGCCTAATACTCTGAGCGCACTTTAATTTGCATTAATTTACTTGAATCACATAAACCCATGCATTCCTTTCTCTGGACTATAGTAAAAAGGCATCGACATTTTTTTTTTGTCTTGTCATGTCATTATAGGCGACATTATTGAAGATATAGGTCTATTGTTTTTTATATGACTAAGCCTATGTTGTACTTCGACTATTTTGTGGCTTTTTTCTGTGCTTGTGGAGGTGCTGTGGAGTTGCTGGCCAGAGCTGTTACCTATTCCACACCTGCAGCACATTGAGGCAGTCAGCGCCAGGATAAAAGCCCTGGTCTCTTCTCCATTTGCTGCCAAATTATTTCATCTCACAGACGCGGGATATGATCCCCCAGTGTAACTCTCGTACCTATAAGCACCTCTTCAACCTGAGCCTCCATCTTCAGAGAGTGCCAGTGTTGTGGAAAACATCCTGCCTCGTCCCAGTGCCCAAAAAAGGACGGCACTGGACGACTACAGGCCGATCACACTGACCTCTCATATTATGAAGGTCATGGAGAGGCTGGTTCTTGCACACCTTAGTGTAGCGTGCTACAACTAGGTAGTATCCCTTTAAGAGACTGAGGAAGTCATGTTGTGTTTACAGTCAGTGTTAGTTGTGTCTGCCCGAGCTGAGTGACAATGCGATATGTTACCTGTGACGATTTCACTGAGAGTTTATTAAAGCTTCAAGTCCAAACATATGAAATGGTGAGGACATTGAGTTTCTACACTTAGATCCATAGTGTGCCCATCACTATAGCTTGCATATCAGCCCCATGTTGGGGTAGATGATGCAATCATATACCTGCTGCAGGAAGCCTACTCGTCCCTCGACAGACCAAAGTATAGGGACCTGGTCGGCAATTTTGTAAGGTGGTGTGGGGAGAACCACCTGCAGCTGAACGTGG
This sequence comes from Pagrus pagrus, assembly GCF_965226575.1. Taxonomy (NCBI): domain Eukaryota; kingdom Metazoa; phylum Chordata; class Actinopteri; order Spariformes; family Sparidae; genus Pagrus; species Pagrus pagrus. Next base: position 11,801,313 of record NC_140188.1, read on the forward strand.
CGAAGACAAAAGAGATGGTGGTGGACTTCAGGAGAAACAAGCCCCTGCCCTCTCCAGTCTTTCTTCGCTGTGATGTCCTGGGGTGCAGGCATCAAAGCGAAGGACGCCAACAGACTGAACAAACTCATAAAGAAGGCAGAGTCTGTTGTTGGCTCTAAGCTTGTCACCATGGAGGAGGTGGTGCTGGCAAAACTGCTGGCTATCATGGACAATGTCTCTCACCCCCTCCACAAAACTCTGGACAAGCTTAAGAGCAGCTTCAGCAACAGATTCCTTCAACCCCGCTGCTTAAAGTAACGGCACAGGAAATCATTCCTACCTGGTGCCATCAGACTGTACAACGCTCACTCCAAAACGCACAAATAATCTTAAATTATTACTACTGTAGTTTAATTATTATTACTGTATATAAAACTGCACCTTATTCTCTTGCACCTTATGTTCCACTTCCCAGTGAGCAAAAAGTGGTCTAGATGACGTCTTTTAGACATCATCTATGGACATCCAAGATATCTTAAAGACGTCCTCTGGGGAGCCAGAATGAAAGTTTTTAATACGTCATTTCTGGACTTGGTATAGACGTTTATATGTTGTTTATCGACTAAGTCTGGATGTCAGTGGACATCCAGATCATGGCCTGGCCCGACGGACATGATATCAACCTGTTTTGGACGTCCACAGACGTTGCCTGCTCAGTGGGTTTACTCCTCAATACCTAAGCATTTTATCTTATTTAATTTTATTTTATTTACCTCAGTATTTTATTTTATTCTATAACTACCTAAGCATTTTATTGTATATAGTCCTTTATTGTCTTTTTGTATATTGTATACAGTGCTTTATTGTTCTTTTGTATATTGTATATAGTACTTTATTGTTTCTTATTGTTCCTATATTCGTACTGTATTTGTACTTGAGTGAACCAGCTGTTATCTATCTATCTATCTATCTATCTATCTATTTATAGTGTGTTTTTTGCTCGTCATCTCCAGCGATCTAATTTGTTTCTCTATTTCAGTTTACTTCCTCCAGTCATCACCTCACTGATGGATTTCCTCTGGCCTACCAAGTCCAACCTCCTGCACCTCTGCCACCAGCCAGCTTCACCAAGACTCTCAGTGTCATGCTTACCCCTCGAGCATAGCCCATTCCCATTGCAACATCTGGACAGAGCCTCGGGCCTTCTCCTCAGCCCTGTACTGCAATATACTCTGCTGTGTTCAATGAACTCCCTCCTAATTACATCCCAGCATGTCAACATGTAACACCATCAGATCGACACACCCCTGATCTGACCCTCTGGCTTTTCCATCCACACAGACGGTGGCTCGCCTCTGCTGCAGCTCTGATACTCCCTCCAGAGGCGCATCAGAGCCACAGTGAAACTGTCCCCCCTCTTCACAACTGTAACTTTCACACAGACAGCGATGCAGAGAATCAGCGCATGATTCCCGCACTAAAAGGGTGGTGTGAATAGGGCTACTGTGTAAGCGCTACATTACTGAAAACACCAGTGTCATATTCATTGAGGCTTTCTCTTCCACACCTCCACTCTCCAGGTTCTCTGTCAATGACTATGTAGATCATTTCAGTTCTAAAATTACAAATGTTTTGATGGCATTGTACCTATTAAAGTGAAGGTGGTCTCTAGTAAGAAAAGATCTCCTTGGAGAAATGCCAAGCTGGTAAAAATGGAAAAAATGGAACGTTGAAAAGCTGAGTGCAGGTAGCTAAAAAACAAATCTTCAGGTTCATTTTGACATTCACAAAGAGAGACTTGAATTTACTTGAGATTCCAGAAGAATGCCAACGACGGATCTTAAACAGGTTGCACATCTATTGTGGTCAATCTGGACATTTCCTCTGTGCCTGCCGTCAATGCCAAAAGGGAGTGCTCGCCAGTGAAAGCAAGCTCGCTGGTGAGCCGGACCACATCCTCCTCTGGCTCTCTTTGTCACAAAAATCTTCCTGCCTTCCTCCTGTGGTCATGTGAGTCTCTCCTGTTGAATGTACTTCTGGAGCTGATGACAGCTTTATTGATGCAGCCCTAGTCAAGCAAGCTACCATCCCTATTGAGCCTCGTGAGACCCCTAAGACTGTTGGGTTGTTGAAAAGAAAGACAAGACGCTACTCCCCTTCATAGATTATTGTGGCCTGAATGACATCACGGTGAAGAACAAATATCCTCTCCCCCTCATCGACCTCTCCTTCGAACCTCTCTGTCATGCGACACCTATCGCCCACTTTGAATACTTGGTAATGCCTTTCGGACTAACCAACGCCCCAGCAGTTTTCCAGGCCCTTATCAATGAAATTCTCCGTAACAAGTTAAACCATTTTATGTTTGTGTATTTGGACAACATCCTGATTTTCTCTTGCTCCCAGGAAAAACATGCTGAGCAGGTGCAGCTGGTTCTGCAGAGACTGTTGGAGAACAAGCTGTTTGTTAAACCAGAATAATGTGAGTTTCATTCTTCCTCTGCCAACTTTATGGGTTATGTGGTTGCCCAGGGTCAACTTCAACCAGACACGCTAAGATTCATGCAGAGGAGGAGTGGCTCACCCCCGTCTCTCTGAAACAACTTCAACGCGTCCTGGGGTTTGCCAACTTCTATTGAAGATTCATTCATAACTACAGCAGAGTTGTCGCACTGCTCACCCAACTGACTCCAACAAACTGTATGTTTGCGTGGACCCCAGAGCTGAAGCTGCTTTCCTTAAACTCAAGGAACTCTTTACCCATACACCCATTCTCAAACATCCTGACCCTGCTCTACAGTTCGTGGTCACAGTGGACGCCTCTGATTCTGGGGTGGGGGCTGTCCTCTCCCAGCGAGACGTCCCAACTCAGAAACTTCACCCCTGTGCTTACTACTCTCTACACCTCTCACCTGCAGGGAGGAACTATGATGTGAGGAACCGGGAGCTTTTGGCTGTTGTCCTGGCACTGCAAGAGTGGCGACACTGGCTGGAGGGCAGAGTGTACTGCAGTGGAGGGCTGAGGAGAAGGCTGGAGGCTCGACTGAGTAGATGGTGCGACTCACAGAGGAATGGGCTAGGCTAAAGGTGGGAGCGTGACACTGACAGTCCCTGATTAAGCCAGCTGGTGGCAGAGGTGCCTGTGTCCAAAGCCATTTCTTTATTTAAAATATCTAGGATACTTAATTGTTCTATACAGCTTATTTGGCTGTTTTGTATAATGTAACTAAAAAGTAGTGTAATAAGTAATATATTACTCTACGCAGACAGGAATGTTGTAAGGTAATATATTCCTTAAAATGAAAGTAACTGGTAATATGTAATATATTGCATTTTGAAAAAAACTTGCCCAGCACTGCCAGACAACAGACTGTTATTAGATAACTGTACTGTGACCAGTGCAGTAACATTCGGGTATGGAAGCTGTCAAGATACTGCAATTTTATTTTCCGATACAAGCAGCTTCTGACAAGCATTTCCAGTCACATGTAGTTCTAAAATACATGGCATGAAAAGTTGCAAGAGGATATAGCATCAACTGATGTATGTACATGGTTTAAGCATTGTGAATGCATGTGGCTATATATTACAATCTACAAACTCCTGAAAACTGTGGAGAACATCAGCCTACGAGAGGTGTGTGAATTGGTGACCAGATGTGGACCAATATGGTTTGACTTAGGGCACAGTTTTATCATAATGAACAACATATAACCCTCCAAACTATGTTTAACACAACAGTCTTTAATTACAACAATGAAAACTCATCCATTGTAATACACGATGCTGTAGAGTAACTTTTTCTAAGCAGTAAGACATTTCATATTCATTTCACATTCTTGTGGGTGAAATCTGTACATGACATCAGTTACCTATGTGACGTAAGCTACCTACGTATGTCGCATAAGAGAACGTAATGTAAGTTAACTTATGTGATGAAGTTAAAATGAGTGAAGTGAGCATATATATATTTTTTATTGTATATAGAAAACAGATCATTCTGTCTCGTGCAGACAAGTGCAGTTACTTGGCCTGGATTTCTCGACCCATGATTGCCTTCTTTGTGTTCCTCTCTGGTCTCAGCAGGATTATGTAACATTTAGGTCCAAACAGTGCCACCAAGAGACCAAAACTGGAGGCCAGGATTGCAAATACCTCCACTGCATCGGCATATTTGCCTGGTGAACTGATATAAGCAGGGACAAAGGCCACCCACACAGCACAGAAGATCAGCATACTGAAAGTGATGAGTTTGGCCTCATTGAAACTATCTGGAAGATTCCTTGCTATGAATGCAATCAGAAAACTGAGGGAAGCCAAAGAGCCAATATAGCCCAGTAACACAGCAAAACCAACTGTGGACCCAACTGCACACTCATAAACAATCTTATCATTGTAGTATTGAGTGTTTTTATGAGGAGTTGGTGAGGCAGATACAATCCAGGCAGTGCAGACTGCTGCCTGAACAGAAGTGAGAACAATAACTGTCACCCTCTGCTGCAAAACACCAAACCACTTCAGGCTAGCTCCACCTCCTGGCTTGGAGGCCTTGAACACTGCCAGAACCACCATGGTTTTTACCAGTATATAAGAGACACAAAGGACAAAGCTGATCCCAAACGCTGCATGTCTCAGCTGGCATGTCCACAGTCTGGGACGGCCAATAAACAGCAGTGAACACAGGAAACATAACTTAAGAGACAGCAGTAACTGGAAACTCAGCTCTGAATTGTTGGCACGTACTATGGGTGTGCTACGATGATAAATAAAGATGCCCATAACAACAGCACACATACATGTGCCCAGCAAGGAGGCAACTGTCAGGCCGATACCCAGAGGCTCATGGTAGGAGAGAAACTCTGTTTTCTTAGGAACACAGTGGTCACGCTGGGGGCTGGACCAGAAGTCCTCAGGACAGCTGGTGCACCCCATGGCATCTGTGAGAAAAGGAACAGACCTGAGATAAGCTCTATGTTTATATTGTGTCTCAAAACTGCAATGATTAAAGTTAAAAACCAACCAGTTTTATTGCTGATCTTCCCGTCAGAACAAGGGATGCAGTCAAAACAGCACACAGGTTCCCCTTTCTTTCTGGCCATGCGGGTACCTGGAGGACAGCTTTCACTGCACACTGAGCGGGGTGGCTATGAGGAGAAAAATTATTATCTGTTATTCTCCATTACTTTACACTGCTATACTGAGTTATCCATGGTGTGTCTGAAAAATCAAATATAACCTGTTTTGATTCAAAGTTCCAGAAGATTTTGTCTTCATCAATTGTGAGTTCTTCACCTTTGGAAGCCGACCTCTTGACCTCACCCACATTCTGAACTTCAGTTCTTCCATCAGGGAGCCACAGCCAGTTCATGACATCGTAGATTGCTAAGGCATCACCATTCTCATCAAATGACACTTGATCACCAAATGTTGTAGTGAAGTTGACTTTTTCCAAGTAATACACTAGCTACATAGAGAGATGAAAAACCAAAGTGGACAGATTAAACCAAAAAGACCAAAAGAAATTAATGGGATGTCTGACCCTTCTGTATTTATTTTGTTTTTTCCTAACCTATTCTAGCACTTGGCTTCAAGAAATTGCTATTTCCAACCCAGAAACTCTCACTTTTGGTGGTTGACTAGGTTGGTGACGGTAAAATATTTCTGTGTTATCATGGTAAACATGGGGGTACCCAGAATACAATTTTCAAACTGCATACTAGACTTATGAACATATCAAAACGAGAACCTATCACTGAGCTAATAATATTAACCACTGACATCACCCAGTAGTAGGTAATTTCCTCTCACTATTTGTTCGGCACATTACAATAATTAGTACCACTTTGCAATAAACACTAAACCCTATGAATTAGTCATATAACAGATGGAGTGTAAAGTGATATCACACCTGCCATGGCTCCAATCTTTGCAAACTGCCACAGCTGTGTCTGCTGAAAGGCCCTTTCCCGGGCTCACAATGTAGCATGTCATCAAGGGCATAGGCCAGAGCATACACAGCCTTGTACACATTATACTCTAACCTGAGATTGGAAACATCCAACAACTCAGTCTCCACATCCTCTAGCTTTTCCTGTCCAGTACATAATGTTCCCCCGGCCTCTACCCAACCTGCTGGAGGTGGTGTGAATCGACACTGAAATGTGAATTCCCAAAACTGGTTTACCTGAAATATATTCAAAACAGTCTTATAAATGATGATTATATTATTTTTGCAATTACCAGATCAGATTGCACCGTTAAACTCTCACCATACTATTTCCATAGCTGTTGTTGTGGTGTAGGTCAGGAAGCATTTGTAGAAGGAATTCCCTGAAGCCTGGTATTTCTCCTCGACGGATGGCAATGCCCAGTGTGCCAGCCAGGTACGGCATGAGGTCGGGGGTCTGGAGGACAGTAGTAGTTGTCCAGGCTTCACTGGCCATCCACTGCAGGCCTGTCACATTCTGCCTCACCACCTGTGTGTCAAATAAAATATATAACTCCATAATGCCATGTCACTAAAGTATTGTCTAGTCTTCTGAATTGTACACAGTATACACAAGTGATGTCTTACTTGTTCATACACAGATGCAATCCTGTGTTTTACACAGTATTTTATGAGCAAAGTGATGCATATCATCATAACCACAGTTTTGTGTAATTTGTCTGAGTAACTGATCATTTGTTATTGCAACTTAAATCTTTCAATTTGATAAATACATTTTTTTGAAAAAGACATAGTTTAGGTTGCTGTTCAAGCCCAACCTCTTCCATGAGGTTAATCATGTAACTGTCATGTGCAAACACAATGACCACACGAGCTGTGGATTTCTTCATCACATCCACGATCCTCCTTAGTTCATCTGGGTCATTGCCCCATGGCAACACCTGTAAGTAGGCAAGGCAACCTCCACCAGAGTGTGCCAGGTCAGATTGGAAGGATCGAGCAGCGTGGAGTCCATAGTCATCATCACTGACCAGCAGACCTGCCCAACTCCAGCCAAAACGCTTCAGTATCTGAATAATAGCCTGCACCTAAGTGAATAAAGAGATTAGTAGACAGGCTGAAATAATCTTTCTGTGGAAAGCATGCTAAAAAGGTTTGACTTTGTATCATATTTAGTTAATGCTTTTCAAGGAATATAACTGTTTTTGCAGAGTAGAGACGTTATTTCTTGTGAATGTTTAACTGCACATCCTTTTATGCATTTTCATTTTGCTGATGGACGGTCACCTGGAAAGCATCACTTGGGATTGTCCTAAAGAAGGATGGAAACTTCTGCCGGTCACTCAGACAGGAACATGTGGCAGCATAACTCACCTGTGGAAGACACAGACTGTACATCCTGAAAACATTCAAAGCCTTTTCCTGCTCTTTTAATCTTTGATGGTGACATTAAATCTGAGATCATATCAAAATGATCCAACAGAATTACTAGAAGGCAAATTGGCAAACTTACCATAGGTACTCTGTACAAACCTAAGACAGAGGAGATGGCAATAGAATGTGTAGAAAAGGCATCACCCACAATCCCTATGACTGGAGGGGTTCCTGCACAGGTCTCATCTAATATAAACTGCTCCTCTTGACCACTGACTGCAGATAATCCTGCACGAAATGCAATCCCTAGTTTGACACAGTTATCGTAAAGACTGTATCCCAGAGTCACATTAGGTAGCAGCTTGGTGTTTTTGTTGATTTCATCAATAGCAAAGGCCATGGTCTGGACCCTCCTAACTCCTAGAATATCAAAACTAAAACAAATACCACTATTAATTATTGAAAAATTCAACATACAATAACTGTGACAACATGAACACATTGCACAAGTACAAGTTCTACAAACAATTATGTCAGATGAATATCAACAATTACTTACATGAATTAAATAGAAACAACTGTGAAAATTAACAGAAATACATATGACTCATGGAATTGATTTTCTCCAGTTTTTTTACTTTTGCCACTTCCCTGAGAGACTCACCCGTGGCAAGTAGGTTGTTGTGGCTCTGAGGTAAAAGACAGGTCAGGAAAGACAGAGAAGAAGTGGATCCGAAATATCCCACCTAGAACCACATCTCCAGCCTTGTGCATCTCATTTAGATGAAACTGTCCCTGTAACCGGCAGGAGGAGGAATAAGGAGGGGAGGACACAACAGGAGAGATGTAGGAATACAACAACATGAAATACATGAGCGAGAGCAATTTAATATCTAAAAATCCCCACATGACTTTCCTCCTGTTCATCCCTTTTCTGAGCCCAGTCAGTGTTATTGCTGTCAACCTCTTTTATTGACTTGCAGCATTGTTTAATCTTCAGCAACACCCAATGGGCTATAAGCAAGAGTAGGAGCAGGGCCTGGAAATATTTTAATTTCAGATTAATTTTGAGCATACTAAGACAAGTGGTGGAACATTATGTCTTCCCATCTATTTTTCTTTGCACTGTCTTTTCCAGTGCGTTATAGTAATATATTTATTTTAGTGTTAACAGTAATACACTGCAACGTCTTACTAATAATTTTCAGTAATATATATCAACAGCATTGTCACATAATGCATTACAACCCACGTTAACAACTAAATTGAAGCATTTAGTGTTGTTTTATTAAGAATCCATCCACACCGCACATGACCGCATTATAGGGTACATTATTGAAGGTATAGGTCAATTGTGTTTCATATGACTAAGCCTATGTTGTATTTGGACTATTTTGTGGCTTTTTTGGTGTTCTGTGCTTGTGTCTGTTTCAGAGGTGCTGTTGAGTTGCTGGCCAGAGCTGATACCTATTCCACACCTGCCGCACATTGAGGCAATCAGCGCCAGGATAAAAGCCCTGGTCTCTTCTCCATTAGCTGCCAGGTTATTTCATCTAACAGACGCGGTATGTGGTCCCCCAGTGTAACGCTCGTACCTTTAAGTGCTTATAGTGTGTTTTTTGCTCGTCATCCCCAGATATCTAATTTATTTCACTATTTCACTTTTGCTTCCCCCAGTCATCACCATCAGCCCTTTGTTCCCACTCCAGAGCATTACTCCGGTAATTTAGGCACCTGTAGTCATTTCCTCCTCCAGTGTTCACGTGTTTGACTTACACAGGCTATATTTCTAAATATCTGCAGGCCACCTAAAAACTGTACAGATTTTTTTTGATGACTTTGTGGATTTACTGTCTCTTATCTGCACTGACTTTGATTGTGTGTTCATTTTTGGTGACTTTAACATCCATGTTGACAAACCTGAGGACAGAGGGACTAAAGAACTGTGTTGTGTCCTTGATAACTTTGGACTCACTCGGCATGTGACGCAGCCCACACACAACAAGGGCCACATCCTAGACTTGGTTATCTCCAAGGGTCTTAACATTTCTGCGTTTCTGGTTTCTGATGTTGCTCTCTCTGATCATTAGCAGCCCTTTTCACACAGAGACTCTGCATTATTGGCGCAGCGAAAGCTCACCATTTCTCCGCCTTTGTTTGTTCACACTGAACCAAGCAGCTCCAGCGTAAAGCCGCACTACTGTGTCACTTCATACAGCACGCCGGCGCTGCGGATCCAAAAGAGGTGTGACGGTACACATCATGACGTTGACATGTGTGTGGTTTTTTCAACGTGTTTACCCCGGTGTCCATGTCAACATGTAACACCATCAGATCAACACACCCATGATCCGACCCTCTGGCTACACAGACGGCGGCTCGCCTCTGCTGCAGCTCTGATACCCCCTCCAGAGTCGCATCAGAGCCACAGCGAAACTGTCCCCCCTCTTCGCATCTGTAACTTTCACACAGACGGCGATGCAGAGAATCGGCGAATGGTTCCCGCACTAAAAGGGCAGTGTGAATAGGGCTACTGTGTTTTCTTTGAGAGTGATACATCTGTGTACACAAATGTTCAAACTGAGGTCATCTCAAAGCGCTACATTACTGAGAACACCAGTGTCATATTCATTGAGGCTTTCTCTTCCACACCTCCCCTCTCCAGGTTCTCTGTCAATGACCTTGTAGATCATTTGAGTTCTAAAATTACAAATGTTATTGATGGCATTGCACCTACTAAAGTGAAGGTGGTCTCTAGTAAGAAAAAAATCTCCTGGAGAAATGCCAAGCTTGTCAACAAGGAATAAAATGGAATGTTGAAAAGCTGAGCGCAGGTAAGTAAAAAACAAATCTACAGGTTCATTTTGACATTCATAAAGAGATTTTAACAAATAACAAGGAGATTTTTAAGTTAGAACTGAAAAAGTCAATGCAGTCCTTCTCAGAGATTATCACTCAAAACACTGATAATGCATGTGACCTGTTTGCTGCTGTCGACAGGATAACAAACCCTCCTTTGCCAGTAGCCTCTGAATATCTATCTACCAGGACCTGTAATAAATTTGCATCCTTCTTCACTCCCAAAATTCAGAAAATTAAACAAGCAGTCAGTGCCACATACCATTTACAGGGGGTGTGTTCATGTGTCCCCCTAAAACCAACTCAAATACCATGGCACAATTTGATCCAATCAATGACAATAACCTGCAAGACATAATACAACATACGAAATCTTGCTCCTGATGCCTTGATATATTACCATCAGGGTTCTTCAAAAAAGTCTCAGACTGCATTACTCCAGATCTGCTATAAATTTTCCACGTCTCTTCTCTCACGTGTCTTCCCACAATCCATTAAAACTGCGATTAATAAACCTCTCCTGAAGACGAACAATCTAGCCACATCGGTGATGACTAATTACAGGTTCATATCAAACCTCCCAATTTTCAGTAAAATCGTTGAAAAATATATTTTTCAACAGCTGAACAATAACCTAATAATAATTGGCTGATTTCAACCACATCACAGCACTGAGACTGCTCTTGTCAAGGTCACAGGGACAAGGGAAAAGGGTTATTCTAGCCACAGAGTAGCTAGCTCCTCCTCCAGCCAACCTTCTCCCTCTTCCCCTGAACAACGTCCTCCCCTCTGCAGACTCGGAGCTCCCCCTGCTGCCCAGGAGGACCCCATGCAACATGGGCGAACACACCTTTCCCCAGAAGAACGCCAATGACGGTTCTTAAACACGTTGTATATCTATTGTGGTCAATCTAGACCTGCAGCCTGCCCATCAATGCCAAAAGGGAGGGCTCGCCAGTGAAAGAGAGCTCGCTGGTGAGCCAGACCACTTCCTCCTCTGGCTCTCTTTGTCACAACAATCTCCCTGCCTCCCTCTTGTGGTCACATGAGTCTCTCCTGTTGAACGTACTTGTTGACTCTGGAGCTGATGACAGCTTTATTGATGCAACCCTAGTCGAGCAAGCTACCATCCCTATTGAGCCTCTTGAGACCCCTAAGACTATGAATGCCCTCGACAGCAGATTATTGGCCACAATCACCCATTGCACACTCCCTGTTACTCTGATTACTTCTAGAAATCAGCGTGAAAGAATTCAACTGCTCCTTATCCCCTACCCCAGTTGCCCTTTGGTGCTTGGACTTCCCTGGTTGAAACTCCATAACTCCCAGATTGGGCAGCAGCCTCCATTGCCAACTGGAGTGTCTACTGCCACTCACATTGTCTCCACTCTGCTGCTTCTACCCACAGGACGCCTGCTACCACTCTCCACACCCCTCCTGATTCATCTCTAGTGAGTAGCCTGAGTACCATGACCTAGCCCAGGTGTTAAGCAGGGAGCTAGCCCTGTCTCTTCATCTGTACCGACCTCACAACTGTGCCATAAACCTTCTCTGCGGTTCATTAACGACTCCCTAGCTGCTGGGCTGATCAGACTGTCAATTTCACCCCTTGGAGCAGGATTCTTCGTTGTTGAAAAGAAAGACAAGACGCTACGCCCCTGCATAGAGTATCGTGGCCTGAATGACATCACAGTGAAGAACAAATATCCTCTCCCCCTCATCGACCACTCCTTTGAACCACTCCGTCATGTGAAATTCTTCACCAAGTTAAACCTTTGGAACGCCTACCATCTGGCCCATATCTGTGAGGGGGATGAGTGGAAGACGGCTTTCAAGACACCTACTGGCCACTTTGAATACTTGGTAATGCCTTTCGGACTAACCAACGCCCCAGCAGTTTTCCAGGCCCTTATCAATGACATTCTCCATAACATGTTAAACCATTTTGTGTTTGTGTATTTGGACGACATCCCGATTTTCTCTTGCTCCCAGGAAGAACATGCTGAGCAGGTGCAGATGGTTCTGCAGAGACTGTTGGAGAACAAGCTGTTTTTTAAACCAGAACAATGTGAGTTTCATTCTTCCTCTACCAACTTCACGGGTTATGTGGTTGCCCAGGGTCAACTTCAACCAGACACGCTAAGATTCATGCAGTGGAGGTGTGGCTCACCCCCTTTTCTCTGAAACAACTTCAAGGCATCCTGGGGTTTGCCAACTTCTATTGAAGATTCATTCACAACTACAGCAGAGTTGTCGCACCTCTCACCCAACTAACCCCAACTAAGTCTACGTTCACGTGTGCCCCAGAGCTGAAGCTGCTTTCCTTAAACCCAAGGAACTCTTTACCCACCCACCCATTCTCAAACATCCTGACCCTGCTCTACAGTTCGTGGTCACAGTGGACGCCTCTGATTCTGGGGTGGGGGCTTTCCTTCTCCCAGCGAGACGTCCCAACTCAGAAACTTCACCCCTGTGCCTACTACTCTCGACACCTCTGACCTGCAGAGAGGAACTATGACGTGGGGAACCGGGAGCTTTTGGCTGTTGTCCTGGCGCTGCAAGAGTGGCGACACTGGCTGGAGGGTAGAGTGTATTGCATTGGAGGGCTGAGGAGAAGGCTGGAGGCTCGACTGAGTAGATGGTGCGACTCACAGAGGAATGGGCTAGGCTCAAGGTGGGAGCGCATCACTGAGAGTCCCTGATTAAGCCAGCTGGTGGCAGAGGTGCCTGTGTCCAAAGCCATTTGTTTATTTAAAAAGATCAAGCCTACTTCATTGTTCTATACAGATTAGTTGGCTGTTTTGTGTAAAGTAACTAAAAAGTAGTGTAATAAGTAATATATTACTCTACGCAGACAGGAATGTTGTAAGGTAATATATTCCTTAAAATGAAAGTAACTGGTAATATGTAATATATTGCATTTTGAAAAAAACTTGCCCAGCACTGCCAGACAACAGACTGTTATTAGATAACTGTACTGTGACCAGTGCAGTAACATTCGGGTATTGAAGCTGTCAAGATACTGCAATTTTATTTTCCGATACAAGCAGCTTCTGACAAGCATTTCCAGTCAAATGTAGTTCTAAAATACATGGCATGAAAAGTGGCAAGAGGATATAGCATCAACTGATGTATGTACATGGTTTAAGCATTGTGGATGCATGTGGCTATATATTACAATCTACAAACTCCTGAAAACTGTGGAGAGCATCAGCCTACGAGAGGTGTGTGAATTAGTGACCAGATGTGGACCAATATGGTTGACTTAGGGCACAGTTTTATCAAAATGAACAACATATAACCCTCCAAACTATGTTTAACATAACAGTCTTTAATTACACCAATGAAAACTCATCCATTGTAATATACGATGCTGTAGAATAGCTTTTTCTAAGCAGTAAGACATTTCATATTCGTTTCACATTCTTGTGGGTGAAATCTGTACATGACATCAGTTACCTATGTGACAAAAGCTACCTACGTATGTCGCATAAGAGAACATAATGTAAGTTAACTTATGTGATGAAGTTAAACTGAGTGAAGTCAGCATATATATATTTTTTAAATTGTATATAGAAAACAGATTCATTCTGTCTCTTGAAAACAAGTGCAGTTACTAGGTCTGGATTTCTCGACCCATGATTGCCTTCTTTGTGTTCCTCTCTGGTCTCAGCAGGATTATGTAACATTTAGGTCCAAACAGTGCCACCAAGAGACCAAAACTGGAGGCCAGGATTGCAAATACCTCCACTGCATCGGCATATTTGCCTGGTGAACTGATATAAGCAGGGACAAAGGCCACCCACACAGCACAGAAGATCAGCATACTGAAAGTGATGAGTTTGGCCTCATTGAAACTATCTGGAAGATTCCTTGCTATGAATGCAATCAGAAAACTGAGGGAAGCCAATGAGCCAATATAGCCCAGTAACACAGCAAAACCAACTGTGGACCCAACTGCACACTCATAAACAATCTTATCATTGTAGTATTGAGTGTTTTTATGAGGAGTTGGTGAGGCAGATACAATCCAGGCAGTGCAGACTGCTGCCTGAACAGAAGTGAGAACAATAACTGTCCCCCTCTGCTGCAAAACACCAAACCACTTCAGGCTGGATCCCCCTCCTGGCTTGGAGGCCTTGAACACTGCCAGAACCACCATGGTTTTTACTAAAATACATGAGACACAAAGCACAAAACTGATCCCAAATGCTGCATGTCTCAGCTGGCATGTCCACAGTCTGGGACGACCAATAAACAGCAGTGAACACAGGAAACATAACTTCAGAGACAGCAGTAACTGGAAACTCAATTCTGAATTGTTGGCACGTACTATGGGTGTGCTACGATGATAAATAAAGATGCCCATGACAACAGCACACATACATGTGCCCAGCAAAGAGGCAACTGTCAAGCCAATACCCAGAGGCTCATGGTAGGAGAGAAACTCTGTTTTCTTAGGAAGACAGTGGTCACGCTGGGGGCTGGACCAGAAGTCCTCAGGACAGCTGGTGCACTCCATGGCATCTATGAGAAAAGGAACAGAAATGAGATACTCTATATGTTTATATTGTGTCTCAAAATTGCAATGTTTAAAGTTAAAAACCAACCAGTTTTATTGCTGATCTCCCCCTCAGAACAAGGGATGCAGTCAAAACAGCACACAGGTTCCCCTTTCTTTCTGGCCATGCGGGTACCTGGAGGACAGCTTTCACTGCACACTGAGCGGGGTGGCTACAGGGAGAAAAATAAGTATCTGTTATTCTCCATTACTTTACACTGCTGTAGTGAGTTAACCATGGTGTGTCTGAAAAATCAAATATAACCTGTTTTGATTCAAAGTTCCAGAAGATTTTGTCTTCATCAATTGTGAGTTCTTCAGCTTTGGAAGCCGACCTCTTGACCTCACCCACATTCTGAACTTCAGTTCTTCCATCAGGGAGCCACAGCCAGTTCATGACATCATAGATTGCTAAGGCATCACCATTCTCATCAAATGACACTTGATCACCAAATGTTGTAGTGAAGTTGACTTTTTCCAAGTAATACACTAGCTACATAGAGAGATGAAAAACCAAAGAGGACAAATTAAACCTCAAAGACCAAAAGAAATTAATGGGATGTCTGACCCTTCTGTATTTATTTTGTTTTTTCCTAACCTATTCTAGCAGTTGGCATCAAGTAATTGCTACTTCTAACCCAGATACTGTCACTGCTGGTGGTTGACTAGGTTGGTGATGGTAAAATATTTCTGTGTTATCATGGTAAACATTGGGGTACCCAGATTTCAATTATCAAACTGCATACTAGACTTATGAACATATCAAAACAAGAACCTATCACTGAGCTAATAATATTAACCACTGACATCATCCAGTAGTAGATAATTTTCCTCTCACTATTTGTTCGGCACATTACAATAGGTAGTACCACTTTGCAAGAAACACTAAACCCTATGATTTAGTCATATAACAGATGGAGTGTAAAGTGATATCACACCTGCCATGGCTCCAGTTCTTTCAAATTGCCACAGCTGTGCCCGGTGAAAGGCCCTTTCCCTGGCTCACACTGCAGCATGTCATGAAGGGCATAGGCCAGAGCATACACAGCCTTGTACACATTGTACTCTAGCCTGAGATTGGAAATGTCCAACAATTCAGTCTCCACATCCTCAAGCTTTTCCTGTCCAGTACATAATGTTCCCCCGGCCTCCACCCAACCTGCTGGAGGTGGTGTGAATTTACATTGAAATGTGAATTCCCAAAACTGGTTTACCTGAAACATATTCAAAACAGTCTTACAAGTGGTGACTATATTAATCTTGCAATTACCAGATCAGATTGCACAGTTAAACTCTCACCATACTATTTTCATAGCTGTTGTTGTGGTGTAGGTCAGGAAGCGTTTGTAGAAGGAATTCCCTGAAGCCTGGTATTTCTCCTCGACGGATGGCAATGCCCAGTGTGCCAGCCAGGTACGGCATGAGGTCAGGGGTCTGGAGGACAGTAGTAGTTGTCCAGGCTTCACTGGCCATCCACTGCAGACCTGTCACATTCTGCCTCACCACCTGTGTGTCAAATAAAATATATAACTCCGTAATGCCATGTCACTAAAGTATTGTTTAGTCTTCTGAATTGTACACAGTACACACAAGTGATGTATTACTTGTTCATACACAGATACAATCCTTTGTTTTAGTAGTACAGTATTTTATGAACAAAGTGATGCATATCATCATAACCACAGTTTTGTGTAATTTGTCTGAGTAACTGATCATTTGTTATTGCAACTTAAATCTTTCAATTTAATAAAAAAAAAAAAGTAAGACATATAATTTAGGTTGCAGTACAAGCCCAACCTCTTCCATGAGATTAATCATGTAACTGTCATGTGCAAACACAATGACCACACGAGCTGTGGATTTCTTCATCACATCCACGATCCTCCTTAGTTCATTTGGGTCATTGCCCCATGACAACACCTGTAAGTAGGCAAGACAACCTCCACCAGAGTGTGCCAGGTCAGATTGGAAGGATCGAGCAGCGTGGAGTCCATAGTCATCATCACTGACCAGCAGACCTGCCCAACTCCAGCCAAAACGCTTCAGTATCTGAATCATAGCCTGCACCTGAGTTAATATAAAGATTAGTGCACAGCTAAAATGATCTTTCTGTTCAAAACATGCCAAAAAACTTTCACTTTGTATCTTATTTAACTATTGTATTTCAAGGAATATAACTGTTTTTGCAGTGTACAGATGTTATTTCTTGTAAATGTCTAAGTGCACATCCTTTTATGCATTTTCATTTTGCTGATGGATGGTCACCTGGAAAGCATCACTTGGAATCGTCCTAAAGAAGGATGGAAACTTCTGCCGGTCACTCAGACAGGAACATGTGGCAGAATGACTTACCTGTGAAAGATACATACTGTAAATCCTGAAAAGATTCAAAGCCTTTTCCTGTTCTTTTAACTTTTAGGCAAATTGGCAAACTTACCATAGGTACTCTGTACAAACCTAAGACAGAGGAGATGGCAATAGAATGTGTAGAAAAAGCATCACCCACAATCCCTATGACTGGAGGGGTTCCTGCACAGGTCTCATCTAATATAAACTGCTCCTCTTGACCACTGACTGCAGATAATCCTGCACGAAATGCAATCCCTAGTTTGACACAGTTATCGTAAAGACTGTATCCCAGAGTCACATTAGGTAGCAGCTTGGTGTTTTTGTTGATCTCATCAATAGCAAAGGCCATGGTCTGGACCCTCCTAAATCCTACAACATCAAAACTAACACAAATACCACTATTAACTATTGAAAAATTCAACATACAATAACTGTGAAAACATGAACACATTGCACAAGTACAGATTTTACAAACAATTATGTCAGTTGAATATCAACAATTACTTACAATAATTCAATAGATACAACTGTAGGAAAATTAACAGAAATACATATGACTCTTGGAATTCATTTTCTCCAGTTTTTGCTTTTGCCACTTCCCTGAGAGACTCACCCATGGCAAGTAGGTTGTGGTGGCTCTGAGGTAAAAGACAGGTCAGGAAAGACAGAGAAGAAGTGGATCCGAAATATCCCACCTACAACCACATCTCCAGCCTTGTGCATCTCATTTAGATGAAATTGTCCCTGTAACTGGCAGGAGGAGGAATAAAGAGGGGAGGACACAACAGAAGAGAAGTAGGAATACAACAACATGAAATACATGAGCGAGAGCAATTTTATATCTAAAAATCCCCACATGACTTTCCTCCTGTTCATCCCTTTTCTGAGCCCAGTCAGTGTTATTGCTGTCAACCTCTTTTATTGACTTGCAGCATTGTTTAATCTTCAGCACCACCCAATGGGCTATAAGCAGCAGTAGGAGCCGGGCCAGGAATTATTTTATTTTCAGATTGATTTTGAGCATACTAAGACAAGTGGTGAAACACTATGTCTTCCCATCTATTTTTCTTTTCACTGACTTTTTCATGACAGACAACAGTGTTGGGGGTTACGTGTTACAAAAGCAACATGTTACAGTAATATATCTCTTTTAAGGATCTATGGCCAGCACTGGGATCCACAATGTTACATATTGTTAATTTATCACTTATGACTGGTGTGCCTGCTAGTTTTAAGTCTGCTGTGGTTAACACTTTACTTAAGAAACCACATGTTGACCCAGGATCTTTAAATAATTATAGACCAGTATCCAACCTTCCCTTCTTCTCTGAAGTCTTGGAAAGAGTTGTGTCCCACCAACTTTCAGGCTACCTACTTCATAATAATCTTCTGGAACCTTTTCAATCAGCCTGTCATTCCACCGAAACTGCACTTACTAAAGTGGTTAATGACATTCTACTTACTGTGGACTCAAACTCTACCTCTGTGCTTCTGTTACTGGATCTTGGCGCTGCATGTGATACCATAGATCACGGCATACTGTGAGACTGTGAGACTGACTTGAAAGTCAGTTTGGCATCTCTGGCCTGGCTCTCGCTTGGCTAAAGTCTTACCTATCGGAAAGAACACAATGTGTTTCTTATAATAATACTACTTTAATATTTATTGATATAAAGTATGGAGTTCCCCGAGGCTCTGTTCTGGCCCTTTGCTCTTCTTTTTATATATTTCACCTCTTGACCAAATTATTCACAGTTATGGAGTACATTTCCACTATGATGCTGACAATACTCAGGTGTATGTGCCCATCAAAGCTGATAAAAACGCTCAAATCACAAAATCAGAGAACTGCTTGTATGCGGTGAAGAAATGGATGTTAGAAAACGTCCTGCTCCTGAATTTGGATAAAACTGAGATGTTGGTCATTGGTCCTGCTCAACAGAGACACCACTTTGATCAGGTGACGGTAACTCTTGACAACTGTGTCATTTCTCAAAGTTCAATTATCAAGAATCTTGGTGTTACATCTGATTCTACCCTCTCTTTCGATCAGCACATCAAATAAATTACCAAGATTGCTTTTTACCAGCTGCGCAACATAGCTAAAATTAGGTCCTTTCTGTCCACAGCAAATGCAGACATCCTGATTCATGCCTTTGTTTCATCTAGACTGGATTATTGCAATGCCTTATTTCCAGGTCTACCGTGTGAGAGCACTAAAAGTCTTCAAATGATTCAGAATGCTGCAGCTAGAGTCTAAACACGTACAAGATTTTTTGATCATATTACACCAATCCAAGCCACACTGCATTGGCTCCCAATTCATGTCAGATCAGACTTTAAGGTGCTGCTGATGGACCACGGGCCCCTGGAAACATCTATCTCTCCTGGTTCCTGCCGCCACACATATTGACAAATCTGGATTGTCATAACCTGAGCTCTGCTGGATCATTGCTCTCCTCTGTTTTACTCTCTCCTTATATCTGTATTTCTGTAAAATGTGATGCCTCTTCATTCTGATGTCTTCTTTTTGACTGCAAATTATCTTGTATGGCCTGCCCTCTTGTCATGTCATTCAAGCCTACATTATAGAAGGTATAGGTCTATTTAGTTTCATATGACTAAGCCTACAATTAAAAATATTTAGTCCTATCTCATTATATATCAGACTTTGATCATTTTTCTGCCTGCTCATCCCCCATGTCCATTGTTTATTTAAAAAGATCTAGGTTATTTAATTGTTCTTTACAGGTGATTTGACCATTTTGTAGAAAGTAACTAAACAGTAGTGGAAAAGGTAACATATTACTCTATACAGACAGTAATATTGTGAGGTAATATATTTCTTAAAAGTGAAAGTAACTAGTAATATGTGATATATTGCAGTTTGAAAGTAACTTGCCCAACACTGCTAGACAACAGACTGTTATAAGATAACTGTACTGTGAACAATGCAGTAACATTATGGTATGGAAGCTGTCAAGATACTGCAATTTTATTTTCTGCTACTAGTACCTTAATAGACTTCCTTAGAGGCTAATTTGCAACACATCACAACAGAACTGAACTGCAAAGTATAATGAAAACCATCTTTATTTCCTTCCCGTTAGATCCTTTTTAGACTTTCCTAGAAGTGAATTTGTCATACATTAAAACAGAACAGTGCTGCAATATAAAATGAAAATCATATTTATTTCCTATCTTTTAGACCCTTTTAAGACTTTCTTAGAGGCTAAGTTGTGACACCTTACAACAGGACCGTAACATAAATCAGGGAGATAACACATCTGTTACTTCAGACACACCTTCTTTGGCAGGTCCAGTACAACTCGAGACTTCTGACAAGCATTCCCAATCAAATGTAGTTCTAAATTACATGGCATGAAAAGTGGCAAGAGGATATAGCATCAGCTGATGTATGTAAGTGGTCTGAGCATCGTGGCTGTATGTTGCTATAAGTGAGTACCTACAAACTCCACAAAATTGTGGAGAACATCAGCCTACGAGGGATGTGTGAAGCAGTGACCAGATGTGGACTGATCTAGTTTGACTTAGGGCACAGTTTTATCATAATGAACAACATATGACCCTGCAAGAAAGTGAGACTATGTTAAACACAACAGTCTTTAACTACACCAATGAAAACCCATCCATCGTAATTCAGGATGCTGTAGAATAACTTTATCCAAGCGGTAAGACAATTCATATTCATTTCACATTTATGTGGGTGAAATCCTTTGCGTAACGTACATGACATAAGTTACCTGTGTGACATAAGCTACCTACGTTCATTACATATGTGACATAAGAGAACATATGTGATTTAAGTGAACTAACATAATAAAGTTTTCATTCTATGTCATGAAGACAAGTGCAGTTACTAGGCCTAGACTTGCCGACCCATGATTGCCTTCTTTGTGTTCCTCTCTGGTCTCAGCAGGATTATGTAACATTTGGGTCCAAACAGTGCCACCAAGAGACCAAAACTGGAGGCCAGGATGGCAAATACCTCCACTGCATCTGCATATTTGCCTGGTGAGCTGATATAAGCAGGGACAAAGGCCACCCACACAGCACAGAAGATCAGCATGCTAAAGGTAATAAGTTTGGCCTCATTGAAACTATCTGGAAGATTCCTTGCTATAAATGCAATCAGAAAACTGAGGGAAGCCAATGAGCCAATATAGCCCAGTAACACAGCAAAACCAACTGTGGACCCAACTGCACACTCATAAACAATCTTATCATTGTAGTATTGAGTGTTTTTATGAGGAGTTGGTGAGGCAGATACAATCCAGACAGTGCAGACTGCTGCCTGAACAGAAGTGAGAACAATAACTGTCCCCCTCTGCTGCAAAACACCAAACCACTTCAGGCCAGCTCCCCCTCCTGGCTTGGAGGCCTTGAACACAGCCAGAACCACCATGGTTTTTACCAGAATACATGAGACACAAAGCACAAAGCTGATCCCAAATGCTGCATGTCTCAGCTGGCATGTCCACAGTCTGGGACGACCGATAAACAGCAGTGAACACAGGAAACATAACTTAAGAGACAGCAGTAACTGGAAACTCAGTTCTGAATTGTTGGCACGTACAATGGGTGTGCTACGATGATAAATAAAGATGCCCATGACAACAGCACACATACATGTGCCCAGCAAGGAGGCAGCTGTCAAGCCCATACCCAGAGGCTCATGGTAGGAGAGAAACTCTATTTTCTTAGGAAGACAGTGGTCACGCTGGGGGCTGGACCAGAAGTCCTCAGGACAGCTGGTGCACCCCATGGCATCTATGAGAAAAGGAACAGAAATGAGATACTCTATATGTTTATATTATGTCTCAAAACTGCAATGTTTAAAGTTAAAAACCAACCTGTTTTATTGCTGATCTCCCCCTCAGAACAAGGGATGCAGTCAAAACAGCACACTGGTTCCCCTTTCTTTCTGGCCATGCGGGTACCTGGAGGACAGCTTTCACTGCATACTGAGCGGGGTGGCTATAAGGACAAAAGTAATTATCTGTTATTCTCCATTACTTTACACTGCTATAATGAGTTAACTATGGTGTGTCTGAAAAAAATGGATATAACCTGTTTTGATTCAAAGTTCCAGAAGATTTTGTCTTCATCAATTGTGAGTTCTTCACCTTTGGAAGCCGACCTCTTGACCTCACCCACATTCTGAACTTCAGTTCTTCCATCAGGGAGCCACAACCAGTTCATGACATCATAGATTGCTAAGGCATCACCATTCTCATCAAATGACACTTGATCACCAAATATTGTAGTGAAGTTGACTTTTTCCAGGTAATACACTAGCTAAACAAAGAGATGAAAAGCAGGAGAGGACAATTTCAACCACAAAGACCAAAAGGAATTAATGGGATGTCTGACCCTCCCATATTTATTTTGTTTTTTCCTCACCTATTCTAGCACTTGGCTTCAAGAAATTGCTATTTCCAACCCCGAAACTCTCACTTTTGGTGGTTGACTAGTTGGTGATGGTAAAATATTTCCGTGGTATCATGGTAAACATGGGGGTACCCAGAATACAATTATCAAACTGCATACTACACTAATGAACATATCAAAACGAGAACCTATCACTGAGCTAATAATATTAACCACTGACATCACCCAGTAGTAGATAATTTTCCTCTCACTATTTGTTCGGCACATTACAATAAGTAGTACCACTTTGCGAGAAACACTAAACTGTATGATTTAGTCATATAACAGATGAATTGTAAACTGATGTCACACCTGCCATGGCTCCAATCTTTGCAAATTGCCACAGCTGTGCCCGCTGAAAGGCCCTCTTCCTGGCTCACACTTCAGCATGTCATCAAGGGCATAGGCCAGAGCATACACAGCCTTGTACACATTATACTCTGGCCTGAGATTGGAAACGTCTAACAACTCAGTCTCCACATCCTCTAGGTTTTCTTGTCCAGTGCATAATGCTCCCCCGTCCTTCACCCAACCTGCTGGAGGTGGTGTGAATCTACATTGAAATGTGAATTCCCAAAACTGGTTTACCTGAAATATATTCAAAACAGTCTTATAAATGAATATTGTATTATTTTTGCAATTACCAGATCAGATTACACAGTTAAACTCTCACCATACTATTTCCATAGCTGTTGTTGTGGTGTAGGTCAGGAAGCATTTGTAGAAGGAATTCCCTGTAGCCTGGTATTTCTCCTCGACGGATGGCAATGCCCAGTGTGCCAGCAAGGTACGGCATGATGTCAGGTGTCTGGAGGACAGTAGTAGTTGCCCAGGCTTCACTGGCCATCCACTGCAGGCCTGTCACATTCTGCCTCACCACCTGTGTATCAAATAAAATATATAACTCCATAATGCCATGTCACTAACGTATTGTCTAGTCTTCTGAATTGTACACAGTATACACAAGTGATGTCTTACTTGTTCATACACAGATGCAATCCTGTGTTTTACACAGTATTTTATGAGCAAAGTGATGCATATCATCATAACCACAGTTTTGTGTAATTTGTCTGAGTAACTGATCGTTTGTTATTGCAACTTAAATCTTTCAATTTGATCAATAAAATAAAAAACAAGATATAATTTAGGTTGCAGTACAAGCCCAACCTCTTCCATGAGATTAATCATGTAACTGTCATGTGCAAACACAATGACCACACGAGCTGTGGATTTCTTCATCACATCCACGATCCTCCTTAGTTCATCTGGGTCATTGCCCCATGACAACACCTGTAAGTAGGCAAGACAACCTCCACCAGAGTGTGCCAGGTCAGATTGGAAGGATTGAGCAGCGTGGAGTCCATAGTCATCATCACTGACCAACAGACCTGCCCAACTCCAGCCAAAATGCTTCAGTATCTGAATCATAGCCTGCACCTAAGTGAATAAAGAGATTAGTGCACAGGCTGAAATAATCTTTCTGTGTTCAAAACATGCCAAAAAGGTTTCACTTTGTATCTTATTTAGTTATTGCATTTCAAGGAATATAACGACGTTATTTCTTGTGAATGTTTAAGTGCACATCCTTTTATGCATTTTCATTTTGTTGATGGATGGTCACCTGGAAAGCATCACTTGGAATCGTCCTAAAGAAGGATGGAAACTTTTGCCGGTCACTCAGACAGGAACATGTGGCAGAATGACTTACCTGTGAAAGATACAGACTGTACTTCCTGAACACATTCAAAGCCTTTCCCTGTTCTTTTAACTTTTAGGCAAATTGGCAAACTTACCATAGGTACTCTGTACAAACCTAAGACAGAGGAGATGGCAATAGAATGTGTTGAAAAAGCATCACCCACGATCCCTATGACTGGAGGGGTTCCTGCACAGGCCTCATCTAATATAAACTGCTCCTCTTGACCACTGACTGCGGATAATCCTGCACGAAATGCAATCCCTAGTTTGACACAGTTATCATAAAGACTGTATCCCAGAGTCACATTAGGTAGCAGCTTGGTGTTTTTGTTGATCTCTTCAATAGCAAAGGCCATGGTCTGGACCCTCCTAAATCCTAGAATATCAAAACTAAAGCAAATACCACTATTAACTATTGAAAAATGCAACATACAATAACTGTGACAACATGAACACGTTGCACAAGTACAGATTTTACAAACAATCATGTCAGTTGAATATCAACAATTACTGACAATAATTCAATATTTACAACTGTAGGAAAATTAACAGAAATACATATGACTCATGGAATTGATTTTCTCCAGTTTTTGCTTTTGCCACTTCCCTGAGAGACTTACCCGTAGCAAGTAGGTTGTTGTGGCTCGGAGGTAAAAGACAGGTCAGGAAAGACAGAGAAGAAGTGGATCCGAAATATCCCACCTAGAACCACATCTCCAGCCTTGTGCATCTCATTTAGATGGAAGTGTCCATGTAACTGGCAGGAGGAGGAATAAAGAGGGTAGGACACAACAGAAGAGAAGTAGGAATACAACAACATGAAATACATGAGCGAGAGCAATTTAATATCTAAAAATCCAAACATGACTTTCCTCCTGTTCATCCCTTTCCTGAGCCCAGTCAGTGTTATTGCTGTCAACCTCTTTTATTGACTTGCAGCATTGTTTAATCTTCAGCACCACCCAATGGGCTATAAGCAACAGTAGGAGCAGGGCCAGGAATTATTTTATTTTCAGATTGATTTTGAGTATACTAATACAAGTGGTGAAACACTATGTCTTCCCATCTATCTTTCTTTTCACTGACTTTTTCATGACAACAGACAACAGTGTTCGGGGTAACGTGTTACAAAAGCAACATGTTACAGTAATATATTTATTTTAAGGATCTACGGCCAGCACTGGGACCTACAATGTTACATATTGTTAATTTATCACTTATGACTGGTGTGCCTGCTAGTTTTAAGTCTGCTGTGGTTAAGCCTCTACTTAAGAAATAATTTTTTGACCCAGGATCTAAATAATTATAGACCAGTATCCACCCTTTCCTTCTTCTCTAAAGTCTTGGAAAGAGTTGTGTCCCACCAACTTCAGGCTACCTACTTCATGTTAATCTTCTGGAACCTTTTCAATCAGACTGTCATTCCACTGAACCTGCACTTACTAAAGTGGTTAATGACATTCTACTTACTATGGACTCAAACTCTACCTCTGTGCTTCTGTTACTGGATCTTGGCGCTGCATGTGATACCATAGATCACGGCATACTGTGAGACTGTGAGACTGACTTGAAAGTCAGTTTGGCATCTCTGGCCTGGCTCTCGCTTGGCTAAAGTCTTACCTATCGGAAAGAACACAATGTGTTTCTTATAATAATACTACTTTAATATTTATTGATATAAAGTATGGAGTTCCCCAAGGCTCTGTTCTGGCCCTTTGCTCTTCTTTTTATATATTTCACCTCTTGACCAAATTATTCACAGTTATGGAGTACATTTCCACTATGATGCGGACGCTACTCAGGTGTATGCGCCCATCAAATTTGATAAACTCTCAAATCACAAAATCAGAGAACTGCTTGTATGCGGTGAAGAAATTGATGTTAGAAAACGTCCTGCTCCTGAATTCGGATAAAACTGAGATGTTGGTCATTGGTCCTGCTCAACAGAGACACCACTTTGATCAGGTGACGGTAACTCTTGACAACTGTGTCATTTCTAAAAGTTCAATTATCAAGAATCTTGGTGTTACATCTGATTCTACCCTCTCTTTCGATCAGCACATCAAATAAATTACCAAGATTGCTTTTTACCAGCTGCGCGACATAGATAAAATTAGGTCCTTTCTGTCCACAGCAGATGCAGACATCCTGATTCATGCCTTTGTTTCATCTAGACTGGATTATTGCAATGCCTTATTTCCAGGTCTACCGTGTGAGAGCACTAAAAGTCTCCAAATGATTCAGAATACTGCAGCTAGAGTCTAAACACGTACAAGATTTTTTGATCATATTACACCAATCCCATGTCCATTGTTTATTTAAAAAGATCTAGGTTATTTAATTGTTCTTTACAGGTTATTTGACCATTTTGTAGAAAGTAACTAAACAGTAGTGGAAAAGGTAATATATTACTCTTTACAGACAGTAATATTGTGAGGTGATATATTTCTTAAAAGTGAAAGTAACTAGTAATATGTGATATATTGCAGTTTGAAAGTAACTTGCCCAACACTGCTAGACAACAGACTGTTATAAGATAACTGTACTGTGAACAATGCAGTAACATTATGGTATGGAAGTTGTCAAGTTACTGCAATTTTATTTTCTGCTACTAGCACCTTAATAGACTTCCTTAGAGGCTAATTTGCAACACATCACAACAGAACTGAACTGCAAAGTATAATGAAAACCATCTTTATTTCCTTCCTGTTAGATCCTTTTTAGACTTTCTTAGAAGTGAATTTGTCATACATTAAAACAGAACAGTGCTGCAATATAAAATGAAAATCATATTTATTTCCTATCTTTTAGACCCTTTTAAGACTTTCTTAGAGGCTAAGTTGTGACACCTTACAACAGGACCGTAACATAAATTAGGGAGATAACACATCTGTTACTTCAGACACACCTTCTTTGGCAGGTCCAGTACAACTCGAGACTTCTGACAAGCATTCCCAATCAAATGTAGTTCTAAATTACATGGCATGAAAAGTGGCAAGAGGATATAGCATCAGCTGATGTATGTAAGTGGTCTGAGCATCGTGGATGTATGTTGCTATAAGTGAGTACCTACAAACTCCACAAAATTGTGGAGAACATCAGCCTACGAGGGATGTGTGAAGCAGTGACCAGATGTGGACAGATGTAGTTTGACTTAGGTTTTATCATAGTGAACAACATATGACCCTGCAAGAAAGTGAGACTATGTTAAGCGCAACGGTCTTTAACTATGACAATGAAAACCCATCCATCGTAATTCAGGGTTGCTGTAGAAAAACTTTATCCAAGCGGTAACACATTTCATATTCATTTCACATTTATGTGGGTGAAATCTATGACATGACACAAGTTACCTGTGTGACATAAGCTGCCTACGTTCATTACGTATGTGACATAAGAGAACATATGTGATGTAAGTGAACTAACATAATAAAGTTTTCATTCTATGTCATGTAGACAACTGCAGTTACAAGGCCTGGACTTCCCGACCCATGATTGCCTTCTTTGTGTTCCTCTCTGGTCTCAGCAGGATTATGTAACATTTGGGTCCAAACAGTGCCACCAAGAGACCAAAACTGGAGGCCAGGATGGCAAATACCTCCACTGCATCTGCATATTTGCCTGGTGAGCTGATATAAGCAGGGACAAAGGCCACCCACACAGCACAGAAGATCAGCATGCTAAAGGTAATAAGTTTGGCCTCATTGAAACTATCTGGAAGATTCCTTGCTATGAATGCAATCAGAAAACTGAGGGAAGCCAATGAGCCAATATAGCCCAGTAACACAGCAAAACCAACTGTGGACCCAACTGCACACTCATAAACAATCTTATCATTGTAGTATTGAGTGTTTTTATGAGGAGTTGGGGAGGCAGATACAATCCAGGCAGTGCAGACTGCTGCCTGAACAGAAGTGAGAACAATAACTGTTCCTCTCTGCTGCAAAACACCAAACCACTTCAGGCTAGCTCCCCCTCCTGGCTTGGAGGCCTTGAACACAGCCAGAACCACCATGGTTTTTACCAGAATACATGAGACACAAAGCACAAAGCTGATCCCAAATGCTGCATGTCTCAGCTGGCATGTCCACAGTTGGGGACGACCAATAAACAGCAGTGAACACAGGAAACATAACTTAAGAGACAGCAGTAACTGGAAACTCAGTTCTGAATTGTTGGCACGTACAATGGGTGTGCTACGATGATAAATAAAGATGCCCATGACAACAGCACACATACATGTGCCCAGCAAGGAGGCAGCTGTCAAGCCCATACCCAGAGGCTCATGGAAGGAGAGAAACTCTGTTTTCTTAGGAACACAGTGGTCACGCTGGGGGCTGGACCAGAAGTCCTCAGGACAGCTGGTGCACCCCATGGCATCTATGAGAAAAGGAACAGACCTAAGATACTCTATATGTTTAAGTTATGTCTCAAAACTGCAATGTTTAAAGTTAAAAACCAACCTGTTTCATTGCTGATCTCCCCGTCAGAACAAGGGATGCAGTCAAAACAGCACACAGGTTCCCCTTTCTTTCTGGCCATGCGGGTACCTGGAGGACAGTTTTCACTGCACACTGAGCGGGGTGGCTACAGGGATAAAAGTAATTATCTGTTATTCTCCATTACTTTACACTTCTATAATGACTTAACTATGGTGTGTCTGAAAAATCACATATAACCTTTTTTGATTCAAAGTTCCAGAAGATTTTGTCTTCATCAATTGTGAGTTCTTCACCTTTGGAAGCCGACCTCTTGACCTCACCCACATTCTGAACTTCAGTTCTTCCATCAGGGAGCCACAGCCAGTTCATGACATCGTAGATTACTAAGGCATCACCATTCTCATCAAATGACACTTGATCACCAAATGTTGTAGTGAAGTTGACTCTTTCCAAGTAATACACTAGCTACATAGAGACATGAAAAACCAAAGAGGACAGATTAAACCTCAACAACCACAAACAATTCAGCTGCTCGTATTGTCTCCAGAACTCCTTCCATCAATCATATCACGCCTGTTCTTCAACAACTCCACTGGCTTCCTGTCAAATTTCGCATAGACTTTAAAATCCTGCTTCACACTTTCAAGGCCATCCACAACCTCGCCCCCCCATACCTCTCTGACCTCCTCAACATCAACATTCCCTCCCGGGCAATCAGATCAGCCTCCTCCATCAGCCTCACTGTGCCCTCTGCCCGTCTGTCCACCATGGGGTCCAGAGCCTTCAGCCGCTCTGCCCCCCGCCTCTGGAACTCCCTCCCCCCCGACATCAGGAACATTAACTCTCCATCCATCTTCAAATCCCGTCTAAAAACCTACCTCTTCAAACCCTCATACTCACTTTAATTTGTCTTCCACCCTGCAGTTTTCTGATTTTATTTTTGTTTTTTATTGCACTTATATGTGTCCTTTGCTCTTTTAAATCGTTGTTTATATGTTGTGTAAGGCAACCTTGAGTGCCCTGAAAGGCGCCTTAAATAAAATGTATTATTATTATTATTATTGTTAATTTTGGGGGTGCCTGACCCTCCTGTATTTATTTTATGTTTTCCTAACCTATTCTAACAGTCGGCATCTAGTATTTGCTTCTTCCAACCCAGATACTGTAATTGTCCGTGGTTGACTAGGTTGTTGAGGGTTACAAAATAATTCTGTGCGATCATGGTAAACATGGGATAGTATTCAATTACCAAACTCCATACCACACTTATGAACATATCAAAACAAGAACCTATCTCTGAGCTGATAATACCAACTACTGCCATCACCCAGTAGTAGGCAATTTCCTCTCACTATTTGTTCGGCACATTAAAATAGTACCACTTTGCAAGAAACACTAAACTATGTGATTTAGTCATATAACAAATGGAGTGGAAACTGATATCACACCTGCCATGGCTCCAGTCTTTGCAAACTGCCACAGCTATGCCCGCTGAAAGGCCCTCTCCCTGGCTCACACTGCAGCATGTCATCAAGGGCATAGGCCAGAGCATACACAGCCTTGTACACATTGTACTCTGGCCTGAGATTGGAAACGTCCAACAACTCAGTCTCCACATCCTCTAGCTTTTCCTGTCCAGTGCATAATGCTCCCCCAGCCTCCACCCAACCTGCTGGAGGTGGTGTGAATCTACATTGAAATGTGAATTCCCAAAACTGGTTTACCTGAAATATATTCAAAACAGTCTCATAAATGATGACTATATATTATTCTTGAAATTGCCAGATCAGATTGCACTGTTAAAGTTCTCACTATGCTATTTCCATAGCTGTTGTTGTGGTGTAGGTCAGGAAAAATTTGTAGGAGGAATTCCCTGAAGCCTGGTATTTCTCCTCGACGGATGGCAATGCCCAGTGTGCCAGCCAGGTACGGCATGAAGTCAGGGGTCTGGAGGACAGTAGCAGCTGTCCAGACTTCACTGGCCATCCACTGCAGACCTGTCACATTCTGCCTCACCACCTGTGTATCAAATAAAATATATATCTCCACAATGCCATGTCACTAAAGTACTGTCTAGTCTTCTGAATTGTACACAGTATACACAAGTGATGTCTTACGTGTTCATACACAGATGCAATCCTGTGTTTTACACAGTATTTTATGAGCAAAGTGATGCATATCATCATAACCACAGTTTTGTGTAATTTGTCTGAGTAACTGACCAAACTCTAAAACCCTGCTAACAGGGCATTTAGCAAATAAGAAGTGTAATCTATTCTAATAAATATATTTGTCACAAGCCAATATGTTATTGCAACTTCAATCTTTTAGTTTGATAAATAAAAAAAAAAAGTTAAGATGTATAACTACAACTAGGTTGTAGTTAAAGGCCAACCTCTTCCATGATGTTAATCATGAAACTCTCATGTGCAAACACAATGACCACACGAGCTGTGGATTTCTTCATCAAATCCACAATCCTCCTTAGTTCATCTGGGTCATTGTTCCATGGCAACACCTCTAAGTAGGCAAGACAACCTCCACCAGAGTGTGTCAGGTCAGATTGGAAGGACTGAGCAGCGTGGAGTCCATAGTCATCATCACTGACCAGCAGACCTGCCCAACTCCAGCCAAAACGCTTCAGTATCTGAATCATAGCCTGCACCTAAGTGAATGAAGAGATTAGTGCACAGGTTGAATAGTCTTTTTTGTGGAAAACATGCTACAAAGGGATCACATTGGATCATATTTAGTTACTGCATTTCAAGAAATATGACTGTTTTTGCTCTGTTAGCAGTTCTTTCTTATGAATGTTTAACTGCACATCCTTTTATGCATTTTCATTTTGCTGATGGATGGTCACCTGGAAAGCATCACTTGGGATCGTCCTAAAAAAGGATGGAAACTTCTGTCGGTCACTCAGACAGGAACATGTGGCAAAATAACTCACCTGTGAAAGACACAGACTGTACAGCCTGAAAACATTCAAAGCCTTTTCCGGCTCTTTTAATCTTTAAAAGTTGATTACTCTATGTTTACAACTGACATCAAACTTGAAATCATAACAAAATGATCCACTGAATTAATAGAAGGCAAACTTACCATAGGTACTCTGTACAAACCTAAGACAGAGGAGATTGCAATAGAACGTGTAGAGGAAGAATCACCCACAATCCCTATGACTGGAGGGGTTCCTGCACAGGTCTCATTTAATATAAACTGCTCCTCTTGACCACTAACTGCAGATAATCCTGCACGAAATCCAATTCCTAGTTTGACACAGTTATCGTAAAGACTGTATCCCAGAGTCACATTAGGTAGCAGCTTAGTGTTTTTGTTGATCTCATCAATAGCAAAGGCCATGGTCTGGGCCCTCCTAACTCCTACAACATCAAAACTAAAACAAATACCACTATTAACTATTGAAAAAGTTAATATACAATACCTGTGACAACATGAACACGTTGCACAAGTACAAATTTTACAAACAATTATGTCAGTGGAATTTCAACAATTACTTACAATAATTCAATAGATACAACTGTAGGAAAATTAACAGAAATACATATGACTCTTGGAATTGATTTTCTCCAGTGTTTTACTTTTGCCACTTCCCTGAGAGACTCACCCATGGCAGGTAGGCTGTTGTGGCTCGGAGGTAAAAGACAGGTCAGGAAAGACAGAGAAGAAGTGGATCCGAAATATCCCACCTAGAACCACATCTCCAGCCTTGTGCATCTCATTTAGATGAAACCGTCCCTGTAACCGGCAGGAGGAGGAATAAAGAGGGAAGGGCACAACAGAAGAGATGTAGGAATACAACAAGATGAAATACACGAGCGAGAGCAATTTAATATCTATATATCCCCACATGACTTCCCTCCTGTTCATCCCTTTTCTGAGCCCAGTCAGTTTTATTACTGTCAACCTCTTTTATTGACTTGCAGCATTGTTTAATCTTAAGCACCACCCAATGGGCTATAAGCAAGAGTAGGAGTAGGGCCTGGAATTATTTTAAATTGAGATTAATTTTGAGCATAGCAAAACAAGTGGTGGAACACTATGTCTTCCCATCTATTTTTCTTTGCACTGACTTTTGCATGACAACAGACAACAGTGTTGGGGATAACACATTACAAAAGCAACATGTTACAGTAATATATTTCTTTTAAGGATCAATGGCCAGCACTGGGACCCACAATGTTAAATATTGTTAATTTATCACTCATGACTGTGTAGGAGATACACTACTAATAAATGTAATTCATTAGTCAATTGAGATAATTTAAACACTCGTGAATCGGCGCACCACCTCCGTTCTTTTATCTCTTTGACTAATCTGGAGGAAATTAATCAAATTCGACCAGACAAGGTTAACTTGAATCGATATCAATCAATTCTAATCAATTTCAGATCAGTTCATTCAATCTCATAACTTAAGTAGTGACTTCTACACACAGTTACCATTGGTTCTCCACATTAAAACAAACCTGCACAGACAACGGCATGGGGTTAAATATATTTATTTAGCTAAATAGTTCAGAGTAAATAAATGAAATGAAAAACAAATGACAAGATTAACAGGTAACAGAAAGAAGTTGAGTCTGTAATGACTAATGTAATGAGTTTATGAGTGAAATATGTGCAGATGGTGAAATTGCAGGTTGGGTGAAAGCATTTAAATATTAAGATAATAATTGAATGCTAACGGAGCCCTAACCACATTGCTCCTAAGCTCAAAGAATCAAAATCAAAGACAAAGACATCAACTCATATTTCATACGTGTGAATCCAGCATGATGAGGGATGGTTAAGCCCACTTTATTTGAAGCATTGTCTTGTGGAGTCAGCAGGCTGCGGCTTTCGTCTCCAGCGGCCTTTCTGTCACTCAACTGCAAGCTTGCAGTCTCGGTCCAATACCCAGCTGGATGGCACTACTCATGAGCGTTGGGGGCAGAGCCGGTTCGACTGGGCAAAGGAGTCTTTCTTTTGTTGGTAACCACTCACATGGTTTCTTAAACAGCCGGTCGCCATAACGTCTTCGTAAATGATGATGGTGTTGATGAAGAGGACGAACGTGATGGTAGTATTCTTTGGTAACATGGTAACATTATGGTATGGAAGCTATCAAGATACTGAAATTTGGTTTTCTGCTACTAGCACCTTAATAGAATTCCTTAGAGGCTAATTTGCAACACATCACATCAGAACTGAACAGCAAAGTAAAATGAAAACTATCTTTATTTCCTTCCGGTTAGATCGTTTTTAGACTTTCTTAGAGGCCAAGTTGCGACACCTTAAACAGGACTGTAACATGAATTAGAGAAATAACACATATCTGTTACTTTAGACACACCTTCTTTGGCAGGACCAGTACAATTCTATACTTCTGACAAGCATTTCCAGTCAAATGTAGTTCTAAATTACATGGCATGAAAAGTGGCAAGAGGATATAGCATCAGCTGATGTATGTAAGTTGTCTGAGCGTTGTGGATGCATGTGGCTACATGCTAGTACCTACAAACTCCGCAAAATTGTGGAGAATGTCAGCCTACGAGGGATGTGTGAAGCAGTGACCAGATGTGGACTGATGTAGTTTGACTTAGGGCACAGTTTTATTATAATGAACAACATATGACCCTGAAAGTAAGTGAAACGGTGTTTAACACAACAGTCTTTAATTACACCAATGAAAACCAATCCATCGTTATATAAGATGCTGTAGAATAACTTTATCCAAGCGGTAAGACATTTCATATTCATTTCACATTATTGTGGGTGAAATCCTTTGCGTTACATACATGACATCAGTTACCTGTGTGGCATAAGCTACCTAGGTACACAATGTATTTGACATAATAGAACACATGTAATGTAAGTGAACTAAGATAATGAAGATAGAAATTAGTGAAATTGACGTTTTTTGGTATATAGAAAAAGGTTTCATTCTGTCTCGTGCAGACAAGTGCAGTTACTTGGCCTGGATTTCTCGACCTATGATTGCCTTCTTTGTGTTCCTCTCTGGTCTCAGCAGGATTATGTAACATTTGGGTCCAAACAGTGCCACCAAGAGACCAAAACTGGAGGCCAGGATGGCAAATACCTCCACTGCATCTGCATATTTGCCTGGTGAGCTGATATAAGCAGGGACAAAGGCCACCCACACAGCACAGAAGATCAGCATGCTAAAGGTAATAAGTTTGGCCTCATTGAAACTATCTGGAAGATTCCTTGCTATGAATGCAATCAGAAAACTGAGGGAAGCCAATGAGCCAATATAGCCCAGTAACACAGCAAAACCAACTGTGGACCCAACTGCACACTCATAAACAATCTTATCATTGTAGTATTGAGTGTTTTTATGAGGAGTTGGTGAGGCAGATACAACCCAGGCAGTGCAGACTGCTGCCTGCATAGAAGTGAGAACAATAACTGTTCCTCTCTGCTGGAAAACACCAAACCACTTCAGGCTAGCTCCCCCTCCTGGCTTGGAGGCCTTGAACACAGCCAGAACCACCATGGTTTTTACCAAAATACATGAGACACAAAGCACAAAGCTGATCCCAAATGCTGCATGTCTCAGCTGGCATGTCCACAGTTGGGGACGACCAATAAACAGCAGTGAACATAGGAAACATAACTTGAGAGACAGCAGTAACTGGAAACTCAGTTCTGAATTGTTGGCACGTACAATGGGTGTGCTACGATGATAAATAAAGATGCCCATGACAACAGCACACATACATGTGCCCAGCAAGGAGGCAGCTGTCAGGCCGATACCCAGAGGCTCATGGTAGGAGAGAAACTCTGTTTTCTCAGGAACACAGTGGTCACGCTGGGGGCTGGACCAGAAGTCCTCAGGACAGCTGGTGCACCCCATGGCATCTATGAGAAAAGGAACAGACCTGAGATACTCTATATGTTTAAGTTATGTCTCAAAACTGCAATGTTTAAAGTTAAAAACCAACCTGTTTCATTGCTGATCTCCCCCTCAGAACAAGGGATGCAGTCAAAACAGCACACAGGTTCCCCTTTCTTTCTGGCCATGCGGGTCCCTGGAGGACAGCTTTCACTGCACACTGAGCGGGGTGGCTACAGGGAGAAAAATAAGTATCTGTTATTCTCCATTACTTTACACTTCTTTATTACATGGCTCTATTGAATGCTGCTCTCTGATTGGTCGGTCGCTGCATTCTACGGTCTGTTATTTCTGTATAATGACCGTCATCAAGTATAACAGACCGTTGCTAGGGACGGCGCTCTGATCCGCCCCTGCAACATGTAGCAACATAAGCAAGACAGCACCGCTGTCCAGCTGCTCTCTCAGGCAGGCCTTGAAAGTCGTCAGATCATGTCTGTGACTGGACACATGAGAGCAGCTAGGGACGGCGCTCTGATCCGCACTGGCAACATATAGCAACATAAGCAAGACAGCTGGACTTTCAACGCGTTACACCAACCACAGCACGCTGTCCAGCTCGTCTCTCAGTCTCTCCTCTCTCAAGTGAAAGTGAAAGTTAAAACTTTACTGAGCGATCCTTGTCGCTGCTGAATCATTGTGGGTGATTATTTATTATTTATTTCAGTTGTAAGGCCGTGTAATAAGCGGGATAATGTATAGTTAGTCGGTTGTTATGGAGAAATAAACCCCTCCTTCGTCGGGGTTTATTTCTCCATAACAACCTCCGAACTATACATTATCCCTTACATAATGACTTAACTATGGTGTGTCTGAAAAATCACATATAACCTGTTTTGATTCAAAGTTCCAGAAGATTTTGTCTTCATCAATTGTGAGTTCGTCACCTTTGGAGGCCGACCTCTTGACCTCACCCACATTCTGAACTTCAGTTCTTCCATCAGGGAGCCACAGCCAGTTCATGACATCATAGATTGCTAAGGCATCACCATTCTCATCAAATGACACTTGATCACCAAATGTTGTAGTGAAGTTGACTTTTTCCAAGTAATACACTAGCTACATAGAGACATGAAAAACCAAAGAGGACAGATTAAACCTCAACAACCACAAACAATTCAGCTACTCGTATTGTCTCCAGAACTCCTTCCATCAATCATATCACGCCCGTTCTTCAACAACTCCACTGGCTTCCTGTCAAATTTCGCATAGACTTTAAAATCCTGCTTCACACTTTCAAGGCCATCCACAACCTCGCCCCCCCATACCTCTCTGACCTCCTCAACATCAACATTCCCTCCCGGGCACTCAGATCAGCCTCCTCCATCAGCCTCACTGTGCCCTCTGCCCGTCTGTCCACCATGGGGTCCAGAGCCTTCAGCCGCTCTGCCCCCCGCCTCTGGAACTCCCTCCCCCCCGACATCAGGAACATTAACTCTCTATCCATCTTCAAATCCCGTCTAAAAACCTACCTCTTCAAACTCTCATACTCACTTTAATTTGTCTTCCACCCTGCAGTTTTCTGATTTTATTTTTGTTTTTTATTGCACTTATATGTGTCCTTTGCTCTTTTAAATCGTTGTTCATATGTTGTGTAAGGCAACCTTGAGTGCCCTGAAAGGCGCCTTAAATAAAATGTATTATTATTATTATTGTTAATTTTTGGGGTGCCTGACCCTCCTGTATTTATTTTATGTTTTCCTAACCTATTCTAACAGTCGGCATCTAGTATTTGCTTCTTCCAACCCAGATACTGTAATTATCCGTGGTTGACTAGGTTGTTGAGGGTTACAAAATAATTCTGTGCGATCATGGTAAACATGGGATAGTATTCAATTACCAAACTCCATACCACACTTATGAACATATCAAAACAAGAACCTATCTCTGAGCTGATAATGCCAACTACTGCCATCACCCAGTAGTAGGCAATTTCCTCTCACTATTTGTTCGGCACATTAAAATAGTACCACTTTGCAAGAAACACTAAACTGTATGATTTAGTCATATAACAAGTGGAGTGGAAACTGATATCACACCTGCCATGGCTCCAGTCTTTGCAAATTGCCACAGCTATGCCCGCTGAAAGGCCCTTTCCCTGGCTCACACTGCAGCATGTCATCAAGGGCATAGGCCAGAGCATACACAGCCTTGTACACATTGTACTCTGGCCTGAGATTGGAAACGTCCAACAACTCAGTCTCCACATCCTCTAGCTTTTCCTGTCCAGTGCATAATGCTCCCCCAGCCTCCACCCAACCTGCTGGAGGTGGTGTGAATCTACATTGAAATGTGAATTCCCAAAACTGGTTTACCTGAAATATATTCAAAACAGTCTCATAAATGATGACTATATATTATTCTTGAAATTGCCAGATCAGATTGCACTGTTAAAGTTCTCACTATGCTATTTCCATAGCTGTTGTTATGGTGTAGGTCAGGACGAATTTGTAGGAGGAATTCCCTGAAGCCTGGTATTTCTCCTCGGCGGATGGCAATGCCCAGTGTGCCAGCCAGGTACGGCATTAAGTCAGGGGTCTGGAGGACAGTAGAAGCTGTCCATGCTTCACTGGCCATCCACTGCAGACCTGTCACATTCTGCCTCACCACCTGTGTATCAAATAAATTATATATCTCCACAATGCCATGTCACTAAAGTACTGTCTAGTCTTCTGAATTGTACACAGTATACACAAGTGATGTCTTACTTGTTCATACACAGATGCAATCCTGTGTTTTACACAGTATTTTATGAGCAAAGTGATGCATATCATCAAAACCACAGTTTTGTGTAATTTGTCTGAGTAACTGACCGAACTCTAAAACCCTGCTAACAGGGCATTTAGCAAATAAGAAGTGTAATCTATTCTAATAAATATATTTGTCACAAGCCAATATGTTATTGCAACTTCAATCTTTTAGTTTGATAAATTAAAAAAAAAATTAAGATGTATAACTACAACTAGGTTGTAGTTAAAGGCCAACCTCTTCCATGATGTTAATCATGAAACTCTCATGTGCAAACACAATGACCACACGAGCTGTGGATTTCTTCATCAAATCCACAATCCTCCTTAGTTCATCTGGGTCATTGTCCCATGGCAACACC
Source organism: Pagrus pagrus (assembly GCF_965226575.1). NCBI lineage: Eukaryota > Metazoa > Chordata > Actinopteri > Spariformes > Sparidae > Pagrus > Pagrus pagrus. Next base: position 11,840,001 of record NC_140188.1, read on the forward strand.
TCTAAGTAGGCAAGACAACCTCCACCAGAGTGTGTCAGGTCAGATTGGAAGGATCGAGCAGCGTGGAGTCCATAGTCATCATCACTGACCAGCAGACCTGCCCAACTCCAGCCAAAACGCTTCAGTATCTGAATCACAGCCTGCACCTAAGTGAATAAAGAGATTAGTGCACAGGTTGAAATAATCTTTCTGTGGAAAACATGCTACAAAGGGATCACATTGGATCATATTTAGTTACTGCATTTCAAGAAATATAACTGTTTTTGCTCTGTAGCAGTTCTTTCTTATGAATGTTTAACTGCACATCCTTTTATACATTTTCGTTTTGCTGATGGATGGTCACCTGGAAAGCATCACTTGGGATCGTCCTAAAAAAGGATGGAAACTTCTGTCGGTCACTCAGACAGGAACATGTGGCAAAATAACTCACCTGTGAAAGACACAGACTGTACAGCCTGAAAACATTCAAAGCCTTTTCCGGCTCTTTTAATCTTTAAAAGTTGATTACTCAATGTTTACAACTGACATCAAAGTTGAAATCATATCATAATGATCCACTGAATTAATAGAAGGCAAACTTACCATAGGTACTCTGTACAAACCTAAGACAGAGGAGATGGCAATAGAACGTGTAGAGGAAGAATCACCCACAATCCCTATGACTGGAGGGGTTCCTGCACAGGTCTCATTTAATATAAACTGCTCCTCTTGACCACTGACTGCAGATAATCCTGCACGAAATCCAATTCCTAGTTTGACACAGTTATCGTAAAGACTGTATCCCAGAGTCACATTAGGTAGCAGCTTAGTGTTTTTGTTGATCTCATCAATAGCAAAGGCCATGGTCTGGGCCCTCCTAACTCCTACAACATCAAAACTAAAACAAATACCACTATTAACTATTGAAAAATTTTACATACAATAACTGTGACAACATGAACACATTGCACAAGTACACATTTTACAAACAATTATGTCAGTGGAATATCAACAATTACTTACAATAATTCAATAGATACAACTGTAGGAAAATTAACAGAAATGCATATGACTCTTGGAATTGATTTTCTCCAGTGTTTTACTTTTGCCACTTCCCTAAGAGACTCACCCATGGCAGGTAGGCTGTTGTGGCTCGGAGGTAAAAGACAGGTCAGGAAATACAGAGAAAAAGTGGATCCGAAATATCCCACCTAGAACCACATTTCCAGCCTTGTGCATCTCATTTAGATGAAACCGTCCCTGTAACCGGCAGGAGGAGGAATAAAGAGGGGAGGACACAACAGAAGAGAAGTAGGAATACGGCAACATGAAATACATGAGCGAGAGCAATTTAATATCTATATATCCCCACATGACTTCCCTCCTGTTCATCCCTTTTCTGAGCCCAGTCAGTTTTATTACTGTCAACCTCTTTTATTGACTTGCAGCATTGTTTAATCTTAAGCGCCACCCAATGGGCTATAAGCAAGAGTAGGAGTAGAGCCTGGAATTATTTTAATTTCACATTAATTTTGAGCATAGCAAAACAAGTGGTGGAACACTATGTCTTCCCATCTATTTTACTTTGCACTGACTTTTGCATGACAACAGACAACAGTGTTGGGGGGAACACATTGCAAAAGCAACATGTTACAGTAATATATTTCTTTTAAGGATCAATGGCCAGCACTGGGACCCACAATGTTAAATATTGTTAATGTATCACTCATGACTGTGTAGGAGATACACTACTAACAAATGTAATTTATTAATCACTTGAGATTAATGAAGCACTCGTGAATCGGCGCACCACCTCCGTCCTTTTATCTCTTTGACTAATCCGGAGGAAATTAATCAAATTCAACTAGACAAGGTTAACTTGAATCAATATCAATCAATTCTAATCAATTTCAGATCAGTTCATTCAATCTCATAACTTAAGTAGTGACTTCTACACACAGTTACCATTGGTTCTCCACATTAAAACAAACCTGCACAGACAACGACATAGGGTTAAATATATTTATTTAGCTAAATAGTTCAGAGTAAATAAATGAAATGAAAAACAAATGACAAGATTAACAGGTAACAGAAAGAAGTTGAGTCTGTAATGACTAATGTAATGAGTTTATGAGTGAAATATGTGCAGATGGTGAAATTGCAGGTTGGGTGAAAGCATTTAAATATTAAGAGAATAATTGAATGCTAACGGAGCCCTAACCAAATTGCTCCTAAGCTCAAAGAATCAAAATCAAAGACAAAGACACCAACTCATATTTCATACGTGTGAATCCAGCATGATGAGGGATGGTTAAGCCTACTTTATTTGAAGCATTGTCTTGTGGAGTCAGCAGGCTGCGGCTTTCGTCTCCAGCGGCCTTTCTGTCACTCAACTGCAAGCTTGCAGTCTCGGTCCAATACCCAGCTGGATGGCACTACTCATGAGCGTTGGGGGCAGAGCCGGTTCGACTGGGCAAAGGAGTCTTTCTTTTGTTGGTAACCACTCACATGGTTTCTTAAACAGCGGGTCGCCATAACGTCTTCGTAAATGATGATGGTGTTGATGAAGAGGACGAAGGTGATGGTGGTATTCTTTGGTAACATGGTAACATTATGGTATGGAAGCTATCAAGATACTGCAATTTGGTTTTCTGCTACTAGCACCTTAATAGAATTCCTTAGAGGCAAATTTGCAACACATCACATCAGAACTGAACAGCAAAGTAAAATGAAAACCATCTTTATTTCCTTCCGGTTAGATCGTTTTTAGACTTTCTTAGAGGCCAAGTTGCGACACCTTAAACAGGACTGTAACATAAATTAGAGAAATAACACATATCTGTTACTTCAGACACACCTTTGGCAGGACCAGTACAATTCTATACTTCTGACAAGCATTTCCAGTCAAATGTAGTTCTAAATTACATGGCATGAAAAGTGGCAAGAGGATATAGCATCAGCTGATGTATGTAAGTTGTCTGAGCATTGTGGATGCATGTGGCTACATGTTAGTACCTACAAACTCCGCAAAATTGTGGAGAATGTCAGCCTACGAGGGATGTGTGAAGCAGTGACCAGATGTGGACTGATGTAGTTTGACTTAGGGCACAGTTTTATTATAATGAACAACATATGACCCTGAAAGTAAGTGAAACGGTGTTTAACACAACAGTCTGTAATTACACCAATGAAAACCAATCCATCGTTATATAAGATGCTGTAGAATAACTTTATCCAAGCGGTAAGGCAGTTCATTTTCATTTCACATTATTGTGGGTGAAATCCTTTGCGTTACGTACACGACATCAGTTACCTGTGTGGCATAAGCTACCTACGTACACAATGTATTTGACATAATAGAACATATGTAATGTAAGTGAACTAAGATAATGAAGATAAAAATGAGTCAAACTGACGTTTTTTGGTATATAGAAAAAGTTTTCATTCTGTCTCATGAAGACAAGTGCAGTTACTAGGCCGGTATTTCCCGACCCATGATTGCCTTCTTTGTGTTTCTCTCTGGTCTCAGCAGGATTATGTAACATTTGGGTCCAAACAGTGCCACCAAGAGACCAAAACTGGAGGCCAGGATTGCAAATACCTCCACTGCATCTGCATATTTGCCTGGTGAGCTGATATAAGCAGGGACAAAGGCCACCCACACAGCACAGAAGATCAGCATGCTAAAGGTAATAAGTTTGGCCTCATTGAAACTACCTGGAAGATTCCTTGCTATGAATGCAATCAGAAAACTGAGGGAAGCCAATGAGCCAATATAGCCTAGTAACACAGCAAAACCAACTGTGGACCCAACTGCACACTCATAAACAATCTTATCATTGTAGTATTGAGTGTTTTTATGAGGAGTTGGTGAGGCAGATACAATCCAGGCAGTGCAGACTGCTGCCTGAACAGAAGTGAGAACAATAACTGTCCCCCTCTGCTGCAAAACACCAAACCACTTCAGGCTGGCTCCACCTCCTGGCTTGGAGGCCTTGAACACAGCCAGAACCACCATGGTTTTTACCAAAATACATGAGACACAAAGCACAAAGCTGATCCCAAATGCTGCATGTCTCAGCTGGCATGTCCACAGTCTGGGACGACCCATAAACAACAGTGAACACAGGAAACACAACTTAAGAGACAGCAGTAACTGGAAACTCAGTTCTGAATTGTTGGCACGTACTATGGGTGTGGTACGATGATAAATAAAGATGCCCATGACAACAGCACACATACATGTGCCCAGCAAGGAGGCAGCTGTCAGGCCGATACCCAGAGGCTCATGGTAGGAGAGAAACTCTATTTTCTTAGGAACACAGTGGTCACGCTGGGGGCTGGACCAGAAGTCCTCAGGACAGCTGGTGCACTCCATGGCATCTATGAGAAAAGGAACAGACCTGATATACTCTATAAGTTTATATTATGTCTCAAAACTGCAGTGATTAAAGTCAAAAACCAACCAGTTTTATTGCTGATCTTCCCCTCAGAACAAGGGATGCAGTCAAAACAGCACACAGGTTCCCCTTTCTTTCTGGCCATGCGGGTACCTCGAGGACAGCTTTCACTGCACACTGAGCGGGGTGGCTACAGGGGGAAAAATAAGCATCCGTTGTTCTCCATTACTTTACACTGCAATAATGACTTAACTATGGTGTGTCTGAAAAATCAGCTATAACCTGTTTTGATTCAAAGTTCCAGAAGATTTTGTCTTCATCAATTGTGAGTTCTTCACCTTTGGAAGCTGACCTCTTGACCTCACCCACATTATGAACTTCAGTTCTTCCATCAGGGAGCCACAACCAGTTCATGACATCATAAATTGCTAAGGCATCACCATTCTCATCAAATGACACTTGATCACCAAATGTTGTAGTGAAGTTGACTTTTTCCAAGTAATACACTAGCTACATAGAGAGATGAAAAACCAAAGAGGACAGATTAAACCTCAACAACCAAAAACAATTTTTGGGGTGCCTTTATTTTATGTTTTCCTAACCTATTCTAGCAGTCGGCGTCTAGTATTTGCTTCTTCCAACCCATATACTGTAACTGTCCGTGGTTGACTAGGTTGTTGAGGGTTGCAAAATAATTCTGTACAATCATGGTAAACATGGGATAGTATTCAATTACCAAACTCCATACCACACTTATGAACATATCAAAACAAGAACCTATCTCTAAGCTGATAATACCAACTACTGCCATCATCCAGTAGTAGGCAATTTCCTCTCACTATTTGTTCGGCACATTAAAATAGTACCACTTTGCAAGAAACACTAAACTGTATGATATAGTCATATAACAAATGGAGTGTAAACTGATATCACACCTGCCATGGCTCCAATCTTCTCAAATTGCCACAGCTGTGCCCGCTGAAAGGCCCTCTCCCTGGCTCACACTGCAGCATGTCATCAAGGGCATAGGCCAGAGCATACACAGCCTTGTACACATTATACTCTGGCCTGAGATTGGAAATGTCCAACAACTCAGTCTCCACATCCTCTAGATTTTCCTGTCCAGTACATAATGCTCCCCCAGCCTCCACCCAACCTGCTGGAGGTGGTGTGAATCTACATTGAAATGTGAATTCCCAAAACTGGTTTACCTGAAATATATTCAAAACAATCTCATAAATGATGACTATATATTATTCATGCAATTGCCAGATTAGATCGCACAGTTCAGTTCTCACTATGCTATTTCCATTGCTGTTGTTGTGTTGTATGTCAGGACTAATTTGGAGGAGGAATTCCCTGAAGCCTGGTATTTCTCCTCGACGGATGGCAATGCCCAGTGTGCCAGCAAGGTACGGCATGAGGTCGGGGGTCTGGAGGACAGTAGCAGCTGTCCAAGATTCACTGGCCATCCACTGCAGACCTGTCACATTCTGCCTCACCACCTATCAAATAACATATATAACTCCACAATGCCATGTCACTAAAGTATTGTCTAGTCTCTTAATTGTAAACAGTATACACAAGTGATGTCTTACTTGTTCATACACAGATGCAATCCTTTGTTTTACACAGTATTTTATGAGCAAAGTGATGCATATCATCATAACCACAGTTTTGTGTAATTTGTCTGAGTAACTGATTGTACTCTAAACCCTGCTAACAGGGCTTGAATCAAAAGAAGTGTAACCTATTCAAAGATACATTTGTCACAGACCAATATGTGTTTGCAACTTAAATGTTTCAGTTTGATGAATATAAACATTAAGACATGTAACTTGGGTTGTCGTTCAATCCCAACCTCTTCCATAAGGTTAATCATGTGACTCTCATGTGCAAACACAATGACCACACGAGCTGTGGATTCCTTCATCACATCCACAATCCTCTTATGTTCATCTCGGTGATCGCCCCAGGGCAAAATCTCAATGTAGGCTAGACAACCTCCACCAGAGTGTGCCAGGTCAGATTGGAAGGACTGAGCAGCATGGAGTCCATAGTCATCATCACTGACCAACAGACCTGCCCAACTCCAGCCAAAACGCTTCAGTATCTGAATCATAGCCTGCACCTAAGTGAATAAAGAGATTAGTGCACAGGCTGGAGAACATGCTGAACAGTTTTTATATTGGATCATATTTAGTTATTGCATTTTTGGGAAAATAATTGTTGTTGCAGTTTAGAGACATTTTTTCTTGTGAATGTTCAACTGCACATGCTTTCATGCATTTTCATTGTGCTGATGGATGGTCACCTGGAAAGCATCACTTGGGATCGTCCTAAAGAAGGATGGAAACTTCTGCCGGTCACTCAGACAGGAGCATGTGGCAAAATAACTCACCTGTGAAAGATACAGACTGTACATCCTGAACACATTCAAAGCCTTTTCCTGTTCTTTTAATCTTTGATGGTTACTCTATATTTACAAGTGACATTAAATATGAGATCATATCAAAATGATCCAACAGAATTACTAGAAGACAAATTGGCAAACTTACCATAGGTACTCTGTACAAACCTAAGACAGAGGAGATGGCAATAGAATGTGTTGAAAAAGCATCACCCACGATGCCTATGACTGGAGGGGTTCCTGCACAGGTCTCATCTAATATTAACTGCTCCTCTTGACCACTGACTGCGGATAATCCTGCACGAAATGCAATCCCTAGTTTGACACAGTTATCGTAAAGACTGTATCCCAGAGTCACATTAGGTAGCAGCTTGGTGTTTTTGTTGATCTCATCAATAGCAAAGGCCATGGTCTGGACCCTCCTAACTCCTAGAATATCAAAACTAAAACAAATACCACTATTAACTGTAGAAAAATTCAACATACAATAACTGTGACAACATGAACACAATGCACAAGTACACATTTTACAAACAATTATGTCATTTGAATATCAACAATTACTTACAATAATTCAATAGATGCAAATGTAGGAAAATTAACAGAAATACAAATGACTCTTGGAATTGATTTTCTCCAGTATTTTACTTTTGCCACTTCCCTGAGAGACTCACCCGTGGCAAGTAGGTTGTTGTGGCTCTGAGGTAAAAGACAGGTCAGGAAATACAGAGAAGAAGTGGATCCGAAATATCCCACCTAGAACCACATCTCCAGCCTTGTGCATCTCATTTAGATGAAACTGTCCCTGTAACCGGCAGGAGGAGGAATAAAGAGGGGAGGACACAACAGGAGAGAAGTAGGAATACAACAACATGAAATACATGAGCGAGAGCAATTTAATATCTAAAAATCCCCACATGACTTTCCTCCTGTTCATCCCTTTTCTGAGCCCAGTCAGTTGTATTGCTGTCAACCTCTTTTATTGACTTGCAGCATTATTTAATCTTCAGCACCACCCAATGGGCTATAAGCAGCAGTAGGAGCAGGGCCAGGAAATATTTTAATTCCAGATTGATTTTGAGCATACAAAGACAAGTGGTGGAACATTATGTCTTCCCATCTATTTTTCTTTGCACTGACTTTTTAATGACAACAGACAACAGTGTTGGGGGTAACACATGACAAAAGCAACATGTTACAGTAATATATTTCTTTTAAGGATCAATGGCCAGCACTGGGACCCACAATGTTAAATATTGTTAATTTATCACTTATGACTGTTGTCCCTGCTAGTTTTAAGTCTTTTAAAACCACATGTTGACCCAGGGTCTTTAAATAATTAAAGACCAGTATCCACCCTTCCCTTCTTCTCTGAAGTCTTGGAAAGAGTTGTGTCCCACCAACTTCAGGCTACCTACTTCATAATAATCTTCTGGAACCTTTTTAATCAGCCTGTCATTCCACCGAACCTGCACTTACTAAAGTGGTTAATGACATTCTACTTACTATGGACTCAAATGCTACCTCTGTGCTTCTGTTATTGGATCTTGGCGCTGCATGTGATACCATAGATCACGGCATACTGTGAGACTGTGCGACTGACTTGAAAGTCAGTTTGGCTTCTCTGGCCTGGCTGTCGCTTTGCTAAAGTCTTACCTATCGGAAATAAAAGAAATGTGAAATCGTCTATTGTCAACATCCGGGGTCTGTAGGTTGACCTACAGTCAACTAGGTTGACTACTACTGCTAGTTTGACCCCGGATGTTGATAACGGACGAGCCCGGACTCAGAGGGGAATAGCGCTAGCATATCGTAACAAAATATTGGTGAAATGAACTAGTTTCGTGGCAGATAATGAGTTATATAGAGGCTGTGTGTCGCTGCCCCGTTACTTGCATTATATGGATATATCGGCGCTACACTGGATCTAATTTCGTCCGAACAACGCCAAATGACACCAAAGTTATCTGGGTGAGTAAATGACCATATATTTTGCTAGAAAAAAGGTCCAGGTTGTAAAAAACGGTAGTTATCCTTTAAAACCATCTCAGGGCAGAGGAAACCAGACTCCCAGGCTGCCGGGGATCAGGCGTGGGTGAACGACCTGAACCTATTCTTCAATAGGTTTGACCAGACACCCACCCCTCCCCCGGTGCAGTCATCTCTGCTGCCCCCCACCACCTCTTCCATCCCCCCTGTTTCCTGCCCCATTCTCACCTCTGCCTCTCTCTCTTCTGCATTCAGCTTGCAGACTCCCCCCACTGCCCCCACTGCCCCCCCTGACATTCACCCGCCTCCCCCACCCGACACTCAGCCCCCCTGCTCCAATCTGTCCCTCTCCACTATCCAGGCGAGGAACAAACTGAGGAAGATGAAGGTGAAGAAGTCCACGGGTGCAGACGGGATCAGCTCCAGGCTCCTCAAGTCCTGTGCGGACCGGCTGTGCAGGATTGTGGAGTTCCTCTTCAACATGAGCCTGAAGCTGGGAAAAGTGCCACTGCTCTGGAAAACCTCCTGCGTGGTACCAGTACCAAAGATCCCTCACCCAAAGGACTTTAACAGCTACAGACCAGTTGCTCTCACTTCACACCTGATGAAGACCCTGGAGCGGCTGGTCCTTGTCCATCTCCGCCCTCTGGTGGGTCCTTTTATGGACCCACTCCAGTTTGCGTACCAGCCTGGCATTGGAGTGGACGACGCCATCATCTTCCTCCTGGACAGATCACTGTCCCACCTGGAAAAGCCTGGAAGCACTGTGAGGATCATGTTCTTTGATTTCTCCAGTGCTTTCAACACCATACAGCCTGCACTTTTGGGGGATAAGCTGGAGCTCTCGGGGGTGGACCAACACCTCGATTACCTCACCAACCGACCACAGTATGTGAGGACTCGGGACTGTGTGTTGGACACAGTCGTCTGCAGTACGGGGGCCCCACAGGGAACAGTCTTGGCCCCTTTCCTGTTCACCCTGTACACTGCAGACTTCTCGCACCAAACACCACACAGCCATCTACAAAAGTTCTCTGACGACTCTGCTATCGTCGGCCTCATCAGGGACGGGGACGACAGAGCCTACAGAGAACTTATTCAGGACTTCGTAGACTGGTGCCAGCGGAACCACCGCCACCTCAACGCCGGGAAGACCAAAGACCTGGTGGTGGATTTCCGCAGGTGCAAACAACCCTGCACACAGGTGAACATCCTGGGAATGGACATTGAGATGGTGACGTCATACAAGTACCTGGGAGTTCACCTGAACAATAAACTGGACTGGTCTCATCACACTGCAGCAACATACAAGAAAGGTCAGAGCAGACTCCATCTGCTGAGGAAGCTCAGGTCCTTTGGAGTGCAGGGGGCACTCCTGACAACTTTCTATGACTCTGTGGTAGCATCAGCCATTTTCTATGGTGTAGTCTGCTGGAGCAGCAGCATCTCAGCAGCAGATAGGAAGAGACTTGATAAACGTATCAAGAAGGCCAGCTTCATCCTCGGATGCCCTCTTGACCCAGTGCAGGTGGTGGGAGAGAGCAGGATGATGGACAAGCTGTCATCGCTGCTGGTGAAGGAGTCCCACCCCCTGCAGGACACTATCACAGCACTGGTCAGCTCCTTCAGCGACAGGCTGATACACCCCAAGTGTGTGAAAGAGAGGTATTGCAGGTCCTTCCTTCCTGCTGCTGTCAGAGTCTACAACCAGCACTGCTCCCAGTAGACCTCACTGTGCACTGTGCAATACAAAACTATATTCATATCCACATACTTTTTGGTTTGCACTAGTTGGACAATTTTTAATACTCATATTACTCATTGTTATTTATTGTCTGTAAATAAAAATAGCAAACTGTTCATATTATAAATACTATGTCATATTGTAAATACTAAGTTCATATTGTAAATACTGAGTTCATATTGTAAATACAATGTATATACGAGTTAATTCTATTTCTTATCTCCTTATTATATTGTTTACTTTTTACTTTTTATTATTGTTTAGTGTGACACTGTCCTTTGGCTGCTGTGACTAAGAAATGTCCCCATTTGCGGGACAAATAATGGAATTCTGATTCTGATTCTGATTCATTCGGGCTCCCTTCTGATGGACCACGGGCCCCTGGGAACATCTATCTCTCCTGCCTCCTGTTGCCTCACATATTGGCAAATCTGGATTGTCATACCCTGAGCTCTGCTGGATCATTGCTCTCCTCTGTTTTACTCTCTCCTTATATCTGTATTTCTGTAAAATGTGATGCCTCTTCATTCTGATGTAATCTACATTATAGAAGGCATAGGTCTATTTAGTTTAATATGACTAAGCCTACAATTAAAAATATTTAGTCCCATCTCATAATATATCAGACTTTGATCCTTTTTCTGCCTGATCATCCCTATGTCCAAGGCCATTTGTTTATTTAAAAAGATCTAGGTTATCTAATTGTTCATTACAGGTTATTTGACCATTTTGTAGAAAGTAACTAAAATGTAGTGGAAAAGGTAACATATTACTCTGTACAGACAGTAATATTGTGAGGTAATATATTTCTTAAAAATGAAAGTAACGAGTAATATGTGATATATTGCAGTTTGAAAGTAACTTACCCAACACTGCTAGACAACAGACTGTTATAAGATAACTGTACTGTGAACAATGCAGTAACATTATGGTATGGAAGCTGTCAGGATACTGCAATTTTATTTTCTGCCACTAGCACCTTAATAGACTTCCTTAGAGGCTAATTTGCAACACATCACAACAGAACTGAACTGCAAAGTAAAATGAAAACCATCTTTATTTCCTTCCCGTTAGATCCTTTTTAGACTTTCTTAGAAGTGAATTTGTCATATATTAAAACAGAACAGTGCTGCAATATAAAATGAAAATCATATTTATTTCCTATCTTTTAGACCCTTTTAAGACTTTCTTAGAGGCTAAGTTGTGACACCTTACAACAGGACCGTAACATAAATTAGGGAGATAACACATCTGTTACTTCAGACACACCTTCTTTGGCAGGTCCAGTACAACTCGAGACTTCTGACAAGCATTCCCAATCAAATGTAGTTCTAAATTACATGGCATGAAAAGTGGCAAGAGGATATAGCATCAGCTGATGTATGTAAGTGGTCTGAGCATTGTGGATGCATGTGGCTATATCTTAGTAGCTACAAACTCCACAGAATTGTGGAGAACATCAGCCTAGGAGGGATGTGTGAAGCAGTGACCAGATGTGGACAGATGTAGTTTGACTTAGGGCACAGTTTTATCATAATGAACAACATATGACCCTGCAAGAAAGTGAGACTATGTTAAACACAACAGTCTTTAACTACACCAATGAAAACCCATCCATCGTAATTCAGGATGCTGTAGAATAACTTTATCCAAGCGGTAAGACAATTCATATTCATTTCACATTTATGTGGGTGAAATCCTTTGCGTAACGTACATGACATAAGTTACCTGTGTGACATAAGCTGCCTATGTTCATTACATATGTGACATAAGAGAACAAATGTGATGTAAGTGAACTAACATAATAAAGTTTTCATTCTATGTCATGAAGACAAGTGCAGTTACTAGGTCTGGATTTCTCGACCCATGATTGCCTTCTTTGTGTTCCTCTCTGGTCTCAGCAGGATTATGTAACATTTGGGTCCAAACAGTGCCACCAAGAGACCAAAACTGGAGGCCAGGATGGCAAATACCTCCACTGCATCTGCATATTTGCCTGGTGAGCTGACATAAGCAGGGACAAAGGCCACCCACACAGCGCAGAAGATTAGCATGCTGAAGGTAATAAGTTTGGCCTCATTGAAACTATCTGGAAGATTCCTTGCTATGAATGCAATCAGAAAACTGAGGGAAGCCAATGAGCCAATATAGCCCAGTAACACAGCAAAACCAACTGTGGACCCAACTGCACACTCATAAACAATCTTATCATTGTAGTATTGAGTGTTTTTATGAGGAGTTGGTGAGGCAGATACAATCCAGACAGTGCAGATTGCTGCCTGAATAGAAGTGAGAACAATAACTGTCCCCCTCTGCTGCAAAACACCAAACCACTTCAGGCTAGCTCCACCTCCTGGCTTGGAGGCCTTGAACACTGCCAGAACCACCATGGTTTTTACCAGAATACATGAGACACAAAGCACAAAGCTGATCCCAAATGCTGCATGTCTCAGCTGGCATGTCCACAGTCTGGGACGACCGATAAACAGCAGTGAACACAGGAAACATAACTTAAGAGACAGCAGTAACTGGAAACTCAGTTCTGAATTGTTGGCACGTACAATGGGTGTGCTGTGATGATAAATAAAGATGCCCATGACAACAGCACACATACATGTGCCCAGCAAGGAGGCAGCTGTCAAGCCGATACCCAGAGGCTCATGGTAGGAGAGAAACTCTATTTTCTTAGGAACACAGTGGTCACGCTGGGGGCTGGACCAGAAGTCCTCATGACAGCTGGTGCACCCCATGGCATCTATGAGAAAAGGAACAGACCTGAGATACTCTATATGTTTATATTATGTCTCAAAACTGCAATGTTTAAAGTTAAAAACCAACCAGTTTTATTGCTGATCTCCCCCTCAGAACAAGGGATGCAGTCAAAACAGCACACAGGCTCCCCTTTCTTTCTGGCCATGCGGGTACCTGGAGGACAGCTTTCACTGCACACTGAGCGGGGTGGCTACAGGGTGAAAAGTAATTATCTGTTATTCTCCATTACTTCACACTGCTATAATAAGGTAACCATGGTGTGTCTGAAAAAAATTGATATAACCTGTTTTGATTCAAAGTTCCAGAAGATTTTGTCTTCATCAATTGTGAGTTCTTCACCTTTGGAAGCCGACCTCTTGACCTCACCCACATTCTGAACTTCAGTTCTTCCATCAGGGAGCCACAGCCAGTTCATGACATCATAGATTGCTAAGGCATCACCATTCTCATCAAATGACACTTGATCACCAAATTTTGTAGTGAAATTGACTTTTTCCAGGTAATACACTAGCTACATAGAGAGATGAAAAACCAATCAAAACTGCATACTACACTTATGAACATATCAAAACGAGAACCTATCACTGAGCTAATAATATTATCCACTTACGTCCCCCAGTAGTAGGTAATTTCCTCTCACTATTTGTTCGGCACATTACAATAAGTAGTACCACTTTGCAAGAAACACTAAACTGTATGATTTAGTCATATAACAGATGGAGTGTAAACTGATATCACACCTGCCATGGCTCCAATCTTTGCAAATTGCCACAGCTGTGCCCACTGAAAGGCCCTCTCCCTGGCTCACACTTCAGCATGTCATCAAGGGCATAGGCCAGAGCATACACAGCCTTGTACACATTATACTCTAGCCTGAGATTGGAAACATCCAACAACTCAGTCTCCACATCCTCTAGATTTTCCTGTCCAGTACATAATGCTCCCCCAGCCTCCACCCAACCTGCTGGAGGTGGTGTGAATTTACATTGAAATGTGAATTCCCAAAATTGGCTTACCTGAAATATGTTCAAAACAGTCTTACAAATGATGACTATATATTATTCTTGCAATTACCAGATCAAATTGCACAGTTAAACTCTCACCATACTGTTTCCATAGCTGTTGTTGTGGTGTAGGTCAGGAAGCATTTGTAGAAGGAATTCCCTGAAGCCTGGTATTTCTCCTCGACGGATGGCAATGCCAAGTGTGCCAGCCAGGTACGGCATGAGGTCAGGGGTCTGGAGGACAGTAGCAGTTGTCCAGGCTTCACTGGCCATCCACTGCAGGCCTGTCACATTCTGCCTCACCACCTGTGTGTCAAATAAAATATATAACTCCATAATGCCATGTCACTAAAGTATTGTCTAGTCTTCTGAATTGTACACAGTACGCATATCATCATAAGCACAGTTTTGTATAATTAGTCTGACTAACTAATTGTATGTTATTGCAACTTAAATCTTTCAATTTGATGAATAAAAAAAGATAAGACATATAATTTAGGTTGCAGTTCAAGCCCAACCTCTTCCATTAGGTGAATCATGTAACTGTCATTTGCAAACACAATGACTACACGAGCTGTGGATTTCTTCATCACATCCACGATCCTCCTTAGTTCATGTGTGTCATTGCTCCATGGCAACACCTGTAAGTAGGCAAGACAACCTCCACCAGAGTGTGCCAGGTCAGATTGGAAGGATTGAGCAGCGTGGAGTCCATAGTCATCATCACTGACCAGCAGACCTGCCCAACTCCAGCCAAAACGCTTCAGTATCTGAATCATAGCCTGCACCTAAGTGAATAAAGAGATTAGTGCACAGGCTGAAATGATCTTTCTGTGGAAAACATGCCAAAAAGGTTTCACATTGGATCATATTTAGTTATTGCATTTTAGGACTATAACTGTTTTTGCATTGTAGCAACGTTCTTTCTTGTGAATGTTTAAGTGCACATCCTTGTATGCATTTTCATTTTGCTAATGGATGGTCACCTGGAAAGCATCACTTGGAATCGTCCTAAAGAAGGATGGAAACTTCTGCCGGTCACTCAGACAGGAACATGTGGCAGAATGACTTACCTGTGAAAGACAGACTGTACATCCTGAAAACATTCAAAGCCTTTTCCTCTTCTTTTAACTTTTAAGCAAATTGGCAAACTTACCATAGGTACTCTGTACAAACCTAAGACAGAGGAGATGGCAATAGAATGTGTAGAAAAAGCATCACCCACAATCCCTATAACTGGAGGGGTTCCTGCACAGGCCTCATCTAATATAAACTGCTCCTCTTGACCACTGACTGCGGATAATCCTGCACGAAATGCAATCCCTAGTTTGACACAGTTATCGTAAAGACTGTATCCCAGAGTCACATTAGGTAGTATGTTGGAGTTTCTGTTGATCTCATCAATGGCAAAGGCCATGGTCTGGACCCTCCTTAATCCTACAACATCAAAACTAACACAAATACCACTATTAAGTACTGAAGAATACAACATACAATAACTGTGAAAACATGAACACAATGCACAAGTACACATTTTGCAAACAATTGTGTCAGTTGAATGTCAACAATTAATTACAATATTTCAATACAACTGTAGGGAAATTAACAGAAATACATATGACTCATGGAACTGATATTCCTCATTTTTTGCTTTTGCCGCTTCCCTGAGAGACTCACCCGTGGCAAGTAGGTTGTTGTGGCTCTGAGGTAAAAGACAGGTCAGGAAAGACAGAGAAGAAGTGGACCTGAAATATTCCACCTAGAACCACATCTCCTGCCTTGTGCGTCTCATTTAGATGAAACCGTCCCTGTAACTGGCAGGAGGAGGAATAAAGAGGGGAGGACACAACAGAAGAGAAGTAGGAATACAAAAACATGAAATACATGAGCAAGAGCAATTTAATATCTATATATCCCCACATGACTTTCCTCCTGTTCATCTCTTTCCTGAGCCCAGTCAGTGTTATTGCTGTCAACCTCTTTTATTGACTTGCAGCATTGTTTAATCTTCAGCACCACCCTATGGCCATAAGCAACAGTAGGAGCAGGGCCAGAGACAGGGACACTATGTCTTCCCATCTATTTTTCTTTGCACTGACTTTTTCATGACAACAGTGTTGGGGGCAACACATTACAAAAGCAACATGTTACAGTAATATATTTATTTTAAGGATCTATGGCCAACACTGGGACCTACAATGTTAAATATTGTTAATTTATCACTCATGACTGTTGTCCCTGCTAGTTTTAAGTTTGCTGTGGTTAAGCCTCTACTTAAGAAACCATGTTTTAGTCTATAATTATGTAGAGACCCAGGGTCTCTACATAATTATAGACTAGTATCCAACCTTCCCTTCTTCTCTAAAGTCTTGGAAAGAGTTGTGTCCAACCAACTTTCAGGTGACTTACTTCATATTAATCTTCTGGAACCTTTTCAATCAGCCTGTCATTCCACCGAAACTGCACTTACTAAAGTGGTTAATGACATTCTACTTACTATGGACTCAAACTCTACCTCTGAGCTTCTGTTACTGGATCTTGGCACTGCATTTAATACAATAGATCACGGCATACTGTGAGACTGACTTGAAAGTCAGTTCGGCATCTCTGGCCTGGCTCTCGCTTGGCTAAAGACTTACCTATCAGAAAGAACACAATGTGTTTCTTATAAAATGACTACATCAATATTCACTGATTGTTGGGACCCACAGATGAAGTCGTTCATTGTGGATTTCAAAATGGACTCTGAACTGAACTCAGTTTCCAAGAATTCGCCAGTCTTCACACCTAGGTGCAAATTCAGCTTTGAGCTACTATTGGTCAGGGTGACAGACCCCCCCATTGACCAGATAGTCAAAACTCCAGCTGCTTCCTTTGTTCTCTCTTCTCCACCTTGTTTCCCATGTGGCTGCCTGCCTTCAAGTTCTCTTCTCCTGGATTCTTCTGGGCCTAACAGCTGCTGAGAGATGCTAGCTACATTTCCAGCAGGCCCAAAGAACTTCTCACAGCAGCGATGCTTGGTCCTGCTAGTATTCAAGCATAGTTAGTGCCAGCAGCTGCAACGCAAAGTTTACCAGCTAACTACACAATCCAAGGAACACGAAGCAAGTGAGCACCAAGCTGCTATCCTTGCAAAGGAAAGGAGAGACCAGTTTCCTCCACCTGCTGTGTTTAATCAGACCTTGCACAGCAAGAACAGCACTGTTCAACATTGGAATGACAACCTTCTCCTGCTTGGCTCATCAGCCAAGGAACTACCAGCACCTTTTCTTCAAAGACTGGTAATGTTGAACTGGGCCTAGATAGCACACAGCATAGCATAGCACGGCTAAGCACAGAACTTTTTAACTCTTTTTAAAGTTGATGTTAGTTGAATTGTGCTTCACACAGACTCAGGGTGTTTGCAAGCAAATAACCATCTTCTCTAACTTGGCATCACGTGACACACACTCCCCCCGCCTGGACCATATCACACCCAAACGTGATATCAGTGAGCACATGATGTGAGCACCACCATTGTTTATTTTTTCTCTCCTATCAGTGAAACAAGTAGTGATCCACCATCTTGGACCTGAGTCCAACCCTTCGATCAGCCATCTTGTAGTCCCTTTTTATCAGCCATATTGTTTGTAGTCCTCCTTTGTCCATGCCGAGCGGCGTGGTACTTTGAACGTTAGCTACTTTGCTTTTGTTCTTCCAGACACACACACACATGCACACGCACACACACACACGCACACACACACACCTGTATATAGTACATGTTAGTTAGATTGTGTGTTTTCATACGTGTGAAATAAAATACTTTTGAACCTTCATGCTGTCTACTTAATATTGTATATTGAGTGAATGTTGCCAACCTCTACTCTGTCAAGGACTCCAAAATCCTTCGACCATTACTAGCTGTTTTGGTTGTAGTTATTAAGTTAATTATTAATCAGACTTACAAACTGACAGTTTAGTGCCTTTTTATGGGACCGATTTTGTGAATTGGTCTTTTCCCTTCTTCAAGGTTGGTGCCCCGAGGTGATCTAATGTAAATTGGATCTTATTATTTATCATCATATTTATCCCCGATAATCATTATTATTGATAGCCAAATTTAACCCAAAACTCCTTATTAATGTTGCATGAAGCACTACATGATGTAAAGTATGGAGTTCCCCAAGGCTCTTCTCTGGTCCTTTGCTCTTGTCTTTATATATTTAACTTCTTAGCCAAATTATTCACAGATATGGAATACATTTCCACTGCTATGCGGATGATACTTAGCTATATGTGCGAATAAAAGCTGATGAAAACTCTCAAATCACAAAATTAGGGACCTGCTTGTATGCGGTGAAGAAATGGATGTCAGAAAACGTCCTGCTCCTGAATTTGGATAAAACTGAGATGTTGGTCATTGGCCCTGCTCAACAGAGACACCACTTTGATCAGGTTACGGTAACTCTTGACAACTGTTATTTCTCAAAGTTCAACTGTCAACAATCTTGGTGTTACATTTGATTCTACCCTCTCTTTCAATCAGCACATCAAAGAACTTACAAAGATCACTTTTTACCACCTGCGCAAATAAAATTAGGTCCTTCCTGTCCACAGCTGATGCAGAGATCGCTATTCATGCCCTCATTTTGTCTACACTGGATTATTGCAATGCATTTTTGGGGGGTCTACCGCGTGAGAGCACTAAAAGTCTTCAAATGGTTCAGAATGCTTCAGCTAGAGTCTTAACACATACAAGAAATGTTGATCATATTAAACCAATCCTAGCCTACTGCATTGGCTCCAAATTCATGTCAGATCAGACTTTAAGGTGCTGCTGGTGACAGACAAAACTGTACATGGTCTTGGCCCATCATACATGTCTGATCTCATTATACAACTATATTCCACCTCTGGCATTATGTTCTCAGAATTCAGCTGGCTGCAGGACTTTTTGCCGCTGTGCCCCCTTTCTCTGGAATAACCTCCCAGCTGACATCAGACAATTTGGCTCTATTGAGGCCTTTAAAACTCAAAATTTACTTCTTTGACTTAACCTTATTTATTCCTTGACTTAGACTGCTAGCCTCTTAAGTGGGTTGGTCTCAGTCTCAATGAGTCTCTTACCTTTAGTATTAGAATACACATTGTCCCGCCAACGAGAAACAATCTGTTTATTCTGATTAACACTGCATTTCTCTAATTTTAGTTTTTTTGTTTTCTGTTCCCATAAGCTGCTATACAGGTTATTTGGCCATTTTGTAGAAAGTAACTAAAAAGTAGTGGAATAGCTAACATATTACTCCATACAGACAGTAATATTGTAGGGTAATATAATTCTAGAATATGAAAGTAACTAGGAATATGTAATATGTTGCAGTTTGAAAGTAACTTGCCCAACACTGCCAGACAACAGACTGTTATTAGATAACTGTACTGTGAACAGTGCAGTAACATTATGGTATGGAAGCTGTCAAGATACTGCAACTTTATTTTCTGTAACTAGCACCTTAATAGACTTCTTTAGTAAAGACACTAACTACACTTCCTGCGAAGTAAGATGAAAACCATCTTTATTTCCTTCCCATTAAATCAGAACAGTACTGCAAAATAAAATTAAAACCATCTTTATTTTCTACCTGTTAGTTCCTTTTAAGACTTTCTCAGAGGCTAAGTTGCGACACCTTACAATAGGACTGAAACATACATCAGAGAGATAACAGATATCTGTTACTTCAGACACACCTTCTTTGGCAGGTCCAGTACAATTCTATACTTCTGACAAGCATTTCCAGTCAAATGTACTGTAGTTCTAAATTACATGGCATGAAAAGTGGCAAGAGGATAAATCATCAGCAGATGTATGTAAGTGGTCTGAGCATTGTGGATGCATGTGGCTATATCTTAGTAGCTACAAACTCCACAAAATTGTGGAGAACATTAGTCTACAATGGATGTGTGAAGCAGTGTCAATTTGATGTTTTTTTGTAAATGTTTTCATTCTATCTCATGAAGACAAGTGCAGTTACTAGGCCTGTATTTCCCGACCCATGATTGCCTTCTTTGTGTTCCTTTCTGGTCTCAGCAGGATTATGTAACATTTGGGTCCAAACAGTGCCACCAAGAGACCAAAACTGGAGGCCAGGATGGCAAATACCTCGACTGCATCTGCATATTTGCCTGGTGAGCTGATATAAGCAGGGACAAAGGCCACCCACACAGCGCAGAAGATCAGCATGCTGAAGGTAATAAGTTTGGCCTCATTGAAACTATCTGGAAGATTCCTTGCTATGAATGCAATCAGAAAACTGAGGGAAGCCAATGAGGCAATATAGCCCAGTAACACAGCAAAACCAACTGTGGACCCAACTGCACACTCATAAACAATCTTATCATTGTAGTATTGCGTGTTTTTATGAGGAGTTGGTGAGGAAGATACAAGCCAAGCAGTGCAGATTGCTGCCTGAACAGAAGTGAGAACAATAACTGTTCCTCTCTGCTGCAAAACACCAAACCACTTCAGGCTTGCTCCCCCTCCCGGCTTGGAGGCCTTGAACACAGCCAGAACCACCATGGTTTTTACCAGAATACATGAGACACAAAGCACAAAGCTGATCCCAAATGCTGCATGTCTCAGCTGGCATGTCCACAGTCTGGGACGACCGATAAACAACAGTGAACACAGGAAACATAACTTTAGAGACAGCAGTAACTGGAAACTCAGTTCTGAATTGTTGGCACGTACTATGGGTGTGGTA
Organism: Pagrus pagrus; assembly: GCF_965226575.1. NCBI lineage: Eukaryota > Metazoa > Chordata > Actinopteri > Spariformes > Sparidae > Pagrus > Pagrus pagrus. The sequence goes on from NC_140188.1 coordinate 11,861,039, forward strand.
TGATGATAAATAAAGATGCCCATGACAACAGCAGACATAAATGTGCCCAGCAAGGAGGCAACTGTCAAGCCGATACCCAGAGGCTCATGGTAGGAGAGAAACTCTATTTTCTTAGGAAGACAGTGGTCACGCTGGGGGCTGGACCAGAAGTCCTCAGGACAGCTGGTGCACCCCATGGCATCTATGAGAAAAGGAACAGACCTGAGATACTCTATATGTTTATATTATGTCTCAAAACTGCAATGTTTAAAGTTAAAAACCAACCAGTTTCATTGCTGATCTCCCCCTCAGAACAAGGGATGCAGTCAAAACAGCACACAGGTTCCCCTTTCTTTCTGGCCATGCGCGTACCTGGAGGACAGCTTTCACTGCACACTGAGCGGGGTGGCTACAGGGAGAAAAATAAGTATCTGTTATTCTCCATTACTTTACACTGCTATAATCAGTTATCCATGGTGTGTCTGAAAAATCAGATATAACCTTTTTTGATTCAAAGTTCCAGAAGATTTTGTCTTCATCAATTGTGAATTCTTCACCTTTGGAAGCCGACCTCTTGACCTCACCCACATTCTGAACTTCAGTTCTTCCATCAGGGAGCCACAGCCAGTTCATGACATCATAAATTGCTAAGGCATCACCATTCTCATCAAATGACACTTGATCACCAAATGTTGTAGTGAAGTTGACTTTTTCCAAGTAATACACTAGCTACATAGAGAGATGAAAAACCAAAGAGGACAGATTAAACCTCAACAACCAAAGACAATACTTGGGATGCCTGAACCTCCTGTATTTATTTTATGTTTTCCTAACCTATTCTAGCAGTCGGCATCTAGTATTTGCTTCTTCCAACCCATATGTAACTCTCCGTGGTTGACTAGGTTGTTGAGGTTTACAAAATAATTCTGTGTGATCATGGTAAACATGGGAAACCCAGTATTCAATTACCAAACTCCATACTACACTTATGAACATATCGAAACAAGAACCTATCTCTGAGCTGATAATACCAACTACTGCCATCACCCAATAGTAGGTAATTTCCTCTCACTATTTTGCACCTTACAATTAGTAGTACCGCTTGGCAAGAAACACTAAACTGTATGATTTAGTCATATAACAAATGAAGTGTAAACTGATATCACACCTGCCAAGGCTCCAATCTTTGCAATTTGCCACAGCTGTGCCTGCTGAAAGGCCCTCTCCCTGGCTCACATTGCAGCATGTCATCAAGGGCATAGGCCAGAGCATACACAGCCTTGTACACATTGTACTCTGGCCTGAGATTGGAAACGTCTAACAACTCAGTCTCCACTTCCTCTAGATTTTCCTGTCCAGTGCATAATGGTCCCCCAGCCTCCACCCAACCTGCTGGAGGTGGTGTAAATCTACATTGAAATGTGAATTCCCAAAACTGGTTTACCTGAAATATATTCAAAACAGTCTTATAAATGATGACTATATATTATTCTTGCTATTGCCAGATCAGATCGCACACTTAAGTTCTCACTATGCTATTTCCATAGCTGGTGTCATGTTGTATGTCAGGACGAATTTGTAGGAGGAATTCCCTGAAGCCTGGTATTTCTCCTCGACGGATGGCAATGCCCAGTGTGCCAGCCAGGTACGGCATGAAGTCAGGGGTCTGGAGGACAGTAGAAGCTGTCCAAGATTCACTCGCCATCCACTGCAGGCCTGTCACATTCTGCCTCACCACCTGTGTATCAAATAACATATATAACTCCACAATGCCATGTCACTAAAGTATTGTCTAGTCTCTGAATTGTAAACAGTACACACAAGTGATGTCTCACTTGTTCATACACCGATGCAATCCTGCGTTTTACACAGTATTTTATGAGCAAATTGATGCATATCATAACCACAGTTTGTGTAATTTGTCTGAGTAACTGATTGTACTCTAAAACCCTGCTAACAGGGCTTGAACAAAAAGAGGTGTAACCTATTCAAAGATATATTTGTCACAGACCAATATGTGTTTGCAACTTAAATGTTTCAGTTTGATGAATATAAACATTAAGACATGTAACTTGGCTACAATTGTAAATTGGGTTGTCGTTCAATCCCAACCTCTTCCATGAGGTTAATCATGTGACTCTCATGTGCAAACACAATGACCACACGAGCTGTGGATTCCTTCATCACATCCACAATCCTCCTATTTTCATCTGGGTGATCGCCCCAGGGCAAAATCTCAATGTAGGCTAGACAACCTCCACCAGAGTGTGCCAGGTCAGATTGGAAGGATCGAGCAGCGTGGAGTCCATAGTCATCATCACTGACCAGCAGACCTGCCCAACTCCAGCCAAAACGCTTCAGTATCTGAATCATAGCCTGCACCTAAGTGAATACAGAGATTAGTGCACAGGCTGGAGAACATGCTGAACAGTTTTTATATTGGATCATATTTAGTTATTGCATTTTTGGGAAAATAATTACTGTTGTAGTTTAGAGACATTTTTTTCTTGTGAATGTTTAACTGCACATGCTTTTATGCATTTTCATTTTGCTGATGGACGGTCACCTGGAAAGCATCACTTGGGATCATCCTGAAGAAGGATGGAAACTTCTGCCGGTCACTCAGACAGGAACATGTGGCAAAATGGCTCACCTGTGGAAGACACAGACTGTACATCCTGAAAACATTCCAAGCCTTTTCTGGCTCTTTTAATCTTTAAACGTTGATTTCTTAATGTTTACAACTGACATCAAACTTATAATCATATCAAAATGATCGACTGCTGGATTAACAGAAGGCAAACCGGAAAACTTACCATAGGTACTCTGTACAAACCTAAGACAGAGGAGATGGCAATAGAACGTGTAGAAGAAGAATCACCCACAATCCCTATGACTGGAGGGGTTCCTGCACAGGTCTCATCTAATAAAAACTGCTCCTCTTGACCACTGACTGCGGATAATCCTGCACGAAATCCAATTCCTAGATTGGCACAGTTATCGTAAAGACTGTATCCCAGAGTCACATTAGGTAGCAGCTTGGTGTTTTTGTTGATCTCATCAATAGCAAAGGCCATGGTCTGAGCCCTCCTAACTCCTAGAATATCAAAACTAACACAAATACCACTATTAACTATTGAAAAATACAACATACAGTAACTATGACAACATGAACACATTGCACAAGTACAAATTTTACAAACAATGATGGCAGTTATTTACAATAATTAAATAGATACAACTGTAGGAAAAAAGTAACATGTTAAAATAGCATAGCATCTTTCAGAGTAATATTTGATATGCAGAAATAGAAATGATTCATGGAACTGATTTTACCCAGCTTCGATTTTTTGCTGCTACGCTGACAGACTCACCCCTGGCAGGTAGGTTGTTGTGGCTCTGAGGTAAAAGACAGGTCAGGAAAGACAGAGAAGAAGTGGACCTGAAATATCCCACCTAGAACCACATCTCCAGCCTTGTGCATCTCATTTAGATGAAACTGTCCCTGTAACCGGCAGACGGAGGAATAAAGAGGGGAGGACACAACAGAAGATAAGTAGGGATACAACAACATGACATACACGAGCGAGAGCAATTTAATATCTATATATCCCCACATGACTTTCCTCCTGTTCATCTCTTTTCTGAGCCCAGTCAGCTTTATTGCAGTCAAGCTGTTTTATTGACTTGTAACAATGTTCAATCTTAAGCACCACCCAATTGGCTATAAGCAAGAGTCGGGGCAGGGCCCAAAATTATTGTAATTTTAGATTGATTTTGAGCATACTAAGACAAGTGGTGGAACACTATGTCTTCCCATCTACATTACTCTGCACTGTCTTTTTGATGGAGGGCTATATTGTACATATATGGTTGGCACACAGTAACTTGGATGATGATAGATATGATCTACTACTACCGTATGTACCGGACCTTGGTCTATCTAATTTGTAATGTTGGGAATTTGAGAAAGACCATGCAATTACATATTAAGTACAATGTCATATCAGATCCGAAATATACAGTCCCCAGAAAAAATGTTTTTCCACAAGTGAAAAAATGTTTTTTCTCAAGTGAAACAACGTTTATCTCACAAGTGATTTTTTTTTTTTTTTTTTTTCAGAAGTTTCACATGAAGAAAGTGCATATTTCTGGTAAGAAATTATAGAAAACGAGTTGTGTCTGAGATGGAGGTTTGAAAACATTCTTTATTAATTCTGCAATTTACGTTGTCCTTTGGCAGCACAAGGACAGTGAAGATCCAATGCATCCATCAGCAAAACGCACAAGTGTCAGCGCAGTATTTATTTGTTTACAGCCATCAGACTGACTGCTTCACATGCCACATTATGCACAACAATCAGTGGTATCCCTCAGCCTTGGATATCATTTGAAAATGGAAGTTTGATAGGTGAACACTATTCATTTCAGTCTAGTTACTGTGAACTTGGCCTGCATCATGATTAGGACTCACAATGAGAATATGGAGTGTAGCAATTCTGTGAGAGCTGTGAGGGCTTTCGTAAATCATACAATCCTGAGGACTGGGGAGACTGTGGAGAACGTCAGCCTACGAAGGATGTGTGAAGTGGTGACCACATGTTTGGGATGCTCTGGATCGGCGAATACGACAGCGTGTTCCAGTTCCTGCCAATATCCAGCAACTTCGCACAGGAGTGGACCAACATTCCACAGGCCACAATCAACAACCTGATCAACTCTATGCGAAGGAGATGTGTTGCACTGCATGAGGCAAATGGTGTTCACACCAGATACTGACTGATTTTTTGACCCTCCCCAATGAAGCAAAACTGCACATTTCAGAGTGGCCTTTTATTGTGGCCAGCCTAAGGCACACCTGTGCAATGACCATGCTGTCTAATCAGCATCTTGATATGCCACACCTGTGAGGTGGGATGGATTATCTCGGCAAAGGAGAAGTGCTCACTAACACAGATTTAGACAGATTTGTTTTTGCTCCCATTTTTCATGAGCTGAACTCAAAGATCCAAAACATTTTCTATATACACAAAAGAACATTTCCCACAAATATTGTTCACAAAAGTGTTGCGTTTATATTTTTGTTCAGTGTAGTTATGTCACGTAATGCGTTACAATCCGCATTACAGACCAAACTGAAGCATTTATTGTTGTTTTTTTAAGAATCCCTCCACACCACCCATGACAGCAACCTTCTGCCACTGGAAAAAAAACAAACTCTGTGTGACAGAAATTAGCCATATTTTGCAGGCCTCATGATGAAGCCTAATACTCTGAGTGCACTTTAATTTACATCCTTGAATCACATATGCCCATGCATTCCTTGTTCTGTGAACTATAATCAAAAGGCATTGAAAAATATTTTTTTGTCATTTATTGACTTGCCGCATTGTTTAATCTTAAAGGAATAGTTCACTCTAGAATGAAATTCAGTCATTACCGGTATTTACATCCTGCTGTGAGTTTCAAAGTTTCAAATCACTAGTGCAGGCAGATCGCTCTTGTGTTTGTGTGTCACTCAGTCGCTCACAGCAGGATGTAAATACCGGTGTGTATCTATCGCGAGTCTCGTTGATCTTGTCTGGCATGGCTTCCGTAGTGCATTCGGCTGTTAGGGAGACTCGCGTGCATGCGGGAGCGTGCCTCCAGGCAAATATAGTATAGTGACTGTTTAGGCTGGAAAAATGTACTAAATGACGTCATTTCGAGGTAACTCTGGATGTCGCCACTTCAGGACACTTGGATTGCAGCGGACGAGCAGTATGGAAGAATATTACAAAGTTTTTGTGTAGTTTTATGGACCTTTTCGTCTCGGATGGCATTTATGCTCGTTATATGGATTATTGCTGCCGGAGGGTTGCACTTTGAGGAATAAGAAACTACACCGGACTTCTACTCAGCATGAGGGTGAGTCGATAATGACTACATTTCGTTCTAGAGTGAACTATTCCTTTAAGCACCACCCAATGGGCTATAAGCAAGAGTCGGGGCAGGGCCTAAAGTTATAGTGCTGTCAGATTGATTTTGAGCATACTAAGGCAAGTGGTGAAACACTATGTCTTCCCATCTATTTTTCCTTGCACTGACTTTTTCATGACAACAGTCATGAAAAAGTCAAGTGTTGGGGTAACGTGTTACAAAAGCAACATGTTACAGTCGTATATTTCTTTTAAGGATCTATGGCCAGCACTGGGACCTACAATGTTAAATATTGTTAATGTATCATTCATGACTGGCGTCCCTGCTAGTTTTAAGTCTGCTGTGGTTAAGCCTCTACCTGAGAAACCACATGTTGACCCAGGGTCTTTAAATAATTATAGACCAGTATCCAACCTTCCCTTCTTCTCTGAAGTCTTGAAAAGAGTTGTGTCCCACCAACTTTCAGGCTACCTACTTCATAATAATCTTCTGGAACCTTTTTAATCAGCCTGTCATTCCACCGAAACTGCACTTACTAAAGTGGTTAATGACATTCTACTTACTATAATAATAATAATAATAATAATAATAATAATAATAATAATAATACACTTAATCTATATAGAACCTTTCAGGATACCCAAGGATGCTTAGGGACGGATCTACTAAAGGTTTGTGTGTATTAAAACGTGTGCAAACTCCTTGCACACGCAAAAAATTGTACAAACCGATTTACTAACAGTGCGCAAAAAGGGTTGCGTCTGTCAAAGGTGCAAAATAGCGCGTCTGCATCCAGTTAGTAAGTTTGCAGCAATGAATGTGCAATATGGGGCGTTTACACGCAATTGTGCGTGTTCTGGGTGGAGAAAATGTAAATATATTAATTTAGAAACTGCGTCTATATTTAACACGTCTCAAAGGGAGGTGCAAACGGTTTGTATGCGTAATTGCGCACACATGGCTGCCGTTATTGTTGCAAGAAGGAGACGCCGAGAACGCATTTTCACCCTCATTTTTGGGATGAATGAGGAAATTATAATTAGAACATATCGCTTATCCAGCCTTGCCATTTTGGAGCTGTTGGAGGATTTCAGAGCAGATTGCACCTGCTCTTCAACACTGGTCAGAGGCATCTCATCCACGATGCCCCCGCCTGTTTTATTTGCAGACCTTTTATTATACGGCAATTTTTCTTTTGTTATGTTACTACCTACAAACTCTACAAAATTGTGGTGAACATCAGCCTACGAGGGATGTGTGAAGCAATGACCAGATATGGACTGATGTAGTTTGACAATTTTATCATGATGAACAACATATGACCCGCCAAGAAAGTGAAACCATGTTAAACACAACAGTCTTTAATTACACCAATGAAAACCAATCCATCGTTATATAAGATGCTGTAGAATAACTAAAAGACATTTCATGTTCACTTCACATTCTTGTGGGTGAAATCCTTTGCGCAACGTACATAAGTTACCTGTGTGACATAAGCTACCTACGTACATTACGTACATGTATATGACATAAGTGTGTGACGTATGTGAACTTACATAATAAAGATAAAATAAGTCAAATTGACGTTTTTTTTGTATTGTATATAGAAAAAGGCTTCAGTCTGTCTCATGCAGACAAGTGCAGTTACTTGGCCTGGATTTCTCGACCCATGATTGCCTTCTTTGTGTTCCTCTCTGGTCTCAGCAGGATTATGTAACATTTGGGTCCAAACAGTGCCACCAAGAGACCAAAACTGGAGGCCAGGATGGCAAATACCTCCACTGCATCTGCATATTTGCCTGGTGAGCTGACATAAGCAGGGACAAAGGCCACCCACACAGCACAGAAGATCAGCATACTGAAAGTGATGAGTTTGGCCTCATTGAAACTATCTGGAAGATTCCTTGCTATGAATGCAATCAGAAAACTGAGGGTGGACAGAAGGCCAATATAGCCCAGTAACACAGCAAAACCAATTGTGGACCCAACTGCACACTCGTAAACAATCTTATCATTGTAGTATTGCATGTTTTTATGAGGAGTTGGGGAGGCAGATACAATCCAGGCAGTGCAGACTGCTGCCTGAATAGAAGTGAGACCAACAACTGTTCCTCTCTGCTGCAAAACACCAAACCACTTCAGGCTAGCTCCCCCTCCTGGCTTGGAGGCCCTGAACACTGCCAGAACCACCATGGTTTTTACCAAAATACATGAGACACAAAGCACAAAGCTGATCCCAAATGCTGCATGTCTCAGCTGGCATGTCCACAGTCTGGGATGACCAATAAACAGCAGTGAACACAGGAAACACAACTTAAGAGACAGCAGTAACTGGAAACTCAGTTCTGAATTGTTGGCACGTACTATGGGTGTGGTATGATGATAAATAAAGATGCCCATGACAACAGCAGACATACATGTGCCCAGCAAGGAGGCAACTGTCAAGCCGATACCCAGAGGCTCATGGAAGGAGAGAAACTCTATTTTCTTAGGAACACAGTGGTCACGCTGGGGGCTGGACCAGAAGTCCTCAGGACAGCTGGTGCACCCCATGGCATCTATGAGAAAAGGAACAGACCTAGGATACTCTATATGTTTATATTGTGTCTCAAAACTGCAATGTTTAAAGTTAAAAACCAACCAGTTTCATTGCTGATCTCCCCCTCAGAACAAGGGATGCAGTCAAAACAGCACACAGGTTCCCCTTTCTTTCTGGCCATGCGGGTACCTGGAGGACAGCCTTCACTGCACACTGAGCGGGGTGGCTACAGGGAGAAAAGTAATTATCTGTTATTCTCCATTACTTTACACTGCTATAATGAGTTATCCATGGTGTGTCTGAAAAATCCAATATAACCTTTTTTGATTCAAAGTTCCAGAAGATTTTGTCTTCATCAATTGTGAGTTCGTCACCTTTGGAAGCCGACCTCTTGACCTCACCCACATTCTGAACTTCAGTTCTTCCATCAGGGAGCCACAGCCAGTTCATGACATCATAGATTGCTAAGGCATCACCATTCTCATCAAATGACACTTGATCACCAAATGTTGTAGTGAAGTTGACTTTTTCCAAGTAATGCACTAGCTACATAGAGAGATGAAAAACCAAACAGGACAGATTAAACCTCAACAACCAAAAACAATACTTGGGATGCCTGAACCTCCTGTATTTATTTTATGTTTTCCTAACCTATTCTAGCAGTCGGCATCTAGTATTTGCTTCTTCCAACCCATATACTGTAACTGTCCGTGGTTGACTAGGTTGTTGAGGGTTACAAAATACTTCTGTGCGATCATGGTAAACATGGGATACCCAGTATTCAATTACCAAACTCCATACCACACTTATGAACATATCAAAACAAGAACCTATCTCTGAGCTGATAATACCAACTACTGCCATCACCCAGTAGTAGGCAATTTCCTCTCACTATTTGTTAGGCACATTACAATAAGTAGTACCACTTTGCAAGAAACACTAAACTGTATGATTTAGTCATATAACAGATGGAGTGTAAACTGATATCACACCTGCCATGGCTCCAATCTTTGCAAATTGCCACAGCTGTGCCCGCTGAAAGGCCCTCTCCCTGGCTCACACTGCAGCATGTCATCAAGGGCATAGGCCAGAGCATACACAGCCTTGTACACATTATACTCTGGCCTGAGATTGGAAATGTCCAACAACTCAGTCTCCACATCCTCTAGATTTTCCTGTCCAGTACATAATGCTCCCCCAGCCTCCACCCAACCTGCTGGAGGTGGTGTGAATCTACATTGAAATGTGAATTCCCAAAACTGGTTTACCTGAAATATATTCAAAACAATCTCATAAATGATGACTATATATTATTCTTGCAATTGCCAGATCAGATAGCACAGTTCAGTTCTCACTATGCTCTTTCCATTGCTGTTGTTGTGTTGTATGTCAGGATGAATTTGTAGAAGGAATTCCCTGAAGCCTGGTATTTCTCCTCGACGGATGGCAATGCCCAGTGTGCCAGCAAGGTACGGCATTAAGTCAGGGGTCTGGAGGACAGTAGCAGCTGTCCAGGCTTCACTGGCCATCCACTGCAGGCCTGTCACATTCTGCCTCACCACCTGTGTATCAAATAACATATATAACTCCCCAATCCCATGTCACTAAAGTATTGTCTAGTCTCTGAATTGTAAACAGTACACACAAGTGATGTCTTACTTGTTCATACACAGATGCAATCCTTTGTTTTACACAGTATTTTATGAGCAAAGTGATGCATATCATCATAACCACAGTTTTGTGTGATTTGTCTGACTAAATGATAGTACTCTAAAACCTTGCTAACAGGGCATTGGACAAAAAGAGGTGTAAACTATTCAAAGATATTTTTGTCACAGACCAACATGTGTTTGCAACTTAAATCTTTCAGTTTGATGAATATAAACATTAAGACATGTAAATTGGGTTGTTGTTCAATCCCAACCTCTTCCATAAGGTTAATCATGTGACTCTCATGTGCAAACACAATGACCACACGAGCTGTGGATTCCTTCATCACATCCACAATCCTCCTATTTTCATCTGGGTGATCGCCCCAGGTCAAAATCTCAATGTAGGCGAGACAACCTCCACCAGAGTGTGCCAGGTCAGATTGGAAGGATCGAGCAGCGTGGAGTCCATAGTCATCATCACTGACCAGCAGACCTGCCCAAGTCCAGCCAAAACGCTTCAGTATCTGAATCATAGCCTGCACCTAAGTGAATACAGAGATTAGTGCACAGGCTGGAGAACATGCTGAACAGTTTTTATATTGGATCATATTTAGTTATCGCATTTTTGGGAAAATAATTGTTTTTGCAGTTTAGAGACGTTTTTTCATAATATTCAACTGCACATGCTTTCATGCATTTTCATTGTGCTGATGGATGGTCACCTGGAAAGCATCACTTGGGATCGTCCTAAAGAAGGATGGGAACTTCTGCCGGTCACTCAGACAGGAACATGTGGCAAAATAACTCACCTGTGAAAGACACAGACTGTACATCCTGAAAACATTCAAAGCCTTTTCCTGCTCTTTTAATCTTTAAATGCTGATTTCTTAATGTTTACAACTGACATCAAACTTGAAATCATATCAAAATGATCCACTGAATTAACAGAAGGCAAACCAGAAAACTTACCATTGGTACTCTGTACAAACCTAAGACAGAGGAGATGGCAATAGAACGTGTAGAAGAAGAATCACCCACAATCCCTATGACTGGAGGGGTTCCTGCACAGGTCTCATCTAATATAAACTGCTCCTCTTGACCACTGACTGCGGATAATCCTGCACGAAATCCAATTCCTAATTTGGCACAGTTATCGTAAAGACTGTATCCCAGAGTCACATTAGGTAGCAGCTTGGTGTTTTTGTTGATCTCATCAATAGCAAATGCCATGGTCTGAGCCCTCCTAAATCCTAGAATATCAAAACTAACACAAATACCACTATTAACTATTGAAAAATACAACATACAGTAACTGTGACAACATGAACACATTGCACAAGTACAAATTTTACAAACAATTATGGCAGTTATTTACAATAATTAAATAGATACAACTGTAGGAAAAAAGTAACATGTTAAAATAGCATAGCATCTTTCAGAGTAATATTTGATATGCAGAAATAGAAATGATTCATGGAATTGATTTTCCCCAGCTTCGATTCTTTGCTGCTACGCTGACAGACTCACCCCTGGCAGGTAGGTTGTTGTGGCTCTGAGGTAAAAGACAGGTCAGGAAAGACAGAGAAGAAGTGGACTTGAAATATCCCACCTAGAACGACATCTCCAGCCTTGTGCATCTCATTTAGATGAAACTGTCCCTGTAAACGGCAGGAGGAGGAATAAAGAGGGGAGGACACAGCAGAAGAGAAGTAGGAACACAACAACATGACATACACGAGCGAGAGCAATTTAATATATCCCCACATGACTTTCTTCCTGTTCATCTCTTTTCTGAGCCCAGTCAGCTTTATTGCAGTCAACCTGTTTTATTGACTTGTAACAATGTTTAATCTTAAGCACCACCCAATGGGCTATAAGCAAAATTAGGGGCAGGGCCCAAAATTATTGTAATTTTAGATTGATTTTGAGCATACTAAGACAAGTGGTGGAACAATATGTCTTCCCATCTACTTTACTTTGCACTGTCTTTTTGATGGAGGGCTATATTGTACATATATGGTTGGCACACAGTAATTTGGATGATAGTAGATATGATCAGTTCTGTAGAAAAGTATGTGCAAGACAGGTTAACCTATCAGACCTTTGTCTATCTAATTTGCAATGTTGGGAATTTGCGAAAGACCACGCGATTACATAAATACAATGTCATATCAGATCCGATATATATACAGTCCCCAGAAAAAATGTTTTTTTCACAAGTTTCACATGAAGAAAGTGCATATTTCTGGTAAGAAATGATAGAAAACATGTTGGCCCTCATTTATCAAATGAACGTACGGGAGAAAACTGTGCGTACGACCATTTCCACGCAAGCTTCGGCATTTATTAATTTGGACGTGAGCGGAAGCTACGATTAGCTCTCACGTCAGGTCTGAGCTCGTGTACGCAAATCTGAGTCTGTGGATTTGCGGTGCAGCACAGCAAAATCTGTCTGAGTCTGAAAATAATTATTAAACAAACCTCAGCTGTCATGAAGCATAAGCAGCCACATATTTAGAACAGATCAAAACGGATTCTTAAAACGAATAAAACAAAATAAAAAATATATTAATTTTAAAAAAAGGCCACGTTTTTACTGATACCACTTTTTTGTAAAATAAAACAATATGATAGGCTAAATAGCCTACATGACAACTAATTATTGCACATTAAAATTTGAAATAATAATACAAAAAGGTAATTTTATGAGCTTGCTGGGTTTCCGAATGTGGTTGGAGCAATTGATTGCACTCATGTGCGTCTGAAGGCACCATCCATGAATGATTACGCATTCATCAATCGCAAAAACTACCACTCGATAAATGTACAGGTAATTTGTGATGCCAAGCTATCACTTTTAAACGTGGTGGCCAGGTGGCCGGGGACACACACACGATTCTTTTATATTTCAAAACAGCTGTGTTGGCGCGCGGCTGCAGGAGGGCGCACTGCAGAGCCAAAATCATCTCCTCGGTAAGTAGCTACCCTAGATAAATTGCATTAAACTAAACAAGGTATCAGATGATGAACATTTTGGTGTGGTTCTTCTAGGTGACAAGGGTTATCCTCTAACGGAATACCTAATAACCCCGCTGGCAAACCCTGCTACAGAGCAGGAACGCAGATTCAAAAGTGCGCACACACGCACACGGGTCACAGTGGAGCGCTGCTTCGGGTTGCTGAAGGGCAGGTGGCTCTGTCTCGGACCAGCAGGGGGAACGCTGCTGTATACCCCAGAGAAAGTGTGCGATATTATTTTGGCCTGTTCAGTTTTGCACAACATTGCATTAGTGAATGGAGTGCCTTTTGATGTGCCGGCGCAGCCAGGTGAGCCAATGCCCATTTGTCGCTCCATCTCGGAAAAGTTTCTTTTCTTGCCAGTGTTTCTACATGTTTGACCTCAGTGGGCGAGGCCTCTGAACCAGGAATATTTAAGGGCGTAACATGTTAATGACGATCGAATTCAGCCGCCGTATTTATCAAGACCCGATCATTCGTACGCTGGGATTGATCAGATACGAATGTTTCTTAAATCACACGTGTGTCCTGTCGTAAGACCAATTCTGCGCTCAGATCTGCACCTGTTTTCACGCAAGATTGATAAATGAGGGCCGTTGTGTCTGAGATGGAGGTTTGAAAACATTATTTATTAATTCTGCAATTTACATTGTCCTTTGGCAGCACAAGGACAGTGAAGATCCAATGCATCCATCAGCAAAACGCACAAGTGTCAGCGCAGTATTTATTTGTTTACAGCGATCAGACTGACTGCTTCACATGCCAAATTATGCACAACAATCAGTGGTATCCCTCAGCCTTGGATATCATTTGAAAATGGAAGTTTGATAGGTGAACACTATTCATTGAAGTCTAGTTACTGTGAACTCGGCCTGCATCATGATTAGGACTCACAATGAGAATATGGAGTGTAGCGATTCTGTCAGAGCTGTCACTGACTTTATTTACAGGCTTTCGTAAATCATACAATCCTGAGGACTGGGGAGACTGTGGAGAACGTCAGCCTACGAAGGATGTGTAAAGTGGTGACCAGATCTCTAAGCTGTGAGACATTTCATATTCATTTCATATTCTCGTGGGCCAAATCCTTTACATAACATACATGACATAAATTACCTATGTGACATAATTTACCTACATGTTGTAAGTGAACTTACATAATAATGTTAAAATAAGTCAAGTTGACATATTTGTATACAGAAAAAGTATTCATTCTGTCTCATGAAGATAAGTGCAGTTATTATGTTTGGATTTCCCGACCCATGATTGCTTTCTTTGTGTTCATCTCTGGTCTCAGCAGGATTATGTAACATTTGGGTCCAAACAGGGCCAGCAAGAGGCCAAAACTGGAGGCCAGGATGGCAAACACCTCCACTGCATCTGCATATTTGCCTGGTGAGCTGATATAAGCAGGGACAAATGCCACCCACACAGCACAGAAGATCAGCATGCTGAAAGTGATGAGTTTGGCCTCATTGAAAGTATCTGGAAGATTCCTTGCTATAAATGCGATCAGAAAACTGAGTAAAGCCAATGAGCCAATATAACCCAGTAACACAGCAAAACCAACTGTGGACCCAACTGCACACTCATAAACAATCTTATCATTGTTGTATTGAGTGTTTTTATGAGGTGTTGGTGAGGCAGATACAAGCCAGGCTGTGCAGACTGCTGCCTGAACAGAAGTGAGAACAATAACTGTCCCTCTCTGCTGCAAAATACCGAACCACTTGAGACTGGCTCCATCTCCTGGCTTGGAGGCCTTGAACACAGCCAGAACCACCATGGTTTTTACCAGAATACATGAGACACAAAGCACAAAGCTGACCCCAAATGCTGCATGTCTCAGCTGACATGTCCACAGTCTGGGACGACCAATAAACAGCAGTGAACACAGGAAACATAACTTAAGAGACAGCAGTAACTGGAAACTCAGTTCTGAATTGTTGGCACGTACTATAGGTGTGGTGCGATTATAGATAAAGATGCCCAGGACAACAGCACACATACATGTGCCCAGCAATGAGGTTGCTGTCAAGCAGATACCCAGAGGCTCATGGTAGGAGAGAAACTCTGTTTTCTTAGGGACACAGTGGTCACGCTGGGGGCTGGACCAGAAGTCCTCGGGACAGCTGGTGCACTTCATGGAGTCTATGAGAAAAGGAACCGACTTGTGATATATTGCTGTTTCCACACTACAATGTTTAAAACTAAATACCAACCAGTCTCATTACTGATCTTCCCCTCAGAGCAAGGGATGCAGTCAAAACAGCACACAGGTTTCCCTTTCTTTCTGGCCATGCGGGTACCTGGAGGACAGCTTTCACTGCACACTGAGCGGGGTGGCTATAGGGATAAAAAAATAAAAAATCTGTTATTATACACTATTTTACATTGTTGTAATGAGTTATCCATCAAGTGTCTAAAAAAATCAGAAGCAACCTTTTTTGATTCAAAGTTCCAGAAGATTTTGTCTTCATCAATTGTGAGTTCGTCACCTTTGGAAGCCGACCTCTTGACCTCACCCACATTCTGAACTTCAGTTCTTCCATCAGGGAGCCACAGCCAGTTCATGACATCATAGATTGGTAAGGCATCACCATTTTCATCAAATGACACTTGATCACCATATGGTGTGGTGAAGTTGACCTTTTGCAAGTAATACACTAACTATGAATATAAGAATAAGGAAGAGAGAAAAAGATTAAGATATAGATTAAAAAACAATTCTAAATGACCATGTTGATGAGGATTCAAGTATCAAACTGTGAATTTTACTCATGAACAGATGAACATATTAATAATTCCAACAAAATCTTTCCTTTTGAAGTAAAGACACACTTGTATAGAAGCTCTGAGAGGCAAGTAAGAGCAAAAATTCTGGTGATCCATTTTCAATGTCTTCGAAGGCATTGATGTTTTCTTCCAGGTGAATGCCAGCACCAATCAAAATACATTTCCAGCCTACAGGAAGACATGATGATAATTTTACATAACTTAAAATGCACAATATGTGTACCTTGTTTAGAGTGCATAGAGAAGAAAGAAGAAAACATGAATGCTTCATTCTCCTTTTAGAACATGGTGTATTGGTGTAGTTCAACGTCTTGTGGCCAACACTAGTATTACATTAAACAAACACCTTTTTAACCTCAAATTTTGTCCCCTCCTTTCACAGATGGAAATAAAAAGGAAACCTAGAAAACTGATCATGGTAAAGCTTGTTTTTCTCATCTGGCAAAACGTATTCCTTACTCAATGAACAAAATTAAACAAAATTATCATGGTAAAAAACTTTTTCTCTTTCTCTTAAGTCATAAGCAGGAGGAGAGGAAACAATTTCGATCTGAATAAGAAATCTGATCACAAGATTTTTTTTTTTTTCTAACTTGCCTCTCAGGGCTTCTGTACATTTCTGGATAACTAGTGACAAGGTATTTTGTGTCTGAACACACAATGCTATCTACTGCTATCACCCAGCAGTAGGAAAAATCTGATTTTGTGATTTAAACAGAGTGTGAACTGATGTCACACCTGCCATGGCTCCAGTCTTTGTAAATTGCCACAGCTGTGCCCGCTGAAAGGCCCTCTCCCTGGCTCACACTGCAGCATGTCATCGAGGGCATAGGCCAGAGCATACACAGCCTTGTACACATTATACTCTGGCCTGAGATTGGAAATGTCCAACAACTCACTCTCCACATCCTCTAGATTTTCCTGTCCAGTACATAATGCTCCCCCAGCCTCCACCCAGCCTGCTGAAGGTGGTGCAAATCTACACTGAAATGTGTATTCCCAAAACAGTTTCACCTGCAATGCAACCAGCATTTAAACAGAAATAAAAATAAAATTATTCTTAGACTTTGTCATCAGTTTATAAGATTAAACTCTCACCATGCTATTTCCATAGCTGTTGTTGTGGTTTAGGTCAGGACGTATTCGTAGCAGGAATTCCCTGAGCCCTGGTATTTCTCCTCGACGGATGGCAATGCCCAGTGTGCCAGCCAGGTACTGTATGAGGTGGGGAGTCTGAAACACGGCAGCTGCTATCCAGGCTTCACTGGCAATCCACTGCAGACCTGTCACATTTTGTCTCACCACCTGTGTATTGAACCAACTATATAAATGAATCCTGCTATACCACTTTAGTAATGCCTTATTATATGCAGTTTATATGCTTGTCTTAGTCACTGATACACAGGTACAATCCTGTGTTTTACACAGTTATATGAGCAAAGTGATGGATATCATCATGTCTGGAAATTAGTGTAACGGGGGTGAGTAAATGATCTCACTCTGAAACCCTGCTAAAAGCATCCTTAACTAATGAGTTAAATCAAACTAAATCTATTTTTTCTCAACCCGATACGTTGTTGTAAACTGATTCTCTCAGTTTGACAATCAAAACATTAAGTTGTGGAATTAAATTGTGTCATATCTAAGTTTTATTTCAAGCACAAACCTCTTCCATGAGGTTAATCATGTGACTCTCATGTGCAAACACAATGACCACACGAGCTGTGGATTTCTTCATCACATCCACAATCCTCCTTAGTTCAGCTCGGTCATTTTCCCATGGTAAGATCTCAACGTAGGCCAGACAACCTCCACCAGACTGAACAAAGTCAGATTGGAAGGATCGAGCAGCGTGGAGTCCATAGTCATCGTCACTGACCAGCAGACCTGCCCAAGTCCAGCCAAAGTGGTTCAAAATCTGGATCATAGCACGAACCTAAGTGAGTACAGAGTGACGTGGTTAGTGTACAGACAGAAAATAAAAAAAATGCTCAACAGGTTTCACAATGAATCATGTTTAATTATTGCCTTTTAAAGATATTTTGTGTTGCATTAAAGGGAAGCTCTTTCTGAGGAATGATTAACTGCAATTCTTTTATGCATTTTCATTTTGCTGATGGATGGTCACCTGGAAAGCATCACTTGAGATCGTCCTAAAGAAGGATGGGAACTTCTGCCGGTCACTCAGACAGGAACATGTGGCAAAATAACTCACCTGTGAAAGACAAAGACTGCACATCCTGAAAACATTCAAAGCCTTTTCCAGCTCTTCTAACTTTTAATAGTTGATTGCATGTTTATAACTGACATTAAATTTGAAATCAAATCAAAATGATCCACAAAAAATATTAGATGGCAAAGTGGAAGACTTACCATAGGTAATCTGTATGGACCTAAGACAGAGGAAATGGCAATAGAACTTGTAGAAGAAGAATCACCCACGATCCCTATGACTGGAGGGTTTCCCACACAGGTCTCGTCTAATATAAACTGCTCCTCTTGACCACTGACGAGGGACATTGCTGCACGAAATCCAATCCCCAGTTTGTAGCAGTTATCATAAAGACTGTATCCCAGAGTCACATTAGGTAGCAGGTTGGCGTTTCTGTTGATCTCATCAATTGCAAAGGTCATGGTCATGGCAGCCCTGAACCCTGGAATGTCAAAACTGACAAAAAAATAAATAAATACATGTTTATATTTATATATATACATATATATATATATATGTATATACATATATATATATATATATATATATATATATATATATATACACACATTTTACGAAAGAAAAATACATGATACTACAACTTTTGAAATTAGGCCAGTTGAATATTAACAATTATATATATATATATATATATATATATTTAAAACGTAATTAAAACGATTTAAGAAAAACATAAATGCTAAATATCATTCTTCCAGAGTAATATTTAATTTGCAGAATTACAACCACAAATGCAACAGATTTTCCCCAGCTGCTTCCCTGACAAACTCACCCATAGCAGGTAGGCTGTTGTGGCTCTGAGGTAAAAGACAGGTCAGGAAAGAGAGAAAAGAAGTTGATCTCAAACAGCCCACCTAGAACCACATCTCCAGCTTTGTGCATCCCATTAAGATGAAACTGTCCCTGTAACTGGCAGGAGGAGGAATAAAGAGGGGAGGACACAACAGAAGAGAAGTAGGAATACAACAACATGAAATACATGAGCGAGAGCAATTTAATATCTAAAAATCCCCACATGATCCCCTCCTGTTCATCCCTGTTCATCCCTTTTCTGAGCCCAGTCAGTGTTATTGCTGTCAACCTCTTTTATTGACTTGCAGCATTGTTTAATCTTAAACACCACCCAATGGGGAATAAGCAAAAGTAGAGGCAGGGCCTAGAATTATCGTAATTTCAGATTGATTTTGAGCATACTAAGACAAGTGGTGGAACAATATGTCTTCCCATCTATTTTTCTTTGCACTGACTTTTTGATGGAGGGCTATATTGTACATAAGTGGTTGGCACACAATCATTTTGATGATAGTAGATATGATCAGTTCTGTAGAAAAGTGTGGGCAAGACATGTTAACCTATTAGACTTTTGTCTATCAAATTTGCAGAGATTTGTTGAGAATTTGAGAAGAGAAGTATCATACAATTACAAATCAAATACAATGCCATATCAGATCCGAAATATATTAGTTAGACACTTGGGTCGGTTGGTTCAACAACTCACAAGTGGCCCTAATGACTCTGAAACTCAGAGTTCACACGTGACCTTAATGATTCTGTAAGGACACTCCCACACAGGGTTTAAAGCCTGCAACTCACTTCCAATTAGGTAGAACTGAAGAAGCCTCTTGGATGAGAGGTGAAACGACTTCAAGAAACTGAAACAAGTCCAGTTGCCTATGACATAGCACTTAGAACTACCATGACCTGGATGACTGAGAACCTTCATCATTAGCTAGACGCTATTTTACCCCTGTTGTGAGGTACTATAATGCTACCAACATATAATAACAGCGGCTTTATCAGACCACATAGACTGTTATTTGATAAATGTAATGCCATATTAAAAAAGGTCAGACAAAACACAGATCAGATTGGGCTTTATTTAACATAGTTTTACCTTCTTACAAATACACACACTCAAACCACATATCATATCATCAAATATCATTACTGATCACAGAAATTGTAATTGTTTATTATCTATATATTTGCCTATCATGTCTTCGTATATCTCTTGTTTTCTTCTTGTTGTCGTTGTTTTGATGTGGTTTGACACCTCCACTGCATCTGCATATTTGCCTGGTGAGCTGATATAAGCAGGGACAAAGGCAACCCACACAGTGCAGAAGATCAACATGCTGAAAGTGATGAGTTTGGCCTCATTAAAAGTAGAAGTTGCTATGAATGCAATCAGAAATCTTATCATTGTAGTATTGAGTGTTTTTATGAGGAGTTGGGGAGGCAGATACAATCCAAGAACCATAACTGTCCCTGTCTGCTGCAAAACACCAAAACACTTCAGGCTGGCTCAACTTCCTGGCTTGGAGGCCTTGAATACAGCCATAACCACCATGGTTTTTACCAAAATACATGAGACACAAAGCACTTTTCAGGCTATCAACTAACACTGATGAAAACCCATCTGTGATAATAGCAGATGCTGTAGAATAACTTTATCTAAGCGGGAAGACATTTCATATTCATTTCATATTCTCCTGGGTGAAAGTTCTATACATTACATACAAACCCCAATTCCAATGAAGTTGGGACATTGTGTAAAATGGCATTGTCTTGCTGAAATAGGCAGGGACGTCCCTGAAAAAGACGTTGCTTTGACGGCAGCAGATGTTGCTCCAAAACCTGTATGTACCTTTTGAGCATTAATGGTGCCTTCACAGATGTGCAAGTTACCCATGCCATGGGCACTAACGCACCCCAATACATTCACAGATGCTGGCTTTTGAACTTTGCACTGATAACAATCTGGATGGTCCTTTTCCTCTTTGGCCCAGAGGACACGACGTCCATGATTTCCAAAAACAATATGAAATGTGGACTCATCAGACCACAGCACACTTTTCCACTTTGCGTCAGTCCATCTTAGATGAGCTCGGGCCCACAGAAAGCGGCAGCGTTTCTGGGTGTTGTTGATATATGGCTTTTGCTTTGCATGGTAGAGTTTTAACTTGCACTTGTAGATGTAGCAAAGAACTGTGTTAAATGACAATGGTTTTCCAAAGTGTTCCTGAGCCCACGTGGTAATATCCTTTACAGAAAAATTTTTTTTTTTTAATACAGTGCCGCCTGAGGGATCGAAGGTCATGGGCATTCAATGTTGGTTTTCGGCCTTGCCGCTTACATGCAGAGATTTCTCCAGATTCTCTGAATCTTTTGATGATGGACTGTAGATGATGAAATCCCTAAATTTCCTTGCAATTGTACGTTGTTCTTAAACTGTTGGACTATTTGCTCACGCAGTTGTTCACAACGTGGTGAACCTCGCCTCATCCTTGCTTGTGAATGACTAAGCCTTTTGGGTATGCTCCTTTTATACCCAATCATGACACTCATCTGTTTCCAATTAACCTGTTCACCTGTGGAATGTTCCAAACAGGTGTTTATGAGCATTCCTCAACTTTCCCAGTCTTTAATGCCCCTGTCCCGGCTTTTTTGGAACGTGTTGCAGGCATCAAATTCAAAATGAGTTAATATTTGCAAAAAAACCAATAAAGTTTATCAGTTTGAACATTAAATATATTGTCTTTGTAGTGTATTCAATTGAATATAGGTTGAAAAGGATTTGAAAATCATTGTATTCTGTTTTTATTTACGTTTTACACAAAGTCCCAACTTCAGTGGAATTGGGGTTTGTACATGACATAAGTTACAAACGTGACATAAGTGAACTTCAGTATTAATGTTAAAATAAGTCAAACTGACATATATTTGTATTGTATACAGAAAAAGTTTTCATTCTGTCTCATGAAGATAAGTGCAGTTACTAGGTCTGGATTCCCCGACCCATGATTGCTTTCTTTGTGTTCCTCTCTGGTCTCAGCAGGATTATGTAACATTTGGGTCCAAACAGTGCCACCAAGAGACCAAAACTGGAGGCCAGGATGGCAAATACCTCCACTGCATCTGCATATTTGCCTGGTGAGCTGATATAAGCAGGGACGAAGGCCACCCACACAGCACAGAAGATCAGCATGCTGAAAGTGATGAGTTTGGCCTCATTGAAAGTATCTGGAAGATTCCTTGCTATAAATGCAATTAGAAAACTGAGTAAAGCCAATAAACCAATATAGCCTAGTAACACTGCAAAACCAACTGTGGACCCAACTGCACACTCATAAACAATCTTATCATTGTGGTATTGAGAGTTTTTATGAGGAGTTGGGGAGGCAGATACAATCCAGGCAGTGCAGACTGCTGCCTGAATAGAAGTGAGAACAATAACTGTTCCTCTCTGCTGCAAAACACCAAACCACTTCAGGCTAGCTCCACCTCCTGGCTTGGAGGCCTTGAACACAGCCAGAACCACCATGGTTTTTACCAAAATACATGAGACACAAAGCACAAAGCTGATCCCAAATGCTGCATGTCTCAGCTGGCATGTCCACAGTCTGGGACGACCAATAAACAGCAGTGAACACAGGAAACATAACTTAAGAGACAGCAGTAACTGGAAACTCAGTTCTGAATTGTTGGCACGTACTATTGGTGTGCTGTGATGATAAATAAAGATGCCCAGGATGATAGCACACATACATGTGCCCAGCAAGGAGGCAGCTGTCAAGCCGATACCCAGAGGCTCATGGTAGGAGAGAAACTCTGTTTTCTTAGGA
Source organism: Pagrus pagrus (assembly GCF_965226575.1). NCBI lineage: Eukaryota > Metazoa > Chordata > Actinopteri > Spariformes > Sparidae > Pagrus > Pagrus pagrus. The sequence goes on from NC_140188.1 coordinate 11,883,800, forward strand.
ACACAGTGGTCACGCTGGGGGCTGGACCAGAAGTCCTCAGGACAGCTGGTGCACCCCATGGCATCTATGAGAAAAGGAACAGACCTGATATACTCTATATGTTCATATTGTGTCTCAAAACTGCAATGTTTAAAGTTAAAAACCAACCAGTTTTATTGCTGATCTCCCCCTCAGAACAAGGGATGCAGTCAAAACAGCACACAGGTTCCCCTTTCTTTCTGGCCATGCGGGTACCTGGAGGACAGCTTTCACTGCACACTGAGCGGGGTGGCTATAGGGAGAAAAGTAGATATCTATCATTATACACAACTTTACACTGCTATAATGAGTTATCCACAGAGTGTCAGAAATAACCTGTTTTGATTCAAAGTTCCAGAAGATTTTGTCTTCATTAATTGTGAGTTCTTCACCTTTGGAAGCCGACCTCTTGACCTCACCCACATTCTGAACTTCAGTTCTTCCATCAGGGAGCCACAGCCAGTTCATGACATCATAGATTGCTAAGGCATCACCGTTCTCATCAAATGACACTTGATCACCAAATGTTGTAGTGAAGTTGACTTTTTCCAAGTAATACACTAGCTACATAGAGAGATGAAAAACGATGATGAAAAACCAAAGAGGACAGATTAACCCTCCAAGACCTAGAACAATTTTTGGGACGCCTGACCCTTCTGTATTTATTTTATTTTTTCCTAACCTATTCCAGCAGTCGGCATCTAGTATTTGCTTCTTCCAACCCAGATACTGTCACTGCCAGTGGCTGACTAGGTTGTTGTTGTTACAAAATATTTCTATATGATGTGATCATGTTAACATGGGGGTACCCACTAATCAATTTTCTAACTGCATACTACACTTATGAACATATCAAAACAAGAATCTATTACTGAGCTGATAATACTAACCACTGCCATCACCCAGTAGTAGGTAATTTCCTCTCACTATTTGTTAGGCACATTACAATTAGTAGTACCACTTTGCAAGAAACATGAAACCCCATGATTTAGTCATATAACAGATGGAGTGTAAACTGATACCACACCTGCCATGGCTCCAGTCTTTTCAAACTGCCACAGCTGTGCCCGCTGAAAGGCCCTCTCCCTGGCTCACACTGCAGCATGTCATCAAGGGCATAGGCCAGAGCATACACAGCCTTGTACACATTATACTCTGGCCTGAGATCGGAAACGTCCAACAACTCAGTCTCCATATCCTCTAGATTTTCCTGTCCAGTACATAATGTTCCCCCAGCCTCCACCCAACCTGCTGGAGGTGGTGTGAATTTACATTGAAATGTGAATTCCCAAAATTGGCTTACCTGAAATACATTCAAAACAGTCTTACAAATGATGACTATCTATTTTTCCTGCATTACCAGATCAGATTGCACAGTAAAACTCTCACTATGCTATTTCCATAGCTGTTGTTATGGTGTAGGTCAGGACGAATTTGTAGGAGGAATTCCCTGAAGCCTGGTATTTCTCCTCGGCGGATTGCAATGCCCAGTGTGCCAGCCAGGTACGGCATGAAGTCAGGGGTCTGGAGGACAGTAGAAGCTGTCCAGGCTTCACTGGCCATCCACTGCAGGCCTGTCACATTCTGCCTCACCACCTGTGTATCAAATAAAATCTGTAACTCTACAATGCCACGTCACTAAAGTACTGTCTTCTGAATTGTACGCAGTACCGAAAGTGATGTCTTACTTGTTCATACACAGATACAATCATTTGTTTTACACAGTATTATGAGCAAAGTGATGCATATCATAACCAAAGTTGTGTGTAATTTGTCCGAGTAACTAGTCGTACGCTAAAACCCTGCTAACAGGGAATTTGACAAATATGAAGTGTTAAGTATTAAAATAAATGTATTTGTTACAGTTATTGCAACTTAAATCTTTCAGTTTGATAAATTTAAAATAATTAAGACATATAACTTTGGCTGCAGTTCAAGCCCAACCTCTTCCATGAGGTTAATCATATAACTCTCATGTGCAAACACAATGACCACACGAGCTGTGGATTTCTTCATCACATCCACGATCCTCCTTAGTTCATCTGGGTCATTGCTCCATGGCAACACCTGTAAGTAGGCAAGACAACCTCCACCAGACTGAGCCAGGTCAGATTGGAAGGATCGAGCAGCGTGGAGTCCATAGTCATCATCACTGACCAGCAGACCTGCCCAACTCCAGCCAAAACGCTTCAGTATCTGAATCATAGCCTGCACCTAAGTTAATACAGAGATTAGTGCACAGGCTGAAATAATCTCTCTGTGGAAAACATGCTAAATGTTTTCACATTGGATCATATTTAGTTATTGTATTTCAAGGAATATAACTGTTTTTGCAGTGTAGAGACGTTCTTTCTTGTGAATGTTTAACTGCACATCCTTTCATGCATTTTCATTTTGCTGATGGATGGTCACCTGGAAAGCATCACTTGGGATCGTCCTAAAGAAGGATGGAAACTTCTGCCGGTCACTCAGACAGGAACATGTGGCAAAATGACTCACCTGTAAAAGACACAGAATGTACAGCCTGAAAACATTCAAAGCCTTTTACAGCTCTTTTATTCTTTGATGGTAAGTTTATGTTTACAAGTGACATTAAATCTGAGATCATATCAAAATGATCCAATAGAATTAATAGAAGGAAAATTGGCAAACTTACCATAGGTACTCTGTACAAACCTAAGACAGAGGAGATGGCAATAGAATGTGTAGAAGAAGCATCGCCCACAACCCCTACGACTGGAGGGGTTCCCGCACAGGTCTCATCTAATATAACCTGCTCCTCTTGACCACTGACTGCGGATAATCCTGCACGAAATGCAATCCCTAGTTTGACACAATGATCATAAAGACTGTATCCCAGAGTCACATTAGGTAGCAGGTTGGAGTTTCTGTTGATCTCATCAATAGCAAAGGCCATGGTCTGGACCCTCCTAAATCCTACAACATCAAAGCTAACACAAATACCACTATTAACTATTAAAAAAAACAGCATACAATAATTGTGACAACATGAACACATTGCACAAGTACACATTTTACAATCATGGCAGTTGAATATGAACAATTATTTACAATAATTAAATAGATACAACTTAGGAAAAAGTAACATGTTTAAAATAGCATGCATGCAAAATCTAATTCTTTCAGAGTAATATTTGATTAATAGAAATACATATGACGCTTGGAATTGATTTTTGCCACTTCCCCGAGAGACTCACCCGTAGCAAGTAGGCTGTTGTGGCTCTGAGGTAAAAGACAGATCAGGAAACACAGAGAAGAAGTGGACCTGAAATATCCCACCTAGAACCACATCTCCAGCCTTGTGCATCCCGTTAAGATGAAACTGTCCCTGTAACCGGCAGACGGAGGAATAAAGAGGGGAGGACGCAGCAGAAGAGAAGTAGGAATACAACAACATGACATACATGAGCAAGAGCAATTTAATATCTATATATCCCCACATGACTTTCCTCCTGGTCATCTCTTTCCTGAGCCCAGTCAGTGTTATTGCTGTCAACCTCTTTTATTGACTTGCAGCATTGTTTAATGTTTAGCACCATCCAATGGGCTATAAGCAAATATAGGGGCAGGGCCTGGAATTATTTTAATTTCAGATTGATTTTGAGCATACTAAGACAAGTGGTGGAACATTATGTATTCCCATCTATTTATCTATTTTCTTCTTCTGTCTTTTTGATGGAGAGCTACATTGTATGTGGTTGAAAACAAGCACTGAAAGGTAGTATGTATTGCAGTGCTCCAGCTCATCAGCATCTACAGAACTTCTGCCTTTTCAGGCTAAATTTTGGGGAAGTGTGCCTAAAATGATTCCCACAACATCAAGAGTATTTCCATGAAACATATTAGTATTTGTTTTTAATATCCCTGTGTTGACATCATACAGCCGACCTTCAAAAAAGAGCTACAATAAGTTCATGCACGATGAATATGAATTACTTTTAGATGAAGTGTTTCTTTTCTTGAACTTTAAAGTCATTCAGGTTAAATTATGAGGGTACCCAGATAGAAGATTTGACCAGACAACCTCACCCAGCCGGCATACAGGGTGGAATGATGGCACTTGGACGGTCCACAAAGAGCGGACTGAGTAAACCACAACTGGCCCAAGTCTGGGGTAGATCCAGCCCCTGCTTTTGGCAGGCCATAGCATTGCCAGGACCGGACTGCCCAAGTGCCGTCATTCCACACGGTATGTGGGCCAGGTGAAAGTATCTGGTGTGGGCCACAACAATTTTGCTATCTGGGTAAAATCTGTGTTCATTATTAAAACATTTGAATAACAACCACTGATAGCTGGACTGGTGGCAAACATTATGGAAGTTTTAGCAACTACTGTAAGTTTTGGAAACATACTCAACAAATAACTGGCAAAACAAAGAAACATGACTCTCCAGTGTACTCTGGCCCATCACACAGTGGTTTAGGTGCCAATGTGTTTGTGAGAAGGAAGTGTCATCTCATGGGGACATCCAAAATAATGAATGGAGCTCGAATGGGCATGTTTACTGTGAAAGGTAGCTGGAAAAAAGGCTCGAAACTGAATACCAGCCAAAGAGCCTCCAATTCTGAACGACTGAGACTGTTCATTAAAAATTTAGTTAATTTACTTTGAGAGTGTTTCTCTTTTCTGATATAGCAAATCTGGTGGTGTTGTGAAATTAAAAAAAACAAAACATTCCAGCAGATGATTTGATGACATTATTTTATTGAATAAAATTTGAATTCATCACTGCATCTTTTCCTGTCTTCAGCTTGCACTAATTTCATCTCATTCACACATTTCACCCATATGCATTATTGTCATTGAGTCATTTGAGAATAAAAAATACACCAGCCTTGCTCATTGGAATTATATTCACGCACTGTTTCAGTTAATGTAAAGTGATGTGGCATTGCTGAATTTTTGTTTTTGGACTGTTCAGGGAATTCAAAATGACAAAGAGATAAAAGACTCCAGTCTTATTTTGCTGATGTTAAATGGAACAAAGGTTATACATTGTAACTCCGGTTCTATGGTGTAAAGCAAAGAATGTTAACCTTGTGACAGTGCCATTGCAAGTCATTACATGACATGCTTTTTTGCTTGTATATCTTGTATATAGTATTCATTCTGTTTCAAATAATTAAGTGGAGTCTTTATGACTTTGTGGTTCCCCGACCCATGATTGCTTTCTTTGTGTTCATCTCTGGTCTCAGCAGGATTATGTAACATTTGGGTCCAAACAGTGCCAGCAAGAGACCAAAACTGGAGGCCAGGATGGCAAATACCTCCACTGCATCTGCATATTTGCCTGGTGAGCTGATATAAGCAGGGACGAAGGCCACCCATACAGCACAGAAGATAAGCATGCTAAAAGTGATGAGTTTGGCCTCATTGAAAGTATCTGGAAGATTCCTTGCTATAAATGCAATCAGAAAACTGAGGGTGGACAGAAGGCCAATATAGCCCAGTAACACCGCAAAACCAATTGTGGACCCAACTGCACACTCATAAACAATCTTATCATTGTTGTATTGAGTGTTTTTATGAGGAGTTGGGGAGGCAGATACAATCCAGGCAGTGCAGATAGCTGCCTGAATAGAGGTAAGAACCATAACTGTTCCTCTCTGCTGCAAAACACCAAACCACTTCAGACTGGCTCCACCTCCTGGCTTGGAGGCCTTGAACACAGCCAGAACCACCATGGTTTTTACCAAAATACATGAGACACAAAGCACAAAGCTGATCCCAAATGCTGCATGTCTCAGCTGGCATGTCCACAGTCTGGGACGACCAATAAACAGCAGTGAACACAGGAAACATAACTTAAGTGACATCAAGAGCAGGAAACTCAGCTCTGAATTGTTAGCACGTACCATAGGGGTGCTGTGATGATAGATAAAGATGCCCAGGACAACAGCACACATACATGTGCCAAGTAATGAGGTTACTGTCAAGCAGATACCCAGAGGCTCATGGTAGGAGAGGAACTCTGTTTTCTTAGGAACACAGTGGTCACGCTTGGGACTGGACCAGAAGTCCTCTAGACAACTGGTGCACTCCATGGAGTCTATGAAAAAAGGAAAAGACTTGAGATATATCTATATTTCCACACTACAATGTTTAAAACTAAATACCAACCAGTCTCATTACTGATCTTTCCCTCAGAACAAAGGATGCAGTCAAAACAGCACACAGGTTCTCCTTTCTTTCTGGCCATGCGGGTACCTGGAGGACAGCTTTCACTGCACACTGACCGCGGTGGCTATAAGGAGAAAAATAAATATCTGTAAATATACATGACACTGCTTTCATGATGATTTTCATTATCTATGAAGTCTCTGAAAAAATAACCTTTTGTGATTTTAAGTTCCAGAAGATTTTATCTTCATCAATTGTGAGTTCTTCACCATTGAAGGCCGACCTCTTGACCTCACCCACATTCTGCAGTTTTGTTGTTCCATCAGGGAGCTGCAGCCAGTTCATGATATCATATATTGGTAATGCATCGCCATTTTCATTAAATGACACTTGATCACCAAATGAGGTGGTGAAGTTGACCTTTTGCAAATAATGCAGAACCTGTATATCAGAATAAAGGAGAGAGGAAGACTTTTCTTAACATATGAACACAGCGGTACCTAGTGTTTAATAATAAAACTTCATATGTTGCTAAACAAACATTTTTCTATACCTCCTGACAAGATATTGTTATCCCCAACCAGTAATACTGGTGGGGGAAATGTTTTCAACTATGTGAGGAACTTATGATTATTTTTATACACCTCAGGAAATACTAAAGCACATGATTAAGTCATACAAACAGGTGGAGTGTAAAGTTGATATTACACCTGCCATGGCTCCAGTCTTTGCAAATTGCCACAGCTGTGCCCACTGAAAGGCCCTCTCCCTGGCTCACACTGCAGCATGTCATCAAGGGCATAGGCCAGAGCATACACAGCCTTGTACACATTATACTCTGGCCTGAGATTGGAAACATCCAACAATTCAGTCTCTACATCCTCTAGATTTTCCTGTCCAGTGCATAATGCTCCCCCAGCCTCCACCCAACCTGCTGCAGGTGGTGCAAATCTACATTGAAATGTATATTCCCAAAACAGTTTCACCTGAAATGCATTTAGAACTTGTTAAGTTAACAGTTAAACATGTTAAGAGAAATGATAAACAAAAACAGAAAAACAAACAAAGTATTATTCTTGTTATTTCCAATCTTATTAGATTGTAAGGGTTAAACGCTCACTATGTTATTTCCATAGCTGTTGTTGTGGTGTAGGTCAGGACGTATTTGTAGCAGGAATTCCCTGAGCCCTGGTATTTCTCCTCGACGGATGGCGATGCCTAGTATGCCAGCCAGGTATGGCATGAGATGAGGTGACTGAAATGCTGTAGCTGCTATCCAGGATTCACTTGCAATCCACTGCAGACCTGTCACATTCTGCCTCAGCACCTGTGCATCATATAAAATATATAAGTTTACAGGTTTACACACTATGAGCAAAGTGTTGCATATCATCATAACTGTTAAGTGGAATTGGTGAGTACACAATTCCTGCTAAAAGCACCTTCGACTAGTAAATTTAATTTAATTAAATCTATTTCTATAGCCCAATGCATTATTATAACTTAAATCTTTCAGTTTGATGAATAAAACCTTAAGATCCATAACTACATTCAGTTATAATTAAGTTATATTTCAAGCCCAACCTCTTCCATGAGGTTAATCATGTTACTCTCATGTGCAAACCCGATGACCACACGAGCTGTGGATTTCCTCATCACATCCACAATCTTCCTTAGTTCAGCTCGGTCATTTTCCCAGGGTAAGATCTCAACGTAAGCCAGACAACCTCTACCAGACCGAACAAAGTCAGATTGGAAGGATCGAGCAGCGTGGAGTCCATAGTCATCATCACTGACCAGCAGACCTGCCCAACTCCAGCCAAAGTGGTTCAGAATCTGAATCATGGCACGCACCTAAGAGAGTAAAGAGTGAACTGGTTAGTGCACAGACAGAAAACATTAAACATTTATTGGAAAACATGCAATACAGGTTTCACAATAAATCATGTTTAAATATTGCCCTTTCCAAGATTTTTTTTTGTTTTTGCATTGAAGGGACGTTTTTTCTGAGGAATGATTATTTGCAACTCTTGCTAAAAATGTTTCACATTGGATGAATTATTGAATTTTAAAGACACTAATTGCTGTTGTAGTGTAGAGACGTTCTTCCTTGTGAATGTTTAACTGCAAATGCTGTTATGCATCTTCATTGTGGCGACAGATGGTCACCTGGAAAGCATCACTTGGGATCGTCCTAAAGAAGGATGGAAACTTCTGCCGGTCACTCAGACAGGAACATGTGGCAAAATAACTCACCTGTGAAAGACATTGTGTACATCCTGAAAACATTCAAGGCCTTTACCAGCTCTTTTGACTTTTAAAAGTTAAAGACTACATTTTTACAATTGACATTATCTGGACATAAAGTCAAAATTATCAACAATAATTATAATTTGGGAAAGCGGAAAACTTACCATTGGTACACTGTATGAACCTATGACAGAGGAGATGGCAATAGAACTTGTAGAAGAAGAATCACCCACAATCCCTATGACTGGAGGGGTTCCTGCACAGGTCTCATCTAGTATAAACTGCTCCTCTTGACCACTGATTAGTGACATTGCTGCACGAAATCCTATCTGTAATTTGTAGCAGTTATCATAAAGACTGTATCCCAGAGTCACATTAGGTAGCAGGTTGGAGTTTCTGTTGATCTCATCAATTGCAAAGGTCATAGTCATGGCAGTCCTGAACCCTGGAATGTAAAAACTAACAAAAAACAGTACAACTTTTTGCAATTGATAAATACATGATACAGTGTCTGACAACTACAGCGTTTGAAAACAATTAATCGAGTTGAATATTAACAGTTAAAATGCTTAAATAATACTGTGAAAACAACTAATTTGTTTAAAATAGCATACATGCTGAATCTCATTCTTCCAGAGTAATATTTAATTTGTAGAAATACATTCTACAAATGTGACTTACCTTTCCCCGCTTCTATTTTTTACTGTTTCCCTGACAAACTCACCCATAGCAGGTAGGCTGTTGTGGCTCTGAGGTAAAAGACAGGTCAGGAAAGAGAGAAAAGAAGTTGATCTCAAACAGCCCACCTAGAACCACATCTCCAGCTTTGTGCATCCCATTAAGATGAAACTGTCCCTGTAGCTGACAGGATGAGGAATAAAGAGAGGAGGACACAGCAGAAGATAAATAGGAATACGACATGAAATACATGAGCGAGAGCAATCTAATATCTAAAAATCCCCACATGACTTTCCTCCTGTTCATCCCTTTCCTGAGCCCAGTCAGTTTTATTGCTGTCAACCTCTTTTATTGACTTGCAGCATTGTTTAATCTTAAGCACCACCCAATGGGCTATAAGCAAGAGTCGGGCAGGGATTAAAATGAATTTCATTTGAGATTGATCTAGACCACATCAGACATTTGGTGAATCAATATGGCTTCTGATCCATTTTTTCTTTACACTGTCTGTTTGATTTAGGGCTATATTATAAATCAGTGAGGTTAGGCTATGGAAGCTGCCAATAGTTTTATTTTCTGCTTTGAGCACCTTAATAGACCTTCTTAGAGGTTATTGCAACACATTACAACAGAACGGGACAGAAAAATAAACAAACACAAAAAAATCTTTATTTCCTACCTGGTAGACCATTATTGAACTTTCTCAGAGGATACATTGTCACACATTACAACAGAACAGTACCGCAAAATGAAATAAGAAACATCTTTATTTCCTTCCTGTTAGACCCTTATGAGCCTTTCTTTGGGGTTAATTTGCAACACATTACAGCAGAAATGTACCACAATATAAAACAAAAAATCATCTTTATTTTCTACATGTTCAACCGTTATTAGACTTTCTTAGAGGCTAATTTGCGACACCTTACAACAGGACTGTAACATAAATTAGACAGATATCACATATCTGCTACTTGAGACACACCTTCTTTGGCTAGTCCAGTACAATTTTATACTCCTCACAAGCATTTCCAGTCAAATGCAGTTCAGAAGTACATGACATGAAACGTGGCAAGAGGATATAGCATCAACTGATGTATGGCAAGAGGCCATACATCACCTACAGGATGTAAGCAAACTTCTATTATGATGTTAAAATAAGTAAAGTTGACATATTTTTTTATTGTATACAGAAAAGGTATTCATTCTGTCTCATGAAAACAAGTGCAGTTATTATGTTTGGATTTCCCGACCCATGATTGCTTTCCTTGTGTTCATCTCTGGTCTCAGCAGGATTATGTAACATTTGGGTCCAAAGAGTGCCAGCAACAGACCAAAACTGGAGGCCAGGATGGCAAACACCTCCACTGCATCTGCATATTTGCCTGGTGAGCTGATATAAGCAGGGACAAAGGCCACCCACACAGCACAGAAGATCAGCATGCTGAAAGTGATGAGTTTGGCCTCATTGAAACTATCTGGAAGATTCCTTGCTATAAATGCAATCAGAATGCTGAGGATAGACAGAAAGCCAATATAGCCCAGTAACACTGCAAAACCAACTGTGGACCCAACTGCACACTCATAAACAATCTTATCATTGTAGTATTGAGTGTTTTTCTGAGGAGTTGGTGAGGCAGATACAATCCAGGCAGTGCAGATTGCTGCCTGAATAGAAGTGAGAACAATAACTACCCCTCTCTGCTGCATTGCACCAAACCACTTCAGGCTTGCTCCTCCTCCTGGCTTGGAGGCCTTGAACACAGCCAGAACCACCATGGTTTTAACCAAAATACATGAGACACAAAGCACAAAGCTGATCCCAAATGCTGCATGTCTCAGTTGGCATGTCCACAGTCTGGGGCGACCAATAAACAGTAGTGAACAAAGGAAACATAACTTAAGGGACAGCAGTAACTGGAAACTCAGCTCTGAATTGTTGGCGCGTACCATAGGTGTGCTTAGATGATAGGCGAAGATCCCCAGGACGATAGCACAGATAGATGTGCCAAGCAATGAGCCAGCTGTCAAGCAGATACCCAGAGGCTCATGGAAGGACAGAAACTCTGTTTTCTTAGGAACACAGTGGTCACGCTGGGGACTGGACCAGAAGTCCCCAGGACAACTGGTGCACTCCATGGAGTCTATAAAGAAAGAAACAGATATGAGATATTTATATTTCCACACTACGATGTTTAACACTAAATACCAACCAGTCTCATTGCTGATCTTTCCCTCAGAACAAGGGATGCAGTCAAAACAGCACACAGGTTCCCCTTTCTTTCTGGCCATGCGGGTACCTGGAGGACAGCTTTCACTGCACACTGAGCGGGGTGGCTATAAGGAGAGAAATAAGAGTCTGTCATTATACACTACTTTACAGTGCTTTCATGAGTTATCCATGAGGTGTCTGAAAAATCAGAAGTAACCTTTTTGGATTCAAAGTTCCAGAAGATTTTATCTTCATCAATTGTGAGTTCTTCACCTTTGAAGGCCGACCTCTTGACCTCACCCACATTCTGCAGTTTTGTTGTTCCATCAGGGAGCTGCAGCCTATTCATGATATCATATATTGGTAAGGCATCACCATTCTCATCAAATGAAACTTGATCACCAAATGATGTGGTGAAGTTGACCTTTTGCAAATAATGCAGAAGCTATGAATATCAGAATAAGGGTGAGAGGAAAGCCAAAGAAGACAGATTTAATAAAATAATTTCATGTTAACATATGAACACAACGGTACCTGGTATTCAATAATAAAAACTTCATATGATACTTAAAAACATTTTTCTATACCTTGTGACAAGATATTGTTATCCCTAACCTGATAATACTGGTGGGGAAAATGTCTTCAACTATGTGCGGAACTTGTGATTAGTGATTTCATATCTCTGGATTTAATCCTTTACCCTATACACCTCAGGAAATACTAAAGCACATGATTAAGTCATATAAACAGGTGGAGTGTAAAGTTGATATTACACCTGCCATGGCTCCAGTCTTTGCAAACTGCCACAGCTGTGCCCACTGAAAGGCCCTCTCCCTGGCTCACACTGCAGCATGTCATCAAGGGCATAGGCCAGAGCATACACAGCCTTGTACACATTATACTCTGGCCTGAGATTTGAAACTTCCAACAACTCAGTCTCTACATCCTCTAGATTTTCCTGTCCAGTGCATAATGCTCCCCCATCCTCCACCCAACCTGCTGGAGGTGGTGCAAATCTACATTGAAATGTATATTCCCAAAACAGTTTCACCTGAAATGCATTTAAAATGTGTTAACAGTTAACAGTTAAACATGTTAACAGATATATAAAACACTGTATTATTCCTGCAATTTGTCATCTAATTGGGAGGGTTAAACTCTCACTATGTTATTTCCATAGCTGTTGTTGTGGTGTAGGTCAGGACGTATTTGTAGCAGGAATTCCCTGAGCCCTGGTATTTCTCCTCGACGGATGGCGATGCCTAGTATGCCAGCCAGGTATGGCATGAGATGGGGGGTCTGAAATACAGTAACTGCTGTCCAGGATTCACTTGCAATCCACTGCAGACCTGTTACATTCTGCCTCAGAGCCTGTGCATCATATCAAATATATAGGTTCACAGGTTTACACACTATGAGCAAAGTGTTGCATATCATCATAACTGGAATTCAGTGGAATTGGTGTGAGTACACAATCCCTGCTAAAAGCATCTTCAACTAGTACATTTAATGAAATGAAATCTATTTCTATAGCCCAATGCATTATTGTAACTTAACTCTTTCAGTTTGATGAATAAAACATTAAGATCCATAACCACATTCAGTTATAATTAAGTTATATTTCAAGCCCAACCTCTTCCATGAGGTCAATCATGTTACTCCCATGCGCAAACCCAATGACCACACGAGCTGTGGATTTCTTCATCACATCCACAATCCTACTTAGTTCAGCTCGGTCATTTTCCCAGGGTAAGATCTCAACGTAAGCCAGACAACCTCCACCAGACTGAACAAAGTCAGATTGGAAGGATCGAGCAGCGTGGAGTCCATAGTCATCGTCACTGACCAGCAGACCTGCCCAAGTCCAGCCAAAGTGGTTCAGAATCTGAATCATGGCACGGACCTAAGAGAGTAAAGAGTGAACTGGTTAGTGCACAGACAGAAAAACAAAAATACTGGAAAACATGCAAAACAGGTTTCACAATAAATCATGTTTAAATATTGCCCTTTCAAAGATATTTCTTTTTTTCTTGCGTTAAAGGGACGTTTTTTCTGATGAATGATTATTTGCAACTCTTGCTAAAAATGTTTCACATTGGATGACATTTGATTATTGCATTTAAAGAATCTAATTGCTGTTGCAGTGTAGAGACGTTCTTTCTTGTGAATGTTTAACTGAAAATGCTGTTATGCATTTTCATTGTGGCTACAGATGGTCACCTGGAAAGCATCACTTGGGATTGTCCTAAAGAAAGATGGAAACTTCTGCCGGTCACTCAGACAGGAACATGTGGCAAAATAACTCACCTGTGAAAGACACATACTGCACATCCTGAAAACATTCAAGGCCTTTACCAGCTCTTTTGACTTTTTAAAGTTAAAGACCACATTTTTAGAATTGACACTAAACTTGACATAAAGTCAAAATGTTCAACAACAATTATTAGACTGGAATGTGAGGAACTTACCATTGGTACTCTGTAAGAACCTGTGACATAGGCGATGGCAATAGAACTTGTAGAAAAAGAATCACCCACAATCCCTATGACTGGAGGGGTTCCTGCACAGCTCTCATCTAGTATAAACTGCTCCTCTTGACCACTGATGAGTGACATTGCTGCACGAAATCCTATCTGTAGTTTGTAGCAGTTATCAAAAAGACTGTATCCCAGAGTCACATTAGGTAGCAGGTTGGAGTTTCTGTTGATCTCATCAATTGCAAAGGTCATAGTCATGGCAGCCCTGAACCCTTGAATGTAAAAACTAACAAAAAACAATACAACTTATTGCAATTCATAAATACATTACATTGTCTGACAACTGCAGCTTTTGAAAATCAATCCAATAGAATATTAACAGTTATTAAAAATAATTAATACAGTGAAAATACGTAAATTGTCTAAAATAGCATTAATGCTGAATCTCATTCTTCCAGAGTAATATTCAATTTGCAGAAATGCATTCTACAAATGTGACTGGTTTTCCACAGCTTCTATTTTCTAATGTTTACCTGACAAACTCACCCATGGCAGGTAGGCTGTTGTGGCTCTGAAGTAAAAGACAGGTCAGGAAAGAGAGAAAAGAAGTGGATGTCAAATATCCCACCTAGAACCACATCTCCAGCTTTGTGTATCCCATTTAGATGAAACTGTCCCTGTAACTGGCAGGACGAGGAATAAAGAGGGGAGGACACAGCAGAAGAAAAGTAGGAATACAACAACATGAAATACATGAGCGAGAGCAATCTAATATATAAAAATCCCCACATGACTTTCGTCCTGTTCATCCCTTTCCTGAGCCCAGTCAGTTTTATTGCTGTCAACTCCTTTTATTGACTTGCAGCATTGTTTAATCTTAAGCACCACCCAATGGGCTATAAGCAAGAGTCGGGCAGGGATTAAAATGAATTTCATTTGAGATTGATCAAGACCACACTAAGACATTTGGTGAATCAATATGGCTTCTGATCCATTTTTTCTTTGCACTGTCTGTTTGATTGAGGGCTATATTATAAATCAGTAAGGTTAGGCTATGGAAGCTGCCAATAATTTTATTTACTGCTTTTAGCAACTTAATAGACCTTCATAGAGGTTATTACAACAGAACAGCAAAATAATCAAAAAAAAAAATCTTTATTTCCTACCTGGTAGACCCTTATTAAACTTTCTCAGAGGATACATTGTCACACATTACAACAGAACAGTACCGCAAAATAAAATAAGAAACATCTTTATTTCCTTCCTGTTAGACCCTTATGAGCCTTTCTTTGAGGTTAATTTGCAACACATTACAGCAAAACTGTACCACAATATAAAACAAAAAAGTCATCTTTCTTTTCTTCATGTTCAACCATTATTAGACTTTCTTAGAGGCTAATTTGCGACACCTTACAACAGGACTGTAACATAAATTAGAGAGATATCACATATCTGCTACTTGAGACACACCTTCTTTGGCTAGTCCAGTACAATTTTATTCTTCTGAACTGCATTTGACTGGAAATGCTTGTCAGAAGTACGTGACATGAAACGTGGCAAGAGGATATAGCATCAACTGATGTGTATAAGTGGTCTGAGCATCGTGGATGCATGTGGCTATATGTTAGTACCTACACACTCCACAAAACTGTGGAGAACATCAGCCTACGAGAGATGTGTAAAGTAGTGACCAGATATGGACCAATGTGGTTTGACTGACTCTATAATTCCACTGGATGCATGTCCATTGCGGAACGGCTCCGGTGCGGTTTTGCTCCATCGTCCGTCATCCGGAAAGCCCTATCGGCTGCGTTGGAAATAAAGAGACAAATCCAAGCACTTCTTCTAATCCTTCGTTGGGAACACTTGTTGTTGTTGTGATAATAACACATACGAACTGCAGACGCGCGTGATTATGTAGTTATCGTGGGAACTCCTCGGTCCCACAACTCCAGCTGTCCGGCAGTGCTGTGCAGTGCCGGACTCGAAACACAGCCGGTGGGGGTTGCCGGACAACGGAGCAAGACCGTACCAGAGGTCCGCAAACAGACATGCATCCAGTAGAATTGTGGAGTTAGGCCACCTCCTCTGTTCAAAGATGGTTGTTCCAGTTTGACATAGATGGATTCCTTTACTCCTTTTTCAAACCACCTGTCTTCTCTGGCCAAGATGTTTACATTGTTGTCCTCAAAGGAACGATTTTTCTCCTTCAGATGTAAGTGGACAGCAGAGTCTTGACCTGAGGAGTTGGCCATCCTGTGTTGCGCCATTTGCTTATGAAGAAGTTGTCTTGTCTCCCCAATTTACAAATCTGTGCATTCCTGCCTGCATTGAACAGCATAAACTACATTACTCTGTTTATGCCTGGGTGTTTTGTCCTTAGGATGGACAAGTCTCTGCCTCAGTGTGTTGGTAGGTTTAAAGTGAACCGGGATATGATGTTTATTAAAGATCCTCCTGAGTTTCTCAGTTGTTCCTGCGACATAGGGAATGACAATGTTGTTACGTTTTCTCGTCTCCTCCTCTCTGTCTGCTCTGGATCTTTTAGCGGTTTTGACAAAGGTCCAGTTTGGGTAGCCACAGGTTTTAAATGCTCCCCTGATGTGCTCGTGTTCCTTCTCCTTCCCCTCTGACTTAGTGGGCACGGTCTCAGCCCAATGGTTTATGGTTCTGATGACCCCCAGCTTGTGACCCAGTGAGTGATGAGAGTCGAACAGCAAGTACTAATCTGTGTGTGTACATTTTCTGTACACCTCAATGTTGAGGCTTCTGTCTTCTCCAATGTCTACTGCACACTCCAAGAAGGGCTATCAACTAATTTAAATCAAAATCCATCCATGATAATAGCAGATGCTTTAGCATAACTTAAGCAGTAAGACACTTCATATTCGTTTCATTTTTCTCCTGGGCAAAGTCCTATACGTTACATACATGACATACATTACCTACGGGATGTAAGCGAACTTCAATAATGATGTAAAAATAAGTAAAGTTGACATATTTTATATTGTATACAGAAAAGGTATTCATTCTGTCTCTTGCAAACAAGTGCAGTTATTATGTTTGGATTCCCCGACCCATGATTGCTTTCCTTGTGTTCATCTCTGGTCTCAGCAGGATTATGTAACATTTGGGTCCAAAGAGTGCCAGCAAGAGACCAAAACTGGAGGCCAGGATGGCAAACACCTCCACTGCATCTGCATATTTGCCTGGTGAGCTGATATAAGCAGGGACAAAGGCCACCCACACAGCACAGAAGATCAGCATGCTGAAAGTGATGAGTTTGGCCTCATTGAAAGTATCTGGAAGATTTCTTGCTATAAATGCAATCAGAATGCTGAGGATAGACAGAAAGCCAATATAGCCCAGTAACACTGCAAAGCCTACTGTGGACCCAACTGCACACTCATAAACAATCTTATCGTTGTTGTATTGAGTGTTTTTATGAGGAGTTGGTGAGGCAGATACAATCCAGGCAGTGCAGATTGCTGCCTGCATAGAAGTGAGAACAATAACTGTTCCCCTCTGCTGCAAAACACCAAACCACTTCAGGCTGGCTCCTCCTCCTGGCTTGGAGGCCTTGAACACAGCCAGAACCACCATGGTTTTAACCAAAATACACGAGACACAAAGCACAAAGCTGATCCCAAATGCTGCATGTCTCAGCTGGCATGTCCACAGTCTGGGACGACCAATAAACAGCAGTGAACAAAGGAAACATAACTTAAGGGACAGCAGTAACTGAAAACTCAGTTCTGAATTGTTGGCACGTACCATAGGTGTGCTTCGATGATAGGTGAAGATCCCCAGGACGATAGCACATATAGATGTGCCAAGCAATGAGCCAGCTGTCAAGCAGATACCCAGAGGCTCATGGAAGGACAGAAACTCTGTTTTCTTAGGAACACAGTGGTCACGCTGGGGACTGGACCAGAAGTCCCCAGGACAACTGGTGCACTCCATGGAGTCTATGAAAAAAGGAACCGACATGAGATATATTTATATTTCAACACTACAATGTTTAACACTAAATACTAACCAGTCTCATTGCTGATCTTTCCCTCAGAACAAGGGATGCAGTCAAAACAGCACACAGGTTCTCCTTTCTTACTGGCCATGCGGGTACCTGGAGGACAGCTTTCACTGCACACTGAGCGGGGTGGCTATAAGGAGAGAAATAGGAGTCTGTCATTATACACTACTTTACAGTACTTTCATGAGTTATCCATGAGGTGTCTGAAAAAACAGATATAACCTTTTTAGATTCAAAGTTCCAGAAGATTTTATCTTCATCAATTGTGAGTTCTTCACCTTTGAAGGCCGACCTCTTGACCTCACCCACATTCTGCAGTTTTGTTGTTCCATCAGGGAGCTGCAGCCTATTTATGATATCATATATTGGTAAGGCATCACCATTCTCATCAAATGAAACTTGATCACCAAATGATGTGGTGAAGTTGACCTTTTGCAAATAATGCAGAAGCTATGAATATCAGAATAAGGGTGAGAGGAAAGCCAAAGAAGACAGATTTTAAAAAAAAGAGTTTCATGGTGACATATGAACACAGCGGTACCTGGTATTCAATAATAAAAACTTTTTTTCTATACCTTGTGACAAGATATTGTTATCCCTAACCTGATAATACTGGTGGGGAAAATGTCTTCAACTATGTGAGGAACTTGTGATTAGTGATTTCATATCTCTGGATTTAATCCTTTACCCTATACACCTCAGGAAATACTAAAGCACATGATTAAGTCATACAAACAGGTGGAGTGTAAAGTGATATCACACCTGCCATGGCTCCAGTCTTTGCAAACTGCCACAGCTGTGCCCACTGAAAGGCCCTCTCCCTGGCTCACACTGCAGCATGTCATCAAGGGCATAGGCCAGAGCATACACAGCCTTGTACACATTATACTCTGGCCTGAGATTGGAAATGTCCAACAACTCAGTCTCTACATCCTCTAGATTTTCCTGTCCAGTGCATAATGCTCCCCCATCCTCCACCCAACCTGCTGGAGGTGGTGCAAATCTACATTGAAAGGTATATTCCCAAAACAGTTTCACCTGAAATGCATTTAAAACGTGTTAACAGTTAAACATGTTAACAGAAATATAAAACACTGTACTATTCCTGCAATTTGTCATCAAATTGGGAGGGTTAAACTCTCACTACGTTATTTCCATAGCTGTTGTTGTGGTGTAGGTCCGGACGTATTTGTAGCAGGAATTCCCTGAGCCCTGGTATTTCTCCTCGACGGATGGCGATGCCTAGTATGCCAGCCAGGTATGGCATGAGATGGGGGTACTGAAATATAGTAACTGCTGTCCAGGATTCACTTGCAATCCACTGCAGACCTGTCACATTCTGCCTCAGAGCCTGTGCATCATATAAAATATATAGGTCTACAGGTTTACAAACTATGAGCAAAGTGTTGCATAAAATCATAACTGGAGTTCAGTGGAATTGGTGAGTACACAATCCCTGCTAAAAGCATCTTCAACTAGTACATTTAATTTAATTAAATCTATTTCTGTAGCCCAATGCATTA
Source organism: Pagrus pagrus (assembly GCF_965226575.1). Classification (NCBI taxonomy): domain Eukaryota; kingdom Metazoa; phylum Chordata; class Actinopteri; order Spariformes; family Sparidae; genus Pagrus; species Pagrus pagrus. The sequence goes on from NC_140188.1 coordinate 11,903,130, forward strand.
TTGTAACTTAAACTCTCTGTTTGATGAATAAAACATTAAGATCCATACCTACATTCAGTTATAATTAAGTTAAATTTCAAGCCCAACCTCTTCCATGACGTCAATCATGTTGCTCTCATGTGCAAACCCAATGACCACACGAGCTGTGGATTTCTTCATCACATCCACAATCCTCCTAAGTTCAGCTCGGTCATTTTCCCAGGGTAAGATCTCAAAGTAGGCCAGACAACCTGCACCAGACCGAACAAAGTCAGATTGGAAGGATCGAGCAGCGTTGAGTCCATAGTCATCGTCACTGACCAGCAGACCTGCCCAAGTCCAGCCAAAGTGGTTCAGAATCTGAATCATGGCACGGACCTAAGAGAGTAAAGAGTGAACTGGTTTCAGAAAAACAAAAATACTGGAAAACATGCAAAACAGGTTTCACAATAAATCATGTTTAAATATTGCCCTTTCAAAGATATTTCTTTTTTTCTTGCGTTAAAGGGACGTTTTTTTGATATATCATTTTTTGTAACTCTTGCTAAAAATGTTTCACATTGGATGACATTTGATTATTGCATTTTAAATAATCTAATTGCCGTTGCAGTGTAGAGACGTTCTTTCTTGTGAATGTTTAACTGCAAATGCTGTTATGCATTTTCATTGTGGCTACAGATGGTCACCTGGAAAGCATCACTTGGGATTGTCCTAAAGAAAGATGGAAACTTCTGCCGGTCACTCAGACAGGAACATGTGGCAAAATAACTCACCTGTGAAAGACACATACTGTACATCCTGAAAACATTCAAGGCCTTTACCAGCTCTTTTGACTTTTTAAAGTTAAAGACCACATTTTTAGAATTGACATTAAACTTGACATAAAGTCAAAATTATCAACAACAATTATTAGACTGGAATGTGAGGAACTTACCATTGGTACTCTGTAAGAACCTGTGACATAGGCGATGGCAATAGAACTTGTAGAAAAAGAATCACCCACAATCCCTATGACTGGAGGGGTTCCTACACAGCTCTCATCTAGTATAAACTGCTCCTCTTGACCACTAATGAGTGACATTGCTGCACGAAATCCTATCTGTAGTTTGTAGCAGTTATCAAAAAGACTGTATCCCAGAGTCACATTAGGTAGCAGGTTGGAGTTTCTGTTGATCTCATCAATTGCAAAGGTCATAGTCATGGCAGCCCTGAACCCTGGAATGTAAAAACTAACAAAAAACAATACAACTTTTTGCAATTCATAAATAAATTACATTGTCTGAAAACTGCAGCTTTTGAAAATCAATCCAGTAGAATAGTAACAGTTATTAAAATACTTAATTAATACAGTGAAAATAAGTAAATTGTTTAAAATAGCTTTAATGCTGAATCTCATTGTTCCAGAGTAATATTCAATCTGCAGAAATGCTTTCTACAAATTTGACTGGTTTTCCACAGCTTCTATTTTCTAATGTTTTCCTGATAAACTCACCCATAGCAAGTAGGCTGTTGTGGCTCTGAGGTAAAAGACAGGTCAGGAAAGAAAGAAAAGAAGTTGATCTCAAATATCCCACCTAGAACCACATCTCCAGCTTTGTGTATCCCATTTAGATGAAACTGTCCCTGTAACTGGCAGGATGAGGAATAAAGAGGGGAGGACACAGCAGAAGAGAAGTAGGAATACAACAACATGAAATACATGAGCGAGAGCAATCTAATATATAAAAATCCCCACATGACTTTCGTCCTGTTCATCCCTTTCCTGAGCCCAGTCAGTTTTATTGCTGTCAACCTCTTTTATTGACTTGCAGCATTGTTTAATCTTAAGCACCACCCAATGGGGTATAAGCAAGAGTCGGGCAGGGATTGAAATTGATTTCATTTGAGATTGATCAAGACCACACTAAGACATTTGGTGAATCAATATGGCTTCTGATCCATTTTTTCTTTGCACTGTCTGTTTGATTGAGGGCTATATTATAAATCAGTAAGGTTAGGCTATGGAAGCTGCCAATAATTTTATTTTCTGCTTTTAGCACCTTAATAGACCTTCTGAGAGGTGATTGCAACACATTACAACAGAACGGGACAGAAAAATAAACAAACACAAAAAAATCTTTATTTCCTACCTGGTAGACCCTTATTAAACTTTCTCAGAGGATACATTGTCACACATTACAACAGAACAGTACCGCAAAATAAAATAAGAAACATCTTTGTTTCCTTCCTGTTAGACCCTTATGAGCCTTTCTTTGAGGTTAATTTGCAACACATTACAGCAAAACTGTACCACAATATAAAACAAAAAATCATCTTTATTTTCTACATGTTCAACCGTTATTAGACTTTCTTAGAGGCTAATTTGCGGCACCTTACAACAGGACTGTAACATAAATTAGAGAGATATCACATAGCTGCTACTTGAGACACACCTTCTTTGGCTAGTCCAGTACAATTTTATTCTTCTGAACTGCATTTGACTTGAAATGCTTGTCAGGAGTACGTGACATGAAATGTGGCAAGAGGATATAGCATCAACTGATGTGTATAAGTGGTCTGAGCATCGTGGATGCATGTGGCTATATGTTAGTACCTACACACTCCACAAAACTGTGGAGAACATCAGCCTACAAGAGATGTGTAAAGTAGTGACCAGATATGGACCAATGTGGTTTGACTGACTCTATAATTCCACTGGATGCATGTCCATTGCGGAACGGCTCCGGTGCGGTTTTGCTCCATCGTCCGTCATCCGGAAAGCCCTATCGGCTGCGTTGGAAATAAAGAGACAAATCCAAGCACTTCTTCTAATCCTTCATTGGGAACACTTATTGTTGTTGTGATAATAACACATACGAACTGCAGACGCGCGTGATTATGTAATTATCGCGGGAACTCCTCGGTCCCACAACTCCAGCTATCTGGCAGTGCTGTGCAGTGCCGGACTCGAAACACAGCCGGTGGGGGTTGCCGGACAACGGAGCAAGACCGTACCAGAGGTCCGTAAACAGACATGCATCCAGTAGAATTGTGGAGTTAAGCCACCTCCTCTGTTCAAAGATGGTTGTTCCAGTTTGACAAAAATGGATTCCTTTACTTCTTTTTCAAACCACCTGTCTTCTCTGGCCAAGATGTTTACACTGTTGTCCTCAAAGGAAAGATTTTTCTCCTTCAGATGTAAGTGGACAGCAGAGTCTTGACCTGAGGAGTTGGCCCTCCTGTGTTGTGCCATTTGTTTATGGAGAGGTTGTCTTGACTCCCCAATGTACAAATCTGTGCATTCCTGGCTGTATTGAACACTATAAACTACATTACTCCGTTTATGCCTCAGTGTGTTGTTAGGTTTAAAGTGAACCGGGATATGATGTTTATTAACGATCCTCCTGAGTTTCTCAGATGTTCCTGCCACATAGGGAATGACAATGTTGTTACGTTTTCTCGTCTCCTCCTCTCTGTCTGCTCTGGATCTTTTAGCGGTTTTGACAAAGGTCCAGTTTGGGTAGCCACAGGTTTTAAGTGCTCCCCTGATGTGCTCGTGTTCCTTCTCCTTCCCCTCTGACTTAGTGGGCACGGTCTCAGCCCAATGGTTTAGGGTTCTGATGACCCCCAGCTTGTGACCCAGTGAGTGATGAGAGTCGAACAGCAAGTACTGATATGTGTGTGTACATTTTCTGTACACCTCAATGTTGAGGCTTCTGTCTTCTTCAATGTGTACTGCACAGTCCAAGAAGGGCTATCAAGTAATTTAAATGAAAATCCATACATGATAATAGGAGATTCTTTAGCATAACTTAAGCCATAAGACATTTCATATTTGTTTCATTTTTCTCCTGGGCAAAGTCTTATAAGTTAGATACATGAGATACATTACATACGGGATGTAAGCGAACTTCCATAATGATGTTAAAATAAGTAAAGTTGACATATTTTATATTGTATACAGAAAAGTTATTCATTCTGTCTCTTGAAAACAAGTGCAGTTATTATGTTTGGATTCCCCGACCCATGATTGCTTTCCTTGTGTTCATCTCTGGTCTCAGCAGGATTATGTAACATTTGGGTCCAAAGAGTGCCAGCAAGAGACCAAAACTGGAGGCCAGGATGGCAAACACCTCCACTGCATCTGCATATTTGCCTGGTGAGCTGATATAAGCAGGGACAAAGGCCACCCACACAGCACAGAAGATCAGCATGCTGAAAGTGATGAGTTTGGCCTCATTGAAAGTATCTGGAAGATTCCTTGCTATAAATGCAATCAGAATGCTGAGGATAGACAGAAAGCCAATATAGCCCAGTAACACTGCAAAACCAACTGTGGACCCAACTGCACACTCATAAACAATCTTATCATTGTAGTATTGAGTGTTTTTCTGAGGAGTTGGTGAGGCAGATACAATCCAAGCAGTGCAGATTGCTGCCTGCATAGAAGTGAGAACAATAACTACCCCTCTCTGCTGCAACACACCAAACCACTTCAGGCTGGCTCCTCCTCCTGGCTTGGAGGCCTTGAACACAGCCAGAACCACCATGGTTTTAACCAAAATACATGAGACACAAAGCACAAAGCTGATCCCAAATGCTGCATGTCTCAGCTGGCATGTCCACAGTCTGGGACGACCAATAAACAGCAGTGAGCAAAGGAAACATAACTTAAGGGACAGCAGTAACTGGAAACTCAGTTCTGAATTGTTGGCACGGACCATAGGTGTGCTTCGATGATAGGTGAAGATCCCCAGGACGATAGCACAGATAGATGTGCCAAGTAATGAGCCAGCTGTCAAGCAGATACCCAGAGGCTCATGGAAGGACAGAAACTCTGTTTTCTTAGGAACACAGTGGTCACGCTGGGGGCTGGACCAGAAGTCCCCTGTACAACTGGTGCACTCCATGGAGTCTATAAAGAAAGGGACAGATATGAGATATATTTATATTTCCACACTACAATGTTTAACACTAAATACCAACCGGTCTCATTGCTGATCTTTCCCTCAGAACAAGGGATGCAGTCAAAACAGCACACAGGTTTCCCTTTCTTTCTGGCCATACGGGTACCTGGAGGACAGCTTTCACTGCACACTGACCGCGGTGGCTATAAGAAGAAAAATATGGGTCCGTCATTTTACACTACTTTACAGTGCTTTCATGAGTTATCCATGAGGTGTCTGAAAAATCAGAAGTAACCTTTTTGGATTCAAAGTTCCAGAAGATTTTATCTTCATCAATTGTGAGTTCTTCACCTTTGAAGGCCGACCTCTTGACCTCACCCACATTCTGCAGTTTTGTTGTTCCATCAGGGAGCTGCAGCCAGTTCATGATATCATATATTGGTAAGGCATCACCATTCTCATCAAATGAAACTTGATCACCAAATGATGTAGTGAAGTTGACCTTTTGCAAATAATGCAGGAGCTATGAATATCAGAATAAGGGTGAGAGGAAAGCCAAAGAAGACAGATTTAATAAAATAATTTCATGTCAACATATGAACACAGCGGTACCTGGTATTCAATAATAAAAACTTCATATGATACTTACAAACATTTTTCTATACATCGTGACAAGATATTGTTATCCCTAATCTGATAATGCTGGTGAGGAAAATGTTTTCAACTATGTGAGGAACTTGTGATTAGTGATTTCATATCTCTGGATTTAATCCTTTACCCTATACACCTCAGGAAATACTAAAGCACATGATTAAGTCATACAAACAGGCGGAGTGTAAAGTGATATCACACCTGCCATGGCTCCAGTCTTTGCAAACTGCCACAGCTGTGCCCACTGAAAGGCCCTCTCCCTGGCTCACACTGCAGCATGTCATCAAGGGCATAGGCCAGAGCATACACAGCCTTATACACATTATACTCTGGCCTGAGATTGGAAACTTCCAACAACTCAGTCTCTACATCCTCTAGATTTTCCTGTCCAGTGCATAATGCTCCCCCATCCTCCACCCAACCTGCTGGAGGTGGTGCAAATCTACATTGGAATGTGAATTCCCAAAATAGTTTCACCTGAAATGCATTTAAAACGTGTTAACAGTTAAACATGTTAACAGAAATATAAAACACTGCATTATTCCAGCAATTTGTCATCAGATTGGAAGGGGGTTAAACTCTCACTATGTTATTTCCATAGCTGTTGTTGTGGTGTAGGTCAGGACGTATTTGTAGCAGGAATTCCCTGAGCCCTGGTATTTCTCCTCGACGGATGGCGATGCCTAGTATGCCAGCCAGGTACGGCATGAGATGGGGGGTCTGAAATACAGTAACTGCTATCCAGGATTCACTTGCAATCCACTGCAGACCTGTCACATTCTGCCTCAGCACCTGTGCATCATATAAAATATATAAGTTTACAGGTTTACACACTATGAGCAAAGTGTTGCATATCATCATAACTGTTAAGTGGAATTGGTGAGTACACAATTCCTGCTAAAAGCACCTTCGACTAGTAAATCTAATTTAATGAAATCTATTTCTATAGCCCAATGTATTACTTTTACTTAACTCTTTCAGTTTGATGAATAAAACATTAAGATCCATAACCACATTCAGTTATAATTATGTTATATTTCAAGCCCAACCTCTTCCATGAGGTTAATCATGTAACTCTCATGTGCAAACCCAATGACCACACGAGCTGTGGATTTCTTCATCACATCCACAATCCTCCTTAGTTCAGCTCGGTCATTTTCCCAGGGTAAGATCTCAACGTAGGCCAGACAACCTGCACCAGACTGAACAAAGTCAGATTGGAAGGATCGAGCAGCGTGGAGTCCATAGTCATCATCACTGACCAGCAGACCTGCCCAAGTCCAGCCAAAGTGGTTCAGAATCTGAATCATAGCACGGACCTAAGAGAGTAAAGAGTGAACTGGTTAGTGCACAGACAGAAAACATTAAACATTTATTGGAAAACATGCAATACAGGTTTCACAATAAATCATGTTTAAATATTGCCTTTTCAAAGTTTTTTTGGTTTGTTTTTGCATTGAAGGGACGTTTTTTTCTGAAGAATGATTATTTCCAACTCTTGCTAAAAATGTTTCACATTGGATGACATTTGATTATTGCATTTTAAAGAATCTAATTGCCGTTGCAGTGTAGAGATGTTCTTTCTTGTGAATGTTTAACTGTTATGCATCTTCATTGTGGCGTTAGATGGTCACCTGGAAAGCATCACTTGGGATCGTCCTAAAGAAAGATGGAAACTTCTGTCGGTCACTCAGACAGGAACATGTGGCAAAATAACTCACCTGTGAAAGACACATACTGTATATTCTGAAAATATTCAAGGCCTTTACCAGCTCTTTTGACTTTTTAAAGTTAAAGACTACATTTTTAGAATTGACATTATCTGGACATAAAGCCAAAATGATCAACAACAATTATTAGACTGGAATGTGAGGAACTTACCATTGGTACTCTGTAAGAACCTGTGACATAGGCGATGGCAATAGAACTTGTAGAAAAAGAATCACCCACAATCCCTATGACTGGAGGGGTTCCTACACAGGTCTCATCCAGTATAAACTGCTCCTCTTGACCACTGATGAGTGACATTGCTGCACGAAATCCTATCTGTAGTTTGTAGCAGTTATCATAAAGACTGTATCCCAGAGTCACATTAGGTAGCAGGTTGGAGTTTCTGTTGATCTCATCAATTGCAAAGGTCATAGTCATGGCAGTCCTGAACCCTAAAATTAAAAAACTAACAAAAAACAATACAACTTTTTGCAATTCAAAAATAAATGACAGTGTCTGACAACTACAGCTTTTGAAAACCAATCCAGTAGAATATTAACAGTTATTAAAATACTTAATTAATACTGTGAAAGTAAGTAAATTGTTTAAAATAGCATTAATGCTGAATCTCATTCTTCCAGAGTAATATTCAATTTGCAGAAATGCTTTCTACAAATGTGACAGGTTTTCCACAGCTTCTATTTTCTAATGTTTTCCTGACAAACTCACCCATGGCAGGTAGGCTGTTGTGGCTCTGAAGTAAAAGACAGGTCAGGAAAGAGAGAAAAGAAGTGGATCTCAAATATCCCACCTAGAACCACATCTCCAGCTTTGTGTATCCCATTTAGATGAAACTGTCCCTGTAACTGGCAGGATGAGGAATAAAGAGGGGAGGACACAGCAGAAGAGAAGTAGGAATACAACAACATGAAATACATGAGCGAGAGCAATCTAATATATAAAAATCCCCACATGACTTTCGTCCTGTTCATCCCTTTCCTGAGCCCAGTCAGTGTTATTGCTGTCAACCTCTTTTATTGACTTGCAGCATTTTTTAATCTTAAGCACCACCCAATGGGGTATAAGCAAGAGTCGGGCAGGGATTGAAATTGATTTCATTTGAGATTGATCTAGACCACACTAAGACATTTGGTGAATCAATATGGCTTCTGATCCATTTTTTCTTTGCACTGTCTGTTTGATTGAGGGATATATTATAAATCAGTAAGGTTAGGCTATGGAAGCTGCCAAGAATTTTATTTTCTGCTTTTAGCACCTTAATAGACCTTCTGAGAGGTGATTGCAACACATTACAACAGAACGGGACAGCAAAATAAACTTAAAAAACATCTTTATTTCCTACCTGGTAGACCCTTATTAAACTTTCTCAGAGGATAAATTGTCACACATTACAACAGAACAGTACCGCACAATAAAATAAGAAACATCTTTATTTCCTTCGTGTTAGACCCTCATGAGACTTTCTTTGAGGTTAATTTGCAACACATTACAGCAGAACTGTACCACAATATAAAACAAAAAATCATCTTTATTTACTACATGTTCGACCCTTATCAGACTTTCTTAGAGGCTAATTTGCGGCACCTTACAACAGGACTGTAACATAAATTAGAGAGATATCACATAGCTGCTACTTGAGACACACCTTCTTTGGCTAGTCCAGTACAATTTTATACTTCTGACAAGCATTTCCAGTCAAATGCAGTTCAGAAGTACATGACATGAAACGTGGCAAGAGGATATAGCATCAACTGATGTATGTAAGTGGTCTGAGCATCGTGGATGCATGTGGCTATATGTTAGTACCTACACACCCCAGAAAACTGTGGAGATCATCAGCCTACGAGAGATGTGTAAAGTAGTGACCAGATATGGACCAATGTGGTTTGACTGATTCTATAATTCCACTGGATGCATGTCCATTGTTGAACGGCTCTGGTACGGTTTTGCTCCGTCATCTGGAAACCTCCACCGGCTGTGTTTGAAAAAAAAAAAGGGACAAATCCAAGCACTTCTTCTAATCCTTCATTTTAATAACACATACGAACTGCAGACGCGCTTGATTATGTAATTATCGTGGGAACTCCTCGGTCCCACAATTCCAACTATCTGGCAGTGCTGCGCCGTGCCGGACTCGAAACGCAGCCGGTGGGGGGTGCCGGACAACAGAGCAAGACCGTACCGGAGGTCCGTAAACAGACGTGCATCCAGTGGAATTCTAGCGTTAAGCCACCTCCTCTGTTCAAAGATGGTTGTTCCAGTTTGACATAGATGGAGTCCTTTACTCCTTTTTCAAACCATCTGTCTTTTCTGGCCAAGATGTTTACACTGTTGTCCTCAAAGGAAAGATTTTTCTCCTTCAGATGTAAGTGGACAGCAGAGTCTTGACCTGAGGAGTTGGCCCTCCTGTGTTGTGCCATTCGCTTGTGGAGAGGTTGTCTTGTCTCCCCAATGTACAAATCTGTGCATTCCTGCCTGCATTGAACACTATAAACTACATTACTCTGTTTATGCCTCAGTGTGTTGGTAGGTTTAAAGTGAACCAGGATATGATGTTTATTAAAGATCCTCCTGAGTTTCTCAGTTGTTCCCGCAACATAGGGAATGACGATGTTCTTACGTTTTCTCGTCTCCTCCTCTCTGTCTGCTCTGGATCTTTTAGCGGTTTTGACAAAGGTCCAGTTTGGGTAGCCACAGGTTTTAAGTGCTCCCCTGATGTGCTCGTGTTCCTTCTCCTTCCCCTCTGACTTAGTGGGCACGGTCTCAGCCCAGTGGTTTAGGGTTCTGATGACCCCCAGCTTGTGACCCAGTGAGTGATGAGAGTCGAACAGCAAGTACTGATCTGTGTGTGTAGGTTTTCTGTACACCTCAATGTTGAGGCTTCTATCTTCTTCAATGTCTACTGCACACTCCAAGAAGGGCTATCAACTAATTTAAATGAAAATCCATCTATGATAATAGCAGATGCTTTAGCATAACTTAAGCCATAAGACACTTTATATTCGTCTCATTTTTCTCCTGGACAAAGTCCTATACGTCACATACACGAGATACATTACCTACGGGATGTAATCAAACTTCCATTATGATGTTAAAATAAGTAAAGTTGACATATTTTATATTGTATACAGAAAAGTTATTCATTCTGTTTCATGAAAACAAGTGCAGTTATTATGTTTGGATTTCCCGACCCATGATTGCTTTCCTTGTGTTCATCTCTGGTCTCAGCAGGATTATGTAACATTTGGGTCCAAAGAGTGCCAGCAAGAGACCAAAACTGGAGGCCAGGATGGCAAACACCTCCACTGCATCTGCATATTTGCCTGGTGAGCTGATATAAGCAGGGACAAAGGCCACCCACACAGCACAGAAGATCAGCATGCTGAAAGTAATGAGTTTGGCCTCATTGAAACTATCTGGAAGATTCCTTGCTATAAATGCAATCAGAAAGCTGAGGATAGACAGAAAGCCAATATAGCCCAGTAACACTGCAAAACCAACTGTGGACCCAACTGCACACTCATAAACAATCTTATCATTGTAGTATTGAGTGTTTTTCTGAGGAGTTGGGGAGGCAGATACAATCCAGGCAGTGCAGATTGCTGCCTGCATAGAAGTGAGAACAATAACTACCCCTCTCTGCTGCAACACACCAAACCACTTCAGGCTGGCTCCTCCTCCTGGCTTGGAGGCCTTGAACACAGCCAGAACCACCATGGTTTTTACCAAAATACATGAGACACAAAGCACAAAGCTGATCCCAAATGCTGCATGTCTCAGTTGGCATGTCCACAGTCTGGGACGACCAATAAACAGCAGTGAACAAAGGAAACATAACTTAAGGGACAGCAGTAACTGGAAACTCAGTTCTGAATTGTTGGCGCGTACCATAGGTGTGCTTCGATGACAGGCGAAGATCCCTAGGACGATAGCACAGATAGATGTGCCAAGCAATGAGCCAGCTGTCAAGCAGATACCCAGAGGCTCATGGAAGGACAGAAACTCTGTCTTCTTAGGAACACAGTGGTCACGCTGAGGGCTGGACCAGAAGTCCCCTGGACAACTGGTGCACTCCATGGAGTCTATAAAGAAAGGAACAGATATGAGATATATTTATATTTCCACACTACAATGTTTAACACTAAATACCAACCGGTCTCATTGCTGATCTTTCCCTCAGAACAAGGGATGCAGTCAAAACAGCACACAGGTTCCCCTTTCTTTCTGGCCATGCGGGTACCTGGAGTACAGCTTTCACTGCACACTGAGTGGGGTGGCTATAAGGAGAGAAATAAGAGTCTGTCATTAAACACTACTTTACAGTACTTTCATGAGTTATCCATGAGGTGTCTGAAAAAACAGATATAACCTTTTTAGATTCAAAGTTCCAGAAGATTTTATCTTCATCAATTGTGAGTTCTTCACCTTTGAAGGCCGACCTCTTGACCTCACCCACATTCTGCAGTTTTGTTGTTCCATCAGGGAGCTGCAGCCAGTTCATGATATCATATATTGGTAAGGCATCACCATTCTCATCAAATGAAACTTGATCACCAAATGATGTAGTGAAGTTGACCTTTTGCAAATAATGCAGAAGCTATGAATATCAGAATAAGGGTGAGAGGAAAACCAAAGAAGACAGATTTAAAAAAAGAATTTTGTGTTAACATATGAACACAGCGGTACCTGGTATTCAATGATAAAAACGTTTTTTCTATACCTCATGACAAGATATTGTTATCCCTAACCTGATAATACTGTTGGGGAAAATGTCTTCAACTATGTGAGGAACTTGTGATTAGTGATTTCATATCTCTGGATTTAATCCTTTACCCTATACACCTCAGGAAATACTAAAGCACATGATTAAGTCATACAAACAGATGGAGTGTAAACTGATATCACACCTGCCATGGCTCCAGTCTTTGCAAACTGCCACAGCTGTGCCCGCTGAAAGGCCCTCTCCCTGGCTCACACTGCACCATGTCATCAAGGGCATAGGCCAGAGCATACACAGCCTTGTACACATTATACTCTGGCCTGAGATTGGAAACGTCCAACAACTCAGTCTCTACATCCTCTAGATTTTCCTGTCCAGTGCATAAAGCTCCCCCATCCTCCACCCAACGTGCTGGAGGTGGTGCAAATCTACATTGGAATGTGAATTCCCAAAACAGTTTCACCTGAAATGCATTTAAAACGTGTTAACAGTTAAACATGTTAACAGAAATATAAAACACTGTATTATTCCTGCAATTTGTCATCAAATTGGAAGGGTTAAACTCTCACTACGTTATTTCCATAGCTGTTGTTGTGGTGTAGGTCAGGACGTATTTGTAGCAGGAATTCCCTGAGCCCTGGTATTTCTCCTCGACGGATGGCGATGCCTAGTATGCCAGCCAGGTACGGCATGAGATGGGGGGTCTGAAATAGAGGAACTGCTGTCCAGGTTTCACTTGCAATCCACTGCAGACCTGTCACATTCTGCCTCAGAACCTGTGCATCATATAAAATATATAGGTTTACAGGTTTACACACTATGAGCAAAGTGTTGCATAAAATCATAACTGGAGTTCAGTGGAATTGGTGAGTACACAATCCCTGCTAAAAGTATCTTCAACTAGTACATTTAATTCAATTAAATCTATTTCTATAGCCCAATGCATTATTGTAACTTAAATCTTTCAGTTTGATGAATAAAACCTAAGATCCATAACTACATTCAGTTATAATTAAGTTATATTTCAAGCCCAACCTCTTCCATGAGGTCAATCATGTTACTCTCATGTGCAAACCCAATGACCACACGAGCTGTGGATTTCTTCATCACATCCACAATCCTCCTTAGTTCAGCTCGGTCATTTTCCCATGGTAAGATCTCAACGTAAGCCAGACAACCTGCACCAGACTGAACAAAGTCAGATTGGAAGGATCGAGCAGCGTGGAGTCCATAGTCATCATCACTGACCAGCAGACCTGCCCAAGTCCAGCCAAAGTGGTTCAGAATCTGAATCATAGCACGGACCTAAGAGAGTAAAGAGTGAAGTGGTTAGTGCACAGACAGAATATAGATATCTATATCTATATATATATATGTATTAGGGGTGTGCAGAGCAGCCGATATTTGTATCTGTATTTGTATTTGTTGAGGTGGGGAAAAGTATTTGTATTTGTGTTTGTATTCGAGTAAAATTCAAAATACGCTTAAAAATATAATTTTTTTTGAGTTACACTTTTTTTTTCGTTATAGTGTAAGTATTCTTTAATTATGCAATGAACATGTAACAAGGAATGTCATTGAAAAGAAAATAACATAACAGCCATTACCTCATCCATGGTTAAACCAACAACTAATAAAATATCATTGTGAACATTATGAACCCCACCACCACCCGTCCTTGTTGGAGGACGTTGAACAGACAGAATAAAAAAAAATAATACTTAAAAGAACTGTTCTTTCTAATGCACAGAGCTCCAAGAACTAAACTTGATCTGTAAATAATATGACATAGTAGCCTATAGCTAACGGTCATTATGCTTCTGGCCTCTACCTGGTCTTTTTACTAAACTTAACCAACTCCTTTCTTCATTGCCTAAAACCCAACCAAAGCACCGAGCAAAGAATTTTTTTTTCTCTCCTGGTCTGCTGTCAGCAGGGTCGCCGGCTGCAGCAGCCTCGCGCCCGTGAAGTGGGCTCAAGCCGCGTCAAAACACCGCTGTTCCGCCCCCCCCCCGCCCCCGCAGCTGTCCATGGTGCTGCTGAACCAGGTGACGTTGTTTACACTCTGCGTTGTGGCTTGTCTGTGAAACGCGCGCTGCTCAGGGACTGGGCAGATCTGTCCCACTTGCTTTGTCCCTCACTCCGTTGGGAGATCTTCCACAGAGTAAAAGAAATACACATTGTTTCTCTCCCTGGCTCCGCTCGAGCGCGGCTGAACGCGGCTCGAGCCCACTTCACGGGCGCGAGGCTGCTGCAGCCGGCGACCCTGCTGACAGCAGACGGGGGAGAAAAAAAATTCTTTGCTCGGTGCTTTGGTTGGGTTTTAGGCAATGAAGAAAGGAGTTGGTTAAGTTTAGTAAAAAGACCAGGTAGAGGCCAGAAGCATAATGACCGATAGCTATAGGCTACTATGTCATATTATTTACAGATCAAGTTTAGTTCTTGGAGCTCTGTGCATTAGAAAGAACAGTTCTTTTAAGTATTATTTGTTTTTATTCTGTCTGTTCAACGTCCTCCAACAAGGACGGGTGGTGGTATATATATGAATATTGGAAAACATGCAAAACAGGTTTCACAATAAATCATGTTTAAATATTGCCCTTTCAAAGATTTATTTTTTTTCCTTGCATTGAAGGGACGTTTTTTCTGAGGAATGATTATTTGCAACTCTTGCAAAAATGTTTCACATTGGGTGACATTTGATTATTGCATTTTAAATAATCTAATTGCCGTTGCAGTGTAGAGACGTTCTGAATGTTTAACTGCAAATGCTGTTATGCATTTTCATTGTGGCTACAGATGGTCACCTGGAAAGCATCACTTGGGATCGTCCTAAAGAAGGATGGAAACTTCTGCCAGTCACTCAGACAGGAACATGTGGCAAAATAACTCACCTGTGAAAGACAAATACTGTATATTCTGAAAATATTCAAGGCCTTTACCAGCTCTTTTGACTTTTTAAAGTTAAAGACTACATTTTTAGAATTGACATTAAACTTGACATAAAGTCAAAATGATCAACAACAATTATTAGACTGGAATGTGAGGAACTTACCATTGGTACTCTGTAAGAACCTGTGACATAGGCGATGGCAATAGAACTTGTAGAAAAAGAATCACCCACAATCCCTATGACTGGAGGGGTTCCTGCACAGGTCTCATCCAGTATAAACTGCTCTTCTTGACCACTGACGAGGGACATTGCTGCACGAAATCCTATCTGTAGTTTGTAGCAGTTATCATAAAGACTGTATCCCAGAGTCACATTAGGTAGCAGGTTGGAGTTTCTGTTGATCTCATCAATTGCAAAGGTCATAGTCATGGCAGCCCTGAACCCTGGAATGTAAAAACTAACAAAAAACAATGCAACTTTTTGCAATTCATAAATAAATGACATCGTCTGAAAACTGCAGCTTTTGAAAATCAATGCAGTCGAATATTAAAAGTTATTAAAATACTTAATTAACACTGTGCAAATAAGTAAATTGTTTAAAATAGCATTAATGCTGAATCTCATTGTTCCAGAGTAATATTCAATTTGCAGAAATGCATTCTACAAATGTGACTGGTTTTCCACAGCTTCTATTTTCTAATGTTTACCTGACAAACTCACCCATAGCAGGTAGGCTGTTGTGGCTCTGAGGTAAAAGACAGGTCAGGAAAGAAAGAAAAGAAGTTGATCTCAAATATCCCACCTAGAACCACATCTCCAGCTTTGTGTATCCCATTTAGATGAAACTGTCCCTGTAACTGGCAGGAGGAGGAATAAAGAGGGGAGGACACAGCAGAAGAGAAGTAGGAATACAACAACATGAAATACATGAGCGAGAGCAATTTAATATCTAAAAATCCCCACATGACTTTCCTCCTGTTCATCCCTTTCCTAAGCCCAGTCAGTTTTATTGCTGTCAACCTCTTTTATTGACTTGCAGCATTGTTTAATCTTAAGCACCACCCAATGGGGTATAAGCAAGAGTCGGGCAGGGATTAAAATGAATTTCATTTGAGATTGATCTAGACCACACTAAGACATTTGGTTAATCAATATGGTTTCTGATCCATTTTTTCTTTGCACTGTCTGTTTGATTGAGGGCTATATTATAAATCAGTAAGGTTACGCTATGGAAGCTGCTAAGAACTTTATTTTCCACTATTAGCACCTTAATAAACCTTCTCAGATGTTATTGCAACACATTACAACAGAACGGGACAGCAAAATAAACTAAAAAAACATCTTTATTTCCTACCTCGTAGACCCTTATGACCCTTTCTTTGAGGTTAATTTGCAACACATTACAGCAGAACTGTACCGCAATATAAAACAAAAAAAACATAGTTACTTTCTACATGTTCAACCCTTATTAGACTTTCTTAGATACTAATTTGTGACACCTTACAACAGGACTGTAACATAAATTAGAGAGATATCACATATCTGCTACTTGAGACACACCTTCTTTTTCTGGTCCAGTACAATTCTATACTTCTGACAAGCATTTCCAGTCAAACGTAGCTCCAAAATACATGACATGAAACGTGACAAGAGGATATAGCATCAGCTGATCCGAGTTCTGAGCATTGTGGATGCATGTGGCTATATGTTAGTACCTACTGTACAAACTCCACAGGACTGTGTAGAACATCAGCCTACGAGGGATGTGTGAAGTAGTGACCAGATGTGGACCGATGTGGTTTGACTTAGGGCACAGTTTTACCATAATGAACAACCTGTGGCCCTGCTAGAAAGAGAAACTATGTTGTACACAACAGGCTTTAATTAACACCAATGAAAACCCATCCACTGTAATATTAGCAGCTGTAGATTAACTTTATCTAAGCGGTAAGACATTTCATATTTATTTTGTATTCTTGTGGGCGAAATTCTATATGTTTTGTATGTGACGTGAGCTACCTACATAAGAGAATATATGCAATGTTAGTAAACTTACATATGTCAAAATGAGTCAAGTTTACGTTTTTTTGTATACAGAAAAAAGGCTTCATTCTGTCTCATGAAGATAAGTGCAGTTACTAGGCCTGGATTTCTCGACCCATGATTGCCTTCCTTGTGTTCATCTCTGGTCTCAGCAGGATTATGTAACATTTGGGTCCAAAGAGTGCCAGCAAGAGACCAAAACTGGAGGCCAGGATTGCAAATACCTCTACTGCATCTGCATATTTGCCTGGTGAGCTGACATAAGCAGGGACAAATGCCACCCACACAGCACAGAAGATCAGCATACTGAAGGTGATGAGTTTGGCCTCATTGAAACTATCTGGAAGATTCCTTGCTATGAATGCAATCAGAAAGCTGAGGATAGACAGAAAGCCAATATAGCCCAGTAACACTGCAAAACCAACTGTGGACCCAACTACACACTCATAAACTATCTTGTCATGGTTATATTGAATGTTTTTATGAGGAGTTGGTGAGGCAGAGACAAGCCAGGCAGTGCAGATTGCTGCCTGGACAGAAGTGAGAACCAAAACTGTCCCTCTCTGCTGCAAAACACCAAACCACTTCAGACTGGCTCCACCTCCTGGCTTGGAGGCCTTGAACACAGCCAGAACCACCATGGTTTTTACCAAAATACATGAGACACAAAGCACAAAGCTGATCCCAAATGCTGCATGTCTCAGCTGGCATGTCCACAGTCTGGGACGACCAATAAACAGCAGTGAACACAGGAAACACAACTTAAGTGACACCAAGAGCAGGAAACTCAGTTCTGAATTGTTGGCACGTACTATAGGTGTGCTATGGTGATAGATAAAGATGCCCAGGACAACAGCACACATACATGTGCCAAGCAATGAGGTTGCTGTCAAGCAGAAACCCAGAGGCTCATGGTAGGACAGAAACTCTGTTTTCTTAGGAGCACAGCGGTCACGCTGGGGGCTGGACCAGAAGTCCTCAGGACAGCTGGTGCACTCCATGGAGTCTATGAGAAAAGGAAAATACCTGAGATACTCTATATGTTTATATTGTGTCTCAAAACTGCAATGTTTCAAGTTAAACCAACCAGTTTTATTGCTGATCTTCCCCTCAGAACAAGGGATGCAGTCAAAACAGCACACAGGTTCCCCTTTCTTTCTGGCCATGCGGGTACCTGGAGGACAGCTTTCACTGCACACTGAGCGGGGTGGCTACAGGGAGAAAAATAATTATCTGTTATTCTCCATTACTTTACACTGCTATAATGAGTTATCCATGATGTGTCTGAAAAATCAGATATAACCTTTTTTGATTCAAAGTTCCAGAAGATTTTGTCTTCATCAATTGTGAGTTCTTCACCTTTGGAAGCCGACCTCTTGACCTCACCCACATTCTGAACTTCAGTTCTTCCATCAGGGAGCCACAGCCAGTTCATGACATCATAGATTGCTAAGGCATCACCATTCTCATCAAATGACACTTGATCACCAAATGTTGTAGTGAAATTGACTTTTTCCAAGTAGTATACTAGCTATATAGAGAGATGAAAAAACAAAGAGGACAGATTAAACCTGAAAGACCAAAAGCAATTAATGGGATGTCTGACCCTCCTGTATTTATTTTGTTTTTTCCTAAACTATTCTAGCACTTGGCTTCAATAAATTGATATTTCCAACCCAGATACTGTCACTGTCAGGTGTTGACTAGGTTGTTGAGGGTTACAAAATAAATCTGTATGATGATGTTAAACATGGGGGTACCCAGTATTCAATTTTCAAACTGCATACTACACTTATGAACATATTAAAACAAGAACCTATCACTGAGATGATAATACCAACTACTGCCATCAGTAGGTAATTTCCTCTCACTATTTGTTCAGCACTGTTGGGACCCACGGATGAAATCGTTAATTGTGGATTTCAAAATGGACTCTGAACTGAACTCAATTTCCCAGAATTCCCCAGTCTTCACACCTAGGTGCAAATTCAGTTTTGAGCTACTGTTGGTCAGGGGGACAGACCCCCACTGACCAGATAGTCAAAACTCCAGCTCTTTCCTTTGTTTTCTCTCTTCTCCACCTCTCTCCCCACGGGGCTGTCTGCCCTCAAGTTTTCTTCTCCTGGATTATTCTGGACCTAACAGCTGCTTAGAGCTGCCAGTTACATTTCCAGCAGCCCAAAGAACTTCTCCTCACTGCAGCGACAGGAGATCCTGCTAGTATTCCAGATCAGTTAGCACCAGCAGCTGCAACACAAAGCTTGCTAGCTAACTCCGCAATCCGAGGAACACCAAGCAGGTTAGGACCGAGCTGCTATCCTTGCAAAGGAAAGGAGCGAACAGTTTCCTCCACCTGCTGTCTTTTATCAAACTTTGCACAGCAAGAACAGCATTGTTCAACATTGGAATCCCAACCTTCTCCTGCTTGGCTCATCAGCTGAGGAACTACCAGCACCTTTTCTTCAAAGACTGGTAACGTTGAACTGGGCCTAAATAGCATAGCACGGCTAAGCACAGGACTTTTAACTCTGGTTGATGTAATGCACATGTAATCAATATATGTGCTTGATCACTGTTTTGGTGTTATTGTGATCTCAGGTCAGGTTATTGATAGTTTGCTCTTGCTACAAGGCTAATTTGATGTTAGTTGAATTATGCTTCACACAGACTCTCTCAGGGTCTTTGCATGCAACTAACTATCTTCTGTAACCTGGTGTTACAACCCAGCACACACACACACACATGCAGGGCCTTAACACCTGGCATCACATCACACACACACACACACACACACACTCCTTCAGCCTGGAGCATATCACACCCACATCAGTGAGCACATGATGCAAGAACCACCATTGTTTCTTTGTTCTACCAGACACACACACACACCTGTATATAGGACATGTTAGTTAGTGTGTTTTCATCTTTGTGTTAAATAAAAGACTTTTTGAACCTTTATGCTGTTGATTTAATATTGTACAAGAGTGAATTTTGCCAACCTCTACTCTGTCGAGAACTCCAAAATCTTTCACCATTACATCTGTTATGGTAATTGTGGTTGTAGTTATTAAGTTAATTATTAATCAGAGTCACCAACTGACAGTTTAGTACCTTTTTATGAGAATTATTTGGTGAATTGGCTATATTTTCCCTTCTTCAAGGGTGGTGCCCCAAGGTGAACTTATGTAAATTGGATCTTATTATTTATCATAATTAATAATTATCCCTGATAATCATTCATTATTATTGATAGCCAAATTTAACCCAAAACTCCCTATTAATGTTGCGTGAAGCACTACGGAACATTACAATTAGTAGTATCGCTTTGCAAGAAACACTAAACCGTATGATTTAGTCATATAACAGGTGGAGTGTAAACTGATATCACACCTGCCATGGCTCCAGTTCTTTCAAATTGCCACAGCTGTGCCCGCTGAACGGCCCCCTCCCTGGCTCACACTGCAGCATGTCATCAAGGGCATAGGCCAGAGCATACACAGCCTTGTACACATTATACTCTGGCCTGAGATCGGAAACATCCAACAACTCAGTCTCCACATCATCTAGATTTTCCTGTCCAGTGCATAATGGTCCGCCAGCCTCCACCCAACCTGCTGGAGGTGGTGTGAATCTACATTGAAATGTGAATTCCCAAAATTGGCTTACCTGAAATATGATCAAAACAGTCTTACAAATGATGACTATATATTTTGCAATTTTGCAATTACCAGATCAGCTTTTGCGCAGTAAAAGTCTCACCATGCTATTTCCATAGCTGTTGTTGTGGTGTAGGTCAGGAAGCATTTGAAGGAGGAATTCCCTGAAGCCTGGTATTTCTCCTCGACGGATGGCAATGCCCAGTGTGCCAGCCAGGTATGGCATGAGGTCAGGGGTCTGGAGGACAGTAGCAGCTGTCCAGGCTTCACTGGCCATCCACTGCAGGCCTGTCACATTCTGCATCACCACCTGATGTGTACAGTATCATCATGACCAATGTTTTGTGTAATTTGTCTGTGTAATTCATCGTACTCTAAAACCCTGCGAACAGGGCTTTCAACAAGTGTTCAAATAAATATTTTTGTTACAGGCCGGTATGATATTGCAACTTAAATCTTTCAGTTTGATAAATAAAACACTTAAGATGTATAACTTGTTACACACACACACACACACACACACACACACATATATATATATTAACATGTTATTGTATCTTAATTATCTGACAAATAAAACATTAAGATCTATAGCTATATTCAGTTATAATTTATATTTCAAGCCCAACCTCTTCCATGAGGTTAATCATGTTTTTCTCATGTGCAAACACAATGACCACACGAGCTGTGGATTTCTTCATCACATCCACAATCCTCCTTAGTTCAGCTCGGTCATTTTCCCAGGGTAAGATCTCAACGTAGGCCAGACAACCTGCACCAGACTGAACCAGGTCAGATTGGAAGGATCGAGCGGCGTGGAATCCATAGTCATCATCACTGACCAGCAGACCTGCCCAACTCCAGCCAAAACGCTTAAGTATCTGAAGCATAGCCTGCACCTAAGTGAATACAGAGATTAGTGCACAGGCTGAAATAATCTCTCTGTGGAAAACATGTTAAAAGGGTTCATATTGGATCATATTTAGTTCATGCATTTCAAGGAATATATCTGGTTTTGCAGTGTAGAGATGTTCTTTCTTGTGAACGTTTAACTGCACATGCTCTTATGCATTTTATTTATGCTGATGGACGGTCACCTGGAAAGCATCACTTGGGATCGTCCTAAAGAAGGATGGAAACTTCTGCCGGTCACTCAGACAGGAACATGTGGCAAAATAACTCACCTGTGAAAGACACAGACTGTATATCCTGAAAACATTCAAAGCCTTTTCCAGCGCTTCTAATCATTAAAGGTTACTCCATGTTTGCAAGCAGTGTTGGGTAAGTTACTTTCACAATGCAATATACAGTATTACATATTACTAGTTACCTTCATTTCAAAGTAATATATTATGTAACAATATTACTGTCTGCATAGAGTATTATATTACTTATTACACTACTTTTTGGTTACTTTCAACAAAATGCCCCTATAACCTATATCGAACAATAGTGTAGATATTTTTAAATAAACAAATGGCCTTGGACACAGGGATGAGCAGGCAGACGAAGGATCAAAGTCTGATATATTATGAGATAGGAATAAATATTTTTAATTGTAGGCTTAGTCATATGAAACGCAGTAGACATATACCTTCTATAATGTAGCCTATGACATGACAGAAATCTATTTTTCTATGACTTTTTATCATTATCCACAGAACAAGAAATGCATGGGTTTATGTGATTCAAGAATGTAAATTAAAGTGCACTTGGAAACACATGCAGAGCCTTTATTAATAATGTCATGCGCAGTGTGGATGGATTCTTTAAAAAACAACAACACTTAACTTTGGTTGGTAACGCAGATTGTAACATGTTATGTGACATACCTGTAGTAATATATTACTGAAACATTATTAGAAACGTGTTACATTACTCCATCACCACAAAAACAAATATCACTGTCATGCGTTACTTTTGTAACTTTGTAACACGTTATACCCAACAATGTTTAGAAGTGACATCAAATGTAAGATCATATCAAAATCAAATAGGATTAATAGAAAGCAAATTGGCAAACTTACCATAGGTACTCTGTACAAACCTAAGACAGAGGAGATGGCAATAGAATTTGTAGAAGAAGAATCACCCACAATCCCTATGACTGGAGGGGTTCCAGCACAGGTCTCTTCTAATATAAACTGCTCTTCTTGACCACCGACAAGGGATATTGCTGCACGAAATGCTGTCTGTAGTTTGTAACAGTTATCATAAAGAATGTATCCCAGAGTCACATTAGGTAGCAGGTTGGAGTTTCTGTTGATCTCATCAATAGCAAAGACCATGGTCTGGACCCTCCTAAAACCTACAACATCAAAACTGAAACAAATACCACTATTGACTATTGAAAAATACAATAATGATAAGTACAATTGCATTGTAGAGACATTGCATAAATAACTAATTTACAAACAATATTGGGTGTTGAATATCAACAATTATTTACAATAATTAAATACATACAACTGTAGGAAAAAGTAACATGTTTAAAATGGCATACATGAAAAATCTAATTCCTTCAGCGTAGTATTTGATTTGCAGAAATATATATGACTCGTCGAATGGATTTTTCCATGTTTATGCTTTTGCAGCTTCCCTGAGAGACTCACCTGTGGCAGGTAGGCTGCTGTGGCTCTGAGGAAAAGGAAAGGTCAGGAAACACAGAGACAAAGTGGATCTGAAATATCCCACCTAGAACAACATCTCCAGCCATGTGCATCTCATTTAGATGAAACTGACCCTGTAACTGGCAGGAGGAGGAATAAAGAGGGGAGGACACAGCAGAAGAGAAGTAGGAATACATCAACATGAAATACATGAGTGAGAGAAAGTTGACCTCCAGAACTGCCCACATGACTCCTTTTCTGTTCATCCCTTTCTCTGAGCTGAGTCAGTTTTATTGGGATGTCTTCCCTTTTATTGACTTGCAGTCCTGTTTAATATTATGCACCACCCATTCGGGTAAAAGAAAAAGAAGGGGTGTGGCAGAAAATTTATTTAATTTGAGATGGATTTTAAGACGGAGATGGATACTAAGACATTTGGTGAAATAGTACATCTTCCCATGTGTTTTTCTGTCTGTTTGATGTAGGGCTTTTGTGTCTGTCTGGCACGCAGTAATTTACTTTTTACTAGATGTGTTCTGCATAAAACTGTGTGCAATACAGGTTGTCCAACCATTTTGTAATGTTATAGATTGCTTTTTAGAGTATCAGTCATGCATTTATATCCACACATTCATGCTTACTATAATACAGTTGAATTCTTCCAGAAAGCAAGTATTTGAGCTGACTAACATACCAAGAATTCATAGCAAAGTAGTGCTACTCAAGAAAGTCAGGTGTGGTTGTGGAGCCAATAATCATCTTTGCATGTAGATAATGGATTGCATGATTGGTTCACCACAATAGACCTGAAGGATTTCCATGTCGAGATAGCATCGGAAACCAGACAATTCCGCCATTTTGTTGAGTACAACAGATTACCATATGGATACTCCTGGCTCCCCTCACTTTCAGCAGATTTTTAGATGTAGCGCTTAAGCTGCTGCACAACCAAAGCATTTGGTTCTACTTTTACCTCGATAACCTCATTGTCATGGCCAGGTCGAAAGAGTTGGCCATGTTCCACACAGTATATCCCTGTATGTTCCCTGTATATTCTACACCTTACCAGGTTAGGGTTCACAATCAGTTAGAGGAACAGCACCTCCCCAGTCATGACAACAGTTCAAGTATCTGGACATGGTGATCCATGCAACCAGGCCATGAGTTTCTCCATCAAAACCCAGATGTAAACTGTTGATAGCATTGACTGTTATGCAGGTGTCAGGGCTCATGGCAAAAGCCCATGCACGAACATGTCCATGGATATGTTCGCCAAACAGCTGCTATTCACTATGGTTCTCTCTGATGCTATAAGATGAACCATCCTGGGGATGGCCAAGAAGGCTGCTTCATGCCTTCCCTACTCTTTGCCTCATCCCCCCCATTGCTGGAGATGATCCGTTCCTTAGTGGAACCTGTTTTTTTTGTGCTTGAGGCTTTGGTGAAGGATCCCTGTGAGCCTTTGAAGCACTCCTCTCTGAAGGTGTCATTTAGGACGTTTTTGCTGGTTGCACTGACCTTGGCAATGAGAATAAATGAGCTATGTGCCCAGTCAGTTAATGCTGCTCCATGGTCACTGCAGTGGATCTACTCTTAGACCAAACCCCTCTTTTGTTCCTTAAAACATAAGGAGCTACTTCTGCTTGAGGGTAATACAGCGGGGAGGTTTTGTTCTACACCCCATGTAGGGGACAAGGAGGCAAAACTACATCTGCTATGTTCAAGGCATGCATTGTCATGTTATGGTCAAGGCTACTTGTGCACTATGGAGTGCTATGTGTGTGTGTCGATCGAACGCAGAAATATAAGAAGGAACAAAACATTGTGATGCTTTTATCCAAAGGTTTTCTGTGCCTGTGTTGGAGTGCACAGACAGACACAGACCCAATGACCTCTGACCTAAAGATGGAAGGATTTCAAGCAAGACAATGAACAGACCAGAAGTCCAGCCTCATCCACCAACTTTGTTTGCTTATTTTAGATGTGCTCCACTGTTGATAATGTTGCATATAGATGGTGAAAACGATACAGTGGTGATGGAGTGGCCAGGAAGAAGTGCCTTGCTAGTTGACTTTGTGAGTGCATCTTCCAAGCTTATTCACCTGACCTCTCCTTGGATGTGTTTACACCTGTTTTCAGGTGTTCCATGGTGACCCAGGGAGGGTGCTGTGCAGGGTTTCTATTTTATATCATTAACCCCAGCAGTGTTAGGCCATGGTCTTACCCAGTTTCAGATGCATGTTAACTGTTTTGGGTTGGGTCCCTACTTCTCTCCTGAAGCAGGCTTGGTTATAAGTAGTGGGAGGGCCGTGGTGCCCAGCCTATAACGGGGTGGGACATAGGGGCTATGTCTGAGGATTTGCGGCAGAGTGTACATTCGTTAGGTTAACTTTGTTTCAGCCTCAGATGTATTTAGACATACCGTTCTCATTCCAAGATGTCAAATACTGACATTTTGTCACGCCCCTTGGTGTCATTGTACTATTTTTCTGTTTTTAACCTCTTGTTGGTCCCCCAACTATAGTGCAATATTATTCAGATTATTTTATTTGGTGTATACTGTAATCATTTTATAAATGTTAGCTACAATTAATTGACTGAAAATCCAGAAATAATTGTTTTTAAAAGACTGAATTGTTACATTTAATGTTTGGAAACTGAGGAGCGGAGAGGAGTTTTTTGCAATTGGGGGCATTATTTAATGGCCGAGTGTATCTTCTGGTCCACGTTTACTCCAGGCATGTCAAAAATAAATGCATACAACTCAATTAGTGTGCATAATTTATTTAGAGAATGTTACTTGCAGTTTAATGAGGTGAGGTAAGAGGTGAAGTTACACCATGAAATGTCACGAAAGCAATAATAGCTCTTCAAATGAAACTGCTACATACTTTAACTTCATTCTGGATATCTGTATAATAATTTTACATTTGAACATGCAATCTCATATAGCTTGGATAGTGACCATCTGTCCTGCTTTCTCAATATCTTAACTTTGCTTATCACTATTGACCTAATTTTTTGCCAGTATTTTTATACGTACAGTATACAGAAAAAGGATTGATTCAATCCTGTCACCGTGAAATTAAGTGTAGCTACTATGACTGGATGCCTCGACCCATGATTGCCTTCTTTGTGTTCCTCTCTGGTCTCATCAGGATTATGTAACATTTGGGTCCAAACAGTGCCCCCAAGAGACCAAAACTGGAGGCCAGGATGGCAAATACCTCCACTGCATCTGCATATTTGCCTGGTGAGCTGATATAAGCAGGGACAAAGGCCACCCACACAGCACAGAAGATCAGCATGCTAAAGGTGATAAGTTTGGCCTCATTGAAACTATCTGGAAGATTCCTTGCTATGAATGCAATCAGAAAACTGAGGGAAGCCAATGAGCCAATATAGCCCAGTAACACAGCAAAACCAAATGATGACCCAACTACACACTCATAAACAATCTTATCTTTGTAGTATTTAGTGTTTTTATGAGGAGTTGGGGAGGCACAAACAATCCAGGCAGTGCAGATTGCTGCCTGAATAGAAGTAAGAAGAACAACTGTCCCTCTCTGCTGCAAAACACCAAACCACTTCAGGCTGGCTCCACCTCCTGGCTTGGAGGCCTTGAATACAGCCAGAACCACCATGGTTTTTACCAAAATACATGAGACACAAAGCACAAAGCTGATCCCAAATACTGCATGTCTTAGTTGACATGTCCACAGTCTGGGACGACCAATAAACAGCAGTGAACACAGAAAACATAACTTAAGTGACAGCAGTAACTGGAAACTCAGTTCTGAATTGTTGGCGCGTACTATAGGTGTGGTACGATGATAGATAAAGATGCCCAGGACAACAACACACATACATGTTCCAAGCAATGAGGCTGCTGTCAAGCCAATACCCAGAGGCTCATGGTAAGACAGAAACTCTGTTTTCTTAGGAACACAGTGATTACGCTGGGCATTTGACCAGAAGTCCTCTGGACAACTGGTGCACTCCATGGCATCTATGAAATAGGAAACAGACTTGAGATACATATGTATATTATGTCTCCATACTCCAAACTGCAATGTATAAAACTAAATACCAACCAGTCTCATTACTGATCATTCCCTCGGAACAAGGGATGCAGTCAAAACAGCACACAGGTTCCCCTTTCTTTCTAGCCATGCGGGTACCTGGAGGGCAGCTCTCGCTGCACACTGACCGGGGTGGCTATAGGGAAAAAATGTATATCTGTAACGATGCACTTCTTTACACTATCATAAGTCATCCATGGGCCAAATATTAGGTGTATGAAAAATCCAATATAACCTTTTTTGATTCAAAGTTCCAGAAGATTTTGTCTTCATCAATTTTGAGTTCTTCACCTTTGGAAACCGACCTCTTGACCTCACCCACATTCTGAACTTCAGTTCTTCCATCAGGGAGCCACAGCCAGTTCATGATATCATATATTGGTAAGGCATCACCATTCTCATCAAATGACACTTTATCACCAAATGTTGTAGTGAAATTGACCTTTTGCAAGTAATACACTAACTTCATGCATGGATATAAGAATAAGGAAGACAGAGAAAAACCAGAGGACAGATTAAAATATAATTCTATATGACCATATTGAACAAATGTGTACCGAGGATTCAAAAATCAAACCACACAGTACAGTTGAATGAATATTTGAATCAGAATGAATGCTGGCATTGTACATTTCTGCAAATCATGCATTTGTTGAAACTTTTCATTTCTTTATGTGGCAACAAGTGTTCAGCCAAAAGTAACATATCACAGTAATATATTACTTACACAGTGACTGAGAATTATGTTTTATTAATATAAAATAGGATGTTGGCAATGCTTTTACAATTACTATTGTTACATTTCCCCAGAAAGCAAAACCAGAACGATAGGGGTTGCAGGTTGGGAAACTAACAAAACACTTTTCAAATCACAATCTTGGTGTCTAAAAGGTGGCGGTGGGTATTAAACTTGGCCAACACTGGTTGCAACTTTACATTTCTTTTGGTTCAAACGATCAATTTTATGTTGTGACAATGCTGTCCTTATGGTCTGGTGTGGTTTTGGCATAAAATGCCTGTGGATTAAGAATAGATCATGTTTTGGCATACCTGGTTTTGTCACCACAATCACAGCTATAAAATATCAAGTGGTTTTCTATTGTACAAAAACTCTGTCTCTAATAGTGGCACTTCACTCCACAGGAGGAGGGGAAGCCTCCACGTCCTTATATGAAAGACAGCTCATGTTCATATGATGGGAACTTGATATGACACGTATTGCAGAAATGTTGATATCATATGTATCAAACTTACAAATTCGACTTATCTTATTATCTTACAATAGCAGCATTTCATACTGGTGACTGGACTGGAAAACCTTTCACTGACCTGGTAATACTATCCATTGCTATCACCCAGTAGCAGGGAATGTCATTTAAGCTATTTGTTTGGCACATCACAACTAATACTTATGTTATCTGTATTTAATACATTACTCAATACAAGAAAACCCAAAAAACTAAAGCAGTTGATTTAGTCATATAACAGATGGAGTGTAAACTGATATCACACCTGCCATGGCTCCAGTCTTTGCAAATTGCCACAGCTGCCACCACTGAAAGGCCCTCTCCCTGGCTCACACTGCAGCATGTCATCAAGGGCATATGCCAGAGCATACACAGCCTTGTACACATTATACTCTGGCCTGAGATTGGAAATATCCAACAACTCGGTCTCCACATCCTCTAGATTTTCCTGTCCAGTGCAGAATGCTCCCCCAGCCTCCACCCAGCCTGCTAGAGGTGGTGCAAATCTACAGTGAAATGTGAATTCCCAAAACTGGTTTACCTGAAATATATTCAAAACAGTGTTATAATTGATAACTATGGGTTATTCTTGCAATTACCAGATCAGACTGCACAATTAAACTCACTATGCTATTTCCACTGCTGATGTAGTGGTGTAGGTCAGGATGTGTTCGTAAGAGGAATTCCCTGAGTCCTGGAATTTCTCCTCGACGGATGGCAATACCCAATGTTCCACCCAGGTAGGGCATGAGGTCAGGGGTCTGGAGCACAGTAGCCGTTGTCCAAGCTTCACTGGCCATCCACTGCAGGCCTGTCACATTCTGCCTCATCACCTGCATATCAAATCAAATATATAACTCTATACTGCAGTGATCTGTATCATTTAAAGTTCTGTGTAATTTGTCTGAATATTTGATCTCGGTATAAAACCCTGCTAACAGGGCAGTGAACAAATAAGAGATCTGACTCATTCAATTAAATATATTTGTCACAGTAATAATTAAGTTGTATTTCAAGCCCAACCTCTTCCATGAGGTTCATTATGTGAGTCTGATGTGCAAACACAATGACCACACGAGCTGTGGATTTCTTTATCACATCCACAATCCTTCTCAGCTCAGCTGGGTCATTACCCCATGGCAAAACCTCTAAGTAGGCAAGACAACCTCCACCAGAGTGCGCCAGGTCAGATTGGAAGGAACGAGCAGCGTGGAGTCCATAGTCATCATCACTGACCAGCAGACCTGCCCAAGTCCAGTCAAAACGGTTCAGAATCTGAATCATAGCCTGCACCTAAGTGATTACAGAGATTAGTGCACAGGCTGAAATAAGATTTCAGTGGAAAACCTGTGAGAAAAGGTTTCACAATAAATCCTATTCAATTATTGCATTTCAAGAAATATAATTTTCATTGCAGTGAAGAAACTTTCTTTTTTGTGAATGTTCAACTGCACATGCTTGTATGCAGTTTTGTTTAGCTGACAGATAGTCACCTGGAAAGCATCACTTGGAATCGTCCTAAAGAAGGATGGAAACTTCTGTTGGTCACTCAGACAGGAACATGTGGCAAAATAACTCACCTGTGAAAGACACAGACTGTACATCCTGAAAATATTCAAAGCCTTTACTGGCTCTTTTAATCTTTTAAGGTAGATTACTCCATGTTTACAACTGACATTAAATCTCAGATCAATTCAAAATGATCCAACACAATTATTAGATAATTGTTTATTAGAAAACTTACCATAGGTACTCTGTACAAACTTAAGACAGAGGAGATGGCAATGGAACGTGTAGAGGAAGAATCACCCACAATCCCTATGACTGGAGGGGTTCCTGCACAGATCTCATCTAATATAAACTGCTCCTCTTGACCACTGACGAGGTTCAATGCTGCACGAAATCCAATCCCTAGTTTGCCGCAGTTATCAAAAAGACTGTATCCCAGAGTCACATTAGGTAGCAGGTTGGAGTTTCTGTTGATCTCATCAATAGCAAAGGCCATGGTCTGGACCTGCCTGAATCCTAGAACATCAAAACTAAAACAAAAATGACCAATGTTTGGTCTTAAAATTTAACATCATATAGAAAGTGGTAGTACAAATAGGTAAGACCCTTCAATAGCTACAATTATTAAAATACTTAAATAATTAAATTGTACAAAAATGACCATGTTTAAAGTAGCATACATCCAAAATGTAAATCTTTCAGAGTAATATTTGAATTGCTGAAAAACATACAACTCATGGGATTGAATTTCCCATTTGTGCTTTTTGCTGCTCTCCTGACAGACTCACCCGTGGCAGGTAGGCTGTTGTGGCTCTGAGGTAAAAGACAGATCAGGAAAGGCAGATAAAAAGTTAATCTGAAATATCCCACCTAGAACCACATCTCCAGCTTTGTGCATCCCATTAAGATGAAAGTGTCCCTGTAACTGACAGGAAGAGGAATAAAGAGGGGAGGATACAGCAGAAGAAAAGTAGGAATAAAACAATGTGAAATACATGAGGAAGAGAAAGTTGATCTCTAAAAATGCCCACATGACTTCCTTCCTGTTTACCCTTTCTCTGAGCTGAGTCAGTTTTATTGGGATGTCTTCCCCTTTTATTGACTTGCAGTCCTGTTTATTAAAGTATGCACCACCCAGTTACGCATACGAAAAAGAAGGGCAGAAAATGCATTTGTTTTGAGATTGACTTTGTTTTGAGTATGCTAAAACATTTGTTGAAATAATACATCTATTTTTCATTGCACTTTCATTGTCTGTTTGATATAGGGCTATTGTATCTGTCTGGAACACAGTAACTTGGGTTATATTCGCTAATAAGTGTTCTGTAGAAAACTGTGTGCAAGACAGGTTACCTGACCTTTGTCTGTCCACTTTGCAATGTTGTAGATTTGCTATTTAGAGTATTTGTAATGTATTTATATCAATAATTCATTTTCACTATCATACAGTTGAATTCCTCCAGAGACCAAGTATTTGAGCTGATTAATATACCAAGAATTCAGAGCAAAGTAGAATTACTCAAGAAAGCCAGGTGTCGTTGTGGAGCCAAAACCATCTTTGCATGTGGACAGTGGATTGCATAATTGGTTCACCACAAAAGACCTGAAGCATTTCCATGTTGAGTTGGCATCTCTAGTCCGTCTACCCTCTGTGTGTAGAAGGGGCCCTGAGTTCTTTCTGTCAATCAACTTAGATAACTCTGATAACTTAATGTTATTTATCTCTGGGGCACTCCAGAAACCTTTGACCTTTAAGGCAAAAGGATATGTCAAAAAAAAAAAAAATCATTGCAGACCTGTGACGATGCTCGTGAATGTAGAGACCAAAAAATTAGTGGTCACTTCACTCAAGCAAGAGCATTAAATCAAACAATGCAGTACCTCTTTTCCAGAGTGATGAAGTCCTTCAGAGAAGATGAGCAGTCCATCTGTCGATAAACAGGATGGCAGCAGGGGGGAAACATTCACAGAGTTGGGTGGTTATCCAGTACTGCCAAATGGACTCCAAGCATATCTGGATGTAGTCTCTTGTTTCCAGGTCGCAAACAGTCCAGATGAAGCCATGTATCAAGCTGGGTTAGCTAGCAGCAGCTACAGTCTGTCCACATTGCTAATTGACCACTCACTTAGTTAACGAGCAGCTGCTTGCAGGTAACAGCACAACAAACGTCAGATGGTAATTCTCTAGCTGTGTTCAAAATCGCCCCCTATCACGGATGTAGTGCACTATATAGTGTGTTCGCAATTTTGTAGTGTTCTCCGTGGCTGATTTCATCCACTATATAGTGGATGACAAAATACCCACAATGCACTGCAAAATTGAGTGAACAAGCGATGTACACTACATTGTGCTCCCATATCCCACAATGCAATGCCGTCGTGGTTTGTCAGAGGAGAAGAAGAACCAACCTTTTTCGTAAGAAAGTAGCCGATAGCTTACGAGCTGAATAGCTACTGACCACTAACGTTAATTTGCATGCGCTAGGTATGTTACAGCTCGTGCATAACCCCGAGTATTTACAGCTCATGACGAGGGCACAAAACAGTAGCTGACAAAACCAAACTCACCACCATTGATATTTCAACAGTTTATTGACCAAGAAACACAACCGCCATGAAGAATCACATCTTTATACCATCAGGTTTGTTTACATGATGCTCGGCGTGCCCACTCACGTCACATGAGTATCTGGCGCATCTGCTGACATAACCACGTTCAGAAAATTACCAGTGTAGTGTCCGAATTCTCCTCCCGTCGTACCCTACATCGTGTACATGATGTAGTGCACTATATCATATACACAATGTAGGGGATAGGGAGTGAGTGAATGAGTGGATGATTTGGAACACAGCTTGAGTTACTCACAAAAGCATGTCCTTTTACAGATTATCTAACAGACAACTTCGGACCTCCACACAAACACATTCACTCGTTATCCCTCCTTACTCTCTTTTTTTTTCTCACACACATGCTCTCTCTGCATGTCCTTTGCACGTTAATTGACAAGCAAACCCATGTGACTCAAAATATTTCTCCAGAAAGATACTCTATCTAAGGTTGAAAGGTTTGGTCATGTGACTGACCTAATGTCCCTGGAAATGGTCGCCAATCAGGGCAACACCTGTTGTTCACTGTGGTTCTCTCTAATGCTATAAGATGAACCATCCCTGGTGATGGCCAAGAAGCCTGCTTCATGCCTTCCCTCCTCTTTGCCTCATCCCCCCTCTGCTGGAGAGAGAGAAACAATACCAGTTTATGATCATCCTACTAGCCCTGGCTCATCACTGAGCACTGTGGTACACAGGAATGACTCGGACATTGGCTGACCAACCCTGGATACCCAACAATTCTGGGAAGCTCTGTCACAGAAAATACATTTGATTGGTAGGTTGCACATCCTAAGCCAACCTTTCCAGGCTTGGCTCCCAACAGGGACACACTCACACTAGCATGTCTGTACAGGTCGCACACACCATCAAGGTGATGTCTGCCATCGTCCTTCAGTCGAATCTGGTGTTTGTGCTTGAGCCTTTGGTGAAGGATCCCTGTGAGCCTCTGAAGCACTCCTCTCTGAAGGTGTCATTTAGAACAGCTTTGCTGGTTGCACTGACCTTGGCAAAGAGAGTGAGTGAGCTATGTGCCCTTTCCAATCACCCCAGATGCATGCTGCTCCATGGTCACTGCAGTGCAACACTCTAAGACCAAAAACCCCTCACACATACACAGAGAGACCAAATAGCCTTTGACCTAAAGGAGGAAGGATGTCAAACAAGACAATGAACAGACATAGGAAGTCCAGCCCCATCCCACCAACTTTGAATAACAACTTTGGTCAAAACTATCTACCTACATGTGTAAATACATATATACACAACCAGTCAAAAGTTTGGACACGCCTTCTCATTTAGTGTTTTTTCTTTATTTTTATTATTTTCTACATTGTAGATCAATGCTAAAGACATCCAGTGATACATCCTATGAAGGAACACATATGGAATTATGTAGTAAACAAAAAAGTGTTAAACAAACCAGAATATGTTTTGTATTTAATTTTCTTCAAAGTAGCCACCTTTTGCTTTGTTGACAGCTTTGCACACTGTTGGCATTCTCCCAATCAGATCAGATTCATGAGGTAGTGACCTAGAATGGTTTTCAATTAACAGGTGTGCCTTGTCAAGAGTTAATTTGTGGAATTTCTTGGCTTCTTAATGTGTTTGAGACCATCAGTTGTGTTGTGCAGAGCTAGGGTTGGTACACAGTTCAATACAATGAATAGCCCAATTCGACTACTGTTCTAATCCATATTATGGCAAGAACCACTCAGTAAAGAAAAATAACAGTCCATCATTACTTTAAAACATGACGGTCAGTCAATCTGGAAAATATCAGGAACTTTGAATGTATCCTCATGTGCAGTCGCGAAAACCATCAAACACATGATGAAACTGGCTCTCATGAGTACCACCCCAGGAAAGCAAGACTAAGAGTTACCTCTGCTGCAGAGGTCTTTACTTGCTGGTACGACTCAGTACTGGTGAAAAGGGGTGATCTGAGTGTATGCACCTGACCTCTCCTTAGATGTTTTTACACCTGCTGTCTACAGGGCTCTACAGTTAGCCCTGGAGGGGGCTGTGCAGGGTTTTTATTGTATACCATTGACCCCAGTGGGGATAGGCCATGGTCCTACACAGTTGCAGATGCGTATTAACTGTTTTGGCTTAGGCTCATCAAGCTACATTCATCAAGCTCCACCCACAAAACCAACAGAGTCCAGTTGAGGGCAGAACATGTGTGTTCTAGAATGAAGGTTACAATATCGAAACCCTTTTTCTTTAACCACAGGGAGTGCCCTCTATCAATGTACCCTGCCGCTCCATCAATACTTGTTGAAGGGGTTGTTGGATAACAGATTGCGAAGATGCTGCCTTATGTATTGTGACACACGTTCTTGGTAGCAAAGCCCTGGTTGGCCAGCTACTCAAATGCAAATTTTCAGTGGGTGAATACATGAGTGATGGAAAGAGAGTTTTGACAATATAGTCCAGTGAAGGACTCCATCTGCATTTATAGAACCAAGCTTACCATACCGTAACCATTATATAATGGGTGAGTGTATCTTTTGGGCCATATTATCTCCAGGCAGATCAAAATTAAATGCATACAGTAATGTCAGAGGGAGTTGATTAATGTGCATAGTTTATTCAGAGAAAGTAACTTGCAGTTTAATTAGGTGAAATGTTAAGTTAAACTATGAAATGTCACAAAGGCAGTGATAGTGCTTCAAATACAACTGCTTTATACTTTAACTACATACTGGACATTTGTATAATAACTTTATCCAAGCTCTAGGAGATAACATATTTAAATTTAGTGACCATCTGCCCTGCTTTCTCAATATCGTATCTCTGCTTATAATTACTGACCTAATTTTTTTGCCTGTATTTTTATATGTATGCAGAAAAAGGATTTATTCTGTTGCATGAAAATAAGTGTTGTTATTGTGACTGGATGTTCCGACCCATAATTGCTTTCTTTGTATTCCTCTCTGGTCTCAGCAGGATTATGTAACATTTGGGTCCAAACAGTGCCCCCAAGAGACCAAAACTGGAGGCCAGTATGGCAAATACCTCTACTGCATCTGCATATTTGCCTGGTGAGCTAATATAAGCAGGGACAAAGGCCACCCACACGGCACAGAAGATCAGCATGCTGAAGGTGATAAGCTTGGCCTCATTGAAACTGTCTGGAAGATTCCTTGCTATAAATGCAATTAGGAAACTGAGGATAGCCAGTAAGCCAATATAGCCCAATAACACTGCAAAACCGACTGTGGACCCAACTATACACTCATAAACTATCTTGTCATTGTGGTATTGAGTGTTTTTATGAGGAACAGGTGAGGCAGATACAATCCAGGCAGTGCAGATTGCTGCCTGAATAGAAGTGAGAACAATAACTGTCCCTCTCTGCTGCAAAACACCAAACCACTTCAGATTGGCTCCACCTCCTGGTTTAGATGCCTTAAACACAGCCAGAACTACCATTGTTTTCACCAGGATACATGAAATGCTAAGCACAAAGCTGATCCCAAATGCTGCATGTCTCAGCTGACATGTCCACAGTCTGGGACGGCCGATAAACAGCAGTGAACAAAGAAAACATAACTTAAGTGACAGCAATAGCTGGAAACTCAACTCTGAATTGTTGGCGCGTACTACAGGTGTTCTGCGATGATAGATAAAGATGCCCAGGACAACAGCACACATACATGTGCCAAATAATGAGGCTGCTGTCAAGCCGATACCCAGAGGCTCATGGTAGGAGAGGAACTCTGTTTTCTTAGGAACACAGTGGTCACGCTGGGGGCTGGACCAGAAGTCCTCTGGACAACTGGTGCACTCCATGGAGTCTATAAAAAAAGGGACAGACTTGAGATACTTGTTTATATTATGTCTGCATACTTCAATGTTTAAAACCAAATACCAACCAGTCTCATTACTGATCTTTCCCTCAGAACAAGGGATGCAGTCAAAACAGCACAGAGGTTCCCCTTTCTTTCTGGCCATGCGGGTACCTAAAGGGCAGCTCTCGCTGCACACTGAGTGGGGTGGCTATGGGGAGAAAAATACATACCTGTAATGATAAACTATTTTACACAGTTAAAAAATATTCATGGGCAAAATAATTGGTGTCTGAAAATTATAAGTAACCTTTTTTGATTCAAAGTTCCAAAAGATTTTGTCTTCATCAATTGTGAGTTTTTCACCTCCGAAGGCCGACCTCTTGACCTCACCCACATTCAGAACTTCAATTCTTCCATCAGGGAGCCACAGCCAGTTCATGATATCGTAGATTGGTAAGGCATCACCATTCTCATCAAATGACACTTGATCACCAAATGGTGTGATGAAGTTGACCTTTTGCAAGTAATACACTAACTACATGTATGAGTGTCAGAATAGGGAAGACAGAGAAAAACAGAGGCCAGATTAATATATAATTATTTATGACCATGATGAACACAGTGGTACTAAATATTCAAAAATGTAACTGCAAATTACCCTTTAATTAATATATTAAGACATTGACCCAATCACCATTATGAATGCTGGCAGTGTACATTTCTGCAAATCAGGGATTCGTTTTAACTTTCCTTAGGTTGCAACAAGTGTTGGCACATTACAATTGATAATTATATGGCTCTGCATTTAATCCTATACTCGACTTTATTTTACTCTATACTGTTAAAAAAAACTAAAGCAGATGATTTTGTCTTATGAACAGGTGGAGTGTAAACTGATATCACACCTGCCATGGCTCCAGTCCTATTAAATTGCCACAGCTGCGCCCACTGAAAGGCCCTCTCCCTGGTGTGCACTGCAGCATGTCATCAAGGGCATATGCCAGAGCATACACAGCCTTGTATACATTATACTCTGACCTGAGGTTCAAAACGTCCAAAAACTCAGTCTCCACATCCTTTAAATCTTCTTGTCCGGTGCATAAAGCTCCCCCAGCCTTCACCCAACCTGCTGGAGGTGGTGCGAATCTGCACTGAAATGTGTATTCCCAAAACAATTTAACCTGAAATACATTTAAAACTGTTATAAATAAAGACAATATAAAGTATTATTCCTGTAATTACCAGATCAGATCAGATTGCACAGTTAAACTCTCACTATGCTATTTCCATAGCTGTTGTTGTGGTGTAGATCAGGGCGTATTTGTAGGAGGAATTCCCTTAAGCCTGGTATTTCTCCTCGACGGATGGCAATGCCCAGTGTGCCAGCCAGGTACGGCATGAGGTCAGGGGTCTGGAGGACAGTAGCAGCTGTCCAGGCTTCACTGGCCATCCACTGCAAGCCTGTCACATTCTGCCTCACCACCTGTGTATCAAATAAAATGCATAAATTCAAACTGCCTAAAAAAACTAAAGTTGTGTCTAGCCTCCTGAAAAATACACACTTCAAAAGATTGATGTCTTGTTTTTACTCAATTTTACACAGATTTAGTCTTGTGTTTTACACAATGTTATGAGCAAATTGATACATATAATCACAACTGGATTTTACTGTAATTGGTCTGAGCTCTTGATCTCATTATGAAACCCTTCTAACAGGGCATTTAACAAATAAAATATGTAACATATTCAATAAAATGTTATTGAAACTAAGTTCTCTCAATTTGACAATTAAACATTAAGATGTTTAACTATATTTAGTTATCATTAAGTTGTATTTCAAGCCCAACCTCTTCCATGAGGTTAATCATATGACTCTCATGTGCAAACACGATGACCACACGAGCTGTGGATTTCTTCATCACATCCACGATCCTCCTTAGTTCAGCCTGGTCACTTCCCCAGGGCAAAATCTCAAAGTAAGCCAGACAACCTCCACCAGAGTGTGCCAGGTCAGACTGGAAAGATCGAGCAGCGTGGAGTCCATAGTCATCATCACTGACCAGCAGACCTGCCCAAGTCCAGCCAAAGTGGTTCAGAATCTGAATCATAGCACGGACCTAAGATTAGACAGAAATTAGTGCGCAGGTTTAAGTAATCTTGTGATAATCCTCTGAATAGAAAAACATGCTTAAAAGGTTTCACATTGGATCATATTTAATTATTGCATTTTAAGGAACATAATCTTCATTGCCGTGAAGGGACTTTCTTGCTTGTGAAAGTTTCATTGCACATGCTTTCTTTTATGCTTTGTCATTGTGCTGATAGATGGTCACCTGGAAAGCATCACTTGGGATCGTCCTAAAAAAGGATGGAAACTTCTGCCGGTCACTCAGACAGGAACATGTGGCAAAATAACTCACCTGTGAAAGACACATACTATATATCTTGAAAACATTCAAAGCCTTTTTCAGCTCGATTAACATTTTAAGGCTGATTACTCCATGTTTACAACTCCAATGTTTGAAACTTACCATAGGTACTCTGTACAAACCTAAGACAGAGGAGATGGCAATAGAACGTGTAGAGGAAGAATCACCCACAATCCCTATGACTGGAGGGGTTCCTGCACAGGTCTCGTCTAATATAAACTGCTCATTTTGACCACTGACTAGGGACATTGCTGCACGAAATCCAATGCCTAGTTTGAGGCAATTATCATAAAGACTGTATCCCAGAGTCACATTAGGTA
This sequence comes from Pagrus pagrus, assembly GCF_965226575.1. Classification (NCBI taxonomy): domain Eukaryota; kingdom Metazoa; phylum Chordata; class Actinopteri; order Spariformes; family Sparidae; genus Pagrus; species Pagrus pagrus. Next base: position 11,942,289 of record NC_140188.1, read on the forward strand.
GCAGGTTGGAGTTTCTGTTGATCTCATCAATAGCAAAGGCCATGGTCTGGACCTGCCTGAATCCTAGAACATCAAAACTAACACAAAAAATACCAGCGTAGTATTATACATTATACATCATATAGTAACTGTGACAACATGAACATGTTCACAAGTACAGATATAATTATGACAGTTGAATAGCAACACTTATCATACTTAAATAAATATAACTGTACAATAAAGTAACATGATTAAAATAGCATACATGCAAACTCTTATTTTTCAAAATAATATTTGATGCGTACAAATACACATGTCTCATGGGATTGATCTCAGACTCACCCGTGGCAGGTAGGCTGTTGTGGCTCTGAGGTAAAAGACATGTCAGGAAAGACAGAGAAAAAGTGAATCTGAAATATCCCACCTAGAACCACATTTCCAGCTTTGTGCATCTCATTTAGATGAAACTTTCCCTGTAACTGGCAGGAGGAGGAATGAAGAGGGGAGGACACAACAGAAGAGAGGAAAGAATACAACAACATAAGATACATGAGCAACAGAAAGTTGATCTCTAAAACTGCCCACATGACTTTCTTCCTGTTTACCCTTTTTCTGAGCTGAGTCAGTTTTATTGTTCTGTCATCCTCTTTTATTGACTTGTAGTCATGTTTAATATTCTGCACCACCCATTAGGGTATAAGCAAAAGAAGGGGCAGGGCTAGAAGTGCATTTCATTTTAGACTGATTTCGAACTGAGCATACTGAGTGATCTGGCCAAATTACCTCTTCCTGTACATATTTGCTGGAGGGCTATTGCATCTGTCTGGCACACAGTAATTTGGGAGGTTTTGGATATGATCAGTTTTGTCGAAAAGTGTGTGCAAGACAGGTTAACCTATTAGAATTTTGTCTGTCCAATTTGCAATGTTGTAAATTTTTATTTTTCAAATATTCATATTCACACATACAGGCTCATTGACAATCAGTTGAATTATTCTAGAAAGCCAACATTTGAGCTGATTAATACACCTTGAATTCATAGCAAATTAGTCTGATTCAACAAAGTCATGTGTGGTTCTGGAGCTAAAATTGCCCCTGTACTTTAGTTTGCAGTTCAGACCCAATTTTCAATGGTGGCAGTGAAGCTCTGCTGTGATGAGATTGAGCTGGAGTTTAAAATCACTGTCTTCTTAATGGAAGATGAGCCCTCCATGTCAGCTGATGACTCACTGCAAGCACCACATGATGACCAATCCCCCATCAGTGCAGAAAGTCCTGTGGTACTGGCGGTCCACACAGCTTCTGGTGACAGGAACATAGCTGGGTCGAGTGTCCTGCCACTCTCATTTATGCATCTCTAGAGTGGTGGTGGGAGGCCTGCCTGGGCAAAGGGATGTTGCCTACGAGGAAAACCGATACAACAACCTGCTTTAAAGGATAACTTCACCAATTTTCAACTTTAATCTCTATCTATTTGAATTTGGGGTATACTGAGGGACACACCAGAGAGCCCCCTCAATGTTCTCTGTGTCTCGTTGGGGCGCCTTAAAGTCTGGCGTCCTTCGGAGAACCAGTGAACTCACTGGTACTTGGAAGAACTACAGGCCATTTGTGGTTGGATTCTCGTCTCCACCTCTGGGTATCCCATACATTCATGGGGGCATGTCAGATCGCATATAAAAAAAAAATAAAAAAAACTTATATCATGTTTTGCTTGTATGAAAATTATCCATGTGTTCAATGGCGAAAGCATCATTTTAACATGAGGGCAGAGGAGGTTACAACACTTGTTGAAGTTGTTGTCGGATAACAAAAAGGTAGGCTATGCTGTCTGACACATACTGGGTAGCCAAGCCCTGATTGGCCAGCTACACACATTTCCACTTTTCAGTGGGTGAATACATGTGATTTGAGGTTCTGACCAAGACTAAGGGCATTAATGGTGCTGTTGTAACCCTGGTTAGTTTCATAGTATTGTAATTTACAGAGCCCTTTGAATGCATTGTAATTGTTTCTCGTCTGGTGTGGGAATTTCTGAGCTTACCTGAATGCATCACCTGCAGCTCTCGGTGTGTGAGAAGGTGAGCGACAGAGAAAGGAGAAACCTCATGTAGCCGCGGAGCAAAGTGTGTTCCTTCGGCGACCAAACGTGATGATAGTTGTGAATGTTGTGATAAAACTGTCGTTAGAAAGTGAGTGTGAAGAGATACTTACCTGGTGGAAGTGAAGTCGATCCCGGGAGCAACTCCGACAGTGTTTCCTCGAGCTTTTCTGAACTATTGTGGTGAGTTAGCTGCACCGTTAGCTTGATTAGCAATATCATTCTGGTTCAGTACATAAAGAAAAAGCCAGTCAGAATAGTCAATAAATGTTTAATGGTACTGAGACATGCTTTTTGTGATGTTGTGATGATATGTTGTTATTGTGTGTTACCGTGACGAACGGTTAGCAGTTTTCCGAGCTGTTAGCTCAGCTGCGGCCTGGTAATGAGGCCGAGCATAGCTCCGTAGCTGTCGCTGTAGCTCAGACCCCAAAATGATAAAGTATTTCATATGTGTTTTATATTTTCTGTATTTGAGCTGTTTATATTCTATGTAATGAAGCTGCATTGTTTGATGTACACTGGAAGAAGTAAACAGACAGTCATTTAAGCTGATAAATAATTACGCTGCATATTATGCAGGCTGGTTTTTTTTTGAGGGAGGAGTTCTTCGGCCCAACTGTGATCCACATCACCCGCCGTTGCTGCGTGGAGGCCCTTGGTTCAACTGCAACCTGTATCACCCGCCATGCTGCATGGGCTCTTGGTTCATCGAGATCGCAGTGTGGTAGGACAAGGCTCAGTCCTGATGAGTGACATTTTAGTTGCACTTTTTTTTTTTTCTGAGATCTCAGTATTTTTGGTTTACTTTTTTATTTTTTTCCCCTTTGCAAAAAACAAACCGACAAAGGAACTTAAAGAACTGTTTTCTTGGAGGACCCTGAAAGACAATAAATAATCTGAAACAGACAACGGGAAACAGGGAAGAATAAAGACAATTGAACCCATTAAAGGGGAAAGAAACACATTTTTAATTTTTTTTTCTATACCGGCACTTACCTGGGCCAGCTAATTTTATTTCATGCTGTGAATTTAAGTTGCGTGGAAAGAACTGCATTTAATTTAATGAGTGTAAGGCTGAATATTTATGTTGAGAGAAAAATTGAACATTTAAATATATACATTTATACCACATTCTGTGTTGTGTGTTATGTGGGCTGGAGATCAGTTGCTCTTGTGCTTCAGTGCTACTGCCAGTCTCCTTACCCGAACCTAGTTGATCAGAACGAGCCTGAGAAGACTGAGAAAAAGGTTACACTGTGTAAGGGTACAACATTTTTTTATGTACTGGGTAGGGTGGTTCCATCTTGATGGGCCAAATATTCTTGATTTCTTCCACAGATTTTTAAGCGTAAACCTGGAAGCTCCTTCCTTTCCATTGAAGTGAAGTTCCCTTGTGTAACATTTGTTGCATGTGTCACTGTACTTCTCACCACCTATACTTACAAATACTTTACTAACACACAAAATGAGCACAAAAATATTATACCTGGACGATCAATGTTAATGGTAAATAACTTTAATGGAACATGTATCAATGGTCAACTACCTCTTCGCCTGTGTCATTATCAAGCCTCTCCATGAATAGTGTTAAGGTATCTTTGTGTTCACACATTAAACATTTACACAGAGTAGGGTTGTCACGATACTAAAATTTTCAACTCGATACCGATACTCAGGAAAATGTTCGATACTCGATACCATTTTCGATACCACAAGGATAAAAAAAAAGACCACAAAATTTTAAATAAATATTATATAATATTAATATTTTAAGATTATATTAACAAGAAAAATGCAAAAATAACCTCTGTTACAACATGTAACAATTAACAGAACCACACGTTAAATATTCTGGGGACTTGGCATCATATTTTCGTTGTATCGATACTTTTGAAAATGAGTATCGTATCCGGATACAACATTTTAGTATCGATATTTTTTTGAATTTCGATACTTTTGACAACCCTAACACAGAGGGAAGAATCCAATTTCTCAAAGATGCTGCAATAGATGCCAATACATTTTAACTAATTTTGTGGCCAGTTTCAAGGACCAGAACAGTCCGCGAAATGTCAAAACACTTCGGGCTCAGGTGAGCTTTCAGCTCAGATGATATTTTTTGGTATATACTGTATAATCCGATAATGGTTTATTGTACATGTCCCCTTTATACTTAAAGGATTTTTTTACAACTTGGACCTTATTTCTAGCAAAATATATGATCATTTACTCACCCGGATAACTTTGGTGTCATTTGGCGTCGTTCGTTGTTCCGGGCTCGTCTATTGTCAACATCCGGGGTCTGTAGATTGACCTACTACCTCTGACCTGGAAGATGTCGTCTCTGAGCTGCCCGCGCACCCGCGACAGCCTGGCTTGTTTACCTGTAGCTGCTACTGCTAGTTTGACCCCGGATGTTGATAACAGATGAGCCCGGACTCAGAGGGGAATAGCACTAGCGTATCGTAACAAAATATTGGTGAAATGAACTAGTTTCGTGGCAGATAATGCGTTATATAGAGACTGTGTGTCGATGCCCCGTCATTCGCAATATATGGATATATCGGCGCTACACTGGATCTAATTTCGTCCGAACGACTTCAAATGACACCAAAGTTATCTGGGTGAGTAAATGATCATATATTTTGCTAGAAATAAGGTCCAGGTTGTAAAAAACGGTAGTTATCCTTTAAGAGATGTCATAGATTTGTTACAATTGGGGGGTGCCTCGGGAGAGGTCAGTGGCGGAAGCCCTCTGGAGACCTAGCGGAAGGCCAGCGGTGAAGGCAAGGCCCTCTGGAGGCCTGGCTTGGGAGACAGCCGATGGTTGTAAGTAGGACCCAAATTCAAAACACCAGGGAGGCAGTCAGGATGAGGAACAAAAGGCAAGCTTTATTGAACAAAAGCTACCAAGAAGAGTAAAACCCCAAAATACAAAGCAGCAAGACAAAAAGTAAAACAAAGTACAGCAAAAAGCAAAGTACAAAACAGGAAAAACTCAAGGAATAAAGCAAGAAACGAAAACCAGAAAACATACCACGAGGAGACACTGGAAAACATGGTCACAGGCACAGGAGAATAACCAGGTGAATCATACTTGTGGGTTACACACGGCGGTAGTAACGCAGGACAAACTGACAAAGACAAGAGAGAGCACACAGACTACATACACACACAAGGGCTGATGACAGATGAGACACAGGTGGACACAGAAAATAGGTGGACACAGGGCATATAAAATGGTTGAATGTATCTGCAAGTCCACATCAATTAAGTTACACCATGAAATGTCACAAAGGTAACACTTTGTTGTAAGAGACTTGATATTCAGATGTCTTTATTGGGTGTTAGCCTTGCTTCTCGAAATATTGCTCCTATGATTCGATGTTCCGGCCCATGATTGCTCGTTTCGTGTTCCTCTCTGGTCTCAGCAGGAGTATGTAGCATTTAGGACCAAACAGTGCTACCAACAGGCCAAAACTGGAGGCCAGGATGGCAAAAACCTCCACTGCATCTGCATATTTGCCTGGTGAGCTGATATATGCAGGGACAAAGGCCACCCATACAGCACAGAAGATCAGCATGCTGAAGGTGATAAGTTTGGCCTCATTGAAACTATCTGGAAGATTCCTTGCTTTAAATGCAATCAGAAAACTGAGAATAGCCAGTAAGCCAATATAGCCCAGTAACACAGCAAAACCAACTATGGACCCAATTGCACATTCATAAACAATCTTATCATTGTAGTATTGAGTGTTTTTATGAGGAGTTGGGGACGCAGATACAATCCAGACAGTACAGACTGCTGCCTGAACAGAAGTGAGAACAATAACTGTGACTCTCTGTTGCAAAACACCAAACCATTTAATATTGGTTTCACCTCCTGGCTTAGAGGCCTTGAACACAGCCAGAACCACCATGGTTTTAACCAGGATGCATGAGACACAAAGCACAAAGCTGATCCCAAATGCTGCATGTCTCAGCTGACATGTCCACAGCCTGGGACGACCGATAAACAGCAGTGAACATAGGTAACATAACTTCAGTGATAGTAATAAGTGGAAACTCAGTTCTGAATTGTTGGCACGTACAACAGGTGTTTTCCTATGATAGATAAAGATGCCCAGGACAACAGCACAGACACATGTGCCAAATAATGAGGCCACTGTCAAACCGATACCCAGAGGCTCATGGTAGGAGAGAAACTCATTTTTCTTGGGAACACAGTGGTCACGTTGGGCGTTGGACCAGAAGTCCTCTGGACAACTGGTGCACTCCATGGCATCTAAGAGACAAGGAACAGACCTGAGTTACTGTACATATACTATGTATATATATTATTTCTCCAAACTCTAATGTGTAAAAAATTATACTGACCAGTCTTATTGCTGATCTTTCCTTCAGAACAAGGGATGCAGTCAAAACAGCACACAGGTTCCCCTTTCTTTCTGGCCATGCGGGTACCTGGAGGGCAGCTCTCACTGCACACTGAGCGGGGTGGCTATAGGGAGAAAAAATATTTCCCCACTGATTTACACTGCTATCATGCAGAACCCAATGGGGGCCTTGACAATCATTTTTATAGCACTACTTTTGCGTTACTTTGCCATATTTTTACATTAACTCGTAATACCTTTGCGTTCCCTCATAATACTTTTACGTTATATCGCAATACTTTTTTCCTTCTGAGCTGGGTTATTATGGATTAAACATACTGACCTCTTCAGCCTCTCTCCTGTCCTTCTGCTGCTCTTGTTTGGGTCACTCATCCTCCAGAGCTGCTCTTCACTATCAAAGTGTCTCTGGGCTTGTCACGTGGGTGGCTTAGGAAATCGACAGCTCAAGTTACCACAGTGCCGGGCTGGGCTACCCTGTCGCTACACTGCCACCCAGCCTGTCTGCTCTACCTAACAAGACAAGAGTCACTGCAGCTGCGATAGCAAAAGTGTCAGTGTGTTTACCAGCAGGGTAAGTTAGTCAGTTGTGCTGACATAGATTGAGAGGGAGGAGGATTGATGGGACCCACACACACGGCCGACTGCCTGATCTAAGTTGTCCTCCGGTGTCCAACTCCCTGGGTGCCTGGGTAGTCCCACTGTACAACTACAGGGAGGGAGTCTAGGGCTACAATTAATTAACTTGTTAATCACACCACAAAATAGACGAGAATTAGCTATCTAGCATGCCATTACCTAACTATAGGGTCAGTGGTTGTCTTGTGTTAATGGGTAGTGCATGAGGTTTTCTGGGTTGACTTGTAAAAACAAACAGCCAGCAGCAAAGCTGATGCAGTGGATTGTGAGCCATTGCCCCACCGGTAAACACACTGACACTTTGGCTGTTGCAGCTGCAGTGTCTCTGGGCTTGTTAGGTAACAGACAGGCTGGGTGGCAGAGCAGCGGCAGGGAAGTCTTGTGGCAGCCGGCCTGGCGGCTGTACCAAACAAGACCAGAGACTCTCTGGCAGTGAAGAGCAGCTCTGGATGATGAGTGAACCCGACAGGCACAGCAGAGGACCAGGAGAGAGGCTAAAGAGGTGGTGTGTTTGATCCATAATAATGTGGCTCAGATGGAATGGATGTTAAAAAGTATTACAAGGTAATGCGAAAGACGTCCTTTTTTGGTCCTAACCTTTTTTGTTTCAAACTTCCAGAAGATTTTGTCTTCATTAATTATGAGTTCTTCACCTTTGTAGGCTGACCTTTTGACCTTTCCCACATTCTGAAGTTTTGCTCTTCCATCAGGGAGCTTCAGCCAGTTCATGATATCATATATTGGTAAGGCATCACCATTCTCATCAAATGATAATTGATCACCAACTGATGTGGTGAAGTTGACCTTTTGCAAATAATGAAGTAGCTATGAATATCACAATAAGGGAGAGGAAAAACAAAGAGGACAGATTAAAAAAATATTTTATGTGAACATATCTTTTGTCATCTCATATCTCTGTATTCAATCATATACCCTATTCACTTCAAGAAATACTAAAGCCTATGATTAAGTCATATAAACAGATGATGTGAACTCATATTACACCTGCCATGGCTCCAGTCTGTCCCTAACATGATAACACTATCCACAGCAATCACCAAGTGGTTGTGAAAATCCTTCAACATTCTGAGCCACTTCACAATTAGTGATCTCTTATCTCTATATCTAATCCTATACTTTATACACTTCACCAAACACCAAAAGCATATTATTACGTCATGTAAATAGATGGAGTGTAAAGTGATATCACACCTGCCATGGCTCTAGTTTTTGCAAATTGCCACAGCTGTGTCCGCTGAAAGGCCCTCTTCCTGGCTCACACTGCAGCATGTCATCAAGGGCATAGGCCAGAGCATACACAGCCTTGTACACATTATACTCTGGTCTGAGGTTTGAAACATCCAGAAACTCAGTTTCTATATCCTCTAGATTTTCCTGTCCAGTGCATAATGGTTCCCCATCCTCCACCCAACCTGCTGGAGTCGGAGTGAAGCTACACTGAAATGTATATTCCCAAAACAGTTTCACCTGAAATATATTTAAAACTTAATTAAAAGTTAAACATGTTAACAGAAATGTAACAATATATTATTCTTGAAATTTGTCATCTGATTGTTATGGTTAAATTCTCACTATGTTATTTCCATAGCGGTTGTTGTGGTGTTGATCAGGACGTATTTGTAGGAGGAATTCCCTGAGCCCTGGTATTTCTCCTCGACGGATGGCAATGCCTAATATGCCAGGCAGGTACGGCATGAGATGGGGGTTCTGAAAAACAGTAGCTGCTATCCAGGCTTCACTGGCAATCCACTGCAGGCCTGTCATATTCTGCCTCACCACCTGTGCATCATATAAAATATATAACTCTATACTGCCGCGTCATACAATACAAAGGTTACTTATTTATACACAGGTACAGTTCAATGTGTTACACACTAGTTAAAGAGAACCTTTAACTAATAAATTAAATTAAGTTAAAAACAATTTGGCCCAACATGTTATTGTATCTTAATTATCTGACAAGTAAAACATTAAGATCTATAGCTATATTCAGTTATAATTTGTATTTCAAGCCCAACCTCTTCCATGAGGTTAACCATGTGACTCTCATGTGCAAACACAATGACCACACGAGCTGTGGATTTCTTCATCACATTCACAATCCTCCTTATTTCAGCTGGGTCATTACCCCAGGGCAAAACGTTTAAGTAGGCAAGACAACCTCCACCAGAGTGAGCCAGGTGAGATTGGAAAGCTCTAGCAGCGTGAAGTCCATAGTCATCATCACTGACTAGCAGACCTGCCCAAGTCCAGCCAAAGTGGTTAAGAATCTGGATCATAGCCTGCACCTAAGAGAATACACAGTGGAGAGATTAATGCACAGGCTGAAATACTCTTTCTATAGAAAACATATGTAACAGGATTTCAAAATGCATCATGTTTAATTATTGCCTTTAAATTAGTTTTTTTCATTGCAGTAAAGAGACATTCTTTCCTTGAATGTTCAACCTGCTTTATCGCCCAAGGCCAGAACCTCTAAGTAGGTGCTTTATTTTATATGTTTATATGTTTAACTTTATATGTTTAACTTTGCCAGTAGATGGTCACCTGGAAAGCATCACTTGGGATCGTCCTAAAAAAGGATGGAAACCTTTCCCGGTTACTCAGACAGGAGCATGTGGCAAAATAACTCACCTGTGAATGACACAGATTGTACATCCTGAAAACATTTAAAGCTCGATTACTACATGTTTAAAATTGACCTTAAATCTGAGATCAATTAAAAATTATCCAAAACCATTAGTAGATTGAAGGCGGAAAACTTACCATAGGTACTCTGTACAAACCTAAGACAGAGGAGATGGCAATAGAACGTGTAGAAGAAGGATCACCCACAATCCCCATAACTGGAGGGGTCCCTACACAGGTCTCGTCTAATATAAACTGCTCCTCTTGACCACTGACTAGGGATAACGCTGCACGGAATCCAATCCCTAGTTTGACACAGATATCGTAAAGACTGTATCCCAGAGTCACATTAGGTAGCAGGTTGGTGCTTTTGTTGATCTCATCAATAGCAAAGACCATGGTCTGGGCCTGCCTGAATCCTAGAATATCAAAACTAACACAAAAAATACCACTTTTTGTCAGTGATACAGAAGCTGTGCCACCAGACTGTACCAGCAGACTTCAGGGCTTCTTTCATCCCCAGCAATCCACCATAAAAAAACAGTTTTATCTTTATGTTTTATCTGACCCAATTACTGGCATTAAGAATAATGATAACAAAAAGAAAAGAAATACACAATCTTTCCCAATTCACAATTTTTTCGCTGATGGTCTAAACTGAGACCGTTTCATGACCACTTAAATGTTCTTTGTAGTACATGTCAGTATAACTGTGCAAAAAAAGTAGAACATGGCATAAATGTAATTCTTTCAGAGTAATATTTCACCATAAAGATAGATTCTACCAATGAAATAGATTTTTTGCTGTTTGGCTGACAAACTCACCTGTGGCAGGTAGGCTGTTGTGGCTCTGAGGTAAAAGACATGTCAGGAAAGACAGAAACAAAGTGCATCCCAAACAGCCCACCTAGAACTACATCTCCAGCTTTGTGCATCCCACTTAGATGAAACTGTCCTTGTGACCGGCAGGAGGAGGGATAAAGAGGGGAGGATGCAACAGAAGAAAAGTACGAATACAACAACATGTAAAACATATGCAAGAGCAATTTGGTATCTAAATATGTCCACATGACCTTCCTCCTGTGCACCCCTTTTCTGAGCCCAGTCATCAAGTTTTATTGCTCTTGACCTCATTTATTGACTTGCAGCTTTCTTTAATCTTAAGCACCACCCATTAGGGTACAAGCAAAAGTATGGGCAGGGCCTAAAATTATTCTGTACTAGGCAGAATTAATCTGTACACTGGCGATAACATTTCTGCCTGGCCATTTTTCCCAACCCCATTCTAAGTTGTGGATGACCATTATGGTTGAAGTCAATTCAAACTGGCATAACATACATATTATTGTTTTTTTGTTTTTTTCGTAGCATAATAAGTGGAACTCAAATTTATGTTAAATTGTAGACAATGTAGATACACTCTGTTACTTTCCATCTTCCAAATAATTCTACAGTTTGATTAACTGAGCAGATACATGTATTAGAAAAGCCACTTTGTACTCAGTATAATCCAAAATTTGTGAACACATCTCCAAGCACATACAAGCGCATACAAGCAGGTAAGTACAACATAGTAAATGTATGTCTATAATTACAGGCAGAAACCTGTAACTCACCGTATTTAATAGAGAGTGCATGTATGTACCCTTAAACTTACAATATGTGTTGGAATTGATGGTAGGGCAGGTGTGGTTAATAGAAATGAATAATTATTGATAGTAAATATTAAAAATAAATGTATCCAAATTAATAAAAAATAATAATCAAATCATTAAAACAGGGCACCACCCTCGAATCACGGACCAATAACCAGACCAAAAACAGTCTCAAAAGAAGGGTGTGTGTGTGTGTGTGTGAGTGTGAGAGAGACAAAGAAAGAGCCAAGATGGCCGACGCGATCTCTTGAAAGATGACGTCACAGATGACTTTAGCTCCACAGAGTGGAGAGGCTCAAATCAGCTTGTGATGAGCACAAAGAAAAAAAAGCAACAAACAGTGTAAAACTCGCAGCACATAGGACAAGTGGTAAAATTTGAGGTTGACAAATTTGGATGGGGAATGTCCAAGGGTATCTGGTGGACATCAGGATGGTGGCAATGGGAAAGTGTGAATGTGGCTGGAACGCGGGACAAAGAAGCACTTTATGACATTTGATGGTTGGAAATTCATTTGAGGCAATATAAAAATCAGTTGTAAGTTTAACCTACACCATGAAAGTCAGAAAGGCAAAACAAACATTTGAAGTGCGAGTGCTTTATGATTTAACTGTAACCTGAAACAAACAACAACTTGAGTGGAAGCATTTTCACATACAGTATGATCTAAGTGAAAAGAGTTTACATATCAGTCACAATTATGTGGCATCAACATTGCTAGAATTTACTGTTTTCAGTTGTTGTATTGTGTAAAGAAAAGGTATTCATTCTGTCCATTAAATTAAATGCCGCTATTATGGCTGGAAGCTACGACCCATAATTGCTTTCTTTGTGTTCCTCTCTGGTCTAAGAAGGAGTATGTAACATTTGGGTCCAAATAGTGCCACCAAGAGGCCAAAACTGGAGGCCAGGATTGCAAATACCTCCACTGCATCTGCATATTTGCCTGGTGAGCTGATATAAGCAGGGACAAAGGCCACCCACACAGCACAGAAGATCAGCATGCTGAAAGTAATGAGTTTGGCCTCATTGAAACTATCTGGAAGATTCCTTGCTATGAATGCAATCAGAAAACTGAGGATAGCCAGTGAGCCAATATAACCCAGTAACACAGCAAAACCAACTGTGGACCCAACTGCACACTCATAAACAATCTTGTCATTGTGGTATTGAGTGTTTTTATAAGGTGTTGGGGAGGCAGATACAATCCAGGCAGTGCAGATTGCGGCCTGAATAAAAGTAAGGACAATAACTGTCCCTCTCTGCTGCATTGCACCAAACCACTTCAGGCTGGCTCCACCTCCTGGCTTGGAGGCCTTGAACACAGCCAGAACCACCATGGTTTTAACCAGGATGCATGAGACACAAAGCACAAAGCTGATCCCAAATGCTGCATGTCTCAGCTGGCATGTCCACAGCCTGGGACGGCCGATAAACAGCAATGAACACAGGAAACATAACTTAAGAGACAGCAGTAACTGGAAACTCAGTTCTGAATTGTTGGCACGTACTATAGGTGTGCTTCGATGATAGATAAAGATGCCCAGGACAACAGCACATACACATGTGCCCAGCAATGAGGTTGCTGTCAAGCAGATACCCAGAGGCTCACTGTAGGAGAGAAACTCTGTTTTCTTTGGAACACAGTGGTCATGCTGGGGGCTGGACCAGAAGTTCTCTGGGCAACTGGTGCACTCTATGGAGTCTATGAAAAAAGGAACAGTCTTGAAATATATTTATATTTCCACACTACAATGTTTAAAACTAAATACCAACCAGTCTCATTACTGATCTTCCCCTCAGAACAAGGGATGCAGTCAAAACAGCACACAGGTTCCCCTTTCTTTCTGGCCATGCGGGTACCTGGAGGACAGCTTTCACTGCACACTGACCGCGGTGGCTATAGGGAGAAAAGTAAATATGTTATTCTTCATCACTTTACAGTGCAATAATGAGTTATCCATGAGGTATATGAAACGTCAGAACTAACCTTTTTTGATTCAAAGTTCCAGAAGATTTTATCTTCATCAATTGTGAGTTCTTCACCTTTGAAGGCCGACCTCTTAACCTCACCCACATTCTGCAGTTTTGTTGTTCCATCAGGGAGCTGCAGCCAGTTCATGATATCATAAATTGGTAAGGCATCACCATTCTCATCAAATGACACTTGATCACCAAATGATGTGGTGAAGTTGACCTTTTGCAAATAATGCAGAAGCTATGAATATCAGAAGAGAGAGAGGAAAACCAAAGAAGACAAATTAAAAAATCACAATTTTATGTGAACATATGAGCACAGTAATACCTAGGGTGCAATAATGAAACTTCATAAACATTTCTCTATACCTCGTGACAAGATATTTTTGTCCCTAACATGATAACACTATCAACAGCAATCACCAAGTGGTTGTGAAAATCCTTCAACATTCTGAGGCACTTCACAATTAGTGATTTCTTATCTCTATATTTAATCCTATACTTTATACACTTCAAGAAATACAAAAGCATATTATTACGTCATGTAAATAGATGGAGTGTAAACTGATATCACACCTGCCATGGCTCTAGTTTTTGCAAATTGCCACAGCTGCGCCCGCTGAAAGGCCCTCTCCCTGGCTCACACTGCAGCATGTCATCAAGGGCATAGGCCAGAGCATACACAGCCTTGTACACATTATACTCTGGCCTGAGATTGGAAATGTCCAACAACTCAGTCTCCACATCCTCTAGATTTTCCTGTCCAGTGCATAATGCTCCCCCAGCCTCCATCCAACCTGCTGGAGGTGGTGCAAATCTACATTGAATTGTATATTCCCAAAACAGTTTCACCTGAAATGCATTTAAAACATGTTAACAGTTAATAGTTAAACATGTTAACAGAAATAAAACAATATATCATTCTTGAAATTTGTCATCAGATTGGAAGGTTAAACTCTCACTATGCTATTTCCATAGCTGTTGTTGTGTTGTTGATCAGGACGTATTTGTAGGAGGAATTCCCTGAGTCCTGGTATTTCTCCTCGACGGATGGCAATGCCTAGTATGCCTGCCAGGTGTGACATGAGGTTCGGGGTCTGGAACGCAGTAGCTGCTATCCAGGCTTCACTGGCAATCCATTGCAGGCCTGTCACATTCTGCCTCAGCACCTGTGCATCATATAAAATATATAACTCCATACTGCCATTACAGTAAAGTAGTTTCTCATGCTACAAAGTTTTCTCATTTATACAAAGGTTTACACACTTTGAGCAAAGTGCTGCGTATCAGCACAGGTGGAGTTCGGCTTAACTGGTGGGAGTACATGTTATCACTGAAACCCTGCTAAGAGCACCCTGAAACAATAGATTTAATTCAGTGAAATCTATTTTTACAGCCCCATACGTTTTTTTACGTAAATTGTCTCAGTTTGGCATATAAAACATCAAGATCCATAACTATATTAAACTAAAATTAAGTGGTATTTCAAGCCCAACCTCTTCCATGAGGTTAATCATGTGACTCTCATGTGCAAACACAATGACGACACGAGCTGTGGATTTCTTCATCACATCCACAATCCTCCTTGTTTCATCTGGGTGATCGCCATGAGGCAAAACCTCTACGTAGGCTAGACAACCTCCACCAGAGTGTGCCAGGTCAGATTGGAAGGATCGAGCAGCGTGGAGTCCGTAGTCATCATCACTGACCAGCAGACCTGCCCATGTCCAGTCAAAGTGGTTAAGAATCTGAATCATAGCACGCACCTTAGTGAATACAGAGATTAGTGCACAGGTTGAAATAAAAGGTTAAAAGCTTCAAAATGGATCATGTTTAATTATTGTGTTTTAAAGGAATTAATTTTTCATTGCAGTGAATGATCGCAATGGACAGCACTAATGTATATTTTTTTAACAATATTTTTTTTTCAGGTTTGCTATACTATACTATATACAGTATATGATAGTTATTCACCTGGAAAGCATCACTTGGGATCGTCCTAAAGAAGGATGGAAACTTTTGCCGGTCACTCAGACAGGAACATGTGGCAAAATAACTCACCTGTGAAAGACAAAGAAACTACATCCTGAATCATTTGAATCCTTTAATCTTTTCAGGTTGATTCCTCCAAGTTCACAACTGACATGAAATTTGAAAAAATAATTTTTGGATGGCAAAGTGAAAAACTTACCATTGGTACTCTGTACAAACCTAAGACAGAGGAGATGGCAATAGAACTTGTAGAAGAAGGATCACCCACAATCCCTATGACTGGAGGGTTTCCTACACAGGTCTCGTCTAATACAAACTGCTCCTCTTGACCACTGACTAGAGACATTGCAGCAGGAAATCCTATCCGTAGTTTGATGCAGTTATCATAAAGACTGTATCCCAGAGTCACATTAGGTAGCAGGTTGGAGTTTCTATTGATCTCATCAATAGCAAAGACCATGGTCTGGGCCTGCCTGAATCCTAGAATATCAAAGCTAAACCAAAAAAGCACCACTGTTTATCATTAAAATATTCAACGTTACTGTTTCAACAGTACATGTTGCACAACTACAGTAGGGGAGTCGGACAACCACAACTTCCATAATACTTACAGCTACCACAAGGGACTTTAATTTTGAGAAACTGCAGAAAAGTTCAATATTTAAAATGGCAAATAGACAACATAACTATTTCAGAGGAATATTTGATGATTCAATATACACTAGATACCTGGAATTAATTCTCTGCAGTTTCTGCTTTTTGCTATTTCATTCACAGAGACTCACCCATGGCAGGTAGGCTGTTGTGGTTCTGAGGTAAAAGACATGTCAGGAAAGACAGAAAAGAAGTGCATCCCAAATAGCCCACCTAGAAGCACATCTCCAGCCTTGTGCATACCATTAAGATGAAAGTGTCCCTGTAACCGGCACACAGCAGAAGCAAAGTAGGAATACAACAATATGAAATACATGAACATGAGCAATTTAATATCTAAATATGCCCGCATGACTTTCCTCTTGTTCATCCCTTCTCTGAGCCCAGTCATCAAGTTTTATCGCTGTTGACCTCCTTTATTGACTTGAAGCTTTGTTAAATCTTATGCACCACCTATTGGTGTATAAGCAAAAGTATGGGCAGGGCCTAATATGAGTCTGTATTAAGGCAGAATTCATCTGTGAATAATGAAACTTGTTAAGAAAGAGTAATTCAGCCTGCGCACTAATCTCTGTATTCACTTCGGTTCAGATTCTGAACACTTTGACTGGACTTGGGCAGGTCTGCTGGTCAGTGATGATGACCATGGACTCCACACTGCTTAATCCTTCCAATCTGACCGGGCACACTCTGGTGCAGGTTGTCTTGCACGATCACCCAGCTGAATTAAGTTGAATAATGAATGCAATGTTTGAGGTCGGCATAAAAATTGCATAACAGTCATGTGTTTTAAATCATTCTGCAATTTAATACCTCGGCAGATAAGCTGGGCTCTATGCCAGGAGTGAGCGAGACATCAACTTACTGATTCACATCACTAGGATCTACAGCAAAGACATCAGAATGTCATTCAGACTAGATAAGTGTGGTCAGATGGTATTGAAGAGAGGGAAGATGATCAGAACTGAAAGGGTTGAACTACCAGAAGGCTACACAGCAGATGTAGACAGCTACAAGTACCTTGGGGTCCCGCAAGCAAATTGCAACCATGAGGAGGGCATAATAAGCTGGCCAAAGGAGGAGATAGAGGTCACTGATATCAAGACAAGGAAGCTCCTCACAATGCATATATATATATGTGTATATATATATATATATATATATATATATATATATATATATATATATATATATATATACACATATATATATATATATATATATACATATATATATATATATGACACTGTAAAATTTCATCTAAACTCACCAAATTGAATTCATCAAATTCGAAAATCATCCCTGAGTGTGTTGAATTCACACAATCATTAACACAGTTGAAGCAAATGGTGAAATAATAAATCTCCCCATCAACTTTTTCACTGTGTTTGATGGATATCTATTGTATCTGTTTGGCACTTAGTTACTTATTAAATAATAGATATGATCAGTTCTCCAGAAACATGCATCCAATGTAGGTTAACGATTAGGCCTTTGTCTAAATTACAATGTCGTAGATTTACTCATTACAGTGCTCGTTCAATATTCATATTCATGCTAACATGAATACAATCATACTGCATACAAGTATACAACATTGTAAATGTACATCTATTACAGACGGAAACCTGTAAAGAAGTTGTCTGTTTTTGTAACCAAATTTCCATATGTTAAGTCTCATAAGTTCATAGTTGTAAATTTGTCGACATACATCTCCCACTCTGTTCACCCAGGAGGTGAAGTTATGCTGAGGTCATACTCAGGGTGACAGGCTTCTGTGGATGCAGAGGTTTCTCATCCCCTCCTTACACCGTATCTTGGTCATAGAGGAACAGCTGTATTGAGCAGCTTGGGAAATGTGCTGTCTCCCAAGTATCAAAGGTCACATTCTTGTTCCTCTAGCACATAACCTACATGAGACGTACTGGCTCCATGATCCAAACTCCAAATTTGTTGAACCTGAAAATTTGTGTGTTGTAAGGTTTTGCCAAGTAGGTGTAGGCAGAGCTGGGAGGGACAGTCGTGTCAGAGCCTGTCAGCTTTGGGGGAAATTAAATTCATATAACAATGTGAAATGAACCAATAGAGTCTGCATAATTTGTTCAGAGAAGTAATGAACAGTTTAATCAGTTGTGAGGTTAACTTACACCATGGAAAGTCACGAAAGCAAGAGCACTATTTCCTGCCTGGATCCCTGCCTTGTTAATCTTAACATCGATACCATTATCCTACTTTTCTGGCTGTATTTTTGTAATGTGTATAGAAAAGACTTAATTTGTCTTGTGAAATTAAGTACAGTTATGACTGGATGCCCCGTCCCATGATTGCTTTCTTTGTGTTCCTCTCTGGTCTTATGAGGATTATGTAGCATTTTGGTCCAAACAGTGCTACCAAGAGACCAAAGCTGGAGGCCAGGATGGCAAATACCTCCACTGCATCTGCATATTTTCTCGGTGAGCTGATATAAGCAGGGACAAAGGCCACCCACACAGCACAAAAGATCAGCATGCTGAAAGTGATGAGTTTGGCTTCATTGAAACTATCTGGAAGATTCCTTGCTATAAATGCAATCAGAAAACTAAGGATAGCCAAGAAGCCAATATAGCCCAGTAACACAGTAAAACCGATGGTGGACCCAACTATACACTCATAAATGATTTTGTCATTGTGGTATTGAGTGTTTTTATGAGGAACAGGTGAGGCAGATACAATCCAGGCAGTGCAGATTGCTGCCTGAATAGAAGTAAGAACAACAACTGTCCCTCTCTGTTGCAAAACACCAAACCACTTCAGGCTGGCTCCACCTCCTGGCTTGGAGGCCTTGAATACAGCCATAACCACCATGGTTTTAACCAAAATACATGAGACACAAAGCACAAAGCTGATCCCAAACACTGCATGTCTCAGCTGGCATGTCCACAGCCTGGGACGGCCGATAAACAGCAGCGAACACAGGAAACATAACTTAAGGGACAGCAATAGCTGGAAACTCAGTTCTGAATTGTTGGCACGTACTATAGGTGTTCTGCGATGATAGATGAAGATGCCCAGGGCAACAGCGCACATGCATGTGCCCAGCAATGAGGCAGCTGTCAAGCAGATACCCAGAGGCTCATGGTAGGAGAGAAACTCTGTCTTCTTCGGAACACAGTGGTCACGCTGGGGGCTGGACCAGAAGTCCTCTGGACAACTGGTGCACTCCATGGAGTCTATGAAAATAGAGAAACTCTTGAGATGCATGTTTATGTCTCCAAACTGCAATGTTTGAAATTAAATACCAACTGGTTTTATTGCTGATCTTCCCCTCAGAACAAGGGATGCAGTCAAAACAGCACACGGGTTCCCCTTTCTTTCTGGCCATGCGGGTACCCGGAGGACAGCTTTCACTGCACACTGACCGAGGTGGCTATAGGGAGAAAAGTAAATATGTTATTCTTCATCACTTTACAGTGCAATAATTAGTTATCCATGAGGTATATGAAACGTCAGAACTAACCTTTTTTGATTCAAAGTTCCAAAAGATTTTATCTTGATTAATTGTGAGTTCTTCACCTTTGGAAGCCGACCTCTTAACCTCACCCACATTCTGAACTTTAGTTCTTCCATCAGGGAGCCACAGCCAGTTCATGACATCATATATTGGCAAGGCATCACCATTCTCATCAAATGAAACTTGATCACCAAATGGTGTGGTGAAGTTGATCTTTTCCAGGTAATACACAAGCTTATTATATCAGAAAAACGGAGATAGGAAAACCAAAGATGGCAGATTAAAAAAGAATGTAATGGTGAACACGGGTAGTACTACACATGAACTCATTACTGACCTGATAATACTATCCACTCATCCATCATCCAGCTGTAGGGGAAAACCTTTCAACTATTTTCTCTGCACTTGCTCATTAGTGATCTGCAGTGTTGGGCAAGTTACTTTCAAAATGTAATATATTAAATATTACTAGTTACCTTCATTTTAAAGTAATATATATTACATTACAATATTACTGTCTGCATAGAGTAATATATTACTTATTACACTACTTTTTTAGTTTCAACAAAATGCCCAGGCAAGGATCAAAGTCTGATATATTATTTAATAGGAATAAGTATTTTTAATTATAGGCTTAGTCATATTAAAGATAATAGACCTATACCTTCTATAATGTAGCCTATAATGACATGACGAGACAGAAATCTCTTTTTCAATGCCTTTTAATTTTAGTCCACAGAACAAGGAATATGTGATTCAAGAATGTAAATTTAAGTGTACTCGGAGGAAGAGGCTTCATCATGAGGCCTACGAAATACAGCTCATTTCAGTCATGTAGAGACACGGATTGTAACGCGTTACATGACATAACTGTCGTAATATATTACTGAGATATTATTAGTAACACGTTATATTACTCCGTTACCGCTAAAATTAGTATATTACTGTAACATGTTGCTTTTGTAACCCTAACCCCCAACACTGGTTATCAGTTTATTTTATCCCTGTTTTTAATTCCATACCCTAAACACCACTTTGCAGGAAATACTTAACCATATGATTTAGTCATAAAACAGATGGAGCGTAAACTGATATCACACCTGCCATGGCTCCAGTCCTTTTAAATTGCCACAGCTGTGCCCGCTGAAAGGCCCTCTCCCTGGCTCACACTGCAGCATGTCATCAAGGGCATAGGCCAGAGCATACACAGCCTTGTACACATTGTACTCAGGCCTGAGGTTTGAAATGTCCAAAAACTCATTCTCCACATCCTCCAGATCTTCCTTTCCTTTGCATAATGCTCCGCCAGACTCTACCCAACCTGCTGGAGGTGGTGTGAATCTACAGTGAAATGTGAATTCCCAAAACTGGTTAACCTGAAATATATTCAAAATAGTGTTATAATTGATGACTAAGTATTAATCTTGCAAATAATAGAACAAATTGCACAGTTAAACTCTCACTATGCTATTTCCATAGCTGTTGTTGTGTTGTAGGTCAGGGCGAATCTTTAGGAGGTATTCCCTGAGCCCTGGTATTTCTCCTCGGCGGATGGCAATTCCCAGTGTGCCAGCCAGGTATGGCATTAGATTGGAGGTCTGGAGCACAGTAGCTGCTGTCCAAGCTTCACTGGCCATCCACTGCAGGCCTGTCACATTCTGCCTCACCACCTGCGTATAAAATAAATTAATTCATACTGCTATGACACTAAATTAGTGTCTCGTCTTTCACGAATTTGATATCTTGTCTCGTATGGGGATGCAATCTTTTACACAGTTTTAATATCAAAACGATGCATATCATCACAACTGAATACCTGATCTCATTCTTAAACCCTTAACAGGGCAGTCAACACTGAGGTTTATAGGACAATAAGAGGTTTTACTTATTAAAAGAAATATACAGTATATTTGTCAAAGGGGAATATATCATCGCAACTTAGATCTTTCAGTTCGAAAGGTAAAACATTAGGATGCATAATGATATTCATTTATTTTTAAGTCATATTTTTGAGCCCAACCTCTTCCATGAGGTTAATCATATGGCTCTCATGTGCAAACACAATGACCACACGAGCTGTGGATTTCTTCATCACATCCACAATCCTCCTTAGTTCAGCTTGGTCAGTTCCCCAGGGCAAAATCTCAAAGTAGGCCAGACAACCTCCACCAGACTGAGCCAGGTCAGATTGGAAGGATCGAGCAGCATGGAGTCCATAGTCATCGTCGCTGACCAATAGACCTGCCCAACTCCAGCCAAAGTGGTTCAAAATCTGAATCATAGCACGAACCTAAGTGAGTAAAGAATGAAGGGATTAGTGCACAGGTCGCAATAATCTTTCAGTGGAAAACCTGCTAAACAGGTTCAACAGTGGACCTTGTTGGGTTCTTGGCTCTCAGGTTTGTTATTGGAGACCCAACAAAAAAGATTTCTCTACAACTCTTTTATGCATTTTAATTTTGCTGATGGATGGTCACCTGGAAAGCATCACTTGGGATCGTCCTAAAGAAGGATGGAAACTTCTGCCGGTCACTCAGACAGGAACATGTGGCAAAATAACTCACCTGTGAAAGACACAGACTGTACATCCTGAAAACATTCAAAGCCTTTTCAAGCTCTGTTAACATTTTAAGGTCAATCCTCCATGTTTACAACTGACAGTGAATTTGAAATAACATCAAAATGATCCAGAAGAATTATTAGATTGAAAGGCGGAAAACTTACCATAGGTACTCTGTACAAACCTAAGACAGAGGAGATGGCAATAGAACGTGTAGAAGAAGAATCACCCACAATCCCTATGACTGGAGGGGTTCCTACACAGGTCTCGTCTAATATAAACTGCTCTTCTTGACCACTGACTAAGGATAACGCTGCACGGAATCCAATCCCCAGTTTGACACAGTTATCGTAAAGACTGTATCCCAGAGTCACATTAGGTAGCAGGTTGGAGTTTCTGTTAATCTCATCAATAGCAAAGACCATGGTCTGGGCCTGCCTGAATCCTAGAATATCAAAACTAACACAAAAAGTACCACTGTTCAGTATTGATGAATACAACATGCAGTAAGTGTGACAATATGAACATGTTGCACAATTACAGATTTTACAATTAAGACAGCTGAATAACAACAATTATTAAATTAAATTAAAGTGTGCAAATAAATAAAATATTTAAAATGGCATAAATACAAAATGTAGTTCTTTCACAGTAATTGCTTATTATTATAAATGCATTCAGGCAATGGTAAAGATTTTGCCCAGTTTCTGCTTTTGCTGTTTCCCTGATAAACTCACCCATGGCAGGTAGGCTGTTGTGGCTCTGAGGTAAAGGACAGGTCAGGAAAGACAGAAAAAAAGTGGATCTCAAACAGCCCACCTAGAACCACATCTCCAGCTTTGTGCAGCCCATTTAGATTAAACTGTCCCTGTAACAGGCAGGAGGAGGAATAAAGAGGGGAGGACACAGCACCAGAGAAGTAGGAATACAACAACATGAAATACATAAGCAAGAGAAAGTTGATCTCCAAATATGCCCACATGACTCCCCTCTTGTTACCCCTTTTCAGAGCCCAGTTTGATAGCTGTTAACCTCTTTTATTGACTTGCAGTATTGTTTAATCTTATGCACCACCCATTGGACTATTGGGGTATAAGCAAAAATAGGGGCAGGGCCTGTAATGCATTTCATTTGTAAATAATTTTGTGTAGAGGCAGAATTAATTTCAGCATTTTTGATAACATCTCAGGCCATGTGAGCAAAATTTCCAACCCAAATTTTTGTTTTTGGATGATGAATGATTGGGGCATTGTGGAATATGAATTACAATCATATTATGTGTTTATTATCATATGTTTTTAGTCACAAATAATTTGACTTTGATGTGTACGTTATGTTAAGTAGATAGAGTCGACCATCCAGTAAAGCATCTACTTGCATTGTTGTAAAAAGCATGTTTTCTTCAGATATGCTCTGCAATCTAAAACGAAAGAAAATCAGAAGAGCTACTTTGTGCTGAGTATATTTCCAAATTTGAACTAAACTTGACAATTTGAACTCACAAAATGCAATTAGCTGTAAGTCTGTGGCTTTCACTACCAAACATCAACAAAGTCTTTTTAAGTGTCCACTAGATGGTAGCAACATACTAATACAATTTGGAAATAATACATATTTTCTGCACTACTTTACACTGCTATAATGAGTTATACATGGGGTCTGAAAAAATCAGAAGTAATCTTTTTGGATTCAGAGCTCCAGAATATTTTGTCTTCATCAACTGTGAGTTCTTCACCCTTGAAAGCTGACCTCTTGATCTCACCCACATCCTTAACTGTAGCTCTTCCATCAGGGAAATTATTAGGGAGTTGGGTCTTGTTGATGAATGTAAGTTATGATGACTTAATTTTGAGACAATAAAGGCATCCTGGTAAACATGTTCAGTGACTTTAATTTAAAAAAGATTTAATTTTGTAAAGTTGGGTGTAAAAACTGGCCTGTTGGTATATTTTCTAGTTTTCTGTAAATTGTTCTTTTATTTGTTTCTTTTTTTTGTTTGTTTTTTTACTTTGATATGATAATGTCCAGAAATTAATTGATACTCAGATAACATTCTCAACTGAATTCCAAAAAAGCACAACTGGAATTCATATTTGCAGTTGATGTCATCACCCTAGCACCAAATCTAGTAATCATCAAAATTATTATGTTTTTAAATTTATATTTTAAGTATTTTCAAGTGAAAAGAAAAAGTTAGTGCTGCTGCCAATTATGTTTGTAATATTTGATTGGACAGTCACATGCTTAAGTTCACGAGAATTCTATGGTCACCTTCACCATGTTGTGGGATTGCAGAATTGTTCATGCAGTTAAAAATGTAAATAAAAATTTAATATTTCAAATCAAGGAGAATGTCAAAATTAAATAATCAGACAAAAACAGCATTATTAATGTAAAATCTTTAATCGACATTTTGTGCTAAAATTATAATTTTGTGGTGCCTCGAGCCATGATAGCTTTCTTTGTGTTCTTCTCTGGTTTCATCAGGATAATGTAACATTTGGGTCCAAACAGTGCCACCAAGAGACCAAAACTGGAGGCCAGGATGGCAAATACCTCCACCGCATCTGCATATTTGCCTGGTGAGTTGACATATGCAGGGACAAAGGCCACCCACACAGCACAGAAGATCAGCATGCTGAAAGTGATGAGTTTGGCCTCATTAAAGTTGTCTGGAAGATTCCTTGCCAGAAATGCTAACAGGAAGCTAAGGATAGCCAGTAAGCCAATGTAACCCATTAGCACTGCAAAACCAACTGTGGATCCAACTACACACTCATAAACTATCTTGTCATTGTGGTATTGAGTGTTTTTATGAGGCTCTGGTGAAGCAGAGACAATCCAAGCAGTGCAGATTGCTGCCTGAATGCAAGTAAGAGCTAAAACGGTTCCTCTTTGCTGCACAGCACCAAACCACTTGAGGATGGCTCCACCTCCTGGCTTGGAGGCCTTGAACACAGCAAGAACCACCATGGTTTTAACTAAAATGCATGAGACAGAAAGCACAAAGCTGATCCCAAACGCTGCATGTCTCAGCTGGCATGTCCACAGTCTAGGGTAGCCAATAAACAGCAGTGAGCACAGGAAACATAGCTTAAGTGACACCAAGAGCAGGAAACTCAGTTCTGAATTGTTGGCACGTACTATAGGTGTACTACGGTGATAGGTGAAGATGGCCAGGACAACAGCACAGATAAATGTGCCAAGCAATGAGGTGATTGTCAAGCAGATACCCAGAGGCTCATGGTAGGAGAGAAACTCTGTTTTCTTAGGAACACAGTGGTCACGCTGAGGGCTGGACCATAAGTCCTCTGGACAACTGGTGCACTCCATGGAGTCTGACATAAAGGGGAAAATGGTGAGATATTCATCCATCAAGTAAAACATTAAATAAAAATAAGTACCCACCAGTTTTATTGCTGATCTTTCCCTCAGAACAAGGGATGCAGTCAAAACAGCACACAGGTTCCCCTTTCTTTCTGGCCATCCGAGTACCCGGAGGACAGCTCTTGCTGCACACTGATTGAGGTGGCTGCAGGGAGAAAAGTACATTTTTCAGTTCATATTGTTAAAAACTGCAGATATACTGTGTGCAGTCCAAAGAAAGGAGACATGTCTGAAAAAGCAGAAATAACCTTGTTGGATTCAAAGTTCCAGAAGATTTTATTTTCAAGAATTGTGAGTTCTTCACCTTTGAAGGCCGACTTCTTAACCTCACCCACATTTTGAACTTGAGTACTTCCATCAGGGAGCCACAGCCAGTTCATGACATCATAGATCGGTAATGCATCACCATTCTCATCAAATGATACTTCATCGCCAAATGCCGTCGTGTAGTTGACCTTTTGCAAATAATGTACAAGCTAGAAAAAAATGATAGAAATAATGAAGAAAATTAGATAAGGACAGAGACAGTCCCCATACAAACAGAGGTTTATCTTACCGTTTAAATGATCTGCAACAAAATCATGACATTTTCATTTATGTCTTACTGGTTTAATACCATGAGTCAGTCATCATATTCACAAAACAAAAAGGGAATGTGTTAAATCCTGGGACCTCTAGTATTAAATGTAAAATAAAATGAACATATTACTTTTGAAAGTATATCATAAATCCATAGCCAGCGCACCAATGACACTTTGACAAAATGTGTCTTTTTAGACAATATTAACAAAACTACATTCAGTATGTACCTCAAGGTGAAGCAGCTTTTTTGAAAACATAAACAGGTGGAGTGTAAATTGATATCACACCTGCCATGGCTCCAGTTTTTGCAAAGTGGCACAGCTGTGCCCACTGAAAGGCCCTCTCCCTGGCTCACACTGCAGCATGTCATCAAGGGCATAGGCCAAAGCATACACAGCCTTGTACACATTGTACTCAGGCCTGAGGTTAGAGAGATCCAAAAACTCAGTCTCCACCCTTTCAATATCTTCTTGTCCAGTGCAGAGTGCTCCGCTAGCTTCCACCCATCCTGCTGGGTCAAATTTACATTGAAACGTGTATTCCCAAAACTGTCTCACCTGAAATATATTGAAGTTATTATTAATAGAAATACCATGATATTATTCTTCCAATTTTAGATCAAATCATAAGACTGAACTCTTACCATGCTATTTACATAGTTGCCATTGTCATTTTGGTCGGGACGTATTTGTAAGAGGAATTCCCTGAGCCCTGGTATTTCTCCTCGGCGGATGGCAATGCCCAATGTGCCGCCCAGGTATGGCATTAGACGAGGTGTCTGAAGCACAGTAGCTGTTGTCAAAGCTTCACTGGCTATCCACTGCTGGCCTGTCACATTCTGCCTCATCACCTGTGTAAAGCATTATAGAAAATGTATGTTTCAGACCTCTGTTGGAAAAATACAGTGCACTTTGTAGAAAATATTGTTTAGTCTATTATGCAGCTAATTTTTAAGGCATGTAAGTGTAGATGTTGAAAATACTAGTTAACAATAGGGTTTGCGTATGGTTTTGTAAGTTAATAAAAAAGAGCAGTTATTATAAAGCAAACAGTGTATTAATTTAATTTAACATGACAACAATCCAACTGGAATTGAAATTTGCTTTTGCAAATCACTTTGGTTTGATGGAAAATGATGATTCATAAAAAAGTGGAGATTACATTCTGGTTAGACAAACAAATGATAATAATAGAAAAAAAAAGAAAACAAGAAATGTCATCATGGTAGGTTTCTGACAATCATAGATTTCTAAACTATATTACATCTAAATTCCAACCTCTTCCATTAGATGCGTCATGTGGATTTCATGTGCAAACACCATGACAACACGAGCTGTTGATGTCTTTATCATATGCACAATCCTCTGTAGTTCACTTGCATCACTGTCCCAGGGTAAAACCTCTAAGTAGGCCAGACAACCTCCACCAGACTGAACCAGGTCAGACTGGAAGGATCGAGCAACATGGAGTCCATAGTCGTCATCACTGACCAGCAGGCCGACCCAAGTCCAGTCAAAGTGTTTCAGAATCTGAATCATAGCACGCACCTAAGTGGATATATTGTTGTGAAGGGATTATTGCACAGACACATATATTATTTCAAATGGATGTGCAACCTACCTTAATTCATATACATTATATATTCAAATGTGTTTCACAATTGATAATAATATTAGTTTGAAGGGATAAGTGCATAGTCTAAATTATCTTTAAGCAGCATAAAATTAACTTTAAACAGTGTAACTTTTTTTTTAAAGATCGTACTATTCAATATAAGTTTCCAATGGAATCAGGGTTACTTAAGCTTGTTAAGAATTGAAATGATTGTCTCATTAAGACCATATTTTACATGCTGGTTGCCCTTCCTGTGAAACCTTTTTTGCTGTTCCTAATTTTGCAAATGACGTTTCACCTGAAATGCATCACTTGGGATTGTTCGATAAAAGGATGGAAACCGTTGCCGATCACTCAGACAGGAACATGTGGCAAAATAACTCACCTATGAAGAAACAAATGCACACAACTGATCTCAGAGTCAACTCAGACCCAGTCAAAATACCTCATATTACTTATTCAAATAGTCATATTTCAACAATGTTAAAGATGAAGATAATTTATAAATGTACATTAAAAATACAACAGAAAATGGACAGAAAAAGACAGAAAACTTACAATGGGCATTTTGTATAAACCCAGTACATTGGCCATGGCAATAGAAAATGTTGAATAGTGATCACCCACAATCCCCAGGATTGGAGGTCTCCCTAAACAGTTCTCCTGAAGCAGAAATTGCTCCTCTCGGCCACTTGCCAGTGATAAAGCACCACTGAATCCAACAACAAGTGCTCCACAGTTATCATAAAGACTGTATCCCAGAGTCACATTAGGTAGCAGATTGGAGTTGTTGTTGATCTCATCGATAGCAAAGGCCATGGTCATGGCATGCCTGAACCCTAGAGTGTCAAAACTAACACATAAAATATCACTATTAACCAGCAAACGTAAAATGGCACTGTAAGAAATGTGAGAACACTGTAAGAGTAGATATATATCAACATCAGCTTTTTTGTTATTTAGAAGTATTACTACAGATGTCAGGAAAAGCTATTACTTATGTCACCATGTCCCTTACCATAAATAATCTGAAAAGGCAGCATAATTTGCACAGATTAATGCTGTCTGCTGTATATGTGTCAAACTTACCCTTGGCAGCTGGGCTGTTGTGGCTCTGTGGTAAATGTCAGCTCAGGGAAGACAGAGGTGTAGTGGACCTCAAACAGCCCACCTAGAACCACATCGCCAGGCTTGTGCATTTCATTAAGATCAAATTTTCTTTGTAAATTGCAAGATATGGATAAAGGGGATGATGCAGAGCATAAAGAGGAGAACGAGAAGAAGAGAAAGATAAGGTAAATGCGAAAGAAGAAATATGAGTCAAGAAAAGCTCCCATAACTGCCCTCCTCCTCCTTTTACAACCGTTCATCATACACAGTTACTTCAATTTATATACAGGGCTTGCCTCTTTTACATCCCCCATGAGGCTATGGGGGCAGAACATGATATAGATACAAATCTTTGTCATTTTAACTGAAAATATATTTTACAAAGCTCTATGCCTTATCAGGAAGTATTTTAAGCTAATAAAAGCCAGGAAACATATTTCATATTTTGTGCAGCAGTTTAATGACAATCTTCTTTTCTTATAGTGACAAATTGAAGTGTATTTTGTTTGATTGTTTGTCTACCATAGTCTGACTATACCTCTTGGTAAGGCATGATCTTGCTGTACTTTAACCATGTTTTAGCCAGGAATGGTGTTCTTCCAGAAATAAAGTAATTCTTATATGGCACCATGTGGTGTTGATATAGTGTTATCAAGACCTTAAGCAAGATGAGTTAACTTCATGTTAAAAGTTTCAGTCAGTGTAAAATTTTACTTAACTGAATATATGGTGTACCTGAATTGTCTTACTTATGTCATAATTGCAGTGTGGAAACCTAAGGGGACACGTCAACCAGATGTGTGATGCTTGCAGGCAAGTGGGCTGGGAGCAGGACGGGCAGAGCAGCAGATGTCAGGCAGATGACCTGGGGGCAATGCAGCGGCTGAGAAGGAAACCACAGGCAAATGACCAGGGGGCAAGACCAGGGCTGACCAGGAGGAAGGGCCAAAGTATTGAAGAGATTTAGGCAAAGGCCTGGGTGCAGGCAATGCAGATAGAGCCACTCTGGAGTCCTGTGACCTAAACTGAACCACTCTGGAGGATGGGCAGCAGGACAACCTGACAGGCTGAGCTGCTCCTGAGGAAGGGCAGGAGGCATGCAGAGCTGCTCTGGAGGACTACCTGGAGGCTGGTTGTGTAGACAAGCAGGTGAGGAGGTGGAGTCAGGGAAGCAGCTGACAGCTGCAGCTCCGGAACTGGCAACTGCTGCGGCTGATAGATGGCAGGTGTGTAGGGAAACACAGATCCAGGACCTAGGACAGTGATTGGCAAGACAGAATGAGAATTGAGAAAATTGGAAATTTGAAAGAAGAAACTAAAAGCCAAAGTAGATTAGAATGTTATCTAGCCCTAAAAAGTGATTATGAATTAGCAGAATATCTCTCTACTGTCAGAGATAGAAAGCAGAGACAGATCCTCACCAAGTACAGGCTCAGTGACCACAAACTGACAATCGGAACAGGAAGACACAAAAAAACATGGAAACCAAAAGAAAATAGAACATGTGGTCACTGCTCGACAGGTGAGGTTGAGACAGAGATGCACTTTCTCCTACAATGTAAGGCATTCAACGAAACCAGGAACATTTATTTTAATAAATTCAATTCGGTAATCTCAGAGTTCAAAGAGCTGAACAACATATCAAAATTAAAAATACTCCTTGGAGAGGGAGATAGGGCATACCCTGCTGCCCAATATGTGTCAACATGCCACAACCTGAGGGACAGTGAGTGACGGACACACGCACACTGTATATACTGTATATATAATTAATGTAAATCAATCTTGGTGTCGTGTTTGTCTTGTTATTTGTTGTGTTCTGTCCAAGTGTTTAAACATATGCTTGGCAAAATTGTTGTTAAACTTTCATGTCAATAAAGCCCCCTTTGAATTGAATTGAAAACAATTGAGAATCAGAATTCCTTTATTTGTCCTGCAAATGGGGAAATTTCTTTGTCACAGCAGCCAAAGGACAGTAATTAAAATAAACAATAATAAAAAGTAAAAATAAACAATATAATAAAAAAATAAGAAATAGAATTGACCCGTATATACATAATATTTAACAAAATTGCATTATATGGAGTTGATATTGTGCTGTTTGTCCAAAATCCAACAACTCTATTCATAGTATCATACATATGCCCAATGTTTTAGCAGCTCTTCCAGTAGTCATGTAAGTTCAATGTGGACGAGTCATGTTTTTTTTTTTTTGACTCATACTATGGTGTGTCCAAAATTTAAGTGGATTGTTTGTTGTATTTGGATAGGTAAGCATTGATTTTAATGTCAGACTTGCTAAATT
Organism: Pagrus pagrus; assembly: GCF_965226575.1. NCBI lineage: Eukaryota > Metazoa > Chordata > Actinopteri > Spariformes > Sparidae > Pagrus > Pagrus pagrus. The sequence goes on from NC_140188.1 coordinate 11,973,383, forward strand.
ACATATGAAAATATATTTAATAATAATAATATTTTTAATCTCCCCATTGCTCTCTTCTTATTTGGAGAAAGTAGCATCCTAAAAATTGGAATACCTGTTTTAACAACACACATGGTATTGTTTTTTACTTTCACCTTTTTACTCTGATGGAAATTGAGGAAATGCCTTTGACAGTCTTAAATCCCACGATATGTGATCAGACTAAATAAGACAGGCAATAATCAGAGTCTGTTTGACACAAATGCTTGTTTTTTGCTTCCAGTTTCTTCTGAATTTATTCTTGACAGCATAAAACATTTCTGAAGTTAAAAAGTAGATTACGTCTCTGTTATATATTGGCCATTTCAATGGCAAATCAAGACTCAATGAATGAAAAATACATATTGGTTTGGACAAGTTGATCATTTTACTATACATAAATGTGTTTTTTATGACTTGCTTGTACCTCGACCCATGATTGCCTTCTTTGTGTTCCTCTCTGGTCTCAACAGGATTATGAAACATTTGGGTCCAAACAGTGCCACCAAGAGACCAAAACTGGAGGCCAGGATGGCAAATACCTCCACTGCGTCTGCATATTTGCCTGGTGAGTTGACATAAGCAGGGACAAAGGCCACCCACACAGCACAGAAGATCAGCATGCTGAAAGTGATGAGTTTGGCCTCATTAAAGTTGTCTGGAAGATTCCTTGCCAGAAATGCTAACAGGAAGCTAAGGATAGCTAATAAGCCAATGTAGCCTAATAACACAGCAAAACCAACTGTGGACCCAACTACACACTCATAAACTATCTTGTCATTGTGGTATTGTGTGTTTTTATGGGGAGCTGGTGAGGCAGAGACAAGCCAGGCAGTGCAGATTGCTGCCTGGATAGAAGTAAGAACCATAACTGTCCCTCTCTGCTGCATTGCCCCATACCACTTCAGACTATCTCCCCCTCCTGGCTTGGAGGCCTTGAACACAGCCAGAACCACCATGGTTTTCACCAAAATACATGAGACAGAAAGCACAAAGCTGATCCCAAATGCTGCATGTCTTAACTGGCATGTCCACAGTCTGGGGTGGCCAATAAAAAGCAGTGAGCACAGGAAACATAACTTGAGAGACACCAAGAGCAGGAAACTCAGTTCTGAATTGTTGGCGCGTACTATAGGTGTACTACGATGATAGGTGAAGATGGCCAGGACAACAGCACAGACAAATGTGCCAAGCAAGGAGGTGGTTGTCAAACAGATACCTAAAGGCTCATGGTAGGAGAGAAACTCTGTTTTCTTAGGAACACAGTGGTCACGTTGGGGGCTGGACCAGAAGTCCTCTGGACAACTGGTGCACTCCATGGAGTCTGACAAAATGGGAAATGTGGTGAGACAAATCCTTGCTGTACCGGGGGTGACATCCTCTGCAATATTCATATATGCTCAAAATGCCCCCAATATCTGCACTTCACGCATTAAATAATGCATAGATTTCAGTTTCAATGATTATTGGTATGATTGTAGTTTATAATTTCTTAAATATGGTATAATTTACAATTAAGGAGGAAAAGGTAAAAGTAGAAGCAGGGCAATGTAATACAATACACCATTAAACATTATTGTAAGTAAGAATAATAATAAGAAAAGTTCAGTTCAACTTGACTTCATTGTTACAGCCTTGTGTAGTATATATACAGTATATAATTCCGTAAAATTAAATAAAATATTGAAGCATGAACACCAACCAGTCTTATTGCTGATCTTTCCCTCAGAACAAGGGATGCAATCAAAACAGCACACAGGTTGCCCCTTTTTTCTGGCCATACGGGTACCTGGAGGACAGCTCTCACTGCACACTGACCGGGGTGGCTATAGGGCGAAAACTTAATCTGTAACTCTATATTATTATACACTGCTAAGATTTACAGTCCAAAAAGAAGAGGTGTCAGAAAAAGCAGAAATAACCTGTTTTGATTCAAAGTTCCAGAAGATTTTGTCTTCATCAATTGTGAGTTCTTCACCTTTGGAAGCCGACCTCTTGACCTCACCCACATTCTGAACTTTAGTTCTTCCATCAGGGAGCCACAGCCAGTTCATGACATCATAGATCGGTAAGGCATCACCATTCTCATCAAATGACACTTTATCACCAAATGGTGTGGTGAAGTTGACCTTTTGCAAATAATGTACAAGCTACAAATGGATAATAGACATAAACATGACTTAAGGTTAAGAGATGTGAATAACTCATACTGAAGAAAAAATGTGGTTTATCTAACTGTGAAAGGATACATCATTACATGTTAATCTTTCTGATGTCTTTTTAACTATTGAACCCTCAAGATAATCAGGCTGTCATCTAACTAGTTTATTAGCATTAGCCTGTCATCAATTTAGTATGCACTTCAGGTGTAGTACCTATCATAAAACATAAACAGGTGGAGTGTAAATTGATATCACACCTGCCATGGCTCCAGTGTTTGCAAAGTGGCACAGCTGTGCCCGCTAAAAGGCCCTCTCCCTGGCTCACACTGCAGCATGTCATCAAGGGCATAGGCCAGAGCATACACAGCCTTGTACACATTGTACTCAGGCCTGAGGTTAGAAAGATCCAAAAACTCAGTCTTCACACTTTTAAAATCTTCCTGTCCAGTGCAGAGTGCTCCCCCAGCTTCCGCCCAACCTGCTGGATCAAATCTACACTGAAATGTAGATTCCCAAAACTGTCTAACCTGAAATATAGTGTATTATAAAGTCAATATTGACAGAAATTACAATTTATTTATTACCGCAATCATAGTAAGAATAATATTCTTACTATTATTGTGGTTGTTTTTAAAGATCTGATTGTCAAATCAAATACTTACCATGTCATTTCCATAAATGTTTTCATTTTGGTCAGGGCGCATTTGTAAGATGAATTCCCGGAATCCTGGTATTTCTCCTCGGCGGATGGCGATGCCCAGTGTGCCACTCAGGTATGGCATGAGACGAGGTGTCTGGTACACAGTAGCTGTTGTCCAAGCTTCACTTGCTATCCACTGCTGGCCTGTCAAATTTTGCCTCACCACCTGTGTATAGCATTATATTAAAATATATATTAAATATTAATATATAATATATATTAATATAGTTATATATATTAAAATTATGTTTGAAATCTGTTAAAAAATACCATTTGTCTACAAAAATTCCCCATGACTCATGTCACATAAAACATCATGGATTTCGAAATCACAATACATTTAAATGTATCCTCTTCCATTAGTTAATTCAAGTGGTTCTCATGTGCAAACATGACTACATGAGCTGTTGATGTCTTTATCAAATTTACAATCCTCTAAAACACTTCTCACTGCTGTATTATTCAGTTAAATCTGCTTGTCACAGGGAAATATGTTACTGTAACTTAAATCTTTCAGTTTGAGAAATAAAACATAAAGCTGTACAGTAATATGATGTCATAATTAAGTTCTAATTCAAGCCCAACCTCTTCCATTAGATTAATCAAGAGGCTCTCATGTGCAAACACCATGACTACACGAGCTGTAGATTTCTTCATCACATCTACAATCCTCTTGAGTTCACTTGGGTCACTGTCCCAAGTCAAAACCTCTAAGTAGGCCAGACATCCGCCACCAGTCTGAACCAGGTCGGATTGGAAGGATTGGGCAACGTGGAGTCCATAGTCATCATCACTGACCAGCAGGCCGACCCAAGTCCAGCCAAAGTGCTTCAGAATCTGAATCATCGCACGCACCTAATTGCATATATTGGTGTGAAGGGATTAGTGTTAAAGACAACCATACCATTAACTTCAGCTTCCATAAATTGCATTATTTACAATAGAAATACAGTTAATTAATCCCATAAAAAGAAAAGATTTGTGTCATGAGGGCCAATTTCTACAACCTTGCTGTACTGCCTGAAACAGACAAAATTTGAAGCTCTCAACTTGGTATTAGGGATTCACCTGGAAGGCGTCACTTGGGATTGTTCTAAAGAAGGATGGAAACCGCTTCCGATCACTCAAACAGGAACATGTGGCAAAATAACTCACCTATAAAGAAACATACAGTATAAACCCAAGGTAGCGATCACATTGTCAAAACATTTTTATAGTTAAATGTGTCAATTAAAGAGATGGTATTAATTTAGATACAGCGCATAAAAGTTCATTTTGTTTTGACAAAAGGTATAAGATTGGAAACTTACAATGGGCATTTCGTATAAACCTAGCACACTAGAGATGGCAATAGAAGATGTAGAGAATGAATCACCCACAATGCCCAGGACTGGAGGGCTCCCTACACAGTTCTGCTGAAGCAGAAACTGCTCCTCGCGGCCACTTGCCAGTGATAATGCACCACTGAATCCAATAACAAGTGCACCACAATTGTCATATAGACTGTATCCCAGAGTCACATTAGGTAGCAGATTGGAGTTGTTGATCTCATTAATAGCAAAGGCCATGCTCATGGCTTGCCTGAACCCTAGAGTGTCAAAGCTAACACAGAAAGTATCACTATTAACTAAAAAGTAATATGTCTGTATGAGAACTGGGTACATATACACAAAAGACTAAACGTATGTTTACGACATATGACACAGTTACAAAAAATATATATATTTACATATGTTACAATTATGTTATAATTATGTTACAAATATTATATATCAAAAAAGCATAATTTAAACTGTCATGGAAAATTAAATGACTCATCTTTCATAAGCATTTAAGCACAAAGAAACTTTGAGAAACAATGAATACTCTATAGTGAATGAAAATACTGAATGATGAGACAGCACAATTTGTACAGATACATGCTATCTGTGGTGTAGCCTATGTGTGTGACTCTTACCCTTTGCAGCTTGGCTGTTGAGGCTCCATGGTAAATGTCTGCTCTGGGAAGACAGAACTGTAGTGGACCTCAAACAGCCCACCTATAACCACATCACCAGGCTTGTGCATTTCATTAAGGTAAAACTTTCTCCGTAATTTACAAGATGAAGGAAAAGTGGAAGATGCAGAGCATAAAGGGGCAAAATAGAAAAAAGAAAAGATAAGGTAGATGCACAAAAGGAAATATATGCCAATTAAAGCTCCCATAACTGCTCTCCTCCCTTCACAACCTTTTCTATTGTTCATGCGAGGATACTTAATTTTATATGCCAGGGCTATGTCATTCCATTTGCATGCTTTCCATTGTTGTTCAATCATTCACATCACCCATCAGGCCATGGGCTGGGGGCAGGACTTAAAACACATATCAACTTAATTAACTTAATACAACATAGAAAAGTCAAGGTTCAATGCGATGCCTGATCAAGTGTTTCAGCAAATATGAGTCACAAACAATATTATATATTTTGGCAAGCGCTTGCATTTTAACTGCTTTTTTGTGTTCTTAATTATTTATTTACCTACCCAGTTACAGGTACATGTTAACTTGGTTGGGTAGTGCTCCCTACTCCCTACTGGAGTGGTACTGTTGTAAGAATTGGGAGAAGTGGCGAGTCCAGCAGAGGCCGGAGCCTGTGTGAGATAAAACAAAAGCTATGATATGGTAGTTCTGTGAGAACAAGCAGAGCCCTTTAACGATGGACCTTGCTGAACTTACACAGTTTGCTGAAGGGGTAGTAGAAAAGTAGTTATTGGCCTGATTGCCTTATGTATGGTGACACATATACTTAGCTAGGACTACACACTTGTACATTTTCAGTGGGCAAATGTGTGTGTGATTGATGAGTCCATTAAAAGTTTTGTGCTTATAGAATTAAGGTTACCATAACATACCTTCCATACTTCTTGTGGCGTTGTCTCTTAGTATGTGGAAAGTAACTTCGTGAAATTTAAACAACCACAACACACAACAGTCATATAAAACTGTTATAATGTCATTATCAGTGTAAACTGAGGGAAGGCAAAGCCAACTAAATTTTACTGAATATGATTAGGCAAAAGGAAGGCAATAACACATTAATAATCTGTTTCACACTTTCACAAAGACTTTTTATTGTTTCCAGTTTCTTCTGAATTTATTCTATACATTGTAATTATTTCTGAAGTAAAATACCATTTAACTTATTTGTTATATATTTACCAATCCAAGGGCATGTCACAAATTGCATATTGGTTTAGACTAGACTATAAATTTGTCGTACCGCGACCCATGATTGCCTTCTTTGTGTTCATCTCTGGTCGAAATAGGATTATGAAACATTTGGGTCCAAAGAGTGCCACCAAGAGGCCAAAACTGGAGGCCAGGATGGCAAACACCTCAACTGCATCTGCATATTTGCCTGGTGAGTTGACATAAGCAGGGACAAAGGCCACCCACACAGCACAGAAGATCAGCATACTGAAAGTGATGAGTTTGGCCTCATTAAAGTTGTCTGGAAGGTTCCTTGCCAGAAATGCTAACAGGAAGCTGAGGATAGCCAGTAAGCCAATGTAACCCAGTAACACTGCAAAACCAACTGTGGACCCAACTACACACTCATAAACTATCTTGTCATTGTGGTACTGAGTGTTTTTATGAGGAGCTGGTGAGGCAGAGACAAGCCAAGCAGTGCAGATTGCTGCCTGGATAGAAGTGAGAACAATAACTGTTCCTCTCTGCTGCATTGCACCAAACCACTTCAGACTGTCTCCCCCTCCTGGCTTGGAGGCCTTGAACACAGCAAGAACCACCATGGTTTTAACCAAAATACATGAGACACAAAGCACAAAGCTGATCCCAAATGCTGCATGTCTTAACTGGCATGTCCACAGCCTGGGACGGCCAATAAACAGCAGTGAACAGAGAAAGCATAGCTTAAGTGACACCAAAAGTAGGAAACTCAGTTCTGAATTGTTGGCGCGTACAATGGGTGTATGAAGATGATAGGTGAAGATGCCCAGGACAACAGCACAGACACATGTGCCCAGCAATGAAGTGGTTGTCAAACAGATACCCAGAGGCTCATGGAAGGAGAGAAACTCTGTTTTCTTAGCAATGCACTGGTCACGTCGGGGGCTGGACCAGAAGTCCTCAGGACAACTGGTGCAATCCATGGAGTCTGAAAAAAAAAGGAAAGATGGTATTGTAGATCCTTACTGAAGTAAAGATACAAGTTTATGTCCTTAGTAAAATAATATATTAAAGCATAAACACCCACCAGTCTTATTGCTGATCTTTCCCTCAGAACAAGGGATGCAGTCAAAACAGCACACAGGTTCCCCCTTTTTCCTGGCAATGCGGGTACCTGGAGGACAGCTCTCACTGCACACTGAGCGGGGTGGCTATCGGGAAAAAACTTAATCTGTAACTCTATATTATTATCTACAATCCAAAACAAGCATAGGTGTCTGACATAGCATAACCTTGTTTGATTCAAAGTTCCAGAAGATTTTGTCCTCATCAATTGTGAGTTCTTCACCTTTGAAGGCCGACCTTTTGACCTCACCCACATTCTGAACTTTAGTTCTTCCATCAGGGAGCCACAGCCAGTTCATGACATCATAGATCGGTAAGGCATCACCATTCTCATCAAATGACACTTGATCACCAAATGGTGTGGTGAAGTTCACCTGTTGCAAATAATTTACAAGCTATAGGTGGATTATAAACATGAAAATAAACAGCAGCTGTCTTCAAAACATAAAAGGTGGAGTGTAAATTGATAACGCACCTGCCATGGCTCCAGTGTTTGCACAGTTGAACAGCTGTGTCCACTGAAAGGCCCTCTCCCTGGCTTACACTGCAGTATGTCATCAAGTGCATGTGCCAGTGCATACACAGCTTTATAAATATTATACTCAGGCCTGAGATTAGAAACATCCAAAAACTCAGACTCCACACTTTCAATATCTTCCTCTCCAGTGCAAAGAGCACCCCCAGCTTCCAACCAGCTAGATGGATCAAATTTACATTGGAACATGTATTCCCAAAAATGTCTCACCTGAAATACATTAGTAATAAGTCATTATTAACAGAAATTACAATGTATTATTCGTGGAATTTTAGATTAGATTAGATTAAGATAAAATTTACCATGCTATTTCCATAGCTGCCACTGTGATTGTGGTCGGGACGTATTTGTAAGAGGAATTCCCTGAACCCTGGTATTTCACCTCGGCGGACGGCGATGCTTAGTGTGCCGCTAAGGTATGGCATAAGACGGGGTGTCTGTAGCAGAGCAGCTGCTGTCCAAGCTTCACTTGCTATCCACTGCTGCCCTGTAACATTCTGCCTCACCACCTATATTGAGCATTATATAAAATATGTTTTAGATTTCTGTTGAAATGTGCTGTTGAAATTGTCATTCGCTTTTGACAAATATTCTTTTGCTTACAACAATTAAGTATTAATTATGTACTAAGTGCAAGACGTCCAATTTGACATAGGTAAAGTTAAATACTATATGTATCGTCTGCATATGTTCAAAAAGAAGTCCTCATGATGTAAGGTAGATAACCACTTCGTATCGTTTCATACATAATAGGTGGTTTGAGCTTACAACAAGATTAACTTTTAAACAAGTTACTATAAGTTAAGAATTAGAATCATTTATCATGATACATTTTTTAAAATAATGGATTTCTATCCTCGTCCATTTGCTTATTCATGTCTTTTTCAAATATACAATTCTCTAAATCCTGGCTCACAACAGAAGGATGTATTCGCTATGAAATCACAATGCAATGTGTTACCGTGACTAAATCTTTCAGTTCGACATATACAAAGTTGTATAATAACATTAAGTTATAATTAAGTTCTATTTCAAGCCCAACCTCTTCCATGAGGTTAATTGTGTGACCCTCATGTGCAAACACCATGACAACACGAGCTGTGGATTTCTTCATCATATCCACAATTCTCCTTAGTTTAACTGGTTCACTGTCCCTGGGCAAAACCTCTAAGTAAGCCAGACAACCTTCGCCAGAGTCTGCCAGGTCAGATTGGAAGGATTGGGCAACATGGAATCCATAGTCGTCATCACTGACAAGCAAGCCGACCCAAGTCCAGCCAAAGTGTTTCAGAATCTGAATCATAGCACGCACCTAAGTGAATATATTGTTGTGAAGGGATTAGTGCATTGACAAGTATATTCTCATAAAGTGACTTATAACACTAACTTAAATTAATTCAGCTGAAATTATTATTTACATATGCTTCACAATGGAATCACAATTAATTAATGCTATTAAGAGAAAAGTAAAGGTTTGTGTCATGAGGGACAATTTCTACAAGCTTGCTGTACTGCCTGAAACAGGCAAAGTTTGCATTTTAAACTTGGAAATAGTCATTCACCTGGAAAGCATCACTTGGGATTGTTCTAAAGAAGGATGGAAACCGTTTCCGATCACTCAGGCAGGAACATGTGGAAAAATAACTGACCTACAAAGTAATATACAGTTTAAACTCAAGTTACCCATGTCACTGATAACAATAATATATCACTTTTGTAAATGGCATACATTCAAATGCAGTACAAAGAAGTCCAACAATACAAATGTAGGAGATAAAAAACTTACAATGGGCATTTTGTATAAACCTAGCACACCGGAGATGGCAATAGAAGATGTAGAGAATGAATCACCCACAATGCCCAGGACTGGAGGGCTCCCTACACAGTTCTGCTGAAGCAGAAACTGCTCCTCGCGGCCACTTGCCAGTGATAATGCACCACTGAATCCAATAACAAGTGCACCACAATTGTCATATAGACTGTATCCCAGAGTCACATTACGTAGCAGATTGGAGTTGTTGTTGATCTCATTAATAGCAAAGGCCATGCTCATGGCTTGCCTGAACCCTAGAGTATCAAAGCTAACACACAAAGTATCACTATTAACTAAAAAGTAATATGGCTGTATGAGAACTGGGTACATTATACACAAAGACTAAACCTATGTTTATTATACATTTCAGATTTGCAATAATATGCTTTTTAATGGATGTAATATTTATTTCAAAAAGCATCACTTAAACTGTCACGAGAAGTTAAAATACGGAAATGTTCTACCTTTCAAAAGGTTGATGCTGTCTGCTGTGTGTGTGACTCTTACCCTTTGCAGCTTGCCTGTTGTGGCTCCATGGTAAATGTCTGCTCAGGAAAGACAGAGGTGTAGTGGACCTCAAACAGCCCACCTAGAACCACATCGCCAGGCTTGTGCATTTCATTAAGATCAAACTTTCTCCATAGTTTACAGGATGAGGGAAAAGAGGAATAGGCAGTGTATGAAGTTGAGAAGGAGAAAAAAAACAAGGTAAGGTATTGACATAAGATGAAATGTGTAATAAGAAAAGCTCCCATGCCTGCCCTCCTCCCTTCACAACTGTTTGTATTCTTCATACAGGGTTACTTAATTTTATAAGCAGGGCTATGTCATCACCTTTGCATGCTTTCTGTCGCTGTTAAATCATGTTCACCACCCATCAGGGCAAGGGCTACAGGGGCAGGGTAATACACATGTAAACTTAATTGAGTTGATGCAACACACACACACACACACACACACACACACACACACACACACACACACACACACAGTTTATATTTAATGCTATTCCATATCAGCAAGAATTTAAGCAAAGCATAACTCACCTTTTAGTCTTTTCTCAGGTAAGCAACATGTTTTTTCTTTTTCTATATATCGTTTATTCTTTATTTCTCTTGGTATGACACACCCCATATATTTCATTAATAAAACTTGATATTTGTACCATATGTTTGTTGGGTAGTAATGATGAAAGACATAACTAGTACTTTAACATGTTTTAGCCAGAAAAGATGTTTTTCCGAAATGATATTGAGTTTTGTATCTTTGATGTGGTGTAGCTATGTATTACCATCAAGCTTAGGCACAATTAGTTAGAATGTATTATAATTATTATTAGGACGCAATTATTAGAACTTATTATTTGATGTTAGAAGTTTAAAACACAAAATGTAAAACTTTATTTACCACATGACAGAGCCAATATGCTTTCCAAGACAAACCTTAAATGGTTTGGAATATGTGAAATAAATGTGTGGTATATTCATATTTGTCTTCAAAATCTAAGGGAGTGTAGGTTTTTCATTGAATTTTCTATAGAATATAAAGTATTTAATGTTTGCTTCAATTTGATAAATCAGACCAATTGGCCTGGGAACAAAAAATGACAAACTTGCATTATATGCAGATGACAATTTGCTGTTGTTTAAAATCCCAAAACTCAAAATTGTTTACATGAAATATGAGTATTTTCTTGAAAGCATAAGCTAGTTCTGTTCTATTTTCACACAGGCCCCACACTCTACTGGCCTCTTTGGGTATAGCACTGCTCCAATCAAACACACATCTACTGAAAATTTGCGTTTGACACTAGCTAGCCAATAAGGGAATGGCTATCGAGTCTGTGTCTCACTATACATAAGGCAGTAAGGCCATTATCCTATTTTTCTTCAGCAATGGCAGGTTTTCCACTAATTTGATTTCCCCTTGAATGGAGTCAGAGCATCCAGAAGTTTGTCAGGTACCTTCATTCCCCAGCCTAGCCCTTTCCATTTCAGGTGCCTCAGATGAGAACACACAGAGGGCAGCAACCTACAGCTGCCGCCCATTGTGGACTGCAGAATGCTTCCCAAGATGAGATGCTCGCAGTGATACTTCACTGTGATGTTCCGCAGAGATGAAATTGAGCCAGGGACTGAAACTGTTGACTTTCAAGAGGCGCAAGCACTGCATGGTGACCATTGCCCCATCAGTGCAGGAGGACCTCCAGTAAAAAAGGGGCAAAAATTAATCAAGAATCTGTTTCACACAAACACTTTTTATTGTTTTTAGTTTCTTCTGAATTCATTATTTACAGTAAAAACATTTCTGAAATTAAATAGCAGGTTAACTATTTGACAAATATAGGCAGTTTCAAAAGTGTTTCACTGCTGAATGAATTGAAAATAGATATTGGTTTCAACTACTTGAACTTTTTATTGTAAAATGTCTTTTATGACTTTGTGGTACCTCGACCCATGATTGCATTCTTTGTGTTTCTCTCTGGTCTCAACAGGATTATAAAGCATTTTGGTCCAAAGAGTGCCACCAAGAGGCCAAAACTGGAGGCCAAAATAGCAAATACCTCCACTGCATCTGCATATTTACCTGGTGAGTTGACATAAGCAGGGACAAAGGCCACCCACACAGCACAGAAGATCAGCATGCTGAAAGTGATGAGTTTGGCCTCATTAAAGTTGTCTGGAAGGTTCCTTGCCAGAAATGCTAACAGGAAGCTAAGGGTAGCCAGTAAGCCAATGTAACCCAGTAACACTGCAAAACCAACTGTGGACCCAACTACACACTCATAAACTATCTTGTCATTGTGGTATTGAGTGTTTTTATGGGGAGCTGGTGAGGAAGAGACAAGCCAGGCAGTGCAGATTGCTGCCTGAATAGAAGTAAGAACCATAACTGTTCCTCTCTGCTGCATTGCACCAAACCACTTGAGACTGTCTCCACCTCCTGGTTTGGAGGCCTTGAACACAGCCAGAACCACCATGGTTTTCACCAAAATACAGGAGACACAAAGCACAAAGCTGATCCCAAATGCTGCATGTCTTAGCTGGCATGTCCACAGCCTGGGACGGCCGATAAACAGCAGTGAACAGAGAAAGCATAACTTGAGTGACACCAAGAGTAGGAAACTCAGTTCTGAATTGTTGGCGCGTACTATGGGTGTACTACGATGATAGGTGAAGATGGCCAGGACAACAGCACAAATAAATGTGCCCAGCAATGAAGTGGTTGTCAAACAGATACCCAGAGGCTCATGGTAGGAGAGAAACTCTGTTTTCTTAGGAACACAGTGGTCACGCTGGGGGCTGGACCAGAAGTCCTCAGGACAGCTGGTGCACTCCATGGAGTCTGGAAAGCAGGTGAGAAAGATCCTTGCTTTAGTATACAGTTGTTATCCTTAAAGTAAAATAATATATTGAAATATGAACACCCACCAGTCGTATTGCTGATTTTTCCCTCAGAACAAGGGATGCAGTCAAAACAGCACACAGGTTCTCCTTTCTTTCTGGCCATGCGGGTACCTGGAGGACAGCTTTCACTGCACACTGAGCGGGGTGGCTACAGGGAGAAAACTTAATCTGTAACTCTATATTATTATCTACAATCCAAAACAATGACAGGTGTCTTAAAAAGCAGAAATGACCTTGTTTGATTCAAAGTTCCAGAAGATTTTATCTTCATCAATTGTGAGTTCTTCACCTTTGGAAGCCGACCTCTTGACCTCACCCACATTTTGAATTTTAGTTCTTCCATCAGGGAGCCACAGCCAGTTCATGACATCATAGATCGGTAAGGCATCACCATTCTCATCAAATGAGACTTGATCACCAAATGATGTGGTAAAATTGACCTGTTGCAAATAATTTACAATCTACAGATGGATTATAAACATATAAATAAGAAGATTAGCAATACTCTACCCAAACAGAGATGTATCAAATTATTAAAAGATTTACTACAATATCAAGGCACTTTAATCTTTCTTTTATCTTTTTATCTTAGTATTGAGACAACCTAAAATGTATGCTGATATTTTGTTTAGCAGGTATTTTTCAAATGTAAATAGGTGGAGTGTAAATTGATATCACACCTGCCATGGCTTGAGTGTTTGCAAAGTGGCACAGCTGTGTCCACTGAAAGGCCCTCTCCCTGGCTCACACTGCAGCATGTCATCAAGGGCATAGGCCAGAGCATACACAGCCTTGTAAACATTGTACTCTGGCCTTAGGTTAGAAAGATCCAAAAACTCAGTCTTCACACTTTCAATATCTTCCTTACCAGTACACCGTGTTCCACCAGCTTCCACCCAACCTGCTGGGTCAAATTTACATTGAAACGTGTATTCCCAAAACTGTCTCACCTGAAATGTAGTGTATTATATAGTCACATTTGACAGAAATAACATTATTATTATTATTATTATTATTATTATTATCATCATTATTAATTAATTAACTTCATATGGTAAAATTGAAATCTCACCATGTTATTTCTATAGTTACCGTTGTCATTTTGGTCAGGACGCATTTGTAGGAGGAATTCCCTGAACCCTGTTATTTCTCCTCGCCGGATGGCTATGCCCAGTGTGCCGCTCAGGTACGGCATGAGCCGGGGTGTTTGTAGCACAGCAGCTGATGTCCAAGCTTCGCTTGCTATCCACTGCTGGCCTGTCACATTCTGCCTCACAACCTGTGTAGAGCATTGTATATAATATATGTTTTAGACTTTTGTTTCAAAAAGACATTCTGCTTCATAGCAAATATTTATTTGTCTATAACAATTATTCTCTATGGCATGCAATGCAAGATGTCCAATTTAATATAGAGTCTGCATGCTGTGTATGTTAAAAACTGTAGTCAATGAACTCTACTTGTCACAATACAATATGTTACTGTAACTGATTGGTAAAAGATAAGGTTGTATTATAATATTAAATTCCAATAAAGTTCTATTTCAAGCCCAACCTCTTCCATGAGATGAATCATGAGACCCTCATGTGCGAACACCATGACCACACGAGCTGTGGATTTCTTTATCACATCCACAATCATCTTTAGTCCTGCTTGGTCATTATCCCAAGGCAAAACCTCTAAGTAAGCCAGACAACCTCCACCAGACTGAGTCAGGTCTGATTTGAAGGATTGGGCAACATGGAGTCCATAGTCATCATCACTGACCAGCAGGCCAACCCAAGTCCAGCCAAAGCGTTTCAGAATCTGAATCATAGCACGCACCTAAGTGAATATATTGTTGTGAAGGGATTAGTACAAAGATGAGTATTTTCTCTTGTAATGACATACCACTAACTTAAATTATTGCAGCATAGATTATATAATTAAAATGTTTCCCAATTTTTACAAGCTTGCCGTACTGCTTGAAACAAACATAGTTTGTAGTTGTCAACTCGGTGACTCACCTGGAAAGCATCACTTGGGATTGTTCTGAAGAAGGATGGAAACTGCTTCTGATCACTCAAACAGGAACACGTGGCAAAATAACTCACCTACAATGAAGCATACAATATTAATTAATGTCGACCCATTCAAAATGTGTTCATGTTTCAGCAATCACTTTTAAAATGGCTTTTATTCAAGTTCAGTAGATACAAGTCAACAATACAAAAAATAGGAAATAGGAAACTTACAATGGGCATTTTGTATAAACCTAGCACACTGGAGATGGCAATAGAAGATGTAGAGAATGAATCACCCACAATGCCCAAGACTGGAGGGCTCCCTACACAGTTCTGCTGAAGCAGAAACTGTCTCTCTCGACCACTTGCCAGTGATAATGCACCACTGAATCCAATAACAAGTGCACCACAGTTATCATAAAGACTGTATCCAAGAGTCACATTAGGGAGCAGATTAGAATTGTTGTTGATCTCATCAATAGCATAGACCATGGTCATGGCTTGCCTCAACCCTGGAATGTCAAAGCTAAAACACAAAATATTATTTTTAACTAAAAAGTAATATGGCTTTGTAAAATCTGGGTAGAAATACAAAACACTAAACCTGTGTCATTTGCATATTACACAGTGACAATGACATATATTTTATGGATGGATTTTACTATTCGAAAAGCATCACTTAAACTGTCACAAGATTACTAATGTTTCATAAGTATTTCTGCACAGTGATGTTTTCTTCCTTGAATTAATTATCTGTTTAGACAGCACATTTTGCACAGATTAGTGTTGTCTGCTGTATGTGTCTGAAACTTACCCTTTGCAGCTTGCCTGCTCTGGCTCCGAGGTAAATGTCTGCTCAGGGAAGACAGAGCTGTAGTGGACCTCAAACAGCCCACCGAGAACCACATCGCCAGGTTTGTGCATTTCATTAAGATTAAACCTTCCCCATAATTTACAAGATGACGGAAAAGAGGAAGAAGCAAAGCAAAAAGCGGAGGAAGAGAAAAGAAACAAGATAAAGTAGATACAAACATATGTGTCAATAAAAGCTCCCATAACTGCCCTCCTCCCTTCACAGCTATTTCTTTTCTTCATACAAGTTTACTTAATTTATATGCAGGGCTTGGTCATCCCCTTTGCACCATTTGTCATGATGTTTCATCATTCACACCAGCCATTTGTGTATGGGCTAAGGGGGAAGGACATAATACACATATAAAGTAATTTATGTCATAATAACATGGAAAAGTTAACGTAAAATTCTTTGCCATGTCAAAACGTTTTTCAACAAATATAATCCACAAACCATATGAAATCCATGGTGTCAGTTATTTAAATAGATTTCACAATTGGTTGATTTTATTTTGCCAGATTTACACCTGGCCAGGGACTATAGACAAAAAATAGCGTCTTGGCTAATTCTGCCATGTTTGCCATTATGTTCATATGCACTGTCCCTGAGAAATTAAGCGACAAAAAAATACTTGCATTGAGTCCGTTGCAGTCCTTTTGTACTCCTTTTCTGTCAGTTGCTCAAGATTTTTTGTTTCTCTTTTTTTTTGTAATTGTATGTTAATTCTCTTGCTATTCCTCATTAGATTTTGCCAATAAAAATGTATATCTGTACCATGTGTATGTTGGGTAGTTTCATACGGAGACCCTTGAGGGTCATATCGGGAATAGTTTTCGTGGCTAGCTAGGGCATACAGGCTAGCTGTCTGCTGCCACCGGGCTGCACTGTCACTGCTCCGCCACCCAGCCTATTTACCATAGGTAGAGCAGACAGGCTGTGTGAAGAGTGGCTCCGGAGGACGAATGACCTCAACAGGAACAGCAGAGGTCCAGGGGAGAGGCTGAAGAGGTCTGTGTGCTTGATCCATAACAATGTGGCTCAGAGGAACTGAATGGAAGAAATGTATGTGAGGGAACGCAAAATATTTCCTGAAAAAAAATCCCCAGTATGAGCTTGAGGGGGCCCCTTAGTTTCACATCATCTTCTTGTAATGCTTGAAGGTGTGGATCATAATCGACTTACCCATAACCATATTTTGTTCCGGGCTGGGGTTCAATAGAGATTTGTCTTAGCTTAACTTAAGCTGGTGCTGATGCTTCCTGCTGCTTTTCTCGACTTTAGGCATTCCTTAGTTACATGGAATAAGGCTGAAAGTGAGGCAAAGCTTTTCAAGGTCTTCAAAATCCATTAGAATGTCATCAGGCAAGAAATGGGCAATAACACAGAATCAGTTTCACATAAACATTTCTTTATTGCTTTGAGTCCCTCTTAATTTATTATTTACAGTGAAAACATTCCTGAAGTTAAACAGCAGGTTACTTGTTTTTTATACTGTACATTGGAAAGTTCATGGAAGGTATCTATTGAATTAATGTAGAATATTCGTCCAAACAAGTTGATCATTTTCCTGTAACTGTTACTTTTATGACTTGGTGGTGCCCCGGCCCATGATTGCTTTCTTTGTGTTTCTCTCTGGTCTGAGCAGGATTATGTAACATTTTGGTCCAAATAGTGCCAACAAGAGGCCAAAACTGGAGGCCAAGATAGCAAATACCTCCACCGCATCTGCATATTTGCCTGGAGAGTTGACATAAGCAGGCACAAAGGCCACCCACACAGCACAGAAGATAAGCATACTAAAAGTGATGAGTTTGGCCTCATTAAAGTTGTCTGGAAGGTTCCTTGCCAGAAATGCTAACAGGAAGCTAAGGGTTGCTAGTAGGCCAATATAACCTAATAACACAGCAAAACCAACTGTGGACCCAACTATACACTCGTAAACTATCTTATCATTGTGGTATTGAGTGTTTTTATGGGGAGCTGGTGAGGAAGAGACAAGCCAAGCAGTGCAGATTGCTGCCTGAATAGAAGTAAGAACAATAACTGTCCCCCTCTGCTGCACTGTACCAAACCACTTCAGACTGGCTCCCCCTCCTGGCTTGGAGGCCTTAAAAACAGCCAGAACCACCATGGTTTTAACCAAAATACATGAGACAGAAAGCACAAAGCTGATCCCAAATGCTGCATGTCTCAGCTGGCACGTCCACAGTCTGGGGCGGCCGATAAAGAGCAGTGAACACAGAAAGCATAGCTTAAGTGACACCAAGAGCAGGAAACTCAGTTCTGAATTATTAGCGCGTACCATAGGTGTTTGTCGGTGATAGGTAAAGATGCCCAGGGTGATAACACAGAAAAATGTGCCCAGCAACGATGCAGCTGTCAAGCAGATACCCAGAGGCTCATGGTATGAGAGAAACTCTGTCTTCTTAGGAACACAGTGGTCACGCTGGGTGCTGGACCAGAAGTCCTCTGGACAACTGGTGCACTCCATAGAGTCTATGAAAAAGGGGAAGATGATGAGGTACATTCTTGGTGTACAATCTCTTTAACATAAAAGAAAAACTTTGAACATGAGCACCCACCAGTTTTATTACTGATCTTTCCCTCAGAACAGGGGATGCAGTCAAAACAGCACACAGGTTCCCCCTTTTTTCTGGCCATGCGGGTACCTGGAGGACAGCTCTCACTGCAAACTGACTGGGGTGGCTATAGGGAGAAAAATAAATCTGTAACTCCACATTATTATTGACTGCTAAGATCTACAGTGAACAACTGGGGAAGTTGTCTGAAAAGCAAAACTGACCTTGTTCAATTCAAAATTCCAGAAGATTTTGTCCTCATCAATTGTGAGTTCTTCACCTTTGTGGTCAGATCTCTTGACCTCACCCACATTCTGAACTTTAGTTCTTCCATCAGGGAGCCACAGCCAGTTGACAATATCATAGATTGGTAAGGCATCACCATTCTCATCAAATGACACTTGATCACCAAATGGTGTGGTGAAGTTGACCTTTTGCAAGTAATGTACAAGCTACAATTGGATGATATAAATTAAAATAAACGGATAATGAGTGCAGTAGAGTCCAGCCGAAGGGAGGTTTATCCAACTGTTTAAACGATTAGCAACAAAATCAGGACCTTTTGTTATCTTTTCAAAGATAAACATCAGTATTGAGACAGCCTGAATTTCAGTCTGTTTTTTGTCTAACTAGCTCTTTTTATTCTACTCTTTGCAATGATAATAATTTACTTTTGAAGGAAAGCAGTTAAATTAATAGCTGGAATACCAATGTCATTTTTACAAAATGTGGGTTTTTTTTTCATACTAATACTTTCAGAATCAAAATTAAAGTCAGTACAAGGTATGTACCTCAAAGTGTAGCGGCTGTTTTCAAAACATAAAAAGGTGGAGTGTAAATTGATATCACACCTGCCATGGCTCCAGTGTTTGCAAAGTAGCACAGCTGTGCCCGCTAAAAGGCCCTCTCCCTGGCTCACACTGCAGCATGTCACTGAGCGCATAGGCCAGAGCATACACAGCTTTGTAAATATTATACTCAGGCCTGAGGTTAGAGAGATCCAAAAACTCAGTCTCCACACTTTCAATATCTTCCTCTCCAGTGCACAGTGCTCCTCCAGCTTCCAACCAACCTGCTGGAGGTGGTACAAATCTACACTGAAATGTGTATTCCCAAAACTGCCTCACCTAAAAAGTAGTGTATGGAAAAAAAAAATAATGGTAGAGATTACAAAATAACATTAGTTAAGATACATTTTTAAGATTGAAGTCTTACCATACTATTTCCATTGTCATGGTCAGGATGCATTTGTAATAGGAATTCCCTGAGCCCTGGTATTTCTCCTCGGCGGATGGCAATGCCCAGTGTGCCGCTCAGGTATGGCATGAGACGGGCTGTTTGGAGCACAGCAGCTGATGTCCAAGCTTCACTTGCAATCCACTGCCGGCCAGTCACATTCTGCCTCATCACCTGAGTAAAACATATGAGACAAGCTATCTAATCTATCTGTAAACTAAGACAAAGAAGCAATCATTATAATTGCATTTTTTCATGCATAATACATAATTTGGGGCTCTCTCAAAATGCATAACTGAAGTTGACAACAAGCTTCCATTTGTTGGTAAGGTTCCCTTTATCACCCAACAAATATATAATATATAATGATATAATTATTAGAATAATTTATTACACTTTTCACTCTTTATGAGTTGTCCATTCAAACCCACTAATATACAAATAGTACAAGCACAATTCACATGTACACATGTAACATCTTCAATTTGACCTGATGACATTTTTCAGGGAGCTGAAATTTTATTTTATTGATTAAAACTGATGATCATTCATATGCTTTTGTTGAGATGTTGTCATTCGTAAAATCATAGATTTCTAAGTTATATTTAACTCCAACCTCTTCCATTAGATGAATCATGTGGAACTCATGTGCAAACACCATTACCACACGAGCCGTGGATGTCTTTATCAAATGTACAATCCTCCTGAGTTCACTTGGGTCACTGTCCCAGGGTAAAACCTCTAAGTAGGCCAGACAACCTCCACCAGACTGAGCAAGGTCAGATTGGAAGGATCGAGCAACATGGAGTCCATAGTCGTCATCACTGACCAGCAGGCCGACCCAAGTCCAACCAAAGTGCTTTAATATCTGAATCATAGCACGCACCTAAGTGAATGGTGTGAAGGGATAATTGAACAGAAAATAATATTATTTTAAAATTGCATACACAACAAACCAATACAAGGTATACAATTTATATTTTAAAGCTTCACAATGGAGTCTCAATTAATTAATCCTATTAAGAGAAAAGAAAAGGTTTTGGTCATGACGTCATCACTTCTACAAGCTTGCTGTACTGCCTGAAACAAACATATATAGTTTGCAAATCTCAATTTAGTGATTCACCTGGAAAGCATCACTTGGAATTGTTCTAAAGAAGGATGGAAACCGTTGCCGATCACTCAGGCATGAACATGTGGAAAAATAACTTACCTATAAGGAAACATACAGTAGAAACTGTCATGTAACTCAGACACCAATGGAGATTTTTATATTATTTCAATAATTTATTAAAGATAGCAAAAATGCAACACAAGAAAAGATATGACAGGAAACTTACAATTGGCATTTTGTATAAACCTAGCACATTTGAGGTAGCAATAGAAAACGTAGAGGGGGAATCACCCACAATCCCCAGGACTGGAGGGCTCCCTACACAGTTCTGCTGAAGCAGAAACTGCTCCTCTCGGCCGCTTGCCAGTGATAATCCAGCACTGAATCCAACAACAAGTGCACCACAGTTGTCATATAGACTGTATCCCAGAGTCACATTAGGTAGCAGATTGGAGCTTTTGTTGATTTCATCAATAGTAAAGGCCATGGTCATGGCATGCCTGAACCCTAGAGTGTCAAAGCTAACACACAAAGTATCACTATTAACCACTAAAATGCAATATGGCATCATGGGAACTAAGTAGATTTGTACAAAAAAAATAAAATAAAATATCTACAGTTGTATTAATAACAATACACAATCACAATAGTGTACTTTATATAGATGTATTTTAACATTTCAAAAGCATTGCTAAACTGTCACAAAAAGCTAAATTGAATTTTTAATTGGAATTTCAGCACAGTAGGTTGTATTCCTTACCCTTTGCAACTGGGCTGTTGTGGCTCTGAGGTAAATGTCCACTCGGGAAAAACAGAGCTGTAGTGGACCTCAAACAGCCCACCTAGAACCACATCGCCCGGTTTGTGCATTTCGATATGATAAAACTTTCTCCATAACTGACAGGATAAGGGAAAAGAGGAAGATGCAGAACAGAAGGAAGAGATGGAAAAAAGGAGGACATACCAGCCAAGAAAAGCTCCCATAACTGCCCTCCTCCCTCACAACTGGTGTCACAACGGTTTCTATTTGTCATAAGAGGTTACTTCATTTTATAAGCATGCGGGGCTATGTCATCCTCTTTGCATTCTTTCCGTCATTGTTATACTTTTCAATGACCCAAGAGAGCTGAAACTGCCAAAAAAAAGATAGAATAAATGGCTTGATAAATAAAATGAAATATACCATGAATCCACTAAAGTAATATTAAAATAAATGCAGGTATTAATTAATTCATTAAAATTGACTTAAATTGATATTTCTGTTTGCCTTTGCTCCTGTATTTATTTACTTTCCTTATTAACTGTATTTTCCTTTTCATTAATTTATTAATTTTAAAAAATATTCATTTATTTTCAAGTTTTTATTGGTGTGTGAGTTTCTGTATTATTTTCTCCTTGCATTTTTCCCCTAATGATTTCCAAAAACATATTCATTTCTCTGATTTCTTTTTAAATTTCCCTATGCCTTTCTGCCTCATTATACAAGTTTCAGTCACAAATTATCATCTTTTTCTTCAGAAATCAAAGGGGATTGTGGTCCACATAATTAGAAAGGTTATATTAAGAATAATGTCTTTGTAAGTATTTGAATAGTATAAATACATTTACCACTCCTTGTTTAGCTAGTCAAATTGTATTTACTGCAGAGATTGTCTGGTTACGAAACCCTTCATGAATGTAACACCAAACTGCTGCATCAAAACAATTTTATTTCTCTTAACGCTGAAAAAACACAAGTGATAGTATTGTGGGGAAATACCCATTTGTAGTGCTTACAAAGTGTAGGTTTCAAAGGTTAGAAAAAAAATGCTTTAGGCTTTTGGGATTTCATGCTGTTCAAGCTTTCACGGAATTGTTTGTCATATTGGGATCCCTTATAGAGGTCTGCAACCCGACCTGAGACCTACAGAACCTGAGGCCTGACCTCGGGCGAGGGCCCGGGTCGGGCCAGGCTCCGTGCTCTCTCTCTCTCTCTGTCAGCCATGGAAGAACTGAGGCACAAGATAGCGAAAGGGGAGCTAATTAAAATCCCAAACGAGAATGGGGAAACTAGTCTGTTGGAGTACTTTGACTTGACTGTCGAGAGTAACACCAGAGAGTAGACAGGAAATGTGCTTCATTGCCAAGATTTTAAAATATGATAGCATGAAGACCGGGACATCCTCCCTCCTTTGGGTTTAGACTCAAATGTTGCGCTACAGTCGGGCTTATTGTCGGGTCAGGCCTCTACGTCATGAGCAGTTCATGGGCACAGGCTTAATTTTTCATCCCTAAATGTTTCCCTTAATGTGTCAGACTGGTTTAAATGAATTACGAATATTAATCTTAAAAGCATAAGATGGCGTTGATTCCTCTCACTGCTTTTCACTTACTTCAGTTAAAGTAGCTACCAAAAAGTTGAAATGGTAATTCATGGGGAACCTGTTTGGATGACTACAAAAGTCACATAAAAAGTGGTTTCATTTCATCGGTGAGATTTAGTCAGGTGTACACCCAGGCAAAGCCTTTAATAGACACAAGGGCAATGAAGTAAGAATTTGTTTCACACACAAAAACATTTATTTCCTGCAGTTTGTTTTTAATCTCTTTTCTCAAATATCAAAGTTAAAAAGCAGGTTACTTATTTGTTATATATTGGCCATCCCATGAGCAAATCACTACTGAATGACTGGTTCAGACCAGTTGATCATGTTACTTCAACTGTTGCTTTTATGACTTGGTGGTACCTCGACCCATGATTGCCTTCTTTGTATTCCTCTCTGGTCTCAGCAGGATAATGAAACATTTGGGTCCAAACAGTGCCACCAAGAGACCAAAACTGGAGGCCAGGATGGCAAATACTTCCACCGCATCTGCATATTTGCCTGGTGAGTTGACATAAGCAGGGACAAAGGCCACCCACACAGCACAGAAGATCAGCATGCTGAATGTGATGAGTTTGGCCTCATTAAAGTTGTCTGGCAGATTCCTCGCCAGAAATGCTAACAGGAAGCTAAGGGTTGCTAGTAAGCCAATGTAACCCAGTAACACTGCAAAACCAACCGTGGACCCAACTACACATTCATAAACTATCTTGTCATTGTGGTATTGAGTGTTTTTATGGGGAGCTGGTGAGGCAGAGACAAGCCAAGCAGTGCAGATTGCTGCCTGGATAGCAGTAAGAACCATAACTGTCCCTCTCTGCTGCATTGCACCAAACCACTTGAGACTGGCTCCCCCTCCTGGCTTGGAGGCCTTGAACACAGCCAGAACCACCATGGTTTTAACCAAAATGCACGAGACTGAGAGCACAAAGCTGATCCCAAATGCTGCGTGTCTTAACTGGCATGTCCACAGCCTGGGGTGGCCAATAAACAGCAGTGAGCACAGGAAACATAACTTGAGAGACACCAAGAGCAGGAAACTCAGTTCTGAATTATTTGCGCGTACCATAGGTGTGCTGCGATGATAGGTGAAGATGCCCAGGACAACAGCACAGAAAAATGTCCCCAGTAACGAGGTGGTTGTCAAGCAGATTCCCAGAGGCTCATGGTAGGAGAGATACTCTGTTTTCTTTGAAACACAGTGGTCATGCTGGGTAGTGGACCAGAAGTCCTCTGGACAACTGGTGCACTCCATGGAGTCTGTGAAAATAGGGAAATCTTGAGATATATCTTTATTCATACCTCCAAGCATCACTGTTTTAAACTGTATACTAACCAGTCTCATTACTGATTTTTCCCTCAGAACAAGGGATGCAGTCAAAACAGCACACAGGTTCCCCTTTCTTTCTGGCCATGCGGGTACCTGGAAGACAGCTTTCACTGCACACTGAGCGGGGTGGCTGTCGGGAGAAAAATAAATATCTGTTATTCTACACTACTTTGCACTGCTACAGTGTAGGGAGAACAATAAAATTGTAACTCCATATCATTGTACACTGCTCAGATCTACAGTCCAAAATAAAGGTTTTCTGAAAAATCAAATATAACCTTTTTTGATTCGAAATTCCAGAAGATTTTGTCTTCATCAATTGTGAGTTCTTCACCTTTGAAGGCCGACCTCTTAACCTGACCCACATTCTGAACTTTAGTTCTTCCATCAGGGAGCCACAGCCAGTTCATGATATCGTAGATTGGTAAGGCATCACCATTCTCATCAAATGACACTTGATCACCAAATGGTGTGGTGAAGTTGACCTTTTGCAGGTAATTTAAAACCTATAAATGGATTGCAGGAATATTGAAGAAAAAATTATAATGACTGTGATATATCTGGACTCCACCCAGACCCTTTTTTAAAAAATGTTTTTAAAGTTTTATCTCATTATTAAGACACCCTGAAATTCAGACTGTTGTTTTTTCTGGTTTAATAGCAATTGATGTCTAACAAAATAGGAAAGTGTTTTCTCCTGCTATGCTGGATTAAATATTTTTCTTTTAGGAAAAAATAATGGAATCAGTATCCAGTTTACCAATTTTGGTTATAATATTCTTTACTTACAAAACAACATTCAGTAAGGACCTCAGGGTGTTGCAGCTTTTTTTCAAAACATAAACAGGTGGAGTGTAAATTGATATCACACCTGCCATTGTTCCAGTGTTTGCAAAGTGGCACAGCTGTGCTTGCTGAAAGGCCCTCTCCCTGGCTCACACTGCAGCATGTCATCAAGGGCATAGGCCAGAGCATACACAGCTTTGTAAATATTATACTCAGGCCTGAGGTTAGAAAGATCCAAAAACTCAGTCTCCATACTTTCAATATCTTCCCCTCCAGTGCAGAGAGCACCACCAGCTTCAACCCAACCTGCTGGAGGTGGTGCAAATCTACACTGAAATGTGGATTCCCAAAACTGCCTCACCTGAAATGTAGTGTATAATAAAGTCAATATTATCAGCAATTACAATATATTATTAATTATTGATCGTTAATATTTATCTTTTTTTTTCTATCAAATTGTACCGTTAACCTCAGATGTACACTTTTTGTCATATGTGACTTGTTCTTTATATCATTCCAGTTATCATGACTTTGTCAATCAGTTTGTTCCTAATGATTTCATAATATATCATTTTATGTTTTTTTTATTATTGCTTTTTAAAAATACCAATGTGTTGGGGTCAAAAGCACCCAGTTTCACTAATGAAGTTTTAATTGATGGAACTATGTATTGATTCATTAATTAATTGAAGGGTCCCAGGTGGAGTAGGGGTCCTCTGTCAGTCATATTGTAGGAGACAGACACGGATGCAGCAGACAGTTTAGAAAGGGGCAACGCTTGAAGGACTGTGGGATGATATCAATTATTTTATAGGGAGGTCAAAATGACACTGGCTAGCTTCAACATATAACTATTACATAAGTAATGTTTACATGTAAGAACTGACAACTATATGATACCACAATCTAAAATGTGTATTCAATAAAAGTATTTATTTTGATTTGACACGATATGCAAATTAACTCCTCAACTATTTATTTTACATTTTGTTATTACGGTTGTTTTTACAGTGCTTTATTCTTTGGTCATCCTTCTAAATATGTTTGTAGACTGAGGGCTGAACTCTTACCATGCTATTTCCATAGTTGCTACTATCAATTTGGTCAGGACGTATCTGTAAGAGGAATTCCTTGAATCCTGGTAATTCTCCTCGGCGGATGGCGATGCCCAGTGTGCCGCCCAGGTACGGCATGAGGCGGGGGGTCTGCAGCACAGCCGCTGTTGTCAAGGCTTCACTTGCTATCCACTGCCGGCCTGTCACATTCTGCCTCACCACCTGTGTATAGCAATATAAAATATATGTTTCAGACTTTTGTTGCAAAAAGTAGTGTGCTTTTTGACAAATATTTGTACTCCTCTGTTTAGCTTTTTTTAATGTCATATAAGCACAGATCTAAACAAGTTATCGGGAGCAAAATGATTTAACAATCTAAGAAAAAGATGCATTCGCTGTAAAGTAAGGTAAATTCTCTTTTTTTCATACATAATGGATTTGATTTGGCCTGCATGAAAATGCATAATTTAAGTTTATAACTATTTTTTGTACTTATTTTTTGTTAGCTTCACTTTATAACCTTTAATTTAATTTTATTAGAATAACGTTTTATTCCTTTTACTGTTAAGGACTGGTCCTTTCATGCCAGAACACTGATGGGAACTTGATGCTGTATTTAAATATTTCAAGTTACAGCAAACTCTTCTACAGCCTGAAATCTTTGACATCTACTCAGGTAACAATATCAAACAATATGGCCTGATGAAGAGCTAACTGGAACTGAAATTCGCTGTTGTAGATCATTTTGCTTGATTGAAAGTGATGATTATTGACAAGATTTTGCTAGAGAATGAAGACACAAACACACCAAAAATTCATCATATTTCTTGAATCATGTATTTCTAAATTACATTATATTTAATTCCAACCTCATCCATTAGATGCATCATGTGGAACTCATGTGCGAACACCATGATCACACGAGCCGTCGATGTCCTTATCAAATGTACAATCCTCCTGAGTTCACTTGGGTCACTGTCCCAGGGTAAAACCTCTAAGTAGGCCAGACAACCTCCACCAGACTGAACCAGGTCAGATTGGAAGGATCGAGCAACATGGAGTCCATAGTCGTCATCACTGACCAGCAGGCCGACCCAAGTCCAACCAAAGTGCTTTAATATCTGAATCATAGCACGCACCTAAGTGGATATTTATTATTTCAATTTGATGTGCAACCTACCTTAATTCACATACATTATATATTCAAATGCATTTCACAATTGAATCACAAGTAATTAATCCCATTAAAAGAAAGGTTTGGTGTCTTCGTGACAATTTCTACAAGCTTGCTGTACTGCATGAAACTTACATAGTTTGCAGTTTTCAACTTGGTAATAGTGACTCACCTGGAAAGCATCACTTGGGATTGTTCTAAAGAAGGATGGAAACCGTTGCCGATCACTCAGACAGGAACATGTGGAGAAATAACTCACCTACAGAGAAACATACAGTATAAACTCAAGTCAGACCCAGTCAAAGTAAGATAATGTTTCAGCAGTGAATCATTTTTTAATATGGACTAAATTTATGTAGCATAAATACAAATGCAACCATCTAAATGAGAAGGGTAAATAAACTTACAATGGGCATTTTGAATAAACCTAGCACAATGGAGGTAGCAATTGAAAATGTAGAGTAGGAATCACCCACAATCCCCAGGACAGGAGGGCTCCCTACACAGTTCTGCTTAAGCAGAAACTGCTCCTCGCGGCCACTTGCCAGTGATAATCCAGCACTGAATCCAACAACAAGTGCACCACAGTTATCATAAAGACTGTATCCCAGAGTCACATTAGGTAGCAGATTGAAGTTTTTGTTGATCTCATCAATAGTAAAGGCCATGCTCATGGCATGCCTGAACCCTAGAGTGTCAAAGCTAACACACAAAATATCACTATTAACCACTAAAGCGTAATTTCCTCTGTGAAAACTCAATAAATACAGAATAAAAGATTGCAAAATATCACATGAAAATGTATATTATCCATAAGCACATCCATCAGCACAGTAACATGTTCTTCCTTACCCTTTGCACCTGGGCTGTTCTGGCTCTGAGGTAAATGTCCACTCAGGGAAGACAGAGCTGTAGTGGACCTCAAACAAACCACCTAGAATCAAATCACCAGGCTTGTGCATTTCATTAAGGTGAAACTTTCTTCGTAACTTACAAGATAAGGGAACAGAGGAAGATGCAGAGGGTACAGAGGAGGAATAGAAAAAAAACAAGATATGGTACAGAGACAAGAGGAAATGTATTTTGGGAAAAGCTCCCATGACTGCACTCCTCCTTCCACAACTGCTTGTATTTTTCATACAATGTCACGTCATTTTATATGCACAGCTATGACATCCCCTTTGCGTCCTCTCCATCACTGTTTAAACATTTACACCACCCATCAGGGCACAGGCTATGTGGGCAGAACATAATACACATACACAAACAATACTAGTATAACATAAAATAAAAAGTGTAAAAGAAAAAAAAATGTCAGTAAATAGAAACCATGAACCATAGTGTATAGTTTGTAAATCACTTTAATGTTTGTTGTTAATAGACCCTTAATTAATATTACACCATGCAAGACCTGTCCCATACAAATAATCTTATTTCTCTTAGAGCTGATAAAATAAATGTGATATTATTGAGTGGAAATACTTGCAAAAAAACAAAACAACATTTTACAGTGTGGATTTTACAACAATGGTGACATAGTTGTCCTATCTCCTTATTTCTGTTTGCTCACTCACAGATGACACTCATCATAAAGGTATCAATCCGGGAATTAAAAGTCACAAAATCACTTTTTATGCAGATTGCATTTTGCTCTTTGTCAAAGATGCAAAAACTCTATACATGATGTAATTATCTAGATGCTCATCTGGTGTCAATTTAATAGCAACTTGGATGATCCCAGCATTTGCCTTTCAGGCTGTCTTATTATTATATTGCCTTATTTGAATATATAAACATTTCCCTAAATGTGTCAGACCAAATTAAATTAGTATGTTTTCTAGAAAACATATAAGGTCATTCTGATGCTGCCCACTACTGTTTGTCTCACTTTGGGGACAGTAGCTTTGAAACAGTTCTGTCAGGGAACCTGTTGAGACAGCTACAAGACTCACATAAAGTCACATAAAGATTAAGTCCGGTGTTTACTTGCCATTTACAGCAAAGAGATTTCTGAATTTAGAAAGCATGTTACTTATATGTTATACATTGGCCAATTTAATGGCTGATCTCTACTGAATGATTGCAAAATACATATTGTTCAGGCTAAGTGATGATTTTATTGTTAGCATTACTTTCATCATTTAGTGGTGGATCGACCCATGATTGCTTTCTTTGTGTTCCTCTCTGGTCTCAGCAGGATTATGTAACATTTGGGTCCAAACAATGCCACCAGGAGGCCAAAACTGGAGGCCAGGATAGCGAATACTTCCACTGCATCTGCATATTTGCCTGGTGAGTTGACATAAGCAGGGACAAAGGCCACCCACACAGCACAGAAGATCAGCATGCTGAATGTGATGAGTTTGGCCTCATTAAAGTTGTCTGGGAGGTTCCTTGCCAGAAATGCTAACAAGAAGCTTAGGGTAGCCAGTAAGCCAATGTAACCCAGTAACACTGCAAAACCAACTGTGGATCCAACCACACACTCATAAACTATCTTGTCATTGTGGTATTGAGTGTTTTTATGAGGAGTTGGTGAGGCAGAGACAAGCCAAGCAGTGCAGATTGCTGCCTGGATAGAAGTAAGAACCATAACTGTCCCTCTCTGCTGCATTGCACCAAACCACTTTAGGCTAGCTCCCCCTCCTGGCTTAGAGGCCTTGA
The DNA here is from genome assembly GCF_965226575.1 of Pagrus pagrus. NCBI lineage: Eukaryota > Metazoa > Chordata > Actinopteri > Spariformes > Sparidae > Pagrus > Pagrus pagrus. Next base: position 12,003,469 of record NC_140188.1, read on the forward strand.
ACACAGCCAGAACCACCATGGTTTTTACCAAAATACATGAGACACAAAGCACAAAGCTGATCCCAAATGCTGCATGTCTCAGTTGGCAAGTCCACAGTTTGGGATGGCCAATAAACAGCAGTGAACAAAGAAAACATAATTTAAGTGACACCAGGAGCAGGAAACTCAGTTCTGAATTGTTGGCACGTACAATGGGTGTACTGCGATGATAGGTGAAGATGCCCAGGACAACAGCACAGACAAATGTACCTAGCAATGAGGCAGTTGTCAAGCAGATTCCCAGAGGCTCATGGTAGGAGAGAAATTCTGTTTTCTTAGGAACACAGTGGTCACGCTGAGGGCTGGACCAGAAGTCCTCTGGACAGCTGGTACACTCCATGGAGTCTGAAAACACGGGAATTTCCTTTTAGCATATTTCCCCCTTTTTTCCCCGTGCCCTTTTGTTGCTATTACAGCAACAAGGACATCACCCCTCCCACCTTTAAACACTGTCATTGATGTGCAATTGGGCACCACTACCGGGGATAGAATCTGCAGTGCTGGGCATGTGGCTTCCCTCAACACCAACTGAGCACCCACAGTGGATTACAGTACTGAAAACTAATTGATGCTCCACAACAAATCATTACATTTTTAATTGATACCAACCAGTTGCATTGCTGACCTTTCCCTCAGAGCAAGGGATGCAGTCAAAACAGCACATAGGCTGTCCTCTTTTCCTGGCCATGCGGGTCCCTGGGGGGCAGCTCTCGCTGCAAACTGACCTGGGTGGCTAGAGGGAAAGCATAATGAAAAGAAATCACTGTTATCTACAACATTTGATGCGGCTACTGAACGCTATACTAAAGCAAATACAACAATAATAAGAAGTAACCTCTTGTAATTCAAAGTTCCAGAAGATTTTGTCTTCATCAATTGTGAGTTCATCACCTTTGGAAATAGACTTTTTAACCTCACCCACATTCTGAACTTTAGTTCTTCCATCAGGGAGTTGCAGCCAGTTCATGATATCATAGATTGGTAAGGCATCACCATTCTCATCAAAAGACACTTGATCACCAATTGGTGTGGTGAAGTTGACCTTTTCAAGGTAATACATAAGCTGCAAATGGGAGAGATACAACAGGCTCATATTGTGCAGTGTTCCTGGTCGGGAATCTGTTTGCATGTTTTTGACTAAATATATCCACTGATTACATTTCTTCTCAGATGGAGTCTCCACTTCAAGTCACCTGAGGACACCGCTGATATATGCATGGCAACAGTGTGATGTGCACACTGTCTTTTCATATGGCTCTATCTTTTGTTTGTGATGGGCTTCCTTTTAAGGGTCTTTACTTGCTGGTATGACTCAGGACTGATGGAAAGGTGGGGTGGAAGTGACCTCGTCTTAGATGTTTTTACAACTGCTTGCCCATGCTCTATGGTGACCCAGGGAGAAGGGCGTGCGGCGTGTCTGTTTTATGGTGTTGAACTCTCCAGGGTTAGGCCATGGTCCCACCCAGTTCCAGGAGTGTGTTAAGTGGGTTGGGTTGGGCTCCCTATTTCTGCTCTGAAGTAGTTACAGTTGTAATAAGTTGGAGAACTGTGGTGCCTAACTTCTAGCTGTTCAAGATCAGTGGGTAAGTTCTGAGGACATGTCACAGTAGAGTGTACATTCATTGGGCTCCACCCACTGTACCCACTGATAGAATGAAGGTTACGATCTGGTAACCCTCATTCTATAACACAGGCGGAGCCTTTTACATATGGATGCTGCCGCTCTTAGACTGCTTGCTGAAGGGGTTATCTGATGGCAGACTACAGAAACACTGCATCATGTACTGTGACACATTTAGTCTGTAGCAAAGTTGTTGTTGGCAGGCTACATACAAGGAAATTTCAGTGGACAAATACATGTGTGTGATTGGAGAGAAGCAATATCCATAGAGTCCAGTAGAGGGCTCCAGCTATACTTAAATAACTTGGGTTACCATATCGTAAGCTTCATTCTCAAAGAATTGACATTAAACTTAAAGAATGTTAATAGCAGGCATAATTCTAATTACTTAACATAATGGTTTTTTCCGTGATGAGCCACTCTAAAAAATGAAATCAGTAAGTACCTCTAGGTGTAGCAGCTATATTCAAAACATTAACAGGAGTGTTAATTGATCTCACACCTGCCATGGATCCAGTCTTTGCAAAGTAGCACAGCTGTGCCGTCTGAAAGGCCCTCTCCCAGGTACACAGTGAAGCATGTCATTGAGGGCATATGCCAGAGCATACACAGCCTTGTAAATATTATACTCTGGCCTGAGTTCTGATGCATCCAAATAGTCAGTCTCCACATTCTCTAGATCCTCCTGTCCAGTGCATAATGCTCCCCCAGATTCCACCCAACCTGCTGGAGGGGGTGCAAATCTACACTGAAAGGTGAATTCCCAAAACTGCCTCACCTGAAATGCATATAAAATCCCTTGATAACATATCATATCAATATAGTCTTCTGGCTATTTGTTTGAGCGAAGGGTTTAACTCTCACCATGCTGTTTTCATAGTCATTGCTGTGGTGCTGGTCAGGATTAATTCTTAACAGGAAGTCCCTGAGTCCTGGTATTTTTCCACAACGGATAGCGATGCCCAGTGTGCCAGCCAGATATGGCATGAAGGCAGTGGTATGAAGTCCCTCAACTAATGTCCAAGCTTCACTGGCGATCCACTGCAGGCCTGTTACGTTCTGCCTCACCACCTGTGTATGGCATTAAAAATATCGCCTGTGAAACAATGACAGTCTACTTTGTAGTATGTAATACATAACAAATGAATGTACATAACAATTTTCTGGTATAGTTATTTTCTTTAGTTAGAAAAGCACGGACATGATTACATTTTTCACAGCAAGGTGGTTCATTTAAATCACCATCTACATATTTTGATCTGTATTCAAACGCAAGTGAGTTATAGAAAAAGAGGTACAAAGAGCATAGGATTGGTAAATGTAGAACACAGGTATACAGATGAACATAGGTACGTGTATAAATGTTGCATAATTTAAATTTTGGGCAAGAATATATAGTTTAGCCACACCAAAGTTCTTTTCATGCAAAATTTGAAGAAAAAAAAAAACAATCACAGAATCAGGTGTGATTACGTGAATTTATGTTAAGAAAGAAAGAAAAAATCATGGAATCATGCTTTGGATTGAGGTCTCTTGAAATTTTATCTTTTTTTCTCAATGGGGAATTCCTTGTAAAATAAAACAAATAAATAAAGATATATCATTGCATTTTTCATCCCCCAACCTCCTTCATGAGTTGAGTCATCTGCATCTGATGTGCAAACACAATCACCACACGAGCTGTGGATTTTGTCATCACATCCACAATCCTCTTATATTCATTTGGATCATTGCCCCAGGGCAAAATCTCTGAGTAGGCCAGACATCCTCCACCTGACTGAGCCAGGTCGGATTGGAAGGATCGGGCAGCGTGGAGTCCATAGTCATCATCACTGACCAGCAAGCCGACCCAAGTCCAGCCAAAGTGTTTCAGAATCTGAATCATAGCACGCACCTAAGTGAATCCAGAGTGGAGGGATTAGAGTTCAGTCTAAAATATTCCTTGAGTGGAACTTAATACGTATGGCACTTGTCTAATAATGCGATCATAATTAATTAATACCATTGTGTTTGAATCCCTAAATATGTATTTTGTTTATAAATGATGCACAGAGTAATTATATTTTATACACACAAGATTGGCAGGACTAGTTTCAGGTTTACTGTACTTGAGACATATATGTAGTTATTAATTTGGTGATAGTGTTTCACCTGGAACGCATCACTTGGGATTGTTCTGAAGAAGGATGGATACCTTTGCCGATCACTCAGACAAGAACATGTGGCAAAATAACTCACCTATAATGAAACACATATAATGCACACAGGTTGCGCATCTCATGTGAGTTAGTAGAAACATTCAATATATTTCGCTCATTTTAAAAATAATTAATCAATTCAAATATAGCACTTGAAAAGCAAACAAGAACTTAAAGACACTAAACTTACAATGGGCAGTTTGAATAAACCCAGAACATTGGAGGTGGCGATAGAAAAAGTTGAGAATGGATCCCCCACAATCCCCATAACTGTAGGGGTCCCTAAACAGTTCTCCTGAAGGAGAAACTGCTCCTCTCGGCCACTTGCCAATGACAACGCAGCACTGAAACCAATACCAAGTGTAGCACAGTTGTCATATAGACTGTATCCCAGAGTCACATTAGGTAGCAGATTGGAGTTTTTGTTGATCTCATCAATGGTAAAGGCCATGGTCATGGCATGCCTGAACCCTGGAGGGTCAAAGCTAACACACAAAGTATCACTATTAACCACTTAAATGTAAGTGTATTTTGTGCATGTTGTCTGCTACATGTGTGAGACTTACCCTTGGCAGCTGGGCTGACGTGGCTCTGCAGTGAAGGTTAGCTCAGGGAAGACAGAGGTGTAGTGGACCTCAAACAGCCCACCTAGAATCACATCACCGGCCTTGTGTATCCCATTAAGATGAAACTGCCTCCGTAATTTACAAGATGGGGAAAGATCGGAAGACTCAGAGAAGAAAAAAGAGGAAGAACGCAAGATCAGATAGACACATAAGAACAAATATTTGACAAGAAAGGCCCCCATAACTGCCCTCCTCCTTTTGCTCCTGTATGTTATCTTCAGGTACTTTTATACTGCAGGGCTACGTCATCTCCTTTCGTCAATGTTTAATTGTTTACACCACCGTTCAAGGATTGGGCAGCAAGGAAGGATGGGCATAATATGCGGTACATTTCAAAGAATACTGTCCCAAATTATGCCACCTAACTAGGTATTAAGGCATATGTATGCCCTAAACCATATTACATATATTGTGAATGACTCTCATGTACATGGTCTTCTGCAATGAGAATCAATAGCCCATTTTGACTCGTTGTCTATAAAATACTAGAATCGGGTTAGTGTGTTAATGATTGTCAATATGGCAATTGTGCTTTTAAGATCACATTCATAGATGATGAAAAACTGAATTGAAAAATAAATAATTGCAAAACAATTACAACAGCACCTCCTTTGTACCCGTAAACCTTTTTAACAGCTTCAAAATCATTTTGATGGTACAGTGTCTTGTAATAGGGTAAATGGTGTCTCTGTCTCAGCCATGAGTTTTGTTTGTAATTAGCACCTACACTACATCTGACAAAGAATGACAGACCTGGGATTTGTATTTAAGACAGTGGTGTAGCGCTCAGAAACTGTGGGGTGCGCCAAATTGCACAAAAGGCCAATACATAATGTTGCTTTAAATTCTTACCTTCATAATAAATGTGGTTGGCATGAGGAAGTGTTAAAAATTGAAATGAGACAATTTGCTATTTGCTGTTATTTATTTATTTTTTTAAATGGCCACATAAAAAACAATATGCGGTGTACATTAATAGTACACTTCAAATTCAGTACCGATTCAGTAATCCAGACTACTGACCTGGTAAACCTACAGTAGGAGCTAAATGTTTTGGTTTTTTTTAAAAGCAAAAGCAAAAAGGAAATGGGGAATGGGGAAATTAGATAAAATAAATATTTGTAATTTTTTTCTCAAATATTGATTTTTGCGAACACATGAAGGGTCTTACTTAAATCTCACTACGTCTATAAAAGCCTGACCGCTGAGATCACATTAGTTTGAGCAACTGCAACTGTCATTTTTTTTAAATTTTCCATCTTTAAGATTAACTAACCCTAACCCTAACCCTTTAACATAGTTTTTGAGTATGTCAAATCCCCAGGAATGTATTCAGCCAAAATAGGCAATGATGAAAATGACAAAAAAACAACAGAAATCTGAGTTCTTAAATAATGTTTAAGTATATATTCTAGTTTAATTTTTACAATTACAAAGGTTGCTTATTGTGTGTCATTTCATGAGCATATCACTGTTGAAACAAATACAGGCAAAAATACAGAAAAAAATACACAATAAATACATACGTAATGAAACTAATTACATTTACCGGAGTTAGTTTTATGTTTTGGTAGTGCCCCGACCCATGATTGCTTTCTTTGTATTTCTCTCTGGTCTCAGCAGTATAATGAAACATTTGGGTCCAAACAGTGCCACCAAGAGACCAAAACTGGAGGCCAGGATGGCAAATACCTCCACCGCATCTGCATATTTGCCTGGTGAGTTGACATAAGCAGGGACAAAGGCCACCCACACAGCACAGAAGATCAGCATGCTGAAAGTGATGAGTTTGGCTTCATTAAAGTTGTCTGGAAGATTCCTAGCCAGAAATGCTAACAGGAAGCTAAGGATAGCCAGTAAGCCAATGTAACCCAGTAACACTGCAAAACCAATTGTAGACCCGGCTACACACTCATAAACTATCTTATCATTGTGGTATTGAGTGTTTTTATGAGGAGCTGGTGAGGAAGAGACAAGCCAAGCAGTGCAGACTGCTACTTGGATTGACGTAAGAGCCAAAACTGTCCCTCTCTGCTGCATTGCACCAAACCACTTCAGACTGGTTCCACCCCCAGGCTTGGAGGCCTTGAACACAGCTACAACAACAACGGTTTTCACCAGAATGCAAGAGACACACAGCACAAAGCTGATCCCAAATGCTGCATGTCTTAGCTGGCATGTCCACAGTCTGGGACGGCCGATAAACAGTAGTGAGCACAGGAAACATAACTTAAGTGACACCAAGAGCAGGAAACTCAGTTCTGAATTGTTGGCGCGTACCATAGGTGTGCTGCGATGATAGGTGAAGATGCCCAGGACGATAGCACAGACAAATGTGCCCAGCAATGAAGCAACTGTCAAGCAGATACCCAGAGGCTCATGATAGGAGAGAAACTCTATTTTCTTAGGAACACAGTGGTCACGCTGGGGGCTGGACCAGAAGTCCTCTGGACAACTGGTGCACTCCATGGAGTCTGAAAACAAGGGAAGAATTATATATATTTTTTTATTTCCCCATCCTTTCTCTTGCCTTTGAGTTTCTATTGAAACAACAAAAACATCATCCCTCCCACCTTTAAACACTTTCATTGCTGTACAATTGGGCACCACACAGTTTCTGCAGTAGTAGGCATGTGCTTTCCCTAAACACCAAGTGGGCACCCACAGTGGGTTACATTCCTGAATACAAATTATTACTCCACAACAAATCATCACATTTTTAATTGATACCAACCAGTTTCATTGCTGATCTTTCCTTCAGAGCAAGGGATGCAGTCAAAACAGCACATAGGCTGTCCCCTTTTCCTGGCTGTGCGGGTACCTGGGGGACAGCTCTCACTGCAAATGGACTGGGGTGGCTGCAAGGATTGTCAGGGTTATATCATGGTTACTCTACACTGTGTTTTTGTTATTGTGTCAACTGTACTAAAGTAAAGGCGACAATAAACAGAAGTAACCTGTTTGGAGTTAAAGTTCCAGAAGATTTTGTCTTCATCAATTGTGAGTTCTTCACCTTTGAAGGCCGACCTCTTGACCTCACCCACATTCTGAACTTTAGTTCTTCCATCAGGGAGCCACAGCCAGTTCATGATATCATAGATCGGTAAGGCATCACCATTCTCATCAAAAGACACTTGATCACCAAATGATGCGGTAAAGTTGACTTTTTCCAAGTAATGCATGAGCTACAAAGGGTTATAATACATATGAATACTATATCTCAAGAGGCAGTAGCTGTTTTCAAAAAAACTAAATAGGTTGAGTGTACACTGATATCACACCTGCCATGGCTCCAATCCCTGCAAAACAGCACAGCTGTTTCCACTGAAAGGCCCTCTCCCTGGCTCACACTGCAACATGTCACCAAGGGCATAGGCCAGAGCATACACAGCTTTGTAAATGTTATACTCAGGCCTGAGATTGGAAACATCCAAAAACTCAGTCTCCACATTCTCCAGGTCTTCATCACCAGTGCATAGTGCTGCACCAGCCTCAACCCAACCTGCTGGAGGTGGTGCAAATCTACACTGAAAGGTGTTTTCCCAGAACTGCCTCACCTGAAAAGTATTTAAAACAGTCTTAATAGAAATAACAATATATATTTTTTGTAATTACAGATCTTGTTGTAAGGTCACAATCTTACCATGCTATTTCCATTGTTATTGCTGTCATGCAGGTCAGGACGTATTCCCAACAGAAAATCCCTGAGCCCTGGTATTTCTCCCCGGCGAATGGCAATACCCAGCGTGCCACCAAGGTACGGCATGAGGCGAGGGGTCTGGAGCACAGCTGCTGCTGTCCAAGCTTCACTGGCCATCCACTGCAGGCCTGTCACATTCTGCTTCACCACCTGTTAATTGCATCTCATGAATGGTTTTTGTCTGCGTTATGTGGACTACTGTGTAGGACTGATTTAAAGGACAGTTGGTTTTAACATTTAGAAATATAGGATTTCTAGAAAACATAAAGAATTGTTGAGGTTAGAGTGCAGTTCTTCAGACCATGATCATGAATGTAAATGAACAATTGATGTTTAGGAAGAATTCATCAGTGTGGTCCACCAGCTCTTAGGTTGACTCAAGAAGCATTATATTTATTCATGCACAGTGAAGTTTTAAATAATCGTTTTTCTCAGTGTTCTGATTTTATAAATCTGTCATCATAATCAAATGTGGTGTGTATATAGATACCTCTTCCATGAGTTGAATCATGTGGATCTGATGTGCAAACACGATGACCACACGAGCTGTGGATTTCTTCATCACTTCGACGATCCTCTTTAGTTCAGCTGGGTTGTCACCCCAGGGCAAAATCTCTGAGTAGGCCAGACAACCTCCACGAGACTGAGTCAAGTCTGATTGAAAGGATCGGGCAACGTGGAGTCCATAATCATCATCACTCACCAGCAGACCGGCCCAGGTCCAGCCAAAGCGTTTTAGAATCTGAATCATGGCACGAACCTTGAATACAGAGTGAAGTGTAAAGGTTGTAGTCAGTGGAAACTTACTTATCCATGTCTCACACTTGATCCCATTACACTCTTTCTTCTAAATCCATCTTGCTTACATGTACTTTTCTGCACAAGACAAAAGATTTCTTTGATTGAGGGTTATTATTTTTTGATGCTCACTACACTTCCTTTGAAAAGTATTTTGTGTTTGTTACCTGGAAAGCATCACTTGGGATTGTTCTAAAGAAAGATGGAAACCTCTGGCGATCACTCAGGCAGGAACATGTGGCAAAATAACTCACCTATAAAGAAATATACATTGTACACCCATATTGTGCATTTCATGCAAGTCAGTAGAAATCATTTAAAAAGTCTAAAATAAAGAACATATCTGCCTACTCAATAAATGCTTGTTGGAGAAGCTGGACTTGAGATTTAAAGAATATGCCATATATCCTCTTATTTAAAACAGTTCATTCAAATACAGCACATCTATAGCACAGGTCAGATTGAAGGAAGGAAACTTACAATGGGCAATTTGAATAAACCTATCACATCAGAGGTTGCAATAGAAAATGTCGAGAAGGAATCACCCACAATCCCTAGGACTGGAGGGGTCCCCAAACAGTTCTCCTGAAGCAAAAACTGCTCCTCTTGACCACTTGCCAGTGACAATGCAGCACTAAATCCAATTACAAGTGTAGCACAGTTGTCATAAAGACTGTATCCCAGAGTCACATTAGGTAGCAGATCGGAGTTCTTGTTGATCTCATCAATAGCAAAGGCCATCGTCATGGCATGCCTGAATCCTGGAGGGTCAAAGCTAACACACAATGTATCACCATTAATCGCTAAAAAGCAGCATATTCTAACTGATAATCTCCACAGATCCGTGCTTTCTGCTGCATGAGTGTGAGACTTACCCTTGGCAGCTGAGCTGGTTTGGCTCTGATGTGAATGTCAATTCAGGGAAGACAGAGGTGTAGTGGACTTCAAACAGCCCACCCAGAATCACATCACCAGGCTTGTGCATCCCATTCAGATAAAACTTTTTTCTTACTTTACAAGATGAGAAAAGAGGGGAAGGCTCTGACATGAAAAGGAAGGAAGGGAAAAAAATCAAGATCAGATAGACATACAAGAACAGAAATGAGTCTAGAAATGCTCCCATTACTGTCCTCCTCCCTCTACCAGATTCTTACCTTCATGCATGGTTACTTAATTTTATATGCAGGGCAATGTCATCTCCTGTGGTGGTTTTCGTCATCGTCTCACACCACCCATAAGGGCATAAGTTGTCGTGCGGGGGGTGGGTATACATGTCTAAAAGTAGTTGTAAAGACAGAATACTATTACATAATTTATGTGCTGTACTGTTTTTCATTTTTTATCTGAATAACATTTTTTGTACAAAAAAATAGGGTCCTTTAGTCACACAGATGCAAATCCGGGGCATCCCCCTTGTCTCGATACCAACTTCCAACGAACAGGAAGCCAAACAATTGGTTGGCTACTCGGGGGGGTGTTCTCTGATGATTCTGTAATGGTGTCTTATTAACAAACACAGGCCACCACACTTTGTATCGGACACATTTCCGGTCCATTTTGCAGGTCTTTTCCCAGTGTTGATACCACAGGCAGTCAAGCAATAAATACTCCTATTGTTCACTGACCCCTACATGGTTTGTGGCAGCCTCATGTCATCAGTGTGCTTAGCAACCTTCACAAGGTTAAAGCTCCCGCTCCTGACAAAGCATGTGACAATATAAACGTGCTCCTCTATGACGAGTGGTCAAGCCTTAACATGGCTCCCTGTGCACATAGAACTAGAGTTACATGTACATGTGTAGCCTATATTTTCTATTCTTCTTTTTCATGATATATACCAGTAACTCTGATTTTTTTTATTTTTTTTATGCATTTGCTGTTATGATTCATGTTACCATATGGTATGATGCTATTAGGATCCTGTTCTGGGTTATAGTGGCATCCATTTAAACTCCAGAGCTGTAATTTCTGTCATACAGTCTCTGAGTTTGACATGTCCACTAGGTGGTAGCAGCAACGTTTACACTATACCTGTTGGCACCTTGCATTTGGGAATTAGGCAGATAGCATACAGTATGCAAGACAAGAAATGTAACCTAACTAGATATTTTATTGCTCAGTGAATGCTTTACTAAAACTACATGCAAATTTAATTTTGACTGGATGTCAGTCAAACATGCATGCATTCTTCTAAATTGTATAAATGTTGTGACTTACTTTAACACAAATCGGACTGAGCAACACTACCTTATCAAATTCAAATGCACTCAATCAGGCTAAATATAATATAAATATAATACACTGTATACATACTACAACAACAACAACAACTACTACTACTACTACTACTACTACTACTACTAATAATAATAATAATAAAAATAATAATAAACAGTTTTCTTTATAAAAAAATTCACATATACATACACACATATATAATCAGAATGTAGAGAAGCTGAACTTTAAAGGTGCACTATGTAGTTTTGCAAAAAGAAATTCAAACTCAGAATTTTTATATTTACAATATGAATGAGGTTATAATAAAAACTCAGAAATATTTATCTTCTCCATAACTGAATAAACAAGCCTAAGGTCCCCAGAACACTGTTTGAAGCTAGAAAAGTGGCAGGGTCCGCCAAATATAAACAAAGTAAAACAGCATGAAATTGTGTTGTCTTTTAAGGTCGGTTTGTTTATTGAGTTTATTGGGTCATGAAAACGAAGAGATTTTATTTATTTTGTTTGTTTAGGCATTTTTAAAAAATCAGTCAACGAAGATCTTTCTGTTCTGATTAACTTTACCTTTAAAAATGAACTCACCAGACACTTTTAATAAAGCATTATTATGGATTTTTACTGGATATTATTTTCAAAGATATCATAGCGGATCAATATGTCTTGTGATTTATTTAAAACAACCCATTAAAGCTTTAATATTTTTACAAAGTAAAGACCATATAAGGGTAGGACAAAATTAGGAAGATTTACAATGGTGACTTGGAAGAGAAAGAGACAGGATCATGGATAGAAGTGGTTTGGAGGGCATCCTCTCTCTGGTGTACAGTAAGCTGACGTACAGGAGAAGGAGGGAAGCTTTGTCTGAAAATCTATATAAGCCAGTGAAAACACAAATACAGTATGCCCACAAACATACACTTGAGGGATGAAGAGCTCGGCTTTACTTATTGGCCTGATCCTGCCTCTGAGTTTGTGTGAGCTGAACTCAGCTCTGAAACAAAGCACTGGGCTTACAGAGGAAAGGACTGGTGCTGGGGTCAGCACTGAGGCCTCATCTGTGAAATGTAAACTACAGGGTACCACTCGTCTACCTGCATTCTCATTGGATGGTGACTACATTATCGGGGGTGTTTTCTCAATACACTACTACATGCACACAGTGAAGCACAACTACACCACCATGCCTGAGCCACCAAGGTGCACAGGGAGGTTAGTAAGAGGGAGAGCCTGTGGATAATGGGATGTATGTTGAAAGTGTTTTGTTTTGTGTATGTTTATAATCATGCTGAAAAACAAAATAATTTGGGCATTAAAAATTAAGGTATTATTTACAAGAGAGTGACTATATGAAAAAAAAAATATATATAGCTTGAACTGAAAATATGGGTGTGTTTAAAAAACCGGGATTATTAACAAAAAAAACCTTTTGAATAAGTTTACGATTCATTCGTGCATTAATATTCCTGTAAATATTGGACTGATATATAATCCTGTGTTTTGAATTCTGGCAGACAGTAACTTATGACTGTGACGTATATTTGCTTTTCTCGTTTATTGTGTTTTTTCTGCTGAAATTGTGAATTGTCCTCATCATGTCAATTTGAACAGTGACATGATTGTCTGTGTGCAGCATGGACTCTCGTGAACTGCGCTTCTCACGCGCAATGGTCTTCGCCATCGATGAGATTAACAACAGCACAGAGCTGCTGCCAGGCATCAAACTCGGTTATCAGATCCACGACTCGTGCGCCTCAGTGCCCGTGGCGGTGCAAGTGGCATCCCAGTTTTCAAATGGCCTGGACCCTGTACTTTACACCGACGACAACTGCTCGCAAGCTGGTATGGTGATGGCTATTGTCGGTGAGTCTGGATCAACGCCATCCATCAGCATGTCGCGCATCCTCGGGTCCTTTAACATTCCTCAGGTAAATATTTAGAATTCCTGCAAACTATGTGTTTAATGTCCAGCGCTGATTTTTCGTCGGTCCTGTTAAATAATTACAATGCTGAATTCTTTTAGGTGAGCCACTTTGCCACTTGTGCGTGCCTGTCTGACAAGCAGCAGTACCCGAATTTCTTCAGAACAATCCCCAGTGACCAGTTCCAGGCTGACGCGCTGGCCAAGCTTATAAAACACTTTGGCTGGACTTGGATAGGTGCTGTCCGGTCGGATTCGGACTATGGCAATAATGGCATGGCGTCTTTCCTGCAGGCAGCACAGAAGGAGGGGATCTGTGTTGAATACTCTGAATCTTTCTATCGGACCCACCCACGTAGCAGGATCCAGAGAGTAGCTGACGTTATCCGCAGGTATCTAAATTACTGATTGTGCCTTTGTATTTTTTCCCCTGTACTTCTGCAAAACCACATGCAATGTTTGGTGTATATATATATATATATATATATATATATATATATATATGGAATTATATGGATACTATTATTATTATTATTATCATCATATCTGTTTCATGATGATTATTTCTCTTATATTTGTCAGATACTTTTGTTATGTTAAGAAAGAAGTAGAAAACACCATAAAACGCAGGTATCTGTTTGTTTGTTTGTTTGTTTGTTTTAACTATCCTGATACTTATATTTGTATAATATGATTCATTTAAATGTCTCTTCAGGTCAACAGCTGTGGTTATTGTGGCATTTGTGGCCTCTGGAGACATGAGGATCTTGCTGCAGGAGCTGTCGCACAAACCTCCTCCACCTCGCCAGTGGATAGGCAGTGAGTCCTGGGTAACTGACCCAGATATGCTGAGGTTCAACTTCTGTGCTGGAGCCATTGGATTCGGCATTGAGCAATCTGTCATCCCAGGTCTGAGAGAGTTCTTACTGGATATGTCTCCTATGGAAGTGGCTGCCTCTCCATTGCTTACTGAGTTCTGGGAGGATGCGTTCAACTGCAGGCTGGAAAAAAGTGAGAAATTTGTTTTGATTTTTTATTTTTTTTTTATGGAGATGACACTCACAGTCGGGTGCTTGTGTTGTTTTGTTTATTGTCTGTCCGAGAGGAACTTCCCCTGCAAAAAAGTTATCAGCTGCTTTAAGGTCAGATCAAACCCCAGATTTCTATTGAGAGGAAAATCTATTATTGATACAACAAAGACATGAGGCGGACATAATTGAAAAGATTGTCAAGTGAGAATATTCACAGAATTTACACCAGGGGTCAAACTCAAATGAGCTGTGAGCCACTGCTGGTATTGTTATCTAATAGGAGGGCCACTTCAGCATTTCAGCACTATAAAGTGTTATTTCTATGATGAACAGAATAATACTAAAATGCAAATGCCATTTTGTATAATTTTTAAAAACATTTTTACAGTAAGTTTAGTGCAAGGTTTACTTAAAAAAAGTTATTCATATGGACAAACGTTTTGCACTAATAAATGCAATCCCTGAATACATTTGTACTTATTATATTTTCTTCATACATAACCAAAACCATACACTGACAATTTCTTCTATTAAGGCCCAGAAGTGGTAGTGCTGTAAACTCGTGGACCTGATGTAATTGATGCATTTGAGGACAACAGACATGAAATGTTCAAATTTCAAGCATTTGTTGCACAGTGTCTGTTGATGTATATGCATATTCGTTCTCAATTTTTCTTCCGACCAGCGCTACCAGTCGATTATTTTGCCTGTCATGGATGGGGCTCCATCAGTGGTAATGCCTACCAGTCTGTTCAACAGCAAACCAACTCACTCAATTGCGCCGCACAGCTGCTGAAATATAACTTTAGCTGTGGTACGGCCATGCATTGGACACAAACTCAGCAACTAATCTGTCATCTCAAATTTGTCATTTATACCCGTAAAGAAAATGTCTACCTGTGCTTTGTCGGGCCGGTCTGTGCTTTCATCAAGTGCCACAGAGTATGCAGTGAAACCTCAGGCTTTGTAACATAACAGTTCATAAATGTCACTATGTAACTCGTTAATCTGCTCTGCCACTGTGTTTGCCGATAGAGAGATATTGTTAAACAAGCTCTTCTTTTGTGGACATAGGATATCAGCAACTTGCAACATGTAATCCTTCAGAAACGGCCATTCGGTGAATGGCTTTCCTGCTCTGGCGATTAATTCACTCACCACAAAACTTACTTGAACTGCATCATAAAGACAGGATTTCCACTGAACTCCACAAAAAAATTAGGAATATCTTGAAACTGTCTTCGTTCATCATCCACTTTTCTTTTTGGTTTGGAAAGAGACATCTTTGGTTTTCACAGCCAAACAACTGTACTCTGATTAAGCTCTCTACTCATCTAAAACTGCACGGACACATGCAAGCACCTTTACATATTTTGCATTATATGAAATTCATTGTATAAAATACAATTGGGTTTTTTATTTCAATTGCATATGAAGGGGTCGTTTAAATTGGTGTGAAACAACTAAAGAAACAATTAAATTTAAAAAAGGCCAGATTACATTACATTTTTGACATCAGGATGCAGGCCAGATGGAGGGGGAGGGCAGGCCAGGTTGGCCCGGGGGCTGGGAGTTTTGACCCACTTCATCCCCCTTTGAAGATTTTGTATGAAACTAGCTTAAGTGGTTTCACAAAGCCAACACTTTAATGAACATTACTGATCATCTGATCTGTGTTAATGTGAGTTAGTATACATGAAGGTTAAAAAACAAAACAAAAACAAGGACAAGCACAAACTGAAATAGCAGCTATTTAAAAGAAAATAAAGGCATGTCTGCGAAACAGTGCTTTGAATCAGAATGGAAAGCCTTTGTCAAAGTCAAAAAATACCTTCCTCTGTTTCTGTATGCTTTTAGATGCAGCCATAGATGAGAGAGTGTGTGATGGAACTGAAGACATACAAACGCTCCAGCGCCCGTACACTGACACATCTCAGCTCAGAGTCACTAACATGGCGTACAAGGCTGTTTATGCAATAGCTCATGCCATTCATAATGCAGTGTGTCAGGACACACATTCTACAGCTCAGTGTGACAAATTCACCCGGATAGAGTCCAAACAGGTCAGTCGTAATGAGTAAGTTAACACTCCAATGTGTTTGTTTCCACCGTTATTTCACTTTTATTATAAATAAAATTAATTTGTTAACTACACTTTGCATGTTTTCCTTTCTTTCCCTCATTGTCTTACTTGATCCTCACAGGTTCTTACTCAACTGAAGAAACTGAATTTTTCCAAAAATGGTTATGATGTGTCATTTGATGCCAACGGGGATCCTGTTGCCAGATACGAACTGGTTAACTGGCAAAAAAGTGAGAGTGGCAGCATTGAGATGGTGACAGTAGGGCACTATGATGCATCACTGCCAGTGGGACAGGAGTTCCGCATCAACAGGAACCTCACCTGGGTGGATGGTACCACACAAGTAAGGAACCCAAAGGGAGTTATTTAACAAATTAATATTTCAAATTTAATGATCTCAAAACAGAGAACAAAAATTCTTCATACTGTGCTAAAATATTTTCAAAAATACAAATAATATGACACTTGAGTCATCTGAGATAGACAAACCAAGTCGGTATCTTCAAAAGCTTTAATATTTTCAGGAAGAGAAAGTGTTTCCTTGCTGAGCTGTGGCAGAGGCAATAGTAACAAAAATAAGGAATTTGAATGACATAACTAAGTGTGGAAGATAACCACTAGATGTGTCTAACTCTGACTGTTGGAGCCTCATTTTAACTTCACCTGACCTTTAAAAGATCTAAAATGAGTGCTGTGGATTTGCTGCCCTGAAGTTACCTGAAATGGCTGTAGGAAGGGATTTCTTCACAGCCAGTATTAGCAAGACTAATCCTTACAAAAAAAAGACAAACTTTTAAATGTTTATTTCTCATGTGCCAGGTGCCTGTGTCAGTGTGCAGTGACAGCTGTCCTCTAGGAACTCGTAAAGTGCTGCAGAAAGGAAAACCCATCTGCTGTTATGATTGTATTCCGTGTCCTGAAGGAAAGATTAGCAATAATACAGGTGATATTATTGTTTGTTTGTGATTCATGTAGAATATTGAGTATACCACCACTAAAAGACATTTTTTATGTATTGTTTCAGATTCCACTGATTGTTTCCCGTGCCCCAAGGAGTTCTGGCCTAATGCAGAGAGAGACACTTGTTTCCCCAAGCCTGTAGAGTTTCTTTCCTTTGACGAGGTCCTAGGAATCATCCTGGCTGCATTCTCAGTTGGTGGTGCCTGTCTTGCCTTCATAACAGCAGCTGTGTTCTTTCGTCACAGGACATCCCCAATTGTCAGGGCCAACAACTCTGAGCTGAGCTTCCTGCTGCTCTTCTCCCTGACTCTATGTTTCTTATGTTCATTGACTTTCATTGGAGCACCCTCTGATTGGTCCTGCATGCTGCGCCACACAGCGTTTGGGATCACCTTCGTCCTCTGCATCTCTTGTGTTCTTGGAAAAACAATAGTAGTGCTAATGGCCTTCAAAGCTACACTCCCAGGTAGTAATGTTATGAAATGGTTTGGTCCTCCACAGCAAAGGATGACTGTGGTGTCTTTCACGTTTATTCAAGTTTTAATATGTGCTATTTGGCTCGGTCTTAGTCCCCCCTTTCCTATGAAAAACCTTACTATATATAAGGAGAGAATCATCCTGGAGTGTGCATTAGGATCAGCTATTGGGTTCTGGGTTGTACTTGGGTACATAGGCCTACTGGCTGGATTTTGCTTAGTGTTAGCTGCCCTAGCACGGAAACTACCTGATAATTTTAATGAAGCCAAGCTGATCACCTTCAGCATGCTGATATTCTGTGCAGTCTGGATCACCTTTATCCCAGCGTATGTCAGCTCTCCTGGGAAATTTACTGTGGCTGTGGAGATATTTGCTATTCTGGCCTCCAGTTTTGGACTGATACTGTGTATATTTGCTCCAAAGTGTTTCATTATATTGTTTAAGCCAGAGAAGAACACCAAGAAACATTTAATGAATAAAAATCAATCCTAAGACATCTGAGATTTTAAAATTGTTAAGATGGCAAAATTAAACTGACTGAATTGTAATGTTAAATACTCTTGTTGCTACAGTTCCCCCCCAATGGCAGTGACTCCCACAGCAGGACAAGGGCTTCTGTCACACTGCCAGAACTACTCAGGATGGGCCAAAGAACTTGACAAAAAGCTCAAGGTGTTGACCCACAATCTAAATTCCCCAGATCAAAAAGAGTACAACAATGCATTTGTTTCATTCGACAGGTTTTAACCTAGGCAGTTCAGGAAGAGGGAAATTACAGGACTCAAACTGATCAAACTAGTTCTAAGATTAAAAGTTGCATTGTTTTTCCCCCCTTTTTTTCCTCTTCTGTTTAAATCATGAAACTTAGAACAATGCAGAATAATTATAAAGTGTTTTAATTTTTTCAAATTGTTTTAACAAATTTCACTTCCAAGATTTACAGGTCAGGCATAGGAAAGGTAAATGTCAGGCCACCTGGCACTTCACATGCAACACAATCTTCAATTAAATTAATACAATATTTACATTTAAAGGCTATTTATTTTCTATATGTCAGTGTTGTGTTTTGAATATATTTTTATTAGCTTTTTTCATGACAAATGTCATTGAAATGTGATTAAATCACATAAAGACTCCTTTGAATCTGAGAGTTTGTTCAAGTTTATATTCACATATATGTAATATGTGTTAAAACAACGCACTCAAAAGGTATAAGAGGAGGACAAAATTATTATGATATGGTATTTACAATAGTTACTTGACAAGAGAGGAAAAGAGACAGGGACTCTTAATAAAAGAAACTCTACATGTGGCTAAAAAGTTGAAGAGTTCATCAAACACCAAGGGCATCCTCTCTCTGATGTATAGTTGGCTGACAGAGAGTAGGAGGAGGGAAGCTTTTGTCTGTAAAATCTATATAAACCAGTGGAAACACACACACAGTCTGCTCACGTGCAGACACTTGAGTGATGGAAATCTCCGCTCTCTTTATTGGCCTGATCTTGTCTCTGAGTTTGTGTGAGCTGAACTCAGCTCTGAAACAAAGCACTGGGCTTACAGAGGAAAGGACTGGTGCTAGGGTCAGCAGTGAGGCCTCATCTGTGAAATGTAAACTCCAGGGTACCACTCGTCTACCTGCATTCTCAATGGATGGTGACTATGTTATTGGTGGTGTTTTTGCCATTCACCACTACACACACAGACCGGTGCATAATTACACCACCATGCCTGAGCCACTAAAGTGCACAGGGAGGTTAGTAAGAGGGCAAAGTGGTGGATAAGAGGATGTTATACTATATGGGGTTAGAAATGTTTTACTTTGTATGATGTTTCAAAGGTTTTGTCTAATATTTAGAACTTTTGCAAATGTGTTTTATTACCAGAATAAATAAATTAAGCCATTTTGGATCGATATGTTGACTATTTTTAAATATGTGCATTATGGACTGATATCTAATCCTGTGTTTTGAATTATGCTGGTCACTCTGTGATGTACATTTTGTTCACAGATGCAGTGCAGCCATCAGTGATAATTCCCATGAACAACAGTTCTGCTTAATTGTGTCTTTTCTGTTAAAACTAGATTTGAACAATTAAATTAGTTTCTTTGTGCAGCATTGACTCTCGTGAACTGCGCTTCTCGCGTGCAATGGTCTTCGCCATCGAGGAGATTAACAACAGCACAGAGCTGCTGCCAGGGATCAAACTTGGTTATGAGATCCACGACTCGTGCAGCACAGTGCCTGTGGCAATGCATGTGACATTACAGCTCTCAAATGGCCTGGACCCTGTGTTTTACACTGGTGACAATTGCTCACAATTTGGTTTGGTGATGGCTATTGTTGGCGAGTCTGAATCTACGCAATCTATCAGCATGTCGCGCATCATCGGGCCCTTCAACATTCCTCTAGTAAATATTATGAATTTGTTTCAAACTATTTCTTCAGTGTCAGCCAGTGCTGATTTTTTTTTCTTTCCTGTAAATTTATTACAATGCTGAATTCTTTCAGGTGAGCCACTTTGCCACTTGTGCATGCCTGTCTGATAAGCAGCAGTACCCAAATTTCTTCAGAACAATCCCCAGTGACCAGTTCCTGGCTGATGCACTGGCCAAGCTGCTGAAACACTTTGGCTGGACTTGGATAGGTGCTGTCCGGTCAGATTCAGACTATGGCAATAATGGCATGGCATCTTTCCTGAAGGCAGCACAGAAGGAGGGGATCTGTGTTGAATACTCTGAATCTTTACATCGGACCGACCCACGTAGCAGAATACAGAGAGTAGCTGACGTTATCCGCAGGTTTCTGCTTCACTGATTGTGCTTTTGTTGCCTGTGCTGTCACTGAACATCTCAACACAAAACCACAAAAAACATGTAATGTTCAAACATAAGACTGGAGACTATTTGATTATCTTATTGGCAAATTGGGAATGTAGGCCTATATTTCTTCATGAAGTTTGTTCTATTACATGATGAGACCAATACTCTATATTCAACACAAAAGATAATAATATGCAAGTAGTCTTTCTCTATAATATTTATTATTTTATTAATCAGGTAGCCTAACTCATTTTTCTTTATCTTAAGAATCTTGACAATGTTTTTGCATAATATAATGCTTACTATGATGTCCCTGCAGGTCGACAGCTGTGGTTATTGTGGCATTTACATACTCTCCAGAATTAACACTCCTGCTGGAAGAGCTGTCGCTCAAGCCTTCTGCACCTCGCCAGTGGATAGGCGGTTACTGGCCAACTAACCGAGAAATGCTGAAGTTCAACTTCTGTGCCGGAGCCATTGGATTTGGCATTCAAACATCTGTCAACCCAGGTCTAAGAGAATTCTTGCTGGATCTGTCTCCAACTAAAGTGGCTGCCTCTCCAGTGCTCACTGAGTTCTGGGAGGATGCGTTCAACTGCAGGATGGAAGAAAGTGAGAAAGTTGTACATTGCTGACATTCATAGTCCGGTCCATGTGGTTGTGTTTCGTTGATTGTCTGTTTGAGGGGGCCTCCTGTGTTAAAATGTAAGCAGCTTCTTTAAGATCGAACCCCACTTTTCTGTTGAGAGGGAAATCTACTGACATCAAAAGAACACAATGGACATATTTTTTCATTTATAATTGTGACTAATTATGTTATTATATCTTTTGGCAAAAACTAAAATAGTTTCTTATATAAAAGAAAATAGATAAAAACAGTTGGCCCTACTTTTAAGTCTATTTTTTTGCATTTATTAGAACAATATTGATACACACTGTGGAATCACCAAACTCTTAAAAATGCACCACAATGGCCCCTGGGCTCTTAGTACTGTATTGTATTTTCATTTCTTTGATTTTCTTTTATTTTCTTTTAATTATTTTTTCTGGAGATGGGTCGTTTGTCTATTCAGATAACAGCATTACTCTTCTATATATATTTAGACGTTTGAAGAATAACTTTGCGAGAACAGTACAAGTTGTAATTCCAATTACATTTAAGTAGTACTATATAAGTTTCTACACCGTATATTTTGTGGTTGAAATAAATGAAGAGGAAAGCAAAAAAGAATTTTACACTCATCAGAAAGAATTATATTCTCAGGACATTTATATCATTACTTTTTCATTATTTATTTTCACTCATTAAAACAGCTGAGGTCAGTATGTAATTAATTAAAAAGTTGTGGACATTTTTTGCCTTTTGGACTTCACATCATAACATCTGATTACCGATCTGTGTAAACTGCACTTGGTATACATAACCGCCAACACAGCATGAATCAGCTTGAGGAAAGTAGACAAAAGCATGTCTGCAAAATTGTATGTAACATAAGCATTTCTTATGAATAAATCTGAAAAATATAGATACACTAGTTCAAGGCATTGTTGACAATTTAAATAAAAAATATAAATCATGAATTAAAAATAATCATAGTAAAATCATACATATTGTCAAAGCTAAAATCATGTTCCCCTTCCTTTATGTGCTTTTAGATGCAGCCAAAGAAGAAACTGTGTGTGATGGAACTGAAGACATACAGATGCTACAGAGCCCGTACACTGACACATCTCAGCTCAGAGGCACTAACACAGTGTACAAGGCTGTTTATGCAATAGCACATGCCATTCATAGTGCAGCATGTGAGGACGCAAATTCTACAGCTCAGTGTGACATATTCACTAGGATGGAGTCTGACCAGGTCAATGAAAGTGATCACATGAACATAACCAATGTCATGTTGCCACGATAATGTAATTTCTTAAATTTAGGTTAATGTTTTCCCTTCTCTACCTCCTTGTCTAACTTTACTTATCGACAAAGGTTCTTAACCAGCTCAAGAAAGTGAATTTTTCCCAAAATGGTTATGATGTGTCATTTGATGTCAATGGGGATCCTGTGGCCAGATACGACCTGGTTAACTGGCAACAAAGTGAGAGTGGCAGCATTGAGATGGTGACAGTAGGGCTTTATGATGCATCACTGCCGGAGGGCCAGCAGTTCCGCATCAACAGGAATCTCACTTGGAAGGACGGTGGCAAACATGTAAGGAGCCCAACAGCAATAATCTAATACATTAGAATTTCAAATCTGGTGATCTGAAAGGGTACGAAATTTGACATCGTAAAATGCACATGGATCGCTCTGGGGTTTGGGTAAGGGTACGAAGAGACCGGCTAAAACTAAAATGAAAGGACAAGCTAGAACGATACAGTGACATAGGCTGGTCAGCGCTGGAGGAAGGGCAGTAGGACAACTGGATGGGCGAAGCTACTAGAAGCTGAATAAATTGGCAAAACTGGCAGTAAAGGCAGTACCTCTCACAGGTCCCTGCCAGAGGCCAGTGGCAAAGATGGAAATCCTGTGAATGCCGTGAAGGAGAGTCTACGAAGGCAGATCCCCTCTGCGGGCCAGCCACAAAGACTGACACCTAACAGACTAGACACTGATGGGCCGGGGGCTAGAATAGTGCAGGTTAGTTAATTGTGAGAAGAGGAGGTTGCAGTGACTTGCTGTTTTGGCCAGCATAAATGTTGCCACCATGGTGCAAATTAGCTTACTGAAGGCTCTCAAACTGATTTTTAATGTATTTGTATATGTAGAAATATAGTCGACAGCAAGCACTGTGACAGAAGGGCCTTTTTCTATGAACAAGAGTAATTGTTACTGCAAGAAAATATTTGCAATACACATATTGGTATTTGATGAGTTAAACTGTTTAAAGAGTCTCTTGAAAATGTGTAATCCAATCCTTTTATTCAAGGACCTGCATGGCACGCCAGAATATGTGTGAGTTTGTTTGTATGTATGTATGTGCCAGGTGCCTGTGTCAGTGTGCAGTGAAAGCTGTCCTCCAGGAACTCGCAAAGTGCTTCAGAAAGGAAAACCCATCTGCTGCCAGACTGTATACCGTGTCCTGAGGGAGAGATTAGCAATACTACAGGTATGTTTGTCTTTCTTTCTTTCTTTCTTTTTCTCTCTTTTTTTTTTTTTAAGACATGTCTACAACATCAACTTTATTACTGCTAAAAGCCCTCTCCTATTCATTTCAGATTCCCCCGATTGTTTCCCTTGCCCCAAGGAGTTCTGGCCTAACGCAGAGAGAGACACTTGTTTCCCCAAGCCTGTAGAGTTTCTTTCCTTTGACGAGGTCCTAGGAATCATCCTGGCTGCATTCTCAGTTGGTGGTGCCTGTCTTGCCATTGTAACAATGGCTATCTTCTTTCGTCACAGGACATCCCCAATTGTCCGGGCCAACAACTCTGAGCTGAGCTTCCTGCTGCTCTTCTCCCTGACTCTATGTTTCTTATGTTCATTAACTTTCATTGGAGCACCCTCCGATTGGTCCTGCAGGCTACGCCACACAGCGTTTGGGATCACCTTCGTCCTCTGTATGTCTTGTGTTCTTGGGAAAACTATAGTCGTGTTAATGGCCTTCAAAGCTACCCTCCCAGGTAGTAATGTTATGAAATGGTTCGGCCCTTTACAGCAAAGGATAACTGTAGTATCTTTCACATTTATTCAAGTTTTAATATGTACTATTTGGTTGTGTCTTAGTCCTCCTTTTCGATTGGAAAACCTAACTATAGATAAGGAGAGAATCATCCTAGAGTGTGCATTAGGATCAGCTATTGGGTTCTGGGTTGTACTTGGGTACATAGGCTTACTGGCTCTCTTTTGCTTAGTGTTAGCTGTCCTAGCCCGGAAACTACCTGATAATTTTAACGAGGCCAAGCTGATCACCTTCAGCATGCTGATATTTTGTGCAGTCTGGATCACCTTTATCCCAGCGTATGTCAGCTCTCCTGGTAAATTTACCGTGGCTGTGGAGATATTTGCTATTCTGGCCTCCAGTTTTGGACTGATACTGTGTATATTTGCTCCAAAGTGTTACATCATATTGTTAAAGCCAGAGAAGAACACCAAGAAACATTTAATGAATAAAAACCAATCCTAAAACATCTGAGGTTATGAAATTGTTAAGGTAGCAATATACAGTCTAGAGCAGACCTATTCAACTGGACCGTGTGCCAATTGCAGCCCTTTAACCACTTCATTCTGGCTTTTGATCATCCTGTTAGTTAGCTGTTTAACCAACTCCATGGTGATGCCTCTTGCTCAGGAGAGAAATACTTTTGTTTCATTCGAAAATGTATACCCAGGCTTTTAAAAAATAGGAAAATTACATGGATGTAACTGATAACCTACATCTAAGATTAAAAGATGCATGTTATCAAAACACAAAGGTGGAGGAAATGTGGGAAGGTGGGAAAAGTGTTTTAAATTGTTCAAGTTGTTGTAATACATTTGACTTCCAAGCTTTGCAAGTCAGGCATCAGGATGTAAAAGTTCACCTTTTTTCAAATCGCTTCTCATTATCTATCGATTTTTCCGTGTGGGTCGCGGGGATGTTACCGCTTTATCCCCTTTTTCAGGGTGTTGCAGGGGTTACTGGAGCCAATCCCAGTTTCTCTATGGGCGAAGGCCAGGGTACGCCCCTGGACGAGTCGCCAGCTCATCGCAGGGCCTTATCTGATATAAGAGCCCCCCACACAAGGTGCCATCTGCATATCAGGAGCAATTTTGGGGTTCAGTATCTTGCTTAAGGATACTTCGACATGTAGCTCAGTTCCGCCCAGGGGAGCCGGGATTCGAAACCAGCGACCTTCTGATCGCTAGTCACCTGCTCTACCCACTGAGCCACAGCCGCCCCCCAAATTTTTCAAATGTGGCACTTGTAAAAACAGTAGTTGAATACAGTGCATATTCAGCACAGTCTATTTTTTGTCGTTTTGCGCAAAAATGTTAAAATAGCTCAATAAAGTCTTAATTATCTTAAAAAAAAATGTGTGGAACTGACTTTTGTGTTTCAAATGAATCATAGTGGAACAAAAGTTCTGGTGATTTATTTAAAATATGATTAAATCACAGCAAAGACACATTTAAGGTGTGAATTTATTCAAGTTACCATTTATATATATATATATATATATATATGGAGGCCTGATAGGGGGACGACCAGAGATATGACAGTGTTTTGGGGGATGACCCAGAAGTTGAGGATACTGTTGAAACCAATGTTAAGGGTTGGACCTCTCATAAGGGCCTTGCCAGAGGCCAGGGAGGAAGGCAGGAAGCCAATGGAGGTTGGGGTGGACGTTTGCAACAAATCCAGAGCCCCTCTAGAGGTCAGGCCTGTGACCAGTGGCGAAGATGGAACTGCATGGAGGCCAGTAACGTAGGCTGGACCACTCTGGTGTATGGCAACATTGCTGGAGAATAGGACTTGAGTCTGGCAGCTGGAGTGTGGGACATAGGCTACAGAACTGAAGGACGGTGACAGGGTAGCAGGACTGGAGGCAGGTGATAGGGAGACTGGCAGGTGAGTCGGTGGAGCCAGGGAAGCAGGAAGTTGCATAGATACCGTGACAGGGGTTTGCTGTAGCACAGCAACTGAGGATGGCTGCAGCACAGAAACTAGTGACTGCTGAAACTCTGCCTCAGTTGGTTGCCAAAGCACAGGAACAGGATATATCTGCCAAAGGGATTTGCTGTTCTGGAACTGAAGATTTCTGCAACTCGGGAACTGACAGTAGCTGCTGACCACTGCAGCACTTCTGACTGAGTGCCAGTGGAACTGATGCTCTGGAAAGTCTGACTTTGGATCATCAGTCACGGCTGAAGTCTGGGAGGTCTGGCTATTGGTTGGCAGGGGCTGTCAAATGAGATTCAGGGTGCTCTGGCTGATTGTTGGATGTGATGGTCAACTGAGGCCTTGAAGTAGGCCAAGCCATCAACTAGGAACCAGAGGTTCTAGTCCAAGCAACCGTTAGGGAATAGGGAACAGGCATTGGCTGGGCTGCCGACCAGAAACCAGGGGTTGGTATTAGTTATAAGAGCAGGGACAGCTGTGGCCGGGGGCCACCAACTGGGGACCATGAACAGATGTTGGCCTGACTGTTGATGGGGAACTAGCAGCAGGTTGGCCAGAAGGGCTAGAAGGAAGATGTTGGCTGGACCGCTGACTGGGAACCATGAGCAGATGTTGGCTGGTTGCCAACAGGGAACCAGGAACAGTTTTGGTGACAGCCAATTCATACTCACGAACAAGGCAGGCATCAAACCAAGGAACTTGACAAATATTTAACTCAAACCCAGAAACAGCCTTTGGACTTAATGAGGTGTAAGCTGAACAAGGAGCAAGAGAGGCATCGGGTGGCCCAAGAACCGGAGAGATGTTGACCGACCCCAGAACTGACGGGATGTTGGGAGAAACCCCCGACTCAGAAACAGACAGACAGAGTGTAGATCATGGCATTGATGAATAGAGGCTCTGGGTCTCTGGGCAACAGCGGCTCAGGCTCACTGGGCTGCAGGACCTAGGTTCTGGGCAGCTAGGTGCTAGGTGACAGATCAGTGTGCATTAGGATCAGCTATTGGGTACTGGGCTGTACTCAGGTACATAGGCCTACTGGCTGGATTTTGCTTAGTATTAACTGCCCTAGCACAGAAATTACCTGAGAATTTTAATGAAGCCAAGCTGATCACCTTCAGCATGCTGATATTCTGTGCAGTCTGGATCACCTTTATCCCAGCGTATGTCAGCTCTCCTGGTAAATTTACTGTGGCTGTGGAGATATTTGCTATTCTGGCCTCCAGTTTTGGACTGATACTGTGTATATTTGCTCCAAAGTGTTTCATCATATTGTTCAAGCCAGAGAAGAACACCAAGAAACATTTAATGAACAAAAATCAATCCTGAGACAACTTTTTTAAACTTAGGTTTTAAAATTGTAAAATATAATAATTATTAAATAATTATTTGAAAGATTTGTCATCATTATTAACATTATTTAGACGGTCGGGATGCTCCTATTGGTCAATTTCTTGGTCAATTTTCCCATCCAATGGGGGGGTGCTTTTTTCAAATCTTTCTCAGATCGTAGACCATCGCTTTATGATGGCAATATTAAACTGACTGACATATAATGGTAAATACTTTATAATTGCTACATGCTCTTGCTACATCTTGTAACAATACATCGTTCTGCTGGCAAACCTTGGGTCCTGGCATTCATGTGGATGAGACCTCACATACATCACACTCCCAAACATTGTCGTAGTCAAGCCCCCCCCCCCATTGGCAACGGTTGAACCCCAATTGCAGTGACTCTCACAGCAGGACAAGGGGTTCTGTCACACTACCAGAACTACTCAGGATGGGCCAAAGAACTTGACAAAAAGCTCAGGCCACCCAGGCTGTTTAAGAAGAGGGAAATTACAAGACTCAAACTGATCAAACTAGTTCTAAGATTAAAAATTGCATTGTTTTTTCCCCTGTTCTTTTGAACATGCAATGTTTCTTTTTAAAATCAGAAAACTACTAAACAATGCAGAAAAATGATAGTGTTTTAAATTTTTTAAATTGTTTTAATTTAAAAATTCCAAGAATCATGGGTCAGGCATAGGGAATGTAAAAGTCAGGACACTTGGCACCTCATATGCACCACAATCTTCAATTAAGTGAATAAAATATTTACATTTAAAGGCTATTTATTTTGGTGAAGTTGGTGGACTCCACCAACACTGTTTACAGAGGAGGTGGGGAGCTGTTGACCTCGACTGGGGATATCATCGGGCGGTGGAAGGAATACTTCGAGGATCTCCTCAATCCCACTGACACGCCTTCCATAGAGGAAGCAGAGGCTGGGGACTCGGAGGTTGATACATTCATCACCCGGGCCGAGGTCACCGGGGCTGGATTAGATCTGCCCTGAGTACCTCAAGTCTCTGGATGTTGTGAGGCTGTCTTGGCTGACACGTCTCTGCAACATCGCGTGGCAGTTGGGGACAGTGCCTCTGGACTGGCAGACCGGGGTGGTGGTCCCTCTATTCAAAAAGGGGGACCGGAGGGTGTGTTCCAACTACCGGGGGATCACACTCCTCAGCCTCCCTGGTAAAGTCTATTCCAGGGTACTGGAGAGGAGAATTCGGCCGATAGTCAAATCTCGGATTCAGGAGGAACAATGCGGTTTTCGTCCTGGCTGTGGAACACTGGACCAGCTCTATAGCCTCCGCAGGGTGCTCGAGGGTTCATGGGAGTTTGCCCAACCAGTCCACATGTGTTTTGTGGACTTGGAGAAGGCATTCGACCGTGTCCCTCGTGGCATTCTGTGGGAGGTGCTTCAGGAGTACTGGGTCGGGGGCCCTCTGCTAAGGGCTGTACGGTCCCTGTACGACCGGAGCAGGAGCCTGGTTTGCATTGCCAGCAGTAAGTCAGACCTGTTCCCGGTGCATGTTGGACTCCGGCAGGGCTGCCCTTTGTCACCGGTTCTGTTCATTATTTTTATGGACATAATTTCTAGGCGCAGTCATGGGCTGGAGGGGATCTGGTTCGGGAGCCACAGGATTTCATCTCTGCTTTTTGCGGATGATATTGTCTTGTTGGCTCCTTCGAGCCAGGACATCCAGCATGTCCTGGGGCGGTTTGCAGCCGAGTGTGAAGCAGCTGGGATGAGAATCGGCACCTCCAAGTCCGAGGCCATGGTTCTCGACCGGAAAAAGGTGGCTTGCTCCCTCTGGGTTGGGGGAGAGTTCCTGCCTCAAGTGGAGGAGTTCAAGTATCTTGGAGTCTTGTTCACGAGTGAGGGAAGGATGGAGCGCAATGTTGATCCCTTAGAGATAGGGTGAAGAGCTCCGCCACATGGGAGGAGATCGGAGTAGAGCCGCTGCTCCTCCACATTGAGAGGAGCCAGCTGAGGTGGCTTGGGCATCTGTATCGGATGCCCCCTGGACGCCTCCCACAGGAGGTGTTCCAGGCATGCCCCACCGGGAGGAGGAGACCCCGAGGAAGACCCAGGACACGCTGGAGTGACTATGTCACCCGGCTGGCCTGGGAAAGCCTTGGGATCCTCCCGGAGGAGCTGGAGGAAGTGTCCAGGGAGAGGGAAGTCTGGGTGTCCCTGCTCAGACAGCTGCCCCCGCGACCCGGCCCCGGATAAGCGGTAGAGAATGGATGCATGGATGGATGGATGACTATTTACTTTCTATATGTCAGTGTTGTGTTTTGAATGTATTTTTATTATCTTTTTTAATGACAATTGTCATTGAAATATGATTAAATCACATATAAAAAAACATTGAAGGTGAGAGTTTATTCCATTTCATATGCATATATATGTAATATGTGTCAAAACAATGCACTCAGAATATATAAGAGGAGGACAAAATTATCATGATATTTGGTATTTACAATAGTTACTTGACAAGAGAGGAAAACAGACAGGGACTTTTAATGGAAGAAACTCTACATGTGGCTAAAAAGTTGAAGAGTTCATCAAACACCAAGGGGCATCCTCTATCTGATGTATAGTTGGCTGACAGAGAGTAGGAGGAGGGAAGCTGTTGTCTGTAAAATCTATATAAACCAGTGGAAACACACACACAGTCTGCTCACGTGCAGACACTTGAGTGATGGAAATCTCTGCTCTCTTTATTTGCCTGATCTTGTCTCTGAGTTTGTGTGAGCTGAACTCAGCTCTGAAACAAAGCACTGGGCTTACAGAGGAAAGGACTGGTGCTGGGGTCAGCAGTGGGGCCTCATCTGTGAAATGTAAACTCCAGGGTACCACTCGTCTACCTGCATTCTCAATGGATGGTGACTATGTTATTGGTGGTGTTTTTGCCCTTCATCACTACACACACAGACGGGTGCATAATTACACCACCATGCCTGAGCCACTAAAGTGCACAGGGAGGTTAGTAAGAGGGCTAGAGGGTTAGAAATGTTTTACTTTGTATGATGTTTCAAAGCTTTTGTCTAATATTTAAAACTTTTGCAAATGTATGACTCATTACCAGAATAAGAAAAAAAATTAAGTCATTTTGGATCGATATGTTGACTATTTTTAAATATGTGCATTATGGGCTGATATCTAATCCTGTGTTTTGAAATATGCTGGTCACTCTGTGATGTACATTTTGTTTACAGATGCAGTGCAGCCATCAGTGATAATTCCCATGAACAGCAGTTCTGCTTGTGTCTTTTCTGTTAAAACTTGATTTGAACAATTAAATTAGTTTCTTTGTGCAGCATTGACTCTCGTGAACTGCGCTTCTCGCTTGCAATGGTCTTC
Organism: Pagrus pagrus; assembly: GCF_965226575.1. Lineage (NCBI taxonomy): Eukaryota > Metazoa > Chordata > Actinopteri > Spariformes > Sparidae > Pagrus > Pagrus pagrus. The sequence continues at coordinate 12,034,275 of NC_140188.1, forward strand.
GCCATAGAGGAGATTAACAACAGCACAGAGCTGCTGCCAGGGATCAAACTTGGTTATGAGATCCACGACTCGTGCACCACAGTGCCTGTGGCGATGCATGCAACATTTCAGCTTTCAAATGGCCTGGACCCTGTGTTTTACACTGGTGATAATTGCTCACAATCTGGTATGGTGATGGCTATTATTGGCGAGTCCGAGTCTACACAATGTATCAGCATGTCGCGCATCATTGGGCCCTTCAACATTCCTCAAGTAAATATTATGAATTTGTTTCAAACTATTTCTTCAGTGTCTGCCAGTTCTGCCTTTTATTTTTTTCTTTCCTGTAAATTCATTACAATGCTGAATTCTTTTAGGTGAGTCACTTTGCCACTTGTGTATGCCTGTCTGATAAGCAGCAGTACCCAAATTTCTTGAGAACAATGCCCAGTGACCTGTTCCTGGCTGATGCACTGGCCAAGCTGCTGAAAAACTTTGGCTGGACTTGGATAGGTGCTTTCCGGTCAGATTCCGACTATGGCAATTATGGCATGGCATCTTTCCTGCGGGCAGCACAGAAGGAGGGGATCTGTGTTGAATACTCTGAATCTTTACATCGGACCGACCCACGTAGCAGAATACAGAGAGTAGCTGACGTTATCCGCAGGTTTCTGCATCACTGATTGTACTTTTGTTACCTGTGCTGTCACTGAACATCTCCACACAAAACCACAAAAAACATGTAATGTTCAAACATAAGACTGGAGACTATTTGATTATCTTAGTGGCAAATTGGGAATGTAGGCCTATATTTCTTCATCAAGTTTGTTCTATTACATGATGAGACAAATACTCTATATTCAACACAAAAGATAATTTGCAAGTAGCCTTATTTTATTAATCAGGTAGCCTAACTCTCATTTTTCTTTATCTTAAGAATCTTGATAATGTTTTGGTTTAATATAATATTTACTATGATGTCCCTGCAGGTCGAAAGCTGTGGTTATTGTGGCTATTTCAGCCACTGCAGAAATAACACTCCTGCTGGGAGAGCTGTCGCTCACGCCTTCTCCACCTCGCCAGTGGATAGGCACTCACTGGCCTACTAACCAAGAACTGCTGAAGTTCAGCTTCTTTGCCGGAACCGTTGGATTTGGCATTCAAGCATCTGTCATCCCAGGTCTAAGAGAATTCTTGCTTGATCTGTCTCCAGCTAAGGTGGCTGCCTCTCCAGTGCTCACTGAGTTCTGGGAGGATGCGTTCAACTGCACGATGGAAAAAAGTGAGAAATTTGTGCAAAGTTGACATTCATAGTCTGGTCTATGTGGTTGTGTTTTGTTGATTGTCTGTTTGAGGGGGCCTCCTATGTTAAAATGTAAGCAGCTTCTTTAAGATCAAACCCCAGTTTTCTGTTGAGAGGGAAATCTACTGACATCAAAAGAACACAATGGACATATTTTATCCTTCATAAGTGTGACTAATTATGTTATTATATCTTTTGGCAAAAACTAAAAGAGTTTCTTATATAAAAGAAAAATAGATAAAAACAGTTGGCCCTACTTTTAAGTCTATTTTTTATATTTATTAGAATAATATTGATACACACTGTGGAATCACCAAACTCTTAAAAATGCACCACAATGACCCCTGGGCTCTTAGTACTGTATTGTATTTTCATTTCTTTGATTGTCTTTTCTTTTCTTTTCTTTTCTTTTCTTTTCTTTATCTTTTCTGGAGGTGGGTCGTTTGTCGATTCAGATAACAGCATTATTCTTCAATTTATATTTAGACGTTTGAAGAATAACTTTGCTAGAACAGCACACATTTTAATTCCAATAACATTTAAGTAGAACTATATGAGTTTCTACAAGGTGTGTTTTTTGTTTGAAATAAATGAAAAGGAAAGCAAAAAAACAATGTACACTCATTATAAAGAATTATATTACATTCTCAAATCATTCATTGATTTGCACTCATTAAAAGAGCTGAGGTCAGTATATCATTAATTAAAAAGTTGTGGACATTTTTTTTGCCTTTTGGACTTCACATCATAACACCTGATTACTGATCTGTGTTAACTGGACTTGGTATACATAACCGCCAACACACCTTGAATCAGCTCGAGGAAAGTAGACAAAATCACGTCTGCAAAATTGTATCTAAAATAAGCATTTCTTATGAATAAATCTGAAAAAATATAGATACGCATGTTTCAAGGCATTGTTGACGGTTTAAATAAATGATAGAAATCATGAATTAAAGATAATCATAGTAAAATCATACATATTGTCAAAGCTAAAAACATGTTCCCCTTCCTTTATGTGCTTTTAGATTCAGCCAAAGGAGAAACTGTGTGTGATGGAACTGAAGACATACAGATGCTACAGAGCTCGTACACTGACACATCTCAGCTCAGAGTCACTAGCACAGCGTACAAGGCTGTTTATGCAATAGCACATGCCATTCATAGTGCAGCATGTGAGGATGCAAATTATACAGCTCAGTGTGACAAATTCAGTAGGATGGATTCTGACCAGGTCAATGAACATGATTACATGAACATAACCAATGTCATGCTACCACGATAATGTAATTCATGAAATTAGGTTAACGTTTTCCCTTCTCTACCTCCTTGTCTAGCTTTACTTATCCTCACAGGTTCTTAGCCATCTTAAAAAAGTGAATTTTTCCCAAAATGGTCATGATGTGTCATTTGATGTCAATGGGGATCCTGTGGCCAGATACGACCTGATTAACTGGCAACAAAGTGAGAGTGGCAGCATTGAGATGGTGACAGTAGGGCACTATGATGCATCACTGCCGGAGGGCCAGGAGTTCAGCTTCAACAGGAATCTCACTTGGATGGATGGTGGCAAACATGTAAGGAGCCCAACAGCAATAATCTAATACATTAGAATTTCAAATTTGGTGATCTAAAAGGGTACGAAATTTGACACCGGAAAATGCAGATGGATCGCTCTGTGGTTTGGGTAAGGGGACGAAAAGACGGGCTAAAACTAAAATGAAAGGACGAGCTAGAATGATACAGTGACATAGGCTGGTCAGCGCTGGAGGAAGGGCAGTAGGATAACGAGATGGGTGAAGCTACTAGAAGCTGAATAAATTGGCAAAACCGGCAGTAAAGGCAGTACCTCTCATAGGACCCTGCCAGAGACCAGTGGCAAAGATAGAAATCGTCTCAATGGCGTGAAGGAGAGTCTATGAAGGCGGATCCCCTCTGCAGGCCAGAGACAAAGACTGACACCTAACAGACTGGACACGAACAGGCTGGGGGCTAGAATGGTGCAGGTTAGCTAATTGTGAGAAGAGGAGGCTGCAGTGACTTGCTGTTTTGGCCAGAATGCTTGTTGCCACCATGGTGCAAATTAGCTGACTGAACGATTGCATACTGTTATTTAATATATTTGTATATGTAGAAATATAGTAGACAGTAAGCACTGTTACAGAAGGGCCATTTTCTATGAACAAGAATAACTGTTACTGGAAGAAAATAACAATTGCAATACACATATTGGCGTTTGACTATTGTTTAAAGAGGATCTTAAAAATGTGTAATCCAATCCTTTTATTGAAGGACCTGCATGGCACACCAGAATATGTGTGTTTGTTTGTATGTATGTATGTGCCAGGTGCCTGTGTCAGTGTGCAGTGAAAGCTGTCCTCCAGGAACTCGTAAAGTGCTTCAGAAAGGAAAACCCATCTGCTGTTATGACTGTATACCATGTCCTGAGGGAGAGATTAGCAATACTACAGGTATGGTTTTTTTTTTTTCTTCCTTTTTTTTTTAAAGACATGTCTACAACATCAACTTTATTACTGCTAAAAGCTCTCTCCTATTCATTTCAGATTCCCCTGATTGTTTCCCTTGCCCCAAGGAGTATTGGCCTAATGCAGAGAGAGACACTTGTTTACCCAAGCCTGTAGAGTTTCTTTCCTTTGACGAGGTCCTAGGAATCATCCTGGCTGCATTCTCAGTTGCTGGTGCCTGTCTTGCCATTGTAACAACGGCTATCTTCTTTTGTCACAGGACATCCCCAATTGTCAGGGCCAACAACTCTGAGCTGAGCTTTCTGCTGCTCTTCTCCCTGACTCTATGTTTCTTATGTTCATTAACTTTCATTGGAGCACCCTCTGATTGGTCCTGCAGGCTACGCCACACAGCATTTGCGATCACCTTCGTCCTCTGTATGTCTTGTGTTCTTGGGAAAACCATAGTCGTGTTAATGGCCTTCAAAGCTACACTCCCAGGTAGTAATGTCATGAAATGGTTCGGCCCTCTACAGCAAAGGATAACTGTAGTATCTTTCACATTTATTCAAGTTTTAATATGTACTATTTGGTTGTGTCTTAGTCCTCCTTTTCGATTTGAAAACCTAACTATATATAAAGAGAGAATCATCCTAGAGTGTGCATTAGGATCAGCTATTGGGTTCTGGGCTGTACTCGGGTACATAGGCCTACTGGCTGGATTTTGCTTAGTGTTAGCTGTCCTAGCCCGGAAACTACCTGATAATTTTAACGAGGCCAAACTGATCACCTTCAGCATGCTGATATTTTGTGCAGTCTGGATCACCTTTATCCCAGCGTATGTCAGCTCTCCTGGGAAATTTACTGTGGCTGTGGAGATATTTGCTATTCTGGCTTCCAGTTTTGGACTGATACTGTGTATATTTGCTCCAAAGTGTTACATCATATTGTTTAAGCCAGAGAAGAACACCAAGAAACATTTAATGAATAAAAACTAATCCTAAGAAATCTGAAGTTTTAAAATTGTTAAGATGGCAACATTAAACCGACTGACATATAATGTTAAATACTCTTGTTGCTACATGCTCTTGCAACATCTTCTTACATTGCATTGTTCTGCTGGCAAACCTTGAGTCCTGGCATTCATGTGAATGAGACCTCACATACATAACAATCTCCAAACATTGTGGCAGTCAAGGCCCCCCCATTAGCAACAGTTGTCCCCCAATGGCAGTGACTCTCACAGCAGGACAAGGGGTGCTGTCACACTGCCAGAACTACTCAGGATGGGCCAAAGAACTTGACAAAAAGCTCAAGGTGTTGACCCAGAATCCAAATTCCCCAGATCAAAAAGAGTACAACAATGCGTTTGTTTCATTCGAAAGGTTTTAACCTAGGCAGTTTAGGAAGAGGGAATTTGCAAGACTCAAACTGATCAGCTAGTTCTAAGATTAAAAGTTGAATTGTTCTTTCCCCGTTTTTTCCCCTCTCCTGTTTAAATCATAAAACTTTAAACAATGCAGAAAAATGATGAAGTGTTTTAAATTTTTCAAATTGTTATAACAAATTTAAATTCCAACATTTGCGGGTCAGGCATAGGGAATGTAAAAGTCAGGCCACTTGGCACTTCACTTGCAACATAATCTTCAATTAAATGAATACAATATTTACATTTAAAGGCTATTTATTTTCTATATTTCAGTGTTGTGTTTTGAATATCTTTTTATTATCATTTTTTTTTTACAACAATTGTCATTGAAATGTGATTAAATCACATAAAAAACCCATTGAATGTGAGAGTTAATTCAAGTTTATATGCATATGTATGTAATATGCGTTAAAACAACGCACTCAAAAGATGTGAGAGGAGGACAAAATTATTATGATATCTGGTATTTACAATAGTTACTTGACAAGAGAGGAATAGAGACAGGGACTCTTAATGGAAGAAACTCTACATGTGGCTAAAAAGTTGAAGACTTCATCAAAGACCAAGGGCATCCTCTATCTGATGTATAGTTGGCTGACAGAGAGTAGGAGGAGGGAAGCTTTTGTCTGTAAAATCTATATAAACCAGTGGAAACACACACACAGTCTGCTCACATGCAGAAACTTGTGTGATGGAAATCTCTGCTCTCTTTATTGGCCTGATCTTGTCTCTGAGTTTGTGTGAGCTGAACTCAGCTCTGAAACAAAGCACTGGGCTTACAGAGGAAAGGACTGGTGCTAGGGTCAGCAGTGAGGCCTCATCAGTGAAATGTAAACTCCAGGGTACCACTCGTCTACCTGCATTCTCAATGGATGGTGACTATGTTATTGGTGGTGTTTTTGCCATTCACCACTACACGCACAGACCGGTGCATAATTACACCACCATGCCTGAGCCACTAAAGTGCACAGGGAGGTTAGTAAGAGGGCAAAGTAGTGGATAAGAGGATTTTATACTATATGGGGTTAGAAATGTTTTGCTTTGTATGATCTTTCAAAGCTTTTGTATAATATTTAAAACTTCTGCAAATGTATGTTTCATTACCAGGATAAGAAAAAAACTTAAGCCATTTTTGATCGACATGTTACTGTTTTTAAATATGTGCATTATAGACTGATATCTAATCCTGTGTGTAGAATTATGCTGGTCACTCTGTGATGTAAATTTTGTTCACAGATGCAGTGCAGCCATCAGTGATAATTCCCATGAACAACAGTTCTGCTAAATTGTGTCTTTTCTGTTAAAACTAGATTTGAACAATTAAATTAGTTTCTTTGTGCAGCATTGACTCTCGTGAACTGCGCTTTTCGCGTGCAATGATCTTCGCCATCGAGGAGATTAACAACAGCACAGAGCTGCTGCCAGGGATCAAACTTGGTTATGAGATCCACGACTCATGCACCACAGTGCCTGTGGCAATGCATGTGACATTCCAGCTTTCAAATGGCCTGGACCCTGTGTTTTACACTGGTGACAATTGCTCACAATCTGGTATGGTGATGGCTGTTATTGGCGAGTCTGAGTCCACGCAGTCTATCAGCATGTCGCGCATTATCGGGCCCTTCAACATTCCTCTAGTAAATATTATGAATTTATTTCAAACTATTTCTTCAGTGTCAGCCAGTGCTGATTTTTTTCTTTCTTTCCTGTAAATTCATCACAATGCTAAATTCTTTCAGGTGAGCCACTTCGCCACTTGTGCATGCCTGTCTGATAAGCAGTACTACCCGAATTTCTTCAGAACAATCCCCAGTGACCAGTTCCTGGCTGATGCACTGGCCAAGCTGCTGAAACGCTTTGGCTGGACTTGGATAGGTGCTGTCCGGTCAGATTCAGACTATGGCAATAATGGCATGGCATCTTTCCTGAAGGCAGCACAGAAGGAGGGGATCTGTGTTGAATACTCTGAATCTTTACGTCGGACCGACCCACGTAGCAGAATACAGAGAGTAGCTGACGTTATCCGCAGGTTTCTGCATCACTGATTGTGCTTTTGTTGCCTGTGCTGTCACTGAACATCTCCACACAAAACCACAAAAAACATGTTGTGTTCAAACATAAAACTGCAGACTATTAGTGGCAAATTGGGAATGTAGGCCTTTATTTTTTCATCAAGTTTGTTCTATTACATGATAAGACCAATACTCTATATTCAACACATAAGATAATAATTTGCAAGTAGTCTTTCTCTATCATATTTATCATTTTATTAATCAGGTAGCCTAACTCTCATTTTTCTTTATCTTAAGAATCTTGATAATGTTTTGGTATAATATGATATTTACTATAATGTCCCTGCAGGTCGACAGCTTTGGTTGTTGTGGAATATTCAGCCTCTGCAGAATTAACTCTCCTGCTGGGAGAGCTGTCGCTCAAGCCTTCTCCACCTCGCCAGTGGATAGGCAGTTACTGGGTAACTAACCGAGAAATGCTGAAGTTCAACTTCTGTGTCGGAGCCATTGGATTTGCCATTCAAAAATCTGTCAACCCAGGTCTAAGAGAATTCTTGCTAGATCTGTCTCCAACTAAAGTGGCTGCCTCTCCAGTGCTCACTGAGTTCTGGGAGGATGCGTTCAACTGCAGGCTGGGAAAAAGTGAGAAATTTGTGCAAAGATGACATTCATAGTCTGGTCCATGTGGTTGTGTTTTGTTGATTGTCTGTTTGAGGGGGCCTCCTATGTTAAAATGTAAGCAGCTTCTTTGAGATCAAACCCCAGTTTTCCGTTGAGAGGGAAATCTACTGATACCAAAAGAACACAATGGACATATTTTTTTCCTTTATAAGTGTGACTAATCATGTACTTATATCTTTTGGCAAAAATTTAAAGAGTTTCTTGTACAAAAGAAAACAGATAAAAACAGTTGGCCCTACTTTTAAGTGTATTCTTTACATTTATTAGAACAATATTGATACACACTGTGGAATCACCAAACTCTTAAAAATGAACCACTATGGCCCCTGGGCTCTTAGTACTGTATTGTATTTGCATTTCTTTTATTTTATTTTAATTTATTTTATTCAACTTTTTGGGAGGTGGGTCATTTGTCGATTCAGATAACAGCATTACTCTTCTATTTATATTTAGACATTTGAAGAATAACTTTGCTAGAACAGTGCACATTTTAATCCCAATTACATTTAAGCAGTATCATGAGTTTCTACAAGGTGTGTTTTGTGATTGAAATAAATGAAAGGAAAGCAAAAAAGAATTTAACACTCATTCTAAAGAATTATCTTAAATTCACAGAATATTTATTTATTTACACTCATTAAAACAGCTGAGGTCAGTATGTAATTACTTAAAAAGTTGTGGACATTTTTTTGCCTTTTGGACTTCACATTATAACGTCTGATTACTGATCTCGGTTAACTGGACTTGGTATAGATAACTGCCAACACAGCATGAATCAGCTCGAGGAAAGTAGACGAAAGCATGTCTGCAAAATTGTATGTAAAATAAGCATTTCTTATAAATAAATCTGAAAAATATAGATACGCATGTTTCTAGGCATTGTTGACAGTTTAAATAACAAATAGAAATCATGAATTAAAAATAATCATAGTAAAATCATGCATATTGTCAAAGCTAAAAACATGTTCCCCTTCCTTTGTGTGCTTTTAGATGCAGCCAAAGAAGAAACTGTGTGTGATGGAACTGAAGACATACAGACGCTACAGAGCTCGTACGCTGACACATCTCAGCTCAGAGGCACTAACACAGTGTACAAGGCTGTTTATGCAATAGCACATGCCATTCATAGTGCAGCATGTGAGGACGCAAATTATACAGCTCAGTGTGACAAATTCAGTAGGATGGAGTCTGACCAGGTCAATGTACATGATTACATGAATATAACCAATGTCATGTTACCACGATCATGTAATTTATAAAATGTAGGTTAATGTTTTCCCTTCTCTACCTCCTTGACTAACAAAGGTTCTTAACCAGCTCAAGAAAGTGAAATTTTCCCAAAACGGTTATGATGTGTCATTTGATGTCAATGGGGATCCTGTGGCCAGATACGACCTGGTTAACTGGCAACAAAGTGAGAGTGGCAGCATTGAGATGGTGACAGTAGGGCTTTATGATGCATCACTGCCGGAGGGCCAGGAGTTCAGCATCAACAGGAATCTCACTTGGATGGATGGTGGCAAAGATGTAAGGAGCCCAACAGCAATAATCTAATACATCTATAATTTCAAATTTGGTGATCTAAAAGGGTACAAAATGTGACGATGGAAAATGCAGATGGATTGCTCTGGGGTTTGGGTAAGGGGACGATGAGACTGGCTAAAACTAAAATGAAAGGACGAGCCATAATGATACAGTGACATAGGCTGGTCAGCGCTGGAGGAAGGGCAGTAGGACTACCGGATGGGCGAAGCTACTAGAAGCTGAGTAAATTGGCAAAACTGGCAGTAAAGGCAGTACCTCTCACAGGACCCTGCCAGAGACCAGTGGCAAAGGCGGAAATCCTCTGAATGCCGGGAAGGAGAATCTACAAAGGCAGATCCCCTCTGGAGGCCAGAGACAAAGACTGACACCTAACAGACTGGACACTGACAGGCTAGGGGCTAGAGTAGTGCAGGTTAGCTGATTGTGAGAAGAGGAGGCTGCAGTGACTTGCTGTTTTGGCCAGCATGCTTGTTGCCGCCATGGTGCAAATTGGCCGACTGAAGGCTTGCATACCGATATTTAATATATTTGCATATGTAGACATATATTAGACAGTGAGCATTGTGACAGAAGGTCCTTTTACTATGAACAAGAGTAATTGTTACTGGAAGAAAATAACAATTGCCAGTGTTGGGGAAGCTACTTTGCAAGCATAGCTTGTAAAACTACATGTAGTTCAGCCTGGCAGTAGTTTGAACAAACTACATTTCCACCCCTGGAGAAATGTAGTTTGTAAAACTACTGCTAAAAAAAGTAGCTTTAGCAACTACTTATACTCATTATACTCATTTAACTCTTAACTCTTCAACTTAAATGAATAAACATATGGTGTATATGAAAAAAAAATATAATAGCCTACAAAAAATTCACATGCCAGCAGAAATATGCCTCTCAACTCAAGTTTTATTCTTTAAAGAACAAAAGCTGACATTTTTGGTCAACATCACAGGAACTTCAGAGGCACTGACACTTACGCACTAGAACTAGATGCCAGGGCAGAATTGCTTGTTGACATGACACATGAGCAGTCTCAGACAGTTTTTATCAGACAGCCGGTTCCATTTGGCACTAAAAACATCTTTACCAACACTAAAAAGCCATCTATATCCAACATGTACATGCTCAAATATGGCCATGGTTGGGCTGGCGCATTCGGGGGCGCATTGGGGGTAGCGGGAGAGTTGTCCATGACGTACTTGTGCCATATGAGCACTGCCTTCCTTGGCACAAAGACCCACACACTCAAATGCTTCACTCTGTGAAGCATTTGAGTGCTGCCAGGGCAAGCCAATCAGAGGCAGCATTGGCTTAGCATGTCATGTGGCTTTTTTCAAAGAAAAATAAAATAAAATTTATACTATATAGGTCTTTTTTTATAAAAAAAAATATTTCATGTTATTGGCCAAAATTGTAGTTTGTAAATTGAGTAGTTAAACTCCCTCGTTAAAATGACCCAAAAAGTAGTTGAAATATTTGATGCAGCACAAAATATGAATGTAGTTTAACTACCCGCAAGTTACAGCAAATTGTAGTTAAGCTATGTAGTTCAACTACATGTAGTTTAAGTCTCCCCAACACTGACAATTGCAATACACATATTGGCATTTGACTCTTGTTTAAAGACGATCTTGAAAATGTGTAATCCAATCCTTTTATTCAAGGACCTGCATGGCACACCAGAATATGTGTGAGTTTGTTTGTTTGTATGTATGTGCCAGGTGCCTGTGTCAGTGTGCAGTGAAAGCTGTCCTCCAGGAACTCGCAAAGTGCTTCAGAAAGGAAGACCCATATGCTGTTATGACTGTATACCATGTCCTGAGGGAGAGATTAGCAATACTACAGGTATGGTTTTTTTTCTTTTCTTCCTTTTTTTATTATTTTTTTTTTCAGATATGTCTTCAACATCAACTTTATTACTGCTAAAAGCTCTCTCCTATTCATTTCAGATTCCCCCGATTGTTTCCCTTGCCCCAAGGAGTTCTGGCCTAATGCAGAGAGAGACACTTGTTTCCCCAAGCCTGTAGAGTTTCTTTCCTTTGACGAGGTCCTAGGAATCATCCTGGCTGCATTCTCAGTTGGTGGTGCCTGTCTTGCCATTGTAACAATGGCTATCTTCTTTCGTCACAGGACATCCCCGATTGTCAGGGCCAACAACTCTGAGCTGAGCTTTCTGCTGCTCTTCTCCCTGACTCTATGTTTCTTATGTTCATTAACTTTCATTGGAGCACCCTCTGATTGGTCCTGCAGGCTGCGGCACACAGCGTTTGGGATCACCTTCGTCCTCTGTATGTCTTGTGTTCTTGGGAAAACTATAGTCGTGTTAATGGCCTTCAAAGCTACACTCCCAGGTAGTAATGTCATGAAATGGTTCGGCCCTCTACAGCAAAGGATAACTGTAGTATCTTTCACGTTTATTCAAGTTTTAATATGTACTATTTGGTTGTGTCTTAGTCCTCCTTTTCGATTTGAAAACTTAACTATATATAAAGAGAGAATCATCCTAGAGTGTGCATTAGGATCAGCTATTGGGTTCTGGGTTGTACTTGGGTACATAGGCTTACTGGCTCTCTTTTGCTTAGTGTTAGCTGTCCTAGCCCGGAAACTACCTGATAATTTTAACGAGGCCAAGCTGATCACCTTCAGCATGCTGATATTCTGTGCAGTCTGGATCACATTTATCCCAGCATATGTCAGCTCTCCTGGTAAATTTACTGTGGCTGTGGAGATATTTGCTATTCTGGCCTCCAGTTTTGGACTGATACTGTGTATATTTGCTCCAAAGTGTTACATCATATTGTTTAAACCAGAGAAGAACACCAAGAAACATTTAATGAATAAAAACCAATCCTAAGACATCTGAGGTTTTAAAATTGTTAAGATGGCCACATTAAACCGACAGACATATAATGTTAAATACTCTTGTTGCTACATGCTCTTTCTACATCTTGGTACAAGGCATTGTTCTGCTGGCAAACCTTGGGTCCTGGCATTCATATGGATGAGACCTCACATACATCACACTCACAAACATTGTTGCAGTCAAGGCCCCCCCATTAGCAACGGTTCTCCCCCAATGGCAGAAGGACAAGAGGTTCTGTCACACTGCCAGAACTACTCAGGATGGGCCAAAGAACTTGACAAAAAGCTCAAGGTGTTGACCCAGAATCCAAATTCCCCAGATCAAAAAGAGTAGGAAACATGCTTTTACTTAATTTGAAAGGTTTTAACCTATCCTGTTTAGGAAGAGGGAAATTACACGACTCAAACTGATCAAACTAGTTCTAAGATTAAAGGTTGCATTGTTTTTTCCCCTGTACATGCAATGTTTCTTTTTGAATCAGAAAACTACTACTACTTCAGTTTTGAGTATCATTTTATTATCTTTTTTCTAGGGCTGGGCAAGTTAACTCGTTATTATCGCGTCAACTCATTAATTAATTAACGCCACAATTATTTTATCGCGCATTAGCACAGGTTTTATTATTTATTTTATTATTGTAAAAGTCTGTTGCTCATAGGCTTTTATTTTGTATAAGTATGTTGCTGACTGCTGCGGAACCGGCATTCCCATGCTCTTACTGTGATGAAAACAGACGAGAGACATTATGCTGAAACGTGCGCGGGACACTTTACTGAAGTTGCACAGCAGTGGAATGTGTCAAATAAAGTCACCACAGTTAGCACAGATAATGCACGAAATATGATCGCTGCTGCAAGACAACTGCCTTCTGATCATGTCCCCTGTTTCGCGCACAGTCTCCAGCGTTCTGTCACAGTATCTCTGCATAACAGTGCGTTTGACAATGTCCTGGCCAAGTGCAGAAAAGTCGTGGGGCACTTTAAACACCATCTCTCCCGGGTGATGGAGAGCTCAGATGATGACCCTGCCTATGTGGCCAAGTTCAAGCCTACATTCAGAAAAGACCTGGAGACACGCAAGGAAAATGCCAACATTGCATATCTGAAGATTGCTACTGCATTGGATCCTAGATTCAAGGACCTCAAGTGTATACCCAGAGCTGAGAGGAGTGAGGTGTGGGCCTCAGTCACCTACTTAGTCAAGGAACAGAGGGTTATTGCAGAGAAACCTACAGAAGAAAAAACCTCAGAGCCACCAAAGAAAAAGTTAACTCTATTGGCTGCTTCATCTGAGTCTGATTCTGAACAGGAAGAAGACTCAATTGAGAACAGTGTGCATCGATACAGAGCAGAGCTCGCCATTAGTTCAGATTCCTTTCCATTAGAGTGGTGGTCCAAACTTAGTGTTGTGTCGATCACGAACGTGTCGTTCGAACGAACAAATCTTTTGAGTGAACGTACTGAACCGAATCACTTCATGAACTGATTCGTTCCTTTCTCAGTTCAGTTGAGCTCAGCTGCGACCGTGCCGGTGGGAGTGGAACTGGCGCATTCTGTGACTCACTGAACCCTCGAACTGACTGGTTGTCACTGAGGACGTGATTCAGGTTCGCGCTGCACTCACTTTACTCATTCAGGACTCGCGAACCCATAGTCACGACTCGCGAACCTACTGTGACACACAGAGAACTGACTGTGTCGCGGAGGAGGACGTCACGTCGGGGCTCCCGTTCACTCACTGTGCGCGTCGTTCACTGGGTGCTGAGGGCTTGTGTCCTTCGCGAACTGACACGGTGATTCACGTTAGGCTGCCATTCACTCGCAAACCTACTGCAGTGAGTGCACACACCGAGATCTGCCGCTGGGGAAGCTGTTACTCACTCACTCACTCATGATTCGCCAACCTGCAACTGACCTGCACACAGAACTGCTGCTGCAGACGTGATTCAGGTACTGTGGCGCTGTGTCACTCACTGCCTGGCGTTCTGCATGCACAGAGCAGAGGACTTGATTCACAATCAGTAACCTTACTGCTAAACTAAGCACATCTGTGTATGTTAAGTGACTGTACTGTGCACGGAGGACTCCCGTTCACCGTGTAGTAATAGCTGAATATTTGCTGCGTTTCCCGCGAATGTCTGTGTACTGGTCCTTGTCCGTGAACGCACCGGGCGTCCTTTTTTTTTTTTGCACTGTCCCTCAAGTGCAGTGAACGTGTTACAGAGTGAATGTGAACCTCGGGGCTGAATCATGACCTAGTAACGGATTGTTTGGCTGTGTATCAGTTCAGGAAGTTGGAGAATAATGCACTTTGCAGTCAGGGCTCCATAAGCACTGAGTGATTCGGTGAACAAATTTTTTGAACGACTCATTTTAATGAACTGATTCTAGTGGTTCAGTACAGTCAAAAGAACTGCCGATCCCATCACTACCAAACATGCAGGCTCACACAGCAGGCTGGCCCCCTATGCACATAAGTACTTGGCCACACCTGCAACCTCTGTCCACTGTGAAAGGTTGTTTTCTCTTGCTGGTCATATTGTCCAGAAGAAGAGAGCTTCTTTATCATCTGAAAATGTGAACAATCTTGTGTGCCTTAGCAACTGGCTAAGTGCAGAGGAGTAAAAAAAAACATCAAGTTTTAGGAATCTACAAACTGCACTGACAGTGTTTTCTGGTTCTTTTTTGACCAAAGGAAATTCAGTATAAACATGGACTTCATAGACTAGTCCCCTGCACAGTAAATCCCAGCTGTGAACTTGTTTGTGCTTCACCTCACTCTAACATTAATGCCCTGGCAGTGGCAATAAGCTTTAGTTTTGTATTTGTTTTGATAACATTGTTTACGTTGAGATTTACAAAAAATATTTATTTTATTTAACTGCTACTGTATAAAAATAGCTGATGTTAAGTGTTTGCACAACAAATGTTATGGCACTTTTGTTCATATGGCAGTACATTTAAAATAACAATATTCACTACTTTTGAATTCATTATGTCAAGTTCTAGGAATTGACAAACTGCACTGAAAGTGTTTTCTAGTTCTTTTTGGAGTGACATTCTCCAAAGTGGTACTGGTACTGAACATAGACTGGTTATGCTGCGCCCCGATGACAGTAAAATGTTTCTGCTGTTACCTCAGAAATTGCCTGTTTTAATGTTATGATTGTGGCTCAGGGTTTTGTGGGCAGTTTTTTATTTTTCATAACGAACAGGATAACATTCATGGCAGTGGCAATAAGCTTTAATTTTGTATTTGCTTTGATAACAATGTTTAAGTTGAGATTTACACTAAATGTTTTATTTAACTGCTAACTGCATTAAAAATACTGATGTTCAAATGTTCAAAATGATTGAAATGTGACTAAATCACATAAAAAACCCATTGAAGGTGAGAGTTTATTCAAGTTTATATGCATATGTATGTAATATGGCTTAAAACAATGCACTCAAAAGATATGAGGAGGACAAAATAATTATGATATCTGGTATTTACAATAGTTACTTGACAAGAGAGGAAAAGAGACAGGGACTCTTAATGGAAGAAAATTTACATGTGGCTAAAAAGTTGAAGACTTCATCAAAGAAAGGGCATCCTCCCTCTGATGTATAGTTGGCTGACAGAGTGGGAGGAGGGAAGCTTTTCTCTGTAAAATCGATATAAACAAGTGGAAACACACACACAGTCTGCTCACATGCAGACAGTTGAGTGATGGAAATCTCTGCTTTCTTTATTGGCCTGATCTTGTCTCTGAGTTTGTGTGAGCTGAACTCAGCTCTGAAACAAAGCACTGGGCTTACAGAGGAAAGGACTGGTGCTGGGGTCAGCACTGAGGCCTCATCTGTGAAATGTAAACTCCAGGGTACCACTCGTCTACCTGCATTCTCAATGGATGGTGACTATGTTATTGGTGGTGTTTTTGGCATTCACCACTACACGCACAGACCGTTGCATAATTACACCACCATGCCTGAGCCACTAAAGTGCACAGGGAGGTTAGTAAGAGGGCAAAGTGGTGGATAAGAGGATATTATATTATATGGGGTTAGAAATGTTTTGCTTTGTATGATGTTTCAAAGCTTTTGTATAATATTTAAAACTTTTGCAAATGTATGTTTCATTACCAGAATAAGAAAAAAAATCAAGCCATTTTTGATCGACATGTTGATTATTTTTAAATATGTGCATTATGGACTGATATCTAATCCTGTGTTTTGAATTATGCTGGTCACTCTGTGATGTACATTTTGTTCACAGATGCAGTGCAGCCATCAGTGATAATTCCCATGAACAGCAGTTCTGCTTAATTGTGTCTTTTCTGTTAAAACTAGATTTGAACAATTAAATTAGTTTCTTTGTGCAGCATTGACTCTCGTGATCTGCGCTTCTCACGCGCAATGGTCTTCGCCATCGAGGAGATTAACAACAGCACAGAGCTGCTACCAGGGATCAAACTTGGTTATGAGATCCACGACTCTTGCAAGACAGTGCCTGTGGCGATGCATGTGACATCCCAGCTTTCAAATGGCCTGGACCCTGTGTTTTACACTGGTGACAATTGCTCACAATCTGGTATGGTGATGGCTATTGTTGGCGAGACTGAGTCCACGCAATCTATCAGCATGTCGCGCATCATCGGGCCCTTCAACATTCCTCTAGTAAATATTATGAATTTGTTTCAAACTATTTCTTCAGTGTCCGCCAGTCCTGATTTTTTTTTCTTTCCTGTAAATTTATTGCAATGCTGAATTCTTTTAGGTGAGCCACTTTGCCACTTGTGCATGCCTGTCTGATAAGCAGCAGTACCCAAATTTCTTTAGAACAATCCCCAGTGACCAGTTCCTGGCTGATGCACTGGCCAAGCTGGTGAAACGCTTTGGCTGGACTTGGATAGGTGCTGTCCGGTCAGATTCAGACTATGGCAATAATGGCATGGCATCTTTCCTGCAGGCAGCACAGAAGGAGGGGATCTGTGTTGAATACTCTGAATCTTTACATCGGACCGACCCACGTAGCAGAATACAGAGAGTAGCTGACGTTATCCGCAGGTTTCTGCATCACTGATTGTGCTTTTGTTGCCTGTGCTGTCACTGAACATCTCCACACAAAACCACAAAAAACATGTAATGTTTAAACATAAAACTGGAGATTTGATTATCTTAGTGGCAAATTGGGAATGTAGGCCTATATTTCTTCATCAAGTTTGTTCTATGACATGATGAGACCAATACTCTATATTCAACACGTAAGATAATATTTTGCAAGTAGTCTTTCTCTGTCATATTTGTTATTTTATTAATCAGGAAGCCTAACTCTCATTTTTCTTTATCTTAAGAATCTTGATAATGTTTTGGTATAATGTAATATTTACGATAATGTCCCTGCAGGTCGACTGCAGTGGTTGTTGTGGTATTTTCGGCCTCTGCAGAATTAACACTCCTGCTGGGAGAGCTGTCGCTCAAGCCTTCTCCACCTCGCCAGTGGATAGGCAGTTACTGGGTAACTGACCGAGAAATGCTGAAGTTCAACTTCTGTGCCGGAGCCATTGGATTTGGCATTCAAAAGTCTGTCAATCCAGGTCTAAGAGAATTCTTGCTAGATCTGTCTCCAACTAAAGTGGCTGCCTCTCCAATGCTCACTGAGTTCTGGGAGGATGCGTTCAACTGCAGGATGGGAAAATGTGAGAAAGTTGTACATTGCTGACATTCATAGTCGGGTCTAAAAGAAAATAGATAAAAACAGTTGGCCCTACTTTTAAGTCTATTTTTTACATTTATTAGAACAATATTGACACACAGTGTGGAATCACCAAACTCTTAAAGATGCAGCACAATGGCCCCTGGGCTCTTAGTACTGTATTGTATTTTCATTTCTTTGATTTTCTTAGCTTTTCTTTTATTTAACTTTTCTGGAGGTGGGTCGTTTGTCTCTTCAGATAACAGCATTATTCTTCTATTTATATTCAGACGTTTGAAGAATAACTTTGCTAGAACAGCACACATTTTAATTCGAATTACATTTAAGTAGTACTATATGAGTTACTACAAGGTATGTTTTGTGGTTGAAATAAATGAAAAGGAAAGCAAAAAAGAATTTTACACTCATTAGAAAGAACTATATTACATTCTCAGATCATTTTTTTATTTCCACTTATTAAAACAGCTGAGGTCAGTATGTAATTAATTAAAAAGTTGTGGACATTTTTTTGCCTTTTGGACTTCACATCATAACATCTGATTACTGATCTGTGTTAACTGCACTTGGTATACATAACCACCAACACAGCATGAATCAGCTTGCGGAAAGTAGATGAAAGCATGTCTGCAAAACTGTATGTAAAATAAGCATTTCTTATGAATAAACCTGAAAAATATAGATACACATGTTTCAAGGCATTGTTGACAGTTTAAATGAAAAATAGAAATCATGAATTTAAAATAATCATAGTAAAATCATACACATTGACAAACTAAAAACATGTTCCCCTTCCTTTGTGTGCTTTTAGATGCAGCCAAAGGAGAAACTGTGTGTGATGGAACTGAAGACATACAGACGCTACAGAGCTCGTACACTGACACATCTCAGCTCAGAGGCACTAACACAGTGTACAAGGCTGTTTATGCAATAGCACATGCCATTCATAGTGCAGCATGTGAGGACGCAAATTATACAGCTCAGTGTGACAAATTCACTAGGATGGAGTCCAAACAGGTCAATGGACATGATTACATGGACATAATCAATGTCATGTTTCCACGATAATGTAATTTATTAAATTTAGGTTAATGTTTTCCCTTCTCTACCTCCTTGTCTAACTTTACTTATCGTCAAAGGTTCTTAATCAGCTCAAGAAAGTGAATTTTTCCCAAAATGGTTATGACGTGTCATTTGATGTCAATGGGGATCCTGTGGCCAGATACGACCTGGTTAACTGGCAACAAAGTGAGAGTGGCAGCATTGAGATGGTGACAGTAGGGCTTTATGATGCATCACGGCCGGAGGGCCAGGAGTTCCGCATCAACAGGAATCTCACTTGGATGGACGGTGGCAAACGTGTAAGGAGCCCAACAGCAATAATCTAATACATTAGAATTCAAATTTGGTGATCTAAAAGGGTACAAAATTTGACACCGGGAAATGCACATGGATCGTTCTGGGGTTTGGGTAAGGGGACGAAAAGACTGGCTAAAACTAAAATGAAAGGACAAGCTAGAATGATACAGTGACATAGGCTGGTCAGCGCTGGAGGAAGGGCAGTAGGACAACCGGATGGGCGAAGCTACTAGAAGCTGAATAAACTGGCAAAACTGGCAGTAAAGGCAGTACCTCTCACAGGTCCCTGCCAGAGGCCAGTGGCAAAGACGGAAATCCTGGGAATGCCGGGAAAGAGAGTCTATGAAGGCGGATCCCCTCTGCAGGCCAGAGACAAAGACTGACACCTAACAGACTGGACACTGACAGGCTGGGGGCTAGAGTAGTGCAGGTTAGCTGATTGTGAGAAGAGGAGGCTGCAGTGACTTGCTGTTTTGGCCAGCATGCTTGTAGCCGCCGTGGTGCAAATTAGCTGACTGAAGGCTTTCATACTGTTATTTAATATATTTATATATGTAGAAATATAGTAGACAGTAAGCACTGTGACAGAAGGGCCATTTTCTATGAACAAGAATAACTGTTACTGGAAGAAAATAACAATTGCAATACACATATTGGCATTTGACTATTGTTTAAAGAGGATCTTGAAAATGTGTAATCCAATCCTTTTATTCAAGGACCTGCATGGCACACCAGAATATGTGTGAGTTTGTTTGTATGTATGTATGTGCCAGGTGCCTGTGTCAGTGTGCAGTGACAGCTGTCCTCCAGGAACTCGTAAAGTGCTTCAGAAAGGAAGACCCATATGCTGTTATGACTGTATACCATGTCCTGAGGGAGAGATTAGCAATACCACAGGTATCTTTTTTTTTTTTTCTTCCTTTTCTTTTCTTAAGATATGTCTACAACATCAACTTTATTACTGCTAAAAGCCTTCTCCTATTCATTTCAGATTCCCCTGATTGTTTCCCTTGCCCCAAGGAGTTCTGGCCTAATACAGAGAGAGACACTTGTTTCCCCAAGCCTGTAGAGTTTCTTTCCTTTGACGAGGTCCTAGGAATCATCCTGGCTGCATTCTCAGTTGGTGGTGCCTGTCTTGCCATTGTAACAACGGCTATCTTCTTTCGTCACAGGACATCCCCAATTGTCAGGGCCAACAACTCTGAGCTGAGCTTCCTGCTACTCTTCTCCCTGACTCTATGTTTCTTATGTTCATTAACTTTCATTGGAGCACCCTCTGATTGGTCCTGCAGGCTACGCCACACAGCGTTTGCGATCACCTTCGTCCTCTGTATGTCTTGTGTTCTTGGGAAAACTCTAGTCGTGTTAATGGCCTTCAAAGCTACACTCCCAGGTAGTAATGTCATGAAATGGTTCGGCCCTCTACAGCAAAGGATAACTGTAGTATCTTTCACATTTATTCAAGTTTTAATATGTACTATTTGGTTGTGTCTTAGTCCTCCTTTTCGATTCGAAAACCTGACTATATATAAGGAGAGAATCATCCTAGAGTGTGCATTAGGATCAGCTATTGGGTTCTGGGCTGTACTTGGGTACATAGGCCTACTGGCTGGATTTTGCTTAGTGTTAGCTGTCCTAGCCCGGAAACTACCTGATAATTTTAACGAGGCCAAACTGATCACCTTCAGCATGCTGATATTCTGTGCAGTCTGGATCACCTTTATCCCAGCGTATGTCAGCTCTCCTGGGAAATTCACTGTGGCTGTGGAGATATTTGCTATTCTGGCTTCCAGTTTTGGACTGATACTGTGTATATTTGCTCCAAAGTGTTACATCATATTGTTTAAGCCAGAGAAGAACACCAAGAAACATTTAATGAATAAAAACTAATCCTAAAACATCTGAAGCTTTAAAATAGTTAAGATGGCAACATTAAACCGACTGACATATAATGTTAAATTCTCTTGTTGCTACACGCTCTTGCAACATCTTCTTACATTGCATTGTTCTGCTGGCAAACCTTGAGTCCTGGCATTCATGTGAATGAGACCTCACATACATAACAATCTCCAAACATTGTCGCAGTCAAGGCCCCCCATTAGCAACAGTTGTCCCCCAATGGCAGTGACTCTCACAGCAGGACAAGGGGTGCTGTCATACTGCCAGAACTACTCAGGATGGGCCAAAGAACTTGACAAAAAGCTCAAGGTGTTGACCGACAATCTAAATTCCCCAGATCAAAAAGAGTACAACAATGCGTTTGTTTCATTCGAAAAGTTTTAACCTAGGCAGTTTAGGAAGAGGGAATTTACAAGACTCAAACTGATCAAGCTAGCTCTAAGACTAAAAGTTGCATTGTTTTTTCCCCCTTTTTTTCCCTCCCCTGTTTAAATCATAAAACTTTAAACAATGCAGAATAATTATATAATAATAAAATATAGTATAATATAATATAATATTATAGTCCTTTTTCTATAATAATATAATATAATAATTAAGTGTTTTAAATTTTTCAAATTGTTATAACAAATTTAAATTCCAACATTTGCGGGTCAGGCATAGGGAATGTAAAAGTCAGGCCACTTGGCACTTCACTTGCAACATAATCTTCAATTAAATTAATAAAATATTTACATTTAAAGGCTATTTATATGCTATATTTCAGTGTTGTGTTTTGAATATCTTTTTATTATCTTTTCTCTTGATAATTGTCATTGAAATGTGATTAAATCACATTAAAAAACCCATTGAAGGTGAGAGTTTATTCAAGTTCATATTCATATATATGTAATATGTGTTAAACAACACACTCAAAAGATATAAGAGGAGGACAAAATTATTATGATATCTGGTATTTACAATAGTTACGTGACAAGAGAGGAAAAGAGACAGGGACTCTTAATGAAAGAAACTCTACATGTGGCTAAAAAGTTAAAGAGTTCATCAAACACCAAGGGCATCCTCTATCTGATGTATAATTGGCTGACAGAGAGTAGGAGGAGGGAAGCTGTTGTCTGTAAAATCTATATAAACCAGTGGAAACACACACACAGTCTGCTCACATGCAGACACTTGAGTGATGGAAATCTCTGCTCTCTTTATTGGCCTGATCTTGTCTCTAAGTTTGTGTGAGCTGAACTCAGCTCTGAAACAAAGCACTGGGCTGACAGAGGAAAGGACTGGTGCTGGGGTCAGCAGTGGGGCCTCATCTGTGAAATGTAAACTCCAGGGTACCACTCGTCTACCTGCATTCTCAATGGATGGTGACTATGTTATTGGTGGTGTTTTTGCCCTTCATCACTACACACACAGACGGGTGCATAATTACACCAGCATGCCTGAGCCACTAAAGTGCACAGGGAGGTTAGTAAGAGGACAAAGTGGTGGATAAGTGGATGTTATACTATATGGGGTTAGAAATGTTTTGCATTGTATGATGTTTTAAAACTTTTGCAAATGTATGTTTCATTACCAGAATAAGAAAAAAAAATTAAGCTATTTTTGATCGACATGTTGACAATTTTTAAATATGTGCATTATGGACTGATATCTAATCCTGTATTTTGAAATATGCTGGTCACTCTGTGATGCACATTTTGTTCACTGATGCAGTGCAGCCATCAGTGATAATTCCCATGAACAGCAGTTCTGCTTAATTGTGTCTTTTCTGTTGAAACTTGATTTGAACAATTAAATTAGTTTCTTTGTGCAGCATTGACTCTCGTGATCTGCGCTTCTCGCTCGCAATGGTCTTCGCCATAGAGGAGATTAACAACAGCACAGAGCTGCTGCCAGGGATCAAACTTGGTTATGAGATCCACGACTCATGTACCACAGTGCCTGTGGCGATGCATGCAACATTTCAGCTTTCAAATGGCCTGGACCCTGTGTTTTACACTGGTGACAATTGCTCACAATCTGGTATGGTGATGGCTATTATTGGCGAGTCTGAGTCTACGCAATCTATCAGCATGTCGCGCATCATCGGGCCCTTCAACATTCCTATAGTAAATATTAAGAATTTGTTCCAAATTATTTCTTCAGTGTCTGCCAGTGCTGATTTTTTTTTCTTTCCTGTAAATTTATTACAATGCTGAATTCTTTTAGGTGAGCCACTTTGCCACTTGTGCTTGCCTGTCTGATAAGCAGTACTACCCGAATTTCTTCAGAACAATCCCCAGTGACCAGTTCCTGATTGATGCAGTGGCCAAACTGCTGAAACACTTTGGCTGGACTTGGATAGGTGCTTTCCGGTCAGATTCAGACTATGGCAATGATGGCATGGCATCTTTCCTGCAGGCAGCACAGAAGGAGGGGATCTGTGTTGAATACTCTGAATCTTTACATCGGACCGACCCACGTAGCAGAATACAGAGAGTAGCTGACGTTATCCGCAGGTTTATGCTTCACTGATTGTGCTTTTGTTATCTGTGCTGCCACTGAACATCTCCACACAAAACCACAAAAAATATGTAATGTTTAAACATAAGACTGGGGACTATTTGATTATCTTAGTGGCAAATTGGGAATGTAGGCCTATATTTCTTCATGAAGTTTGTTCTATTACATGATGAGACCCATACTCTATCTTCAACACAAAAGATAATAATTTGCAAGTAGTCTTATTTTATTAATCAGGTAGCCTAACTCTACATTTTTCTTTGTCTTAAGAATCTTGATAATGTTTTGGTTTAATATAATATTTACTATGATGTCCCTGCAGGTCCACAGCTGTGGTTATTGTGGCAATTTCAGCCACTGCAGAAATAACACTCCTGCTGGGAGAGCTGTCGCTCAAGCCTTCTCCACCTCGCCTTTGGATAGGCACTCACTGGCCTACTAACCAAGAACTGCTCAGGTTCAACTTCTGTGCCGGAGCCATTGGATTTGGCATTCAAGCATCTGTCATCCCAGGTCTAAGAGAATTCTTGCTTGATCTGTCTCCACCTAAAGTGGCTGCCTCTCCAGTGCTCACTGAGTTCTGGGAGGATGCGTTCAACTGCAGGATGGAAAAAAGTGAGAAAGTTGTACATTGCTGACATTCATAGTCCGGTCCATGTGGTTTTGTTATGTTGATTGCCTGTTTGAGGGGGCCTCGTGTGTTAAAATGTAAGCAGTTTCTTTAAGATCAAACACCAGTTTTCTGTTGAGAGGGAAATCTACTGATATCAAAAGAACACAATGGATATATTGTATCCTTCATAAGTGTGACTAATTATGTTATTATATCTTTTGGAAAAACCTGAAAGAGTTTCTTATATAAAAGAAAAATAGATAAAAACAGTTGGCCCTACTTTTAAGTGTATTTTTTACATTTATTAGAACAATATTGATACACACTGTGGAATCACCAAACTCTTAAAAATGCACCACAATGGCCCCTGGGTCCTTAGTACTGTATTGTATTTTCATTTCTTTGATTGTCTTTTCTTTTCTTTCATTTATCTTTCCTGGAGGTGGGTCGTTTGTCGATTCAGATAACAGCATTATTCTTCTATTTATATTTAGACGTTTGAAGAATAACTTTGCTAGAACAGCACACGTTTTAATTCCAATTACTTTTAAGCAGTACTATATGAGTTTCTACAAGGTGTGTTTTTTGTTTGAAATAAATGAAAAGGAAAGCAAAAAAACAATGCACACTCACTATAAAGAATTATATTACATTCTCAGATCATTCATTTATTTGCATTCATTAAAACAGCTGAGGTCAGTATATAATTAATTAAAAAGTTGTGGACATTTTTTTTGCCTTCTGGACTTCACATCATAACACCTGATTACTGATCTGTGTTAACTGGACTTGGTATACATAACCGCCAACACACCTTGAATCAGCTCGAGGAAAGTAGACAAAATCATGTCTGCAAAATTGTATCTAAAATAAGCATTTCTTGTGAATGAATCTGAAAAATATAGATATGCATGTTTCAAGGCATTGTTGACAGTTTCAATAAACAATAGAAAGCATGAATTAAAGATAATCATAGTAAAATCATACATATTGTCAAAGCTAAAAACATGTTCCCCTTCCTTTATGTGCTTTTAGATGCAGCCAAAGGAGAAACTGTGTGTGATGGAACTGAAGACATACAGATGCTACAGAGCTCGTACACTGACACATCTCAGCTCAGAGGCACTAACACAGCGTACAAGGCTGTTTATGCAATAGCACATGCCATTCATAGTGCAGCATGTGAGGATGCAAATTATACAGCTCAGTGTGACAAATTCACTAGGATGGAGTCTGACCAGGTCAATGAAAGCAATTACATGAACATAACCAATGTCATGTTACCACGATAATGTAATTCATTAAATTTAGGTTAACGTTTTCCCTTCTCTACCTCCTTGTCTAGCTTTACTTATCCTCACAGGTTCTTAGCCAGCTTAAAAAAGTGAATTTTTCCCAAAATGGTTATGATGTGTCATTTGATGTCAATGGGGATCCTGTGGCCAGATACGACCTGGTTAACTGGCAACAAAGTGAGAGTGGCAGCATTGAGATGGTGACAGTAGGGCTTTATGATGCATCACTGCCGGAGGGCCAGGAGTTCAGCTTCAACAGGAATCTCACTTGGATGGATGGTGGCAAAAGTGTAAGGAGCCCAACAGCAATAATCTAATACATTAGAATTTCAAATTTGGTGATCTAAAAGGGTACAAAATTTGACACCGGGAAATGCACATGGATCGCTCTGGGGTTTTCGGTAAGTGGACGAAGAGACTGGCTAAAACTTAAATGAAAGGACGAGCTAGAATGATACAGTGACATAGGCTGGTCAGCGCTGGAGGAAGGGCAGTAGGACAACCAGATGGGCGAAGCTGCTAGAAGCTGAATACATTGGCAAAACTTGCAGTAAAGGCAGTACCTCTCACAGATCCCTGCCAGAGGCCAGTGGCAAAGACGGAAATCGTCTGAATGCCGTGAAGTTGAATCTATGAAGGTGGATCCCCTCTGGAGGCCAGAGACAAAGACTGACACCTAACAGACTGGATACTGACAGGCTCGGGGCTAGAGTAGTGCAGGTTAGCTGATTGTGAGAAGAGGAGGCTGCATTGACTTGCTGTTTTGGCCAGCATGCTTGTTGCCGCCATAGTGCAAATTAGCCGACTGAAGGCCTTCATACTGATTTTTGATATATTTGTATCTGTAGAAATATAGTAGACAGTGAGCACTGTGACAGAAGGTCCTTTTTCTATGAACAAGAGTAATTGTTACTGGAAGAAAATAACAATTGCAATACACATATTGGCATTTGACTATTGTTTAATGACGATCTTGAAAATGTGTAATCCAATCCTTTTTTTCAAGGACCTGCATGGCACACCAGAATATGTGTGAGTTTGTTTGTATGTATGTATGTGCCAGGTGCCTGTGTCAGTGTGCAGTGACAGCTGTCCTCCAGGAACTCGTAAAGTGCTTCAGAAAGGAAAACCCATCTGCTGTTATGACTGTATACCGTGTCCTGAGGGAGAGATTAGCAATACTACAGGTATCTTTTTTTTATAATGCATATCTACAACACCAATTGTATTTCTTCTAAAAACCCTTTTTGATTTAATTCTTTCAGATTCCCCCGATTGTTTCCCTTGCTCCAAGGAGTTCTGGCCTAATGCAGAGAGAGACACTTGTTTCCCCAAGCCTGTAGAGTTTCTTTCCTTTGACGAGGTCCTAGGAATCATCCTGGCTGCATTCTCAGTTGGTGGTGCCTGTCTTGCCATTGTAACAATGGCTATCTTATTTTGTCACAGGACATCCCCGATTGTCAGGGCCAACAACTCTGAGCTGAGCTTCCTGCTGCTCTTCTCCCTAACTCTATGTTTCTTATGTTCATTAACTTTCATTGGAGCACCTTCTGATTGGTCCTGCAGGCTACGCCACACAGCATTTGCGATCACCTTTGTCCTCTGTATGTCTTGTGTTCTTGGGAAAACTATAGTCGTGTTAATGGCCTTCAAAGCTACACTCCCAGGTAGTAATGTCATGAAATGGTTCGGCCCTCTACAGCAAAGGATAACTGTCGTATCTTTCACATCTATTCAAGTTTTAATATGTACTATTTGGTTGTGTCTTAGTCCTCCTTTTCGATTTGAAAACCTAACTATATATAAAGAGAGAATCATCCTAGAGTGTGCATTAGGATCAGCTATTGGGTTCTGGGCTGTACTTGGGTACATAGGCCTACTGGCTGGATTTTGCTTAGTGTTAGCTGTCCTAGCCCGGAAACTACCTGATAATTTTAACGAGGCAAAACTGATCACCTTCAGCATGCTGATATTCTGTGCAGTCTGGATCACCTTTATCCCAGCATATGTCAGCTCTCCTGGTAAATTTACTGTGGCTGTGGAGATATTTGCTATTCTGGCCTCCACTTTTGGACTGATACTGTGTATATTTGCTCCAAAGTGTTACATCATATTGTTTAAGCCAGAGAAGAACACCAAGAAACATTTAATGAATAAAAACTAATCCTAAGACATCTGAAGTTTTAAAATTGTTAAGATGGCAATATTAAACCTACAGAAATATAATATTAAATACTCTTGTTGCTACATGCTCTTGCTACATCTTCTTACAATGCATTGTTCTGATGGCAAACCTTGGATCCTGGTATTCACGTGGATGAGACCTCACATACATCACACTCCCAAACATTGTTGCAGTTATGGCGAGAGATAGGTGGTAAGAAATTAGACTAAATGATGTGACCAAACAAAACAAGAAAAAGGAACAAACAACGCCACCCTGGGAATTTCACCCAAGGAATGAATGGAAAGTGCAAGGCACACAGGTAAGTTCACTCATTAAAAGCCATGAGACGTGGTTTGAATGATATGGAAAAAAATAAAATTTTATTAAATAATTCTTTTTTTTTAAAAGTCGTTATCATTCACCCTGAATAAAAAGGGGCTGGAGCCGAGTGAGTGGACGATGACTAGTGCAGTGGGGGTTCCACCAAAAATGAAGAGGTCAACCAAAATCACCCAACATGTGGCACACACATACTGAAGTAAACCCGCTCCCAGGACACAGCAGACGAAACAAGGGGGGAGACACCACCACCAGGACACCAGCACGCCACCACCGGTCTCCAACAACTGAAAAGAAAAATAAACAAATCAATGGACAAATAACAAAACAAAATTAAACAAAGTTAAAACAGTTAAAACACATGGTGAATGAGCGCTCCTGGTAGAGCTACTCCGGACACTGCGCGCGCCGTGAGAGAGGCGGCGGTGGACACAATATGCCAGCCAGAGCAAAGCACGTGAAGCAGACAGCAGCAGCAAGGCAAAGCAGCGTGGAGCAAACAGCAGCGAGGCAAAGCAGCGCGGAGACAAAGCAGCAGCCACCCAAATAAGCTGATTGCAGTTAGTCCTAATCATGGGAAAATACTGTTAGTGTTGCTACATTACCAGAAAAATGCTGTGGTTGCTCGCTACGCTAATACACACATACCTGTTTATGACCAAACCTGGACACACACACACCCACTCGCACAGGAGGAGGGAGGGAGGGAGAGAGGGCTCCGGCCGCTGTCGGCGTTTACCTAAGACCACACTAGCGTTAGCCGTCAGACAGCATCAACTACATTGCCAAAAGAGAGAACACTTACCAAGCCAGAAATACACCACAGCACATACGGGGAGCCCGGAGCAGCGCACAGGCAGTCACCCTACAAAACACAAATGCCGTGAGCCCACAGAGAGAACCAAGTGACCAACGTGGTGAAGCAGCGTGGCGGCCATACCTGTCGGACCAGACAACCTTCGGCCCGGAAGTGATGCACCAGTGACAGGAGCGCAAAAGGAAGAGGCGGTGAAGGATGGCTGCTTTTATGCCAGCCCACATCATGACGGCCACTAGTGGCGCTAACCACAAGCAGTAACACTAAATAACATAGATGGCACAACTATGCTGCTACACAGTCAAGGCCCCCCCCCCATTAGCAACAGTTCCCCCCAAAATGGCAGTGACTCGCACAGCAGGACAAGGGCTTCTGTCACACTGCCAGAACTACTCAGGATGGGCCAAAGAACTTGACAACAAGCTCAAGGTGTTGACCCAGAATCTGAATTCCCCAGATCAAAAAGAGTAGAAATATGCTTTATTTCATTCCAAAAGGTTTTAACCCAGGCTGTTTAGGAAGAGGGAAATTACAAGACTCAAACTGATCAAACTAGTTCTAGCTGTTTTTTTCCCCTGTTCTTTTGTACATGCAAACCTTTTTAAATCAGAAAACTACCAAACAATGCAGAAAAATTATGAAGTGTTTTAAAATTTTCAAATTGTTATAACAAATTTAAATCCCAAGATTCGCGGGTCAGGCATAGGTAATGTAAAAGTCAGGCCACTTGGCACCTCACATGCAACACAATCTTCAATTAAATTTATAAAATAGTTACATTTAAAGGCTATTTATTTTCTATATTTCAGTGTTGTGTTTTGAATATCTTTATTATCTTTTTTCATGACAACTATCATTGAAATGTGATTAAATCACATAAAAAACCCATTGAAGGTGAGAGTTTATTCAAGTTCATATGCATATACAGACCCTTTCCAAAAAATTCGAATATCATGGAAAAGTTTATTTATTTCCATAATTCCATTCAAAAAGTTAAACTTTCATAGATTATAGATTCAGGGCCCACAATTTAAACGATTTCAAGTATTTATTTGTTTATTTGTACATAATTTGTCAGGCCTGGACAGGGAAGGAGGACTCAGAAGCAGATTAAGAGCAATTGGAGCAGGCTTTATTCAAGAATGTGTTTTCTTCACTTGAACTTTAACAAAGTGATTAAAC
Source organism: Pagrus pagrus (assembly GCF_965226575.1). Lineage (NCBI taxonomy): Eukaryota > Metazoa > Chordata > Actinopteri > Spariformes > Sparidae > Pagrus > Pagrus pagrus. Next base: position 12,064,416 of record NC_140188.1, read on the forward strand.
AAATAGGCTATGAGACAAGATCTCTACTCTGTAGGCTAAGTTACAACGAACGGAACAGAAACAGAATCGAGGCAAAATGACCTCAAAGAAAAAGGATAATAAAACAGAAAATCACTCCTGCGGAGGCAAAGAAAAGGGCTGACAACTGAACTACTCTGGCGCAAATGGCTATAAAAAACTATGAACAGAAAATCACTCCAACCGGAGGAAAAGGCTATAAACAGAACTACACTCACGACTGACTATGAAAACACTTAATGAAACAAAAGAGGCACTCCACCGGAGTCATACTTTAACTTGAATCTCAGAAGAAACAATTACAAACAAAAAATCACTCATTAAAGAGGAAGGAAGAAATACAAACTTGATGCGTGGCTTTGAACAGGGCTGTGGAATATGGCTGGGGTGCTGGACGAACCCAAGACACTCTGGCACAGAACAAAGGGAGACACAGACTATCACCGCGCCACCAGACCCCTCACCGCGGTGTGACATAATTTGGGCTTCCAGCTCATAAAACCCACGAAAACAGGAATTAAAAAAATTAGAATACTGTGAAGAAATCACCATTTACTTCTCAGTTTTTGCAGAAAAAAAAGAAAGAAATTAGGATCACATCAAATCAATCAAAATATGGTACTTTCAAAACAATATGTCAATCTTCAATACTTGGTTGGGAATCCCTTTGCCTTAATCACTGCCTCGATGCGACGTGGCATTGAGGCAATCAGCCTGTGGCATTGCCTGGGAGTTATGGAAGCCCAGATTTCCTTGATGCTTGCTATCAGCTCTTCTTTGTTTTTGGGTCTGGTGCCCCTCATTTTCCTCTTGATAATACCCCATAGATTCTCAATGGGGTTTAGGTCCGGCGAGTTGGCTGGCCAGTCAAGCACTGTAATGGCATGGGCATCAAACCAGGTTTTGGTGCTTCTGGCGGTATGGGCAGGGGCCAGGTCCTGCTGGAAGATGAAATCTGCATCTCCATACAGATCCTCAACAGAAGGAATCATGAAGTCCTCTAAAACATTCTGGTAGACTGTTGCGGTGACCTTGGATTTAAGAAAGCAGAGTTTACCAACACCTGCACCGGACATTGCACCCCAAGTCATGACTGACTGTGGATATTTCACACTGGACCTCAAGCAGCTTGGGTTCTGTTCCTCACCCGTCTTCCTCCAAACCCTTGGACCTTGATTCCCGAATGAAAGGCACAATTTACTTTCATCGGAAAAGAGGACCTTGGACCACTGGCCAACAGTCCAGTCCTTCTTCTCCTTGGCCCAGTTGAGACGCTTCCTACATTGGCTCAGGCTCAGAAGTGGCTTGACCCGAGGAACCCGACAGTTGTAGCCCATCTCCCGGATGCGTCTGAATGTGGTGGTTTTTGAAGCTGTGACTCCCGCCTCATTCCACTCTTTCTGGATCTCTGCCAGATTCTTGAATCTTCTCTGTTTGATAATCCGCTGAAGCCCACGGTCATCTCTTCTGCTGGTGCATCTTCTCCTGCCACATTTTGCCCTTCCACTTGACTTTCCATTGAAATGCTTGGACACAGCACTCTGTGAACAGCCAGCCTCCTTAGCTATAAACTTTTGTGGCTTACCCATCCTATGGAGGGTATCAATGATGGTCTTCTGGCCAGTTGTCAAGTCTGCAGTCTTCTCCATATTGAACCGAACTGAGACAATTGAACCAAAGTGAAGCAATTTAATGACTGTGCTAAATTTTTGAATTCCTGTTTTCGTGGGTTTTATGAGCTGGAAGCCCAAATTATGTACAAATAAACAAATAAATACTTGAAATCGTTTAAATTGTGGGCCCTGAATCTATAATCTATGAAAGTTTAACTTTTTGAATGGAATTATGGAAATAAATAAACTTTTCCAGGATATTCAAATTTTTTGGAAAGGGTCTGTATATGTAATACTGTATGTGTTAAAAAGTAAAAACGCACTCAAAAGATATAAGAGGAGGACAAAATTATTATGATATCTGGTATTTACAATAGTTACGTGACAAGAGAGGAAAAGAGACAGGGACTCTTAATGAAAAAAAGTTTTGAAGACTTCATCAAAGACCAAGGGCATCCCCTATCTGATGTATAGTTGGCTGACAGACAGTAGGAGGAGGGAAGCTTTTGTCTGTAAAATCTATATAAACCAGTGGAAACACACACACAGTCTGCTCACATGCAGACACTTGAGTGATGGAAATCTCTGCTCTCTTTATTGGCCTGATCCTGTCTCTTAGTTTGTGTGAGCTGAACTCAGCTCTGAAACAAAGCACTGGGCTTACAGAGGAAAGGACTGGTGTTGGGGTCAGCACTGAGGCCTCATCTGTGAAATGTAAACTCCAGGGTACCACTCGTCTACCTGCATTCTCAATGGATGGTGACTATGTTATTGGTGGTGTTTTTGCCCTTCATCAATACACACACAGACGGGTGCATAATTACACCACCATGCCTGAGTCACTAAAGTGCACAGGGAGGTTAGTAAGAGTGCAAAGTGGTGGATAAGTGGATGTTATACTATATGGGGTTTGAAATGTTTTGCATTGTATAATGTTTCAAAGCTTTTGTATAACATTTAAAACTTTTGCAAATGTATGTTTCATTACCAGAATGAGAAAAATAAAATTAAGCTATTTTTGATCGACATGTTGACAATTTTTAAATATGTGCATTATTGACTGATATCTAATCCTGTGTTTTGAATTATGCTGGTCACTCTGTGATGTACATTTTGTTCACAGATGCAGTGCAGCCATCAGTGATAATTCCCATGAACAGCAGTTCTGCTTAATTGTGTCTTTTCTGTTAAAACTAGATTTGAACAATTAAATTAGTTTCTTTGTGCAGCATTGACTCTCGTGAACTGCGCTTCTCGCTTGCAATGGTCTTCGCCATAGAGGAGATTAACAACAGCACAGAGCTGCTGCCAGGGATCAAACTTGGTTATGAGATCCACGACTCGTGCACCACAGTGCCTGTTGCGATGCATGTGACATTCCAGCTTTCAAATGGCCTGGACCCTGTGTTTTCCACTGTTGACAATTGCTCACAATCTGGTATGGTGATGGCTATTGTTGGCGAGACTGAGTCTACGCAATCTATCAGCATGTCGCGCATCATCGGGCCCTTCAACATTCCTATAGTAAATATTATTAATTTGTTTCAAACTATTTCTTCAGTGTACGCCAGTGCTGATTTTTTTTTTCTTTCCTGTAAATTTATTACAATGCTGAATTCTTTTAGGTGAGCCACTTCGCCACTTGTGCATGCCTGTCTGATAAGCAGTACTACCCGAATTTCTTTAGAACAGTCCCCAGTGACCTGTTCCTGGCTGATGCACTGGCCAAGCTGGTGAAACACTTTGGCTGGACTTGGATAGGTGCTGTCCGGTCAGATTCAGACTATGGCAATGATGGCATGGCATCTTTCCTGCAGGCAGCACAGAAGGAGGGAATCTGTGTTGAATACTCTGAATCTTTACATCGGACCCACCCACGTAGCAGAATACAGAGAGTAGCTGACGTTATCCGCAGGTTTCTGCTTCACTGATTGTGCTTTTGTTGCCTGTGCTGTCACTGAACATCTCCACACAAAACCACAAAAAACATGTAATGTCCAAACATAAGACTGGAGACTATTTGATGATCTTAGTGGCAAATTGGGAATGTAGGCCTATATTTCTTCATCAAGTTTGTTCTATTACATGATGAGACCAATACTCAATCTTCAACACAAAAGATAATAATTTGAAGTGGTCTTTCTCTATCATATTTATTATTTTATTAATCAGGTAGCCTCACTCTCATTTTTCTTTATCTTAAGAATCTTGATAATGTTTTGGTATAATATAATATTTACTATGATGTCCCTGCAGGTCCACAGCTGTGGTCATTGTGGCAATTTCAGCCCCTGCAGAATTAACACTCCTGCTGGGAGAGCTGTCGCTTAAGCCTTCTCCATCTCGCCAGTGGATAGGCAGTTACTGGCCTACTAAACAAGAACTGCTGAAGTTCAACTTCTGTACCGGAGTCATTGGATTTGGCATTCAAACATCTGTCATCCCAGGTCTAAGAGAATTCTTGCTGGATCTGTCTCCAACTAAAGTGGCTGCCTCTCCAGTGCTCACTGAGTTCTGGGAGGATGCGTTCAACTGCAGGATGGAAAAAAGTGAGAAAGTTGTACATTGCTGACATTCATAGTCGGGTCTATGTGGTTGTGTTTTGTTGATTGTCTGTTTGAGGGGGCCTCCTGTGTTAAAATGTAAGCAGCTTCTTTAAGATCAAACCCCAGTTTTCCGTTGAGAGGGAAATCTGCTGATAGCAAAAAAACACAATGGACATATTTTTTCCTTTACAAGTGTGACTAATTATGTTATTATATATTTTGGCAAAAACTGAAAGAGTTTCTTATACAAAAGAAAAATAGATAAAAACAGTTGACCCTACTTTTAAGTCTATTTTTTACATTCATTAGAACAATATTGATACACTGTGTGGAATCACCAAACTCTTAAAAATGCACCACAATGGCCCCTGGGCTCTTAGTACTGTATTGTATTTTAATTTCTGTGATTTTCTTAGCTTTTCTTTTATTTAATTTTTCTGGAGGTGGGTCGTTTGTCTCTTCAGATAACAGCATTATTCTTCTATTTATATTCAGACGTTTGAAGAATAACTTTGCTAGAACAAAACACGTTTTAATTCTAATTACATTTAAGTAGTACTATATGAGTTTCTACAAGGTATGTTTTGTGGTTGAAATAAATGAAAAGGAAAGCAAAAAATACTTTTACACTAATTCGAAAGAATTATATGACATTCTCAGATCATATATTTATGTGCACTTACTAAAACAGCTGAGGTCAGTATGTAATTAATTAAAAAGTTGTGGACATTTTTTTGCCTTTTGGACTTCACATCATAACATCTGATTACTGATCTATGTCACCTGGACTTGGTATACATGAACGTCAACACAGCATGAATCAGCTTGAGGAAAGTAGACGAAAGCATGTCTGCAAAATTGTATGTAAAATAAGCATTTCTTATGAATAAATCAGAAAAATATAGATACACGTTTCAAGGTGTTGTTGACAGTTTAAATACAAAATGGAAATCATGAATTAAAGATAATCATAGTAAAATCATACATATTGTCAAACTAAAAACATGTTCCCTTTCCTTTATGTGCTTTTAGATGCAGCCAAAGAAGAAACTGTGTGTGATGGAACTGAAGACATTCAGATGCTACAGAGCTCGTACACTGACACATCTCAGCTCAGAGGCACTAACACAGTGTACAAGGCTGTTTATGCAATAGCACATGCCATTCATAGTGCAGCATGTGAGGACGCAAATTATACAGCTCAGTGTGACAAATTCACTAGGATGGAGTCTGACCAGGTCAATGAACATGATTATATGAACATAACCAATGTCATGCTACTACGATCATGTAATTTATAAAATTAAGGTTAACGTTTTCCCTTCTCCACCTCCTTGTCTAATTTGCTTATCCTCACAGGTTCTTAGCCAGCTTAAAAAAGTGAATTTTTCCCAAAATGGTCATGATGTGTCATTTGATGTCAATGGCGATCCTGTGGCCAGATATGACCTGGTTAACTGGCAACAAAGTGAGAGTGGCAGCATTGAGATGGTGACAGTAGGGCTTTATGATGCATCACTGCCGGAGGGCCAGGAGTTGCGCATCAACAGGAATCTCACTTGGATGGATGGTGGCAAACATGTAAGGAGCCCAAAAGCAATAATCTTATACATTAGAATTTCAAATTTGGTGATCTAAAAGGGTACAAAATTTGACACCGGAAAATGCACATGGATCGCTCTGGGGTTTGGGTAAGGGGACGAAGAGACTGGCTAAAACTAAAATGAAAGGACCAGCTAGAATGATGCAGTGACATAGGCTGGTCAGCGCTGGAGGAAGGGCAGTAGGACAACCGGATGGGCGAAGCTACTAGAAGCTGAATAAATTGGCAAAACTGGCAGTAAAGGCAGTACCTCTCACAGGACCCTGCCAGAGATCAGTGGCAAAGACGGAAATCCTGTGAATGCCGGGAAAGAGAGTCTATGAAGGTGTATCCCCTTTGTAGGCCAGAGACAAAGACTGACACCTAACAGACTGGACACTGACAGGCTGGGGGCTAGAATGGTGCAGGTTAGCTAATTGTGAGAATAGGAGGCTGCAGTGACTTGCTGTTTTGGCCAGCATGCTTGTTGCCGCCATGGTGCAAATTAGCTGACTGAAGGATTTCATACTGATATTTAATATATATATATATGTAGAAATATAGCAGACAGTAAGCAGTGTAACAGAAAGGCCCTTTTCTATGAACAAGAGTAATTGTTACTGGAAGAAAATAACCATTGCAATACACATATTGGCGTTTGACTATTGTTTAAAGAGGATCTTGAAAATGTGTAATCCAATCCTTTTATTCAAGGACCTGCATGGCACACCAGAATATGTGTGAGTTTGTTTGTGTGTATGTACCAGGTGCCTGTGTCAGTGTGCAGTGAAAGCTGTCCTCCAGGAACTCGTAAAGTGCTTCAAAAAGGAAAACCCATATGCTGTTATGACTGTATACCGTGTCCTGAGGGAGAGATTAGCAATACTACAGGTATGTTTTTTATTTTTTAATTTTCTTCTTTTTTAATTTTTTTAAGATATGTCTACAACATCAACTTTATTACTGCTAAAAGACCTCTCCTATTCATTTCAGATTCCCTTGATTGTTTCCCTTGCCCCAAGGAGTTCTGGCCTAATGCAGAGAGAGACACTTGTTTCCCCAAGCCTGTAGAGTTTCTTTCCTTTGACGAGGTCCTAGGAATCATCCTGGCTGCATTCTCGGTTGCTGGTGCCTGTCTTGCCATTGTAACAACGGCTATCTTCTTTTGTCACAGGACATCCCCGATTGTCAGGGCCAACAACTCTGAGCTGAGCTTCCTGCTGCTCTTCTCCCTGACTCTATGTTTCTTATGTTCATTAACTTTCATTGGAGCACCCTCTGATTGGTCCTGCAGGCTAAGCCACACAGCATTTGGGATCACCTTCGTCCTCTGTATGTCTTGTGTTCTTGGGAAAACCATAGTCGTGTTAATGGCCTTCAAAGCTACACTCCCAGGTAGGAATGTCATGAAATGGTTCGGCCCTCTACAGCAAAGGATAACTGTAGTATCTTTCACATTTATTCAAATTTTAATATGTACTATTTGGTTGTGTCTTAGTCCTCCTTTTCGATTCGAAAACCTAACTATATATAAGGAGAGAATCATCCTAGAGTGTGCATTAGGATCAGCTATTGGGTTCTGGGTTGTACTCGGGTACATAGGCCTACTGGCTGGATTTTGCTTAGTCTTAGCTGTCCTAGCCCGGAAACTACCTGATAATTTTAACGAGGCAAGACTGATCACCTTCAGCATGCTGATATTCTGTGCAGTCTGGATCACCTTTATCCCAGCGTATGTCAGCTCTCCTGGTAAATTTACAGTGGCTGTGGAGATATTTGCTATTCTGGCCTCCAGTTTTGGACTGATACTGTGTATATTTGCTCCAAAGTGTTACATCATATTGTTTAAGCCAGAGAAGAACACCAAGAAACATTTAATGAACAAAAACTAATCCTAAGACATCTGAGGTTTTAAAATTGTTAAGATGGCAATATTAAACCGACTGAAATATAATATTAAATACTCTTGTTGCTACATGCTCTTGCTACATCTTCTTACAATGTATTGTTCTGCTGGCAAACCTTGGGTCCTGGCATTCATGTGGATGAGACCTCACATACATCACACTCCCAAACATTGTTGCAGTCAAGGCCCCCCCATTAGCAACGGTTGCCCCCCAATGGCAGTGACTCTCACAGCAAGACAAGGGGTTCTGTCACACTGCCAAAACTACTCAGGATGGGCCAAAGAACTTGACAAAAAGCTCAAGGTGTTGACCCAGAATCCAAATTCCCCAGATCAAAAAGAGTAGAAATATGCTTTTACTTATTCCAAAGGTTTTAACCCAGGCTGTTTAGGAAGAGGGAAATTACAAGACTCAAACTGATCAAACTAGTTCTAAGATTAAAAGTTGCATTGTTTTTTCCCCTGTACTCTTGTTTCTTTTTAAAATCAGAAAACTACTAAACAATGCAGAAAAATTAGAAAGAGTTTTAAATTTTTCAAATTGTTATAACAAATTTAAATTCCAAGATTCGCGGGTCAGGCATAGGTAATGTAAAAGTCAGGCCACTTGGCACCTCACATGCAACACAATCTTCAATTAAATCAATACAATGTTTACATTTAAAGGCTATTTATTTTCTATATTTCAGTGTTGTGTTTTTAATTTTTTTTTTATTTAATTTTTTTTACGACAATTGTCATTGAAATGTGATTAAATCACATAAAAAACCCATTGAATGTGAGAGTTTATTCAAGTTTATATGCATATGTATGCAATATGCGTTAAAACAAGGCACTCAAAAGATATGAGAGGAGGACAAAATTATTATGAGAGGAATAGAGACAGGGACTCTTAATGGAAGAAACTCTACATGTGGCTAAAAAGTTGAAGGCTTTATCGAAGACCAAGGGCATCCTCTATCTGATGTATAGTTGGCTGACAGAGAGTAGGAGGAGGGAAGCTTTTGTCTGTAAAATCTATATAAACCAGTGGAAACACACACACAGTCTGCTCACATGCAGACACTTGAGTGATGGAAGTCTCTGCTCTCTTTATTGGCCTGATCTTGTCTCTGAGTTTGTGTGAGCTGAACTCAGCTCTGAAACAAAGCACTGGGCTTACAGAGGAAAGGACTGGTGCTAGGGTCAGCACTGAGGCCCCATCTGTGAAATGTAAACTCCAGGGTACCACTCGTCTACCTGCATTCTCAATGGATGGTGACTATGTTATTGGTGGTGTTTTTGCCCTTCATCACTACACACACATACGGGTGCATAATTACACCACCATGCCTGAGTCACTAAAGTGCACAGGGAGGTTAGTAAGAGGACAAAGTGGTGGATAAGTGGATGTTATACTATATGGGGTTAGAAATGTTTTGCATTGTATAATGTTTCAAAGCTTTTGTATAATATTTAAAACTTTTGCAAATGCATGTTTCATTACCAGAATAAGAAAAAAAAATTAAGCCATTTTTGATCGACGTGTTGACTATTTTTAAATATGTGCATTATGGACTGATATCTAATCCTGTGTTTTGAATTATGCTGGTCACTCTGTGATGTACACTTTGTTCACAGATGCAGTGCAGCCATCAGTGATAATTCCCATGAACAGCAGTTCTGCTTTATTGTGTATTTTCTGTTAAAACTAGATTTGAACAATTAAATTAGTTTCTTTGTGCAGCATTGACTCTCGTGAACTGCGCTTCTCGCTCGCAATGGTCTTCGCCATCGAGGAGATTAACAACAGCACAGAGCTGCTACCAGGGATCAAACTTGGCTATGAGATCCACGACTCGTGCACCACAGTGCCTGTGGCGATGCATGCGACATTCCAGCTTTCAAATGGCCTGGACCCGGTGTTTTACACTGGTGACAATTGCTCACAATCTGGTATGGTGATGGCTATTGTTGGCGAGTCAGAGTCTACGCAATCTATCAGCATGTCGCGCATCATCGGGCCCTTCAACATTCCTATAGTAAATATTATGAATTTGTTTCAAACTATTTCTTCAGTGTCCGCCAGTGCTGATTTGTTATTGTTTCCTGTAAATTTATTGCAATGCGGAATTCTTTTAGGTGAGCCACTTTGCCACTTGTGCATGCCTGTCTGATAAGCAGCAGTACCCAAATTTCTTTAGAACAGTCCCCAGTGACCTGTTCTTGGCTGATGCACTGGTCAAGCTGGTGAAACGCTTTGGCTGGACTTGGATAGGTGCTTTCCGGTCAGATTCAGACTATGGCAATGATGGCATGGCATCTTTCCTGCAGGCAGCACAGAAGGAGGGGGTCTGTGTTGAATACTCTGAATCTTTACATCGGACCGACCCACGTAGCAGAATACAGAGAGTAGCTGACGTTATCCGCAGGTTTCTGCTTCACTATGCGCTTTTGTTGCCTGTGCTGTCACTGAACATCTCCACACAAAACCACAAAAAACATGTAGTGTTCAAACATAAGACTGGAGACTATTTGGTTATCTTAGTGGCAAATTGGGAATGTAGGCCTATTTTTCTTCATGAACTTTGTTCTATTACATGATGAGACCCATTCTCTATATTCAACACAAAAGATAATAATTTGCAAGTAGTCTTTCCCTATCATATTTGTTATTTTATTAATCAGGAAGCCTAACTCTCATTTTTCTTTATCTTAAGAATCTTGATGATGTTTTGGTATAATATAATATTTACTATGATGTCCCTGCAGGTCCACAGCTGTGGTTATTGTGGCAATTTCAGCCACTGCAGAATTAACACTCCTGCTGGGAGAGCTGTCACGTGAGCCTTCTCCACCTCGCCAGTGGATAGGCAGTTACTGGCCAACTAACCAAGAACTGCTGAAGTTCAACTTCTGTGCCGGTACCATTGGATTCGGCATTCAAAAATCTGTCAACCCAGGTCTAAGAGAATTCTTGCTGGATCTGTCTCCAACTAAAGTGGCTGCCTCTCCAGTGCTCACTGAGTTCTGGGAGGATGCGTTCAACTGCAGGATGGAAAAAAGTGAGAAAGTTGTACATTGCTGACATTCATAGTCGGGTCTATGTGGTTGTGTTTTGTTGATTGTCTGTTTGAGGGGGCCTCCTGTGTTAAAATGTAGGCAGCTTATTTAAGATCAAACCCCAGTTTTCCGTTGAGAGGGAAATCTACTGATATCAAAAGAACACAATGGATATATTTTATCCTTTATAAGTGTGACTAATTATGCTATTGTATCTTTTGGCAAAAACTGAAAGAGTTTCTTATATAAAAGAAAATAGATAAAAACAGTTGGCCCTACTTTTAAGTGTATTTTTTACATTTATTAGAACAATATTGATACACACTGTGGAATCACCAAACTCTTAAAAATGCACCACAATAGCCCCTGGGCTCTTAGTACTGTATTGTATTTTCATTTCTTTGATTTTCTTTTCTTTTCTTTTAATTACTTTTCTGGGAGGTGGGTCCTTTGTCGATTCAGATAACAGCATTATTCTTCTTTTCATATTTAGACATTTGAAGAATAACTTTGCTAGAACAGCGCACATTTTAATCCCAATTACATTTAAGTAGTACTATATGAGTTTCTACAAGGTATGTTTTGTGGTTGAAATAAATGAAAAGGAAAGCAAAAAAGAATTTTACACTCATTAGAAAGAATTATATTAAATTCACAGAATATTTATTTATTTACGCTTATTAAAACAGCTGAGGTCAGTATGTAATTAATTAAAAAGTCGTGGCCATTTTTTTGCCTTTTGGACTTCACATCATAACATCTGATTACTGATCTGTGTTAACTGGACTTGGTATACATGAACGCCAACACAGCATGAATCAGCTTGAGGAAAGTAGACGAAAGCATGTCTGCAAAATTGTATGTAAAATAAGTATTTATTATGAATAAATCTGAAAAATATAGATACGCATGTTTCAAGGCATTGTTGACAGTTTAAATAAAAAATAGAAATCATGAATTAAAAATAATCATAGTAAAATCATACATATTGTCAAAGCTAAAATCATGTTCCCCTTCCTTTGTGTGCTTTTAGATGCAGCCAAACAAGAAACTGTGTGTGATGGAACTGAAGACATTCAGACGCTTCAGAGCTCGTACACTGACACATCTCAGCTCAGAGGCACTAACACAGTGTACAAGGCTGTTTATGCAATAGCACATGCCATTCATAGTGCAGCGTGTGAGGATGCAAATTCTACAGCTCAGTGTGACAAATTCAGTAGGATGGAGTCTGACCAGGTCAATGAAAGCAATTACATGAACATAACCAATGTCATGTTACCACGATAATGTAATTCATTAAATTTAGGTTAACGTTTTCCCTTCTCTACCTCCTTGTCTAGCTTTACTTATCCTCACAGGTTCTTAGCCAGCTTAAAAAAGTGAATTTTTCCCAAAATGGTTATGATGTGTCATTTGATGTCAATGGGGATCCTGTGGCCAGATACGACCTGGTTAACTGGCAACAAAGTGAGAGTGGCAGCATTGAGATGGTGACAGTAGGACTTTATGATGCATCACTGCCGGAGGGCCAGGAGTTGCGCATCAACAGGAATATCACTTGGATGGATGGTGACAAACGTGTAAGGAGACCATCAGTAATAGTCTAATACATTAGAATTTCAAATTTGGTGATCTAAAAGGGTACAAAATTTGACACCGGAAAATGCACATGATTCGCTCTGGGGTTTGGGTAAGGGGACGAAGAGACTGGCTAAAGCTAAAATGAAAGGACGAGCTAGAATGATACAGTGACATAGGCTGGTCAGCGCTGGAGGAAGGGCAGTAGGACAACCGGATGGGCGAAGCTACTAGAAGCTCAAAAAATTGGCAAAACTGGCAGTACTTCTCACAGGACCCTGCCAGAGGCCAGTGGCAAAGACGGAAATCCTGTGAAAGCCGGGAAGGAGAGTCTACGAAGGCGGATCCTCTCTGCAGGCCAGAGACAAAGACTGACACCTAACAGACTTGACACTGACAGGCTGGGGGCTAGAATGGTGCAGGTTAGCTGATTGTGAGAAGAGGAGGCTGCAGTGACTTGCTGTTTTGGCCAACATGCATGTTGCAGCCATGGTGCAAATTAGCCGACTGAAGGCTTTCATACTGATTTTTAACATATTTGTATATGTAGAAATATAGTAGACAGTAAGCACTGTGACAGAAGGGCCTTTTTCTATGAACAAGAGTAATTGGTACTGTAAGAAAATAACAATTGCAATACACATATTGGCATTTGACTATCGTTTAAAGAGGATCTTGAAAATGTGTAATCCAATCCTTTTATTCAAGGACCTGCATGGCACACCAGAATATGTGTGAGTTTGTTTGTATGTATGTACCAGGTGCCTGTGTCAGTGTGCAGTGAAAGCTGTCCTCCAGGAACTCGTAAAGTGCTTCAAAAAGGAAAACCCATATGCTGTTATGACTGTATACCTTGTCCTGAGGGAGAGATTAGCAATACTACAGGTATGTTTTTTCTTTTTAATTTTCTTCCTTTTTAATTATTTTAAGACATGTCTACAACATCAACTTTATTACTGCTAAAAGCCCTCTCCTATTCATTTCAGATTCCCCCGATTGTTTTCCTTGCCCCAAGGTGTTCTGGCCTAATGCAGAGAGAGACACTTGTTTCCCCAAGCCTGTAGAGTTTCTTTCCTTTGACGAGGTCCTAGGAATCATCCTGGCTGCATTCTCAGTTGGTGGTGCCTGTCTTGCCATTGTAACAACGGCTATCTTCTTTCGTCACAGGACATCCCCAATTGTCAGGGCCAACAACTCTGAGCTGAGCTTCCTGCTGCTCTTCTCCCTGACTCTATGTTTCTTGTGTTCATTAACTTTCATTGGAGCACCCTCTGATTGGTCCTGCAGGCTACGCCACACAGCATTTGCGATCACCTTTGTCCTCTGTATGTCTTGTGTTCTTGGGAAAACCATAGTCGTGTTAATGGCCTTCAAAGCTACACTTCCAGGTAGTAATGTCATGAAATGGTTCGGCCCTCTACAGCAAAGGATAACTGTAGTATCTTTCACATTTATTCAAATTTTAATATGTACTATTTGGTTGTGTCTTAGTCCTCCTTTTCGATTCGAAAACCTAACTATATATAAGGAGAGAATCATCCTAGAGTGTGCATTAGGATCAGCTATTGGGTTCTGGGTTGTACTCGGGTACATAGGCCTACTGGCTGGATTTTGCTTAGTGTTAGCTGTCCTAGCCCGGAAACTGCCTGATAATTTTAACGAGGCCAAGCTGATCACCTTCAGCATGCTGATATTTTGTGCAGTCTGGATCACCTTTATCCCAGCGTATGTCAGCTCTCCTGGGAAATTTACTGTGGCTGTGGAGATATTTGCCATTCTGGCCTCCAGTTTTGGACTAATACTGTGTATATTTGCTCCAAAGTGTTACATCATATTGTTTAAGCCAGAGAAGAACACCAAGAAACATTTAATGAATAAAAACTAATCCTAAGACATCTGAGGTTTTTAAATTGTTAAGATGGCAACACTAAACCGACTGACATATAATGTTAAATACACTTGTTGCTGCATGCTCTTGCTACATCTTGGTACAATGCATTGTTCTGCTGGCAAACCTTGGGTCCTGGCATTCATGTGGATGAGATCTCACATACATCACACTCCCAAACATTGTTGCAGTCAAGGCCCCCCCATTAGCAACGGTTGCTCCCCAATGGCAGTGACTCTCACAGCAGGACAAGGGGTTCTGTCACACTGCCAGAACTACTCAGGATGGGCCAAAGAACCTGACAAAAAGCTCAAGGTGTTGACCCAGAATCCAAATTCCCCAGATCAAAAAGAGTAGAAATATGCTTTTACTTCATTCAAAAGGTTTTAACCCAGTCTGTTTAGGAAGAGGGAAATTACACGACTCAAACTGATCAAACTAGTTCTCAGATTAAAAGTTGCAGTGTTTTTTTCCCCTGTTCTTTTGAACATTCAATGTTTCTTTTTTAAAATCAGCAAACTACTAAACAATGCAGAAAAATTATGAAGTGTTTTAAATTTTTCAGATTGTTCTTATTAATTTAAATTCCAAGATTCACGGGTCAGGTATAGGGAATATAAAAGTCAGGCTACTTGGCACTTCACATGCAACACAATCTTCAATCAAATGAATAAAACATTTACATTTAAAGGCTATTTATTTTCTATATTTCAGTGTTGTGTTTTGAATATGTTTTTATTATCTTTTTTCATGACAATTGTCATTGAAATGTGATTAAATTACATAAAAAAACCCATTGAAGGTGAGCGTTTATTCAAGTTTATATGCATATATGTAATATGTGTTAAAACAATGCACTAAAAAGATATAGGAGGAGGACGAAATTATTATGATATCTGGTATTTACAATAGTTACTTGACAAGAGAGGAAAAGAGACAGGGACTCTTAATGGAAGAAACTCCACATGTGGCTAAAAAGTTGAAGACTTCATCAAAGACCAAGGGCATCCTCCCTCTGATGTATAGTTGGCTGACAGAGAGTAGGAGGAGGGAAGCTTTTGTCTGTAAAATCTATATAAACCAGTGGAAACACAAACACAGTCTGCTCACATGCAGACACTTGAGTGATGGAAATCTCTGCTCTCTTTATTGGCCTGATCTTGTCTCTGAGTTTGTGTGAGCTGAACTCAGCTCTGAAACAAAGCACTGGGCTTACAGAGGAAAGGACTGGTGCTGGGGTCAGCAGTGAGGCCTCATCTGTGAAATGTAAACTCCAGGGTACCACTCGTCTACCTGCATTCTCAATGGATGGTGACTATGTTATTGGTGCTGTTTTTGCCATTCATCACTACACGCACAGACTGTTGCATAATTACACCACCATGCCTGAGCCACTAAAGTGCACAGGGAGGTTAGTAAGAGGGCAAAGTGGTCGATAAGAGGATGTTATACTATATGGGGTTAGAAATGTTTTGCTTTGTATGATGTTTCAAAGCTTGTGTCTGATATTTAAAACTTTTACAAATGTATGTTTCATTACCAGAATAAGAAAAAAAATTAAGCCATTTTAGATCGACATGCTGACTATTTTTAAATATGTGCATTATGGACTGATATCTAATCCTGTGTTTTGAATTATGCTTTTCACTCTGTGGTGTACATTTTGTTCACAGATGCAGTGCAGCCATCAGTCATAATTCCCATGAACAACAGTTCTGCTTAATTGTGTCTTTTCTGTTAAAACTTGATTTGAACAATTAAATTAGTTTCTTTGTGCAGCATTGACTCTCGTGAACTGCGCTTCTCGCGCGCAATGGTCTTCGCCATCGAGGAGATTAACAACAGCACCGAGCTGCTGCCAGGGATCAAACTTGGTTATGAGATCCATGACTCGTGCAACACAGTGCCTGTGGCGATGCATGTGACATTCCAGCTTTCAAATGGCCTGGACCCTGTGTTTTACACTGGTGACAATTGCTCACAATCTGGTTTGGTGATGGGTATTGTTGGCGAGTCTGAGTCTACACAATCTATCAGCATGTCGCGCATCATCGGGCCCTTCAACATTCCTCAAGTAAATATTATGAATTTGTTTCAAATTATGTCTTCAGTGTCCGCCAGTGCTGATTTTTTTTTTTCTTTCCTGTAAATTTATAACAATGCTGGATACTTTTAGGTGAGCCACTTTGCCACTTGTGCATGCCTGTCTGATAAGCAGCAGTACCCAAATTTCTTTAGAACAATCCCCAGTGACCATTTCCTGGCTGATGCACTGGCCAAGCTGATAAAACACTTTGGCTGGACTTGGATAGGTGCTGTCCGGTCAGATTCAGACTATGGCAATAATGGCATGGCAACTTTCCTGCAGGCAGCACAGAAGGAGGGGATTTGTGTTGAATACTCTGAATCTTTACATCGGACCGACCCACGTAGCAGAATACAGAGAGTAGCTGACGTCATCCGCAGGTTTCTGCTTCACTGATTGTGCTTTTGTTGCCTGTGCTGTCACTGAACATCTCCACACAAAACCACAAAAAACATGTAATGTTCAAACATAAGACTGGAGATTATTTGATTATCTTAGTGGCAAATTGGGAATGTAGGCCTATATTTCTTCATCAAGTTTGTTCTATTACATGATGAGACCAATACTCTATCTTCAACACAAAAGATAATAATTTGCAAGTAGTCTTTCTCTATAATATTCATTATTTTATTAATCAGGTAGCCTAACTCTCATTTTTCTTTATCTTAAGAATTTTGATAATGTTTTGGTATAATATAATATTCACTATGATGTCCCTGCAGGTCCACAGCTGTGGTTATTGTGGCATTTACATACTCTGCAGAATTAACACTCCTGCTGGGAGAGCTGTCGCTCAAGCCTTCTCCACCTCGCCAGTGGATAGGCGGTTACTGGCCAACAAACCGAGACATGCTGAAGTTCAACTTCTGTGCCGGAGCCATTGGATTTGGCATTCAAACATCTGTCAACCCAGGTCTAAGAGAATTCTTGCTGGATCTGTCTCCAACTAAAGTGGCTGCCTCTCCAGTGCTCACTGAGTTCTGGGAGGATGCATTCAACTGCAGGCTGGAAAAAAGTGAGAAAGTTGTACATTGCTGACATTCATAGTCGGGTCTATGTGGTTGTGTTTTGTTGATTGTCTGTTTGAGGGGGCCTCCTGTGTTAAAATGTAGGCAGCTTCTTTAAGATCAAACCCCAGTTTTCCATTGAGAGGGAAATCTACTGATATCAAAAGAACACAATGGACATATTTTTTCCTTTATAAGTGTGACTAATTATGTTATTATATATTTTGGCAAAAACTGAAAGAGTTTCTTATATAAAAGAAAATAGATAAAAACAGTTGGCCCTACTTTTAAGTGTATTTTTTACATTTATTAGAACAATATTGATACACAGTGTGGAATCACCAAACTCTTAAAATGCACAAAAATTGCCCCTGGGCTCTTAGTACTGTATTGTATTTTCATTTTTTTGATTTTCTTTTATTTTCTTGTATTTCACTTTTGGGGAGGTGGGTCGTTTGTGGATTTAGATGACAGCATTATTCTTCTATTTATATTTAGATGTTTGAAGAATAACTTTGCTAGAACAGCGCATGTTTTAATTCCAATTACATTCAAGTAGTACTATATAAGTTTCTACAAGGTATGTTTTGTGGTTGAAATAAATGAAAAGGAAAGCAAAAAAGAATTTTACACTCATTAGAAAGAATTATATTACATTCTCAGAACATTTCTTTATTTGCACTCAGTAAAACAGCTGAGGTCAGTTTGTAATTAATTAAAAAGTTGTGGACATTTTTTGCCTTTTGGACTTCACATCATAACATCTGATTACTGATCTGTGTTAACTGGACTTGGTATACATAACCACCAACACAGCATGAATCAGCTTGAGGAAAGTAGATGAAAGCATATCTGCAAAATTGTATGTAAAATAAGCATTTGTCATGAATAAATCTCAAAAATATAGATACGCATGTTTCAAGGCATTGTTGACAGTTTAAATAAAAAATAGAAATCATGAATTAAAAATAATCATAGTAAAATCATACATATTGTCAAGCTAAAATCATGTTCCCCTTCCTTTGTGTGCTTTTAGATTCAGCCAAAGAAGAAACTGTGTGTGATGGAACTGAAGACATACAGACACTACAGAGCCCGTACACTGACACATCTCAGCTCAGAGGCACTAACACAGTGTACAAGGCTGTTTATGCAATAGCACATGCCATTCATACTGCAGCATGTGAGGACGCAAATTCTACAGCTCAGTGTGACAAATTCAGTAGGATGGAGTCCAAACAGGTCAATGAACATGATTACATGAACGTAACCAATGTCATGTTACCACGATGATGTTATTTTTAAAAATTTAGGTTAACGTTTTCCCTTCTCTACCTCCTTGTCTAACTTTACTTATCGTCAAAGGTTCTTAACCAGCTCAAGAAAGTGAATTTTTCCCAAAATGGTTATGATGTGTCATTTGATGTCAATGGGGATCCTGTGGCCAGATACGACCTGGTTAACTGGCAACAAAGTGAGAGTGGCAGCATTGAGATGGTGACAGTAGGGCTTTATGATGCATCACTGCCGGAGGGCCAGGAGTTCCGCATCAACAGGAATCTCACTTGGATGGATGGTGGCACACATGTAAGGAGCCCAAGAGCAATAATCTAAGACATTAGATTTTCAAATTTGGTGATCTAAAAGGGTACAAAATTTGACACTGGAAAATGCACATGGATCACTTTGGGGTTTGGGTAAGGGGACGAAGAGACTGGCTAAAGCTAAAATGAAAGGACGAGCTAGAATGATACAGTGACATAGGCTGGTCAGCGCTGGAGGAAGTGCAGTAGGACAACCAGATGGGCGAAGCTACTAGAAGCTGAGTAAACTGGCAAAACTGGTAGTAAAGGCAGTACCTCTCACAGGTCCCTGCGCGAGACCAGTGGCAAAGACGGAAATCATCTGAATGCTGTGAAGGAGAGTCTACGAAGGCAGATCCCCTCTGCAGGCCAGAGACAAAGACTGACACATAACAGACTGGACACTGACAGGCTGGGGGCTAGAATGGTGCAGGTTAGCTAATTGTGAAAAGAGGAGGCTGCAGTGACTTGCTGTTTTGGCCAGCATGCTTGTTGCCACTATGGTGCAAATTAGCTGACTGAAGGATTTCATACTGATATTTAATATATATGTATATGCAGAAATATAGTACACAGTAAGCACTGTGACAGAAGGGCTTTTTTCCATGAACAAGAGTAATTGTTACTGGAAGGAAATAACAATCGCAATACACGTATTAGCATTTGACTATTGTTTAAAGACGATCTTGAAAATGTGTAATCCAATCCTTTTATTCAAGGACCTGCATGGCACACCAGAATATGTGTGAGTTTGTTTGTATGTATGTATGTGCCAGGTGCCTGTGTCAGTGTGCAGTGAAAGCTGTCCTCCAGGAACTCGTAAAGTGCTTCAGAAAGGAAAACCCATCTGCTGTTATGACTGTATACTGTGTCCTGAGGGAGAGATTAGCAATACTACAGGTATGTTTTTTCTTTTTAATTTTCTTCCTTTTTTTTTTTTTTTTTGGACATGTCTACAACATCAACTTTATTACTGCTAAAAGCCCTCTCCTATTCATTTCAGATTCCCCCGATTGTTTCCCTTGCCCCAAGGAGTTCTGGCCTAATGCAGAGAGAGACACTTGTTTCCCCAAGCCTGTAGAGTTTCTTTCCTTTGACGAGGTCCTAGGAATCATCCTGGCTGCATTCTCAGTTGCTGGTGCCTGTCTTGCCATTGTAACAACGGCTATCTTCTTTCGTCACAGGACATCCCCAATTGTCAGGGCCAACAACTCTGAGCTGAGCTTCCTGCTGCTCTTCTCCCTGACTCTATGTTTCTTATGTTCATTAACTTTCATTGGAGCACCCTCTGATTGGTCCTGCAGGCTACGCCACACAGCGTTTGGGATCACTTTCGTCCTCTGTATCTCTTGTATTCTTGGGAAAACTATAGTCGTGTTAATGGCCTTCAAAGCTACACTCCCAGGTAGTAGTGTCATGAAATGGTTCGGCCCTCTACAGCAAAGGATGACTGTAGTATCTTTCACATTCATTCAAGTTTTAATATGTACTATTTGGTTGTGTCTTAGTCCTCCTTTTCGATTGGAAAACCTAACTATATATAAGGAGAGAATCATCCTAGAGTGCGCATTAGGATCAGCTATTGGGTTTTGGGCTGTTCTCGGGTACATAGGCCTACTGGCTCTCTTTTGCTTAGTGTTAGCTGTCCTAGCCCGGAAACTACCTGATAATTTTAACGAGGCCAAACTGATCACCTTCAGCATGCTGATATTCTGTGCAGTCTGGATCACCTTTATCCCAGCGTATGTCAGCTCTCCTGGGAAATTCACTGTGGCTGTGGAGATATTTGCCATTCTGGCCTCCAGTTTTGGATTGATACTGTGTATATTTGCTCCAAAGTGTTACATCATATTGTTTAAACCAGAGAAGAACACCAAGAAACATTTAATGAATAAAAATCAATCCTAAAACATCTGAGGTTATGAAATTGTTAAGGTGGCCAATTGCCACTTGCAGCCCTTTAACCATGTCATTCTGGCCCTTTGATCATTCTGTTAGTTGTCTGTTTAACCAACTCCATGGTGATGCCTCTTGCTCAGGACAGAAATACTCTTGTTTTATTCTAAAATGTATACCCAGGCTTTTAAAAAAGAGGAAAATTACAAGGATTTAACTGATAACCTACTTCTAAAATTAAAAAGTGCATGTTGTCAATACAGAAAGGGGCAGGAAATGTTTAAGTGTTTTAAATTGTTCAAGTTGTTTTAATACATTTGACTTCCAAGCTTTGCAAGTCAGGCATCAGGATGTAAAAGTTCACCTTTTTTCAAATGTGGCCCTTCTAAAAACAGTAGTTGTATACAGTGCATATTCAGCAAAGTCTTCAGTAAAATTAATCAAATATTAACATTTGAAGGTTTTTTAAAAAAAAATGTTTTACATTAAATGTTTTTCTTAATTTCAGTGTTGTGTTTTTAAGATCCTTTTTTGGTCGTTTTGCACAAAAATGTTAAAATAGCTCAATAAAGTCTTAATTATCTTAAAAAATGTGTGGAACTGACTTCAAATGAATCACAGTGGAACAAGAGTTCTGGTGATTTATTTAAAATAAGATTAAATCAAACCAAAAACACATTAAAGGTGTGAATTTAAATCAAATCAAATCAAATCAAATCAAATTTTATTTGTATAGCCCAAATTCACAAATCACAATTTGCCTCAGAGGGCTTTACAATCTGTACAGAGACGACACCGTCTGTCCTTCGACCCTCGATTCGAGAGATAGATAGATAGATAGATAAACTTTATTTCGGTGTCACTCCACAACACACATTAAAATACATAGGCAATATAAAAATACAGTTTTCATTTTATAGATAACCCCCCCCTTTACAAAATTAAAAATGTTGGGGACCACTCAAAAAAGAGTTGTGAGACACCAACTAAAAATAAAAAGTCATGAAAAAGATACGTAAAAACGTTCATTATGGTACCATACAGACAAAAACACAAGGCAGTTGTTTTATAAACTGGAATTCATGAAAAACAATCTTCTATGAAGGATGAGGTGGCAGGCTTTGGCACATTCCTTGATGCAATGTTTACCAGCTAAAATGACACACAATTTATTTGTATCATCAAGATCATTAAAATTAACATACTTAGAAAGTGTACTAAATAGTTCAGCGCGAATGTCCATATAAATAACACAGTGTAAAAGAACATGGGCTTCTGATTCAATGGAGCCAGTATCACATAAAGTACAGTAGCGTCTCTCCACTGGGATGTTCGTATATCTACCAGTTTCTATTGCTAAAGGAGCAACTCCACATCTAAATTTAGCAAGGGCACTTCTAAGCTGTCTTGATAATATATTTTTTACATACGGCTCTGTCTCAAATGCACCCTTAAATAGGCAGTAAGTGCGTAATTTATTCCCTTCTGGTTTGTTTATTAACTGTAGCCATGATTCCTCGTCTGCCTTTGACACTGCCATATCAAAACATTTAAGATCGTTACTTGAGTAAACCATATCTGTACGAGCGAGATGAGATAAATTCATAGAACCAAAAAATCGTTTTACCATTTGCACATAGTTTTTTACATTTGTCAAATGAGCCGCCCACTGAAAAACACGTTTACATAATCGGTTATCAGGCATACCACAGAGTCTTTGCCAGTTTTTAAAGATGCAAGACCACTGATGTTGCCATGGAGTTTTCCAACCCATATCACCCTGTATAGCAGCATTTGGGGTGTATTTACCCACACCTAGGTAAAATCTACATGCCCGAGTGAGGAAAAACTTGCCCCAAAAAAAGCCCTTTTAACAGGGGGAAAAAAAAAATGCGGAAGAAACCTCAGGAAGAGCCACAGAGGAGGGATCCCTCTCCCAGGACGGACAGACGTGCAATAGATGTCGCATATACAGAGCAGATCAACGAGATCACAATGTATACAATTATAATGGATGATTGACAGGAATGAAAGTACATAAAGAGGTATTACAGCAATAATAATGAAATGCACATGGAAATGTGATTACTAGTGATAACAGTAGTAGTGATTAACGGTAAGGACAGTATGTAGTAATGCATTACAATAATAGTAGTGGAATGTATGTAACAGAGATATGACTAATATTAGCGACAGTAGTGGTGGGTGTCAGGCAGGGCCATGGCAGTAGGCGCATCCATGATCAGGCAGGGCCATAGCAGTAGGCGCATCCACGATCCACAACCCGGGCGCGGCCAGGATCCATGGGAGCCTGTAGGACTAGAAAGCACAAGGACTCCGGGGAAGAAGTGAAGTCAGGGACAAGCAGAGATGGGGCATGTATACAGGCATAATGTATACAGATGGAGAGGAGAGGAGGAGAGAGAAGCTCAGTGTGTCATTTGTCCCCCGGACTAGGCCTATAGCAGCATAACTAAGAGCTGGTCCAAGATGGACCTGGGCCAGCCCTAACTATAAGCTCTATCGAAAAGGAAGGTCTTAAGTCTACTCTTAAAGGTAGAGAGGGTGTCCGCCTCCCGGACCAAAACAGGAAGATGGTTCCACAGAAGAGGAGCTTGATAACTGAAGGCTCTGGCTCCCATTCTGCTTTTGGAGACTTTAGGAACTACAAGTAATCCTGCGTTCTGGGAGCGTAATGCTCTAGTTGGGTGATAGGGTAGTATGAGCTCCTGGAGATATGATGGCGCCTGACCATTAACAGCTTTGTAAGTGAGGAGAAGGATTTTAAACTCTATTCTTGATTTTACAGGGAGCCAGTGCAGAGAGGCCAATACAGGAGTAATATGATCTCTTTTCTTAGTTCCTGTCAGTACACGTGCTGCAGCATTCTGGACCAGCTGGAGACTCTTTAGAGACTTGTTAGGGCAGCCTGATAATAGAGAATTACAATAGTCCAGCCTGGAAGTAACAAATGCATGGACTAGCTTTTCTGCGTCTTTTTGAGACAGGATGGGCCTGATTTTTGCAATGTCACGTAGATGAAAAAATGCAGACCTTGAAATTTGTCTTATGTGGGAGTTGAAGGACATATCTTGATCAAAGATAACTCCCAGATTCCTGACGGTGGTGCTGGAGGCCAAGTTAATGCCATCCAAACTAGCTATATCATTAGATAATGCATCTCTAAGGTGTTTAGGACCAAGTACTATAACTTCGGTTTTATCTGAATTTAACAGCAGAAAATTGCAGGTCATCCAGGTCTTAATGTCCTTGAGACATGCATGGAGTTTAGTAAGCTGATTAGTTTCATCTGGCTTTATTGATAGGTATAACTGGGTATCATCTGCGTAACAATGAAAGTTTATTGAGTGTTTCCGAATTATATTTCCTAGAGGGAGCATATATAAGGTGAATAGTATGGGTCCAAGCACGGAGCCTTGAGGAACACCATGACTAACCTTGGTATACAGGGATGACTCATCATTAACATGTACAAACTGAAATTGATCCGATAAATAGGACTTAAACCAGTTTAATGCGGGTCCTTTAATGCCAATTAAGTGTTCCAGTCTCTGTAGTAGAATGTGATGATCAATGGTATCAAATGCAGCACTAAGATCTAGTAAGACCAGGACAGAGACAAGTCCTTTGTCAGAAGCGATAAGGAGGTCATTTGTAACTTTCACCAGTGCCGTCTCTGTGCTATGATGTGCTCTAAAACCTGATTGAAAATCCTCATATAAACTATTGTTATGAAGAAAGTCACATAGCTGGTTGGCGACTGCTTTCTCAAGGATCTTGGAGAGGAAAGGGAGGTTGGATATAGGTCTATAGTTGGCTAAAGCTTCTGGATCAAGATTAGGCTTTTTAAGGAGCGGTCTAATTACAGCTAGTTTAAAGGACTGTGGTACGTATCCTGTTAATAGCGACAGGTTGATCATTTCTAGTAGAGATGTGCTAATTAAAGGTAAAGTTTCTTTCAGCAACCTAGTTGGGATGGGGTCTAGGAGACAAGTTGTTGGTCTAGATGAAGAAACCATCGAAGTTAGTTGGTGGAGGTCAATGGGAGAGAAGCAGTCTAAATATAAGTCAGAATTTACAACTGTTTCTGAGGTTCCTGTGTTTAAAGATACAATAGTGTCAGTTGAGGGCAAGCGATGATGGATTTTGTCTCTAATAGTTATAATTTTATCATTAAAGAAGCTCATGAAGTCATTACTACTGAGCGTTGTAGGAATACATGGTTCAGTAGAGCTGTGACTTTCTGTCAGCCTGGCTACAGTGCTGAAAAGAAACCTGGTGTTGTTTTTGTTTTCCTCTATTAATGACGAGTTATAGCTTGCTCTGGCATTGCAGAGGGCCTTCCTATATATTTTAAGGCTATCTTTCCAGGCTAAGCGGGATTCTTCCAAATTAGTGGAACGCCATTTTCCTTTCAAATTTCCGTGATGTTTGCTTCAGTTTGGGGGTATCCGAGTTATACCAGGGTGCTAAGCTCCTGTGCTTTATAGGTTTCTTTTTCAGAGGGGCAATAGAGTCCAGTGTTGTTCGCAATGAGCCTGCAGTGCTATCAACAAGATGATCAATTTGTGAGGAACTGAGGTTAGCGGAGGAGTCCTCTATTATATTAAGACATGGCATTGAATTTAGTGCCAGCGGTATAATTTCCTTAAATTTAGCTACAACACTATCAGATAGACATCTAGTGAAGGAGTTTTTGCCTAATGGTGTGTAGTCCAGTAATAGAACTTCAAAAGTTATTAAGTGATGGTCTGATAAAAGAGGATTCTGTGGAGAAACTGTTAGATTTTCAATCTCGATACCATAAGCTAGAACAAGGTCAAGGGTGTGGTCAAAACAGTGAGTTGGTTTATGTACACACTGAGAGAAGCCAATAGAGTCTAATAATGTGATAAATGCACTACTAAGGCTATCATTAACGACATCCACATGAATATTAAAATCACCTACAATAATTACTTTATCTGATTTGAGGACTAGACTTGATAAAAACTCAGAGAATTCAGATAAAATTCTGAGTAAGGACCAGGTGCTCGATACACTACAACAAATAGAACTGGCTGTAAAGTTTTCCACGTTGGATGTGAAAGACTAAGAACAAGGCTTTCAAATGAGTTATAATTTAATTTAGGTTTAGGATTGATTGAGAGACTTAAGTCATAAATAGCTGCAAAACCACCTCCTTGGCCGGAGCCTTGAGGAATGTGAGTATTAATATGACTAGGGGGAGTGGATTCATTCAGGCTGACATATTCTTCAGGATGCAGCCAGGTTTCAGTAAGACAGAATAAATCAATATTACAATCTGAAATTAAGTCATTTACTAAGCTACAGCTTTCGATGACAGGGATCTGATATTTAGTCCACATTTAATTCTCTTGTCTTGTTTTGAAATTGCAGAGTTGCTGTTAATTTTTATTAGATTTTCATAGACAACTCCTCTTCTGTGGACTTTTGATTTGATTAATTTAATTAATTTAGGTGGTCGGGGGGCAGACACAGTCTCAATGAAGTTTTGGGTGTGCAACTGATCTAATGGAAGCTCAGAGAAGCGTGTAAGACTGCAGCTCTGCCTTCTGGTCTCAACTCTGGGTTGTCAGGCTGGTTGTTGGCTAATGAAATGGGTTAAATTTCTAGAGATGAGAGCCGCTCCATCCAAAGTGGGAGATGTTCATTAGCTTTCATTGGAGCACCATCTGATATGTCCTGCATGCTGCGCCACACAGCGTTTGGGATCACCTTCATCCTCTGCATCTCTTGTGTGCTTGGGAAAACTATAGTAGTGCTAATGGTCTTCAAAGCTACACTCCCAGGTAATAATGTAATGAAATGGTTTGGCCCTCCACAACAAAGAATGACTGTGGTGTCTTTCACATTTATTAAAGATTTAATATGTACTATTTGGTTGTGTCTTACTCCCCCTTTTCCAATGAAAAATCTAGCTGTATACAAGAAGAGAATCATCCTGGAGTGCGCATTAGGATCAGCTGTCTGGTTCTGGGTTGTACTCGGGTACATAGGTCTACTGGCTGGATTTTGCTTAGTGTTAGCTGCCCTAGCAAGGAAATTACCTGATAATTTTAATGGGGCCAAGCTGATCACCTTCAGCATGCTGATATTCTGTGCAGTCTGGATCACCTTTATCCCAGCGTATGTCAGCTCTCCTGGGAAATTTACTGTGGCTGTAACAAAAATCAATCCTGAGACATCTGAGGTTTTAAAATTGTTAAGATGGCAATATTAAACCGACTGACATATAAAGTTATATACTCTTGTTGCTACATGCTCTTGCTACATCTTGTTACAATACATCGTAATGCTGGCAAACCTTGATTCCTGGCATTCATGTGGATGAGACCTCACATACATCAGACTCCCAAATATTGACGTAGTCAAGGCCCCCCCATTAGCAACGGTTCCCCCCCAGTAGCGGTGACTCTCACAGCAGGACAAGGGGTTCTGTCACACTGCCAGGACTACTCAGGATGGGCCAAAGAACTTGACAAAAAGCTCAAGGTGTTGACCCACAATCCAAATTCCCCAGATCAAAAAGAGTACAAACATGCTTTTACTTCATTCAAAAGGTTTTAACCTGGGCAGTTTAGGAAGAGGGAATTTACAAGACTCAAACTGATCAAACTACTTCTCAGATTAAAAGTTGCATTGTTTTTTTCCCCCTGCAATTTTGTACGTGCAATGTTTCTTTTTGAATCAGAAAACTACTACTTCAGTGTTGACTTTTGAATGTTGTTTTGTTATCTTTTTTCATGACAATTGTCATTGAAATGTGACTAAATCACATAAAAAACCCATTGAAGGTGAGAGTTTATTTAAGTTTATATGCATATGTATGTAATATGCCTTAAAATAACGCACTCAAAAGCTATAAGAGGGGCACACAATTATTATGATAAGACAGGGACTCCTAATGGAAGAAACTCTACATGTGGCTAAAAAGTTGAAGACTTCATCAAAGACCAAGGGCATCCTCTCTCTGATGTATAGTTGGCTGACAGAGAGTAGGAGGAGGGAAGCTTTTGTCTGTAAAATCTATATAAACCAGTGGAAACACACACACAGTCTGCTCACATGCAGACACTTGAGTGATGGAAATCTCCACTCTCTTTATTGGCCTGAGCTTGTCTCTGAGTTTGTGTGAGCTGAACTCAGCTCTGAAACAAAGCACTGGGCTTACAGAGGAAAGGACTGGTGCTAGGGTCAGCACTGAGGCCTCATCAGTGAAATGTAAACTCCAGGGTACCACTCGTCTACCTGCATTCTCAATGGATGGTGACTATGTTATTGGTGGTGTTTTTGCCATTCACCACTACACGCACAGACGGGTGCATAATTACACCACCATGCCTGAGCCACTAAAGTGCACAGGGAGGTTAGTAAGAGGGCAAAGTAGTGGATAAGAGGATGTTATACTATATGGGGTTAGAAATGTGTTGCTTTGTATGATCTTTCAAAGCTTTTGTATAATATGTATGTTTCATTACCAGGATAAGAAAAAAACTTAAGCCATTTTTGATTGACATGTTACTGTTTTTAAATATGTGCATTATGGACTGATATCTAATCCTGTGTTTTGAATTATGCTGGTCACTCTGTGATGTACATTTTGTTCACAGATGCAGTGCAGCCATCAGTGATAATTCCCATGAACAACAGTTTTGCTTAATTGTGTCTTTTCTGTTAAAACTGGATTTGAACAATTAAATTAGTTTCTTTGTGCAGCATTGACTCTCGTGAACTGCGCTTCTCGCGCGCAATGATTTTCGCCATCGAGGAGATTAACAACAGCACAGAGCTGCTGCCAGGGATCAAACTTGGTTATGAGATCCATGACTCGTGCACCACAGTGCCTGTGGCGTTGCATGCAACATTTCAGCTTTCAAATGGCCTGGACCCTGTGTTTTACACTGGTGACAATTGCTCACAATCTGGTATGGTGATGGCTATTATTGGCGAGTCTGAGTCCACGCAGTCTATCAGCATGTCGCGCATCATCCGGCCCTTCAACATTCCTCTAGTAAATATTATGAATTTATTTCAAACTATTTCTTCAGTGTCCACCAGTGCTGATTTTTTTTTTCTTTCCTGTAAATTTATTACAATGCTTAATTCTTTTAGGTGAGCCACTTTGCCACTTGTGCATGCCTGTCTGATAAGCAGTACTACCCGAATTTCTTCAGAACAATCCCCAGTGACCAGTTCCTGGCTGATGCACTGGCCAAGCTGCTGAAACGCTTTGGCTGGACTTGGATAGGTGCTTTCCGGTCAGATTCAGACTATGGCAATAATGGCATGGCATCTTTCCTGCAGGCAGCACAGAAGGAGGGGATCTGTGTTGAATACTCTGAATCTTTACGTCGGACCGACCCACGTAGCAGAATACAGAGAGTAGCTGACGTTATCCGCAGGTTTCTGCTTCACTGATTGTGCTTTTGTGTCCTGTGCTGTCACTGAACATCTCCACACAAAACCACAAAAAACATGTTGTGTTCAAACATAAAACTGCAGACTATTAGTGGCAAATTGGGAAAATAGGCCTTTATTTTTTCATCAAGTTTGTTCTATTACATGATAAGACCAATACTCTATATTCAAAACAAAAGATAATAATTTGCAAGTAGTCTTTCTCTATCATATTTACCAGTTTATTAATCAGGTAGCCTAACTCTACATTTTTCTTTATCTTAAGAATCTTCATAATGTTTTGGTATAATATAATGTTTGCTATGATGTCCCTGCAGGTCGACAGCTGTGGTTGTTGTGGAATTTTCAGCCTCTGCAGAATTAAAACTCCTGCTGGGAGAGCTGTCGCTCAAGCCTTCTCCACCTCGCCAGTGGATAGGCAGTTACTGGGTAACTAACCGAGAAATGCTGAAGTTCAACATCTGTGTCGGAGCCATTGGATTTGCCATTCAAAAATCTGTCAACCCAGGTCTAAGAGAATTCTTGCTGGATCTGTCTCCAACTAAAGTGGCTGCCTCTCCAGTGCTCACTGAGTTCTGGGAGGATGCGTTCAACTGCAGGATGGAAAAAAGTGAGAAATTTGTGCAAAGTTGACATTCATAGTCCGGTCCATGTGGTTGTGTTTTGTTGATTGTCTGTTTGAGGGGGCCTACTATGTTAAAATGTAAGCAGCTTCTTTAAGATCAAACCCAGTTTTCCGTTGAGAGGGAAATCTACTGATACCAAAAGAACACAATGGACAAATTTTTTTCCTTTATAAGTGTGACTAATTATGTACTTATATCTTTTGGCAAAAATTTAAAGACTTTCTTGTACAAAAGAAAACAGATAAAAACAGTTGGCCCTACTTTTAAGTGTATTCTTTACATTTATTAGAACAATATTGATACACACTGTGGAATCACCAAACTCTTAAAAATGCACCACAATGGCCCCTGGGCTCTTAGTACTGTATTGTATTTGCATTTCTTTTATTTTATTTTCATTTATTTTATTCAACTTTTTGGGAGGTGGGTCATTTGTCTATTCAGATAACAGCATTACTCTTCTATTTATATTTAGACATTTGAAGAATAACTTTGCTAGAACAGCGCACAGTTTAATCCCAATTACATTTAAGCAGTATCGTGAGTTTCTACAAGGTGTGTTTTGTGGTTGAAATAAATGAAAAGGAAAGCAAAAAAGAATTTTACACTCATTCGAAAGAATTATATGAAATTCACAGAATATTTATTTATTTACACGTATTAAAACAGCTGAGGTCAGTATGTAATTAATTAAAAAGTTGTGGACATTTTTTTTGCCTTTTGGACTTCACATTATAACATCTGATTACTGATCTCGGTTAACTGGACTTGGTATAGATAACTGCCAACACAGCATGAATCAGCTCGAGGAAACTAGACGAAAGCATGTCTGCAAAATTGTATGTAAAATAGGCATTTCTTATAAATAAATCTGAAAAATATAGATACGCATGTTTCAAGGCATTGTTGACAGTTTAAATAACAAATAGAAATCATGAATTAAAAATAATCATAGTAAAGTCATACATATTGTCAAAGCTAAAAACATGTTCCCCTTCCTTTGTATGCTTTTAGATGCAGCCAAAGAAGAAACTGTGTGTGATGGAAATGAAGACATTCAGACGCTACAGAGCTCGTACGCTGACACATCTCAGCTCAGAGTCACTACCACAGTGTACAAGGCTGTTTATGCAATAGCACATGCCATTCATAGTGCAGCATGTGAGGACACAAATTCTACAGCTCAGTGTGACAAATTCACTAGGATGGAGTCCAAAGAGGTCAATGTACATGATTACATGAATATAACCAATGTCATGTTACCACGATCATGTAATTTATAAAAATTTAGGTTAATGTTTTCCCTTCTCTACCTCCTTGTCTAACTTTACTTATCGTCAAAGGTTCTTAACCAGCTCAAGAGAGTGAATTTTTCGCAAAACGGTTATGATGTGTCATTTGATGTCAATGGGGATCCTGTGGCCAGATACGACCTGGTTAACTGGCAACAAAGTGAGAGTGGCAGCATTGAGATGGTGACAGTAGGGCACTATGATGCATCACTGCCGGAGGGCCAGGAGTTCAGCATCAACAGGAATCTCACTTGGATGGATGGTGGCAAAGATGTAAGGAGCCCAACAGCAATAATCTAATACATCTATAATTTCAAATTTGGTGATCTAAAAGGGCACAAAATGTGGCTAAAACTAAAATGAAAGGACATAGGCATAGATACAGTGACATAGGCTGGTCAGCGCTGGAGGAAGGGCAGTAGTACAACTGGATGGGCGAAGCTACTAGAAGCTGAGTAAATTGGCAAAACTGGCAGTAAAGGCAGTACCTCTCACAGGACCCTGCCAGAGACCAGTGGCAAAGGTGGAAATCCTCTGAATGCCGGGAAGGAGAATCTACAAAGGCAGATCCCCTCTGGAGGCCAGAGATAAAGACTGACATCTAACAGACTGGACACTGACAGGCTGGGGGCTAGAGTAGTGCAGGTTAGCTGATTGTGAGAAGAGGAGGCTGCAGGGACTTGCTGTTTTGGCCAGCATGCTTGTTGCCGCCATGGTGCAAATTGGCCGACTGAAGGCTTGCATACCGATATTTAATATATTTGCATATGTAGACATATATTAGACAGTGAGCATTGTGACAGAAGGTCCTTTTTCTATGAACAAGAGTAATTGTTACTGGAAGAAAATAACAATTGCCAGTGTTGGGGAAGCTACTTTGCAAGCATAGCTTGTAAAAGTACATGTAGTTCAGCCTGGCAGTAGTTTGAACAAACTACATTTCCACCCCTGGAGAAATGTAGTTTGTAAAACTACTGCTGAAAAAAGTAGCTTTAGCAACTATTTATACTCATTATACTCATTTAACTCTTAACTCTTCAACTTAAATGAATAAACATATGGTGTATATGAAAAAAAATATAATAGCCTACAAAAAATTCACATGCCAGCAGAAATATGCCTCTCAACTCAAGTTTTATTCTTTAAAGAACAAAAGCTTACATTTTTGGTCAACATCACAGGAACTTCAGAGGCACTGACACTTACGCACTAGAACTAGATGCCAGGGCAGAATTGCTTGTTGACATGACACATGAGCAGTCTCAGACAGTCTCAGAGAGTTTTTATCAGACAGCCGGTTCCATTTGGCACTAAAAACATCTTTACCAACACTAAAAAGCCATCTATATCCAACATGTACATGCTCAAATATGGCCATGGTTGGGCTGGCGCATTCGGGGGCGCATTGGGGGTAGCGGGAGAGTTGTCCATGACGTACTTGTGCCATATGAGCACTGCCTTCCTTGGCACAAAGACCCACACACTCTGTGAAGCATTTGAGTGCTGCCAGAGCAAGCCAATCAGAGGCAGCATTGGCTTAGCATGTCATGACATGTTTCATACCTTTTTTCAAAGAAAAATTAAATAAAATTTATACTATATAGGTCTTTTTTTATAAAAAAAAAAATGTCATGTTATTGGCCAAAATTGTAGTTTGTAAATTGAGTAGTTAAACTCCCTCGTTAAAATGACGTGAAGTAATGAAGTTACAGCAAATTGTAGTTAAGCTAAGTAGTTCAACTACATGTAGTTTAAGTCTCCCCAACACTGACAATTGCAATACACATATTGGCATTTGACTCTTGTTTAAAGACGACCTTGAAAATGTGTAATCCAATCCTTTTATTCAAGGACCTGCATGGCACACCAGAATATGTGTGAGTTTGTTTGTTTGTATGTATGTGCCAGGTGCCTGTGTCAGTGTGCAGTGAAAGCTGTCCTCCAGGAACTCGCAAAGTGCTTCAGAAAGGAAGACCCATATGCTGTTATGACTGTATACCGTGTCCTGAGGGAGAGATTAGCAATACTACAGGTAAGTTTTTTTTTTCTTTTCTTCCTTTTTTATTTTTTTTTCAGATATGTCTTCAACATCAACTTTATTACTGCTAAAAGCCCTCTCCTATTCATTTCAGATTCCCCCGATTGTTTCCCTTGCCCCAAGGAGTTCTGGCCTAATGCAGAGAGAGACACTTGTTTCCCCAAGCCTGTAGAGTTTCTGTCCTATGACGAGGTCCTAGGAATCATCCTGGCTGCATTCTCAGTTGCTGGTGCCTGTCTTGCCATTGTAACAATGGCTATCTTCTTTCGTCACAGGACATCCCCGATTGTCAGGGCCAACAACTCTGAGCTGAGCTTCCTGCTACTCTTCTCCCTGACTCTATGTTTCTTATGTTCATTAACTTTCATTGGAGCACCCTCTGATTGGTCCTGCAGGCTACGCCACACAGCATTTGGGATCACCTTCGTCCTCTGTATGTCTTGTGTTCTTGGGAAAACTATAGTCGTGTTAATGGCCTTCAAAGCTACACTCCCAGGTAGTAATGTCATGAAATGGTTCGGCCCTCTACAGCAAAGGATAACTGTAGTATCTTTCACATTTATTCAAGTTTTAATATGTACTATTTGGTTGTGTCTTAGTCCTCCTTTTCGATTTGAAAACCTAACTATATATAAAGAGAGAATCATCCTAGAGTGTGCATTAGGATCAGCTATTGGGTTCTGGGTTGTACTTGGGTACATAGGCCTACTGGCTCTCTTTTGCTTAGTGTTAGCTGTCCTAGCACGGAAACTACCTGATAATTTTAACGAGGCCAAACTGATCACCTTCAGCATGCTGATATTTTGTGCAGTCTGGATCACCTTTATCCCAGCGTATGTCAGCTCTCCTGGGAAATTTACTGTGGCTGTGGAGATATTTGCTATTCTGGCTTCCAGTTTTGGACTGATACTGTGTATATTTGCTCCAAAGTGTTTCATCATATTGTTCAAGCCAGAGAAGAACACCAAGAAACATTTAATGAACAAAAATCAATCCTGAGACATCTGAGGTTTTAAAATTGTTAAGATGGCAATATTAAACCGACTGACATATAATGTTAAATACACTTGTTGCTACATGCTCTTGCTACATCTTGGTACAATGCATTGTTCTGCTGGCAAACCTTGGGTCCTCGCATTCATATGGATGAGACCTCACATACATCACACTCGCAAACATTGTTGCAGTCAAGGCCCCCCCATTAGCAACAGTTCCCCCCCAATGGCAGTGACTCCCACAGAAGGACAAGGGGTTCTGTCACACTGCCAGAACTACTCAGGATGGGCCAAAGAACTTGACAAAAAGCTCAAGGTGTTGACCCAGAATCCAAATTCCCCAGGTCAAAAAGAGTAGAAACATGCTTTAACTTAATTCGAAAGGTTTTAACCTAGGCAATTTAGGAAGAGGGAATTTACAAGACTCAAACTGATCAAACTAGTTCTAAGATTAAAAGTTGCATTGTTTTTTCCCCTGTACTTTTGTACATGCAATGTTTCTTTTTGAATCAAAAAACTACTACTACTTGAGTTTTGAATATCATTTTATTATCTTTTTTCTAGGGCTGGGCAAGTTAACTCGTTTTTACCGCGTTAACTCATTAATTAATCAATGCCGACAATTATTTTATCGTGCATTAGCGCAGGTTTTATTATTTCTTTTATTATTGTAAAAGTCTGTTGCTCATAGGCTTTTATTTTGTAAAAGTATGTTGCTGACTGCTGCGGAACCGGAAAAGAAAATAATTGGCGGATAAACATACACACATGGAGAAGGGTACAGAACTTTTACATGGCCATTTTCATTTTAAAGTTCTTCCAGACGGCGGAGTCGACACAACCAAAGTAATTTGTAGCCACTGCCAAGTTGAATTTTCGTATCACCGGAGTACTTCCAGTCTAAAATATCACCTAAATGCAAAACACACAGTTGATACCAGCAAATCATTCAACGAAACGGACAATGGAGCGAGGCTTCGGCAGACCACGTTAGATGCAGCGTGTGGGAGAAGTATAGATAAACAAAGGCAAGAGAAGCTAACAAATGCCATAGCGAAGTGGATAGCTACAGACTGCAGGCCGATTAGTGTTGTGGAAGACGTTGGTCCGAGAAACATTCTGAGAATCGCAACAAATGACGGCAGGTATGAGATGCCCTCAAGGCGCACCATCACACGAAGAATACACGAGTTGTATGAAAAGGAGAGGACTGCAAAAGCGACAACTTTACTGGACATCACTCGGTAACCATAATTACCTCGGAGTTACAGTGCATTATATTGATGAAAAGTGGGCATTCCCATGCTCTTACTGTGATGAAAACAGATGAGAGACATTATGCTGAAACGTGCGCGGGACACTTTACTGAAGTTGCACAGCAGTGGAATGTGTCAAATGAAGTCACCACAGTTAGCACAGAGTGAACAAAATATGATCGCTGCTGCAAGACAACTGCCTTTTGATCACGTCCCCTGTTTTGCGCACAGTCTCCAGCGTTCTGTCACAGTAGCTCTGCATAACAGTGCGTTTGACAATGTCCTGGCCAAGTGCAGAAATGTCGTGGGGCACTTTAAACACAGTCCAGCAAGTGCAGCAGAATTAGAGCAACAACAAGTCGAACATGGACGGAAGAAGGAGTCGCTTATGCAAGACGTTCAACCCAGATGGAATTAAATTCTGGACATGATAAAAAGCATCCGCAGAAACGAACAGCCACTGAGGGACGTCCTCACCACGACACCTCAACACCAAGATTTTCATGCCAACTACAGCTGAAATGGAGAAATTGCAGAGGTTGGAAATGCTACTGGAGCCTTGCAGGTATGTTTTACATCATATTTCTCACTATCCTGTCTGAGTGCATGTAAGAGAGAAATCGTGTAAATGTGTAAATGCAGCATGAATATGTAGAGGATATTTTTTGTGTATAAGTGAATGCAGTTTAATTTTTTTTTGACTAAAGTGGAGTTGATATTCTGTTGCAGGTATTTGACTGAACTTTTGGGAGGAGAAAAGTATGTCTCGTGCTTTGTGGCTCTGCCTGCTTTTTGCCATCTCCTCGGGTGATGGAGAGCTCAGATGATGACCCTGCCTATGTGGCCAAGTTCAAGTCTACATTCAGAAAAGACCTGGAGACCCGCAAGGGAAATGCCAACATTGCATATCTGAAGATTGCTACTGCATTGGATCCTAGATTCAAGGACCTCAAGTGTATACCCAGAGCTGAGAGGAGTGAGGTGTGGGCCTCAGTCACCTACTTAGTCAAGGAACAGAGGGTTATTGCAGAGAAACCTACAGAAGGAAAACCTCAGAGCCACCAAAGAAAAAGTAAACCCTATTGGCTGCTTCATCTGAGTCTGATTCTGAACAGGAAGAAGACTCAATTGAGAAAAGTGTGTGTCGATACAGAGCAGAGCCCGCCATTAGTTCAGATTCCTTTCCATTAGAGTGGTGGTCCAAACATGCAGGCTCACACAGCAGGCTGGCCCCCTATGCACAGAAGTACTTGGCCACACCTGCAACCTCTGTCCCCTGTGAAAGGTTGTTTTCTCTTGCTGGTCATATTGTCCAGAAGAAGAGAGCTTCTTTATCATCTGAAAATGTAAACAATCTTGTGTGCCTTAGCAACTGGCTAAGTGCAGAGGAGTAAAAAAAAACATCAAGTTTTAGGAATCTACAAACTGCACTGACAGTGTTTTCTGGTTCTTTTTTGACCAAAGGAAATTCAGTATAAACATGGACTTTATAGACTAGTCTCCTGCACAGTAAATCCCAGCTGTGAACTTGTTTGTGCTTCACCTCACTCTAACATTAATGCCTTGGCAGTGGCAATAAGCTTTAGTTTTGTATTTGTTTTGATAACATTGTTTACGTTGAGATTTACACAAAATATTTATTTTATTTAACTGCTACTGTATAAAAAATGCTGATGTTAAGTGTTTGCACAACAGATGTTATGGCACTTTTGTTTATATGGCAGTACATTTAAAATAACCCAGAATTCATTATGTCAAGTTCTAGGAATTGACAAACTACACTGAAAGTGTTTTCTAGTTCTTTTTGAGAATTCGCCAAAGTGGTACTGGTACTGAACATAGACTGGTTATGCTGCGCCCCGATGACAGTAAAATGTTTCTGCTGTTACCTCAGAAATTGCCTGTTTTAATGTTATGATTGTGGCTCAGGATTTTGTGGGCAGTTTTTTATTTCTCATAACGAACAGGATAACATTAATAGCAGTGGCAATAAGCTTTAATTTGTATTTGCTTTGATAACATTGTTTAAGTTGAGATTTACACTAAATGTTTTATTTAACTGCTAACTGTATGAAAAATGCTGATGTTAAACGTGTGTTTGCACAACAAATGTTATGGCACTTTCACTCACATGGCAGTACATTTAAAATAAAAATGAGATATACACTACTTTTGAATTCATTATTGGATTTTACGTATACAAATGCGATTAATCGTGATTAATCAGGGAAATCGTGTGATTAATCGCGATTAAAACTTTTAATCGTTGCCCAGCCCTACTTTTTTCATAACAAATGTCATTGAAATGTGACGAAATCACATAAAAAACCCATTGAAGGTGAGAGTTTATTCAAGCTTATATGCATATGTATGTAATATGCCTTAAAACAACGCACTCAAAAGATATGAGGAGGACAAAATTATTATGATATCTGGTATTTAAAATAGTTACGTGACAAGAGAGGAAAAGAGACAGGGACTCTTAATGGAAGAAACTCTACATGTGGCTAAAAAGTTGAAGACTTCATCAAAGACCAAGGGCATCCTCTCTCTGATGTATAGTTGGCTGACAGAGAGTAGGAGGAGGGAAGCTTTTGTCTGTAAAATCTATATAAACCAGTGGAAACACACACACAGTCTGCTCACATGCAGACACTTGAGTGATGGAAATCTCCACTCTCTTTATTGGCCTGATCTTGTCTCTGAGTTTGTGTGAGCTGAACTCAGCTCTGAAACAAAGCACTGGGCTTACAGAGGAAAGGACTGGTGCTGGGGTCAGCAGTGAGGCCCCATCTGTGAAATGTAAACTCCAGGGTACCACTCGTCTACCTGCATTCTCAATGGATGGTGACTATGTTATTGGTGCTGTTTTTGCCATTCACCACTACACACACAGACGGGTGCATAATTACACCACCATGCCTGAGTCACTAAAGTGCACAGGGAGGTTAGTAAGAGGGCAAAGTGGTGGATAAGTGGATTTTATACTAAATGGGGTTAGAAATGTTTTGCATTGTGTGATGTTTCAAAGCTTTTGTATAATATTTAAAACTTTTGCAAATGTATGTTTCATTACCAGGATAAGAAATAAAAATTAAGCCATTTTTGATCGACATGTTGACTATTTTTAAATATGTGCATTATGGACTGATATCTAATCCTGTGTTTGAATCGTGCTGGTCACTCTGTGATGTACATTTTGTTTACAGATGCAGTGCAGCCATCAGTCATAATTCCCATGAACAACAGTCTTGCTTAATTGTGTCTTTTCTGTTGAAACTAGATTTGAACAATTAAATCAGTTTCTTTGTGCAGCATTGACTCTCGTGAACTGCGCTTCTCGCGCGCAATGATCTTCGCCATCGAGGAGATTAACAACAGCACAGAGCTGCTGCCAGGGATCAAACTTGGTTATGAGATCCACGACTCGTGCAGCACAGTGCCTGTAGCGATGCATGTGACATTTCAGCTTTCAAATGGCCTGGACCCGGTGTTTTACACTGGTGACAATTGCTCACAATCTGGTATGGTGATGGCTATTGTCGGCGAGTCTGAGTCTACGCAATCTATCAGCATGTCGCGCATCATCGGGCCCTTCAACATTCCTCAAGTAAATATTATGAATTTGTTTCAAACTATTTCTTCAGTGTCCACCAGTGCTGATTTTTTTTTCTTTCCTGTAAATTCATTGCAATGCTGAATTCTTTTAGGTGAGCCACTTTGCCACTTGTGCATGCCTGTCTGATAAGCAGCAGTACCCAAATTTCTTTAGAACAATTCCGAGTGACCAGTTCCTGGCTGATGCACTGGCCAAGCTGCTGAAACACTTTGGCTGGACTTGGATAGGTGCTGTCCGGTCAGATTCAGACTATGGCAATAATGGCATGGCAACTTTCCTGCAGGCAGCACAGAAGGAGGGGATCTGTGTTGAATACTCTGAATCTTTACATCGGACCCACCCACGTAGCAGAATACAGAGAGTAGCTGACGTTATCCGCAGGTTTCTGCTTCACTGATTGTGCTTTTGTTGCCTGTGCTGTCACTGAACATCTCCACACAAAACCACAAAAAACATGTAATGTTCAAACATAAGACTGGAGACTATTTGATTATCTTAGTGGCAAATTGGGAATGTAGGCCTATATTTCTTCATCAAGTTTGTTCTATTACATGATGAGAGCAATACTCTATCTTCAACACCAAAGATAATAATTTGCAACGACTCTTTCTCTATCATATTCATTATTTTATTAATCAGGTAGCCTAACCCTCATTTTTCTTTATCTTAAGAATCTTGACAATGTTTTGGTGTAATATAATATTTACTATAATGTCCCTGCAGGTCGACAGCTGTGGTTATTGTGGCATTTACATACTCTGCAGAATTAACTCTCCTGCTGGGAGAGCTGTCGCTCAAGCCTTCTCCACCTCGCCAGTGGATAGGCAGTTACTGGGTAACTTACCGAGAAATGCTGAAGTTCAACTTCTGTGCCGGAGCCATTGGATTTGGCATTCAAACATCTGTCAATCCAGGTCTAAGAGAATTCTTGCTGGATCTGTCTCCAGCTAAAGTGGCTGCCTCTCCAGTGCTCACTGAGTTCTGGGAGGATGCGTTCAACTGCAGGATGGGAAAAGGTGAGAAAGTTGTACATTGCTGACATTCATAGTCTGGTCCATGAGGTTGTATTTTGTTGAATGTCTGTTTGAGGGGGCCTCCTGTGTTAAAATGTAAGCAGCTTCTTTAAGATCAAACCCCAGTTTTCCGTTGAGAGGGAAATCTACTGATATCAAAAGAACACAATGGACATATTTTTTCCTTTATAAGTGTGACTAATTATGTTATTATATCTTTTGGCAAAAACTGAAAGAGTTTCTTATATTAAAGAAAATAGAACAGTTGGCCCTACTTTTAAGTCTATTTTTTATATTTATTAGAACAATATTGATACACACTGTGGAATCACCAAGCTCTTAAAATGCACAAACATGGCCCCTGGGCTCTTAGTACTGTATTGTATTTTCATTTCTTTCATTATCTTTCCTTTTATTTTATTAAAATTTTCAGGAGGTGGGTCATTCGTCTATTCAGATAACAGCATTATTCTTCGATTTATATTTAGACATTTGAAGAATAACTTTGCTAGAACAGCACACGTTTTAATTCCAACTACATTTAAGCAGTACTATATGAGTTTCTACAAGGTATGTTTTGTAGTGGAAATAAATGAAAAGGAAAGTAAAAAAGAGTTTTACACGCATTAGAAAGAATTATATGACATTCTCAGAACATTTATTTATTTGCACTCATTAAAACAGCTGAGGTCAGTATGTAATTAATTAAAAAGTTGTGGAGATTTTCTAGCCTTTTGGACTTCACATCATAACATCTGATTACCGATCTGTATCTAAATATAGATACGCATGTTTCAAGGCATTGTTGGCAGTTTAAATAAAAAATAGAAATCATGAATTAAAAATAATCATAGTAAAATCATACATATTGTCAAAGCTAAAAACATGTTCCCCTTCCTTTGTGTGCTTTTAGATTCAGCCAAAGAAGAAACTGTGTGTGATGGAACTGAAGACATACAGACGCTACAGAGCCCGTACACTGACACATCTCAGCTCAGAGGCACTAACACAGTGTACAAGGCTGTTTATGCAATAGCACATGCCATTCATAGTGCAGCATGTGAGGACGCAAATTCTACAGCTCAGTGTGACAAATTCACTAGGATGGAGTCCAAACAGGTCAATGAAAGTGATCACATGAACATAACCAATGTCATGTTTCGTCGATAATGTAATTTATAAAATTTAGGTTAACTTTTTCCCATCTCTACCTACTTTTCTAACTTTACTTGTCGTCAAAGGTTCTTAACCAGCTCAAGAAAGTGAATTTTTCCCAAAATGGTTATGATGTGTCATTTGATGTCAATGGGGATCCTGTGGCCAGATACGACCTGGTTAACTGGCAACAAAGTGAGAGTGGCAGCCTTGAGATGGTGACAGTAGGGCTTTATGATGCATCACTGCCGGAGGGCCAGGAGTTCCGCATCAACAGGAATCTCACTTGGATGGATGGTGGCAAAGATGTAAGGAGCCCATCAGCAATAATCTAAGACATTAGAATTTCAAATTTGATAATCTTAAAGGGTACAAAATTTTACACTGGAAAATGCAGATGGATCGCTCTGGGGTTTGGGTAAGGGGACGAAGAGACCGGCTAAAACTAAAATGAAAGGACAAGCTAGAATGATACAGTGACATAGGCTGGTCAGCGCTGGAGGAAGGACAGTACGACTACCGGATGGGCGAAGCTACTAGAAGCTGAGTAAACTGGCAAAACTGGCAGTAAAGGCAGTACTTCTCACAGGACCCTGCCAGAGGCCAGTGGCAAAGACGGAAATCGTCTGAATGCAAGGAAGGAGAGTCTACGCAACGGATCCCCTCTGCAGGCCAGAGACAAAGACTGACACCTAACAGACTGGACACTGACAGGCTGGGGGCTAGAATGGTGCAGGTTAGCTGATTGTGAGAAGAGGAGGCTGCAGTGACTTGCTGTTTTGGCCAGCATGCTTGTTGCCGCCATGGTGCAAATTAGCTGACTGAAGGCTTGCATACTGATTTTTAATAGATTTTTAGATTTTTAGTATATGTAGAAATATAGTAGACAGTAAGCACTGTGACAGAAGGGTCTTTTTCTATGAACAAGAGTAATTGTTACTGGAAGAACAATTGCAATACACATATTGGCATTTGACTATGTGTTAAGACGATCTTGAAAATTTGTAATCCAATCCTTTTATTCAAGGACCTGCATGGCACACCAGAATATGTGTGAGTTTGTTTGTATGTATGTGTAGTGGGGAGGGCTGACTATGTGGGAACCAAGGTGGCTTACGCACTTTTTCCGGTCGGGAGGTTATTTAGAGGCAACGGAAGCTGGGTGTATCCTCTCTCTTCACTACCGGCACAACGCGGAAGCGTCGGACGCAGCGTGACAGACGGCAGGAAAGTGTTTGCGAGCCCAGTTCGAAGTCGGTCAGAGGAAGTCGGTCAGAGTGGTTGCCGTAAAGGCACGCCGTTACCTCATCTCATCTGAGCGCATAGTTGGAGCAGAGTTTATGAATAAAGTGTCATCACAGCATTAAGCAGGTTCCCGGCCTAGTGAAACTTGGATGAGCCTAAGGACATCATGTGTTATTTTGACTGTCGCTGTTTTTTCCCCATATTAAGTTATTCAGAGTCCTGGGCCGTTTGGTTTAATTTGTCTAGGTTATTTCGTTTGTTTTGTTTGTTTTTTTGTGTTTGGTTGTTTTTTTTGTTTGACTTTAACTTAGGTTGTGCAGGTGCAATATATGTGTAGGTAGTGTGCAAATCTAGACTTTAGCCTGGTGGACTCGAGAAAATAGGCTCACGGTTATTTTAGTGAGGCCCTCTGGTGCGCTCATAGCTTTGTGGCAGGGTGTGGTAATTTGTATATGTATGTATATAGTGTGCTGTGTTTGTCTGTGTGCGGTGATATCTTTTGCCCTGTGGGGTTTTAGTCTTTTTTTCTTTCACCACATGTGAGTGGGGTCCTCAACAGAATAACTGCCTCTGAACTCCTGCTCTACCTGAGCTATATAAAGTAATTGCATTAGTGGTTAACTAATCGTCCAGCTTATTGTCTTAACTAGTACAGATCTATTGCACAATTTAGTTCTGCCACAACTTTGACTAACTGTCCAGCTTATTGTCTTAAAGCTATGGTCTACGATTTGAAAGATTTGTTATTATTATTAACATCATTTAGATGGTGGTTATGACCCAATAGTACCACCCACACAATGTGGAGAGTAAAAGGAACCAAAAAAATCCATTCTCTCTAGTGTCTGTAAAACTGAAAAGAAATTGACCAATAGGAACCATCCGGCCCGGATGGCTCCTATTGGATCAATTTTCCGATCCAATCCTCGCTCACTCTCCTGCTCCTGCTCACGTCTGGTCCTGACCCACTTCCGCATTTGAAACTACAAGCGGACGAGAGGTTTGTTTTGCCCTGAGCAGTTCAGCTGCCTCTGCTCGCCCCACCGGCAAAGAGTCAAAGAAAGAAAGTCTGTCACTGAAAAGACACAAACCGGAGATGTGAAACAAAGAGGGCTCAAACCGAATAAACACCGGCTCATCGTTTGAACGGTGGCGAAAGGTCCGTGAAGATATGGACCCGGTGCTGATACAGCGGCGTTTCTGTTGAGCAGGTAACCTTCGTCTCTATTGTGGATGTTGTGACACAGATAACTTTCATGCCGATGCTGCTTATGACTGTGAAAGCTGCCGTTAGTTTGTTTCTGTTATTAGACGTGCCTGTCGCTGCAGTATTGTCAACAATTGTTTACTTGTTCGACGGAGACGTTAGCCTCTATGCTAGCATTGTAAGCTAACAACAAGTCTGAGTAGCACCGAACAGCAGCTGGGACACACACAGGATTGTTTTTCAGCCACAGGTGGAAGCGATCGTTGTGATGAAAGCTGGCGGCAGCATCTGTTAGTCTCTTGGCCCTCAGTAACTTTTAGAAGTGGCTAACTTAGCTGTTGTAACTTATTACGTAGCTGTAAGGTAACGTAGCATGCTAATGACGTTACGCTAGCTTGGCTGTGGAGCTTAGCTGTGGACATTGTAATGACTTACAAGATTTACGTGAGTTTCAACGTGCATTGTAATAACTTTATCTGTGAATCCGACATCGTTACTCCGCATTCAAAGCTGGGCTGTATTTGGTTTCTGCCGGCTTGTTGCTCTTGGTGCTTGTTGCGGGACGTATAAAGTTCGTTGAAGAGAAAAAAAAAAAAAAAAAAAAAAACCTTGTTGCGGGACGTATAAAGTTCGTTGAAGAGAGAGAGAAAAAAAAAAGCTTGTAGCGGGAGGGGGTGTGTCGCGGGACTCCGAGGGGAGAGCGATACGAGCTCGGAGGGGAGGGGTTAAGGAGCACAGAGGGGAGGGGGGTGTGTGTGGGGGGGATGCTTTTTTCAAACCTTTCTCAGATCGTAGACCAGAGCTTTAACTAGTTGAGATTGATTGCACGATTTAGGTCTGCCACAACTTGACTAACTGTCCAGCTTATTGTCTTAATTAACAAGTGCCTGGTGGTGTATTTGGCTACTGTGTAGCTCTAGACTATTTTAATTAGAGTGGCTCAAATTGTGCTCTTTTGTTTTTGGGTTATTTATTGGAAATAAAATTAATTATATTTTTGAAGCCATCAGCCTCTCGTCCCGTTTATTCTGGACTGTGCCTGTGTTTAAGTGATGAACTAGGGTGTGAATCCATAACGGGTTAGTCCTTGTAGTACTTTACCATTACTACATATGTATGTGCCAGGTGCCTGTGTCAGTGTGCAGTGAAAGCTGTCCTCCAGGAACTCGTAAAGTGCTTCAGAAAGGAAAACCCATCTGCTGTTATGACTGTATAC
This sequence comes from Pagrus pagrus, assembly GCF_965226575.1. NCBI lineage: Eukaryota > Metazoa > Chordata > Actinopteri > Spariformes > Sparidae > Pagrus > Pagrus pagrus. The sequence continues at coordinate 12,109,289 of NC_140188.1, forward strand.
CGTGTCCTGAGGGAGAGATTAGCAATACTACAGGTATGTTTTTTCTTTTTAATTTTCTTCTTTCTTTTTTTTTTTCAAGGTATGTCTATAACATCAATTTTATTACTGCTAAAAGCCCTCTCGTATTAATTTCAGATTCCCCTGATTGTTTCCCTTGCCCCAAGGAGTTCTGGCCTAATGCAGAGAGAGACACTTGTTTCCCCAAGCCTGTAGAGTTTCTTTCCTTTGACGAGGTCCTAGGAATCATCCTGGCTGCATTCTCAGTTGCTGGTGCCTGTCTTGCCATTGTGACAACGGCTATCTTCTTTTGTCACAGGACATCCCCGATTGTCAGGGCCAACAACTCTGAGCTGAGCTTCTTGCTGCTCTTCTCCCTGACTCTATGTTTCTTATGTTCATTAACTTTCATTGGAGCACCCTCTGATTGGTCCTGCAGGCTGCGGCACACAGCGTTTGGGATCACCTTTGTCCTCTGTATCTCTTGTGTTCTTGGGAAAACTATAGTCGTGTTAATGGCCTTCAAAGCTACACTCCCAGGTAGTAATGTCATGAAATGGTTCGGCCCTCTACAGCAAAGGATAACTGTAGTATCTTTCACATTTATTCAAGTTTTAATATGTACTATTTGGTTGTGTCTTAGTCCTCCTTTTCGATTGGAAAACCTAACTATATATAAGGAGAGAATCATCCTAGAGTGTGCATTAGGATCAGCTATTGGGTTCTGGGTTGTACTTGGGTACATAGGCCTACTGGCTCTCTTTTGCTTAGTGTTAGCTGTCCTAGCCCGGAAACTGCCTGATAATTTTAACGAGGCCAAGCTGATCACCTTCAGCATGCTGATATTTTGTGCAGTCTGGATCACCTTTATCCCAGCATATGTCAGCTCTCCTGGTAAATTCACTGTGGCTGTGGAGATATTTGCTATTCTGGCCTCCAGTTTTGGACTAATACTGTGTATATTTGCTCCAAAGTGTTACATCATATTGTTTAAGCCAGAGAAGAACACCAAGAAACATTTAATGAATAAAAATCAATCCTAAGACATCTGAGGTTATGAAATTGTTAAGGTGGCAACATACAGTCTAGAGCAGACCTAGTCAACTGGTGGACCGTGGGCCAATTGCAGCCCTTTAACCATGTCATTCTGGCCCTTTGGTCATTCTGTTAGTTGTCTGTTTAACCAACTCCATGGTGATGCCTCTTGCTCTGGACAGAAATATTCTTGTTTCATTCGAAAATGTATACCCAGGCTTTTAAAAAAGAGGAAAATTAAAAGGATTGAACTGATAACCTACTTCTAAGATTAAATAATATTGTTCAAGTTGTTTTATTACATTTGACTTCCAAGCTTTGCAAATCAGGCATCAGGATGTAAAAGTTCACCTTTTTTCAAATGTGGCCCTTCTAAAAACAGTGGTTGAATACAGTGTATATTCAGCACAGTCTTCAGTGAAATAAATCAAACATTTACATTTGAAGGCTTTTTAAAAAAAAAAAGTTTCACATTAAAGCTTTTCTTAATTTCAGTGTTGTGTTTTTCAGATCATTTTTTTGTCGTTTTGCACAAAAATGTTAAAATAGCTCAATAAAGTCTTAATTATCTTAAAAAATGTGTGGAACTGACTTTTGTGTTTCAAATGAATCATAGTGGAACAAAAGTTCTGGTGATTTATTTAAAATAAGATTAAATCACAGTAAAGACACATTTAAGGTGTGAATTTAACATGTGCATCTGCATATATATACATATACATATATATATATGAAAAAAGAGACAGTGACTCTTAATTCTACATGTGAATCATAGAAACATTTTGGGCAAGAGTTCATCAAAAGCATCACATATAGCATTTTCTCTCTGATGTACAGTATGTTGATGTAAAGGCAGGGGCGGTTTCTCATATTGGCAATATATATGAGAAACTGAAAAATATATAATATGGGCAGCCGCCCAGGGTGGCATGAGCGCCCACAAAAAAAAAAAAAAAATTAAATACATAGATAAAAGAGAGAGCGGACAGCCGCCCACAGTTACCGGCGCTGTAGCAGCCGTCTCCGGGCTTATCTTGTCATCTCGGAGGATCGACCCCGGTGCCGACCCGTACCGGCTGCCTTAAATTTGTTTGCATTCATTTCATCCGGTTTTTGTATTGCACATTTACATGTCCAGTCAATGATGTTATGTTGCCGTGTGGGCGGCTGGGCACCCTCTGTTTTGTAAAGATGCGTCTTGGATTTCTCCTGTGGCCAGATATGAGCTGGTTAACTGGCAAAAAAGTGAGAGTGGCAGCATTGAGATGGTGACAGTAGGGCACTATGATGCATCACTGCCAGTGGGACAGGAGTTCCGAATCAACAGGAACCTCATGTGGGTGGAGGGTAACACACAAGTAAGGCGACCAAAAGCAACAATCAAACATATTCCTATTTCAAATTTGGTGGAATTTGTTTCTATTCTGTATAGGTTTTGCCCTCTAAAAGCTGTCACTATTGGATTCATCCCCGCACAATAACTATGGATAACACCGTACCCACCAGGACTGTAGGGTGTTTTTCAAACAGCAAACCCTGGATTAATCCTGACATAAAGGCTATCTTTAAAGCTGGAGAGAGGCTGGGATGGAAACAACTGCGCTCCCCCCTCCCCTCCCTGTTTCGACTCCGTAGCTCCACACCGTCTTTTGCCTGGATTCTTGTGGACTGTGGCGCTTGAAATATTCACGTCGGAACTTTTATGTCATACACTTGCCATGGCCGAATTACAGGTAAGAAAGTACTTTACCTTTCTCTCGTGAACAAATTGAATGTATGAACAAACAAACATTACTTTTGCATTGTTTAGAAGAGCGATAGAGACCGACAACAATTATTTCTTGCTAACGTCTCAGCATGACATAGCCTACATGTCTGGCACTAATAAAGCCACGATATTTGTCATACTGACGTGATACTTATACAGCAAAATCTAATGACAACAGCAACACTTATATATCACGGGAAAGAGGTGTGAATGCTAACAAGATATAACCATAACCTCAGATGTCTTTGGATTAATTTTTATTCATTAAATGTTTCTTGGTGTTCTTCTCTGGCTTAAACAATATGATGTAACACTTTGGAGCAAATATACACAGTATCAGTCCAAAACTGGAGGCTAGAATTGCAAATATCTCCACAGCCACAGTAAATTTTCCAGGAGAGCTGACATAAGCTGGGATAAAGGTGATCCAGACTGCACAGAATATCAGCATGCTGAAGGTGATCAGCTTGGCTTCATTAAAATTATCAGGCAGTTTTCGGGCAAGGACAGCTAACACTAAGCAAAAGACAGCCAGTAGGCCTATGTACCCAAGAACAGCCCAGAACCCAATAGCTGAGCCTAATGCACACTCCAGGATGATTCTCTTCTTGTATATACTAAGGTTTTTCATTGGAAAAGGAGGACTTAGACCCAACCAAATAGTACATATTAAAACTTGAATGAATGTGAAAGAAACGACAGTCATTCTTTGCTGTGGAGGGCCAAACCATTTCATGACTTTACTACCTGGGAGTGTAGCTTTGAAGGCCATTAGCACTACTATTGTTTTTCCAAGAACACAAGCGATGCAGAGGACGAAAGTGATCCCAAACGCTGTGTGGCGCAGCATGCAGGACCAATCAGAGGGTGCTCCAATGAAAGTTAATGAACATAAGAAACATAGAGTCAGGGAGAAGAGCAGCAGAAAGCTCAGCTCGGAATTGTTGGCCCTGACAATCGGGGATGTCCTGTGATAAAAGAACACAGCCGCTGTTATAATGGCAAGACAGGCACCAGCACCTGAGAATGCAGCCAGGATGATTCCTAGGACCTCGTCAAAGGAAAGAAACTCTACAGGCTTGGGGAGACAAGTGTCTCCCTCTGCATTAGGCCAGAACTCCTTGGGGCAAGGGAAACAATCAGGGGAATCTGAAACAATAAACAAAAAAGGGCTTTTAGCAGTAATATAGGTGAAGTTGTAAATATGGACTTGGAAAAAAAAAACATACCTGTAGCATTGCTTATCTCTCCCTCAGGACATGGTATACAATCATAACAGCAGATGGGTTTTCCTTTCTGAAGCATTTTACGAGTTCCTGGAGGACAGTTGTCACTGCACACTGACACAGGCACCTGGTACAAAGATACAAACAAACTCACACATATTCAGATGTGAACACCTTTGATCTGTTTAGAACATTTTTTCAAGTTTGTCTTAAAACAATACTTAAATGAAAATGCGTGTATTGACAGTGTTGATGTCTTGGAGGAGGGAGGAGGGAATCGGGTCAAGGGAACAGGTGGTGGCACGGTGAGATGTGACTAGTGTGTGAACATCTTCAGAGGAGAGGGGGCTGAAGCAGGTAAGGCTATCAGAGGTAAGGGTTGGGGGGAGGTGCTTTCTGGATGGGCATAGGAGTAAAGGAAGAGCTGATGTCTTAATTTCTTGGTAAAGTAAGTTGCAAAGATATCAGCAGTGAGGGGGAAGAAGAGGGAGAGGTAGGAGGGGTGAGGAGAGAAGAGAACAAGGAGAATAGTTTCCTGGGGTTGGAGGCAGAGGAGTTGATCTTTGACAGGTAGAAGGCAAATTTGGCTGCTGATACAGTTGAGGTGAAGTCAGAGAGGAGGAGGTGGTAGTGAGCAAGGTCATCAGCATGATGTGATTTGTTCCATTTTCTCTCTGCTGCTGTAGCACCGATCTATTGGTGCGCAGAGATTCAGACAGCCAGGGAGGGGTTGGAGACGATTATGCCGGTCGGGAGGTGAGGGGACAGAGAGTGTGTAATGAGGAGAAGAGGGAGGATAACAGATTGGAGGAGGCTTCCTTGGTGGACATTAGAGAGAATTGTTCTGTGGATGGTAGTGAGGAAAGAACAATTGAGGAGAGAGTGGAAGAAGTCAATGAATTCAGATGAGCGCAGCTTCTCAGGCTGGATGTTGAAGTCACCTCGGACAACGAGTGGTGCGCCATCGTCAGGGGAGCAGCTTAGGAGGGCGTCCATCTCATCAAAGAAGTCATGGAGAGGACCGGGAGGGCGATAGATTACCACAATGTTGAGCTTGAAAGGAAGGGTGACAGAGACAGCGTGGAATTCAAGTGCAGATCTGGGTAGGTGGTCCAGGGGAAGGACCTGGTAGGACCACATGGGTGTGATGAGGAGTCCAGTTCCTCCATGGGCTGAAATGTTATCCACCTTCTTCACTGCAGACTGGCAGTCCCATAGGCCCCCTAGTACTCCAAGTTCAGTACCAGTGGAGAATGTTGGGTAACAGAGATTGGCTGGATTACAGCCTTGAGCAATGGGTCTCCGGTGAGATCTTCTCTGTTTTGATGTCCTGACTGGGATTGGGTAGGATGACATCATCCATCATGGCTGTGATGGATGATGGACAATGAGTTACTTGGACTCCCTCGATCCCTAAGTCTTCGTTCGGCTGTCCTGACACTGTAGTGAGTAGCCCATATGTGCTAGATTTACCTCATGCAGGCTTAGCTCCGCCCTGTAATCAAGCCTTTTCACCACAGCTGACTTGGCCGAAACTGACTGATAACCACTCAGCTTCAACAAATTCACAAGAATTTACACAAAAAGTATCTAGACAAGATTAAATATTGCAACTAACAAGTTCTACCGCTTCTTTCCCCTAGACAAAATGTAACAGCTTTCCAACTCTTGCTGGAGTTTGGTTCCAGAACCACCACTGTGTGTAAAGTTGAACCCCACTATATCTAGCTGGTACCTCTCTACCTCCCGCACTACCTCTCTACCTCCCCCACCAGAGGTTACATTACATGTACCAAGGTCTAGTCTGCAAACCAGGGGTCAGGATGGCCCCTCGCCATTCACACACTGCACCCAAACCCATTTCTCTCCCCTGCAGGTGGTGAGTCAACAAGGGTCAGCTCCATGTTGTTTCTTTAGGCTAAGTCCCACCAGGCCCAATGCCACCAGACGTGCGCCAGCGGGCTCCCCTCCCATCATCCGTCATGCAATCACCTCATTCCCCATCAGCTTAACCATCCATTTCCACACCTGGACCTCATTACCATCATTAGTCACTCATTCATACGCAAGCCCAGGTCCTTTGTTCCTCTCTCACTTTGTCTCCAATGTCTCCAGTGTCCTGTCTGATCACATGTACTAAAGCAAACTTCTCTAAAACCCTCTAGAATAAGTGGGGCTCCCGCCAATGTCCAGCTTCTCTGCTGCTACCTCTTCCTGGCCGTCATGCTGCGGAGGTCCTGCAGCCCTGTGAACTTGAGCCACTATTGCCCAGTGACCCAGAGCCTCCGCAGGTCAGTGCCATGATCTAAACTCTGTTTCTGAGTCGGGGGTTCCACCTGACATCTCTTCTATAATGGGGTTGGTTGACACCTTTCCTGTTATTGGGCCACCCGACACCTTGGCTGTTCTTGAGTCCAACATATGCCCAGTTCATAAGTGTAATGTCTCTCTTGTTCCTGAATCCGGATCAGCTGATGCCAAAACTGTTACTGGTCAACATCAATACTGGTTCCCCATATCCGTTCTTGCCAACACCTGCTCCTGGTTCCCCGTCAACAGTCGGGCTGACACCTGTTCCTGGTCCCCAGTTGGTAGCCTGTTCAACAACTGTTCCTGCTCTTCCATTGGTGGTCCGGCTGACACCTGTTCCTGGTTCCCCATCTGTGCTCTGGCCCACTCCTGCTTCTGGGGCCCAGTCAGGGGTCCAGCTGACATCTGTTCTTGGTTTCCCGTCTGTGATCTGGCTGTCATCTTCTTTTGTTCCCCATTGGCATTCTGACCAAAACCTGCCCCTAATTCTCAATTGGCAGTCTGGCCATCACCTGTTCTTTGTCCCCAGTCAGCAGCCTGACCAAAACCTGTTCCTGGTCCCCTGCCAACAGTACAGCCAATTCCTACTTATGGTTTACTGATGGCAGCCCAGCAGACGCCTGTTCGCGATTCCCAATTGGTGTCCTTACCAACCCCTGGTTCACAGTCTGTGGCGGCGCTGAACTCCAACTCCAAAGCCTCAGTTGATTTTCCTACCAAGCCAGACCTCCCCAGGTTAACAGTCCACTGTCTTTGCAGATTGGTGGAAACTTCTTCAATGTCCCTCCTGTTTTTCACATATTGACTGCTTTAAGCAAACAAAATCTGGGAGAATCTGGGAGATTTGAAACATGAAAATGACAGATTATTACTTCTCGTCTCCTTACTTGTGTGCTACCCTCCACCCAGGTGAGGTTCTTGTTGATACGAAACTCCTGGCCTTCTGGCAGTGATGAATCATAGTGCCCTACTGTCACCATCTCAATGCTGCCACTGTCCCTTTTCTGCCAGTTAACCAGCTCATATCTGGCCACAGGATCCCCGTTGGCATCAAATGACACATTATAACCATTTTTGGAAAAATGTACTTTCTTCAGCTGAGTAAAAACCTGAGGATGAAATAAAGTTACAATTAGTTAACAATTAGGGAGCAAGAGGAAATATTTAACTTTAAATTCATAAAAAGTAAAAATGGCACTGGGGAGTTCACCCATTTACTTTGACTGACCTGTTTGGACTCTATTCTGGTGAGCTTGTTACACTGAGTTTTAGAATGTGTATCTTGACACACTGTATTATGAATAGCATGTGCTATTGCATAAACAGCCTTGTACACCATGTTGGTGACTCGGAGTTGAGATGTGTCAGTGTATGAGTCCTGGAGTGTCTTTATGTCTTCAGTTCCATCACACACGCTGTCATCTATGGATGCTTCTAAAAACACACAGAGACAGTGAAACATGTTTTTAGCATTGACATTAATGGTTCATTATCAGTCTGTGTGTCTTCTCCTTTTATTTTATTTCAACCAGCAAACATGCCCTGCAGAAACGCATACAGTACTGTTCAAATGTTTGTATTTGCCTTCTTCAAAAGTTTGATTCGTTGCACTTTCTAAGAGGACTGCCCTCTAGTTTTTCAATGGTCTTTAATGACTTTCGGAGCAGAAAGTCTTTATGAATAGATGTTATTTTGCACAAAAAGTTGTGTTTTTACAGGGACAACAAAACACACAAAGGGTCAACCAGACTGACAATTGAAAGGGGAAAAAGGGAAAAAAGATACTTCTGAGCATTAGTTAAATAACATAAGAAATCTCCAATCACTGGATAAATGAACTGGAATCAAAATATATTTGTTCCTCTTTCAGTGACAAGCGCACAATAATGCATTTGACAAATTGAAATTAGCAGGTGTGTAGCTCAGCAAAGCTATTCTTAAAACTTCAAAATAGAAATGGATTATTATTCTAGGGTTATCACTATTGGAATTGGATTATGGAATTTCATATGAACAAACTATCGTCTGAGTAATCCCAGCTTAAACCCATTAACTCTATCTACTGAATAGACTGCAGATGCCCTCCCACTCCCACCTGCAAACAAAAAAATACTGGATTGGTGTGTTTTTTATATAGTTCTAATCAATTTATAAAACAGACTTCTGTTACATTATATTTCAAAGTATCATTTTCCAGACATGTCTTTATATTTTTTCTATAAGATACGACACTGTTCGTTGTCAGACCAAGTGATCAGATGATTAGTCACATTTATAAGAGAAAAAACATATTTACAACTTTCAAGTAATGACAAACTTTACTTTTTTTAATGTTTATGTGTTTATAAGAAATTATCTGAAATCACCGTCAGTCTAATTTGGCTTATGAGATGTACATGTAGCATGACTGATACATTCTAGTGAGTAAAATGTTTTCTTTTGTCTCTGTAATGGGTACATCTGATTCATGTAGTCAGAGTCAGCATTTCATAATCTCGGAGAGATTACTTGACCTGAAATTGGAATCTAAGGTTTCTTGGGTTTTAAAGCAGCTGATGACTATTTACCACAGGAAGCTCCACTCAGACAGACATTCAGCAAAACAACCCAACCACAAGGGCTCCACTATGAAGCTGAATTTCAGCTATGTTAAAAATCAACACAACTTTCTTACTTTTTTCCAGCCTGCAGTTGAATGCATCCTCCCAGAACTCAGTAAGCAATGGAGAGGCAGCCACTTTAGTGGGAGAGAGATCCAGCAAGAATTCTCTCAGACCTGGGATGACAGATTTCTGAATGCCAAATCCGATGGCTCCAGCACAGAAGCTGAACTTTAGCATCTCTCGGTTGGTTACCCAGGCCTCACTGCCTAGCCACTGGCGAGGTGGAGAAGGCTTGAGTGCCAGCTCCTCCAAAAGGATCCTCAGTTCTGCAGAGGCTGTAAATGCCACAATAACCACAGCTTTTGACCTGCAGGGACATTATAGTAGACCAATACAAGTATCAAGATACTTAAGACAAAGAAACTTTTTGGTCTTGATTATAATCTATCGCTCTATTTATTTCTGTTTTTAACATTAGTTATAATTATGTGACTATAAACTTAAAAAAGATGAATTCCCAATTTCTAAGATATAAAACATGCTTCTGTTTCATATTTGAATTAAGGTTTTTTGTGGTTTTGTGTGCAGAAGCTTGGTGTCTGAGCACAGACAAAAAAAAAAGAAAAAAGAAAAGCACAATCAGTGAAGTAGAAACCTGCGGATAACGTCAGCTACTCTCTGTATTCTGCTACGTGGGTGGGCCCGATGGAAAGATTCTGAATATTCCACACAGATCCCTTCCTTCTGTGCTGCATCCAGGAAAGAGGCCATGCCATTATTGCCATAGTCTGAATCTGACCGGACAGCACCTATCCAAGTCCAACCAAAGTGTTTTACCAGCTTGGCCAGCGCGTCAGCCTGGAACTGGTCACTGGGGATTGTTCTGAAGAAACTCCGAAACTGCTGCTTATCAGACAGGCATGCACAAGTGGCAAAGTGGCTCACCTAAAGGAATACAGCATTGTAATTATTTAACAGAACAGTAAAAAAGCGCTGACCTACACTGAAGACATTGTTGTCAGAAATGTAGTCAGTTATATTTACTTGAGGAATTTCAAAGGACCCGATGACGCGCGACATGCTGATGGATGGCGTTGATCCAGACTCACCAACAATAGCCATCACCATACCAGATTGTGAGCAATTTTCACCAGTGTAAAACACAGGGTCTAGGCTGTTTGAAAGCTGGAATGTCACATGCATTGTCACAGGCACTGAGGTGCACGAGTCATGGATCTGATAACCAAGTTTGATGCCTGGCAGCAGCTCCGTGCTGTTGTTAATTTCCTCGATGGTGAAGACCATTGCATGCGCAAAACGCAGTTCACGAGAGTCAATGCTGCACACAGACAATTATGTCACTGTTCAAATCTACATGTGATGAGCACAAATCACAGTTTTGACAGAAAACACACAATTGCAGTCCTATAATTGAAAGCTGCGCTGTATCTGTTGGTAGAATTTACCTCACAGAATTATCTGAACAGCAACATTCAAAACACAGTATGAGAAGATATCAGTTCATACTGCACAGATTTAAACATATTCAGCTAAATCAAAAGGTACATTTTCTTTCATCATGTTTGTTAAACTTTTCTTTTTTTTTTTTTTTTTCAAGTATTCCAAAAGCTTTGCAGCATGATTCTCCATTTTACTGACCTCCCTGTGCACTTTTGTGACTCAGGCATGGTGGTGTAGTTATGCATCACTGTCTGTTTGTAGTGGTGTATGGAGAAAACACCACCTATCACGTAGTCACCATCCATTGAGAATACAGGTAGACGAGTGGTACCCTGGAGTTTACATTTTACAGATGAGGCCTCAGCACCAGTCTTTTCCTCTGTGAGCACAGCACTAAGTTTCAGAGCTGAGTTCACCTGACATAAACTCAGTGACAGGATCAAGCCAATGAGGAGAGCTGAGATCTCCATCCCTGAAGTGTCTGCATGTGAGCATATTGTGTATGTTTGCACTGGTTTTAATAGATTTTCAGACGAAAGCCTCCCTCCTTCTACTGTGCGTCAGCTTACTATTCATCAGGGAGAGTACGGCATTAGATATTGGTCCTTCATGAATTGCTGTAAAACATTGTAAACACCGTATTTTGTTCTAATTGCAACCCGTCACTGCTTTGTGTTAGCTAATACAAGAATTAAGCCCCAAAAATGCATGTGTTCAATATTGTTTTTTTTTCAAGCTTTAGTATTCGACCTTCATATACTGGAAATAATTTCAAAACTCTACACAGAAATCAGTATCACACTGTTTTTGAATATATACTTTATTTAGCGAATGAAAAAAATAACTTTACAAGAACATTCAAAATGATATCTCAGTCAAGAGAAATATTTAATGTAAATGCAAATATTTAAATGAACTACATGAAGGCAGCGTTAAATGTGCAAAGCCGAAGCTCTCTACTGTGTGTTCCATTTAAATAATTACCAAACCTCAGACGTCTAAGGATTAAATTTTGTTCATTAAATTTTTCTTGGTGTTCTTCTCTGGCTTAAACAATATGATGTAACACTTTGGAGCAAATATGCACAGTATCAGTCCAAAACTGGAGGCCAGAATGGCAAATATCTCCACAGCCACAGTAAATTTCCCAGGAGAGCTGACATACGCTGGGATAAAGGTGATCCAGACTGCACAGAATATCAGCATGCTGAAGGTGATCAGTTTGGCTTCATTAAAATTATCAGGTAGTTTCCGCGCTAGGACAGCTAACACAAAGCAAAAGACAGCCAGTAGGCCTATGTACCCGAGAACAACCCAGAACCCAATAGCTGATCCTAAAGCACATTCCAGGATAATTCTCTCCTTATATATAGTTAGGTTTTTCATTGGAAAGGGGGGACTGAGACCTAGCCAAATAGCACATATTAAAACTTGAATAAATGTGAAAGATACTACAGTCATCCTTTGCTGTGGAGGACCAAACCATTTCATCACATTACTACCTGGGAGTGTAGCTTTGAAGGCCATTAGCACGACAATAGTTTTTCCAAGAACACAAGCAATGCAGAGGACGAAGGTGATCCCAAATGCTGTGTGGCGTAGCCTGCAGGACCAATCAGAGGGTGCTCCAATGAAAGTCAATGAACATAAGAAACATAGAGTCAGGGAGAAGAGCAGCAGGAAGCTCAGCTCAGAATTGTTGGCCCTGACAATCGGGGATGTCCTGTGATGAAAGAACACAGCCGCTGTTGTAATGGCAAGACAGGCACCAGCAACTGAGAATGCAGCCAGGGTGATTCCTAGGACCTCGTCATACGACAGAAACTCTACAGGCTTGGGGAAACAAGTATCTCTTTCTGCATTAGGCCAGAACTCCTTGGGGCAAGAGAAACAATCAGGGGAATCTGAAAAAAAATAATCAAAAATGGCTTTTAGTATTAATACAGTTGGTGTTGTAGATATACATTAGAAAAAACATACCTGTAGTTTTGCTAATCTCTCCTTCAGGGCATGGTATGCAATCATAACAGCAGATGGGTTTCCCTTTCTGCAGCACTTTACGAGTTCCTGGAGGACAGCTGTCACTGCACACTGACACAGGCACCTGGTACATAAGATATAAACAAACTTAAAATGTTTTTTGGTGTGCTAGGTAGATTTAAGGATTTTAGGTCCACATCTTCAAGTCATAAAACAATATACATATCGCAGTATGTGTTTTGCATGTGTTATCGGTCATTGTACTCAAACCTCTTGATTATACTTTTATACGTATAGGATTAAATGATGAAGTGAAGACATTTTTAATCAAAAGGTCAAACGTCAACTTCACTGTTAGATCAGTATGTTCTGCAAAAACACTTTTCTGGCATTTTAGGAACTGTTTTCAGGAAGTGTGTGGTGTCTACGGTGCTATTTGGTAGAAAGGCTAAAATATTGCCTAATTAATATATTTTGTATATTTTGGACCTGATATGGCATTGCATTTGATTTCTAATTGCATGATCTTGTAAAATAGTGCTCTTGGTTTCTAATTCAGTTTAATGATCTTCATAGTATATTTTAGCCCTGATAAGGCATTATATGTGATGTATGGTTTAGTTGTATGGTTTATGATTAGACTATGAACTACACCTGTAATTTCTTATTTCCATTTTTTAACTAATTTGATTAAACTTAATTAAACTTCCGCTCGTTATGTGTTATTATTTTACTTAGGGTATAACTGTTGTATGGATACTTTTGTTTAGTCTTTGTCTAATTTGATAGAAAGTATGGCTTATTTTTTTGATTTTTTTTGATGACCTTGTTGAGTTACTGTCTCTTATCTGCACTGACTTTGATTGTGTGTTAATTGTTGGTGACTTTAACATCCATGTCGACAAACCTGAGGACAGATGGACTAAAGAACTGTGTCGTGTCCTTGATAACTTTGGACTCACTCAGCATGTGATGCAGCCCACACACAACAGGGGCCACATCCTAGACTTGGTTATCTCCAAGGGTCTGAACATTCCTAAGGTTCTGGTATCTGATGTTGCTCTCTCTGATCATTACTGTGTTCTCTTTGAGAGTGATATATGTGTGTACACAAATGTTCAAACTGAGGTCGTCTCAAAGCGTTACATCACTGAAAACACCAGTGACATATTCATTGAGGCTTTCTCCTCCACACCTCCCCTCTCCAGGTTCTCCGTCAATGACCTTGTAGATCACTTCAGTTCTAAAGTTACAAATGTTATTGATGCCATTGCACCCACTAAAGTGAAGGTGGTCTCTGGTAAGAAAAAATCTCCTTGGAGAAATGCCACGCTTGTCAAAATGGAAAAAAAGGAATGCCGAAAGGCAGAGCGCAGGTGGCGCAAAACTAAGCTCCAAGTTCATTTTGACATTTATAAAGAGAGACTTTACATTTTTAATTTAGAACTGAAAAAGTCAAGGCAGTCCTTCTTTTCAGACATTATCACCAAAAACAATAATAATGCACGTGCCCTGTTTGCTACTGTCGACAGGCTAACAAACCCTCCTGTGCCAGTAGCCTCTGAACATCTATCTACCAGGGCCTGTAATGAATTTGCATCCTTCTTCACTGACAAAATTCAGAAAATTAGACAAGCGGTCTGTGCCACCGTACCTAGTACAGGAGGCGTGTTATCCATGTGTCCACCGAAAACCAACTCTAACACCATGACACAATTTGACCAAATCAATGACAAAAACCTGCAAGAGATAATACAACATTTGAAATCTTCCTCATGCTGCCTTGATATTTTACCAGCAGGGTTCTTCAAAAAAGTTTCAGACTGCATGACTCCAGATCTGCTACAGATTGTCAACATGTCTCTACTTTCAGGCGTCTTCCCCCAAGCCATGAAAACTGCAGTTATTAAACCACTCCTGAAGAAGAACAATCTAGACACATCAGTAATGAATAATTACAGGCCCATATCGAACCTCCCAATTTTAAGTAAAATCATTGAAAAAGCTGTTTTTCAACAGCTGAACAATTACTTAATAGTAAATGGCTGTTTTGATGTCTTCCAATCAGGATTTCGACCACATCATAGCACTGAGACTGCTCTAGTCAAGGTCCTCAATGACATTCATTTAAACACAGACAATGGCAAAATTTCAGTCTTAGTATTACTGGATCTCAGTGCTGCGTTTGACACAGTCGACCACAACATACTACTGGACCGACTGGAAAACTGGGTGGGACTCTCTGGTACAGCACTAAACTGGTTTAAATCCTATCTAAATGATAGAGACTACTTTGTGTCTATTGGTAATTACACATCTGAAAGGATGAAAATGACAAGCGGAGTACCCCAGGGCTCCATTCTGGGGCCTCTACTATTCAACATTTACATGCTTCCTCTAGCTCAGATAATGGAAAACAACAAAATATGTTACCATAGTTATGCAGATGACACACAAATTTACATAACCATCTCACCAGGGGACTACAATCCCATACAAACGCTAAGTAGATGCATTGAACAAATCAATGATTGGATGTGTCAGAGTTTTCTTCAGTTAAACAAAGATAAGACTGAAATAATTGTTTTTGGAGCCAAGGAAGAACGACTCATAGTCTCTGCTCAGCTTCAATCTATAATGTTGAAAACTGCAAACCAAGCCAGAAACCTCGGTGTAATAATGGACTCAGACCTGAACTTCAGCAACCACATTAAGTCAATTACAAAGTCGGCCTACTATCATCTTAAAAATATATCCAGGATAAAAGGACTTATGTCTCAGCAGGATTTAGAAAAACTTATCCATGCATTTATCTTCAGCAGACTCGACTACTGTAACGGTGTCTTTACAGGACTCTCTAAAAAATCCATCAGACAGCTGCAGCTGATTCAGAACGCTGCTGCTCGAGTCCTAACAAGAACCAAAAAAGTAGATCACATCACTCCAGTTCTCAGATCTTTACACTGGCTTCCTGTCAGTCAAAGAATAGATTTCAAAATCCTGTTGTTGGTTTATAAAGCACTGAATGGTTTCGGGCCAAAATACATTTCTGATCTGCTGCCACGTTATGAACCATCCAGACCTCTGAGGTCGTCAGGCTCAGGTCTGCTTTCAGTCCCTAGAGTCAAAACTAGACATGGAGAAGCAGCGTTCAGTTACTATGCGCCACACATCTGGAACAAACTCCCAGAAAACTGCAGGTCTGCTCCGACTCTCACCTCTTTTAAATCAAGGCTGAAGACCTTTCTGTTTGCCACAGCCTTTCACTGAAGCAATTTTAAGACTTTGAACTGCACTGTGACTTTTATTTTTTCTCTGTGACTTTTGTTTTCTCTATTTTAGCCTACTTTCCTATTTCTTAACTTGTTTTAATGTTTTGTTTTAATGTCTATTTCTTAACTTGTTTTAATGTTTTGTTTAAATGTCTATTTCTCAACTTGTTTTAATGTTTTGTTTTAATGTATCTTAAATGTTTTTCTGTAATTGTATGCGCCTGTAAAGCACTTTGAGTTGCCCTGTGTCTGAATTGTGCTATACAAATAAACTTGCCTTGCCTTGCCTTGCCTTATTACATTTTATTAGTGTAATTTAAAATAAAGTGCGACCCTTCAGGTGACTGTCATTGTCATTGTGACATTGTCATCAGCCCCCTGTACTTCTCTGTAAAAATAGTCTACATGAAGACAGCATGTTTCTCACTAGAAATTATTCACATCTCTGACACAGCGATGGATATCTTCACAGGAAGTAAGGACCAGAGGAACAGGGACCAAACACATCTCCTGTTTTGTACACCAAATTTGAATTGTTGCCGTTGGGGTCCTTACCTGTGTGTCACCTCCCAACCAAGTGAGGTTTCTGTTGATACGGAACTCCTGGCCCACTGGCAGTGATGCATCATAAAGCCCTACTGTCACCATCTCAATGCTGCCACTATCACTTTTTTGCCAGTTAACCAGTTCGTATCTGGCCACAGGATCCCCGTTGGCATCAAATGACACATCATAACCATTTTTGGAAAAATGTACTTTCTTCAGCTGAGTAAGAACCTGTGTTGATGAAGCAAAGTAAAACAATGAGGGACAGAAAATATAAAATATCAATTAAAATGAATATTGCATTTCATAATATTATAGTGACAAAGGGGGCATTAGGGTATTCACTTAATCATTTTGACTGACCTGTTTGGACTCTATTCTGGTGTATTTGTCACACTGAGTTGTAGAATTTGTGTCCTGACACACTTCATTATGAATGGCATGTGCTATTGCATAAACAGCCTTGTAAACCATGTTAGTGATTCGGAGCTGAGATGTGTCAGCGTACGGGCTGTTGAGTTTCTGAATATCTTCAGTTCCATCACACACACTCTCGTCTTTGGCTGCACCTAAAAAGAACAGAGATAGAGGAATGTCTGATCATGTTTTTGGCCTTCACACTGACATTACATTATAATTATTTCTAATATTATTTTTTTTAAATATATTTTTGTTGTATTAAAATTGATAAGTGTCTTGAAACTCATTTATCTTCATTCTTCTCATTCATTATAAATCATGGTTATTTTACAGACAGTTACGAAGAAACACCTTCATCTGTTTCCAGATGATCAGACACATTTAAAAAAGACAGAAATGTCCACAACTTTTCCATTAATTACATTCTGACTTCACCTGTAATAACGTGTTCAATACACATATATTATCTGTTTTACTTGAATTTTAGGAAGCTACAATTGGACTGACAACATAACAACACAACCACAAGGACCCAACTATGAATGTCATCTTTGATTAAAAATCAGATCAACTTTCTCACTTTTTTCCAGCCTGCAGTTGAACTCATTCTCCAAGAACTCAATAAGCACTGGAGAGGCAGCCACTTTAGTGGGAGACAGATCCAGCAAGAATTCTCTCAGACCTGGGATGACAGATTGCTCAATGCCAAACCCAACAGCTCCAGCACAGAAGCTGAACCTCAGCAATTTTGGGTCAGTTACCCAGGACTCACTGCCTATCCACTGGCGAGGTGGCGAAGGCTGAAGCGACAGCTCCTGCAGCAGAAGCCTCATTTCTGTTGAGGCTGCAAATGCCACAATAACCACAGCGGTTGACCTGGAAAAACATTATAGAGCATTATATTTTACCAATAAAAGTATCAAGATACTTAACACAAAACAATGTGAGGGATACAATAGTTTCTAGTTTAGGAAACGTTCAGTACAGGTCTCACAAATTCTGTTTTCATGATTATAAATAAGACAGAAATAAACATCAGAGTATTCCAATTTGCCACTAAAATAATAAGATCAGTAATAATCAGATCAATGTCAGCACAGGGTACATAAGCAATCAGTAATGTAGAAACCTGCGGATAACGTCAGCAACTCTCTGGATCCTGCTACGTGGATGGGTCCGATGGAAAGATTCAGAGTATTCCACACAGATCCCCTCCTTCCGTGCTGCGTGCAGGAAAGAGGCCATGCCATTATTGCCATAGTCTGAATCTGACCGGACAGCACCTATCCAAGTCCAGCCAAAATGTTTCATCAGCTTGGCGAGCGCATCAGCCTGGAACTGGTCACTGGGGATTGTTCTGAAGAAACTTGGAAACTGCTGCTTATCAGACAGGCATGCACAAGTGGCAAAGTGGCTCACCTAAAGATTACAGCAAATGTTTCAACGGGGCATACAAAAAATCAACACTGGCTTTAAGCTTATTACACGCAGTTTGCCAGAAATTAAAAATATTTACTTGAGGAATGTTAAAGGACCCGATGACGCGCGACATACTGATGGATCGGGTAGATGAAGACTCACCAACGATAGCCATCACCATACGGGAGTGTGAGCAGTTGTGGCCAGTGTAAATCACTGGGTCCAGGCCATTTGAAAGCTGGAATGTCACATGCACTGACAGGGGCACTGATCCGCATGAGTCATGGATCTGATAACCGAGTTTGATCCCTGGCAGCAGCTCTGTGCTGTTGTTAATCTCCTCAATGGCGAAGACCATTGCACGTGAGAAGCGCAGTTTACGAGAGTCAATTCTGCAAACAGACAAATCATGTCACAGTTGAAATTGATTAAGACAGGATGAGGACACAAAATAATGGAGAGCACCATTTCATAGTACTGGACAAAAGTCCGAACTGCACTGCATGTGTGAACCAAATATACACCCCACAGTCACCTGACCAGCAAATTCAAAACACAGAATTTGTAATTAGTCCAAATTCATGCACTGATAATTTAAAGTTTAATCATTTTTATCATTTCAATAAAATATAAATGCTATGCTTTAAGTTTCCAGTACTACAGCTGAGCTACATCATACATCATACAAAATAAATGTTTTCTATCCTTACGCAGGTATTTTCATGAGTTATCTTCAGTCTCACCTGGCTTCCCCTTTGTTTATGACACAGATATTCTTTTAAGTTTTTAGACACAAAGGCTTTGCAACATGTTTGTAAACACATCATTCACATCAATAAATCTGTGTAACATTCTCATACCCACCACTACCCTCTTACTAACTAACCTCCCTGTGCACCTTTGTGGCTCAGGCAGGGTGATGTAGTTATGCATCACTGTGCGTTTGTAGGAGTGTATGGAGAAAACACCCCCAATAGCGTAGTCACCATCCATTGAGAATACAGGTAGACGATTGGTACCCTGGAGTTTACATTTCACAGAAGAGGCCTCAGTGCTGACCCCAGCACCGGTCTTTTCCTCTGTAAGCCCAGTACTTAGTTTCAGAGCTGAGTTTAGCTCACACAAACTCAGAGATAGAACCAGACCAATAAAGAGAGCTGAAATCTCCATCCTCAAGTGTCTGTATGAAGGCATACTGCATGTTTTGATTGGTTTATATAGATATTAAGACAAAAGCTTCCCTCCTATTGCACGTCAGCCAGCTATACATCAGAGAGACAACGTCTTTACCCAGTGGTCTTTGATGAACTCTTCCAAGTTTATTTTATTTGCTGCATACAAAATATAATCTCCATTTAAAGCCATTGTCACTTTTCACCACTTGTAATGTTATTATTGTAAACAGCAGATATCTAATTTCTTCTGAACCCTCATACCTTTCATGTTCTTTTACATATCACAGTTAGACCACAGTTAGTCTAAGGACAGAGGATGTCGTTCACTGTAGAGATTGTCCCATTGAGGCAATGTGATTGTGATTTTGGGCTATATAAATAAAATTGATTGGATTTTATTTGACTCGCCCTACTCGGACCTGCAGCGGTAGGTGAGGGCAGCGGAGCATGTCATCGTGACAACACTACCCCCTTCAAAGACATTTACACTGGCCGACTCCAAAAGAGGGCCAGCTGTATTGTTAAGGACACCACTCACCCTGGACATTACCTGTTGTCCCCCCTGTCCTCTGGGAAGAGATATAGATCTATCAGATCTAGAACAAACAGACCGAAGAACAGTTTCTCCCCACAGGCAGTGAAATGCACATTCCCCCCCTCCCCTTCACCCCTCACTCTCTAAAGACATTCACACCAGTGCAATAAACCCCCACCCTAGAACTGAAGTGCAATAACCCCTCCACTACCACCCCTCACACACCTCATTTAAATACTCACCTGTTTACATATTCACTTGAATCTTGTGTTATTTATCTTGTTGTATATATTTTAATACTATTTTTATCAATTTTTTCATAGTTGTTTAGATTTTATATTTATTTGTCAAACAAAGATCTGCTATCCGTGTTTCGTAGTTTTTGAAACAATGACAATAAAGATCTATTCTATTCTGTTCTATTCTATTCTATTTTCTTCTATTCTCTGCCTCTGATTGGCTACATGCTGCCCGTTAAGTAAGGCGCTTGTGCAACTCTCATCAAAGACTGAACAGAGGCGAGATGTCTCATTCTGAGCTAAAACAGAGCGTTCAAGACATAGTGTGAAAAGGGATGCTGCAGCAATCCACCAAATGAGAAAGGATGTGTTCTTTGAAAATTAAAGTATGTACACCTATTTTACTAGGACCCCCAAATAAAAGTATGAACCTGAATATTAGCATAATATGATCTCTTTAATAGGGCTTGTTTGATACATCCACTAGACTCAGCCACAAACACTACAATGGGAAAGTCTAAAGAGTTCAGCATTTATCTGAAAGAGTACATAATTGATTTGAACAAGTCAGGAAAGTCAGTTGGAGCCATTTCAAAGCAGTTACAGGTCGTAAGATCAACTGTAAATACAACTGTTTGTAAGTATAAAGTGCATGCCACAGTTGTGTCACTGCCACAATCAAGAAGAAAATACAAATTGTCACCTGCTGCTGAGAGACAGGATGGTCAAGAGTCAACCAAAACCACCAAAAAGCAAGTCTGCGATGAATTATAAAGCTGCTGGAAGACACATGACAGTGTCCACAGTCAAGCGTGTTTTGCATCAACATGGGCTGAGAGGCACCTTAAATCTCAACTAAAGTTTGCTGCTGAGCACATGGACAAATACAAAGCCTTCCTTCTTGAGGAAAGTTCTGTGGTCAGATGAAACAAAAATTTAGTGGTTTGGCCACAATGACCAGCAATATGTTTGGAGGAGAGAAGGTGAGGCCTTTCAACCCAAGCAGATCATACCTACTGCATGGTGGTGGTAGTGTTATCCTGTGGGTCTGTTTTGCTGCCAGTGGATTTGGTGTTCTAAAGGAAGTAAAGGGAATAATGAAGATTGGGTCTTGAGTGCAATTGGGTGCTCCAACAGGACAATGATCCCAAACACACATCAAAAGTGGTAAAGGAATGGTCAGGCTAGAATTTAGTTTTTTAAATGGTCTTCTCAAGTCTCAAGCTCTCTACTGTATGTTGAAATCCTGACTGTTTCAAAACCTCAAATGTTTAAGATTGATTTTTGTTCATTAAATGTTTCTTGGTGTTCTTCTCTGGCTTAAACAATATGATGTAACACTTTGGAGCAAATATACACAGTATCAATCCAAAACTGGAGGCCAGAATGGCAAATATCTCCACAGCCACAGTAAATTTCCCAGGAGAGCTGACATACGCTGGGATAAAGGTGATCCAAACTGCACAGAATATCAGCATGCTGAAGGTGATCAGTTTGGCTTCATTAAAATTATCAGGTAGTTTCCGGGCTAGGACAGCTAACACAAAGCAAAAGACAGCCAGTAGGCCAATGTACCCGAGAACAACCCAGAACCCAATAGCTGAGCCTAAAGCACATTCCAGGATGATTCTCTCCTTATATATAGTTAGGTTTTTCATTGGAAAGGGGGGACTGAGACCTAGCCAAATAGCACATATTAAAACTTGAATAAATGTGAAAGATACTACAGTCATCCTTTGCTGTGGAGGACCAAACCATTTCATCACATTACTACCTGGGAGTGTAGCTTTGAAGGCCATTAGCACTACTATAGTTTTTCCAAGAACACAAGCGATGCAGAGGACAAAGGTGATCCCAAACGCTGTGTGGCGCAGCATGCAGGACCAATCAGAGGGTGCTCCAATGAAAGTCAATGAACATAAGAAACATAGAGTCAGGGAGAAGAGCAGCAGGAAGCTCAGCTCAGAATTGTTGGCCCTGACAATTGGGGATGTCCTGTGACGAAAGAACACAGCTGCTGTTATGATGGCAAGAGAGGCACCACCAACTGAGAATGCAGCCAGGATGATTCCTAGGACCTCTGCAAAGGAAAGAAACTCTACAGGCTTGGGGAAACAAGTGTCTCTCTCTGCATTAGGCCAGAACTCCTTGGGGCAAGGGAAACAATCAGGGGAGTCTGAAACAATAAATCAAAAAAGGGCTTTTAGTAGTAATACAATTGGTGTTGTAGATATGCATAAGTAAAAAAAAAAATACCTGTAGTATTGCTAATCTCCCCCTCAGGACATGGTATACAATCATAACAGCAGATGGGTTTTCCTTTCTGCAGCACTTTACGAGTTCCTGGAGGACAGCTGTCACTGCACACTGACACAGGCACCTGGCACATAGATACAAACAAAATCAGGTGTGCTCTACAGATTTTAGGATTAAAGGATAGGCTTACACTTTCTAAAGTCAGTCTTAAAACAGTATATGCTAATATGCATATTGAAAGTGTGATTGGTTATTGTAACCATTCCTATTGATTTACTTGCTGTCAAGAATCCCGAAAGCCATCTAAATTTAATTGCTGGTTGAAAAATTCCACAGTTGTTCGGCGATAGCACGGTCCCAATACCCCATATACCCTGAGTACCCCCCAGTACCACAGTACCACAGTAAGTGGGACATGGTCGTAAGCCTTCTCCAACTCCTCAAAACACATGAAGATTGGATCTCCCATGACCAGTGGGCAAGCTCTTTACCCTTGCAGGCTTGCTGTGGAAAGCCTTCAGCATCTCAGGGTGAGTCTCATCCACCCTTGGTGCCTGGTCACGTAGGGGCTTCTCGACTAGTTTTCCACACCTGCTGAAAACAGCCAGAACTTCCTGGCAAACCATACGGCAACGGGTTTGCCAGAACTTCCTTTAGGCTGACCAAAAGTCCTCCTCCGTAGCCTCCATGAACTCCTCCCACACTCCCCTACAGGTTTCCCCATCATCCCCACATGAGCACTTACAGTAAATCCTCGAGAAGGAGGACTTAAGTGTGTGCTTACCTGTGTGCCACCCTCCAACCAGGTGAGGTTTCTGTTGATACGGAACTCCTGGCCCCCCGTCAGTGATGCATCATAGTGCCCTACTGTCACCATCTCAATGCTGCCACTCTCACTTTTTTGCCAGTTAACCAGCTCATATCTGGCAACGGGATCCCCATTGGCATCAAATGACACATCATAACCATTTCTGGAAAAATTTACTTCCTTCAGCTGAGTAAGAACCTGTGAGGATGAAGAAGAGAAAAACATGTCAAGTTAAATTAGTATTTTATTTTGTTTTATAGTTAAATAATAGTGAAAAGGGGGGGGGGGGGGTTGGAGTGTTCGCTTATTCATTTCTACTGACCTGTTTGGGCTCTATCCTGGTAAATTTGTCACACTGAGCTGTAGAATTTGTGTCCTGACACACTGCATTATGAATGGCATGAGCAATTGCATAAACAGCCTTATACACCATGTTAGTGATTCGGAGCTGAGATGTGTCGGTGTATGGGCTCTGGAGTGTTTGTATGTCTTCAACTCCATCACACACACTGTCGTCTATGGCTGCATCTAAAAACACACAGAGATAGTGAAAGGTGTTTTTTGCTTTGACAATAATAGGGCATCATCATCGTATTTTGGCTTTTTTTTTTTTTGCATTGAAACTCATATTGTTCTAATTATTTATAAAACATGCTCATACAGTCTGTGTCAGGCCCTTTTTTTTATTTTTATCGTTATGAATAGCAACTCCAGTAACACAAACCAATCATCATATGATCAGTCACATTAATAAAAGATGATTATCGGTTAATTACATACTGACTTCCCCTGTGATAACTTGTTTGAAATAAATAAATTATCTGAAAAACTGTCAGTATGATTTCCAATTTAGACTTTAATATATTTAGTTTGGTGGCCTGGAGATTTTCTGTGTACTATGTGCTTGTATTTAGCAATTTAATTTTAATCTATAGTGTTGGTAGTGTGAAACCACTGAAGCCAAGTTGATAAAAAATCTTCTCCAAGACAGGGGCCTAAGCTTGACCTAAAATCATCGAGTCAGAATATTTCCAGAAATGCACCTCATGTCCACCTCCTGTGTTTGTTCAATATCAATAGATTTCCCCTCTAATTAGACATCTAGGGTTTGATCTGATCTTAAAACAGTGGCTGACTTTTCCACACAGGAAGTTCCACTGAGACAATCAACATAGCAACACAACCACAAGGACCCAACTATGAATGTCATCTTTGTTTAAAAATCAGAACAAATGTCTTACTTTTTTCCATCCTGCAGTTGAACGCATCCTCCCAGAACTCAGTAAGCACTGGAGAGGCAGCCACTTTAGTGGGAGACAGATCCAGCAAGAATTCTCTTAGACCTGGGATGACAGATTGCTCAGTGCCAAATCCAATGGCTCCAGCACAGAAGCTGAACTTCAGCATTTTTTGGTTAGTTACCCAGGACTCACTGCCTATCCACTGGCGAGGAGGAGAAGGCTGAAGCGACAGCTCCTGCAGCAGAAGCCTCATTTCTGTTGAGGCTGCAAATGCCACAATAACCACAGCTGTTGACCTGGAGAGACATTATAGTGATTTAAATTTTACTGAATAAGGTATCAAGATAATTAACACAAATGTGAGAAATACTGTAGTTTTATGTGTGTTGAATGTACAGTATAGTTCTCACTTATTCCATTTTATAACAGTATTAGTAATACATATGAAAGCAATAAACATGATTAAAAATATTCAAATTTGCCACTGAAATAATCAAACAATCCTACGTCTTAAATAGTATTTGTGTGCAGATGGTGAATGTCAACAAAGGGAACAAAGTACAATCAGTGATTTAGAAACCTGCGGATAACGTCAGCTACTCTTTGGATCCTGCTACGTGGGTGGGTCCGATAAAAAGATTCAGAGTATTCCACACAGATCCCCTCCTTGCGTGCTGCGTCCAGGAAAGACGCCATGCCATTATTTCCATAGTCTGAATCTGACCGGACAGCACCTATCCAAGACCAGCCAAAGTGTTTCACCAGTTTGGCCAGTGCTCCAGCCTGGAACTGGTCACTGGGGATTGTTCTGAAGAAACTCGGGTATTGCTGCTTATCAGACAGGCATGCACAAGTGGCAAAGTGGCTCACCTAAAGAAAATGAGTGTAACTCTTTAACGGGACAAACAAATGTCAGCACTGGCTTATATCCTATTGAACACATAGTTTTAAAGAAATGAAAAATATTTACTTGAGCAATGTTGAATGATCCGATGACACGCGACATACTGATGGATCGGGTGGATGAAGACTCACCGACAATAGCCATCACCATACCGGAATGTGAGCAATTGTTGCTGGTGTAAATCACCGGGTCCAGGCCGTTTGAAAGCTGGAATGTCACTTGCATCGACAGGGGCACTGATCCACATGAGTCGTGGATCTGATAACCGAGTTTGATGCCTTGCAGCAGCTCCGTGCTGTTGTTAATTAACTCAATGGTGAAGACCATTGCACGCGAGAAGCGCAGTTTACGGGAGTCAATTCTACACACAGACAATCATGTCACTGGTCAAGTTGAAATGATAAGGACAATTCACTATCTTAACAGAAAACACACATCAATTCACAGTAAGGTACAATTACTGATAGCTTAGCAGCATGTATGAATGAAATATAGATCACACAGTAACTTGACCAGCACAGATAGATTTTGGTCCAATATTCACAGGTATTTTCATGAGTTGTCCTAGTCTAGACTGGTTTCCCCTTTGTTTATGACACAGATATTCTTTAAGTTTTCAACAGAAACGCTTTGCAAAATGTTTGTAAAAATCATTCACATCAATCATTCTGTCTAACCTCTTACTAACCTCCCTGTGCACCTTTGTGGCTCAGGAATGGTTGTGTAGTTATGCATCCCTATGTGTTTGTAGCTGTGTATTGAGAAAACACCCCCAATAACGTAATCACCATCCATCGAGAATACAGGTAGACGAGTGGTACCCTGGAGTTGACATTTCACAGATGAGGCCTCAGTGCTGACCCCAGCACCAGTGCTATCCTCTGTAAGCCCAGCGCTTTGTTTCAGATCATCTTCTGTATCATTCAAAGCAAGAGCTGTGTTCGGCTCACACAAACGCAGAGACAGGATCAGACTAATTAAGAGAGCTGAGATATCCATCCCTCAAGTGTCTGCATGTGGGCATATTGTGTGTTTGGACTGGTTTATATGGATTTTCAGACCAAAGCTGCCTTCCGTCTACTGTACGTCAGAATAATATACATCAGAGAGATGATACCCTTAACTAGTTGTCATCAATTAATTCATGTCTTAGGTTTTCCTACAGGCTGCACAATTTAATCTCAGTTAATTGCCTATGCCTCTTTTTTCCTCAACTTATGAAGTCATCAATGTAAACACCAGGGGACTCATTTATACACATTTCATACACACAAAATTGGGCCTGAAAGAGTTCCTACACAACAGTTGTGATTTATGAAAACAAACTTGACAGGAGAATATACACACCTCCGCACAAACTCTGACCCAAGTGTACGCACATTTTGGAGGGAAGTGGAATTGGGGACACAAATGGTGAGGCGGTGAATTGTTGAAATTAAATGTGAGGCATTATTCTGTGCATTATAATACATCTCAAAATTGATTTCACTTCATATTAAACATTATTTATAGATCCACGTTATCATAAACATTCAAACCAGCGGTGTCATTTGTAATTGCGCATACAGTGAAATATAACTATTCCATAAACAGCTTTTAAATGTGAAAGATATCAGCCAACTCAAATCTGAAATCATATGTCTTGATTCACCATTGGAGAGAGCAAAGAGAGGGCTGGACTGTTTGATAACAAAATGATCATCATCAGCTGTAGAAATCCAAGATTATATCAGATATCACCACGGAATAAATACTGTACACATATAAAAAAAAGTATGATTTTAGTTTCCATATAGCCTAGTTGTGTAGTTGTGTGTAAAATCGCTGCAGTGAACACTATCAACTATGCTGTCAGGCGAATGCTGTGGGCCACACGGAGCGCACTGGAGACAGCGCTGTGGTTGCCACACAGACACTGCCTTCTCCAGGCAGCTCACCTGGTACATCTTCACAACCAGCACATGTGGATTGTGGAAATTAAGGACATGTGGAAATAAAGTCAGTGACAGCTCCTGCACAATCTTTACACTCCATGTCCTCATTGTGAATCCTAATAAGATTGCAGGCCGTGTTCACCGTAACCAAACTTCAATAAATACATAAATTGTGTTCAAGTATCAGACTTCTACTTCCAAATGATATCCTAGGGTGGAAGATAACACTGATCTTTGTGATAATGTTGGCAAGTGGAAGTCAGTCTGATTGCTGTATACATATAAATACTGTGGTGCCACTCATGCGTAATGCTGCATGGACTGTCATGGTCATGGCACTGCTAGAGGACGGTGTCAATTAGCGTATACAATATGTGCTTTGTAACCTCCACCTAACCAACGAACACCTCGTTCTCTGTGCCAGATATATGTAGGCTATTTTATTTGTCTTTCTCTCATTGTGGACATGATGCACTGTAAAGAACCATCCACCAGTGGCTCATTTCAAGGCATTTACATTCATGAGGCACTTTGCATTGACCATTTATGGTTGAATGTGGGTGTGGAGAGGGTGGTATATGAGGCAGATCCATGTGTGTATATTTTGGGGTTGATTTGGGATTTATAAAAATAAATTGTGCATTGTTGGACATAAATCAGAATAGTTTTTGGCACACACAATTTTCGGCTTTTGGGCACATGTACACTTTTATGGATCCCACGCAATGTTTCATAAATGAGACCCCAGGTATCTTCCTAATGTTGTCCCACCCATACACCTTATTTGCTTACTTAGACTTTTATATTTAGTGATTTAATCCCACTTTAAGTTCATTCACATGATAAATTGCTCCACTTTGGTTTATTGGAAATTATTTCATCACAAAGTTGGGACTGAGTACTACATTTTTATTACTTAGAAATAATCTAGCACATGGTAAAAAAATATTTGTAAAATAAGATAATAACATATTAAAAAGGGAAATTCAAAATTATATTGAAACAACAAACACATACAACTTGTTGAATTTGTTAATTTTAAAATCATCTAGGTGAAGACTGCGTAATGTGCACAGCATAAACTCTAATAATCATCCTGGTCTAAAAGTTTTAACTTTAAAATGAAATGCAAGTACTTTTGTTCTTAGCAACAGACATAACTAAGGGTCTGCTCTACACTGTGATATAATAAATAAATATATGATGCCAAATAAAATTTAAATTTCAATGTTTAAAACAACTAAGTGAAGACTCTGTTGAATGTGCACAGCATAAGCACTATATGTTATGTTATATCTGAACTATTTCCAAACCTTAGATGTCTTAGGATTCATTTTTGTTCATTAAGTGTTTCTTGGTGTTCTTCTCTGGCTTGAACAATATGATGTAACACTTCGGAGCAAATATACACAGTATAAGTCCAAAACTGGAGGCCAGAATGGCAAATATCTCCACAGCCACAGTAAATTTCCCAGGAGAGCTGACGTATGCTGGGATAAAGGTGATCCAGACTGCACAGAATATTAGCATGCTGAAGGTGATCAGCTTGGCCTCATTAAAATTATCAGGTAATTTCCGAGCTAGTACAGCTAACACTAAGCAAAAGACAGCCAGTAGGCCGATATACCCAAGAACAGCCCAGAACCCAATAGCTGATCCTAATGCACACTCCAGGATGATTCTCTCCTTATATATAGTTAGGTTTTTCATTGGAAAAGGGGGACTAAGACACAACCAAATAGTACATATCAAAACTTGAATGAATGTGAAAGACACTACAGTCATCCTTTGCTGTAGAGGGCCAAACCATTTCATGACATTACTACCTGGGAGTGTAGCTTTGAAGGCCATTAACACGACTATAGTTTTTCCGAGAACACAAGAGATGCAGAGGACGAAAGTGATCCCAAACGCTGTGTGGCGCAGCCTGCAGGACCAATGAGAGGGTGCTCCAATGAAAGTCAATGAACATAAGAAACATAGAGTCAGGGAGAAGAGCAGCAGGAAGCTCAGCTCAGAGTTGTTGGCCCTGACAATCGGGGATGTCCTGTGAAGAAAGAACACAGCTGCAGTTGTAATGGCAAGACAGGCACCAGCAACTGAGAATGCAGCCAGGATGATTCCTAGGACCTCATCAAAGGAAAGAAACTCTACAGGCTTGGGGAAACAAGTGTCTCTCTCTGCATTGGGCCAGAACTCCTTGGGGCAAGGGAAACAATCAGGGGAATCTGAAAAAATAAATCAAAAAGGGCTTTTAGTAGTAATACAATTGGTGTTGTAGATATGCATTAGGAAAAAAAATACCTGTAGTATTGCTTATCTCTCCCTCAGGACATGGTATACAATCATAACAGCAGGTGGGTTTTCCTTTCTGCAGCACTTTACGAGTTCCTGGAGGACAGCTGTCACTGCACACTGACACAGGCACCTGGCACGTAGATAAAAAAACAAACTCACACATATTCATGTGTACCACTCAGATCTTAACATTAAAGGATTGCTTCACAAACAAAAGTGTGATTGCTTCCTGTAACGATAACTCTTGTTCATAGAAGGAGGCCCTCCCTCAAGCTATTTCTGTCACAGATTCTACTGTCTACTACATTTCCACTTTTCAGCTGAGGAATTTGCTACCTGGTGAGGATGTCCTTTAATCTACTGATCTGAATATCAGTATGCTAACCTCCAGCCAGCTAACTTACACCATAGCAGCCATGAGCATGCTTTCCACTAGCCAGTCACTCCAGCATCCTCTGCTTCATAGTCAGCTAACCTGAAGCATGCTAGCCACCAGCCTGCCAGCATCCAGTCGTCTAGCTTTCAGGCAGCCAAAAGTGCACATAGCTCACTCACTTGCATGGCTGACGTCTGAGCTAAGAGGAGCACTTAAGGACTCAAGGGTAACAGCTAGGGAGCGATTTGGGCTATCTGCTTGCAAGGGGAACCCCACAGAGTGTGCAGGACCAGGGGTAAATCCCACTGTGGTGCTAGAAGGAGAATGACAGTTTTCTGACTTCTAACTCCCAGTGAAGCATTGTTTCATGCATTCATGGAGAATCATAGTGTGTACTGCGCATTCTCTCAAGAAGTAAACAAATTAACATTCACCATCCCAAATCTGTTCCACAAGAGCCAAACAAGTGTGGGACTGTTGTTTGCTGAGGTCACATATATCAGTGTAAAAAGATGCGTCTGTGGCTATGAGCTGTCAAAGTGGCGTGTACTCAGCCTGGCCACAGGAAAAAATCAGGACTCTCTTGCTGTGGTTGCAGACACCTGCTCTCCATTCAGGTTTTGCCGCAATAAGCAGCAAATGCAAGCACATCTGTGGTGTATCTGTTGACACGGTTTGAAACCAGTTCGTAGGGGGTTTGTGTGTCCCTGTGTATATAGCTCCTGGTAGGGTCTCCCAAGGTAAATTGGTCTCAGGGGAGGGACCAGACAAAGAGCCATTGGAAGATCTCATAAATCGGCGCCAATAGGGACAGAGTATCTCACCCAGCGTGGGGACACTGGGGCCCCCTCCTGAAGCCAGACATGGGAGGGGAGCCTGCCCACAAGCGTCTCGCAGGGCTCAGCCCAAAGAAGCTTCATGGAGCTGCCCCCCTGTGGATGCACCACCTGCAGGGGAAAGAAATGGGATCTGGTGCAGTGCGTGAAGGGCATCAGGCCATGGAGGGGACCTTGGCGTCCTGACCCCTGGCTTTGAAGACTACCCCATGGTACTTGGAATGTCACCTCTCTGGCAGGAAAGGAGCTGGAGGTGGTGTGTAAGGTAGAGAGGTACCAAGTAGATATAGTGGGGCTGGACTCTACCGGAGTTGTCCAGGGTGAGAGGCATCGGACAGGTATTGGGTGTGGAATACTCCAACAACGTGGTTGAGTGACCGGAATACCCAGACTTCTTGGAGTCCTTGGCTGGGGACCATCTGGGGACTTCAATGCTCATGTAGGCAATGATGGGTAAACCTGGAGGGGGGTGATTGGGAGGAGCAGCCTGCTTGACCTAACCTGAGTGGTGCTTTGTTATTGGACTTCTTAGCTAGTTACGGAACTAATATCATGCTCGAGCATCAAGCTATCCATAAATGTACACCATATGCCAAAGGTCAATGATTGACGTAGTCCCGCTAATGAGGCCCTGCTCTGGAATGTCTCAGGATTTACAACTGAAAATGATTGAAATGAAATGATCTCATTCACTGGAGGGACGCCACAGTGGTCAGCCCAGCTTTTGCCTCCCTCCCTCCAGAGCACCATCCACTCACCGCTGCAGGTCCTCTGCAGACAGGTGACATGTGGCCTTTTGATTTAGCCCTAGCCCAGCCTGCTCAGTACCGAGTCAAGCCTGGAAGAGAGGTTGACATCTGACAGAAGTGTGTAGCAGGTTTGACAGGTGGCGCACAAGCGGACAGCTTTCGGATCAGTTTAAAGTCTTAATTTTCTCTTCAGTTCTTCAGTAAATGACTGCTAGGCGGCAATGAAAATTTGGTTAAATCTGGGAGCAGAGCTCAGGTCACACAATTGTGCAACCCCATGATGGGTTCAAAGCTGCAAAAGAAAATCTTAATGACTGTTCATGCACGGGGGTGAACACAATAGTGACAGCTTTTAGAGGGTAAAAGCCAATACAGAATAGAATCAAATTTCATACCCCTTCAGATCAATACATTTGACTATGTTAGACTATTGTCGTTGCGCTCCTTACATGTGTGCCACCATCTACCCAGGTGAAGTTCCTGTTGATGCTGAACTCCTGGCCCTTTGGCAGTGATGCATCATAAAGCCCTACTGTCACCATCTCAATGCTGCCACTCTCACTTTTTTGCCAGTTAACCAGCTCATATGTAGCCACAGGATCCCCATTGATATCAAATGACACATCATAACCATTTTTGGAAAATTTCACTTTCTTCAGCTGAGCAAGAACCTGATGAGTAAAGTCAGGCAATGAGGTAGAGAAGGGAATACTTTAACCTTCATTTCATAAGTAACATTGCAGTGGTAAAATGGCATTGGGTTGTTCACTTAATCATTTTGACTGACCTGTTTGAATTCAATCCTGGTGGATTTGTCACATTGAGTAGCAGAATTTGTGTCCTTGCACACTGCATTATGAATGGCATGTGCTATTGCATAAACAGCCTTGTATACCATGTTAGTGGCTCGGAGCTGAGATGTGTCAGTGTACTGGTTCTGTAGTGTCTGTATGTCTTCAGTTCCATCACACACAATTTCATCTTTGGCTGCACCTGAAAGCACACAGACATAGTGAAACATGCTTTTAGCTTTGACAACAATATCACATAATTATTCTTTCTATTTTTTTTTATTTTTTTTTTATGATTTCTATTTTTTAATTTATTTTAGTTTATTAACTGCCACAATTCATGTATCTGTATTGTTACTTATTATATAATAAACAAAAGCTGATTCATTCTGTGTTGGCTTTTATGTATACCAACTCCAGATATCACAAATCAGCCATCAGATGATAAGATTTTTCATAAAAGGCAACAAAATCAACATTTTCATTAATTACATACTGACCTTACCTGTTTTAATGTGTTTAAGTAAATAAATGATCTTACAGGCTTTGGCAATAATATGGCAATATTATTTCCAATGTGGTTGTTATTTTTTCCCTTTCCTATTCATGTATTTCAATCACAAAACATGCCTTGAAAACTCAAACTTTACTACTCAAAATTTGGGAATCAACTGCCACAAAAGTTTGATCCGGTATAGTCAGGTAGATGGGAGGACAACACGAAAGTCAATTCTGCACACGAACAGTCATTTCATTGTTCAAAACTGTATGAGATGAGGACAAATCAAAGTTTTAACAGATAACACACAATTAACCAGAACTCATGGGAATTATAACTGTTAGCTGCACTGCTTCTGTGAACCAAATTTACATCACAGTGACAACCAAAATTTAAAACACAGGAGAAGGTGTTTTGTCCTGTAAAGAAAGCATATGTTTTTATTTTTTAAGTTTCAAAGGATTAATTTTGGAAGGTATTTCATGCTTTTAGTTTTTAGAATAGATGTTATCTTGCACAAAAACAGAATGTGGATTAAAAGGGCAGAAAAGTAAAAAGATATCTCTGAGCAACAGTTAAATAAGAATATAAAAAATATCAAGTCATTAGTTAAAAACTGGAAACTTAGCATCAAGATCTTTGTTGATCTAAATAAGTTCCTGCCTCAGGGTAAAGTGCACAATAATGCCTATGGATGGAATTAACAAGTGTGCTGCTCTAGCATATTTAAAACAGAAATAGGAGAATAGTGGTGTTATCTGAACAGACAGCAGACCCCCTCTCCAAAAGATAAACAAAACAAGATAAAATAAAATACAATATAAAGGACCATTGTGGTTTGGTAATTATCTATTTTTAAATGGTTGGTGATTCCACAGTGTGTATCTATTTGTTCTTAACAGACTTATGTCACATTATATTTAAATGTACTGTTAAACTGTTTTGCAGACATGCTTTTATCTGTTTTCTTTTGTATAAGCATCTCTTTCAGGTTTTTCATGAAAGATGTAATCACACAATTAGTCACATTTATAAAAGATAAAAAATGTCCTCTGTCTTCTATTAATAGCAATAGATTTTCCTTTCAACAGAAATCTTGGGTTTGATCTGAAAGCAGCTGCTGATATTTAAAACACAGGAGGCCCCCTCAAAGAGACAATCAATAAAACACAACCACAAGGACCAGACTATGAATGTCAACTTTGCACAAATGTCTCACTTTTTTCCAGCCTGCAGTTGAACGCATCCTCCCAGAACTCAGTGAGCACGGGAGAGGCAGCCACTTTAGTGGGAGACAGATCCAGCAAGAATTCTCTCAGACCTGGGATGACAGATTTCTGAATGCCAAATCCGATGGCTCCAGCACAGATGCTGAACTTCAGCATGTCTCGGTTGGTTACCCAGGATTCACTGCCTATCCACTGGCGAGGTGGAGAAGGTTTGAGCGACAGCTCTTCCAGCAGGAGCTTTAATTCTGCAGAGGCTGTAAATGCCACAATAACCACAGCTGTCGACCTGCAGGGACATTACAGTAAATGTGATAAATACATATATAAATGTATTTAAATATATATATATAAATCAGAGTTAGGGTGCTTGGTTATTTAATGTAGTCTCATTCATTCTGTTCATAACAATATCAGGCATAAATATGAGATAATAAAATGTCAAAAAAAATGCAATTGTTTTGTGTGTGTATATTAAAAATACAGTCTCATTGATTCTCTGTTAATTAAGTCTCTGTCTTTGTTGATTAGATAATCAAATAGTTTCCTGTCTCATAATTTTTGTGGTTTTGCATGCAAATGGTCAGTGACAGCACAGAAACCTGCGGATAACATCAGCTACTCTCTGGATTCTGCTACGTGTGTGGGTCCGATGTAAAGATTCAGAGTATTCAACACAGATCCCCTCCCTCTGTGCTGCGTCCAGGAAAGACGCCATGCCCTTATTGCCATAGTCCGAATCCGACCGGACAGCACCTATCCAAGTCCAGCCGAAGTGCTTTATCAGCTTGGCCAGCGCATCAGTCTGGAACTGGTCACTGGGGATTGTTCTGAAGAAACTTGGAAACTGCTGCTTATCAGACAGGCATGCACAAGTGGCAAAGTAGCTCACCTAAAGTAAAACCACAGTGTAATTATTTAACAGGACAGAAAAAAAATCGGCAGTAAAGATACAGTTTTTCAACAAAGTCATAACATTTACTTGAGGGATGTTAAACGGCCCAATGACACGTGACATGATGATTGATGCCGTGGACTCAGCCTCACCGACAATAGCCATCACCATACCAGATTGTGAGCAGTTGTCGCGGTGGTAGAACACCGGGTCCTGCCCATTTGATAACTGGAATGCCACTTGCATCGTCACGGACACTGTGGTGCACGAGTCGTGGATCTGATAACCAAGTTTGATGCCCGGCAGCAGCTCTGTGCTGTTGTTAATCTCCTCAATGGCAAAGGCCATTGCGAGCGCAAAGCGCAGTACACGAAAGTTAATTCTGCACACAGACAGTCATTTAATTATTCAAAACTTCATGTGATGAGGACAAATCAAAGCTTTACCAGAAAACACACAATTAAGCAGAACTGCAGTTCATGGGAATTATAACTGATAGCTGCACTTTATCTGTGAACCTAATGTACATCAGTCTGACCAGCAACATTCAAAATACATGATTAGATGTTTCTGTCCTGTGTGAGAAATTAAATAGTTTTCCATTCAGTAAGCAATGTACTGTAAAGACCATATCAGGATGTGAGAGGAGGAGGGGAGAATCCCCTTTTGGGGTGAGGGTCAGGAAGTCAGACAAGAGGCAGCTGTCTCTGTCTGAGGTGTTAAAGGAAGATAGATGGAAGGATGACATTTACATTCTAATAAAGCATCAAAGGGTCACTGTCCTGAGAAAAAGACAATCAACCAAACATTAGGGGGTCATTGTTTTGGGAAGAAATGTTGTAACCCCACACTCTGTTTGTATTTAAGTCACATTTGGAAGACGGGAGAGAACACTTTGGGTCTTCTCTCCATGCAGCATGTATTAAAGAGATCTGATTCATGATGCTGAGTCTAAAATTCTTAGGAGAATTAGCAACTCTACCTCACAAAGGAGAATTTCTACAACACCTGTAAAGAAAACTTCACTAAATTGTAAATACTACACTAAAGCTTTTAAACATCATACAAATCAAATAATTTCTGTCTCCACATAGAGTATAACATCATCTCATCCACCACTTGTTCCTCTTACTTACCTCCCTGTGCACTTAAGTGGCTCAGGCATGGTAGTGTAGTTATGCACCGGCGTGTGCGTGTAGTAGCGAATGCCAAAAACACCCCCAATAGCATAGTCACCATCCATTGAGAATACAGGTAGACGAGTGGTACCCTGGAGTTTACATTTCACAGATGAGGCCTCAGTGCTGACTCCAGCACTAATCCTTTCCTCTGTAAGGCCAGCTCTTTGTTTCAGAGCTGAGCTCAGCTCACACAAACTCAGAGACAAAACCAGATCAATAAACAGAGCTGAGATCTCCATCACTCAAGTGTCTGTATATTTGCATACTGCGTTTGTGTTTGCAAAGGTTTATATAGATTTTCAGAGAAAAGCTTCCCTCCTTCTATTGTGTGTCAGCCAGCTATACATCAGAGAGCAGATTCCCCTTGGTCTTTGATGAACTGAAGTTTGTTTTCTGTGAGTGGCATGTAGAATTTCCTCTGTTTAGAGTCACTGTCTCTCTTCTACTCTTGTCAAGTTACCACTGTAAACACCAGATATCATCTTAATTTTGTCCTACTCTTAGACCTTTTTAATGTTTGAACTCATATTACATTGTTTATTCAGACCAGGTTAAATATTTGAACATCTGACTGGGACCCCCTTTTGCAACATCTGTTTCTAAAAAAGACGACATTTGGAAGACGACATTTGGAAGTTTGACTAGGCGTTTATTTGATGTCTTTTGGACATATCTGTGCTCAGTGGGACAGGCCTAACCCTTGAATAGGTCAGCTTTATACTGTATGTTATATCGTAACTATTCCCAAACCTCAGATGTCTTAGGATTATTTTTTGTTCATTAAATGTTTCTTGGTGTTCTTCTCTGGCTTAAACAATATGATATAACACTTTGGAGCAAAGATACACAGTATAAGTCCAAAACTGGAAGCCAGAATGGCAAAGATCTCTACAGCCACAGTAAATTTCCCAGGGGAGCTGACATATGCTGGGATAAAGGTGATCCAGACTGCACAAAATATCAGCATGCTGAAGGTGATCAGTTTGGCCTCATTAAAATTATCAGGTAGTTTCCGGGCATGGACAGCTAACACTAAGCAAAAGAGAGCCAGTAGGCCTATGTACCCAAGTACAACCCAGAACCCAACAGCTGATCCTAATGCACACTCTAGGATGATTCTCTCCTTATACGTAGTTAGGTTTTTCAATCGAAAAGGAGGACTAAGACACAACCAAATAGTGCATATTGAAACTTGAATAAATGTGAAAGACACTACAGTCATTCTTTGCTGTAGAGGGCCGAACCATTTCATAACATTACTACCTGGGAGTGTAGCTTTGAAGGCCATTAACACGACTATAGTTTTCCCAAGAACACAGGAGATGCAGAGGACGAAGGTGATCCCAAAAGCTGTGTGCCGTAGCCTACAGGACCAATCTGAGGGTGCTCCAATGAAAGTTAATGGACATAAGAAACATAGAGTCAGGGAGAAGAGCAGCAGGAAGCTCAGCTCAGAGTTGTTGGCCCTGACAATTGGGGATGTCCTGTGACGAAAGAAGACAGCCGCTGTTATAATGGCAAGACAGGCACCACCAACTGAGAATGCCGCCAGGATGATTCCTAGGACCTCGTCAAAGGAAAGAAACTCTACAGGCTTGGGGAAACAAGTGTCTCTTTCTGTATTAGGCCAGAACTCCTTTGGGCAAGGCAAACAATCGAGGGAATCTGAAATGAATAGAAAAGGGCTTCTGGCATTAATAAAGTTGATGTCGTAGACATGCCTTTAAAAAAGAACACATACCTGTAAAATTGCTAATCTCTCCCTCAGGACACGGTATGCAATCATAACAGCAGATGGGTTTTCCTCTCTGAAGCACTTTACGAGTTCCTGGAGGACAGCTGTCACTGCACACTGAAACAGGCACCTGGCACATAGATACAAACAAACTCACACATGTTCAGGTGTGCTATGCAGATCCTTGAATAAAGGGATTGGTTTACACATTTTCAAGATTGTCTTTAAACAATAGTCAAATGCCAATATGTGTATTGAAATTGTTATTTTCTTCCTGTAACAATTACTCTTACTCTTCATAGAAGGAGGCCCTTCCAAAAAAGCGACTTCTGTCACAGTGTACTGTTTACTACATCTCCACTTTCTGGCTGAGAGATTTGCTACCTGATGAGGACATCCTCAAATGTATTAAATATCATCATGCAAGTCTTAGCTAATTTGCACCATGGCAGCCACAAGCATGATCACCAAAACAGTCAGTCACTGCAGCCTCCTCTGCTTCACAGACAGCTAACCTGCAGCATCCTAGCCTCCAGCCTGTCAGTATGCAGTCTGTTAGCTTTCAGTCAGCTCACCTCCGGCCTGGTCAGTCAGCTAGCACAGATCCAGATAGTTCCCCTACTCATACTGCCCTGGAGCAACTGTCTGGGAAGCCCTTCAGAAGGAAATGGGGCTCCCACCAATTTCAGTCTGTCTGCTACCGAGCTCCTTATCCTCACAACTTCCCTGCACTGTGGAGGTCCTACTGCCCAGTGAGCTTGAGTCCCAGCTGCCCAAGAGCCCATGACCTGGCTGCCCATCATCCCTGAGCCTCTGCTGCCCAGTGACCCAGAACCTTGACTGCCCAGTGCTCAATCGACATCTGTCCCTTCCTGTCGACACTTCTCCTGTTCCCATGCAAGCCGACACTCTCCCACTCCTGGTTTGGTTGAAACATCTGCTCCAAAGGCTGTTCCTGATTCTGAGTTAGACATCTACCTACATTTCTGAGTCTGTTGCTGCTGGTTCCCAGTCATCAGTTACGCTGATGTCTGTTGCTGGTTCCCCGTTTGTTTTCTGGCCGACCCCTTTTCCTTTTTCCCCATTGGCGGTCTAGCCGACTCGTAATCCTGGTTTGCACTTGGTAACAGAGAGATTCTGCCTTTATCACCTGCCAACACCTCAACCTCCAGAGCGGTTTCAGCTTTGTCTCTGGCCTCCAGAGGGGATCCACCTTAATAGACTCTCCTTCCCAGCATTGAGAGGATTCCCGTCTTTGCCACTGGTCTCTGGCAGGGACCTGTGAGAGGTACTGCCTTTACTGCCAATTTTGCCAGTTTACTTTGCTTCTTGTAGCTTCGCCCATCCAGTTGTCCTACTGCCCTTCCTCCAGTGGTGTTCAGCCTACGTCACTACGTCATTCTAGGTTGTCCTCTAGAGTGTCTCTGCCAGTTTCTTCGTCTCCATACCCAAACCCCGGAGTGACCCTGAATTGCAAGCGCCCAGGCAAATTTTGTACCCTTTTAAATCACCAAATTTGAAAGTTTATTGCTGTTGGGCTCCTTACATGTGTGCCACCATCCATCCAGGTGAGGTTCCTGATGATGCTGAACTCCTGGCCCTCTGGCAGTGATGCATCATAAAGCCCTACTGTCACCATCTCAATGCTGCCACTTTCACTTTGTTGCCAGTTGACCAGCTCGTATGTGGCCGCAGGATCCCCATTGACATCAAATTTCACATCATAGCCATTTTGGGAGAAATTCACTTTCTTAAGCTGGCTAAGAACCTTTGAGGATAAGTAAAGTTAGACAAGGAGGTAGATAAGGGAATACGTTACCCTTCATTTTATAAATTACATTACAATGGTAACATGGCATTAATTGTGAACATGTAATCACTTTCATTGACCTGTTTGGACTCCATCCTACTGAATTTGTCACACTGAGCTGTAGAATTTGCGTCCTCACATGCTGCACTATGAATGGCATGTGCTATTGCATAAACAGCCTTGTACACCATGTTAGTGGCTCGGAGCTGAGATGTGTCAGTGTACGGGCTCTTTAGCGTCTGAATGTCTTCAGTTCCATCACATACAGTTTCTTCTTTGGCTGCATCTAAAAGCACACAGAGGAAGGGTTCAGCTGTTTTAATAAGTGCAAAATAAATAAATGATGTGAGAAGCTTTGGTAATGATATGGTTTTATTTCTTTCTTATGTGTGTATATTTCCTTTTCACTTATTTCAAGCACAAAACATGCCTTGTAGAAACTCATATACTGCTGCTCAAATGGAGTTGGAATTAAAATGTGTGCTGCTCTAACAAAGTTATTCTTCAAACTTCAAAATAGAAGTGCTGTTATCCCCAAAAGTTAAATAAAATAAAATAAAAGAAAATACATTGCAATACTACGAGCACAAGGGTCATTGTGGTCCATTTTTAAGAGTTTGGTGATTCCACATTGTGTATCAATCAGTTTTTATCCATTTTCTTTTATATAAGAAACTCTTTCAGTTTTTGCCAAAAGATATAATAACATAATTAGTCACACGCTGTTTACATTTTAACACAGGAGGACCACATGACCAGACTATGAATGTCAGCAATGTACAACTTTCTCACTTTTTCCCATCCTGCAGTTAAACGCATCCTCCCAGAACATAGTGAGCACTGGAGAGGCAGCCACTTTAGTTGGAGACAGATCTATCAAGAATTCTCTTAGACCTGGGATGACAGATTTCTGAATGCCAAATCCGATGGCTCCAGCACAGAAGTTAAACTTCAGCATTTCTCGGTTAGTTACCCAGGATTCACTGCCAATCCACTGGCGAGGTGGAGAAGGCTTGAGCGACAGCTCTCCCAGCAAGAGCCTTAATTCTGCAGAGGCTGTAAATGCCACAATAACCACAGCTGTCGAGCTGCAGGGACAGTATAGTGAATATTATATTACACCAAAACATTATCATGAGTCCTAAGATAAAGAAAAATGAGAGTTAGGCTACCTGATTAATTGTTCACAATTGTTCACAATTGGCTTATGGATAACAACATCAGTGATAAATATGAGAGATTAAGTTATAGTATTGGTCTCATCATGTAATAGAACAAACTTGATGAAGAAATATAGGCCTACATTCCCAATTTGCCACTAAGATAATCAAATAGTCTCCCATCTTATGTTTGAACATAACATGTTTTTTGTCGTTTTGTGTGCAGATGTTCAGTGACAGCACAGGCAACAAAAGCACAATCAGTGATGCAGAAACCTGCGGATAACGTCAGCTACTCTCTGGATCCTGCTACGTGGGTGGGTCCGATGTAAAGATTCTGAGTATTCCACACAGATCCCCTCCTTCTGTGCTGCATTCAGGAAAGATGCCATGCCATTATTGCCATAATCAGAATCTGATCGGACAGCACCTATCCAAGTCCAGCCAAAATGCTTTACCAGCTTGGCCAGTGCATCAGCCTGGAACTGGTCACTGGGGATTGTTCTGAAGAAAGTCGGAAACTGCTGCTTATCAGACAGGCATGCACAAGTGGCAAAGTAGCTCACCTAAAGGAATTAAGCATTGTAAATAAACTTACAGGACAGTAAAAAAAACACTGCAGTGGCCAATACTGAACCTGCTTGTAATATTTACTTGAGGAATGTTGAAGGGTCCAATGACACGCGACATGCTGATGGATTGCGTGGACTCAGCCTCACCAACAATAGCCATCACCATACCAGATTGCAAGCAGGTGTCGCCAGTGTAAAACACAGGGTCCAGGCCATTTGAAAGCTGGAATGTCACAAGCATGGCCACAGGCACTGTGCTGCATGAGTCGTGGATCTGATATCCAAGTTTGATGCCTGGCAGCAGCTCTGTGCTGTTGTTAATCTCCTCAATGGCAAAGACCATTGCACGTGAGAAGCGCAGTTGACGTGAGTCAATTCTGCACACAGAAACTCATTTAATTATTCAAATCTTCATGTGATGAAGACAAATCAAAGGTTTAACAGAAATGACACAACAAAGTAGAACTGCTGTTCATGGGGATTACAATGGCTGCACTGCACCCGTGAACCAAATTTATGTCACAGAGTGACCAGCATAATTCAAAACACAGGATTAGATATCAGTCCATAATGCACATATTAAAAAAATTCAACATATAGATCAAAAATGTTTTTTTATCATGTTAATGAAGCAAATTATTTTCAAAAGTTTAAAATCTTACACAATAGCTTTGAAACATCATACAAAGCAAAACATTTCTAACCCCATATAGTATAACATCATCGTATCCAGAACTTTCCCCTCTTACTAACCTCCCTGTGCACTTTAGTGGCTCAGGCATGGTGGTGTAGTCATGCACCGGTGTATGCGTGTAGTGGTGAATGG
The DNA here is from genome assembly GCF_965226575.1 of Pagrus pagrus. Taxonomy (NCBI): domain Eukaryota; kingdom Metazoa; phylum Chordata; class Actinopteri; order Spariformes; family Sparidae; genus Pagrus; species Pagrus pagrus. Next base: position 12,151,372 of record NC_140188.1, read on the forward strand.
CAAAAACACCCCCAATAGTGTAGTCACCATCCATTGAGAATGCAGGTAGACGAGTGGTACCCTGGAGTTTACATTTCACAGATGAGGCCTCGGCGCTGACTCCAGCATCAGTCATTTCCTCTGTAAGTTCAGTACTTTGTTTCAGAGCTGAGCTGAAGTCACACAAACTCAGACACAGAACCAGACCAATAAAGAGACCTGTGATCTCCATCACTCAAGTGTCTGTATGTTTGCACACTGTGTTTGTGTTTGCACAGGTTTATATTAAAAGTGTCCCTCCTTCTTGTGTGCGTCAGCCAGCTACACATCTGAGAGCGGATTCCCTTTGGTCTTTGATGAACTGAAGTTTGTTTTCTATGGGTGACATGTAGAATTTCCTCTGTTAAAGGATAACTACCGTTTTTTTACAACCTGGACCTTATTTCTAGCAAAATATATGATCATTTACTCACCCAGATAACTTTGGTGTCATTTGGCGTCGTTCGGAAGAAATTAGATCCAGTGTAGCGCCGGTATATCCATATAATGCGAGTTACGGGGCACCGAAGCGCAGCCTCTATATAACGCATTATCTGTCATGAAACTAGTTCATTTCACCGATATTTTGTTACGATACGCTCATGCTATTCCCCTCTGAGTCCGGGCTCGTGTGTCATCAACATCCGGGGTCAAACTAGCAGTAGCAGCTACAGGTAAACAAGCTGGCTGTCGCAGGTGCGCTCGCAGCTCAGAGATGACATCTTCCAGGTCAGAGGTAGTAGGTCAACCTAGAAACCCCGGATGTTGACAACAGACGAGCCCGGACTCAGAGGGGAATAGTACTAGCGAATCATAACAAAATATTGGTGAAATGAACTAGTTTCGCAGCAGATAATGCTCATAGAGGCTGCGCTTCGGTGACCCGTCACTCGCATTATATGGATATACGCGGCGCTCCACTGGATCTAATTTCGTCCGAACGATGCCAGATGACACCAAAGTTATTTATTTATTTATTTGTTTGTTTATTTCGGGCATGTTAGTTAGACAATCATCATCACACATCATCTTAGTTAAAATCATATAGTACACATGGCCGAAAGGGAAAGCGGGAGAAGCAAATGCTTATCTAGTCCCGCCCCCGTTACCCACAGAATACATTATTTCCACATATTACTTTTCTTTTGCATTTTGACATACATGTAACAGCACCATGCAGTAAACAGAGCTGCAGTCCAGCTCTAGACAGTCAACAGACTACGTGTGTGTCTGCACATGTGTCTATATTAGTCCATCATGAGTGAACAACAGTCTCGACTTGTTGCCTGGCATGTCACACGGTACTTTTCAGTGTCAGCTATTGTTTGGGTACAGTTGGTTCTTGTTTATTCTCCTCTGCAGTCTCAACATAGCGTCTGCTGATTCCTGCCTCTGACCTTTATCAAACTCTCTTCTTGGGTCAGTCTGTAACGATTAATAATCATATTTACATACTTTTTTTTGAAAACACTCAGTTTTGCAGATTTTTTGACCTCGTCATCGAGATCATTTCATTGTCTGACACCCGTGACCGACATGGTAAAAGACTTTAATGTAGTTCGTACCTTTCTCTGTCTGACAATAAGGTTCCCTCTCAGATTGTGTCCCTCCTGTCTGTTTAGCATTAGTATTTGTATGTTGTGAGGGAGGCTTTTGTTGGCAGCCTTGTACATCATCTGTACTGTGCGGTAGTTTATTAAGTCATGTAATTTGAGTAATTTTGATTTGATAAATAATTGATTGGTATGTTCCCTGTAGTTGGCAAAATGTAGAATTCTCAAAGCTTTTTTTTGTAGTATTAGCAGGGGATGTGTGTTACCTTTATATGTGTGTCCCCAAACCTCTGCACAGTATTGTAGGTGTGGAGAGACCATTGCACAGTACAACAGATATAGTGCTTTTTGATTAAGTAGTTTTTGTGCTTTCCAAAGTATGGACACACTCCTGGCAAGTTTGCTTTTTAAGTGTGTGGTTTCCAGCTTAACATGTCATCGATAGTCACTCCCAGCACTTTGTATTCATTGACCCTTTCGATATTCACTCCATTAACTTGAATGTTAATACTCTTGTTGTGGCCCTTCTTATACTCTTGTTGTGGCCCTTCGTTATCTGGGTGAGTAAATGATCATATATTTTGCTAGAAATAAGGTCCAGGTTGTAAAAAACGGTAGTTATCCTTTAAGAGTCACTGTTTCTTTTCTCCTCTTGTCAAGTTACCATTATAAACACCAGATATCATCTTAATTTTGTCCTACTCTTAAACCTTTTTATTGTTTGAACTCATATTACATATGTTTTTACATATAGTTTAATAAATTCACATTCGGTTGTGGAGGGCTTTGTGAGTGAGGAGGAGTATTTTGAATTGAATCCGTTGTGGGATAGGGAGCCAGTGGAGTTTCTGGAGGACGGGGGTGATGTGGGTGCGGGTGTGGGTGAGCAGGCGAGCAGCAGATTTCTGGACGTATTGGAGTTTATTTAGGAGTTTGGATGGTGTGCCATAGAGGATGCTGTTGCAGTAGTCAAGTCTGGAGGTGATGAAGGCGTGGATCAGGGTTTCTGCAGCAGAGAAGGAGAGTTTAAACACATTTTTTAAAAATCAGCAGAATTTTTGTTCCACTGTGAATCATTTGAAAAAATGTTATCAAAGTGTTGACGCTGAACTCAGTACCACCTACTTTTGAATGAATTTAGCATTTATTTAGCATTTGACATTTGTTGTGAAAGAAGATAGTAAAAGGATATTCAAAACGAGACACTGAAATTTCGAGAGAAAAAAAATTAATGTACAAAAAAAACCATCCGACAAATATATATATTTTATTCATTTAACTTTAATTTTTTTGAAGAAACAGATTTTTAAAAAAAATAAGTGCCAAGGGGGCTGACTTTTACATTCCCAATGTCTGCCTTGCAGAGCTTGGTATTTAAATGTGTTAAAACAACTTTAACAACATTATAAACAACATTATAAAAATGAAAGTACAGGGGGGAAAAAATGCACCTATTAATCTTAGAACTAGTTTGAACAGTTTGATTCTTGTGAAATCTCTCTACTTAAACAGCTTTGGTGAAAGCTTTCTAATGAAATAAGAGCGATTTTGTGCTTGGCAACAGACGTAAACAATGAGTTGGGTAAATACACAACTAAAAAAGGGAACAAAGGGCTGGAAAGAGGTTGTTTAAGGGCCGCATTCAGCCGACCCCAGCAAACACATGACATCAGGGAGATGCTCATGTCTTTTTAATGTCTGTCAGTCCAGGCCCACTTTTGTATATCTAATGGGCATTCAGAAGGGGTTTAATATTTGGACGTCTGAATAGGACCCCTTTAACGTCTTTGGACATTTACAATAGGATGGGTATCTGAACGTCTGACAAGGACCTGTCTTGGATGTTTATAGGCATGCAACACAGCTTAAATATTTAAATGTCTGGTTAGAGAACCTCTTAGACGTCTATTGACGTTCAAAAAAACAGGTTTGGTATCTTAATGTCTGATTTGTACCTGTCTTGGACATTTGTGGACGTGCAACATGGGCTAAGGGCCCCTCTTGGACTTCTGTGGACATGCAACACCGGTTATATATTTAAATGAATGAAAAGGGAACCTCTTGGACGTCTGTGGACATTCAAAGTTAGTCTAGTATTTGAACGTCGGACTAGGACCCCTCTTGGACATTTGTAGATGTGCAACACGGGTCAAATATCTGGACGTCTGGCTTGGGACCCTTTTGGATGCCTATAGATGTGCACAACAGGTTAAATATTTGAAAATCTGACTGCAACCCTTTAGGATGTCTGTTTATGTGCAAAAAAGGTTAAATATCTTAATGTTGAGGTAGGACCCTTTTTGGATGTTTGTGGACATGCAAGCAAGCTAAATATCTTGACATCTATCGAGAAAACGTTTTCGACGTATACTAATGCTTTTTGCCATTATTATGAACTAAAATAGCTGTTTAAATTAAGGTAAATAATCAAATTATAGTGAAAATGACAGTTAAGCACTTAGGCATTCAGTCACCACTGTTAATAGACTAAATATTAAGATGAAGAATAGATTAAATTAACTAACTATATAGCTCACATGGCAAAGTGCCTGCCTCCTAAGCAGAATCCATTGCAGCTTTCATTTTAAACCATGTAAGAAAGTCACCTAGAGGTCAATAGTGAACGTTTAATAGACGTTTAATAGAAAAGATGCTGCAAAAATGTTCATTCTTTCCATTTTTCCATTGGCTCTAAAGTGGAAGTCTTTTGAAAGTTCGACAAGTACGTATATTTGACATCTTTTCACTATCACTTGAGTAGGTCAGCTCTTTACTGTTTGTTATATATTAACTATTCCCAAACCTCAGATGTTTTAGGATTCATTTTTGTTCATTAAATGTTTCTTGGTGTTCTTCTCTGGCTTAAACAATATGATGTAACACTTTGGAGCAAATATACACAGTATTAGTCCAAAACTGGAGGCCAGAATGGCAAATATCTCTACAGCCACAGTAAATTTCCCAGGAGAGCTGACATATGCTGGGATAAAGGTGATCCAGACTGCACAAAATATCAGCATGCTGAAGGTGATCAGCTTGGCCTCATTAAAATTATCAGGTAGTTTCCGGGCTAGGACAGCTAACACTAAGCAAAAGAGAGCCAGTAGGCCTATGTACCCAAGTACAACCCAGAACCCAATAGCTGATCCTAATGCACACTCTAGGATGATTCTCTCCTTATATATAGTTAGGTTTTCCAATCGAAAAGGAGGACTAAGACACAACCAAATAGTACATATTAAAACTTGAATTAATGTAAATGATACTACAGTTATCCTTTGTTGTAGAGGGCCAAACCATTTCATAACCCTACAACCTGGGAGTGTAGCTTTGAAGGCCATTAACACGACTATTGTTTTTCCAAGGATGCACGAGATGCAGAGGACAAAGGTGATCCCAAATGCTGTGTGGCGTAGCCTGCAGGACCAATCAGAGGGTGCTCCAATGAAAGTCAATGAACATAAGAAACATAGAGTCAGGGAGAAGAGCAGCAGGAAGCTCAGCTCAGAGTTGTTGGCCCTGACAATTGGGGATGTCCTGTGACGAAAGAAGACAGCCGCTGTTACAATGGCAAGACAGGCACCAGCAACTGAGAACGCAGCCAGGATGATTCCTAGGACCTCGTCAAAGGAAAGAAACTCTACAGGCTTGGGGAAACAAATGTCTCTCTCTGCATTAGGCCAGAACTCCTTGGGGCACGGGAAACAATCAGTGGAATCTGAAATGAATAGGAAAGCGCTTTTAGCAGTGATAAAGTTGATGTTGTAGACATGCCTTAAAAAAACAAAGAAACAAAAAAAAAAAACCATACCTGTAGTATTGCTAACCTCTCCCTCAGGACACGGTATACAATCATAACAGCAGATGGGTTTTCCTTTCTGAAGCACTTTACGAGTTCCTGGAGGACAGCTGTCACTGCACACTGAAACAGGCACCTGGCACATACATACATACAAACAAACTCCCACTTATCCAGGTGTGGCATGCAGGTCCTTGAATAAAAGGATTGGTTTACACATTTAAAAAAATTGTCTTTAAACAAAAGTCAAATGCCAATATGTGTATTTGAAATGTTTTCTTCCTATAACAATTACCCATGTTCATAGAAGAAGGCACTTCCCAAAGCTACTTCTGTCAGAGTCTCTACTGTCTACTACATCTCCACTTTCTGGCTGAGAAATTTGCTACCCGATGGGGACTCCTTTAGATATATTAAATATCAGTATGCAAGCCTTCAGTCAGCTAATTTGCACCATGGCGGCCACAAGCGTACTGGCCAAAACAGCAAGTCACTGCAGCCTCCTCTGCTTCACAGTCAGCTAACCTGCAGCATTCTAGCCCCTGGCCTGTCATTATGCAGTCTGTAATGTTTCAGTCAGCTCACCTCCAGCCTGGTCAGTCAGCTAGTACATATCCAGACAGTTCCCTTACTCATACTGCCCTAGATCAACTGTCTGGGAAGCCCTTCAGAAGGAAACGGTGCTTCTGCCAACTTTCAGCCTCGCTACCCCGCTCCTCATCCTCAACACTGCCCTGCACTGTGGAGGTCCTACTGCCCAGTGAGTTTGAGTCCTACCTTCCCTGGCTGCCCATCATCCCTAAGCCTCTGCTGCCCAGTGACCCAGAACCTCCACTACCAAGTGCTCAATCGACATCTGTCCATTCCTATTGACACTCTCCTGCTCCTGGTTTGCTCAACACATCTGGTCCAGAGGCTGTTTCTGAGTCTGAGTTTAACATATACCTAATTCCTGAGTCTTTTGCTGCTGTTTCCCAGACATTATTGTGGCTGATATCTGCTCCTGGTTGCCAATCTGTGCTGACCAATAGCCAGACATTCCAGATCATCAGTTTCAACAGCCTGACCTCCAGAGTAGTTCCACTTCACGACTCACCAACCTGACCTCCAGAGGGATTCTGCCTTCATCACCTGTCAACACCTCAACCTCCAGAGTGGTTTCGGCTTTGTCTCTATCCTCCAAAGGGGATCCGCCTCCATACTCTCCTTCCCTGCATTCAGATGATTTTTGTCTTTGCCACTGGCCTCTGGCAGGGACCTGTGAGAGGTACTGCCTTTCCTGCCAGTTTTGCCAGTTTACTCAGCTACTAGAAGCTTTGCCCATCTGGTTGTCCTACTGCCCTTCTTCCAGCACTGTTCAGCCTATGTCACTGTATCATTCTAGCTTGTCCTTTCATTTTAGTTTTAGCCAGTCTCTTCGTCCCCCTGCCCAAACCCAGGAGTGACCCATCTGCATTGCCAGGGTCCAGGCAAATTTTGTACCCTTTTAAATCACCAAATTTGAAATTCTTATGTATTAAATTATTGCTGATGGGCCCCTTACATGTTTGCCACCATCCATCCAAGTGAGATTCCTGTTGATGTGGAACTCCTGGCCCTCTGGCAATGATGTATCATAAAGCCCTACTGTCACCATCTCAATGTTGCCACTCTCACGTTGTTGCCAGTTAACCAGCTCGTATCTGGCCACAGGATCCCCATTGACATCAAATGACACATCATAACCATTTCGGGAAAAATTTACTTTCTTAAGCTGGCTAAGAACCTGTGAGGATAAGTAAAGTTAGACAAGGAGGTAGAGAAGGGAAAACGTTAACCTAAATTTTATAAATTACATTATCATGGTAACATGACATTGGTTATGTTCATATAATTGCTTTCATTGACCTGGTCAGACTGCATCCTAGTGAATTTGTCACACTTAGCTGTAGAATTTGCGTCCTCACATGCTGCATTATGAATGGCATGTGCTATTGCATAAACAGCCTTGTACACCATGTTAGTGGCTCGGAGCTGAGATGTGTCAGTGTACGGGCTCTGTAGCGTCTGTATGTCTTCAGTTCCATCACACACAGTTTTGTCTTTGGCTGCATCTAAAAGCACACAAATGAAGGGGAACATGATTTTAGCTTTGATATGTCCACAACTTGTTTAATTAATTACATACTGAGCTCATGTTAAAACATCTTTTTACTATGATTATTTTTAATTCATGATTTCTATTTTTATTTAAACAGCCAACAATGCCTTGAAACATGTGTATCTATATTTTTCAGATTTATTCATAAGAAATGCTTATTTTACATACAGTTTTGCAGACATGCTTTTGTCTACTTTCCTCAAGCTGATTCAAGGTGTGTTGGCGGTTATTTATGTCAAGTGCAGTTCACACAGATCAGTAATCAGGTATTATGATGTGAAGACCAAAAGGCAAAAAAATGTCTACAACGTTTTAATTAATTACATACTGACCTCAGCTGTTTTAATAAGTGGAAATAAATAAATGTTCTGAGAATGTAATATAATTCTTTCTAATGGGTGTAAAACTCTTTTTTTCCTTTCCTTTTCATTCATTACAACCACAAAACATACCTTGTAGAAATATAGTACTACATAAATGTAATTGGAATTAAAATGTGTGCTGTTCTAGCGAAGTTATTCTTCAAAAGCGTAATATAAATAGAAGAATAATGCTGTTATCTGAATAGACAAATGACCCACCCCCCGAAAATTTAAATAAAATAGCAGAAGATAAAAGCAATGAAAAAACAATACAGTAGTAAGAGCCCAGGGGCCATTGTGGTGCATTTTTAAGAGTCTGGTGATTCTACAGTGTGTATCAATATTGTTCTAATAAATGTAAAAAAATACACTTAAAAGTAGGTCTAACTGTTTTTATCTATTTTATTTTATATAAGAAACTCTTTCAGTTTTTGCCAAAAGATATAATAACATGATTAGTCACACTTATAAAGGAAAAAATGTGTCCATTGTGTTCTTTTGATATCAGTAGATTTCCCTCTCAACGGAAAACTGGGGTATGATCTTAAAGAAGCTGCTTACATTTTAACACACGAGGCCCCCTCAAACAGACAATCAACAAAACACAACCACATTGACCCGACTATGAATGTCAGCAATGTACAACTTTCTCACTTTTTCCCATCCTGCAGTTGAACGCATCCTCCCAGAACTCAGTGAGCATTGGAGAGGCAGCCACTTTAGTTGGAGACAGATCTAGCAAGAATTCTCTTAGACCTGGGATGACAGATTTTTGAATGCCAAATCCAATGGCTCCGGTACAGAAGTTGAACTTCAGCATGTCTCGGTTAGTTACCCAAGATTCACTGCCAATCCACTGGCGAGGTGGAGAAGGCTTGAGCGACAGCTCTCTCAGCAGGAGTGTAAATTCTGCAGAGGCTGTAAATGCCACAATAACCACAGCAGTCGACCTGCAGGGACATCATAGTAAATATTATATTATACCAATACATTATCAAGATTCTTGAGATAAAGAAAAATGAGAGTTAGGCTACCTGATTAAAAAAAATAATGAATATAAGAGAGAAAGACTACTTGCAAATTATTATCTTTTGTGTTGAATATAGAGTATTGGTCTCATCATGTTCTGGAACAAACTTGATGAAGAAATATAGGCCTACATGCCCAATTTGCCACTAAGGTAATCAAATAGTCTCCAGTTTTATGTTTGAACATTACATGTTTTTGGGGGTTTTGTGTGGAGATGTTCAGTGACAGCACATGCAACAAAAGCACAATCAGTGATACAGAAACCTGCGGATAACGTCAGCTACTCTCTGTATTCTGCTACGTGGGTGAGTCCGATGTAAAGATTCAGAGTATTCAACACAGATCCCCTCCTTCTGTGCTGCCTGCAGGAAAGATGCCATGCCATTATTGCCATAGTCTGAATCTGACCGCACAGCACCTATCCAAGTCCAGCCAAAGTGTTTTATCAGCTTGGCGAGTGCGTCAGTCTGGAACTGGTCACTGGGGATTGTTCTGAAGAAACTTGGGTACTGCTGCTTATCAGACAGGCATGCACAAGTGGCGAAGTAGCTCACCTAAAGGAATTCACCATTGTAATAAGTTTACAGGAAGGAAAAACAAATCAGCACTGGCAGACACTGAAGAAATAGTTTGAAAAAAATTCATAATATTTACTTGAGGAATTTTGAAGGGCCCGATGACGCGTGACATGCTGATTGATGGCGTGGACTCAGACTCACCGACAATAGCCATCACCATACCAGATTGTGAGCAATTGTCACCAGTGTAAAACACAGGGTCCAGGCCATTTGAAAGCTGAAATGTCACATGCATCGCCACAGGCACTGTGGTACATGAGTCGTGGATCTCATAACCAAGTTTGATCCCTGGCAGCAGCTCTGTGCTGTTGTTAATCTCCTCGATGGCGAAGATCATTGCGCGCGAGAAGCGCAGTTCACGAGAGTCAATGCTGCACAAAGAAACTATTTTAATTGTTCAAATCCAATGGTTCAACAGAAAAGACACAATTAAGCAGAACTGCTGTTCATGGGAATTATCACTGATGGCTGCACTGCATCTGTGAACACAATGTACATCACAGAGTGACCAGCATAATTCAAAACATAGGATTAGATATCAGTCCATAATGCACATATTTAGAAATAGTCAACATGTGGATCAAAAATGTCTTAATTTTTTTTCTTATTCTTGTAATGAAACATACATTTGCAAAAGTTTTAAATATTATACAAAAGCTCTGAAACATCATACAAAGCAAAACATTTCTAACCCCATATAGTATAACATCCTCTTATCCACCACTTTGCCCTCTTACTTACCTCCCTGTGCACTTTAGTGGCTCAGGCATGGTGGTGTAATTATGCACCGGTCTGTGTGTGTAGTGGTGAATGGCAAAAACACCACCAATAACATAGTCGCCATCCATTGAGAATGCAGGTAGACGAGTGGTACCCTGGAGTTTACATTTCACAGATGAGGCCTCACTGCTGACCCCAACACCAGTCCTTTCCTCTGTAAGCCCAGTGCTTTGCTTCAGAGCTGAGTTCAGCTCACACAAACTCAGAGACAAGATCAGGCCAATAAAGAGAGCGGAGATTTCCATCACTCAAGTGTCTGCATGTGAGCAGACTGTGTGTGTGTTTCCACTGGTTTATATAGATTTTACAGACAAAAGCTTCCCTCCTCCTACTCTCTGTCAGCCAACTATACATCAGAGAGAGGATGCCCTTGGTCTTAGATGAACTCTTCAACTTTCTAGCCACATGTAGAGTTTCTTTTATTAAGAGTCCCTGTCTCTTTTCCTCTCTTGTCAAGTAACTATTGTAAATACCTGATACCATAATAATTTTGTCCTCCTCTTATATCTTTTGAGTGCGTTGTTTTTACACATATTACATATTTATGCATATGAACTTGAATAAACTCTCAACTTCAATGGCTTTTTTATGTGATTTAATCACATTTCAATGACAATTGTCATGAAGAAAAGATAATAAAAAGATATTCAAAACACAACACTGCAATATAGAAAATAAATAGCCTTTAAATGTAAATATTTTATTCATTTAATTGAAGATTGTGTTGCATGTGAGGTGCCAAGTGGCCTGACTTTCACATTCCCTATGCCTGACCCGCGAATCTTGGAATTTATATTTCTTATAACAATTTGAAAAATTTAAAACAAACAATTTTTCTGCATTGTTTAATAGTTTTCTGATTTTAAAAAGAAGCATTGCATGTACAAAATTTGCCAGAGCGGGCTGCTCATTTCTTTTTTTTGTATTTGGGGTGTACTACTTTAGTGTGACTTTCCCCCTACTTCCTGCCCACTGTGTGTCACAGGTCTGGGAGCAATCATCCTCCTTTACTTTGATTACAGGGGTGGCTGAAAATTATATGTGGGCGAGGATCATCTGATTCAGGTGCGCATCTTCATATCTCTTCTCAGTAGTAGATTTCGGCGTCTGCAGCATGGCTTGGTCTGGCGTGGCTGTGCCGGCATTCATGCAGTGGTGAGGCGCAACGGGCCAGTTCGGTACTTTTTAATATCCTCAGGTAAGTTTCCCAACAATGTTGTTTATAGCTGTGCATCTGTAGCTTGCTTTGGTGTCTGATGCACTCTCTGCTTGCAGCAGAGTCGGCCTGTCATCTGGCTGGAGGTTGAGTGGGGGGAGTGCTGTCCCGGCGGTGTGTGTGTGTGCAGTGTTTCATGCGCGCACAGCGTTTGCTTGCTTTGCATTGTCAGGTATGTCTCCTGGTTGTATTGCATGGCACATTTGTTATGTAGCAGCGTGGCTGATGTATTTTTGACTTTGCAGCCGTGTTTTGCCAACCGAGGTCGGAAGTGGGGGAGCGTGGCCTCGAAGCTGGCGCATACTTTTCCGTGCATTGCATGGCATTCGAATCTTACGGTAGGCTGTCTCATCTGTTTCATGCTTCTGTGTACAGTTCTTGAGGCCCTGCAACAATGTCACCAATCCACCACTCCGCAGTCAAAGGACCTCTTTGGTACAGCCAGGGTTCAAGGCTCACAGGCAGTGCGCAAGCCTGGTGGGGTCATGCAGTTCATTGCGAGGACTTGTCCGGGACGGCCTTCTAGTCCGGTTTTGCTTTTTGAGCCCCTGGCGTCTGGGCTTCCAGCGGGGCTCCTTGCTTCTCCTTGTCTTATCCAAGTTGTCCGTGGTACCGCTTACATCCCTGTAGTCAATGTAGGGACGACTGAAGTTCTCCTCTACCCACGCATCAGCCTGGGTACTCTCAGCCCTGCCCAAGTCGTGAGTCTACCCACCAGGGTCACAGAGGTGAGGTCAACCACGGCTACAGTTTCTTCTTGTACGTCTGGCGGCCCTGTGCAGAGTGGAGTAGAAGAGGTGGACTTGTCGGCTTTGGTGGACCAGGACCGAGCCAATATGCAGTCTCTATTGCGCAAGTATAGCTCTGTCTTTTAGGCACATGATGGTGAACTGGGCTACACCAAGCTCATTTCTCACGACATACCAGTGCTTGACAACGTTCCTGTGCGACAGAGATGCAGGCGCATTCCCCCATCGGAGTATGAGGAGGCCAAGGCGCACATTAATCAGCTTCTGGAGGCCAAAGTGATCAGGGAGAGCAGTAGCCCCTATGCTTCCCCAATTGTCTTGGTCAGGAAAAAGGATGGCAGCCTATGCATGTGTGTGGACTATTGCCTCCTTAACAGCAAGACAAGGACAGATGCTTTTCTCCTCCCTCGAGAGTCTTGATGCCCTCTCAGGTGCCTGTTGGTTTTCGACCTTGGATTTGGCCAGTGGGTATAACCAAGTCCCGGTAACGGAGCAGGGCAAGCCTAAGATGGCCTTTTGCATACCCTTTGGCCTCTTCAAATGGAATCGAATGCCATTTGGGCTGTGTAATGCCCCAAGTACATTCCAACGGCTGATGCAAAGAATGTTTGGAGACCAACAGTGTCAGTCTCTTCTTTTATTTCTTGATGGCATTGTTGTGTTTTCATCCTCCATCACCCAACATCTGCAACGCCTGGAAGTTGTCTTTAGTCGCCTGCATAATGAAGGCTTAAAGGTCAAACTGGGGAAGTGTGCTTTCTTTCAGAAAGAAGTCGATTATCTTGGGCATGTCTTCTATGGGAACAGTGTTTCCACCAACCCTGCAAAGATCGAGGCGGTCGCCAAGTGGCAGCGTCCCCACCATGTTTCAGAGCTGCGTTCATTTTTAGGGTTTGCAAGCTACTACAGGCGCTTTGTAGAGGGATTTGCTAAGTTGGCTGCTCCTCTGCATAAGCTGGTAGCAGAGGTAGCCGGTACATGGTCCAAACGAGGGCAGAAGCAAGATCTTTGTTCTGCATGGACACCCCAATGTGAAGAGAGCTTTGAGGCTTTGAGGGCAAAACAGGTCTCAGCCCCAGTCCTGGCATATGCAGACTTTTCCTGCACCTTCATCCTGGAGATTGACGCTAGCCACAGTGGTCTGGGAGCTGTCTTGTCCCAAGACCAAGAGGGAAGCGTTAGGCCAATAGCCTATGCCAGCCGAGGTCTCCGGCCAACCGAGCGGAATATGGCTAACTACAGTTCTATGAAATTGGAGTTCCTTGCCCTCAAGCGGGCTATGACAGAAAAGTTTCGTGAATACCTGTTGGGTCATAAATGTGTCATTTCCACCGATAACAACCCGTTAAGCCACCTGCAATCTGCCAAACTAGGAGCCACCGAGCATCGGTGGGCTGCGCAACTTGCTGCCTTCAATTTCGAGATCAAATATCGATCTGGCCGGAGTAATAAAAATGCTGATGTACTCTCTCTGCAGTACATCTCAGGCTCTAGCTTGGTTGAGCAGGCCCTCCCGGGTACATCAGTTCCAGCTACACTTCAGAAAGCTGCTCATCCAGATCCAGTGCCGGCCCCAGCGACTCAGTCTGTGATATCTGTGACTGGCAGTGTGTGGTTTTCACGTGTGGTGTAGCATAAGGACCCTTCCCTTCTCCCTATCAGCAAGTCATCTCTGCCCGGTGAGCCCTCAGCCCTGTACCTAGCACTTTATCGACAACTTAATCAACGCTTAAAAGCAGCCCCTTCCAGATTGCACAATATTAATTGTTTTGATTATTGATTTCACTGGAAACCTGTATTGTCTTTTCTAAAAGAAAGAAAGAAAAACATTATCTAGAATAAAATTTGTATGTTGTGGAATTACGTCAGTGCCAGTGTCTTTTAAACCTGTGTCCTTTTGGTAGATTAGAATACAGTGATATACTTAGATTTCCTGGTGGTGGAATTCACCTAGGTGGCTGGTGGCTATCAAATTCTATCAAGTTATCAAATTTACCCTCGTATCATTGCAACAAAAAGAACGGGGAAAAAAACAATGCAACTTTCAATCTTAGAACTAGTTTGATCAGTTTGAGTCTTGTAATTTCCCTCTTCCTAAACAGCCTGGGTTTAAACCTTTTGAATTAAGTTAAAGCATATTTCTACTCTTTTTGATCTGCAGAACTTAGATTCTGGGTCAACACCTTGAGCTTTTTGTCAAGTTCTTTGGCCCATCCTGAGTAGTTCTGGAAGTGTGACAGAACCCCTTGTCCTGCTGTGAGAGTCACTGCCATTGGTGGGCAACTGTTGCTAATGGGGGAGCCTTGACTGCGACAATGTTTGGGAGTGTGATGTATGTGAGGTCTCATCCACATGAATGCCAGGACTCAAGGTTTGCCAGCAGAACAATGCATTGTACCAAGCGAGTATTTAACATTATATGTCAGTCGGTTTAATATTGCCATCTTAACCATTTTAAAACCTCAGAGGTCTTAGGATTGGTTTTTATTCATTAAATGTTTCTTGGTGTTCTTCTCTGGCTTAAACAATATGATGTAACACTTTGGAGCAAATATACACAGTATTAGTCCAAAACTGGAGGCCAGAATAGCAAATATCTCCACAGCCACAGTAAATTTCCCAGGAGAGCTGACATATGCTGGGATAAATGTGATCCAGACTGTACAGAATATCAGCATGCTGAAGGTGATCAGCTTTGCCTCATTAAAATTATCAGGTAGTTTCCGTGCTAGGACAGCTAACACTAAGCAAAAGAGAGCCAGTAGGCCTATGTACCCAAGTACAACCCAGAACCCAATAGCTGATCCTAATGCACACTCTAGGATGATTCTCTCCTTATATATAGTTAGGTTTTCGAATCGAAAAGGAGGACTAAGACACAACCAAATAGTACATATTAAAACTTGAATAAATGTGAAAGATACTACAGTTATCCTTTGCTGTAGAGGGCCAAACCATTTCATGACATTACTACCTGGGAGTGTAGCTTTGAAGGCCATTAACACGACTAAAGTTTTCCCAAGAACACAAGAGATACAGAGGACGAAGGTGATCCCAAACGCTGTGTGGCGTAGCCTGCAGGACCAATCTGAGGGTGCTCCAATGAAAGTTAATGAACATAAGAAACATAGAGTCAGGGAGAAGAGCAGCAGGAAGCTCAGCTCAGAGTTGTTGGCCCTGACAATCGGGGATGTCCTGTGACGAAAGAAGATAGCTGTTGTTACAATGGCAAGACAGGCACCAGCAACTGAGAACGCAGCCAGGATGATTCCTAGGACCTCGTCAAAGGAAAGAAACTCTACAGGCTTGGGGAAACAAGTGTCTCTCTCTGCATTAGGCCAGAACTCCTTGGGGCAAGGGAAACAATCGGGGGAATCTGAAATGAATAGGAGAGGGCTTTTAGCAGTAATAAAGTTGATGTTGTAGACATGTCTTAAAAAAAAAAAAAGGAAGAAAAGAAAAAAACATACCTGTAGTATTGCTAATCTCTCCCTCAGGACACGGTATACAGTCATAACAGCATATGGGTTTTCCTTTCTGAAGCACTTTGCGAGTTCCTGGAGGACAGCTGTCACTGCACACTGACACAGGCACCTGGCACATACATACATACAAACAAACTCACACATATTCTGGTGTGCCATGCAGGTCTTTGAATAAAAGGATTGGAATACACATTTTCAAGATAGTCTTTAAACAATAGTCAAATGCCAATATGTGTATTGCAATTGTTATTTTCTTCCAGTAACAATTAGGATGAATTCCAATTCCTCGCTTAACCCTCAATCTTAACCCTCAATCTCAAAAATGCGCGCTCCCGCTAGTGCAAGTGCTGTCCCGATTCTCAAAAAAATTAAGTTGAGGGTCAAGTTTAAGGGCTGTATAGCCCTCAATATTGAGATTTTCCGAGACCACCTTTGGGAGTAAGGGCTACCCAGAATGCATTGCGTATTTTGACCGGACAAGGATGTAACGCGAGTAAGCTACAAATGTAAGTATTTTCTTTGTTAATAGAGATATAAAAAACATGAAAACCATTGTATTATCTTAGTTTAGGCCCATTTTATGGATTACTTACGTCATTGTTGCGTAACATTTATTTTTTATTTTACGATCTTTTGTCAATAGCAGGCCGGTGCGGACAAGCCATCGTTTGCTATCGTTTACTTTTCAATAAGCTGTGGTGTGCGGTAACTTTCAGCTGAATATGTCCGTGGTTGTGGTTGTGGTCTGACAATCTCAGAAAGATGCCTAATGCCCATGCAAAAGACATCAGCATAGCTGCAGACGGCATTGTCGTTTTGTTTATGTTGATACACGTCGCGTCTCTATGCGTCGACGGTAATGGTCAAGTACAGATGACGTAAATGCGTTCTGCTTCTTCCTTTTTTTGAGTTGACAGACTGGACGCAGCTTTCGCGTTATTCTGCCCCCCACAGTCTGAAGACGTATCTGCATTTAAGGGGTGTCCCATTTCTAAGTGACAAAATAACCCTCAACACTTGGTTTTGAGGGCCAGTTAAGATTAAGAGTTGAGCTTGAGGGCTAAGATTGAGGGTTAAGATAGGAATTGGAATTGGCCCTTACTCTTGTTCATAGAAAAAGGCCCTTCTGTCACAGTGCTTACTGTCTCCTATATTTCTACATATACAAATACATTAAAAATCAGTATGAAATCCTTCAGTCAGTACCTATGAGAGGTACTACCTTTACTGCCAGTTTTGCCAATGTATTCAGCTTCTAGTACCTTCCCCCATCTGGTCGTACTGCCCTTCCTACAGCGCTGACCAGCCTATGTCACTGTATCATACAAGCTTGTCCTTTCATTTTAGTTTTACCCGGGCTCTTTGTCCCCTTACCCAAACCCCAGAGCGATCCATGTGCATTTTCCGGTGTCAAATTTTGTACCCGTTTAGATCACCAAATTTGAAATTCTAATGTATTAGATTATTGCTGTTGGGCTCCTTACATGTGTGCCACCATCCATCCAAGTGAGATTCCTGTTGATGCGCAACTCCTGGCCCTCCGGCAGTGATGCATCATAAAGCCCTACTGTCACCATCTCAATGCTGCCACTCTCACTTTGTTGCCAGTTAACCAGGTCGTATCTGGCCACAGGATCCCCATTGAGATCAAATGACACATCATAACCATTTTGGGAAAAATTCACTCTTTTAAGCTGGCTAAGAACCTGTGAGGATAAGTAAAGTTAGACAAAAAGATAGAGAAGGGAAAATGTTTTATAAATTACATTATCGTGGTAACATGACATTTGTTATGTTCATGTAATCATGTTCATTGACCTGGCCAGACTCAATCCTACTGAATTTGTCACACTCAGCTGTAGAACTTGCATCCTCACATGCTGCACTATGAATGGCATGTGCTATTGCATAAACAGCCTTGTACACTGTGTTAGTGCCTCTGAGCTGAGATGTGTCAGTGTACGGGCTCTGTAGCGTCTGTATGTCTTCAGTTCCATCACAAACAGTTTCTTCTTTGGCTGAATCTAAAAGCACATAAAGGAAGGGGAACATGATTTTAGCTTTGACAATATGTATGATTTTACTATGATTATTTTTAATTCATGATTTCTATTTTTTATTTAAACTGTCAACAATGCCTTGAAACATGCGTATCTATATTTTTCAGATTTATTCATAAGAAATGCTTATTTTACATACAATTTTGCAGACATGCTTTCGTCTACTTTCCTCGAGCTGATTCATGCTGTGTTGGCAGTTATGTATACCAAGTGCAGTTAACACAGATCAGTAATCAGATGTCATGATGTGAAGTCCAAAAGGCAAAAAGATGTCGACAACTTTTTAATTAATTACATACTGACCTCAGCTATTTTAATAAGTGAAAATAAATAAATGTCCTGAGAATGTAGTATAATTCTTTCGAATTACTGTACAATTCTTTTTTTCTTTTCTTTTCATATATTTAACTACAAAACATACCTTGTAGAAACTCATATAGTACTACTTAAATGTAATAAGAATTAATGTGTGCTGTTCTAGCAAAGTTATTCTTCAAACATCTAAATATAAATAGAAGAATAATGCCGTTATCTGAATCAGCAAATGACCCACCCCCGAAAATGTCAATAAAATAAAATAAAATAAAATCAAAGAAATGAAAATACAATACAATACTAAGAGCCCAGGGTCCATTGTGGTGCATTTTTAAGAGTTTGGTGATTCCACAGTGTGTGTCAATATGATTCTAATAAATGTAAAAAATACACTAAAAAGTAGGGCCAACTGCTTTAATCTATTTTCTTTTACATAAGAAACTCTTTCAGTTTTTGCCAAAAGATATAATAACATAACTAGTCACACTTATAAAGAAAAAATATGTCCATTGTGTTCTTTTGATATCAGTAGATTTCCCTCTCAACGGAAAACTGGGGTTTGATCTTAAATAAGCTGCTTACATTTTAATACAGGAGACCCCCTCAAAAAGACAATAGACAAAACACAACCACATGGACCAGACTATGAATGTCAGCAATGTACAACTTTCTCACTTTTTCCCATCCTGCAGTTGAACGCATCCTCCCAGAACTCAGTGAGCGCTGAAGAGGCAGCCACTTTAGTTGGAGACAGATCCAGCAAGAATCCTCTTAGACCTGGATTCAGAGATTTTTGAATGCCAAATCCAATGGCTCCGGCACAGAAGTTGAACTTCAGCAGTTCTTGTTTAGTTGGCCAGTAACCGCCTATCCACTGGCGAGGTGGAGAAGGCTTGAGCGACAGCTCTCCCAGCAGGAGTGTTAATTCTGCAGGGGCTGTAAATGCTACAATGACCACAGCTGTCGACCTGCAGGGACATCATAGTAAATATTATATTATACCAATACATTATCAAGTTTCTTCAGATAAAGAAAAATGTAGAGTTAGGCTACCTGATTAATAAAATTATAAATATGATAGAGAAAGATTACTTCAAATTATTATCTTTTGTGTTGAATATAGAGTATTGGTCTCATCATGTAATAGAACAAACTTGATGAAGAAATATAGGCCTACATTTCAAATTTGCCACAAAGATAATCAAATAGTCTCCAGTTTTATGTTTGAACACTACAGTACATTGTTTTTTGTGGTTTTGTGTGGAGATGTTCAGTGACAGCACAGGCAACAAAAGCACAATCAGTTATGTAGGAACCTGCGGATAACGTCAGCTACTCTGTGTATTCTGCTACGTGGGTCGGTCCGATGTAAAGATTCAGAGTATTCAACACAGATCCCCTCCTTCTGTGCTGCCTGCAGGAAAGATGCCATGCCATCATTGCCATAGTCTGAATCTGACCGGACAGCACCTATCCAAGTCCAGCCAAAGCGTTTCACCAGCTTGGCCAGTGCAACAGCCAGGAACTGGTCACTGGGGACTGTTCTGAAGAAATTCGGGTAGTACTGCTTATCAGACAGGCATGCACAAGTGGCAAGGTGGCTCACCTAAAAGAATTAAGCATTGTAATAAATTTACAGGAAAGAAAAAAAATCAGCACTGGCGGACACTGAAGAAATAGTTTGAAACAATTTCATAATATTTACTATAGGAATGTTGAAGGGCCCGATGATGCGCGACATGCTGATAGATTGCGTAGACTCAGTCTCGCCGACAATAGCCACCACCATACCAGATTGTGAGCAATTGTCACCAGTGTAAAACACAGGGTCCAGGCCATTTGAAAGCTGGAATGTCACATGCATCGCCACAGGCACTGTGGTGCACGAGTCGTGGATCTCATAACCAAGTTTGATCCCTGGTAGCAGCTCTGTGCTGTTGTTAATCTCCTCTATGGCGAAGATCATTGCGAGCGAGAAGTGCAGTTCACGAGAGTCAATGCTGCACAAAGAAACTAATTTAATTGCTCAAATCAAATTTTAACAGAAAAGACACAATTAAGCAGAACTGCTGTTCATGGGAATTATCACTGATGGCTGCACTGCATCTGTGAACAAAATGTACATCACAGAGTGACCAGCATAATTCAAAACACAGGATTAGATATCAGTCCATAATGCACATATTTAAAAATAGGCAACATGTCGATCAAAAATGGCTTAATTTATTTTCTTATTCTGGTAATGAAACATACATTTGCAAAAGTTTTAAATATTATACAAAAGCTTTGAAATATCATACAAAGCAAAACATTTCTAACCCCATATAATATAACATCCTCTTATCCGCCACTTTGCCCTCTTACTAACCTCCCTGTGCACTTTAGTGGCTCAGGCATGGTGGTGTAATTATGCACCGGTCTGTGCGTGTAGTGGTGAATGGCAAAAACACCACCAATAACATAGTCACCATCCATTGAGAATGCAGGTAGACGAGTGGTACCCTGGAGTTTACATTTCACAGATGAGGCCTCACTGCTGACCCCAACACCAGTCCTTTCCTCTGTAAGCCCAGTGCTTTGTTTCAGAGCTGAGTTCAGCTCACACAAACTCAGAGACAAGATCAGGCCAATAAACCGAGCGGAGATTTCCATCACTCAAGTGTCTGCATGTGAGTAGACTATGTGTGTGTTTCCTATGGTTTATATAGATTTTACAGACAAAAGCTTCCCTCCTCCTACTGTCTGTCAGCCAACTATACATCAGATAGAGGATGCCCTTGGTCTTTGATGAAGTCTTCAACTTTTTAGCCACATGTAGATTTTCTTCCATTAAGAGTCCTTGTCTCTTTTCCTCTCTTGTCAAGTAACTATTGTAAATACCAGATACCATAATAATTTTGTCCTCCTCATATATCTTTTGAGTGTGTTGTTTTAATGCATATTACATATATATGCATATGAACTTGAATAAACTCTCAACTTCAATGGCTTTTTTATGTGATTTAATCACATTTCGACGACAATTGTCATGAAAAAAAGATAATAAAAAGATATTCAAAACACAACACTGAAATATACAAAATAAATAGCCTTTAAATGTAAATATTTTATTCATTTAATTGAAGATTGTGTTGCATGTGAGGTGCCAAGTGGCCTGACTTTTACATTCCCTATCCCTGACCTGTAAATCTTTGAATTGACATTTGGGGAATTTGGATTCTGGGTCAACTAATTGAACCAATTAGTGGAAACAGTCAATAATGAAATGGCCAAGCTCCACTTGTGGTTCAATATAAATAAACTATCACTAAATCTAGAGAAAACTAAATACATGCTATATGGGAAGAAGGGCCACAACAAGAGTATTAACATTCAAGTCAATGGAGTGAATATCGAAAGGGTCAATGAATACAAAGTGTTGGGGGTGACTATCGATGACAGGTTAAATTGGAAAACCCACATTAAACACTTAAAAAGCAAACTTGCCAGGAGTGTGTCCATACTTTGGAAAGCGCAAAAACTACTTAATCAAAAAGCACTATATCTGTTGTACTGTGCACTAGTCTCTCCACACCTACAATACTGTGCAGAGGTCTGGGGACACACGTATAAAGGTAACACACATCCCCTGCTAATGCTTCAAAAAAAGGCTTTGAGAATTCTACATTTTGCCAACTACAGGGAACACACCAATCAATTATATATCAAATCAAAATTACTCAAATTACCTGATTTAATAAACTACCGCACAGTACAAATGATGTACAAGGCTGCCAACAAAAGCCTCCCTCACAACTTACAAACACTATTCCTACATAGACATGAGGGACACAATCTAAGAGGGAACTTTGTTTTCAGAAAGAGAAAGGTACGAACTACATTAAAGTCTTTTACCATGTCGGTCATGGGTGTCAGACAATGGAATAATCTTGATGAGGAACTCAAAAAATCTGCAAATCTGAGTGTTTTCAAAAAAAAGTATGTAAATATGATTATTGATCGTTATAAACTGAACCAAGAAGAGAGTCTGGTAAAGGTCAGAGGCAGGAATCAGCAAACGCTATGTTGAGACTACAGGGAAGACTAAACAAGTACCAACTGTACCCAAACAATAGCTGACAATGAAAAGTACAAATATCCACTTTTGTGAAGAATTCAACTGACTCTGTTAATCGAGACACAAGGAGAATCAATTGGTACTGTCTAGAGCTGGACTGCAGCTCTGTTCACTGCATGCTGCTGTAACATGTACGTCAAAATACAAAAGAAATATAATTTGTGGAAATAATGTATTCTGTGGGTAACGGGGGCGGGACTAGATAAGCATCTGCTTCTCCCGCTTTCCCTTTCGGCCATGTGTACTACCTGATTTTAACTAAGATGATGTGTGATGATGACTGTCTAATAACATGCCGAAATAAATAAATAAATAAAACACCTTGAGCTTTTTGTCAGGTTCTTTGGCCCATCCTGAGTAGTTCTTGCAGTGTGACAGAACCCCTTGTCCTGCTGTGGGAGTCACTGCCATTGGGAGGCAACTGTTGCTAATGGGGGGGCCTTGACTGCAACAATGTTTGGGAGTGTGATGTATGTGAGGTCTCATCCACATGAATGCCAGGACTCAAGGTTTGCCAGCAGAACAATGCATTGTACCAAGATGTAGCAAGAGCATGCAGCAACAAGTGTATTTAACATTATATGTCAGTCGGTTTAATGTTGCCATCTTAACAATTTAAAAGCCTCAGATGTCTTAGGATTGGTTTTTATTCATTAAATGTTTCTTGGTGTTCTTCTCTGGCTTAAACAATATGATGTAACACTTTGGAGCAAATATACACAGTATTAGTCCAAAACTGGAGGCCAGAATAGCAAATATCTCCACAGCCACAGTAAATTTCCCAGGAGAGCTGACATACGCTGGGATAAAGGTGATCCAGACTGCACAGAATATCAGCATGCTGAAGGTGATCAGCTTGGCCTCGTTAAAATTATCAGGCAGTTTCCGGGCTAGGACAGCTAACACTAAACAAAATCCAGCCAGTAGGCCTATGTACCCGAGTACAACCCAGAACCCAATAGCTGATCCTAATGCACACTCTAGGATGATTCTCTCCTTATATATAGTTAGGTTTTCAAATCGGAAAGGAGGACTAAGACACAACCAAATAGTACATATTAAAACTTGAATAAATGTGAAAGATACTACAGTTATCCTTTGCTGTAGAGGGCCGAACCATTTCATGACATTACTACCTGGGAGTGTAGCTTTGAAGGCCATTAACACGACTATAGTTTTCCCAAGAACACAAGACATACAGAGGACAAAGGTGATCCCAAACGCTGTGTGGCGCAGCCTGCAGGACCAATCAGAGGGTGCGCCAATGAAAGTTAATGAACATAAGAAACATAGAGTCAGGGAGAAGAGCAGCAGGAAGCTCAGCTCAGAGTTGTTGGCCCTGACAATTGGGGATGTCCTGTGACGAAAGAAGATAGCCATTGTTACAATGGCAAGACAGGCACCAGCAACTGAGAATGCAGCCAGGATGATTCCTAGGACCTCGTCAAAGGAAAGAAACTCTACAGGCTTGGGGAAACAAGTGTCTCTCTCTGCATTAGGCCAGAACTCCTTGGGGCAAGGGAAACAATCAGGAGAATCTGAAATGAATAGCAGTGGGCTTTTAGCAGTAATACATTTGATGTTGTGGACATGTCTTTAAAAAAAGAAAAAAGGAAGAAAAGAAAAAAGAAAAAACATACCTGTAGTATTGCTAATCTCTCCCTCAGGACACGGTATACAGTCATAACAGCAATTGGGTCTTCCTTTCTGAAGCACTTTACGAGTTCCTGGAGGACAGCTTTCACTGCACACTGACACAGGCACCTGGCACATACATACATACAAACAAACTCACACATATTCTGGTGTGCCATGCAGGTCCTTGAATAAAAGGATTGGATTACACATTTCCAAGATCCTCGTTAAACAATAGTCAAATGCCAATATGTGTATTGCAATTGTTATTTTCTTCCAGTAACAGTTACTCTTGTTTATAGAAAAAGGCCCTTCTGTCACAGTGCTTGCTGTCTACTATATTTCTACATATCCAAATATATTAAATACCAGTATGAAAGCCTTCAGTCGGCTAATTTGCACCATGGCGGCTACAAGCATGCTGGCAAAAACAGCAAGTCACTGCAGCCTCCTCTGCTTCACAATCAGCTAACCTGCACCATTCAAGCCCCCAGCCTGTCAGTGTCCAGTCTGTTAGGTGTCAGTCTTTGTCTCTTGCCTACAGAGGGGATCCGCCTTCGTAGACTCTCCTTCCCGTCATTCAGGGATTTACGTCTTTGTCACTGGTCTCTGGCAGGGTCCTGTGAGAGGCACTGCCTTTAGTACCAGTTTTGCCAATTTATTCAGCTTCTAGTACCTTCGCCCATCCGGTAGTCCTACTGCCCTTTCTCCAGCGCTGACCAGCCTATGTCACTGTATCATTCTAGCTGGTCCTTTCATTTTAGTTTTAGCCAGTCTCTTCGTCCCCTTACCCAAACCCCAGAGCGATCCATGTGCATTATCCCGTGTCAAATTTTGTACCCTTTTAGATTATCAAATTTGAAATTCTAATGTATTAGATTATTGCTGTTGGGCTCCTTACACGTTTGCCACCATCCATCCAAGTGAGATTCCTGCTGAAGCTGAACTCCTGGCCCTCCGGCAGTGATGCATCATAAAGCCCTACTGTCACCATCTCAATGCTGCCACTCTCACTTTGTTGCCAGTTAACCAGGTCGTATCTGGCCACAGGATCCCCATTGACATCAAATGACACATCATAACCATTTTGGGAAAAATTCACTTTCTTGAGCTGGTTAAGAACCTTTGATGACAAGTAAAGTTAGACAAGGAGGTAGAGAAGGAAAAACGTTAACCTAAATTTTGTAAATTACATTATCGACGAAACATGACATTGGTTATGTTCATGTGATCACTTTCATTGACCTGGTCAGACTCCATCCTAGTGAATTTGTCACACTGAGCTGTAGAATTTGCGTCCTCACATGCTGCACTATGAATGGCATGTGCTATTGCATAAACAGCCTTGTACACTGTGTTAGTGCCTCTGAGCTGAGATGTGTCAGTGTACGGGCTCTGTAGCTTCTGTATGTCTTCAGTTCCATCACACACAGTTTCTTCTTTGGCTGCATCTAAAAGCACACAAAGGAAAGGGAACATGTTTTTAACTTTGACAATATGTATGATTTTACTATGATTATTTTTAATTCATGATTTTTTATTTTTTATTTAAACTGTCAACAATGCCTTGAAACATGCGTATCTATATTTTTAAGATTTATTCATAAGAAATGCTTATTTTACATACAATTTTGCAGACATGCTTTCGTATACTTTCCTCAAGCTGATTCATTATGTGTTGGCGCGGTTATGTATACCAAGGGCAGTTGACATAGATCAGTAATCAAATGTTATGATTTGAAGTCCAAAAGGCAAAAAAATGTCCACAACTTTTTAATTAATTACATACTGACCTCAGCTGTTTTACTGAGTGCAAATAACTAATGTTCTGAGAATGTAATATAATTCTTTTGAATGAGTGTAAAATTCTTTTTTGCTTTCCTTTTCATTCATTTTAACCACAAAACACACCTTGTAGAAACTCATATAGTACTACTTAAATGTAATTGGAATTAAAACATGTGCTGCTCTATAGCAAAGTTATTCTTCAAAGGTGTAAATATAAATAGAAGAATAATGCTGTTATCTGAATAGACAAATGACCCACCTCCCGAAAATTTAAATAAAAGAAAAGAAAAAAAAATCAAAGAAATGAAAATACAATACAGTACTAAGAGCCCAGGGGCCATTGTGGTGCATTTTTAAGAGTTTGGTGATTCGACTCTGTGTATCAATATTGTTCTAATGAATGTAAAAAATAGACTTAAAAGTAGGGTCAACTGTTTTTATCTATTTTTCTTTTGTATAAGAAACTGTTTCAGTTTTTGCCAAAATATATAATAACATAATTAGTCACACTTGTAAAGGAAAAAATATGTCCACTGTGTTTTTTTGATATCAGCAGATTTCCCTCTCAACGGAAAACTGGGGTTTGATCTTAAAGAAGCTGCTTACATTTTAACACAGGAGGCCCCCTCAAACAGACAATCAACAAAACACAACCACATAGACCGAACTATGAATGTCAGCAATGTACAACTTTCTCACTTTTTTCCATCCTGCAGTTGAACGCATCCTCCCAGAACTCAGTGAGCACTGGAGAGGCAGCCACTTTAGTTGGAGACAGATCCAGCAAGAATTCTCTTAGACCTGGATTCAGAGATTTTTGAATGCCAAATCCAATGGCACCGGCACAGAAGTTGAACTTCAGCATTTCTCGGTTAGTTGGCCAGTAACTGCCTATCCACTGGCGAGGTGGAGAAGGCGTGAGCGACAGCTCTCCCAGCAGGAGTGCTAATTCTGCAGAGGCTGAATATACTACAACAACCACAGCTGTGGACCTGCAGGGACATCATAGTAAATATTATATTATACCAAAACATTATCAAGATTCTTCAGATAAAGAAAAATGAGAGTTAGGTTACCTGATTAATACAATGATAAATATGATAGAGAAAGACAACTTGCAAATTATTATCTTTTGTGTTGAATATAGAGTATTGCTCTCATCATGTAATGGAACAAACTTGATGAAGAAATATAGGCCTACATTCCCAATTTGTCACTAACATAATCAAATAGTCTCCAGTCTTATGTTTGAACACTACATGTTTTTTGTGGTTTTGTGTGGAGATGTTCAGTGACAGCACAGGCAACAAAAGCGCAATCAGTGAAGCAGAAACCTGCGGATAACGTCAGCTACTCTCTGTATTCTGCTACGTGGGTCGGTCCGATGTAAAGATTCAGAGTATTCAACACAGATCCCCTCCTTCTGTGCTGCCTGCAGGAAAGATGCCATGCCACTATTGCCATAGTCTGAATCTGACCGGACAGCACCTATCCAAGTCCAGCCAAAGCGTTTCACCAGCTTGGCCAGTGCATCAGCCAGGAACTGGTCACTGGGAATTGTTCTGAAGAAATTTGGGTAGTACTGCTTATCAGACAGGCATGCACAAGTGGCAAAGTGGCTCACCTAAAAGAATTCGGCATTGCAATAAATTTACAGGAAAGGAAAAAAATCAGCACTGGTGGACAGAAATAGTTTGAAACAAATTAATAATATTTACTATAGGAATGTTGAAGGGCCCGATGATGCGCGACATGCTGATAGTTTGCGTAGACTCAGACTCGCCAATAATAGCCATCACCATACCAGATTGTGAGCAGTTGTCACCAGTGTAAAAGACAGGGTCCAGGCCATTTGAAAGCTGAAATGTCACATGCATCGCCACAGGCACTGTGGTGCACGAGTCATGGATCTCATAACCAAGTTTGATCCCTGGCAGCAGCTCTGTGCTGTTGTTAATCTCCTCGATGGTGAAGATCATTGCGCGCGAGAAGCGCAGTTCACGAGAGTCAATGCTGCACAAAGAAACTAATTTAATTGTTCAAATCTAGTTTCAACAGAAAAGACACAATTAAGCAAGACTGTTGTTCATGGGAATTATGACTGATGGCTGCACTGCATCTGTAAACAAAATGTAAATCACAGAGTGACCAGCATAATTCTAAACACAGGATTAGATATCAGTCCATGATGCACATTTTTAAAAATAGTAACATGTCGATCAAAAATGGCTTTTTTTTTTTTTTCTTATTCTGGTAATGAAACAATTTGCAAAAGTTTTAAATATTATACAAAAGCTTTAAAACATCATACAAAGCAAAACATTTCTAACCCCATATAGTATAACATCCTCTTATCCACCACTTTGCCCTTTTACTTACCTCCCTGTGCACTTTAGTGGCTCAGGCATGGTGGTGTAATTATGCACCGGTGTGTGCGTGTAGTGGTGAAGGGCAAAAACACCACCAATAACATAATCACCATCCATTGAGAATGCAGGTAGACGAGTGGTACCCTGGAGTTTACATTTCACAGATGAGGTCTCACTGCTGACCCCAGCACCAGTCCTTTCCTCTGTAAGCCTAGTGCTTTGTTTCAGAGCTGAGTTCAGCTCACACAAACTCAGAGACAAAATCAGTCCAATAAAAAGAGCAGAGATTTCCATCACTCAAGTGTCTGCATGTGAGCAGACTATGTATGTGTTTCCTATGGTTTACATAGATTTTACAGACAAAAGCTTCCCTCCTCCTACTCTCTGTCAGCCAATTATACATCAGAGAGAGGATGTCCCTTGGTCTTTGATGAACTCTTCAACGTTTTAGCCACATGTAGAGTTTCTTCCATTAAGAGTCCCTGTCTCTTTTCCTCTCTCAGGTAACTATTGTATATACCAGATATGATAATAATTCTGTCCTCCTGTAATATCTTTTGAGTGAGTTGTTTTAAGGCATATTACATATGCATATAAACTTGAATAAACTCTCACCTTCAATGTTTTTTTTTAAGTGATTTAGTCACATTTCAATGACATTTGCTATGAAAAAAGATAATAAAAGGATATTCAAAACTCAACACTGAAGTAGTAGTTTTCTGATTCAAAAAGAAACTCTGCATGTACAAAAGTACAGGGGAAAAAACAATGCAACTTTTAATCTTAGAACTAGTTTGATCAGTTTGAGTCTTGTAAATTCCCTCTTCCTTAACTGCCTAGGTTAAAACCTTTCAAATGAAGTAAAAGCATGTTTGTACTCTTTTCGATCTGGGGAATTTGGATTCTGGGTCAACACCTTGAGCTTTTTGTCAATTTCTTTGGCCCATCCTGAGTAGTTCTGGTAGTGTGACAGAACCCCTTGTCCTGCTGTGAGATTCACTGCCATTGGGGGGCAACCGTTGCTAATGGGGAGGCCTTGACTGTGACAATGTTTGAGAGTGTGATGTATGTGAGGTCTCATCCGCATGAATGCCAGGACCCAAGGTTTGCCAGCAGAACGATGTATTGTAACAAGATGTAGAAAGAGCATGTAGACATTAAAAAGTATTTAACATTGTATGTCAGTCGATTTAATATTGCCATCTTAAAGCCATGGTCTACGATCTGAGAAAGATTTGAAAAAAGCACCCCTCCCCTCCCCTCTGTGATTCTTAATCCCTTCCCTCCAAGCTCATATCGCTCTCCCCTCGGAGCCTCACAGGTTTGAGCCCTCTTTATGTCACATCTCCGCTTTGTGTCTGCCTTTTCAGTGACAGACTTCGCTTTCTTTCAGCCTTTACCGGTGGGGCAAGCAGAGGCCGCTTGCTACTGTTGCTCTGTTTTCCCTTGTAGTTTCAAATGCGGAAGTGGGTCGGGACAAGACGTTTCCAGGAGCAGGAGAGTGAGTGAGGGGATTGGATGGGAAAATTGACCAAGAAATTGACCAATAGGAGCATCCGGACCATCTAAAAAAGATTAATAATAATGACCAACCTTCAAATCGTAGACCATAGCTTTAACAATTTGAAAACCTCAGATGTCTCAGGATTGATTTTCGTTCATTAAATGTTTCTTGGTGTTCTTCTCTGGCTTGAACAATATGATGAAACACTTTGGAGCAAATATACACAGTATCAGTCCAAAACTGGAGGCCAGAATAGCAAATATCTCCACAGCCATAGTAAATTTCCCAGGAGAGCTGACATACGCTGGGATAAAGGTGATCCAGACTGCACAGAATATCAGCATGCTGAAGGTGATCAGCTTGGCCTCATTAAGTTGGCAACATACAGTCTAGAGCAGACCTATTCAACTGGTGGACCGTGGGCCAATTGCAGCCCTTTAACCATGTCATTCTGGCCCTTTGATCATTGTCTTAGTTGGCTGTTTAGCCAACTCCATGCTGATGCCTCTTGCTCAGGACAGAAATACTCTTATTTCATTTGAAAATGTATATCCTTTTTAAAAAAGAGGAAAATTACAAGGATTTAACTGATAACCTACTTCTAAAATTAAAAGATGCATGTTATCAATACACAAAGAGGGAGGACATTTTTAAGTGTTTTAAATTGTTCAAGTTGTTTAAATACATTTGACTTTCAAGTTTTGCAAGTCAGGCATCAGGATGTAAAAGTTCCCCTTTTTTCAAATCTGGCCCTTCTAAAAACAGTAGTTGAATGTGGTTCATATTCAGCACAGTCTTCAGTAAAATGAATCCAACATTTACATTTGAAGGCTTTTTTAAAAACACATTTTACATTAAAAGCTTTTCTTAATTTCAGTGTTGTGTTTTTAAGATCCTTTTTTGTCGGTTTTCACAAAAATGTTAAAATAGCTCAATAAAGTCTTAATTATCTTAAATGTGTGGAACTGACTTTTGTGTCAACACTTTGATAACATTATTTCAAATGAATCATAGTGGAAGAAAAGTTCTGGTGTTTTATTTAAAATTTGATTAAATCGCACCAAAAACACATTAAAGGTGTGAACTTATTCAAGTTAACATGTGCATATATATATATGTATATATATATACACACACACACATGCAATACACATACGCAATATGAGTTCAAACAAAATGAAAACTGCAAGTTGATGAACAGGCCCTCATCCAACATACGCCTGTGGTGCCGTCGGAGGGCATGCTGGCAGATGTGTGCTCACCCGTTGTGGGTGGCGCTATAGATATGACACAGTATTGATGCAGAGACATATTCAGGGCGGGCCCCCCTACATGTGGGACAAGTTGTCATCATCAACGTATGAGGATGATACTTAGGGAATGTGAAGTCTGTGCCGTTAAATCTGTAGGACAAATTAAATAAGGTACGACGCATTGAAATGGGTGACCTAAAATCACCAAATTCCTGTTGGACTGAGGGTATGGGTCCAAGAAGGTTTTTGTGCGTCTGGTCATGATACATATGTATACTGAATTGCGTTCATGTATGTGCATGTAGGAGGCGGGGCTTCAAGTTTGAAATATTCCAGGGGGCACTATGGAGCCATTTTTCAACCTAAAAGGCCCCGACCCATATCAGATATCAATATGTGTGACACGTGATGCGTGTGCAAAATTTGGTGTCCGTAGGTGTCTGTACAGACAAAATGGAAAAAGCCATTAGGGGGCGCTACTGAGCTGTCGTGACACACCTGAGGCCAGTTATGGTATCAAATTAACGGGCATATGGGTTAAAAGCTATGTTTCAAATCTGGTGAGTCTGCAACCATCCTAAAGTCCCGAAAACAGTACTAGAAAAATTAAAATAACCGCACGCTGTTCTAGATGGCCGACTTCCTGATGCGACAAAAAATCCGACAAAAATAATTACTGGCTAAATCGATGAGACCTATGAGTCCTGCGAATTTCATGACGATCAGAGACGTTAGGTGGTGCTATGGAGTCCCCTGGCCACACCCACCCCGAATCATTTTGAATTAAGATAGCGGCGTGCAAATATGACGTGGGTTCCGAGTTTGGTGAGTTTAGGAGTATGTTCAGGCCGCCAAATATGCAATTGTTTGGGATGAATAAAAATAATCTCAGCAAATACAATAGGGCCTCGTACTGGTCAGTGCTCGGGCCCTAATTGAGATGATATCTGCTGTTTACAATGGTAACTTGAGAATAGTGACAGTGACTCTTAATTACACATTACACATTACTACATGTAAATCAAAGAAAAAGTTTGGGCAGGAGTTCATCAAAAGCATCAACAATAGCATCTCTCTGATGTGTAGTATGTTGACGTATAGGAGAAGGAGGGAAGTTCTTGTCTGAGAATCTATATAAACCAGTGCAAACACAAACACCGTATGCAAACATACAGACACTTGAGTGATGGAGATCTCAGCTCCCTTTATTGGCCTGATCCTGTCGCTGAGTTTGTGTGAGCTGAGCTCAGCTCTGAAACAAAGCACTGGGCTTACAGAGGAAAGGACTGGTGCTTGGGGCAGCAGTGAGGCCTCATCTGTGAAATGTAAGCTCCAGGGTACCACTCGTCTACCTGTATTCTCAATGGATGGTGACTACATTATTGGTGGTGTTTTCTCCATACGCTACTACAAACAAACAGTGATGCATAACTACACCACCATGCCTGAGCCACAAAAATGCACAGGGAGGTCAGTAGGAGGGAGAAGTGGTGGATACAAGGATGTTACATTGTGTGGGGACAGAAATGTTTTTACTTTGTATGATGTGCTAACAATCATTTTGCAAAGCCGTTGTGTAGTAAAACTTAAGAATAATAATATATGGTTTATAAAGAAGATAAGAACAAGTAAAGGCTTCTGATTTAGCTGCCAATTTTTAAATATATGCACTATGGAATTATATCTTATCTTGTGTTGTGAATTTTGCTGGTCAGGCAATTCTGTGATATATTTGGTCCACAGATGATGTACAGCTCTCAGTCAGAAAGCTGCAATTGTGTGCAATTGTGTGTTTTCTGTTAGAACGTCGACTTTTGCTTATCACATGTATATTTTAACAGTGATATGATTGTCTGTGTGCAGAATTGACTCTTGTGAACTGCGCTTTGCACGTTCAATGATCTTCGCCATTGACGAGATTAACAACAGCATGGAGCTGCTGCCAGGCATCAAACTCGGTTATCAGATCCACGACTCGTGCAGCTCAGTGCCCTTGACTATTCAAGTGGCATTCCAGCTTGTAAACGGCCGGGACCCGGTGTTTTACACCAGCGACAATTGCTCACAATCTGGCATGGTGACGGCTATTGTTGGTGAGTCTGGGTCCACGCCATCAATCAGCATGTCGCGCATCGTCGGTTCTTTTAACATTCCTCAAGTAAATATTATACATTTCTGAAAACTATGTCTTTAATGTAGACCGGTGCTGATTTTTGGTCTGCCCTTTTAAATAACTACAATCCTGAATTCTTTTAGGTGAGCCACTTTGCCACTTGTGCATGCCTGTCTGATAAGCAGCAATACCCAAATTTCTTCAGAACAATCCCCAGTGACCAGTTCCAGGCTGGAGCACTGGCCAAACTGGTGAAACACTTTGGCTGGACTTGGATAGGTGCTGTCCGGTCAGATTCAGTCTATGGCAATACTGGCATGGCATCTTTCCTGCAGGCAGCACAGAAGGAGGGGATCTGTGTTGAATACTCTGAATCTTTCCATCGGACCCATCCACGTAGCAGAATACAGAGAGTAGCTGACGTGATCCGCAGGTTTCTGCATCACTGATTGCTTAGTGCTCACAGTGTCAATGCTGACACTGATCTGATTATTGTTGATTGTATTATTTTAGTGGCAAATTGGAATACTTTTTTCATGACGTTTATTTCTTTCTTATTTATAATCATGAAAACAGAATTTGTGAGACCTGCACTGAACATTTCCTAAACTACAAACTACTGTATCTCTCACATTGTTTTGTGTTAAGTATCTTGATACTTTTATTGGTAAAATATAATGCACTATAATGTTTTTCCAGGTCAACCGCTGTGGTTATTGTGGCATTTGCAGCCGCATCAGAAATGAGGCTTCTGCTGCAGGAGCTGTCGCTTCAGCCTTCTCCACCTCGCCAGTGGATAGGCAGTGAGTCCTGGGTAACTAACCCTAAATTGCTGAGGTTCAGCTTCTGTGCTGGAACCGTTGGATTTGGCATTGAGCAAGCTGTCATCCCAGGTCTGAAAGAATTCTTGCTGGATCTCTCTACCTCTAAAGTGGCTGCCTCTCCATTGCTTACGGAGTTCTGGGAGAAGGCGTTCAACTGCAGGCTGGAAAAAAGTGAGAAAGTTGATCTGATTTTTAAACAAAGATGACAATCATTGTTGGGTCCTTGTGGTTCCTAAAAGTCAAGATCAAACCCCAGATTATAGACTATTGAGAAGAAAATCTATTGATACTGAACGAAGACATGAGGTGGACATAATGTATATTCCTGTAAATAATCTCACTTGACGATTTCAAGTAAACTTTTGGCTTCAGTGGTTTTACAATGTCAACACTATAGCCCTGAACACAAACACACAGTCTCCAGGCCACCAAGCTAAATGTATATAAGTCTAATTTGGCAATCATACTAACAGTGTTTTCAGATAATGTACGTTAAACACGTAATAACAGTTGAAGTCAGAACGTAATTAATGGAAAAGTTGTGGACATTTCTGTCTTTTTTGTGTGTAATCTGATCGTCTGGAAATAGATGAAGGTGCTTATTCGTAACTGTCTGTAAAATAAGCATGTTTCATAAAGAATAAGAACAATGAAAATAATTGAGTTTCAGACACTTTTATCAAATCAAATACAACAAAAATATAAAAAAAATAAGAATTTTAGAAAGAATTCTAATGTAATGTCAGTGTGAAGGCCAAAAACATCAGACACTCCTCTATCTCTGTTCTTTGTAGGTGCAGCCAAAGACAAGAGAGTGTGTGATGGAACTGAAGACATTAAGACCCTTAACAGCCCGTACGCTGACACATCTCAGCTCCGAATCACTAACATGGTTTACAAGGCTGTTTATGCAATAGCACATGCCATTCATAATGAAGTGTGTCAGGACACAAATTCTACAACTCAGTGTGACAAATTCACCAGAATAGAGTCCAAACAGGTCAGTCAAAATGATTAAGTGAATACCCTAATGCCCCCTTTGTCACTATAATATTATGTCCCTCATTGTCTCGCTGTACTTCATCCACACAGGTTCTTACTCAGCTGAAGAAAGTTAATTTTTCCAAAAATGGTTATGATGTGTCATTTGATGCCAACGGGGATCCTGTGGCCAGATACGAACTGGTTAACTGGCAAAAAAGTGATAGTGGCAGCATTAAGATGGTGGCAGCAGGGTACTATGATGCATCATTTCCTGTGGGCCAGGAGTTCCGTATCAACAGAAACCTCACCTGGTTGGGGGGTGACACACAGGTAAGGACCCCAATGGCAGAATTTAACCTTAATTTCCCAGCTTGGGATCAATAAAGTATATCTATTCTATTCTATTCTATTCAAATTTGGTGTACAAAACAAGCGATGTGTTTTTGGTCCCTGTTCCTCTGGTCCTTACTTCCTGTGACGATATCCATCGCTGTGTCAGAGATGTGGGACAAAATCCACAGTTCTCATTCTGTGCATACATAGCAACCTACATTCCATCAGAGATGATTCAAGACTTCATAAGTCTGAGACAGACATATCAAGTGGTTATCTTCCAAAGTTACATTAATTTTAGTTCACCCAACCCCTACATGTTTCCAAGAAATTGTTGTTGCTGTGGAAAACAAATTGTAGCACAACTAGAATTACCAGCTTGCAGTTGTATGCCTCTGTGCAGTTGTCATCCATTTCTCTTCAGACTTATTTTTGTCTTATTTTAATATAGTCAAGAAGTGAAGACATTGACAGATTTTGATAAAAGATAATAACTGCAGTTCTTTGAGCGCTCAAAGTTTCATTTATTTATGATTCCAGTGAACAATTTCCAGTGAGAAACATGCTGTTGTCATTTAGACTATTTTTACAGAGAAGTACAGGGGACTGATAGACAGCTTTGTCACAATGACAATGACAGTCACCTGAAGGGTCGCACTTTATTTTAGATTACACTAATAAAATGTAATAAGCTATAATTTGTATCAAATTAGACAAAAAATTGAAATCGTATGCGTACAATAATAACATGTAAGGAGCTGAAGTTTATATCAAATTAGTGAAAAAATAGAAATAAGAAATTACAGGTATGGTTCATAGTCTAATCATAAACCATACAACTAAACCATACACCCCATATAATGCCTTATCAGGGCTAAAATTAGAAATCAAATGCAATGCCATATCAGGTCCAAAATATATTAATTAAAAACTATTTAAGCCTTTCTACCAAATAGCACTGTAGACACTACACACTTTATGCAATGGTCCTACGATGTCTAAATTAGACAACACAGACTGTAATTTGACTAATGGATTAGGGTTAGTACCATATTAATAATTGTCAGACAAAACACAATGCTCAGAGAATGATCCATTTGGGCTTTATTTAACACAGTTTAACTTCATCATAAGGTAATTTGTTGCTAATGACAACCTTGTTAGCACCTTGTAAGAGTTTCTTAGAGGTTAATTAATGACACATTACAAGAAAACTGTACTCACTGTATATAATCACCATCTCCCCTTCTTTTCCTAAAATGCCAGAAGTGTTTTTGCAGAACATTCTGATGTAACAATGAAGTTGACCTTTGACCTTTCAATTCGAAATGTCCTCACTTCATTATTTAATCCTATAAGTATAAAAGTATAATCAAGAGGAATGGGTACAATGACCAGTAACACTTTCAAAACACATACTGGCACATTGGTATGTTGTTTTAAGACTTCGGAAAATGTGGAACTATCCTTTAATCCTAAAATCTACCTAGCACACCAAAAACATTTTAAGTTTGTTTATATCTTATGTACCAGGTGCCTGTGTCAGTGTGCAGTGACAGCTGTCCTCCAGGAACTCGTAAAGTGCTGCAGAAAGGAAAACCCATCTGCTGTTATGACTGTATACCATGTCCTGAAGGAGAGATTAGTAATACTACAGGTATGTTTTTTCTTCTAATGTACATCTACAACACCAGCTGTATTTCTACTAAAAGCCCTTTTTGATATTTTTTTTCAGATTCCCCTGATTGTTTCCCTTGTCCCAAAGAGTTCTGGCCTAATGCAGAGAGAGACATTTGTTTCCCCAAGCCTGTAGAGTTTCTTTCCTTCGACGAGGTCCTAGGAATCATCCTGGCTGCATTCTCAGTTGGTGGTGCCTGTCTTGCCATTACAACAGCAGCTGTGTTCTTTCATCACAGGACATCCCCAATTGTCAGGGCCAACAACTCTGAGCTGAGCTTCCTGCTGCTCTTCTCCCTGACTCTATGTTTTTTGTGTTCATTAACTTTCATTGGAGCACCCTCTCATTGGTCCTGCAGGCTACGCCACACAGCGTTTGGGATCACCTTTGTCCTCTGCATCTCTTGTGTTCTTGGAAAAACTATGGTTGTGTTAATGGCCTTCAGAGCTACACTCCCAGGTAGTAGTGTCATGAAATGGTTTGGCCCTCTACAACAAAGGATGACTGTAGTATTTTTCACATTCATTCAAGTTTTAATATGTGCTATTTGGTTGGGTCTTAGTCCCCCCTTCCCAATGAAAAACATGACCACTTTTAAGGATAGAATCATCCTGGAGTGTGCATTAGGCTCAGCTATTGGGTTCTGGGTTGTACTTGGGTACATAGGCCTACTGGCTGTCTTGTGCTTTGTGTTAGCCGTACTAGCACGGAAACTACCTGATAATTTCAATGAAGCCAAGCTGATCACCTTTAGCATGCTGATATTCTGTGCAGTCTGGATCACCTTTATCCCAGCATACGTCAGCTCTCCTGGGAAATTTACTGTGGCTGTGGAGATATTTGCTATTCTGGCCTCCAGTTTTGGAATGATACTGTGTATATTTGCTCCAAAGTGTTACATCATATTGTTTAAGCCAGAGAAGAACACCAAGAAACATTTGATGAACAAAAATCAATCCTAAAACGTCTGAGGTTTGGAAATTGTTAGGATTTTAATATATAGAACAGAGCTTATGTTGTGCACATTCAATTCATTCCTCACTTCAAAAAACAGAGGCTATGCAAACAATCATAACATACCAGGTGAAAAAATACAAAATACATAACGCAAAAGTTTACATGCTTTACAACAAACGAAAATGAGACACCCATAAACATAATACGATACCCCAAATGTCTGTGAAAAAATGGCCTCATCCATTCTTTTTTTAAATTTTCTGATAGCCATTTTTCATGAATATTTTTTTTCTTCATTTTCTAAATAAAATTTACATTTGTAACCAAAAAAAGTGGTACTGAGTTCTGTCTCGACTTTTTGATTTGAAAACTGTTACATACATATCGGGGAACAATAAATCCTGTAATTTATTTGAGACCGGATTAAACCATAAAAAAAACACTGAAGTTGTGCATGTGCTGGGATTCATGCTTTATCATATGTAATAAAGCACGAAAGGTATATGGGTAGGACAAAATTAGATACCTGGTATTTTCTGTTTTCAAGTGACAGGGACATTTACTGGAGATTATAATGCAACCAAAAAAAAAAAAAACACTAGGTAAGGGCGTACCCTCTCTGATGTACAGTAAGCTGACGCACAGTAGAAGGAGGGAAGTTTTTCTCTGAAAATCTACTCTATATAAATCACAAAAGCACACATACAGTATGCCGACAAAACAGACACTTGAGAGATGAAGATCTCAGATCTCCTAATTAGCCTGATCCTGTCTCTGAGTTTGTGTGAAGTGAACTCTGCCCTTGCCTTGAAAGGTTCTGGGGATGGTCTAAAACAAAGGACTTTGCTTAAAGAGGATAAGACTGGCGGAGTCAGCACTGAGGCCTCATCTGTGAAATGTAAACTCCAGGGTTCTACTCGTCTACCTGCATTCTCATTGGATGGTGACTACATTATTGGGGGTGTTTTCTCAATACACTACTTCATGCACACAGTGAAGCATAACTACACCACCATGCCTGAGCCACAAAAGTGCACAGGGAGGTTAGTAAGAGGGAGATGTGATGTGTAGGGGGCTGTAACACTGTGTGGGGACAAATGTTAAAATTTGTATGATGCGCTTACAATTGTGTTACAAAGTCACTGTCTAGTGTTGAAGAACAGAAGACACAGAAAGTGCCAAATTAGTATTACAGAAACGAAATTGCAGGTACAAGTTTCACAAAACAAAAGAGTGTGAACATTTTTTAACTGCAAATGTATGTAATTAACAGGAAAACCAAATAACTGACTTTTGATCAAGTTAGTTATAAATCTGCACATTAAAATTAGTGTGAATTTTGGACTGGTAATTTGTTTTCGAATCTTGGTCAGGTTACTCTGTGATGTACATTTCTTTCACAGATGCAGTGCAGCTGTCAGTAATGGTCCTTAATAACTATGTAAAACTCTTCTCCTTTGTTGTGTTTTCTGCTAAAATTGTGAATCGTCCTCAACATATGTAAATTTCAACAGTGACATGATTGTCTTTGTGCAGCATTGACTCTCGTGAACTCCGCTTTTCACGCGCAATGGTCTTCGCCATTGAGGAGATTAACAACAGCACGGAGCTGCTGCCAGGCATCAAACTAGGTTATGAGATCCAAGACTCGTGCACCTCGGTGCCTCTGGCGATGCAAGTTACATTCCAGCTTTCAAATGGCCTGGACCCGTTGGTTTACACCAGTGAAAACTGTTCACAATCTGGTATGGTGATGGCTATTGTTGGTGAGTCTTCATCCACCCGATCCATCAGCATGTCGCGTGTCATCGGGTCCTTTGACATTCCTCAAGTAAATATGAATATCTGGCAAACTGTGTGTTTAACATTGTCCAGGGCTGATTTTTCTGTCCTGTAAAATATTTACACTGTTGTTGTTTTTTAGGTGAGCTACTTTGCCACTTGTGCATGCCTGTCTGATAAGCAGCAGTACCCGAGTTTCTTCAGAACAATCCCCAGTGACCAGTTTCAGGCTGATGCACTGGCAAAGCTGGTGAAACACTTTGGCTGGACTTGGATAGGTGCTGTCCGGTCAGATTCCGATTATGGCAATAATGGCATGGCGTCTTTCCTGGATGCAGCACAGAAGGAGGGGATCTGTGTGGAATATTCTGAATCTTTCTATCGGACCCACCCACATAGCAGGATCCAGAGAGTAGCTGATGTTATCCGCAGGTTTCTAAATCACTGACTGTACTTTAGTTCCATTTGCTGACCCTGACCTTATGCACATAAAATGCTGTCATAATTATTCCTGATATTTTCTAAAAAAATGGAAATAGTGTGACCTTTACAGTTTGTTATACACACCAAAAAAAGCGTCTCTCCTGTTTCTTTGCATCAGTTATCTTGATTCCTCATATTGTCATAATTTCATGCACTATAATATCTCTCCAGGTCGACAGCTATGGTTGTTTTGGCATTTTTAGCCTCAACAGAAATGAGGCTCCTGCTTGACGAGCTGTCACGTGAGCCTTCTCCACCTCGCCAGTGGATAGGCTGTGAGTCCTGGGTAACTAACCCAGACTTGCTGCGGTTCAGCTTCTGTGCTGGAGCCATTGGATTTGGCATTCAGCAATCTGTCATCCCAGGTCTAAGAGAATTCTTGCTGGATCTCTCTCCCACTAAGGTGGCTGCCTCTCCAGTGCTCACTGAGTTCTGGGAGGATGCATTCAACTGCAGGATGGTAAAAAGTGAGAAAGTTGTTTAAAAGTCATCAGCTGTTTTTTGTACATATAGCATTTATTGGTAACAGTATATATTAGTCTAATAAGGGTATTATTCTGACAGTGATTTCAGACCATCTATTTGTTTTAAACACATTAAATCAGTCAGAGTCAGATGGTCACTAATAGAAAAATTGTGGTCATTTCTGTCTCTTGTGAATCAATTCAAGTCAAATGTCTATATAAAGCACATTTAAAAACAACTCACGTTAACCAAAGCACTGTACAGACGAGAGTAGGTACAAGAGGCTAATCATCTGTAGAGTCATAAATAATAGGGTCTGATGAAATAAGAAAAAATAGTAATTTATTATTATTGCCGAGGCTAAAATGTCATGTTCCTCTGTCTCTGTGTGTTTAAAGGTGCAGCCATAGATGAGCGTGTGTGTGATGGAACTGAAGACGTTCAGACGCTCAGCAGCCAGTACACTGACACTTCTCAGCTCCGAATCACTAACATGGTTTACAAGGCTGTTTATGCAATAGCTCATGCCATTCATAATGAAGTGTGTCAGGACACAAACTCTAAAACTCAGTGTGACAAATTCACCAGAATAGAGTCCAAACAGGTCAGGCATAATACACAAGATAACACTAAAATGTTCTTTTTCAACCACAATGTACATTTATTTTTATTTTTTTTATTTATCACCTTCACTGTCTTATCTTACTTTATTCTCACAGGTTCTTACTCAACTGAAAAAAGTAAATTTTTCTCAAAATGGTTATGATGTGTCATTTGATGCCAATGGGGATCCTGTGGCCAGATATGAGCTTGTTAACTGGCAAAAAAGTGAGAGTGGCAGCATTGAGATGGTGACAGTAGGGCTTTATGATGCATCACTGGCAGAGGGGCAGGAGTTTCATATCAACAGAAACCTCACTTGGGTGGATGGTGACAAACGTGTAAGAAGCCGTGTAAGAGATTCAAATACAATTCTAGTGAAAAAGAGTTCCTTTGCTGAACTGTGGCAGAGAGATAGTAACAAAAAGGGAGGTCTGTGCTAAAACAAATTTAACTTCATCACACCAGCTTGTTGATGCCTCATTTTTGCTTTAGCTGAACTTAGAGTGGGGACATGGGGGACCTTCCCCAGAAAATAATAAAATAGTGATTCAATTTGACATTCATTTCGAAAAGCTCTGGAGGTACTATTTTAAAATCATGTAGTTTAGTGATCTAACACTTTCTATCAAATAAAATACTGTTAATTAATTTAGAGATTTAAATTTTTTTTGTCTTTTTCATCCTAAACAGAACAGTCAAAAATGTTAACCTCTGCTTTAATCTTGAAATCTGTATAACAACCTAAATATGTGTGAGATTGTTTATATCTTATGTAACAGGTGCCTGTGTCAGTGTGCAGTGACAGCTGTCCACCAGGAACTCGTAAAGTGCTGCAGAAAGGAAAACCCATTTGCTGTTATGATTGTATACCATGTCCTGAGGGAGAGATTAGCAATGCTACAGGTAATTATTTTTCTAATGAATGTCTAAAACATCAAATATATTACTGCTAAAAGCCCTTTTTCATTTATTTTTTCAGACTCCCCTGATTGTTTCCCTTGCCCCAAGGAGTTCTGGCCTAATGCAGAGAGAGACACTTGTTTCCCCAAGCCTGTAGAGTTTCTTTCCTTTGACGAGGTCCTAGGAATCATCCTGGCTGTGTTCTCAGTTGCTGGTGCCTGTCTTGCCATTTTAACAGCGGCTGTGTTTTTTTGTCACAGGACATCCCCAATTGTCAGGGCCAACAACTCTGAGCTGAGCTTCCTGCTGCTCTTCTCCCTGACTCTATGTTTCTTATGTTCATTAACTTTCATTGGAGCACCCTCTGATTGGTCCTGCATGCTGCGCCACACAGCGTTTGGCATCACCTTCGTCCTCTGCATCTCTTGTGTTCTTGGGAAAACTATAGTTGTCCTTATGGCCTTCAAAGCTACACTCCCAGGTAGTAATGTCATGAAATGGTTTGGACCTACACAGCAAAGGATGACTGTAGTATCTTTCACATTTATTCAAGTTTTAATATGTACTATTTGGTTGCTTCTTAGTCCTCCTTTTCCAATTAAAAACTTAACCACATTTAAGGAGAGAATCATCCTGGAGTGTGCATTAGGATCAGCTCTTGGGTTCTGGGTTGTACTTGGGTACATAGGCCTACTGGCTCTCTTTTGCTTTGTGTTAGCTGTACTAGCTCGGAAACTACCTGATAATTTCAATGAAGCCAAGCTGATCACCTTCAGCATGCTGATATTCTGTGCAGTCTGGGTCACCTTTATCCCAGCGTATGTCAGCTCTCCTGGGAAATTCACTGTGGCTGTGGAGATATTTGCCATTCTGGCCTCCAGTTTTGGACTGATACTGTGTATATTTGCTCCAAAGTGTTACATCATATTGTTTAAGCCGGAGAAGAACACCAAGAAACATTTAATGAACAAAAATTAATCTTAAGACATTTAAGGCTTGGGAATAGTTAGAATATGAAATAAAAAATAGAGCTTATGCTGTGCTTATTCAACAGAGTCTTCACATAGTTGATTTAAATATTGAGTGTGTGTTTGACTGTTTGTTCAGTGTAATTTCTGTCATGTAATTGTTTTATTTTGCAAATTATTTTTCATCATGTGTTACATTAAGTATAATTGTGCAACAATTTATGTATTGGGTTCTGTCTTTTGATGAAATTCCAAATATATCATCATCAAACTTTGAGATTTATTAAAAATGGGTTTAAATCAAGTAAAAGGATATCTGGTGTTCACAATGGTTACTTTAGAAGAGAAGGAAGAGATCATGACAAGAGATTATATTGTCCATGCAGCCCATAGAAAAGACCTGGTCAGCAGTTCATCAAAGACCACTGGGTAAGGGAAGGGGAAGCTTTTGTCTAAAAAAAACCAAGCACACAGTGAAGCATGACTACTTTACACCACCATGCCTGAGCCACTTAGATGCACAGGGATTTTTGCTAGGTAATACTAAGGTATAATCTTGAACATACTACCAGAAACTTTTAACTGGTTATAAAACAGGACCTACATAAGCAAACAAGATCATCAGAAAAAATGACTGGCTATTTCTGAATAGTTCAGCTGACTGGTCAGAGAGCTGCCGTTGCTAATAAAGGATGTGAACATGCTGGAATAATTTGATAAAATTTGTGATCAACTGTAAGAAGAGCACTGCCCAGCAAACATCTGCATATGCACCGCCTGCAGATATAGTTTGCCTTTGTCTTAGCTTGGATTCAAAAAGGAACAGCACACTGCTGCACCTATCAGTGTAGGATGAGCTGCGATACTTCAGATACCAGCAGTATTCCCAACAAAAGATGTTGTTGGGGTGCAACGGTGTTGTTGCTGTGTTACCATCCAGAGCTTAGTTATGCAGGGAGTTAGGGTTTTTGGGGAT
The DNA here is from genome assembly GCF_965226575.1 of Pagrus pagrus. NCBI lineage: Eukaryota > Metazoa > Chordata > Actinopteri > Spariformes > Sparidae > Pagrus > Pagrus pagrus. The sequence continues at coordinate 12,195,188 of NC_140188.1, forward strand.
TTAGGTATTTTAATGGGTCTTATGACAAAAGCAGGAAGTGTATCCTTACCTTTGTTTCAAAATGTTGAACGATACAGGTTCACATTTTCCTGGCCTTCAATTTCCTGGCGCCACCTACTGGACATTAGCTTTCCTTTTTTTACCAGGCTTTGTTAGTTTAAGGAGGCCGCATTTAGGCTTTGGTCTACACACAGGCCACTCTTTTGTCAGAACCATGTGGTGAGGGTCCGAACATTAGTATTGTATCTCTGGGTATTTAAAAATACGGTGACCCTTTCATTATCCTTGCATGTATATAATGAATGCCATGAGTGAACTTTTTGTTAACAATATAATTTGTCAAACAAAGAAAAGAAAATTTCACATATTAGCCTTGTCAGCTTCTCCTCAGAAGGGAGGATTTTTTGGTTTGTCCTCAGGTGCTTAGCAGTCACCCTTTTGGCTGTTGCAATCCCTCCTGCCTGGCTGGCTGCTGCTCTTCCTGGGTTATACTTGTACAAAGTGTCTTGATAATAATAATAATAATAATAATAATAATAATAATAATATTCTAATACAAGAACTGCAGCTCAACATACTTTGCAACAAATAAATTACATACAGTGAGTGCTACCCACAATGTTGGACGTTAAAATTAACATAAAAACAATTTTAAAATGTTAATGTTACATCAGATGGAAAACTTACAGTTGAAGTTCATTAAAGCAGTGCAGCAACCTTGTGGCGGAAAAGCGTACAGCAGCTCCCTCAATAGCCCAACAATGTGATTTGTAATCAGCTGATGGTAATACCGTATGCTGTACGGAGTTCTTGGGGAAGGTTTAACAGTATGAAAATTGTGATACCGCCCAATCCTATACTGCATGTGATATGCTGTTTTACCTTCCTCATTCTGCATCAAACCTTCTCACATTCTCACCATTTAAATTGGTTTTGTAGGGGGTCAGGGTCAAATGGCAAAGATTTTATCAAGAAGTCAAGATAGATCTCAGTATCATGCTTTTTTTTTATGTATGTTTACTTTATTTGGAACTTTATTTATAAAAGGAGGCAACAGGACAATCAAAACTCACAACATTTGTAATATAATCAAGCATTGTTAATAAATAGACCTAAACTCAGTGTTCAATGTACATAGCATAAGCTCTTTACTGAAAGTTGCCATCTTTACCATTCCCAAACCTTGAATGTCTTAAGATTGATTTTTGTTCATTAAATGTTTCTTGGTGTTTTTCTCTGGCTTAAACAATATGATGAAACACTTTGGAGCAAATATACACAGTATAAGGCCGAAACTGGAGGCCAGAATGGCAAATATCTCCACAGCCACAGTGAATTTCCCAGGAGAGCTGACATACGCTGGGATAAAGGTGATCCAGACTGCACAGAATATCAGCATGCTGAAGGTGATCAGCTTGGCTTCATTGAAATTATCAGGTAGTTTCCGTGCTAGTACAGCTAACACAAAGCAAAAGACAGCCAGTAGACCTATGTACCCAAGTACAACCCAGAACCCAATGGCTGAGCCTAATGCACACTCCAGGATGATTCTCTCCTTAAATGTGGTTAAGTTTTTCATTGGAAAAGGAGGACGAAGAAGCAACCAAATAGTACATATTAAAACTTGAATGAATGTGAAAGAAACTACAGTCATCCTTTGCTGCGTAGGTCCAAACCATTTCATGACATTACTACCTGGGAGTGTAGCTTTGAAGGCCATAAGGACAACTATAGTTTTCCCAAGAACACAAGAGATGCAGAGGACGAAGGTGATGCCAAACGCTGTGTGGCGCAGCATGCAGGACCAATCAGAGGGTGCTCCAATGAAAGTTAATGAACATAAGAAACACAGAGTCAGGGAGAAGAGCAGCAGGAAGCTCAGCTCAGAGTTGTTGGCCCTGACAATTGGGGATGTCCTGTGACGAAAGAACACAGCTGCTGTTATGATGGAAAGACAGGCACCACCAACGGAGAATGCAGCCAGGATGATTCCTAGGACCTCGTCAAAGGAAAGAAACTCTACAGGCTTGGGGAAACAAGTGTCTCTCTCTGCATTGGGCCAGAACTCCTTGGGGCACGGGAAACATTCTGGGGAATCTGACAAAATAATAAAAAGGGCTTTTAGCAGTAATACACCCAATGCTGTAGACATGTTACAAAAATAAATTACAAATTACAAAAAAAAAAAGAAAATACCTGTAGCATTGCTAATCTCTCCCTCAGGACATGGTATACAATCATAACAGCAGATGGGTTTTCCTTTCTGCAGCACTTTACGAGTTCCTGGAGGACAGCTGTCACTGCACACTGACACAGGCACCTGGTACATAAGATATAACCACCTCACACATATTTAGAAGTGCTATGCATCTCTTATGAATATAATATAGGTTAACATTTTTTCAATTTGTCTTAAAAAATATCCAAATGCAAATATATGTATTGAGAGTGTTATTTATCTTTGGAACAATTACATTTGTTTATACTAGTTGTGAGGAAATCCGTTCCCAAAGCTACAATGTAGCTGTTCGGTGATAAAACCCACAGTAATCGTTTTCGTTCAAACACCCTCTTTCTTGGCTGCAGCTCACACTGAAAATACTATAACATGTTTTTCTCCCACATATCTTGCACTAAATTGTATTTGGAATACATCTCTTTATGGCCAGTATGGACAGGGAAAACAGATACCAAAAAGAAATATCAAGCCCTCTGAGATCACCTCTAAAAATTTAATATGTGATTATTGCTTCTGAACTCCTTACTTGGTTGAGGCCATCCACCCAGGTTAGGTTCCTGATGATGCGGAACTCCTGGCCTGCCAGCAGTGATGCATCATAGTGCCCTACTGTCACCATCTCAATGCTGCCACTCTCACTTTTTTGCCAGTTAACCAGCTCATATCTGGCCACAGGATCCCCATTGGCATCAAATGACACATCATAACCATTTTTGGAAAAATGTACTTTCTTCAGTTGAGTAAGAACCTGTGTGGATCAAGTTAAGTAAGCCAATAAAGGAGAGAAAAGAAAACATGAATTCAAATGGATACTTCAACTTCTTATAGTTACATTATAGTGAAAAAAATTGCATTAGGGGATTCACTTATTCATTTTTATCCGACCTGTTTGGACTCTATCCGGGTGAATTTGTCACACTGAGCTGTAGAATTTGTGTCCTGACACACTGCATTATGAATGGCATTAGCTATTGCATAAACAGCCTTGTACACCATGTTACTGATTCGGAGCTGAGATGTATCAGTGTATGGGTCCTGGAGCGTCTTTATGTCTTCAGTTCCATCACACACATTTTCATCTATGGCTGCACCTAAAAACACACCGAAATAGGAAATAACAATGATATTACATTAGTATTCTCTCTCATGTGTTTATTATTATTATTTGTATTTTTTAGGTTTAATTTGACTTGGCAAACCTGTCTTGCAGAACCAAATTAATTTAAATGAATCAAATTAATTCCTAAAACATGCTTCTCGTACCTTAGAGTAATGTTTTGAAGACATGGCTTCATCTATATTTTTCTTGTAGCTGCTATTTCAGTTTGTTTCAGGCCCTACTTCTCCTTCTATGTCAGGTCAGGCATTAACATTCAGTTACATTCAGTCACATTTATAAATAGCAATAACTGAAAAACTTTTCCATGAATCCCCAACTGACTTCACCTGTTTTAATGTGTGCATAATGATAGTAGGAGCCCTAAACTTGATCTGACATCATCGATCGAGATTATTGACAGAGAAGCACCTTTTGTCCACCCCTTGTCTTGTTCAATATCAATAGATTTCCTTCTCAACAGAAATCTGTGGTTTGATATTAAAGTTTCTACCGACTTTTTATTACGGGATGCTCCTCTCAGACAGATGGTCAAAAACAACAACAACAACACAACCACAAGGACCCTACAGTAAATGTCAGCTAAATGTCTCACTTTTTCCCAGCCTGCAGTTGAATGCATCCTCCCAGAACTCAGTAAGCAATGGAGAGGCAGCCACCTTAGGGGGAGACAGATCCAGCAAGAATTCTCTCAGACCTGGGACGACAGATTGCTCAATGCCAAATCCGATGGCTCCAGCACAAAAGCTGAACCTCATCATATCTGGGTCAGTTACCCAGGCCTCACTGCCTATCCACTGGCGAGGTGGAGAAGGTTCAAGCAACAGCTCCTCCAGTAGGATCCTCAGGTCTCCAGAGGCTGCAAATGCCACAATAACCATAGATGTCGACCTGGAGAGACATTACATTGCATTGTATAAAACCAAAGGAAAATAAAATTATGATTTTTAAATAAATATAGATATTGTTAACACAATAAATGAATGAAAGGCGGAAATTTTGTTTTTGATATGTTGGAGGTACAGTGTTGTTCTCACTAATTCTATTTTCATGACAATATCAGAAATAAACATACAACAATTAAACATAAGAAAAAGAAACTGCAATTTTAGCTATTTAGATGTATATTATTATGTTAATATATGTAAAGATAACATTATTGTGGTTTTGTGTGCAGAAGGTCAGTACAGGGGAAAAACAATCAGTGATTTAGTAACCTGCGGATAACGTCAGCTATTCTCTGGATTCTGCTACGTGGGTGGGTCCGGTAGAAAGATTCAGAGTATTCCACACAGATTCCCTCCTTCTGTGCTGCCTCCAGGAAAGAGGCCATGCCATTATTGCCATAGTCTGAATCTGACCGGACAGCACCTATCCAAGTCCAGCCAAAGTGTTTCACGAGCTTGGCCAATGCATCAGCCTGGAAGTGGTCACTGGGGATTGTTCTGAAGAAACTCGGATATTGCTGCTTATCAGACAGGCATGCACAAGTGGCAAAGTGGCTCACCTGAAGAAAATGTTTGTTACTCTTTAACGGAACAAACATCTGTCAGCACTGGCATATATATATATATATATATATATATATATATATATATATATATATATAAATATATATAAACACACTGTTTACCAGAAAGTAAAAAAATATTTACTTGAGGAATGTCAAACAACCCGATGATGCGCGACATGCTGATTGATGGCGTGGACCCAGACTCACCAACAATAGCCATCACCATACCAGATTGTGAGCACTTGTCACTGGTGTAAAACACCGGGTCCAGCCCATTTGAAAGCTGGAATGTCACATGCATCGCCAGAGGCACTGAGGCGCAGGAGTCGTGGATCTGATAACCGAGTGTGATGCCTGGCAGCAGCTCTGTGCTGTTGTTAATCTCCTCGATGGCAAAAACCATTGTGTGTGAGAGACGCAGTTCACGGGAGTCAATGCTGCACACAGATAATCATGTCACTGTCTGAATTAACATATGCTTCTTTTAAACAGAAATGAACAAAAGGAAGAGCTGCAATTATTTGTTATGGACAATAACTGATAGAGATCCCCTGGCCATCAAAATTCAAAACAAATATTAGTCCAAATATAACATGAAATTTAATCCACAAACTAAAAATCTTACTTTGTTGTTACTGCAAAAATACACAAATTATTTTATTTTAAGTTGTCAATACTACAAAAAACTGCGGTAATACAACTGCAAACACTAACAACATGTTTGTAAACACATCATTCAAATAAAAAGATTACTGTCCTCTCGTCCATCACCTCACCCTCTTACTAACCTCCCTGTGCACCTTGGTGACTCAGGCATGATGGTGTAATTATGCATCACTGTGTGCAAGTAGTGGTGTATGGAGAAAACACCCCCAATAACATAGTCACCATCCATTGAGAATGCCGGTAATCGAGTGGTACCCTGTAGCTTACATTTCACAGATGAGGCCTCAGCACCAGTCTTTTCCTCTGTTAGCACAGCACTTTGTTTCAGAGCTGTGTTCAGCTGAGACAGAATGAGGCCAATAAGGAGAGCTGAGATCTCCATCCTAAAGTGTGTGTATGTGGGAATACTGAATGTGTTTTCACTGGTTTATATAGATTTTCAGACAAAAGCTTCCGTCCTTCTACTGTACGTCAGCCTATACACCAGAGACGAGACCTCGTTACCTATTGGTCTTTCATGAGCTCATGTCCAAGTTCCATGTCTTTTCAACTGGTTACATGCTAAACATAAAGTCCATTACACATCCCTATCTCTTGTGTATATATATATATATATATATATATATATATACAGTATATAGATAGATAGATAGATAGATAGATAGATAGACATTAAAATGCATTTTATATAATATTGTACTCTTGTGCCTATGTTTTATTTATTTACAGTATATCCTTTTTGTGTTTTCTTGTCTTTTCTTCTTCTACTTTTTTCAAAAGGCCTCACGTGGACAGGTGTAACACCAAGTACAATGTTTCTGGTGCTTGAGCATTTTGTTATGTTGTAACACCAAGGTTACTCTTAACTTGATTTAAAATAACTAAATAAACTTAAACTAAGTCAATTTAACTAAAATAATTACATTGAATTTAAAAGTAATTAAAAAAAACTTGAGTATTTAAACATTTAAATCAACTAGGTGAGGACTGTGTTAAATGAGCAGAGCTTAAGCTCTTTACTTTATGATACCATTTTAATTCTTGAAAAGAAGGCCATCAGGATAACAGAAGATCTTCATCCCTTGTTTGTGCCGCAGTTGGAGCACTGCATCCACGGACCTGGAATTCATTTGTCTTTAGACTCCACCTCAACATCAACTTACATATCCTTTAGGTTGATGGTGGTGAACCTGGCCCGGCTGAACTAGTTTCAGCAACTACTTGATGGTTAGTACACTGAAGGATTTGCATCCAATGTACTAGTTCAAATGCAGAGATACAAAATGGGTCTGAAATCTTGTCCTCTTGAGGACCAGGATGTATATGGAGTTAAACCCTTACTATCTGTCGTAAGTGGAAACGACAGACACAGTTTCTGTAGCAAGTCATGGATCTCTCTAAGTGTCGCTGTCTCTTTTCTCGTCTTATAAATCTATCTCTTCCTTAGAGGATAGATTGACCTCCCTCAGAAGGAATGTGATGGTCTCAAAACCCTGTCCATCAATCAACAAACAATCCTAGCAGCTCCTGGCGGGTCTCCGAAGGCAAACTGGTCTTAGGCAGAGGGGCGCCCAACAGCGAACATGTAGTGGCCCTGGGGTCTTCTGGAGCAGTAGACAGTTACTGGGAGGCTACAAGGGCTGCAGCCTCTGCGGTCACTGAAGCAAAAACCTGGGTGTGGGAGAAGCTCAGGGAGGCTATGGGGAAGGACTTTTTCGTCAACCTCAAGGAAGTTCTGGCAAACCATCCAGCAACTGTGGAAGGCAAAGCAGGGCTTAGCCCAGGCTGTCTTCAGCATTGGAGGAGCTCGGGCATATGGGGGAGCTCTGAGTAGAGCTGTTGCTCCTTCGTGTCTAAAGGAGCCAACTTAGGTGGTTCGGGCATCTGATTAGGATGCCTCCTGGGTCCCTTTGGAGGTTTTCCAAGCACAACCAACTTTGAGGAAACTCTAGGGCAGACCACTCGCTGGAGGGATTATGAATCTCATCTGGCCTGGGGATGCCTCGGGATCCCCCAAGAAGAGCTGGAAAGTGTTGCTGGGCAAAAGGATGTCTGGAGTACCCCGCATGCTTGCTGCCACTGTGACTGACCACTGGAAGACAATGGATGGATGGCTGTGTACACAAAATAATGTCTATTAAAAGTCACTGTCTCTTTTCTCATATTATAAAGTTATCACTGTAACACCACACATCCCTTAATGATTATGTTCTACCTACAACCCTTTATTGCTATTTTTAGCTCATATAACCGTTCAGTGTGTCCAGTGAGTGGGATTTAGTGGCAGTTAGCGGTGAGGTTGCAGATTTCAATCAGCTTAAAACACCTTGTCTCAAGCTTCCAAAGGTGGCCACCGAAAAATTGAAAAACACGAAAGGCCTTCTCGAGACAAAGTGTTTGTTTTATCCTCTCTGGGCTACTGTCGAAACATGGCCATGCAACATGTAGACCTCTTTGGATATGAAAGGCTCATTCTAAGGTAACGAGAAGACAACAATTCTTAGTTTAAGGTGATTAATTATGAATAAAAACATAATAATTAATATTAAATTCCGTTTATGTCCATTCATCCTCCTAAATTGTACTAGCTAGACCGTTTACCCTAAAAAATGAACACAACGATGGGTTGTCTTTGTGATTTAATCACTTCCTGAATAAATCACAATATTTATTATTCCACATATATTTGAAGTGTTTTCAAAATGTTGATACAGAACTCAGTATCACACATTGTTTGATGAATTTAGACATTAGCACAAAGAAAATTATTTTGTGAAATACGTATATAAATGCACATCAAATGATGACACTGTAATAACAATGTAAAACAAAACTTTTACATATTGAAATCAAGCTGATGACTGTGTGAAATGTGTATAACTCAAACTATTTACTGTCTGTGGCGATCAAAAGTTTTTTCAAACCTCAAATGTCTCAGGATTGATTTTTGTTCATTAAATGTTTCTTGGTGTTCTTTTCCGGCTTAAACAATATAATGAAGCACTTTGGAGCAAATATACACAGTATCAGTCCAAAGCTGGAGGCCAGAATGGCAAATATCTCCACAGCCACAGTAAATTTCCCAGGAGAGCTGACATACGCTGGGATAAAGGTGATCCAGACTGCACAAAATATCAGCATGCTGAAGGTGATCATCTTGGCTTCGTTGAAATTATCAGGTAGTTTCCGAGCCAGTACAGCTAACACAAAGCAAAAGACAGCCAGTAGACCTATGTACCCAAGTACAACCCAGAACCCAATAGCTGATCCTAATGCACACTCTAGGATGATTCTCTCCTTAAATGTGGTTAAGTTCTTCATTGGAAAAGGAGGACGAAGAAGCAACCAAATAGTACATATTAAAACTTGAATGAATGTGAAAGAAACTACAGTCATCCTTTGCTGTAAAGGACCAAACCATTTCATGACATTACTACCTGGGAGTGTAGCTTTGAAGGCCATTAACACAACTATAGTTTTTCCAAGAACACAAGAGATGCAGAGGACGAAGGTGATCCCAAATGCTGTGTGGCGCAGCATGCAGGACCAATCAGAAGGTGTTCCAATGAAAGTTAATGAACATAAGAAACATAGAGTCAGCGAGAAGAGCAGCAGGAAGCTCAGCTCAGAGTTGTTGGCCCTGACAATCGGGGATGTCCTGTGATGAAAGAACACAGCTGATGTCATGATGGCAAGACAGGCACCAGCAACTGAGAACGCAGCCAGGATGATTCCTAGGACCTCGTCAAAGGAAAGAAACTCTACAGGCTTGGGGAAACAAGTGTCTCTCTCTGCATTAGGCCAGAACTCCTTGGGGCAAGGGAAACAATCAGTGGAATCTGAAATAAATGAAATAAAAATCAGCTGTTAGCAGTCATGTATTTGATTTTGTAAAATTGAGAAAGAAACACATACCTGTAGCATTGCTAATCTCTCCCTCAGGACATGGTGTACAATCATAACAGCAGATGGGTTTTCCTTTCTGCAGCACTTTACGAGTTCCTGGAGGACAGCTGTCACTGCACACTGACACAGGCACCTGGCACAAAATAGATACAAGCAAACATACACATATTCGGGTGTGCTACACAGATTTTGGGATTTAAGCAGAAAATTATATTTTGTCTGTTTAGTCTGTCTTAAAACAATAATCAAGTACCAGTATGTGTGTTGAAAGCATTAATAGTTTTTGCATAAAAATGCATTCAAAAATTCAGCTGAAGTTAAAAATGAGGCTTCAGCAGTCAGAGTTAGACAAATCAAATGGTTACATATCGTGCTGCAGCTATGCAAGGGAACACTTTTTCATACTGAAAAATACTAGCAATTTTGAAAGATACCTACTTGATTTGTCAATATATTCAAAATTTTTAAATCCATTTTTGAACAAAATGACAACTCTGGATTTTGTCCCACACCTCTTCTACTGGAAATGTATTTGTATATCTTTATCTTTACCATTTTTGTACACCAACTTCTAAATTACAATATGGTAAATTGATGCCTTTGGTCCACTTACTTCTGTGCTGCCTTCCACCCAAGTGAGCTTCCTGTTGATGCGGAACTCCTGGCCCTCAGGCAGTGATGCATCATAGTGCCCTACTGTCACCATCTCAATGCTGCCACTCTCACTTTTTTGCCAGTTAACCAGCTCATATCTGGCCACAGGATCCCCGTTGGCATCAAATGACACATCATAACCATTTTTGGAAAAATTAACTTTCTTCAGCAGAGTAAGAACCTGTGACGTGAAGTTAATTGAGACAGTGAGGAAGAGAAAGGAAAACAGAAAAAAAACAATATTTCTTTTCAATATATATATATATATATTAAAGTAAAACAAAGGCCATTGAGGAGTTCACTTTTTCATTCCACCTGACCTGTTTGGACTCTATCCTGGTGAATTTGTCACACTGAGCTGTAGAATTTGTGTCCTGACACACTGCATTATGAATGGCATGAGCTATTGCATAAACAGCCTTGTACACCATGTTAGTGATTCGGAGCTGAGATGTGTCAGTGTACGGGTCCTGGAGCGTTTTTATGTCTTCAGTTCCATCACACACACTCTCATCTATGGCTGCACCTAAAAACACACAGACAGAGGTGTTTTTTAGAAGATGTTTTTTAAGCATTGGCATTGACTTCACACTATCAGTTATTTTTATGCATTTGTTTTTCTTTTTGCCTTATTTTTGTCTCATTTAAAATACACATGCTAGTAAGTTATTATTTTTAATCTCTCATTTAGCTTTTTGCCCTGGAGACTGTCTATGTACTGTGTGCTCATGTTCAGGATGTCAGTGTTGGTATTGTGAAAACCACTGAAGCCAAGTTCATTCAAAACACAGGATGTTCCAATCAGACACAGAATCAAAAATAACACAACCACAGGGACCCAACTGTGAATGTATTTCTATTTCAAAAGATGAGCACAACTTTCTCACTTCTTCCCAGCCTGCAGTTGAACACATCCTCCCAGAACTCAGTGAGCACGGGAGAGGCAGCCACCTTGGTGGGAGACAGATCCAGCAAGAATTCTCTCAGACCTGGGATGACAGACTTCTGAATGCCAAATCCAATGGCTCCAGCACAGGAGCTGAACTTCAGCATGTCTGGGTTGGTTACCCAGGACTCACTGCCTATCCACTGGCGAGGTGGAGAAGACTTGCGTGAGAGCTCTTCTAGCAAGATCTTCAGGTCTCCAGAGGCTGCAAATGCCACAATAACCATAGATGTCGACCTAGAGAGACATTATAGTGCATCAAATTAAACCAATGAAAACACAAAATATTTTTTCTTAAATGAAAAACGTATTGGGATAGATAACACAAAAAGACAAGAAGAAATTAGTTTTTGATATGTTAATGGTACAATGTTGGTTTCACTAATAATTTTTTTATGAAAGCATCAGAAATAAACATAAATTAATTGAACATCAGATAAAGAAACTTCAAATTTAAGATTTAAAAATAATCCTTCATCCTATGTTTCTGTTATCAATTTTGTGGTTTTGTGTGCAGATGGTCAGTGTCAGTACAGGGGAAAAACAATCAGTGATGCAGAAACCTGCGGATAACGTCAGCTACTCTCTGTATTCTGCTACGTGGGTGGGTCCGATAGAAAGATTCAGAATATTCCACACAGATTCCCTCCTTCTGTGCTGCATCCAGGAAAGATGCCATGCCATTATTGCCATAGTCTGAATCTGACCGGACAGCACCTATCCACGTCCAACCAAAGTTTTTCACCAGCTTGGCCAGAGCATCAGCCTGGAACTGGTCACTGGGGATTGTTCTGAAGAAACTCGGGTATTGCTGCTTATCAGACAGGCATGCACAAGTGGCAAAGTGGCTCACCTGAAGAAAAAATAGGCAGAATTAAAGTGTAATTCTTTAGCAGGACAAACAGAAAATCAGCACTGGCTCATATGAAACACATAATTTGCCAGAAATTCAAAAATATTCACTTGAGGGATGGTAAAAGCCCCGATGATACGAGACATGCTGATTGACTGTGTTGACCCAGACTCCCCGACGATAGCCATCACCATACCAGATTGTGAGCACTTGTCACTGGTGTAAAACACCGGGTCCAGCCCATTTGAAAGCTGGAATGTCACATGCATCGCCAGAGGCACTGAGGCGCAGGAGTCGTGGATTTGATAACCGAGTGTGATGCCGGGCAGCAGCTCCTTGCTGTTGTTAATCTCGTCAATGGTAAAGACCATTGTGTGTGAAAGGCGCAGTTCACGGGAGTCAATTCTACGCAGAGACAATCATGTCACTGTTCAAATTTACATATGAAACACAATAAAATACAATAGCAATTATTTGTTATGGATCGTAAGTAAAAGCTGCACTGCATCTGTGAGCCATAGACATCAAAGAATTTCCTGACCACCAAAATTCAAAATACAAGATTAGATACTAGTGCAAAACTAACATGAATTTGAATGCACACATTTATAATAAATCAACCTAGAATCTTACTTTGTTTTGTTACTGCTAAAAATAATAAAAATAATTACTTTTTTAATTGTCAATACAACAAAAAACCAAGAGGAAAAAAAACAAATGCAAATAATTTCAAGATGATTGTAAAGACATGATATATATCAAAACATTTCTATGCCCACACAGTGTCACATCCTCTTATTCACCACTTTACCCTCTTACTCACCTCCCTGCGCACCTAAGTGGCTCAGGCATTATGGTGTAGTTATGCATCACTGTGTGCATATAACGGTGTATAGAGAAAACACCCCCGATAACGTAGTCACCATCCATTGAGAATGCAGGTAGACGAGTGGTACCCTGGAGTTTACATTTCACAGATGAGGCCTCAGTGCTGACCCCAACACCAGTCCTTTCCCCTGTAAGCTCAAACCTTTGTTTCAGAGCTGGTTTCAGCTCACACAAATTCAGACACAGGATCAGGCCAATAAAGAGAGCTGAGATCTCCATCCTCAAGTGTCTGTATCTGGGAACACTGAAAATGTTTTCACTGGTTTATATAGATTTTCAGACACAAGCTTCCCTCCTTCGCCTCAACGAGTCATCCCTTGTGTGTGTGTGTATATATGTGTGACAAAGTCAGTTTAAACAGGTCAGGTGAAATGAAAAAGTGAACCCCTCAATGGCCTTTGTTTTACTATAATATATATATATATATATATATATATATATATATATATATATATATATATTATTTGATTACTTATTTGTTTGTCTTCTTTGTGTAGGAGGTGACTCCTAAATCTCTCGCCTGTATAAATTGGAATGTAATGTGTATGTGAGCCAAATGTATGTTTGTTTGTTTTGTCATATTTCTTGAAAATTTAATAAACATATATTTAAAAAAAAACAAGTCATCCCTAGACCATCTTCAGTTAGTCCAGAACGCTACTGCAAGCCTATTGACCAGGTCCAGCAGGATGACACATCATGCCAGTTTTACATTCTTTACATTGGCTTTCTGTTAATTTCAGGATTCATTTCAAAGTTCTTGTCTTCACATACAGAGCCATATACGATCAAGCACCTGCCTATGCTCCATCCCTATCTCCCTAATAGGACACTTAGGTCCTCTGACCAGGCTTATTGGTTGTGCCCCGCTTCCGTCTAAAAACTAACCCGCAGATTCCACTGGATACGGTACAGCTACGTTACGGCTGCGTTGCGGCTCCGGTACGATTGTGCTCCGGCGTCCTCGTCCAGCAACCCCCACCAGTTGCGTTTTGAGTCCGCTACGGCGCAGCTCCGCCGATCAGCTGGAGAAACGGAACCGAGGAATTCCCGCGATAATTACATTATCACACACGAACGCAGTTATATGTATGTGTTATAAACACAACAACACGAAGTGTTCCCGACCGACGGATTAGAAGAAGAGCTTGTATTTGTCTCTTTTTTGAGGTTTTTGTGTTTGTATCAACACGGAGTGTTTTATTTTGAAAATCAACCGGATTTCTTGTTGTTGTTTCGTGTCTGACTTCCTGTCTGCTCTGTGCTAAATTCGGCTGAATTGCTGCGTTGTGTTGCGGCATCCGCCAGAATAGAAGTCCTGCGTATCTGCTCCGCAGGGCTGCGGACTGCCGGAGCTGGCACGCAGCAGACACGCAGCGCAGCGGACCTGGTGGAAGTTAACACATAGACTAAAGTGCTACAGAGTAACGCAGCCATACCGTATCCAGTGGAATCTGCGGGTAAGGGTGACCGTGTCTTTGAAGTAGTGGCCCCAACACTGTGGAATGCTCTTCCTGTAAACTTACGCTATGCAGTTTCTGTTGAGGCTTTTAAAAAGCAACTGAAGACTTATTTATTCAAACTGGCTTTTGTCTCACCTGCTGCTATCTAGTGTTGTAATCTGTATGCTTTTATTGTTTTTTTTCCTCTCTTTTTTTTTAATGTTTTGGTTGTTATTGTACTTGTTAAGCACCTTGTGACCGTGCTCTGTGAAAGGTGCTATATTAAATAACAAAACAATAACAAACAATATTTATTGTTCCACATATATTTAAAGTACCTTTTATCAAAATGTTGAAACAGAACTACAGGACACTCTAATAATGACATTGAAATCGATAGATATGTATATATAGCAATCAGCCACAACATTAAAACCAGTCACAGTTGAAATGAATAACATTGGTCATCTTGTTACAATGAAATGTTCAGAACTGGCATTCAATTGGATGATATGCACCACTCAGCCAAACATTGTTGTAGACCACCATTGGCAATGGCACTTCCTGATGGCAGTGCCCCCTAGAATGACAATGGGTCCTGCCTTACCGCAAAAACTTCTCAGGAATGGCCCGAGGAGTGTGACAAAGAGCTCAAGCTGTTGACCCAGCCTCCAGTTTCCTCATATCCCCACCCGATTGAGCATTTGCGAGAAGTCCCCGAACAAGACCCATCCATGGAGGCCCAATAGTGGACCAGACTTGGCTCTAACCTGTCAAGCCATGGGCACAGGACCTCTGGGGCTGTCCTGTGGTGTCTGGCACCAGGGTGTTTGTGGCAAATCCTTTGAGTTCTGTTGGCTGTGAGGTGGGGCCTCCATTGATTGGACTTGTTCCAGCATGTCCCATGATTGGTCTGCGATGGTGTTAGAGTGGGTGGTTAGTGTCAAGTGGAATCCACATGATGGCCAGGACCCAAGGTTTTCTTGCAGAACCATGCATTGTAATGAGATGATCATTGTTATTCACTTCACTTGTCATTCCAAACCTTTAGGTTTAGGATTGATTTTTGTTCATTAACTGTTTCTTGGTGTTTTTCTCTGGCTTAAACAATATGATGTAACACTTTGGAGCAAATATACACAGTATCAGTCCAAAACTGGAGGCCAGAATTGCAAATATCTCCACAGCCACAGTAAATTTCCCAGGAGAGCTGACATACGCTGGGATAAAGGTGATCCAGACTGCACAGAATATCAGCATGCTGAAAGTGATCAGCTTGGCTTCATTAAAATTATCAGGAAGTTTCCGCGCTAGTACAGCTAACACTAAGCAAAAGACAGCCAGCAGGCCGATGTACCCTAGAACAGCCCAGAACCCAATAGCTGAGCCTAATGCACACTCCAGGATGATTCTCTTTTTGTATATGGCTAGGTTTTTCATTGGAAATGGGGGACTAAGACCCAACCAAATAGCACATATTAAAACTTGAATGAATGTGAAAGCTATTACAGTCATTCTTTGCTGTGTAGGACCAAACCATTTCATGACATTACTACCCGGGAGTGTAGCTTTGAAGGCCATCAATACAACTATAGTTTTTCCAAGAACACAAGAGATGCAGAGGACGAAGGTGATCCCAAATGCTGTGTGGCGCAGCATGCACGACCAATCAGAAGGTGCTCCAATGAAAGTTAATGAACATAGGAAACACAGAGTCAGAGAAAAGAGCAGCAGGAAGCTCAGCTCAGAGTTGTTGGCCCTGACAATCGGGGATGTCCTGTGACGAAAGAACACAGCCGCAATTACAATGGCAAGACAGGCACCACCAACTGAGAATGCAGCCAAGATGATTCCTAGGACCTCGTCAAAGGAAAGAAACTCTACAGGCTTGGGGAAACAAGTGTCTTTCCCTTCATTAGGCCAGAACTCCTTGGGGCAAGGGAAACAATCAGTAGAATCTGAAACAATAAATGAAAAAGGGCTGCTAGCAGTCATGTACTTGATTTTGTAAATATGCATTACTCAAAAAAAAAGAACAAAGAACAGAAAATACCTGTAGCATTGCTAATCTCTCCTTCAGGACATGGTATACAATCATAACAGCAGATGGGTTTTCCTTTCTGCAGGACTTTACGAGTTCCTGGAGGACAACTGTCACTGCACACTGACACAGGCACCTGGTACATAGATACAGGCAAACTGACACATATTCAGGTGTGCAACACAGATCTTGCGATTAAAGGAGAGGGTGACATCTGTGAAGTCTGTCTTAAAGCATTTCTCACATACTAATGCTTTTGGTCATCATAACAATTACTCTTTTTTGTACTGGCTGTCAAGAAAAAAGGCATAACAATCTACATGTACGTAAATGCTGTGGGAAAAAAATCCACAGAAGCCCTACTTTATTGTGTAAAATTGCGTTGTGAAGTTAAGGTGAAGTTAAAATGAGATTGTCTCTATCTTTCGAACACAGCTCAATTAGGGAATACTTTCTTGAATATATAAAGCAGGAATTTCATACTGAAAATGCTGTAACTTTGGACGATGCTGACTTAATTTTCTATCTTGTATTGGTAAAGTCCCCTATCATCTCCGATTCAATTTTGGATGCAATTTTTTGCACAGATTGTGGATTGTGTCCCACATCTCTTACTCTAGAATTGTATTTGGATCTCTTTGCAAACCAGCATGGCTAGGGTTTCCCCTGGCTAAACATATATCTTAACTGGTTGTCAACATCAAATTTCAAATTTAATGTCAAATTATTGCCTTTGGGCTTCTTACTTGTGTGACACCCCCCACAAAGGTGAGGTTTCCATTGATGTGGAACTCCTGGCCTGTCGGCAGTGATGCATCATAAAGCCCAACTGTCACCATCTCAATGCTGCCACTCTCACTTTTTTGCCAGTTAACCAGCTCATATCTGGCAACAGGATCCCCATTGGCATCAAATGACACATCATAACCATTTTGGGAAAAATTTACTTTTTTCAGCTGAGAAAGAACCTGTGATTAAGTGGAGTAAAATGGAGAGCAATAGAGACAAAGAAGAACATCTGAAATAAATATTAATATTTTTTTATAATAGTTAAATTATCATGAAAAAATGGGAATCGGGGCCTACACTTATTCATTTCACCTGACCTGTTTGGACTCTATCCTGGTGAATTTGTCACACTGAGTTTTAGAATTTGTGTCCTGACACACTTCATTATGAATGGCATGAGCTATTGCATAAACAGCCTTATACACCATGTTACTAAAGCGGAGCTGAGATGTGTCAGTGTACGGGCTCTGGAGCGTCTGTATGTCTTCAGTTCCATCACACACTCTCTTGTGTATGGCTGCACCTAAAAACACACAGAGACAGAGAAAATTTGTTTATTTAACTTGGTAAGTGTATCTTGTGGAATCTGCTCTAGGTTGTTCAAAGTCATGAATTAAACATGCTTATTTTACGTTAGTAAAAGTATTGTGTTGCAGGAATGCCCCCATCTATTTTTTTAAAAAAGGGACTGTTTTTGTTTGGAGTGGATCACACATTAAAATGAATCAATCATCAAACTATTAATCACATTCATAAAAATCAAAACAGTCAACAACTTTTCCATTAATCCCCACCTAACCTCACCAGTTTAAATATGTTTAAAATAAATAAAGGACTGGAAAACACTGTCAGTATAATTGCCAAATTAGGCTTACATGTACTGTTACTGATACATGCAAGTAGGTATGATTATTAATTTGGCTTAGTGGAGACTCTCTATACACTGTGTGCTTGTGTTAAGGGTTTCATAGTATTGTGAAACCAGTGCATCGAACGTCACGCCCTCAAAGACAACAGAGGGCCTGAACCTGACCTGAAATCATCAAGTGAGATTTTTCAGAGAGATGCACTGATATCCATCTCATATTTCGGCTGAATATCATCAGATTTCCCTCTTAATAGAACTTTGGGATTTGATCCATTCTTGAAGCAGCTGCAAACTTTTTAACACAGGAAGCTCAACTCAGACATACAATCAATGAGACGACACAAACCACATGGTACAAACTGTGAGTGTTGACAATGTCAAAATCATCAAAATGTTCTCACTTTTTCCCAGCCTGCAGTTGAACGCATCCTCCCAGAACTCAGTAAACACTGGAGAGGCAGCCACCTTAGCCGGAGGGAGATCCAACAAGAATTCTCTCAGACGTGGGATGACAGATTGCTCAATGCCAAATCCAAAGGCTCCAGCACAGAAGCTGAACCTCAGCATTTCTGGGTCGGTTACCCAGGCCTCAGCACCTATCCACTGGCGAGGTGGAGAAGGCTCAAGCGACAGCTCTTCCAGTAGGATCCTTAGGTCTCCAGGGGCCACAAATGCCACAACAACCATAGCTGTTGAGCTAGAGAGACATTATAGTGCATTTTACTATATCAACATACAAAACATAAAATACACTCTTTTTAAATAATTATCAAGATAGGAAAAAGAAAAACGAGAAATACTTAGGTGAAGTTACAGTATTGTTCTCACTAAGCCTCTTTACAACAATATTAGCAAAAAATATGAGAAATTAAAATTATGAGGACAAGATAGTACGTGCCAATATTTGATAATGAAAAGTTGATCATATGTTTGAATAAACATTCAATTTGTGTGCATGTCAGTGTCGGCAAAGGGATCAAAAGTACAATCAGTGATTTAGAAACCTGCGGATAACGTCAGCTATTCTCTGGATTCTGCTACGTGGGTGGGCCCGATGGAAAGATTCAGAGTATTCCACACAGATCCCCTCCTTCTGTGCTGCGTCTAGGAAAGATGCCATGCCATTATTGCCATAGTCTGAATCCGACCGGACAGCACCTATCCAAGTCCAACCAAAGTGTTTTACCAGCTTGGCCAGTGCGTCAGCCTGAAACTGGTCACTGGGGATTGTTCTGAAGAAACTTGGGTATTGCTGCTTATCAGACAGGCATGCACAAGTGGCAAAGTGGCTCACCTAAAGGCATTCAGCATTGTAATTATTCAGTGGTACAGACAAAAAAAATCACTGGCCTATATCAAACACAGAGTTTCCCAGAAATTAAAAGTGTTTACTTGAGGAATGTCAAAAGACCCAACAATGCGTGACATGCTGATTGATGGCGTGGACCCAGTCTCACCAACAATAGCCATCACCATACCAGATTGTGAACAATTTTCACCAGTGTAAAACACCGGGTCCAGGCTGTTTGAAAGCTGGAATGTCACATGCATCGCCAAGGCCACTGAGGCGCAGGAGTCGTGGATCTGATAACCAAGTTTGATGCCTGGCAGCAGCTCTGTGCTATTGTTAATCTCCTCGATGGTGAAGACCATTGTATGTGAGAGGCGCAGTTCACGGGAGTCAATGCTGCACACAGACACTCATGTCAATGTTCAAATGTACATAATTGTGATAAGGACAATTCCTAAATCTTAACAGAAAACACAAAATAAAGGAGAATTGCAACTCATAGTTATGGACAAAAATATGATAGCTGCACTGCATCTGTGAATAAAATACTTAATTCAATTGCATAATCGTAAATAATCAAATCAGAGGATTAGATATCAGTCCAAAAATCACAGAAATTGTAAATTGTGAATTAATTATAAACAAATAAATCTCAAATCTTTCACTGTTTTCATGCTGTTAAAAAATTATATTCTTTTAAAGATTTCTCAAAACTATAAAAAAGCTTTGTGACATCATACATATAGAAACATTTCTGTCCCCACACAGTGTGAAGTCCTCTGATCCATCACATCTCCCTCTTACTGACCTCCTCTTGCACCTTTGTGGCTCAGGCATGGTGGTGTAGTTATGCTTCACTGTGTGCGTATAGTGGTGTATGGAGAAAACACCCCCAATAACGTAGTCACCATCCATTGAGAATACAGGCAAACGAGCGGTGCCCTGGAGTTTACATTTCACAGATGAGGCTTCAGTGCTGACCCCAGCACCAGACCTTTCCTCTGTAAGCCAAGCCATTTGTTTCAGATCATTCCCAGAACCAGTAAAGGCAAGAGCTAAGTTCAGCTCACACACACTGAGGTACAGGATCAGGCCAGTAAAGAGAGCTGAGACCTCCATCTCTCAAGTGTCTGTGAGAGATGGAGTGTATGTGGGTTTTCACTGGCTTATGTAGATTTTTAGACCAAAGCTTCCCTCCTTCTACTGTACGTCATTCTCAGAGAGAAGACACCTTTACCTTGCGGTATTTCATAAACTCTTATCCAAGTCTTTTCTATGGACTGTCAGCACAATTTAATCTCCATTTAATGTCACTGTCTCTTTTCTAATTTTACATTGTTACCATTGTAAACACCATATATCTCTGTAAGTTTGTTCCACTCATAAAACTTTTTGCTAATTGTTCAGCTTATAATCAGCTAAGCCTAACAAATGAACACCTATGAATGGTTGTTGATTTGATTGAATACCTTTTTGAATGAACAATGGTTATTGTTGGACTGTAATATAGTTGTTGAGAAAGCATCATCACACTTTTCTGTTTTGATTTTAGAATTTATGTAGCACAAGACAAAACATGTTCATGTGAAAAACGATGGTGTCATATTAAAAGGATATTAAGATAATGATATTAAAATCCCAAAAATGTATCATGTAAAAAAAAAAGAATGTGCACATTGAAATTAACCAGGTAGTGCCCTTGTTGAATGCCCCTGCATTTAAACCCATGTAAGTACCCATGTTTAACCCATACAAATGTCCATGTAAAACTTTGGTGATTACATGTGAAACCTATGGGATTACAAGTGAAACCAATGTAAATACCCTTTTAAAACCCATACAAATGCAGTTGTGAAACCTATGAGATCATATGTGAAACCTATGGGATTGCATGTGAAACCTATGTAAATGCCACTGTTAAACCATGGACATGTCCATGTGAAACCTATGAGACTACATTTAAAACCTACTGCTTTACATGTGAAACCCATGGGATTAAATGTGAAACCCATATAATATTAAAGTTAAACCCAAACAGATGTGAATTGTATGGGATTGCATGTGAAACCTATCAAAATCCTGTATGTTGTGATGTAATTCATAATTAAAAGTTTTTCTTTATGCAATGATTTGGGTGAAAATGCATCATATTTTAATGGATAAAAGGTTTTCTGGTTTTCCCTTTAATGTTCTCCAGCTGGTCTGCCTGAACCCTCAGTGATCTGCAGTGTGTCCATGTAAATTCCCATGTGAAACCAATTACATGTAAAATCTACTGGATTAAATGTAAAACCCTTATAAAGACTCATGTTAAACACATTAAAATGTCTCTGTGAAACCTATGAGATTACATGTGTTACATGCTCCACCTCTGCTGGCCAAGATGAACAACTATGGCTGTGTCCCAATTCGATCAAAATCAAAATGCAGCCTTCTTTTCCCTCTTTTTGGAGGACGCACTGCTACTATCCTTCGCGGCCTCCCATATTCCAAGATCCTTTGCGCACCCGAAAAAGAAGAAAGAAAGAAAGAAAATGGCGACATCAAGTGGTGTAGATCGTCACTTTCGCGGGCCTGGGCGGCAGAAATCGTGACGTAAGGGTAAGGGGCGGGAACATCTGGTGACGCAACCAGGAAATGCTCCAAAGTCTAGACTGTCCCATTTAACAACGGTTGACGTGGCCTTCGAAGGTCTCTCCGAAGGACTCGCCTTCGAAGGCCGCAAAGGCCGGGTCCTTCGAAGGATGCAGCCCCTGAATTGGGATACAGCCTGTGACTGATGCTTGGCCTCATGTCTTCCCAGGTGAAAGCAGTCTTGCTGATAACCTATAAGAGGGGGTAGGGCACCAGGCTCTCTCTTTCGCTTCATTCCACCATCTGACCAGAGCAGCAGCAGTCAGTCAGCCTGGAGGCTGGGGTGATCTGTCTTGTTTAACGTTTATCTGATGGGTTCTGTTGCCTAGTTAGCCTCTCTTAGTGTACTTCCTGTAGGGGATCGTAAAATAAATTGGGGGCTCGTCCAGGAGTGGCTTACTGCCACTAAGCCAACACCTAGAGAATACATCTTAATTTAGTTAAGACGAGCCCCAATTTATGTTATGACACCCTACTGGAAGTACACCAAAAGAGGTCTAACACAAACAACCAAGTCAATTTGCACTTAAAGGGAATTAATTTATTAAATAAACAGTAACCAAACAGAGAGAAAACCCTAAAACAATCCAGCAAGCCAAAATAAACAAAAGAAGGGCAGCCTCCCAGACACTAGGGCCGTCGGAGCTAGGACTTACCCTCTACCCTAACACAAAGAAACAACTTAACCAAACTGAAACAAAGCTACGAAAACTAGATATGTATGTATTAGGGGTGGCGCCGAACCCGAATACGGTATTCGGAAAGGCACAAATAACGTGTTTTTTATGAATATTTATTTCGACAAATACTTGTATTCGGGAACAAGAAAAACATCATATCAAAAAGCTACGTTTCCTCATGAGACCGCAGTACATGCCCGGATGAGTGAGTGAGTGACGTTCAGGAGTCGGGGGTGGGGGCGTCAAAACACCGCTGTTCCGACCCCCCTGCCCCCGCAGCTGTCCATGGTGCTGCTGAACCAGGTGACGTTGTTTACACTCTGCGTTGTGGCTTGTCTGTGAAAGGCGCGCTGCTCAGGGACTGGGCAGATCTGTCCCACTTGCTTTGTCCCTCACTCCGTTAGGAGATCTTCCACAGAGTAAAAGAAATACACATTGTTTCTCTCCCCCGCTCCGCTCGAGGAGCGCGGATGAACGCGGCTTGAGCCCACTTCACGGGCACGAGGCTGCTGCAGCCGGCGACCCTGCTGACAGCAGACCGGGGGAGAAAAAAAATTCTTTGCTCGGTGCTTTGGTTGGGTTTTAGGCAATGAAGAAAGGAGTTGGTTAAGTTTAGTAAAAAGACCAGGTAGAGGCCAGAAGCATAATGACCTTTAGCTATAGGCTACTATGTCATATTACTTACAGATCAAGTTCTTGGAATTCTGTGCATTAGAAAGAACAGTTCTTTTAAGTATTATTTGTTTTTATTCTGTCTGTTCAACGTCCTCCAACAAGGACGGGAGTGTGGTGGGGTTCATAATGTTCACAATGATATTTTATTAGTTGTTGGTTTAACCATGGATGAGGTAATGGCTGTTATGTTATTTTCTTTTCAATGACATTCCTTGTTACATGTTCATTGCTAGATTTATGGAAAAACATCAACCAATATTGCATATCCATAATTATTATAATGGATAATTAAAGAATACTTACACTATAACAAAAATTAGAAGTGTAACTCAAAAAAATATATATTTTTACGCCTATTTTGAATTTTACTCGAATACAAATACAAATACTTTTCCCCCCTCAACAAATGCAAATACAGATACAAATATCGGCTGCTCTGCACACCCCTAGTATGTATGTATGTATAATATTACTGCCTGACCAAAAAAAAGTCACCACCTGGATTTAACTAAGCAAATAGGCAAAAGCCTTCCATTGGATAATTACTGCAGTGATTAACATGTTTCAGCTGGCAACAAGTTATTTAACCCTAACTGATGTAGTGACAAGCTTCCCATTTCTTAAACAACCATGTCAGAAGAGACACACTGTGGTCATGGAAAAGATGTTACTCTGTTTCAGAAGGGTCAAATTATTGGCCTGCATCAAGCAACGGAAACAACTGAGATTGCAATTCAGATCATAAAATATCAACAGTAGAGCGCACAGCTATGTTTAATAGGGAAAGTAAGAGGCGGTTGAAGTGATGCACCAAGCATGCCTAGTGCCTAAAGTACAAGCCTGTGGGGGCAGTGTTATGATCTGGGGTTGCTTCAGTTGGTCTGGTCTAGGTTCAGCAATGTTACAGTATGTGCCTAAAACTGAGGTCAGCTTTCCATCAATGGATTTTTTCTTCCCTGATGGCATGGGCATATTCCAAGATGACAATGCCATGACTGATCGCTCAAATTGTGAACGAGTGGTTCAGGGGCATGAGATTTTTACAAATGGATTGGCCACCACAGTCCAGACCTTAACCTGACCGTTTTAGGATTAATTTTTGTTCATTAAATGTTTCTTTGTGTTCTTCTCTGGCTTAAACAATATGATGTAACACTTTGGAGCAAATATACACAGTATCAGTCCAAAACTGGAGGCCAGAATGGCAAATATCTCCACAGCCACAGTGAATTTCCCAGGAGAGCTGACATATGCTGGGATAAAGGTGATCCAGACTGCACAAAATATCAGCATGCTGAAGGTGATCAGCTTGGCTTCATTAAAATTATCAGGTAGTTTCCGAGCAAGGACAGCTAACACTAAGCAAAAGGTGGCCATCAGGCCTATGTACCCAAGCACAGCCCAAAACCCAAAAGCTGATCCTAATGCACACTCCAAGATGATTCTCTCCTTGTATATGGTTAGATTTTCCAGTGGAAATGGGGGGCTAAGACCCAACCAAATAGTACATATTAAAACTTGAATGAATGTGAACGATACTACAGTCATCCTTTGCTGTGGAGGACCAAACCATTTCATGACATTCCTACCTGGGAGTGTAGCTTTGAAGGCCATAAGGACAACTATAGTTTTTCCAAGAACACAAGAGATGCAGAGGACGAAGGTGATCCCAAACGCTGTGTGGCGCAGCATGCAGGACCAATCAGAGGGTGCTCCAATGAAAGTTAATGAACATAAGAAACACAGAGTCAGGGAGAAGAGCAGCAGGAAGCTCAGCTCAGAGTTGTTGGCCCTGACAATTGGGGATGTCCTGTGATGAAAGAACACAACCGCTGTTATAATGGCAAGACAGGCACCACCAACGGAGAATGCAGCCAGGATGATTCCTAGGACCTCGTCAAAGGAAAGAAACTCTACAGGCTTGGGGAAACAAGTGTCTCTCTCTGCATTTGGCCATAACTCCTTGGGGCAAGGGAAACAATCAGTGGAATCTGAAAAAATAAAAATAAAAACATGCTGTTAGCAGTCATATGTTTAATTTTGTAAATATGCTTTATAACAATAAAAAGAAAGAAGGAAAAACCTGTTGCATTGCTAATCTCTCCTTCAGGACATGGTATACAATCATAACAGCAGATGGGTTTTCCTTTCTGCAGCACTTTACGAGTTCCTGGAGGACAGCTGTCACTGCACACTGACACAGGCACCTGGCACAAGTTACATACAAACAAACTGACACATCTTCAGGTGTACTACACATATCTCGGGATTAAAGGAGAGAGTAACATTTTTTAAGTCTGTCTGAAAACAATACTCACATAGCAATATGAATGTTTGTGAATGTGTAACTAAAACAAGGCTTCAGCAGTCAGAATTAGACAAATCAAGTGGTTATCTTCCAAAGAGTTGTTTAAGTACAAATTGTCCTTTCCAGATAGCAAAGTTGTTGCTGCCCAGATCTGGCCCACATACCACGTAGAAAGATGGCACTTGAGTGGTCTGCTTCTGTTTGCCATATATGGGCCACAAGCAGGCCATAGCATGGCCAGAAATCAGCCAAGAGACACTGAGGTGCCATCATTCTACAGTATGTGATTTCCGAGCTGGAAGAGGTTGTCTGGTACAATTTTGCTATCTGGTTTTTGTTACTATCCCTTTTCTGCAGCTCTGCAAGGGACAACTTTTTCACACTGAAAATACTTTGGAAGATACCCACCTGATTGGTCAATCGAAGACAACTGAAGTCTCATATATTCTGATTTTTTTAAGCAATTTTTGAACAGATTGAGGACTGTGGATTTTACCCCACCTCTTACAATGGACATTTATTTGGATCTCTTTACAATCATATGGACAGGGGAACGGGGACCAAAAGCACACATCTTTACCCCTTATGTGCACCAAATTTGAAATTTGAATATGTTTAATTATTGCCTTTGGGATTCTTACATGTGTGCCACCATCGACCCAGATCAGGTTCTTGTTGATTAGGAACTCCTGGCTGTCCGGCAGTGATGCATCATAAAGCCCTACTGTCACCATCTCA
This sequence comes from Pagrus pagrus, assembly GCF_965226575.1. Taxonomy (NCBI): domain Eukaryota; kingdom Metazoa; phylum Chordata; class Actinopteri; order Spariformes; family Sparidae; genus Pagrus; species Pagrus pagrus. Next base: position 12,221,436 of record NC_140188.1, read on the forward strand.
ATGCTGCCACTCTCACTTTTTTGCCAGTTAACCAGCTCATATCTGGCAACAGGATCTCCATTGGCATCAAATGACACATCATAACCATTTTGGGAAAAATGTACTTTTTTCAGCAGAGAAAGAACCTGTGAGGATGAAGTTATGTGAGACAGCAAGGAAGAGAGAGGAAGAAATGGAAAAAAAAATTAGGTGTTCACACAATAATTTCACCTGACCTGTTTGGACTCTATTCTGGTGAATTTGTCACACTGAGCTGTAGAATTTGTGTCCTGACAAACTGCATTATGAATGGCATGAGCTATTGCATAAACAGCCTTGTACACCATGTTAGTGATTCGGAGTTGAGATGTGTCAGTGTACGGGTCCTGAAGCCTCTGTATGTCTTCAGTTCCATCACACACACTCTCATCTATGGCTGTACCTAAAACACAGAGACAGAGGGAGGTGTTATTTGAGCGTCAACAATGATATTACATTATCATTCATTCTTATGTGTTTATTATTCTTCCTACTTCCTTGATGTCTTAAACACACCAAACAGGCCTTGCAGAAACTCATATCTACAGTATATTGTTCTAATTAAATCATAAAACAACCTTATTTTACATGACATTTAAAAGTACTGTTTTGCAGACATTACTCATTTTTTTTGCTGTTTCAATTTATGTCAGGCCCTGACCCAACTGTTAAATCAACAATGTTAAAAATCAGCAAAAAATGTTCTCACTTTTTCCCAGCCTGCAGTTGAATGCATCCTCCCAGAACTCAGTAAGCACTGGAGAGGCAGCCACTTTAGAGGGAGGGAGATCCAGCAAGAATTCTCTCAGACCTGGGATGACAGATTTCTGAATGCCAAATCCAACGGCTCCAGCACAGATGTTAAACCGCAGCAAGTCTTTGTTGGTTACCCAGGACTCACTGCCTATCCACTGGCGAGGTGGAGAAGGCTCACTTGACAGCTCTTCCAGCAGGAGCCTCAGTTCTGTAGAGGCTGTAAATGCCACAATAACAACAGCTGTTGACCTGCAGAGACATTAGAGTGCATTATATTATACCGATGTGGACTGAATGTGGCTATAGTAAGCCTAGGCCTTTTTGTTTCATGGACTCTATTTTACATAAAAAGTAGATATGACAGAGACATATGTGATGAATAGAGATACAATGCAAATTTGCGCCTAATAAAATTTGACTAAACATTTTGAGTGGTTTGCAGAGGTTCAGTGAAAGCACAGGAAACAAAAGTACAAGTAATAATGAAACCTGCGGATAACATCAGCTACTCTCTGTATTCTGCTACGTGGGTGGGTCCGATAGAAAGATTCAGAGTATTCAACACAGATCCCCTCCTTCTGTGCTGCGTCCAGGAAAGATGCCATGCCATTATTGCCATAGTCTGAATCCGACCGGACAGCACCTATCCAAGTCCAGCCAAAGTGTTTCACCAGCTTGGCCAACGCGTCAGCCTGGAACTGGTCACTGGGGATTGTTCTGAAGAAACTCGGGTACTGCTGCTTATCAGACAGGCATGCACAAGTGGCAAAGTGGCTCACCTAATGTAATACAGCAATGATATTATTCAACTTAAGGCAGAAAAAAACTGGCCTATATTAGACACATGGTTTGTCAAATATAAAAAATATTTACTTGAGGAATGTTAAAGGACCCGATGACGCGTGACATGCTGATGGATGGTGTGGAGGCAGACTCACCGATGATAGCCATCACCATACCAGATTGCGAGCAATTGTCACCAGTGTAAAACACCGGGTCCAGCCCATTAGAAAGCTGAAAAGCCACATCTACTGCCACTGGCACCGAGGTGCATGAGTCGTGGATCTGATAACCAAGTTTGATGCCCGGCAGCAGCTCTGTGCTGTTGTTAATCTCCTCGATGGTGAAGACCATTGCACGTGAGAAGCGCAGTTCACGAGAGTCAATTCTGCACACAGACACTTGTCACTTTTCAAATGTATTTATGATGAAGGCAATAAAAAACAGACAACAAACCAGAATTGCAATTCAAAGTTATGGACCATGACTGACAGCAACAAAATCACAAGGATATTATTGCACTGATAGAAAAACTTTATAAACTTTAGAATTATATTTATATTAATATTATATTTACCCTGTTAAATAAAAAAAATGAATAAAAAAATGATCACAAGACATTTATTTTTAGTCCAGAACACAAAAGGCTTCTTCTTCATACGGTCACACTCTGTTAATTTGTGAAAATAATATGTTGTTTAAGTGGTCAAATACTGATTTGACACATCGTATAAGAAACAGAAATATTGTTTTTCCATTTAGTTTGAATGCACTCAAAAGCTTTGCATCATGACTGGAAGCACATCAGACACATGAAAACATTTCTGTCCCCACACAGTGTAACATAATCTAATCCAACACTTCTCCCTCTTACTGACCTCCCTGTGCATTTCTGTGGCTCAGGCATGGTGGTGTAGTTATACATCGCTGTCTGTTTGTAGTGGTGTATGGAGAAAACACCCCCAATAACATAGTCACCATCCATTGAGAATGCCGGTAGACGAGTGGTAGCCTGGAGCTTACATTTCACAGATGAGTTCTCATTGCTGACCCCACCACTGGTCTTTTCCTCTGTAAGCCCAGCGCTTTGTTTCTGACCATCCCCAGAATCATTCAGGGCAAGAGCTGAGTTCAGCCTGCACACACCCACAGCCAACGTCAGGCCAATAAAGAGAGCCAAGATCTCCATCCCTCAAGTGTCTGTATGTGAGCATAAATGTTTTCACTGGATTTTATAGATTTTCTGACAACAGCTTCCCTCTTTCATCTGTAAGTCAGCCTGCTAAACATTGGAAAGTGGACACCCATAACTACTGGTCTTTGATGAGCTCTTGTCCAAGGTTGCTATGGGCCAAGTTTTTCACTGGAAAATATCTGTCCGTTTCCTCCTCCTGTAAAGTTACCATGGTAAACACCCGACATCCTCATAAATACGTCCTACCTTACCCTTGCTGCTTTATTTTAACCCATACTGCAGTTAATCCAGACAAATGCACACCTTTAATAGGTTAAAAAGATTTATGGTTTAACTTGAACAGTATTTAAAATAGTTTAATCAAAATGTCGAGATAGAAGCAGTACCACTCATTTTTGTCATTAATTTAAACTTTATTGAGCATGTGGTGAAAACATGATTTGCAAAGAATATATTAAATTTACATCCAAAACACTGGCATTTGAAATAAGAAAAACATTTAATCTAAATTAACCTGTAAACATAAATATCTTAATCAACTCAGTGGAGCTCTATACTATTGTAAATGCTGCCATCTTTACTATTTCCAACCTCAGATGTCTTAGAATTGATTTTTGTTCATTAAATGTTTCTTAGTGTTTTTCTCTGGCTTAAACAATATGATGTAACACTTTGGAGCAAATATACACAGTATTAGTCCAAAACTGGAGGCCAGAATTGCAAAAATCTCCACAGCCACAGTAAATTTCCCAGGAGAGCTGACATACGCTGGGATAAAGGTGACCCAGACTGCACAGAATATCAGCATGCTAAAGGTGATCAGCTTGGCTTCATTAAAATTATCAGGTAGTTTCCGGGCTAGTACAGCTAACACTAAGCAAAATCCAGCCAGTAGGCCTATGTACCCGAGTACAACCCAGAACCCAATAGCTGAGCCTAATGCACACTCCAGGATGATTCTCTCCTTGTGTATGGTAAGGTTTTTCATTGGAAAAGGAGGACGAAGAAGCAACCAAATAGTACATATTAAAACTTGAATGAATGTGAAAGATACAACAGTCATCCTTTGCTGTGGAGGACCAAACCATTTCATTACATTACTACCTGGGAGTGTAGCTCTGAAGGCCATTAACACGACAATAGTTTTTCCAAGAACACAAGAGAGGCAGAGGACGAAGGTGATCGCAAATGCTATGTGCCGCAGCCTGCAGGACCAATCAGAGGGTGCTCCAATGAAAGTTAATGAACATAAGAAACACAGAGTCAGGGAGAAGAGCAGCAGAAAGCTCAGCTCAGAGTTGTTGGCCCTGACAATCGGTGATGTCCTGTGACAAAAGAACACAGCTGCTGTTATAATGGCAAGACAGGCACCAGAAACTGAGAATGCAGCCAGGATGATTCCTAGGATCTCGTTAAAGGAAAGAAATTCTACAGGCTTGGGGAAACAAGTGTCTCTCTCTGCATTTGGCCAGAACTCCTTGGGGCAAGGGAAACAATCAGGGGAATCTGAAACAAAATAAAAAGGGGATTTTAGTGGTGATGTATTTGATGTTGATTATATGCATTTGAAAAAAATTAAAAAATACAAAAAATACCTGTGGCATTGCTAATCTCTCCCTCAGGACATGGTATACAGTCATAACAGCAGATGGGTTTTCCTTTCTGCAGCACTTTACGAGTTCCTGGAAGACAGCTCTCACTGCACACTGACACAGGCACCTGGTACATAGACACACGTTTTCAATTTTACTGCACAGATCTTTTGCATCAAGGACATTTTTTCAATTTCTTCTTCAAACAATACTCAATTCAATTATGTTCACATGTCACTAATGTATGAAGTGCTCTGCAGCTGATAGGATTAAAGAATTGGTTGACATTTTGCAAGTTCATCTTAATTGAAGCTTTCAGGCAGCATTTTAGGAGCAGAACTACACCTCACATGGGCCTCTTCCAGGCTTTCCTATCAATACCTCCCCACCCCTCTCCTCTTTTGTTCTTCTATTCTGCACCAGAACCGAGAGCATGCACCTTGGCCAATTGGATGTCAAACCTTAGCCTTAGGGCTCCTTACATGTGTGCCACCATTCACCCAGGTGAGGTTTCTGTTTATGTGGAACTCCTGACCCTCTGGCAGTGATGCATCATAAAGCCCTGCTGTCACCATCTCAATGCTGCCACTCTCACTTTTTTGCCAGTTAACCAGTTCATATCTGGCCACAGGATCCCCGTTGGCATCAAATGACACATGATAACCATTCTGCGAAAAATTAACTTTCTTCAGCTGAGTAAGAACCTGTGAGGATAAGTAAAGTCAGACAGCAAGGGACACAAAGGAAAATATGCAAGATAGGATTAGTAATTCAAAAAAGTTTTTTGGGGTTTTCTTTTTAAAAAGAGCATTACAGTGTTCACTTCCACATCTTTTTTTTACCTGACCTGTTTGGACTCTATCCTGGTGAATTTCTCACACTGAGCTGTAGAATTTGTGTCCTGACAAACTGCATTATGAATGGCATGAGCTATTGCATAAACAGCCTTGTACACCATGTTAGTGATGCGGAGCTGAGATGTGTCAGTGTATGGATTCTGGACAGTCTGTATCTCTTCTGTTCCATCACACACACTCTCATCTATGGCTGCCCGTAAAAACACAGAGACAGAGGTTATTTTTTCTTAGCTTTGACAAGTATATTACATTATAATACTTTCTTATCTTTCTAACTCATAGTCATGAAGCGGTTTAAAATCACTAAACATTGCATTTCAAAGTACTGTTTTGCAGCTGGGCATTATTTATTTATATCTTTTTAATCAGGGTCTGATTCAGTTTTTGTCAGACCCTGTTTTATTTTTACTTCAGGTACGCCAACTTATGTTTACAACAATCAGTAATTAGATGATAAGTCACATTTCCGAAAGACAAGAAATGGCCACAATTTTTCCGTTACTCACCAACTGACTTGATCGTTTTTGTGGGTTTCAAGTAAATAAATCATCTGAAATCACCGTCAGAACAACAGCCTAATCAGACCTACATATTATGATTACACATACATGATAGTAAACAGGACCTTGAATAGTCTTTTAGCTTGCTGGCCAAGAACATGCTTATATACCCTGTGCTTGTATTCAGGGCGTCAGTGGTGGTATTGTGATACCACTGCAATTAAGTTCACACAGAATCTTTTCAAAGATAGCAGCACTGAAACTCAATGTACCTTATATCAACCTCGTGTTTTTGTTCAATAGTCATTGATTTGCCTCTAATTAGAAATCTGTTGTTTGATGTTAAAGGAGCTTGATAACTTTTCAACACAGAAAGCAATGACCATGACAATGAAAAGCATTGTCAACTTTCTCACTTTTTCCCAGTCTGCAGTTGAAAGCATCCTCCCAGAACTCAGTAAGCAATGGAGAGGCAGCAACGTCCTTAGGAGGGAGATCAAGCAAGAATTCTCTCAGACCTGGGATGACAGATTTCTGAATACCAAATCCGATGGCTCCAGCACAGAAGCTGAACCTCAGCATGTCATGGTTAGTTACCCAGGACTCACTGCCTATCCATTGGCGAGGCGGAGAAGGCTCTAGTGACAGCTCCTCCAACAGGATGCTCAGTTCTGTAACGGCTACAAATGCCACAACAACCATAGCTGTTGACCTGGAGAGACATTAGTCTATCAAATTATATGTCAAATGTGAAGATGCACAGAAAAACATGTGACACTGTAGTTTTTGATGTGTTGTACAGTTGCCTATTTGTCTCACTATGAATATGAAAGAAAGAACTGTGCTGAAAAACGATACATTTTCAAATAGCAAAAAAGAAAAAAAAACTGCCATCCTATATTTGACCTAACATTTTATGTGATTTGTGTGCATGTCAAAAGTACATTCAGTGATGTAGAAACCTGCGGATAACGTCAGCTACTTTCTGGATCCTGCTACGTGGGTGGGTCCTGTAGAAAGATTCAGAGTATTCCACACAGATTCCTTCCTTCTGTGCTGCATTCAGGAAAGACGCCATGCCATTATTGCCATAGTCTGAATCTGAACGGACAGCACCTATCCAAGTCCAGCCAAAGTGTTTCACCAGCTTGGCCAGTGCGTCAGCCTGAAACTGGTCACTTGGGATTGTTCTGAAGAAACTTGGGTACTGCTGCTTATCAGACAGGCATGCACAAGTGGCAAAGTGGCTCACCTAAAGAAAAAAAAACAGAGTAATCTTAAACAAGACAGACAAAGAAAATCAGCACTGGGCTTAAAAGTTTACCAGAAATTATGAAAAATTAAGGCCTACTTGAGGAATGTTAAAGGACCCGAAGATGCGCGACATGCTGATGGATGGCGTGGACCCAGACTCACCGATAATAGCCATCACCTTACCAAATTGTGAGCAATTGTGACCGGTGTAAAACACCAGATCCTGACTATTTGAAAGCTGGAATGCAGCATGCACTGCAATGGGCACTGAAGCACACGAGTCGTGAATCTGATAACCGAGTGTGATGCCTGGCAGCAGCTCCGTGCTGTTGTTAATCTCCTCGATGGCGAAGACCATTGCGCGTGAGAAGCGCAGTTCACTGTAGTCTATGCTGCACACAGATAATGATGTTACTGTTTTACAAATGATGATGACAATTTGGCATTTTTCAGAGAAAATACACAATAAAACAAAACTGCACTTCATAGTTATGGACCACAACTGATAGCCGCATTCACTCCATATTTGAAACAAATATACAGTATCACAGAATTGCCTGACCATCAACAATCAAAACAAACAATCAGGTATCAGTCAAAAATTCAGCAAAATTTGAATGTGCAGTTGAAAAGTCAAAAAATCTAAAGTCATAATTTGATTTTTTTCCCTGCTAAAAAATATAATTCTTTTCAAGTTTTGAAAAGAACAAAAATGCTTTGCAAAATGACTGTAAGCACATCATACAAATCGAAACATTTATATCCCCACACGATCTAACATCCTTTTATCCACCACTTCTCTCACTTACCCACCTCCCTTCGCACCTTTGTGGCTCAGGCTTGGTCGTGTAGTTATGATTCACTGTGTGCTTGTAGTAGTGTATGGAAAAAACACCACCAATTACATAATCACCATCCATTGAGAATGCAGGTAGACGAGTGGTAGCCTGGAGTTTACACTTCACAGATGAGGCCTCAGTGCTGACCCCAGCACCAGTCCCTTCCCTTGTAAGGCCAGCGCTTTGTTTCAGACCATCCCCAGAACTATTCACGGCAAGAGCTGAGTTCGCCATCCACAAACTCAGAGACGGGATCAGGCAAACAAAGACAGCTGAGATCTTCATTCCTCTGTGTCTGTACAGTATGTTGACATGCTGTGCGTGTGTTTGCACTGGCTTATATGGATTTTCAGACAAGAGCTCACTCCTTCTACTGTGCGTCATCAATACATCAGGCCATTGCACAATACATGCCCTTACCCAAAGTTCTTTGATTTACTCTTATCCAAGTCTTTTCTATAGGCTGTATGTAAAATATAATTTCATTAAGTGTCCCTGTCTGTTTATATATACCTTTTTTGGTTTGTTGTAGGTCATATTACAGTAAAGCCTTAAAAAATCTAAACAGAACCACAGTTTTTTTTATGAATGCCTACTTTATTTGGCACATATCAAAATATTTGTGAAATTATAATGTTAAAAGGACATTCAAATGAAATCTAGAAATTTATATAATGTAAATTTAGCTTGAAAATATTTAAACCAACTAGGTGTTACATCAAGCTTATTAAGCTTATCTTTGAGTCTCAATCCAAATTCGTCAAATACTGACGTTTTGGGATGGTGGCCGACCTGAACTACAATCCCAAAGTATCAGTATTTCACGAGTTCGGAGTGAGAGTCAATAATCAACAAACAAAATGGACCTTAAAAAATTGCTCAATCTAGTACTTTTACTTAACATTTTTATAGTGTTATCAGGATATGTCCTCCACCGCTGAGAGTACTCTCGGATTCCTTTGAGAAAATAATATTTACGATATTAACGATATGGTGATTTTCCTGACGTGAATTGACTCAAAAACAAGCAAAAGCAAAAACAAACCAAAAAAGGTGTAAGGATCAGACAAGAGTAGAAATATCTGGTGTTTACAATGATTATTTTACAAAAGGAGAAAAAAGAGGAAAGAGGAAAGAGGAAAGGAATCTTAATGGTTATTATATTTTACGTGTAGACCATAGAAAAAACTTGGACAAGAGTTAATCAAAGACAACTAAAGACATCCTCTCTCTGATGTATAGTAAGCTGACGTGCAGTAGGAGGAGGGAAGCTACTGACCGAAAATCTATATCAACCAGTAAAAACGAACATACAGTATGCTCACAAACAGGCACTTGAGGGATGAAGACCTCAGCTCTCTTTATTGGCCTGATCCTGCCTCTGAGTTTGTATGAGGCCTCACCTGTGAAATGTAAACTCCAGGGTAGAGCTCGTCAACCAGTTTTCTCATTGGATGGTGACTATGTTATTGGAGGTGTTTTCTCCATACACACCTACATGCATACAGTCAAACATAACTACACCATCATGCCGGAGCCACTAAAGTGCACAGGGAGGTTAGTACGAGGGACAAGTGCTGGATAAAAGAATGTTACACTGTGGGGTGGAATGTTTCGACTTGTATAATGTGCTTACAAATGTGCAAAGCTCTTGCAATATAAAAAAATTTAAACTAGTTTCTCTCCCCCTCTCTCTCTCTCTCTCTAGGATTTTAAACTTAGTGACTGTCTCTTTTTGGTGGTGTGATGTATATTTGGCTCACAGAAGCAATGCAGCTATAGGTTACTGTATTGTCCATAACTATGAATTGCAGGTCTCCTTTATCGTGTGTTTTCTGTTAAAATTATGAATTGTCGACATCATGTAAATTTGAACAGTGACAATATATTCTGTGTGCAGAATTGAGTCCCGTGAACTGCGCTTCTCACACGCAATGGTCTTTGCCATCGAGGAGATTAACAACAGCACAGAGCTGCTGCCAGGCATCAAACTTGGTTATCAGATCCACGACTCCTGCGCCTCAGTGCCTCTGACAATGCAGTTAGCATTTCAGCTTTCAAATGGCCTGGATCCAGTATTTTACACAGGCAACAATTGCACACAATCTGGTATGGTGATGGCTATCATCGGTGAGTCTGGGTCAACGCCATCAATCAGCATGGCACGTATCATCGGGTCCTTTAACATTCCTCAAGTACGGCTAAATATTTTTTTCATTTTTATTTATCTTTGTGTTTAATACAGGCCAATACTGATGTTTTATGTCTGCACCTATCAAACAATTACAGTGCTGAATTTCTTTAGGTTAGCTACTTTGCCACTTGTGCATGCCTGTCTGATAAGCAGCAGTACCCGACTTTCTTCAGAACAATCCCCAGTGACCAGTTCCAGGCTGACGCACTGGCCAAGCTGGTAAAACGCTTTGGGTGGACTTGGATAGGTGCTGTCCGGTCAGATTCGGACTATGGCAATAATGGCATGGCCTCTTTCCTGCACGCAGCAGAGAAGGAGGGGATCTGTGTGGAATACTCTGAATCTTTCCATCGTACCCATCCACATAGCAGGATCCAGAGAGTAGCTGACGTTATCCGCAGGTTTCTAAATCACTGATTGTACTTTTGTAACATGTGCTCACACTGACCTTCTGCACACAAAACATATTTTGTCACATTATATTACTGGCAAATTGAAAATGAATATTTTTCATTATAATTCTCTCATTTTTAGCCTACTGATATTGTTTATTTGTGTGCGTATGTGTCTGTCTTCTGTCTTGATACTTGCATTTATCTAATATAATTATCGAGAAATGTCTGTTCAGGTCTACAGCTGTGGTTATTGTGGCATTTGTAGCCTCTGGAGACATGAGGATCCTGCTGGAGGAGCTTTCGCACAAACCTCCTCCACCACGCCAGTGGATCGGCAGTGAGTCCTGGGTAACTAACAAAGACATGCTGAGGTTCAGCTTCTGTACTGGAGCCGTTGGATTTGGCATTGAGCAATCTGTCATCCCAGGTCTCAGAGAATTCTTGCTGGATCTCTCTCACACTAAGGTGGCTGCCTCTCCATTGCTTACTGAGTTCTGGGAGGATGCGTTCAACTGCAGGCTGGAAAAAAGTGAGAAATCTTTTGCTGAATTTTAACATTGTTGATTTAACAGTTGGGTCAGGGCTTGACATAAATTGAAACAGCAAAAAAAGGAGTAATGTCTGCAAAACAGTACTTTTAAATGTCATGTAAAATAAGGTTGTTTTATGATTTAATTAGAACAATGTACTGTAGTTATGAGTTTCTGCAAGGCCTGTTGACATTCAAGTTAGACCCTTGGGCTGTGCTGCTATGTCAATTGTCTCTGTGAGTGTAGCCTTCCGTCTTAAAAAGCCAGCAGCTGCAATCAGATCAAACCTAAGATTTCTATTGAGAGGGAAATCTATTGATATTGATCAAATACATTAAGTGGTACATCCCGGTGAATAGTCTCACGTGATGATCTTTCAGGTCAAGTTTAGTCCCTTAGAAGTGAAGAAGTGGAAGTGAAAAGAAAACGCCTGACAAACTGAAACAGCAGCTATTCATATAAAAATAGATGAGTGCAAAACAGTGCTTTGCAATGCAAAATGGAACAATATAGATATTCAAGTGTCTTTAAATCCCATTTGCTGTGTCAAGAAAGCAAAAAAATAAAAATAATAATAATAATAAAGACTTATAATAATAAGTATAATTTTCAAAGCTGAAAAAAACTCTTTCTCTGTCTGTGTGTTTTAGGTGCAGCCATAGGCAAGAGAGTGTGTGATGGAACTGAAGACATACAGACACTCAACAGCCGGTACACTGACACCTCTCAGCTCAGGATCACCAACATGGTGTATAAGGCTGTTTATGCAATCACACATGCTATTCATAATGCAGTGTGTAAGGACACAAATTCTACAGCTCAGTGCGACAAATTCACCAGGAAAGAGTCAAAACAGGTCAGGTGAAATGAATAAGCGAATACCCCATTCCCCCCTTTTTAATGATAATGTGAATGAGATGCAAGATTAATATATTATCATTTACAACACAAGTTCATATAACAAAAAAAAAAGATTTCTTTATGCTACTAATGACAAATTACATTGATGGATTAATAATTAATGGATCATTAAACACTAGAACACATTTTTGTGTTTGAGTGCAGAGGATGGATTAAGATGTCTCACAGACTGAGGGGGGGAAAAAAAAGCCCTGTAGTCCAAATCGCCTGCATCTGTTCCTAGACGGAAGCAGTATGAACAGGCTTTGGCTGGCATGGGTGTCATCTTCTAATATCCTTTGGGCTCTGCACAGGTCCCCACCTCATTGATATTGCTGATACTAGGTAGATGGGTACCAGTGATGTTCTTGGCGATTTTAATCACCCACTACATAGCCCTCATGTCCTGGGCTGTGCAAATCCCATCCACAGATTGTTTAAGAAATACAGTTATTTTTGGGCTTTCTTAACCAGGCCGGAGATGTGATGTCCATGTCAGGTTCTCTGTGATATTGATTCCCAGGAACCTAAAGCTGTTCAGCTGCTGCACCTCAGCTCTACCGGCATAAACCCAGTGTGTGTGTCTTTTCCCCATTTTTTTCTAAACTCAAGAATCAGCTCCTTGGTTTTGTTGACGTTGAGCAGTAGACCGTTATCTGTGAACCACTTTGCATGATTGTTGATTGTTGCTTTCCTCCTGATATGAACACTCATTCATTTGTCTGACTGATGATGGTGGTGTTGTCTGCAAACTTTACAACAAAGCTCTCTAGTAAATGAGTTGTGACTGCTAAATTTTCTGGGGTGTATTTGTGAGAAAGTCAGGTTGCAAAATGTGATACTCAAGCTCAGAGTGCTTTTCCAGACAGTTTCATGGGGGACATTGTGTTGAACACTGAGCTGAAACCAACACACATCTTTCTGATGTAGGTGTTGTTATTTTCAAGTTGTGTGAAGACTGAGTGGAGGGCAGTGGATATGGCATTCTCTGTGGTTCTGAATGTAAACCGGTGAGGGTCCAGGCTGGATGGAAAGTTTTTTTTGTTGTGTTGGTAAACCAGCCTAGACACACCAGACTTTTTTGGTACAGGGACAATGGAGGCTTTCTTGGGGCAGCTGGGAACACTCCCCTGTGAAAGTGAGATGTTGAAATGTCAGTAGTAACATCAACTAGCTGGCATGTTTTTAAGTACATGGCCCAGCAGTCTTACTCATACTCACTTCCAAGATTCTCCTCATATCTCTTGTGGATACTGACAGTGATCAGCCTACTGGAGCTGGTTCACAGTAGATACAAGCAAGCATAAAAGGTTTTAAGGTCATCAGGTAATGTGGCCTCACACATGATAGCAGCACCCCTGTTTTGTAGTTATGATGTTTTCAATCAATTTTATTTATTTTTTTTGGTGTTGTTGTTCTTGAGGTCTCTCTCCAGTCTTTGATGATGTCTCCTCTTTGGATCCTTGATGCTAGCTTTCAGTCTTGCTCTGGCAAGGTTGAATGCCTCCTTGTCACCTGACTCAGTCAGCTTTTTTGGCTCTGGATAGGGCCCTCACCTCTCCAATCATCCAGGCTTTTTAGTTGTTCTTATTCTCTTTGTGATCACTACATCACGAATACATTTGCTGATGTATGATGTCACTGGTGATGTATGTTCATCAAGAATGCAAGAATATTGTGATTATCCTGGGTGGCAGCATCCGTGAACATATGACAGTCCTTGCACTCAAAACAGTCTGATAAAGCTGCAATGGATTCATCTGTCCAAAATTCAATGGTTTTTACTCATGGTTTGAAACTTTTTTTTTTTTTTTTTTAATCAGCTCAGAGTAAGTAGTCAGGAGAAGCAAGGAAATATTGTCAGACCAAAATAAGAACGGGGTAAGGTTTTTTTTAAAGAAGTTCAAAGGTGTGTTTAATTAAAATCACCAACAACAATAAAAATACAAAATATATCACTTTATCCTCACAGGTTCTTACTCAGCTGAAGAAAGTAAATTTTTCCCAAAATGGTTATGATGTGTCGTTTGATGCAAATGGGGATCCTGTGGCTGCATATGAACTGGTGAACTGGCAAAAAAGTGAGAGTGGCGGTATTCAGATGGTGACAGTAGGGCACTATGATGCATCGCGACCGATGGGCCAGGAATTCCTTATCAACAGGAACCTCACCTGGGTGGAGGGTAGCACACAAGTAAGGAGCCAAAATAACATAAAAATACAATTTTCAGATCTGTTGTTCTCAAAGGACACTATACGTGTATTGAAAGAGTTTTTGGTTGCTGTGAAGAGATCCATTCCTATCAATACAATTTCAAGGCAATGGATGCAGGACAACACAGTCCTCATTCTGTGTAAAAATGCAATCCAAAATTCAGTCACACTACACATTAATAAGACACTAAAGCAGTCTGAGACTGGCAAATAAGGTGGGTATCTTCCGAAGCTACAATATTTTTCATATGAAATGCCCCCTTTATATTTTTCTAAGACTGTGTTCTCTCATCGGCCTAACCAAAATAGGGAATTTGTCTTAAAACATCTTTAATTTTGAAAGATAACACTTGACTCATCTAACTCTGACTACTGGAAGCTCACAAGTGAATAGGTCAATTGGCAGCGACTCCCAAAACGACATAATCATTCAAAAAGGTACCAAAAAAATAACCTTTCCTTTAATCATGAGAGCAGCATAGCCCGCCTGATATTTTCAAGTTTGTCTGTATCTTATGTGCCAGGTGCCTGTGTCAGTGTGCAGTGACAGCTGTCCTCCAGGAACTCGTAAAGTGCTGCAGAAAGGAAAACCCATCTGCTGTTATGATTGTATACTGTGTCCTGAAGGAGAAATTAGCAATGATACAGGTAATTATTTTTCTAATGAATATCTAAAACATCAAATATATCATTGCTAAAAGCCCTTTCTTATGTGTTTCAGATTCCACTGATTGTTTCCCTTGCCACAAGGAGTTCTGGCCAAATGCAGAGAAAGAAACGTGTTTCCCCAAGCCTGTAGAGTTTCTTTCCTTTGATGAGGTCCTAGGAATCATCCTGGCTGCATTCTCAGTTGCTGGTGCCTGTCTTGCCATTGTAACAATGGCTATCTTCTTTCATCACAGGACATCCCCAATTGTCAGGGCCAACAACTCTGAGCTGAGCTTCCTGCTGCTCTTCTCCCTGACTCTGTGTTTCTTATGTTCATTAACTTTCATTGGAGCACCCTCTGATTGGTCCTGCATGCTGCGCCACACAGCATTTGGGATCACCTTCGTCCTCTGTATGTCTTGTGTTCTCGGAAAAACTATAGTTGTGTTAATGGCCTTCAAAGCTACACTCCCAGGTAGTAATGTCATGAAATGGTTTGGTCCTCTACAGCAAAGGATGACTGTAGTGTCTTTCACATTTATTCAAGTTTTAATATGTACTATTTGGTTGTGTCTTAGTCCCCCATTTCCAATGAAAAACCTAACTTTATACAAGGAGAGAATCATCCTGGAGTGTGCATTAGGCTCAGCTATTGGGTTCTGGGTTGTACTTGGGTACATAGGCCTACTGGCTGTCTTTTGCTTTGTGTTAGCTGCCCTAGCCCGGAAACTACCTGATAATTTTAACGAAGCCAAGCTGATCACCTTCAGCATGCTAATATTCTGTGCAGTCTGGATCACCTTTATCCCAGCGTATGTCAGCTCTCCTGGGAAATTTACTGTGGCTGTGGAGATATTTGCCATTCTGGCCTCCAGTTTTGGATTGATACTGTGTATATTTGCTCCAAAGTGTTTCATCATATTGTTTAAGCCAGAGAAGAACACCAAGAAACATTTAATGAACAAAAATCAATCCTAAACTGTTGAAAATAGAGCCTATGCTATGCAGTCAGCACAGTTTGTTGTAATGTCCTTTACAATTTGTACGAGAATTAACAATAATTTTCCATCATATTCTCGCATGGCAGTCATCTCTATCAGCTTTTTGATAAAACCATTGTTCTCTTAAGAATATTTTTGTGTGAAAAACAGTTAAATGGTGAAAATGCAAGTGGGATATAGAATAAGCAAATATAAAACCTGTTACTAGTAGTGAAAGAAAAACTCTTTTGGAATTATGTTTTTCCAGCTCCTGTCCTACCATGTCACCAAAGTACATTTCCATCAGACAGCAACTGTGAAATAAAATGAGGATTTAAGATTAAACCGTTTACAACATATATACATTATGTAATGTGGTTTACTGGTAATAGTTCTCTATCAAGAACACTGCTTCATTTTCATTACACTCCATGAAATGTGATGGGCAGTGGAGGAGGATAGGACAATAGAGAATTTATGAAGACATCTGGCGCCCACAACTTCAGACGGTTACATTGTCCATGCAGTCTAAAGACAATACTTGGACAAGAGTTCATTAAAGTTCATTGGCTAAGGGCATCGTCTCTCTGATGTATTATGAGCTGATGCACAGTAGAAGGAGGGAAGCCCTTATCTGAAAATCTATATAAACCATTGAAAACACAAATGCAGTGTGCCCACATACAGACACTGGAGGGATGAAGACCTCAGCTCTCTTTATTGGCCTGATCCTGTCTCTGAGTTTGTATGAGGCCTCACCTGTGAAGTGTAAACTCCAGGGTACCGCAAGTCTGCCTGCATTCTCAGTGGATGGTGACTACATTGTTGGGGGTGTTTTCTCTATACACAACTACTTGCGCACAGTGAAGCATAACTACACCATCATGCCTGAACCACCAAGGTGCACAGGGAGGTTAGTAAGAAGGAGAAGTGGTGGATTTGAGGCTATTACACTGTGTGGGAATAGAAATGTTTTGATTTGTATGATGTGCTTATAGTTATTTTTCAAAGCCTTTATGTACACTGCAAAAATAGAATTTCAAGAAAGTAAAAAAAAGGCATGTTTCTGGGAAATTGGTCTTGTTTTTGTCTGAAAAGAAAAATAATCTTGTCAAGCATGTTTTGCATTAGAAAGGTAATCTCATTTCAAGAAAATACATCTAACTTTGTCTTAATAAGATATGCCAGCTATTGTTGAGCTAATTTGAACCAGTAACAAGCTATACATTTTTTTTACATAATATCCCAGCAGAGGAACAAGATTGTTTTCCTTCATTTAAGAGTGAGACCACTTGTACAACTTCTCAATTTAAGAATCTTGTGAAACGACAAAAGTTAAAGCTTGTTGATCTATTTTTATTCGTTACCAATACTTTCAGACTGTCAGAACAGAACCTGGTGCTTCACATTTCACATATTAAGATAACAGCAGTCTACACAACACACACTGCACACGACAGATGACCATGCTGACCTAAAACTGCATGGCTCACAAACGCATGACAAAAACTGAAATGACCTTAACCCATAGTATTGAAAGCTTTAAAAACACATTTCTCTTTTTTGTCACATGAGATGCCAAATGAGTATTTGACCATTTTGATTGCAATTATTATAGTCACAAAACTAGTAGAGTCAGGAGAAATCAATGCTTGGCCATATATTACAGACATTTTATTCTCAAAAATAGCATTGTCACTACATGATAAAGAAGCACGTTTTGTCTTTCTCAACTGTAAATATAAGTGTGTTTATTATCAGTTTTCTGAATATTTAACAGGATAACAATTTAAGACTTTAGATTAAGTTGAATGCCTATTTGGTGGTCAGGTGAGGGGTTTTTTCTGTTAGAATTGTGATTTCTCCCCATCACATGTAAATTTAAATAGTGTGATTGTGTTTTTGCAGCATTGACACTCGTGAACTGCGTTTCTCACGTGCAATGGTCTTTGCCATTGAGGAGATTAATCAGAGCACAGAGCTGCTGCCGGGCATCAAACTTGGTTATCAGATCCACGACTCATGTGCATCGGTGCCCCTGGCAATGCATGTAGCATTCCAGCTTTCAAATGGCCTGGACCCTGTGTTTTTTACCAACAGCAATTGCTCACAGTCTGGTATGGTGATGGCTATCGTTGGTGAATCTGGGTCGACACCATCCATCAGTATGTCTCGTATCATTGGATCCTTTAACATTCCTCAAGTAAATAATCTGAATTTCTGCCAAACTTTTTCGTTAGTTTAGGTCAATGCAACTTTTTTGATGATTGCTGATTGAAAAAAATTGGACTGTGTTTTGTCTTTTAGGTGAGCCACTTTGCCACTTGTGCATGCCTGTCTGATAAGCAGCAGTTTCCAAGTTTCTTCAGAACAATCCCCAGTGACCAGTTCCAATCAGATGCGCTGGCCAAGCTGATAAAACACTTTGGTTGGACTTGGATAGGTGCTGTCCGGTCGGATTCCGACTATGGCAATAATGGCATGGCGTCTTTCCTGGACGCAGCACAGAAGGAGGGGATCTGTGTAGAATACTCTGAATCTTTCTACCGGACCCACCCACATAGCAGGATCCAGAGAGTAGCTGACGTTATCCGCAGGTTTCTAAATCACTGATTGTACTTTTGTCTCTTTGCGGACACTGACATGCACACAAAACCACATAAATTGTTATGTTTAGGATGGAAGATTTTTTTTAGCAAATTGAAAATGTATCTTTTTAAGGCACGGCAGGTGATGAGTTGTTGCCTGTCCTGACAGTGACTGTCTGCAAACAAAACCACAAAAAATTGTGAAATATAAGACAAAAGATTATTTTATTATCTTTGTGACTAATTGAAAATTCTTCTTTTACCATGTTTTTAGCCATTAATGATATTGTTAAAACAAATATTGTTCAGCACACCAAAACACTAAAGCATTTTGCATGTTTGTTTGTGCTCACTATCTTTATACTTATTTCAAATGGTAATTTTATGCTCATATTGGTGTAATATAATGCACTACAATGTCTCCCCAGGTCAACTGCTATGGTTGTTGTGGCATTTGTAGCCTCTGGAGACATGAGGATCCTGCTCAAGGAGTTGTTGCGCGAGCCTTCTCCACCTCGCCAGTGGATAGGCAGTGAGGCCTGGGTTACCGAACCAGACTTGCTGAGCTTCAGCATCTGTGCTGGAGCCATTGGATTTGGCATTGAGCAATCTGTCATCCCAGGTCTCAGAGAATTCTTGCTGGATCTCTCTCCCACTAAAGTCGCTGCCTCTCCATTGCTTACTGAGTTCTGGGAAGATGCATTCAACTGCCAGCTGGTAAAAGGTAAGGAAGCTGTGCTGAGTTTTTGGTGACATTTACAATGGAGTCCACTGGACCCTCCCATCCTCTGTAGCTGCTTTAGGATCAAACCCTAGATTTTACTTGAGAGGGAAATCTCAGATTATTGAACAACAAAATGAGGTGGATTTATAGCGTATCTCTGTAAATAATCTTACTTGATGATTTCAGGTCAAGTTTAGGCCCTCTGCTGTCTGACGAGAACATTTTGTATGAACTTGACTGCAGGGTTTCACAATGCCAAGACTTAAGTCCTGAACACACGCAAACAGTAGGCATAAGGTAGTAGTGTGACGAGATCTCATGCCAATATTAAAACGTGGCCATATTTCTCGTCAAGGTGAAAAGCTGTCTCGCGATATCAGTAAATAACAAAGGCAGAGCAAGGACATTATATCAGCAGCCAGCATGACGGAGTCTGACGATGAACCTATGTAATATGATGTTCTTGCGTTGAACTCGAAATTAGCTTGGAAGATGCCTCCGCCACTTTTAAATTGCTTGTATGGCAGCATTTTGGGTACCCGGTGGAAACAATAAATGGCCACAGAATGACAGACAAAACACGAACAATACTTAAGGACTGTAAGAAAATAGCGCTGTACACCACGGCTAACATGAGCACTATGCAACAACCCCTACAGAACCACCACACCTCTCTACTAAAATCAACTGTGCCTGTGAAGGAAACACTGAAAGGCCAGACAATGCTGACAAATGCCTGGGAAATGGTAAATGTTGTACTGCAGACTCGCCCACTTTTAGAGTCCCAAACAGGGGCAAACATAGCCAAAGTTTTATAAGCAGCTGTCACTGACCAAGGACGTCACATAAAAAACACTGACTGGGAGCTTAATAGGCCAAATCATGGCATCACTATTGTGACTGACAATGCGCGCAATAGCCTAGAATATCTTAGGCTGGGCAGTGTAGTTGTAGCCAGCTCTTAGCTCTGTATCATGCTTGAAGAAACATTTGGTCAGTCTCTGTTTGCACCTTAAGTATTGAGAGAGTACTACTTTGATTATGGTTTGCACTTAATATTTGCACTTAAAAAATAAGACTAAGAAAAACTCAGTGTTATTTATTTTGTTATTAATACAGTTTTTAATTTTCTTTTCAATTTACAGTGCTTACATATTGCTCGTGTCTTTCACTGTATATGAAAATTCATACTCCAAGAAAGTAGAACTGAAGTGACATTCATTACAAGATGAGTATTAGTTAAAACATTTCAAAATTGATCTGCATTGTTTGGCATTTTGTGACTTTCATTTGCATAAAAGACAGTTTTTTCCAGTCATATATGTCATCATTGAAGTCTTCTTAAAACTAGTGTTAAGTTGCATCTCGTCTCATTCTTATGAACCCAACATATTGTCTCATGAACTAAATGTCGTCATGGCACCAAGCTAAAAAACAATAAAAAAAATGTTTCATTACCAGCATGTATTAGTTACAGTTGTTTAAGGTCTAATGACACCATTGTACTGAAAGTGATTTCAGAATGCCCACTATGTTTAACACATGAAAATGGGTCATGTCAGTTGGTAATGAAATGTACAACTTTTTTTTTCCTTTCATCAGTGAGAGTAATGATCTGATGACTGATTTTACTTAACTTGAGTTCGTATAAATAAGGAAGAAATAACAAAATAGGTAAGCTTCTACAAGGGCATGTGAGACTTAATATTATAATGTTAAATTAAAAAAAAAAAGAAATCAAAACAGAATGATAAATATATAAGGAAGAATAATAAAGCAATATTATTGACATGGCTAAAAAATACCACTTTCCTCTGTCTTCGTGTATTTTTAGGTACAGCCATAGATGAGAGTGTGTGTGATGGAACTGAAGAGATAGAGACGATCCAGGACCCATACACTGACACATCTCAGCTCCGCATCACTAACATGGTGTATAAGGCTGTTTATGCAATAGCTCATGCCATTCATAATGCAGTGTGTCAGGACAGGAATGTAACAACTCAGTGTGACAAATACACCGGGACCAAACAGGTTGGTCAAAAATGAATGCTTGAACAACCGTAGTCCCTTTTGTTTGCTAAAATGTACATTTTGTGAAACCAAATATTACATTTATTTCTCATTATTTCCTTTCTTCCTATTACTTGCTTAAATGACTCCATCCTCACAGGTTCTTTCTCAGCTGAAGAAAGTACATTTTTCCAAAAATGGTTACGATGTGTCATTTGATGCCAATGGAGATCCTGTGGCCAGATATGAACTGGTTAACTGGCAAAAAAGTGCGAGTGGCAGCATTGAGATGGTGACAGTAGGGCTTTATGATGCATCACTGCCAGAGGGCCAGGAGTTTCTTATCAACAGAAACCTCACCTGGGTGGATGATGGCACACAAGTAAGAAGCCTAATGTTGATACAATATAATGTTGCAGACTGAGATAGAGAACATGAAGTGGTTATCTTCTTAAATGATAGTATGTTTTGTAGGTTATATTTTCCAATGAAGTTTTACATGCTGTGGCAGAGGGATAATAACGTAGGTTATGGCATGGTGACCCTAATTCTATAAGCACACTCTATGGGTATAGTTCTCCTCCAATCACATGCACTTCTTTGCTCACTGAAAATATGCACATGAATAACAAATCATGGCTTTGCTACCAATTAGGTGTCTCAATGTATCTAAGGCAGTGTGTCTGCTGCGTGCCATCCGACAGCGCCTTCAACATGTGTTGTTGGAGCAGCAGGGTCCAAAGGTAAAGGGCTCCGGCTGTACTTACAGAAGCATGGTTACTATATCTTACCTATTGTCCATCTCACACAGGCTCACCCCTCCACTGGACTCTGTGGGTACAGCAGGTGGAGTCCACGCCAGACATAGCCCACTGATCTTGCCCGGCAATAGATAAGGTGCCTTGGCCCTCCTACTTCTTACAACCAAAAACAGAAATAAGGAAATACAACATTCACCCTGCATAAATACAGGGTGTCTGTCTGCACCCTGTGAGCAACTGACCTCACCAAATCCAAGGGGAGGTCAGGTGCACACAACTCACACTTCAATGCACCAGTTGGCTACAAAATCCACTTCCACCTTCCTTTAAGCAACATTATGTTGAAATAAGCATTTTGTGCAATTTGGCGCCCCCCACAATGTTTGTGGTATATACAAATCCCTGTAACAATTTGTCAGACATAATGAAGGTGCTACTGCAAACAAAACTCATTACATCATAACAATTGTATATGTAGAAAATGTATCTATATATGTATCTTGAAGTAAACGTGTGTGACGCTGTGAGCCTACCCTCTCACTGACGTTATATAGTGCAGAAAACAAGTGACATGGGGGTGGAGTGACTGTGACAGAGACACCATTCAAGTTATTTCAAAATCATTTTGCTGGTACAGCGATTGGTGCCCTGATGCCGTAAGCCCAAACACCTGCAAGACAGCCAACACTGTCATCGTTACACCTTATCGTTTTTGGACTGCCTGCAGAAGGGCTCTATGTCTAAGTTTTGACAGAAAAGCCTGTAGCCCTTTGGAATTGAGCACCACACCCAGATACTCTGCCTGGTGGTGTGTCAGGGGGTGCTCTTTCTTCGGTTGACCTGGTTAGTTGCAGAATCAGCTGGGCTGTTTGGAACATGATCCATTCTTTGCATCTCGCCATGACAGAGCATAGAGATCAAGCAAAATCCAAGCAGTGGACTGAGTATGGCATCCTCACATCTGCTGAAAGTGAGGGGAGCAGAATTAAAGCTGTATGTGGGGTGTATGTGTGGCCCTCACTGTCGGGACATTTCCGTAGACAGTCAAGTCAGTACTGAATGTTGTCAAGAGGTCTTGCAGGTGTTCTGTGCACAGATGATTATATAAACCCCTACACCAACAGTGTGATCCGTCCCAGACCAGTCACAAGGCAGTTAGTCTTATGGCCTGGTCAGGTGTCTAGATTGTTTGACCTGCTCAACCAGTATTTTGTCCAAATATTCCATAAATACTATTCCAGACACTGATGAGATGTTGTCACCCTCTGCACACAAGGGAACGGGCATCATCCTAGCAAAGGAACCATGGGTGGAGGTAGGGGTGAATCGTCTGCCAGCGTTGAGGGCTAGTCTCCTATCAGGAAGTTGGCGAGCATTCCACCACTGCTGGTTTATGATCTTGGGAAATGGAGTCCATGCAGGGTAGGGACTGAAGAACACCTTCCTTTGTGTTGTCTTGTCTGAGGCCCTCAAAAAAAAAAATGACATGGGTCAGCTTCGGCAATAAGGGTGGGGTTTGAGGGGCTATGACGAACTTCTTAAAGTGGTGCCATCCTAGGAGAAATAAAAACAGTCATTTTTGATGGAAAAAGAATGGCAGACAGTGGACTTTTTGCCTTGTATAAGTGCATGTGATTGAAGGACAGTGATAGATATTAAAGAGATGGATAGACATAACAACAAACCTACCCTTTACTCCTTAGAGCTGCAGAGCACACCTTTTCATGTGTGAGTTTGTTTGTATCTACATACAAGGTGCCTGTGTCAGTGTGCAGTGACAGCTGTCCTCCAGGAACTCGTAAAGTGCTGCAAAAAGGAAAACCCATCTGCTGTTATGATTGTTTACTGTGTCCGGAAGGAGAAATAAGCAATGTTACAGGTATGTCTTTATTTTTAAATGCATATGTACAACATTAAATATGTGACTGCTGAAAACCCTGTTTAATTTTTGTTTCAGATTCCCCTGATTGTTTCCCTTGCCCCAAGGAGCTATGGCCAAATGCAGAGAGAGACACTTGTTTCCCCAAGCCTGTAGAGTTTCTCTCCTTTGATGAGGTCCTAGGAATCATCCTGGCTGCGTTCTCAGTTGGTGGTGCCTGTCTTGCCATTATAACAGCGGCTGTGTTCTTTCATCACAGGACATCCCCAATTGTCAGGGCCAACAACTCTGAGCTGAGCTTCCTGCTGCTCTTCTCCCTGACCCTGTGTTTCTTATGTTCATTAACTTTCATTGGAGCACCTTCTGATTGGTCCTGCATGCTGCGCCACACAGCGTTTGGGATCACCTTCGTCCTCTGCATCTCTTGTGTTCTCGGAAAAACTATAGTCGTGTTAATGGCCTTCAAAGCTACACTCCCAGGTAGTAATGTCATGAAATGGTTTGGACCGCTACAGCAAAGGATGACTGTAGTGTCCTTCACATTTATTCAAGTTTTAATATGTGCTATTTGGTTAGGTCTTAGTCCCCCTTTTCCAATGAAAAACCTAATTTTATACAAGGAGAGAATCATCCTGGAGTGTGCATTAGGATCAGCTATTGGGTTCTGGGTTGTTCTTGGGTACATCGGCCTACTGGCTGTCTTTTGCTTTGTGTTAGCTGTCCTAGCCCGGAAATTACCTGATAATTTTAATGAAGCCAAGCTGATCACCTTCAGCATGCTGATATTCTGTGCAGTCTGGATCACCTTTATCCCAGCATATGTCAGCTCTCCTGGGAAATTTACTGTGGCTGTGGAGATATTTGCCATTCTGGCCTCCAGTTTTGGACTGATACTGTGTATATTTGCTCCAAAGTGTTACATCATATTGTTTAAGCCAGAGAAGAACACCAAGAAACATTTAATGAACAAAAATGATTCCTAAACCATTTGAGCTTTGGAAATAGAGCTTAGGCTTTGCAGTCAGCACAGTTTGTTGGAATGTCCTTTGCATGTTGTACGAGAATTAACAATAATTTTTCATCATATTCTCAGTAAAGTAAACATTCATAACAAAATGCATGGCAGACTTCTCTCTCAGCTTTTTGATAAAAAACATTGTTCTGTTAAGAATATTTTTGTATGAAAAACAGTTAAATAGTAAGAATGCACATGGGATATAGAATGAGTGAGCAAATGAAAAACATATAAGCAGTAATTAAAAGGAAGTTGATTGCTTTACCACAAATCTTAACCCTTCAACAACAATGTTTGCCAATTCCTGTCCTACCATGTCACTGAAGTACATTTCCATCAGACAGCAACTGTGAAATAAAATGAACATCTGTGATTAAACTGTTTACAACTAAAAATTATCTAAGTTGGTTTACTGGTAATAGTTGTCTATTGAGAACACGTCTGATTATTTAATAATGCCTCATTTTCATTACATGTCATGAAATATGATGGATAGTGGCGTAGGATAGGAGGATAGAACAATTTATGAAGATATATGATGCTTACAATAGCAATTTCATGAGGTTATTTTGCAGACCAAAGAAAAGACTTGGACAAGAGTTCATTACAGTTCATTGGCTAAGGGCATCCTCTCGCCGATGTATAGTGAGGTGGCAAACAGTAGAAGGACGGAGGTCCTTATCTGAAAATCTATATAAACCAGTGAAAACACAAATGCAGTGTGCCCACATACAGTCAGGCATGAAGACCTCAGCTCTCTTTATTGGCCTGATCCTGTCTCTGAGTATGTATGAGGCCACTCCTGTGAAGTGTAAACTCCAGGGTACAGCTCGTCTACCTGCATTCTCAATGGGCGGTGACTACATTGTTGGGGGTGTTTTCTCTATACACAACTACTTGCACACAGTGAAACATAACTACACCATCAAACCTGAGCCACCAGCGTGCACAGGGAGGTCAGTAAGAGGGAGGAGTGGTAGATTAGAGGCTATTACATTGTGTGGGAATATAAATGTTTTCATTTGTATGATGTGCTTACCGTCATATTTCAAAGCTTTTGTGTAGAATGGAAAACTTTTGCAATTATTATAGTCACAAAACTACTAGAGTCAGTAGGAATCAGTCTTGGGCCATATATAACATGCATTTTATCACAAAAGAACTATTATAAATACATGATAAATGACTTTTGTCTTTCTCAACTGTAAATATAAGTGTGTTAAATGTCAGTTTTCTGAGTATTTAACAGGATAAGGATGTAAATTTGAACAGTACGATTGTGTTTTTGCAGCATTGACTCTCGTGAACTGCGCTTCTCACGTGCAATGATCTTTGCCATTGAGGAGATTAACAACAGCACAGAGCTGCTGCCGGGTATTATACTCGGTTATCAGATCTACGACTCGTGTGCCTCGGTGCCCCTGGCAATGCATGTGACATTCCAGCTTTCAAATGGCCTGGACCCTGTGTTTTATGCCAGCAACAATTGCTCACAGTCTGGTATGGTGATGGCTATCGTTGGTGAATCTGGGTCGACACCATCCATCAGCATGTCTCGTATCATTGGATCCTTTAACATTCCTCAAGTAAATCATTTGAATTTCTGCCAAACTATATCTTTAGTTTAGGTCAATGCAACTTTTTTGATGATTGCCGATTGAAAAAAATTAGACTGTGTTTTGTCTTTTAGGTGAGCCACTTTGCCACTTGTGCATGCCTGTCTGATAAGCAGCAGTACCCCAGTTTCTTCAGAACAATCCCCAGTGACCAGTTCCAATCAGATGCGCTGGCCAAGCTGATAAAACACTTTGGCTGGACTTGGATAGGTGCTGTCCGGTCCGATTCTGACTATGGCAATAATGGCATGGCTTCTTTCCTGGACGCAGCAGAGAAGGAGGGGATCTGTGTAGAATACTCTGAATCTTTCCATCGGACCCACCCACGCAGCAGGATCCAGAGAGTAGCTGACATTATCTGCAGGTTTTTAAATTACTGATTGTATTTTTGTTGACACTGACATGCACACAAAACCACATACGATGTAAGGGTCAAATCAAGGATGAAAGTTTTTTGTTTTTTTTCAACTTGAAAACTCTTTTTTCAGCACTTTTCTGTCTTTCATATTCATAGTGAGACAGACAGGCAACTGTACAATACATCACAAACTAAAGTATCACCTGTGTTTCTCTGTGTATCTTGACACCTGTATTGTTATAATTTGATGGAACTAATGTCTTTCCAGGTGATGAGTTGTTGCCTGTCCTGACAGTGACCATCTGCACATAAAACCACAAAAGTATTTTTGTTATCCTCATAATACATTGAAAATGATTTTCTTTACCATCTTTCTAACCATTAATGATATTGTTATAAAAACTATTGTTCAACATTCCAAAACACTAAAGCATTTTGCACATTTGTTTGTTTTAACTATCTTAATACTTTTTTAAAATAGTTATCATATTGGTGTAATATAATGCACTACAATGTCTCCCCAGGTCAACTGCTATGGTGGTTTTGGCATTTGTAGCCTCTGGAGACATGAAGATCCTGCTCAAGGAGTTGTCGCGCAAGCCTTCTCCACCTCGCCAGTGGATAGGCAGTGAGGCCTGGGTAACTAACCCAGATATGCTGAGTTTCAGCATCTGTGCTGGGGCCATTGGATTTGGCATTGAGCAATCTGTCATCCCAGGTCTCAGAGAATTCTTGCTTGATCTGTCTCCCCCTAAGGTGGCTGCCTCTCCATTGCTTACTGAGTTCTGGGAGGATGTGTTCAACTGCAGGCTGGGAAAAGGTAAGGAAGTTGTGCTGAGTTTTTGGTGACATTTAAAATTCAGTCATTAGGCTCTGCAGCTGCTTTAGTGTCAAACCCTTGAGAGGGAAATCTCAGGTTATTGAACAACAACATGAGGCGGATTTATAGTGTATCTCTGTAGATGATCTAAATTAATGATTTCAAGTCTAGGCCCTCTGCTGTCTTGGAGAAGATTTTGTATGAACTTGACTGCAGTGGTTTCACAATACCAAGACACCCAAACAGTAGACATTCTTCATTCTTCTGACAGTGATTTCAAGACATGAAAATAGGTCAAGTCAGCTGATGATGAAAGAAAAAATTGTACGTTTTTTTTTTCCTTTTATAAATGAGAGTAATGATCTGATGACTCTTTACTTAACTTGAGGTGGTATAAATATAGAAGAAATATAGAATGAAATAAAAAGAAAGTACAAGAGAATGATAAATACATTAGGAAGAATAATAATGTAATATTATTGTCAAGGCTAAAAAATACCACCTTTCTCTGTCTTTGTGTATTTTTAGGTGCAACCAAAGATGAGAGTGTGTGTGATGGAACTGAAGACATAGAAACGATCCAGGACCTGTACACTGACACATCCCAGCTCCGCATCACTAACATGGTGTATAAGGCTGTTTATGCAATAGCACATGCCATTCATAATGCAGTGTGTCAGGACATGAATGCTAAAACTCAGTGTTACAAATTCACCAGGATAAAGTCCAAACAGGTTGGTCAAAAATGAATGTGTGAATAACCATAGTCCCTTTTTCTGCTAAAATGTATGTTTTGTGAAACCAAATATTACATTTATTTCACATTATTTCCTTTCTTCCTATTTCTTGCTTAATTGACTACATCCTCACAGGTTCTTTCTCAGCTGAAGAAAGTAAATTTTTCCAAAAATGGTTACGATGTGTCATTTGATGCCAATGGAGATCCTGTGGCCAGATATGAACTGGTTAACTGGCAAAAAAGTGCGAGTGGCAGCATTGAGATGGTGACAGTAGGGCTTTATGATGGGTCATTGCCAGAGGGCCAGGAGTTTCTTATCAACAGAAACCTCACCTGGGTGGAAGGTGCCACACAAGTAAGAAGCCTAAACAAAGTATGTTAATTTATCTTCAAGTGAACTGTATGTGTATATTGAAAGAGGTTTTGGATGCTGTGACTTTTGATATAATAGAGTGTAGCAGACTGAGATAGACAAATTAAGTGTTTGCCGTCCAAATTTACAGTATGTTTTGTAGGTTAATATTTTCCAATGACATTTTGCATTCTGTGGCAGAGGGATAATAATGTGGGGTTACGAAATGGTGACCCTAATTCTATAAGCACAGGCGGAGCCCTCTACTGGACCCTATCAATATAGCTCTCCAATCACACACACCTATTCGCCCTTTTATGAAACTATGGTTACATCTTAACCATTTTCCATCTCACACAGGCTCACCCCTCCACTGGACTCTGTGCTTACAGTGGGTGGAGTCCTCATCAGAAATAGCCCACTGATCCTAACCGGCAATAGGTTAGGTGCCTCAGCCCTCCTACTTCTTATAACCAAGAACACTTCTGTAGAGATGTAAGGAGCCCAACCCATGCACCTGGAAGTGGGTGGGACTTTTACCTTGCCATGCAGGGATCAAAGACATGCAACATTCACACTGCACAAAAACAGGGTGTCTATCTGCACCCTGTGAGCAACTGACCTCTCCAAATGTCCAAGGAGAGGTCAGATGCACACTACTCACACTTTCATGCACCAATTGGCTACAAAATCCACTTCCACCTTCCTCAAAATAACTTTATTTAGAAATTGGCATTTTTTGCCATTTGGCAACCCCCACAGTTTTTGAGTGCAACACCACTGTCGTATGTACAGTACAAATCCAAGATCTGTAACAATTTTTCAGACGTAATGTAGGCGCTTACTATGAACAAAACTCATTACATCATAGTAATGTTTTTTGTTAAAAACTTGTATCTTGAGGTAAACATGTAAGTAACATTGTGATCCTACCCTCTCACTGAAGTTATATCAATGTTTCCCACAGGATTTTGTGAGACTATGGTGGATGGGCTTTGCACTAAGGGGTCTGGGGGCATGTTCCCCCAGAAGAAAATTTTGCACATTTAACAGTTAAATGTATTTCTCTGGTGCACTTTGAAAAACATGACCATAAATGAGAAATTATAGGTATTATAAAATGTAGAAAATGATAAATAACAAAGCTTCGGCTCTGCTGCCTGGTGATTAGTCCAGACCTCACAATTTACTCTACAGCTCTGGCTATACCATGTTTCTTTTGCTTTTGATCTTGTAGCCTATTAGTCCTGACTTATAACTAAATGTTGACTGAGAGACCAGAAAATCATGTCTTGTTTTAAAATCATGAGCGCCATTGAGTGCCATCTTAACTATATTTTGTCTGGTCTGTGTGATTGAGGTTGCTGCTGGAAAATATCACTTAGTGCCCGCGTGTGCATTTCAACGTGTTTAAACATGCAACGCAGTTATCTTTCCGAGCCGCTGTTCATTAACACCACTATCCGTTGGCATTTATCAAATGTAATAAATAACATGAGTTGTATTTCAGTCTCACAGTTTTCAGGCACAGAGTCACAGAACAGTGCTGGAAGTGGCTGGTAAATAAAACACAGGCAGACAGATGTAGGCTATGTACTGCCTGGCTAGGTTAACAAGACAGACAAACAGAGTTTTGTTCAAAAACTAAATGGCTACGTTTCTGAGAGTTAAAAATGCTTTGCTGAAGCAACGGCACAAAACGGTGATCTTCAGCGCTATTATGACAAGTGTGAAACATTTTTGGACCAATATGAGACTATGGTGCAGCAACATAGACTATGGCAGGCTGCCAGAGTCTAGCGAATTAATAGGAAACACTGTATATAGTGCAGAAACAAGTGATAGGGGGGTGGAGTCGCTGAGACAGAGACAGCATTCACCCTATTATACACATTGAAGATGCTTTGCTACAAGCAGACAAACTGCAGGAGGAGTGAAGCAAGTTCTTCACGGAGAGAGCACCATGAAGAACTTGCTGCTTAGTATTTTAAGGTGGTCAGAGCACTTGCAATGTTGGGAGCCCCTCTGCATCATCAGCAGGGGCCTCAGGATAGTTAACGTTTTTGCCCCTTAACCTAGAAGCCTCACCTTAGTGGGGCAGCGATGGCTTTAATGGCTTCATGCAAAGGGGTTCCAAATGCGGGCTATTATCAGCCATAACCAACCCCAACTGGTCTGCCATGGCCACGGCAGCCAACCTCGATGGGGAATAGGATTGCGTGTCATCCTTTGACTGGGGCCTCATCGTTCAGGTCCTGGTACTTAGCGCTCTTAAGCTGGTGTGAGTTGGCTAGCCTGTCCACCCAGGGCACTGTTAGCTTTAGCTCTACTTCTCTGCAAAAGAACCATGTCTAGTCGGAGCAAGGTCACTGCCACCTCCTCTGGAAAGACGAGCCTCCTCTCTAGGTCCACCTAAATGCGGATGGGCTTTTGGCAGCTGTTTCTGCTTTGGGGGTTTTGTCTCCTTGCCTTCAGAAATGGAGAGCTTCAGGTGTTGTTTGTTGGTTTCAGATCTGTCCATTTGGCATTTTCTGTGAGCACCTTGTCATGCCTGCACCTGTATTGACCTTCTGTGTTCTGTGACCTTCTCTGCACCACCAGTTCTCTCCTGCCTTTAGCACAGGCTTTTCTCCATCTCTTGGCATTGTAATAACCAAGCCCTGACCTTCCTTAGCAGACCACCCCTACACTGTACCATCAAAATGATTTTGAAACTGTTATTTCAAAATCATTCACTGGTACAGTGAGTGGTACCCTGCTGCCATGAGCCCAAATACCTGCATAATAGCCAACACTGTCATCTTTACACCCCATTGTCTGTGGACTGCCTCCAGAAGTTTTGACAGAAAAGCCTGGAACCTTGTGGACATGAGCACCACACCCAGATGCTCTGCAACTGAGCTGTGTGGATTATTACCCATTCTTTGCACCTCACCATGACAGGGCATAGAGATAAAGCAAAATCCAGGATAACACAGTGGACTGAGCATGGCATCCTCACATCTGCTGAAAGTGAGGGGAGCCATGGAGTAGCCAGACTGTAGTCTGTTGTACTCCTAGGAGATAGCAAGCACAGCGGGAGGCAGACATGCTTTTTAATGTTGATATGACACATTAGGTCTGTTTTCTGACAACATTAAACTGGGAATATAACAGTTACAGGACCATCATGTGATTGTCCTTCCTGCACACAGCATCATGGTTATGCTGGCCATCCAACTTTACTTTGAGAGATGAGGCAGGGGTATAGGGTGCTTTGTGATACAAAGCCTCCATAACACACACAGTCCACATGATATTTCTGGAGTCATTTTGGCATTAATGGCTGTCATGGGGTGTTTTGCTTACGCATGACATGTCCTGGACTGGTGACAACCTCTTGGTCTTGTGGTATGTCTGCGGGTTAGGATGCAGGGGCATTGCAGGTGTTCTGTGTACAATTCATTTTACAAACCCCTACAGCAACAATGAGCCAGTGAAGTATTTTGTCTAAATATTCCATGAACACTGTCCAAGACACTGATAAGATGTTACCGCCCCTTTGCAAACAGAGGAATGGCCATCATCTTAACAAAGGTTAAGGGAGGTAATGGTGAGTCATCTGTCACTATTGAGGGCTAGTCGTCCATTGGGAAGTCGGCGAGCATCTCACCACTCTGGCTGCGGCAATAAAGGTGGGGCATGATGGGCAATGGCAAACTTCCTACAGTGGCGATGCCACCTTAGACAAAATTAAATCAGTGGGTAAACCTTATCATTTCTGAAGGAAAAAGAAGGGCAGACCCTAAAAGAAATAGAGATAAAAAAAAGCTGCATAGCACACCTGAATAGTGTCAGTTTGTTTGTATTTATGTGCCAGGTGCCTGTGTCAGTGTGCAGTGAGAGCTGTCCTCCAGGAACTCGTAAAGTGCTGCAAAAAGGAAAACCCATCTGCTGTTATGATTGTATACCGTGTCCGGAAGGAGAGATTAGCAATGTTACAGGTATGTCTTTGTCTATTTTTTAATGCATATGTACAACATTAAATGTGACTGCTGAAAGCCCTTTTTAATTTTTGTTTCAGATTCCCCTGACTGTTTCCCTTGCCCCGAGGAGCTATGGTCAAATGCAGAGCGAGACACTTGTTTCCCCAAGCCTGTAGAGTTTCTTTCCTTTGATGAGGTCCTAGGAATCATCCTGTCAGCATTCTCTGTCGGTGGTGCCTGTCTTGCCCTTATAACAGCGGCTGTATTCTTTCGTCACAGGACATCCCCAATTGTCAGGGCCAACAACTCTGAGCTGAGCTTCCTGCTGCTCTTCTCGCTGACTCTATGTTTCTTATGTTCATTAACTTTCATTGGAACACCTTCTGATTGGTCCTGCATGCTGCGCCACACAGCATTTGGGATCACCTTCGTCCTCTGCATCTCTTGTGTTCTTGGAAAAACTATAGTTGTGTTACTAGCCTTTAAAGCTACACTCCCAGGTAGTAATGTCATGAAATGGTTTGGTCCGCTACAGCAAAAGATGACTGTAGTTTCTTTCACATTTATTCAAGTTTTAATATGTGCTATTTGGTTAGGTCTTAGTCCCCCTTTTCCAATGAAAAACTTAAGTATATATAAGGAGAGAATCATCCTGGAGTGTGCATTAGGCTCAGCTATTGGGTTCTGGGTAGTGCTTGGTTACATAGGTCTACTGGCTGTCTTTTGCTTTGTGTTAGCTGTCCTAGCCCGGAAACTGCCTGATAATTTCAATGAAGCCAAGCTGATCACCTTCAGCATGCTGATATTCTGTGCAGTCTGGATCACCTTTATCCCAGCATATGTCAGCTCTCCTGGGAAATTTACTGTGGCTGTGGAGATATTTGCCATTCTGGCCTCCAGTTTTGGACTGATACTGTGTATATTTGCTCCAAAGTGTTACATCATATTGTTTAAGCCAGAGAAAAACACCAAGAAACATTTAATGAACAAAACTTAATCCTAAACAATTTGAGCTTTCAAAATAGTTAAGATGGCTACATACAAGGCTTTTGCTGTGCAGTCAGCACAGTCTTTACTTAGTTTGTTTTCATTTTTGAAGGTCCTTTTAATGTTACTGTCTTAAAATTTACTCATATTTTTATTCATATTCGAAAAAATGTAAATATTAATGCAAATAAAAATTACATAAACAAAAATGCATAGTACTCGGCAGTGTGATTAAGTTATTGCCATTTTAAGAATGTTTTTTGCACGACTGAAATGCATTTTAAATTGTGAGAATGGTAGTTTGATACAGGATGAGGGACCTAATAAAAAGCATATTAAAATAAAAATACACATTATCATTAATCCGACAAAAACACTTTACTTAACACCCTTATTTGACCTGACAGAAGCTTCTGTGCCGTCCCTTGAGCCCACAACAGCCAATGAGTGATCATGTAGGCATTAATGTAGCCACTGAAATTTCAAATCTAACAATTTACAGTTTTAAGGGTTTTCTAAGACCCTAACTAGGACATTATGCAAGATTTTATAGTTGTATTCATTTTGCTCTTTGTATAGGCTGTTCTTTTGCTTGTTTTTTTACAGCTAAGCACTTTTTTGACTATCCTAAATACATGAAGTTAGCGTAAATAAGGAAATAAAGAACTATCATGAGTTCAATGCTTCTGTTACTCTATGCTGGAGGCTATTTAATTACTAGTTTAAGAAGCTGAAAATGCTTCAGTCATCCATACTGTATAGTGCAGTCCGGGCAGAATAAAACAATAAGTCTTCATACAGTGGTCAATTTAAATCAGATTATAAATCAGATTATTTTGGTTGTATTATATACTGAACAGTGACACACTGTTCAGTATATACTAGAACCAAAATGGTTACCCCGTTGGGTAAGGGCATCTTCCTTCTGATGTATAATACGCTGATGTACAGGAGAAGGAGGGACTCTCTTGTCTGATGATCTATATAAACCAGTGAAAACACACCTACAATTGGTCTACATACAGACACTTGAGAGATGAAGGTCTCGGCTCTCTTTATTAGCCTGATCCTGTCTCTGAGTCTGTGTGAGCTGAACTCAGCTCTGAAACAAAGGGCTGAGCTTACAGAGGAAAAGACTGGTGCTGGAGTCAGCACTAAGGCATCATCTGTAAAATGTAAACTCCAGGGTACCACTCGTTTACCTGCATTCTCAAAGGATGGTGACTACGTTATCGGGGGTGTTTTCTCCATACACACATACATGCACACAGTCAAACATACCTACACCACCAAGCCTGAGCCACTAAAGTGCACAGGGAGGTTAGTAAGAGGGACAAGTATTGGATAAGTGGATGTTAGACTGTGTGAGGATATAAATGTATTGATTTGTATGCTGTGCTGACAATTGTGCAAAATGTTTATGCAATGTTGAAAGCTTTTGAAACTAGAATTTCTCTTTTTTGTTACATTGAGTATTTGGACATAAATTACAATTTATATTGTCATTGTGCATTATGATCTGAAAAAAAGAAGCATTTTTGTATTTCTTAACTGAAAATATAGATGTGCTTAAAGATTTTATAAATATTTGAAGGTTTTAAGCAATTAAGACTTTAAATTTTGTGGACTTTTGTTATCCCATGCATTTAAATTCCTTTGAATACAGCAGTACAGCTGTCAGTTATCATCCATAACTCTCAGTCGAACTTATTTATTGTGTCTTCTCTGTTGAAATGGTGAATTGTCCTAATCATGTAAATTTGAACACTGACGAGATATTCTGTGTGCAGAATTGAGTCTCGTGAACTGCGCTTCTCACGCGCAATGGTCTTCACCATCGAGGAGATTAACAACAGCACAGAGCTGCTGCCAGGGATCAAACTTGGTTATCAGATCCATGACTCATGCGCCTCAGTGCCTCTGACGATGCATGTGGCATTCCAGCTTTCAAATGGGCTGGAGCCGGAGTTTAACACCAGTGACAAGTGCTTGCAATCTGGTATGGTGATGGCTATCGTTGGTGAGTCTGGGTCAACGCCATCAATCAGCATGGCACGCATCATCGGGTCCTTTAACATTCCACAGGTAAATATTTTTAATTCTGGAAAACTTTGTGTGTTAAATATGGGCCAATGCTTATTTTTTATGTCTGTGCCATTAAGCAATTACACTGTTGTACTGCCTTAGGTGAGCCACTTTGCCACTTGTGCATGCCTGTCTGATAAGCAGCAGTACCCGAGTTTCTTCAGAACAATCCCCAGTGACCAGTTCCAGGCTGATGCACTGGCCAAGCTGGTGAAACACTTTGGTTGGACTTGGATAGGTGCTGTCCGATCAGATTCGGACTATGGCAATAATGGCATGGCGTCTTTCCTGGACGCAGCACGGAAGGAGGGAATCTGTGTGGAATACTCTGAATCTTTCTATCGGACCCATCCACGTAGCAGGATCCAGAGAGTAGCTGACGTTATCCACAGGTTTCTAAATCACTGTTTGATTGTGTACCTTTTGCTCATAAAATACAAAAGAACACAATACACATAATCTACAATAAAATGTGTGTGTATATATATAAGCAATAACATTATAGAAGGTGAAAGATAATTTTACTATCTTTGTGACAATTTGAAAATCCTTTCTTCAACATTTTAATTTCTCTTGTAGTTATTAATCATATTATTCTAAAAAAAAAAAAGTGTTAAAAGTGTTCAACACACCAAAGGATACAATGTTCCTCTCATGTCTATGTTAACTATCTTTATACTTATTTAAAAGGGTCATTTCATGTTCGTGTCACTGATATTGTTAATTTTGCGTGTATCTGTGCGTGTGTGTTGTCTGTCTGGGTGCTTGTATTGGTGTAATGTCTCCTCAGGTCGACTGCTATAGTTGTTGTGGCATTTGTAGCCTCTGGAGACATGAGGATCCTGCTCAAGGAGTTGTCGCAAAGGCCTTCTCCACCTCGCCAGTGGATAGGCAGTGAGGACTGGGTAACTAACCCAGACATGCTGAGCTTCAGCATCTGTGCTGGAGCAGTTGGATTTGGCATTCAACAATCTGTCATCCCAGGTCTGAGAGAATTCTTGCTGGATCTCTCTCCCACTAAAGTGGCTGCCTCTCCATTGCTTACTGAGTTCTGGGAGAATGTGTTCAACTGCAGGCTGGGAAAAGGTAAGTTGTACTCATTTTTAGATGACATTTACAATTGAATCTAATGGATCCTCCCAGCCTCTGCAGCCTCTTTCAGGTAAATCCCTTGTATTTGAGGGAAATGTAAGGGTTGAACAATACGATAAGGCAGACATAAGGTGCATCTCTGTAAATTATCTAATAAGATGATGTCAGGTCAAGTTTGGGCCTTCTGCTGTTTTGGGGAAGATTTCATATGAACTTGTCTATAGCGGTTTCATGATACTAACATTTAAGTCCTGAACACTAGTATGTAAATGTCTAGCATGTATCTGGACAGTACTATTTTGCTGATAGGGATTTCAGAGTATTTATTTTTTCATCGTTTTTAGGTGCAACAATAAACGAGAGTTTGTGTGATGGAACTGAAGACATAAAGATGCTCCAGGACCCGTACACCGACACATCTCAGCTCCGCATCACTAATATGGTATATAAAGCTGTTTATGCAATAGCACATGCCATTCATAATGCAGTGTGTCAGGACACAAATTCTAAAAATCAGTGCAACAAATTAACCAGGATAGAGTCCAAACAGGTCAGTCAAAATGATTCCTGTTTTCGCTAAGATATACCTTTTGTGAATTATTTATGTTCTCTCCATCATTCTTGTACTTTAATGCATCCTCACAGGTTCTTACTCAACTGAAGAAATTAAATTTTTCCAAAAATGGTTATGATGTGTCATTTGATGCCAATGGTGATCCTGTTGCTACATATGAGCTGGTTAACTGGCAAAAAAGTGAGAGTGGCAGTATTGAAATGGTGACAGTAGGGCATTATGATGCATCACTGCCAGAAGGCAAGGAGTTCAGCATCAACAGAAACTTGACCTGGGTCGAAGGTGGCACTCAAGTAAGTAGCCTAAACGCAATCATTTAACATATTCAGATTTCAAATTTGTGATCATGAAGTTAATCAGTTTTTCCCATTAATTAACGAGACTCTGGTAGCCCGCCATAGTCTAATTTGCTGCATTACAGTCTTATTTTGAGAAATTGTTTTTCACCTCATAATAACGCAGAAAATATTTAACGTGTCATACCGTCGCTGTAAGTGCAAACGCTTTCTCACTGACACACACATGCGCACACATACTCCGGTCTGAGGTCCCGCAAATTACAAGTGGTGACACCATTCTAGGAAATATGAAATCAGTGGGTAAACTATTTAATTTCTGAAGGGAAAATAATCGCTTGCAGTGGACATGTTGCCTCGGATACTGTAATCTTACTTAACTTTAAGTAACTTTTACGTAACTTTATTCCTCAGAGCTGTATAGTATGTGTGAGTTTGTTTGTTTCTATGTACTAGGTGCCTGTGTCAGTGTGCAGTGACAGCTGTCCTCCAGGAACTCGTAAAGTGCTACAGAAAGGAAAACCCATCTGCTGTTATGATTGTATTCCATGTCCGGAAGGAGAGATTAGCAATGCTACAGGTATTTCATTTTTTCAATGCATATGTACAACATCAAATATGTGACTGCTGAAAGCCCTTTTTTATTTTGTTTCAGATTCACCTGATTGTTTCCCTTGCCCCAAGGAGTTCTGGCCTAATGCAGAGAGAGACACTTGTTTCCCCAAGCCTGTAGAGTTTCTTTCCTTTGACGAAGTCCTAGGAATCATCCTGTCAGCATTTTCAGTCAGTGGTGCCTGTTTTGCCACTATAACAGCGGCTGTGTTCTTTTATCACAGGACATCCCCAATTGTCAGGGCCAACAACTCTGAGCTGAGCTTCCTGCTGCTCTTCTCCCTGACTCTGTGTTTCTTATGTTCATTGACTTTCATTGGAGCACCCTCTAAGTGGTCCTGCATGCTGCGCCACACAGCTTTTGGCATCACCTTTGTCCTATGCATCTCTTGTGTTCTTGGAAAAACTATAGTAGTGTTAATGGCCTTTAAGGCAACACTCCCAGGTAGTAATGCCATGAAATGGTTTGGTCCTCCACAGCAAAGGATGACTGTAGTGTCTTTCACATTTATTCAAGTTTTAATATGTGCCATTTGGTTGGGTCTTAGTCCCCCTTTTCCAATGAAAAACCTAACTTTATACAAGGAGAGAATCATCCTGGAGTGTGCATTAGGATCAGCTATTGGGTTCTGGGTTGTACTTGGGTACATAGGCCTTCTGGCTGTCTTTTGTTTTGTGTTAGCTGTCCTAGCTCGGAAACTACCTGATAATTTCAATGAAGCCAAGCTGATCACCTTCAGCATGCTGATATTCTGTGCAGTCTGGGTCACCTTTATCCCAGCGTATGTCAGCTCTCCTGGGAAATTTACTGTGGCTGTGGAGATATTTGCCATTCTGGCCTCCAGTTTTGGACTAATATTGTGTATATTTGTTCCAAAGTGTTACATCATATTGTTTAAGCCAGAGAAAAACACCAAAAAACATTTAATGAACAAAAATTAATCCTAAAACATTTGAGTTTTGGAAATAGTTAAGATGGCCACATATAAGGCTTATGCTGTGTAGTCAGGACAGACTCCAACTACCCAGTGAGCAAAGCATGGTCAAGATCATATCTTTTAGACGTCATTTAAAGACATCCAAGATGTCTAAAAGACGTCCTCTGGGGAGCCAGAATGAAAGTTTTTTGTACGTCTTTTTTGGATGTTGTATAGACGTTTATATGTGGTTTATCGACTAATTCTGGCTGTCAGTGGATGTCAGGATCATAGCCAGTATGAACGTCTATTCTCAACTAATTCTGGATGTCAGTGGATGTCTAGATTATGGCCTGACTATTGACATGGCCAGGCCATGATCTGGACGTCCATTGACAGCCAGAAGTAGTTGATAAATGACAGTGAGAAAAGACGTCCAGTCAGGCCATAATCTAGACATCCACTGACATCCAGAATTAGTCGATAAACCATATATAAACCTCTATACAACGTCCAGAAAAGACGTATAAAAAACTTTCATTCTGGCTCCCCAGAGGACGTCTTTTAGACGTCTTGGATGTCCATAAATGATGTCTAAAAGACGTGATCTAGACCACTCTTTGCTCACTGGGTAGCTTGTTTTGATTGAAGGTCCTTTTAATGCTATTTTCTTACAATTTACTATGACTTTTCATCCTATTATAAATAAATATTCCAAACAAAAATGCATGGTACTGAGTCCTCAGCAGTGTGATTAAATTATTGCCATTTTAAGAATGTTTTTGTATGACTGAAAAGCATTTTAAACTATGAGAATGCTAGTTTTGTACAGAATGATTGAGTTAATACAAAGCATATTAAAATGAAAATACACATCAGCTTTACCACCATACATAACACCTCATTTGACATGATATAAGCTTCTTTGACCTCCCTTGAGCCCACAACAGCCAGTGAGTGCTTGCATAGACATTCATGTAGCCATTGAAATTTAAAACCCAGCAATATACAGTTTCTAAGGGTTTTCTAAGGCCTTGGAAATTATGCAAGTTTATATAATTTTATGTATTTAGCTCTTTGTATAGGCTGTTTTTTGTTTGTTTGTTTGTTTGTTTGTTTTTTTTTACACCTAAGCACTTTTCTGACTATGTTTTATGCACAAAGCTATTCTTAATAAGGAAATAAAGAACTATCATGAGTTTAATGCATATGTTATAGGAGTATTTTGAGTTATTTTTTACTCATTTTTTTGTCAGGTGTAAATCTTGGTGTTGTCAGGTGTTAAATCTTCATTTTGAGATGTTATCAATTTGAACTTGGACCATGTATGGCTATATGATGTGGACCAATTGTGTTTTCCAGCAACTAAGGGAAGTTAGAGTTTTTATTAAAAGAGACACTTGTGAAAAGTAGCTGGGTAGAGGGTTGACTATGACATGTATGTATATATGTGAGGGATTTTATTAATAGTTTAAGAAGCTGAAAATGCTTTACTCATCCATAGTGTTTAGTGTAGTAAGGGCAGAACGAAACAATAGGCTTTCACACAGTGGTCAACTTAAATCAGGTGTATTACTATTCTGTGTATGCTACAACCAATATAATTTTCATTGGCATCGGAACCTACCGACGTTCTCAGTTTCCATACATTTGAGCTTATGGCATTCATCTGAACACTTTTCATCTATATGCTAGAATATGAGCTGGAAGAAAGCAAGAGAGGTGTAGACAATATTAGGAAGATATGTGGTGTTCACAATGGTAACTTTACATGAAAAGAAAAGAGACAGAAACACTTAGAAACTATAGAAAAGACTTGGATAATAAGTTCATCAAAGACCATTGGGTAAGGGCATCTTCCTTCTGATCAATAATAGGCTGATGTACAGGAGAAGGAGGGACTCTCTTGTCTGATAATCTATATAAACCAGTGAAAACACACATACAGGTGGTCTACATACAGACACTTGAGGGATGAAGGTATCCGCTCTCTTTATTGGCCTGATCCTGTCTCTGAGTCTGTGTGAGCTGAACTTAGCTCTGAAACAAAGGGTTGAGCTTACAGAGGAAAGGACTGGTGCTAGGGTCAGCACTGAGGCCTTATCTGTGAAATGTAAACT
This sequence comes from Pagrus pagrus, assembly GCF_965226575.1. NCBI lineage: Eukaryota > Metazoa > Chordata > Actinopteri > Spariformes > Sparidae > Pagrus > Pagrus pagrus. Next base: position 12,262,601 of record NC_140188.1, read on the forward strand.
CCAGGGTACCACTCGTCTACCTGCATTCTCAATGGATGGTGACTATGCTATCGGGGGTGTTTTCTCCATACACACCTACATGCGCACAGTCAAAAATAACTACACCACCAAGCCTGAGCCACTAAAGTGCACAGGGAGGTTAGTAAGAGGAACAAGTGTTGGATAAGTGGATGTTAGACTGTGAAGGGATAGAAACATTTTGATTTGTATGATGTGCTTACAATTGTGCAAACATTTTGTGCAATGTTACTCTTTTTTGTTACATTGGATGCCAAATGAGTATTTGGCCATGTAATTTACAATTAATATAGTCACATCATAGTGTCTTTCTTTACTGAAAATATATGCTTCACAAAGTGTGTATGAATATTCATAGGGTTTAAGCAAATTAAGACTTTAAACTGAAATGACTAATGTTTTTCCATGTATTATTCAAATTCCTATGAATACAGCAGTGCAGCTATGAATTATCATCCATAACTCTGAATTGAAGTTCTTCTTTATTGTGTATTTTCTTTTGCAATCGTAAATCGTGTAAATTTAAACAGTGATAAGATTTTGTGTGTGCAGAATTGAGTCTCGTGAACTGCGCTTCTCACGTGCAATGGTCTTCGCCATTGAGGAGATTAACAACAGCACAGAGCTGCTGCCAGGCATCAAAATTGGTTATCAGATCCATGACTCGTGCGCCTCAGTGCCTCTGACAATGCATGTGGCATTCCAGCTTTCAAATGGGCTGGAACCGGTGTTTTCCACAGGCAACAACTGCTTGCAATCCGGTATGGTGATGGCTATTGTTGGTGAGTCCGGGTCCACGCCATCAATCAGCATGGCACGCATCATCGGGTCCTTTAACATTCCTCAGGTAAATATTTTTAATTCTGGCAAACTTTATGTGTTAAATATGGGCCAATGCTTATTTTTTATGTCTGCGCCATTAAACAATCACACTGTTGTACTGCCTTAGGTGAGCCACTTCGCCACTTGTGCATGCCTGTCTGATAAGCAGCAGTACCCGAGTTTCTTCAGAACAATCCCCAGTGACCAGTTTCAGGCTGATGCACTGGCCAAGCTGGTGAAACACTTTGGCTGGACTTGGATAGGTGCTGTCCGTTCAGATTCGGACTATGGCAATAATGGCATGGCCTCTTTCCTGGATGCAGCACAGAAGGAGGGGATCTGTGTGGAATACTCTGAATCTTTCTACCGGACACACCCACGTAGCAGGATCCAGAGAGTAGCTGACGTTATCCGCAGGTTCCTAAATAACTGATTGAATTTGTATCTTGTGCTCACAATAAAAAAAATATATAAAGAAAAAAATATAAAGCATGTTAATTTCTCCCATATTCGTTAATGATATTCTTTAAAAACTGTTATCATGTGTAAGTGTATCTTTATACTTATTTAAAAGGATAATTTCATGTTTGTGTTAATGATTGTTTATTTGGTGCTTGTATTGATTATATAATGCACTATAATGTCTCCCCAGGTCGACTGCTATGGTTGTTGTGGCATTTGCAGCCTCAGGAGACATGAGGATCCTGCTCAAGGAGTTGTCACGCAAGCCTTCTCCACCTCGCCAGTGGATAGGCAGTGAGGCCTGGGTAACTAACCCAGACATGCTGAGCTTTAGCATCTGTGCTGGAGCCGTTGGATTTGGCATTCAGCAATCTGTCATCCCAGGTCTGAGAGAATTCTTGCTGGATCTGTCACCCACTAAAGTGGCTGCTTCTCCAGTGCTCACTGAGTTCTGGGAGGATGCATTCAACTGCAGGCTGGGAAAAGGTAAGAAAGAAGCAGCTTCTTTAAAGTCAACCCCTAGATTTTTATTGAAGGAATTAAAATGATTGAATGAACAATGTGGTGGACATACGGTGTATCTCTGTAAATGATCTTATTAGATGATGTCAGGTCAAGTTTAGGCCTTCTGCTGTTTTGTTGAAGATTTTGTTTGAACTCGGCTGCAGGGATTTCACAGCACCAACATTTAAGTACTCAACAGAAGAATGTAAATTATTAGAATGTAGCTGTACAGTACTGCACTGATAATGTTTCCAGAATACATATTTGTTTCATGTTTTCAGGTCCAACCATGAACAAGCGTGTGTGTGATGGAACTGAAGACATACAAATGCTCCAAGACCCGTACACCGACATATCTCAGCTACGAATCACTAACATGGTATATAAGGCTGTTTATGCAATAGCACATGCCATTCATAATGCAGTGTGTCAGGACACAAATTCTTCAACTCATTGTGACAAATACGCCAGGATAGAGTCCAAACAGGTCAGTAAAAGTAATTAAGTGAACATGTTAATTCCTGTTTTTTGCTAAAATATACCTTTTGTTAATTATTTATTTTCACTCTATCATTATTTTAATTGAATGCACCCACACAGGTTCTCACTCAACTGAAGAAATTAAATTTTTCCAAAAATGGTTATGATGTGTCATTTGATGCCAACGGGGATCCTGTGGCTACATATGAGCTGGTTAATTGGCAAAAAAGTGAGAGTGGCAGCAATGAGTTGGTGACAGTAGGGCGCTATGATGCATCATTCCTGGTGGGCCAGGAGTTCCTTATCAACAGGAACCTCACCTGGGTCGAGGGTGGCACACAGGTAAGTAGTATATGAAATAATTGAACTTTTAAATTTGTGATCTTAAAGTGAATGATATGTGTGCACTCAACAAGGTTTTTGCTGCTGTAATTGTTATTGTAAAACAGTTCAGCAGAAGGAGTTAAAAAATCAAGTAGGTGTCTTCCTAGTTTTAGAATGTTTATAATATATTCCAAATACAATTTCATTTTGCCAGGGTAGAGGGATCAACATAAGGTTAATTAAATTCATTGTAATCCCGCAAGGGGAAATTATTTTTATCACTCACATTACACACAATGTATAGAGGAGATGAGTGAAGGGGCTGCTACATGCACCCTGGTGTTCCAGCAACAATTGCTGGAGGGTCTGTTGGATGCCACACAGCAGGCGTGCTGCCTTAGATACTGTGAGATACATACTTGGGGCAAAGCCCTGACTTGCTGTGCACAGGCAAATTTTCAGTGGGCATATACAGTATGTGCGTGTTATAGGCTGGCCACACAGGATGCTTGTTTAGTGTGTGGCAGCTGCGCTGTTGCTGCTCACTCACGTGTTTGTGTTTGTGTTGTTGATGCTCGTTGGGCGCCATGCATGTAGCAGCCCCTTCACTCATCTCCTCTATACATTGTGGGTAATGTGAGTGATGGTAGAGGGCTCCTCCTGTGCTTACAGAATATCAGGCTATCATATGTAAACCTTCGTTCCATCTCACAAAGGCTCAGCACTCTACTGGACTCTTTGGATGCAGCAGGTGGAGTCCTCATCAGACACAGCCCGCTGACCCTGATTGGCTATAGGTTAGGTTCTTATAACCAAGACTGCTTTAGTGAAGACATAATGACATATTGACATAATGCTCATCAACAGTTACAGCGCCATTATGTAATCATCATTACTGCACACAGTGGCATATATATGCCGGCCATCTAACTTTACTCTGGGAGAGGAGGCAAGGGTATAGGCTGAATGTGGGCTGTATGCACGGCCCTTGCCATCAGGACGTCACTTTGGCGCTGATGGCTCTCAAGGGGTCTTGTCGGTGCTCTGTGCATGACTCCTTCAAGAAACCCTTCAGCAATGGTGTGAGCTCTCCCGGACAGGTCAGTAGGTGGGTGGTCCTGTGGTACTTTTTCCAGGATGCTTTGAGTGACTGCAAAAGTTGACACTGTGGCCACTCTGCTGTACAGCTGTGTGTTGCAACATTACATCTTGTCTCTTCTCTGATGAGATGGAGTGGCATTGACGGCTGATGGCTCAGCTGTGCCTTCTTTTCAGCCATTCTTCCAGCCATTTGGGGCATGCTAAGTGACAGACAAGATGGAGCCAAAGATGCCCTTCCCCTGAAGTTGGCCTGGGTCTTGCGAGCCAGGCCAGAAGAACCTTGATGGAGCCAGTTTGCTGGCTTCATGGGAGTGGTGGAAGCAGAGACAGCCCAATTCACTCCATCATGATGTGTCATCACTTTCAGGAAGTCTTGCGGACAGAAGGTAGCATTGGATTACTGCCAGTCGCTGATGTTCTGAGTGCTGAAGATCTTGTCATCCTCTGCAAACAGAGGAACTGGCATCATCTCAGCAGAGGCAGCTGATGGGACACCTTCCTCCATGTGGTCCCTTCTCAGATACTCGAAGCTGATATGATGATATGGGTCAGCAATGGTGATGTGGGTGAGGTACAATGGGCAAAGAAGAACTTCCTAAAGCGGCAACAGCGTCATAGGAGAAAAGAAATTCAGTGAGCCAACTTTGCTGTTGCTGAGGGAAAAAATGGCTGACAGTATACACATGGCCTGGTATACTGTACAACAGATATTTGGTAGCCAATCCCTCATTGGCTAGGTACGCACTTGCAAATTTAATGTGGGCAAATACGTGTGTGATTGGAGAGGTTATGGCAATACCCATAGAGTCAAGTAGAGGGCAAAAAGCTTGTGATAGGAATAGGAAATTTGTATTCAAACTGTAAATTTAGAAGATGATTTTTGAAGACAGGCTTGAAAAATTTTAACATCTTTGCTATTCCCTTAGAGCCTCATCGCACATCTGACGATGTGTGAGATTGTTTGTATCTATGTACCAGGTGCCTGTGTCAGTGTGCAGTGACAGCTGTCCTCCAGGAACTCGTAAAGTGCTGCAAAAAGGAAAACCCATCTGCTGTTATGATTGTTTACCATGTCCTGAGGGAGAGATTAGCAATGCTACAGGTATTTATTTTCTAATGCATATTTAAAACATCAAATATATGTCTGCTAAAAGCCTATTTTGATTTATTGTTTCAGACTCCCCTGATTGTTTCCCTTGCCCCAAGGAGTTCTGGCCTAATGCAGAGAGAGACACTTGTTTCCCCAAGCCTGTAGAGTTTCTTTCCTTTGACGAGGTCCTAGGAATCATCCTGGCTGCATTCTCAGTTGGTGGTGCCTGTCTTGCCATCATAACAGCGGCTGTGTTCTTTCATCACAGGACATCCCCAATTGTCAGGGCCAACAACTCTGAGCTGAGCTTCTTGCTGCTCTTCTCCCTAACTCTATGTTTCTTATGTTCATTGACTTTCATTGGAGCACCCTCTGATTGGTCCTGCATGTTGCGCCACACAGCGTTTGGGATCACCTTCGTCCTCTGCATCTCTTGCGTCCTTGGGAAAACTATAGTAGTGCTAATGGCCTTCAAAGCTACACTCCCAGGTAGTAATGTCATGAAATGGTTTGGTCCCCTACAGCAAAGGATGACTGTAGTGTCTTTCACATTCATTCAAGTTTTAATATGTATCATTTGGTTGGGTCTTAGCCCCCCCTTTCCAATGAAAAACCTAACTTTATACAAGGAAAGAGTCATCCTGGAGTGTGCATTAGGATCAGCTATTGGGTTCTGGGTTGTACTTGGGTACATAGGCCTACTGGCTGTCTTTTGCTTTGTGTTAGCTGTCCTAGCCCGGAAATTACCTGATAATTTTAATGAAGCCAAGCTGATCACCTTCAGCATGCTGATATTCTGTGCAGTCTGGATCACCTTTATCCCAGCGTATGTCAGCTCTCCTGGGAAATTTACTGTGGCTGTGGAAATATTTGCCATTCTGGCCTCCAGTTTTGGACTAATACTGTGTATATTTGCTCCAAAGTGTTACATCATATTGTTCAAGCCGGAGAAGAACACCAAGAAACATTTAATGAATAAAAATCAATCGTAAGACATCTGAAGGTTGGACTAAGTTAAGATGGCACATTTAACAAATACTCCACCTACGTTATTGTAATATTTACACTCGCAATGTTTTTTACTTTTAAATCTTTGCTTCTTTAACCCTTATTTTGTGAATAAAATTTAAATATAATAGTTACTGTCTTATTTTACAAGTATTTTTCATAATGTGCTTAAAAAATATTAAATATTAAGTTGATAAATAAAGTCAAAATTCATAACAAAAATGTGCAGTACTGAATTCTCTCAACATTTTGATAAAATCATTTGAATTTGAAAATTTCTTTTTGACCGAAAACAATAAGCACCAAATGGTGCAATGGACCCAAGTGTGATCAAGAATCATGAGATCAGTAAAAACATTTTACAAACAGTGTAGTCTAAAGATAAGCTGGTTCTACTACCAAAAAACATATTGCCATAAACTGTTTAAACATCTGTCCTGCCATGCCACCAACAAATTATTTAAAAGTATGTAGCAATTGTAGAAGTCATGTTTACTTTCCAGCATGAAACAATATATAATGACACTCATTAAACTTTGATTGTGATGGGATGTAGACTAAAAGATTGATACTCCATTCCACTAGTGTGTGCTCTGCTATAGCATAGCTATCTAATTATTACAATCTGGACACTGACATTTAAATGCCATAAAAGTAGGTTTTAAGGTTCAAGGCTTCAATCTCATTTACAGAGAAATTATCAGTATGATGGCAGGCCAACATGAAAGGGAGCCAGCAACATGTGACCCTGTATCCATACAGTAAGGAGCTTGAGTCATCATGATGTAATCTCAATTTTAGCTATTTTTACTTTCACATTTTTCAATTATTATTCATGTCAATATTTTACATCATGAACATGAAAACAGTCTGATAGGGAACATTTAATAATAAATGTACAGTAAATATCAATAGTTCCCAATACACAGACATAGAGTTATGTTAAACACACAGTATGTAATTCCCTCAATAAAAACAATGAAAACAAAAGATAGAGTTTGATGACGTTCTGAAGTATCAAAGGATCATAGAGTTGCTGTCTTGTTTGTTAAACAAAAAACATTGCTGATGAAAATCTTTTTGAGGTGACTGAAGCAGAGACAAACATGTTTCCCCCAGAAGTTATAGTGACAGGTGAAACGCACCCTTACCTTGAATAAAAATAGGATTTCTCTATAACAAAAGCTGTAGTCGTTTTCAGAGATTTTAATGCAGAAATGCTTTATATTCTATATATATTTAATCCCGAATGGTACTGGAACAGGCTGTTCATGGTGCAAAACATTGATGCAGTTCATTCTCAAGAGAAGGAGGTGATTTATTTGAGTGTTGTGGTTCTTTTTTTACATGGCTGTTTTTTAATCAGTTATAAAAAGATCATGCCAAGATAATAAAAAATAAAAAGTTAATCAACATTTTCAGACATTTGGTGTAGTTAATCTCACTAAGGTCAATGGGATACCTGAGGTGTTTTGTTTCATGTCTTCTCATAAGTGTGGTTGCATTTAAATATGTGCTCATGAGCAAATCAGTGCTGCATTAAAGTAAGTGATGTTTTATGACTTTGTGGTGCCTCGACCCATGATTGCCTTCTTTGTGTTTTTCTCTGGTCTCAACAGGATTATGAAACATTTGGGTCCAAACAGTGCCATTAAGAGGCCAAAACTGGAGGCCAGGATGGCAAATACCTCCACTGCATCTGCATATTTGCCTGGTGAGTTGACGTAAGCAGGGACAAAGGCCACCCACACAGCACAGAAGATCAGCATGCTGAAAGTGATGAGTTTGGCCTCATTAAAGTTGTCTGGAAGATTCCTAGCCAGAAATGCTAACAAGAAGCTTAGGATAGCCAGTGAGCCAATATAGCCCAGTAACACAGCAAAGCCAACTGTGGACCCAACTACACACTCATAAACTATTTTGTCATTGTGGTATTGAGTGTTTTTATAAGGAGCTGGCGAGGCAGAGACAATCCACGCAGTGCAAATTGCTGCCTGAATAGACGTAAGAACCATAACTGTTCCTCTCTGCTGCATTGCACCAAACCACTTCAGGCTGGCTCCACCTCCTGGCTTGGAGGCCTTGAACACAGCCAGAACCACCATGGTTTTCACCAGAATGCATGAGACACAAAGCACAAAGCTGATCCCAAATGCTGCATGTCTCAGCTGGCATGTCCACAGTCGGGGACGACCGATAAACAGCAGTGAACATAGGAAACAAAGCTTGAGTGAAGCTAGGAGCAGGAAACTGAGTTCTGAATTGTTGGCACGTACCATGGGTGTGCTGCGATAACAGATGAAGACACTCAGAACAAGAGCACAAATACATGTCCCCAGCAATGATGTTGTTGTTAAGCAGATACCCAGAGGCTCATGGTAGGAGAGAAACTCTGTTTTCTTAGGAACGCAGTGGTCACGCTGGGGGCTGGACCAGAAGTCCTCTGGACAACTGGTGCACTCCATGGAGTCTGTGAAAATAAGGGAGTTATTGAGATACATGTTTGTATTATATCTCCAAATTAGAATCTTTAAAGCTGAATACCAACCAGTCTCATTACTGATCATCCCCTCAGAACAAGGGATGCAGTCAAAACAGCACACAGGTTTCCCTTTCTTTCTGGCCATGCGGGTACCTGGAGGGCAGCTCTCGCTGCACACTGACCGGAGAGGCTATAGAGAGAAAAATGAGTATTTGTTATTATACACTACTTTACAATGCCATAATGAGTTATCCATGAGGTACTGTATCTGAAAAATCAGAAATAACCTTTTTTGAGTCAAAGTTCCAGAAGATTTTGTCTTCATCAATTGTGAGTTCTTCACCTTTGGAAGCCGACCTCTTGAACTCACCCACATTCTGAACTTCAGATCTTCCATCATGGAGCCACAGCCAGTTCATGACATCATAGATTGGTAAGGCATCCCCATTGTCATCAAATGACACTTGATCACCAAATGATGTGGTGAAATTGACCTTTTGCAAATAATGTACTAGCTACAAATAGATGAGACAAAACAGAAACAAAAATGGTAGAAACAGACTGTCAAAAAAGTGTAGTGATTGGTATTCAATTCTTTCTTGTCATACCAATCAAATTAGGAGCAGTTGTGTCCTTCTATTATGCTGGGATGGTATGCTTTTAGGAAGTGTATAGATGTCATATAGTAATAACTATTTGTACCATTTTGTTTTGAAAACAAAAACACTTTGTTGGCACTGCATGATGTAGAACAGGGTTTAAAAATATAAACAGATGGAGTGTAAACTGATATCACACCTGCCATGGCTCCAGTTTTTGCAAACTGCCACAGCTGTGCCCGCTGAAAGGCCCTCTCCCTGGCTCACACTGCAGCATGTCATCAAGGGCATAGGCCAGGGCATACACAGCCTTGTACACATTATACTCTGGCCTGAGATCGGAAACGTCCAACAACTCAGTCTCTGCATCCTCTAGATTTTCCTGTCCAGTGCATAATGCTCCCCCATCCTCCACCCAACCTGCTGGAGGTGGTGGGTATCTACACTGAAATGTGTATTCCCAAAACTGCCTCACCTGAAGAAAGAAAATGATGGTTACAATAATGACAATGATGTGACATAACATTGCTGATCAGACAATGAGATAAAGAAAAAGGCCATCACAATGCTATTTCCATAGCCGCTGTGGTAGTTTTGTTCAGGAAGTATTCGTAAGAGGAATTCCCTGAGCCCTGGTATTTCTCCTCGACGGATGGCAATGCCCAGTGTGCCAGCCAGGTACGGCATGAGGTCAGGGGTCTGGAGGACAGAAACTGATGTCCAAGCTTCACTGGCCATCCACTGCAGGCCTGTCACATTCTGTCTCACCACCTGTGCATTGCATTATACTAAATATGTTAGTTCATACTTCAGTGTCACTCAATTGAATACAACACATGTGTCATTTAGACTGTTGGTAGCAGTATTTTTATACTGATGATGATGATGAAGATGATGAATGTAAGTATGACATTTACATATAATATCAAATCATCTTCTGCAAATATAGAAACTGATATAATTCCATCATTCCAGGAACATAAACACTTTTATCACTTTCTTTAAAGTTACTTACCTCCTCCATGAGGTGAATCATGTGAGTCTCATGTGCAAACACAATGATCACACGAGCTGTGGATATTTTTATCAAATCCACAATCCTCCTCAGTTCAGCTGGGTCATTTCCCCAGGGTAAAACCTCTGAGTAGGCCAGACATCCTCCACCGGACAGAGCCAGGTCAAATTGGAAGGTTCGGGCAGCGTGGAGTCCATAGTCATCATCACTGACCAGCAGACCTGCCCAAGTCCAGCCAAAACGCTTCATTATCTGAATCATAGCACGCACCTAAGTGAATAGAGCATGAAAATAATTAATGTGCATGCTAAAATGTATGTATTAAACTCTTGAAAACAATTCTTCACATTCATGTGCATCATCAAATCCACATAGCTTAACCAATGGCATGTAAAGCACATATACTGTACTGTACTTGAGAGTGAGCGGAACTGCACTGCTGCATTCCTTGCAGGGTAGTAGTATATGATGCAGCTAAACATATTTTCAATTTCTTTTTATGCTGCTTTAGATTACCTGGAAAGTATCACTTGGGATGGTTCTGAAAAAAGATGGAAAGCGTTGCCGATCACTCAGACAGGGACATGTGGCGAAGTAACTCACCTGTGAAACACAGTCACCACCTTGAGCAGGTTTGTTGAACCTTTTGACCAACTTTAAACAACTAAATATGCACTTTTTATGAAAATAGAGCACATCAAAATCACTCTCTTTTGGCAAGTGGAAAAAGATAAAATGTAAGAAACTTACAACTGGCAATTTGTATAAACTTGTCACGCTTGACACGGCAATTGTAAAAGTTGAGTATGAATCACCCACAATCCCCAAGACTGGAGGACTCCCTGCACAGGTGCCATCCGAAATAAACTGCTCCTCTTGACCACTGACCAGTGACAATGAAGCACGAAACGCAATGCCAAGTGTGGCACAGTTGTCATAAAGATTGTATCCCAGAGTCACATTAGGTAGCAGGTTGGAGTTTCTGTTTATCTCCTCAATAGCAAAGACCATGGTGTTAGCATGCCTGAACCCTAGAATGTCAAAGCTAACACACAAAATATCAGCATTAACAACTAACAAAAAGTATTTCGAAAACAAAAACTCCCTTCCTGCCCTATATACTTTTCAGGACACTTTTCTGCTCAGTGTGTGTGAAACTCACCCTTGGCACTTTGGCTGATGTGGCTCTGAAGTGAACAAAAGCTCAGGGAAGATAGATGTGTAGTGGACCTCAAACAGCCCACCCAGGACCACATCACCAGACTTGCGCATACCATTTAGATCGAATTTTGTCTGTAATTTACAAAATGTGGGAATAGAGGAAAACACAGGCAGTAAGACAGAGGATGAGAACAGGACCAAGACACACAGGTGCGTGTCAACAAAAGGCACCATGATTGCCCTCGTACATCTGTTTTCTAAACCTTTTGAACTTAATTTTATATTCAGGACTAGGGCACCCCCTCCCTGATTTACGTCACAGTTTGTTTAATCTTTTACGCCACCCAATTTTCTTGGTGATTTAGAGGCATGACCTAATAAACATTCTCCAATTGATAGTAAAAATCAATGAGGCATTAGATTAATGGGTTGAATTGATTTGTCCACTTCCTACTTGCTTTTTTCCATGTTTCAAATGGGTCAAGCACATCTTATTTAGTTGGGAAGAAAATACAAAGGTCAGTGACTGAACAATCCCATGTATTTTTAACAATTCTAATATGGAGAGGAAATTATGGGATTGTATACATAACACTATGCAAACCAACTAATACAACAATGCACAGCTGTGATTCAGCCAGAGGCAACTTCATAACATACCGAGTAGCTTTACTATATGATGACCAGTAGGTGGTAGCAGTATACTAAGCCTTTTTCTTATAGTCTTTAATTTAGCAATGAGTGGCAGCCATTTTTTACATTTTTGATAAATATATATGTGTGTATATATATATATATATATATCTTAACATTTCCTCTTCATTTTCTACTTGGTTTAAGAGTCTGAATATTTCTGAGTATTCTGAGAATGCAACAGTAGAAATTAAATGTGAAACTAAAATTTAATTGTTAAATTTCCGAGGAAGTTATCCCACATAGTAATTGCAAATCACTGGGGTTACAGAATATTTTTCCACAGGACATTCTTTTCATCATGTCATTAAAATTCTCCATGGTGATCTGGATTGTTTCAGTTGCTTTGCCCTTTAGTATTTCTAAAACTAACAAAAGTGTAATCACACTGAAGATTGAACAAATCAAACATCTTCTGTATCCCTTAGACCTAAGTGTGTTTTTTATAAGTCTGGGCTAAAACTGTAGTCATTTCTTTAATAAAGTCATGTCTGGCAGGACTCATAGTTCATGTGAGCCATGTCTTGTCCTGTCTCTTGTGACATTGCCTTTCACTGTGATTGGTCGATCCAACAATGATTCATATGACCTATGATATGAGCAAGCAACACCATTTTTATATAGTCTACTGCATTAGTCTTTCAAAGACTATGTTGGAGAACCACTTTCTCCAGTATACACACAGTCTGTATGGGTTTAGTATGGACACTGCTTTCAATGCATGTTGGGGCTTTGTCCTGGCACCTTCTTTGGGCATTATTTAGCCTTCCTTCCCCAGTGTTCTCTGATGTTCTGAAAAGTGCACAGGAAAGGAAAGAACTAAGTTTAGAGGGAGGTGTAGTGAAAGAAGAAGAGATTACAGAGAGGCTGAGTGGTTTGGGGATAGAGGGAGTGCGTGGTGTTGGTTCTAGTTTACCTCGGTGTGTGAAACTGGCAGACAGTGTGCCTCTGGCCCTGCATTCTGGAGGGGATGTTGTGATTGGAGGTCTTTTTCCTTTGCATTATGTTGCCCCAAAGCCGCAACACAACTACCGAAGCAAGCCTCAGCTCACACCTTGCAGCGGGTGAGGAAACATGATATATATAGTGCCATGTTGCAAATCTTACACTTTTACACAAATAAGTGACTGAATAATTCCTGCTTCAACAGTGTTTTTATGTTCTGATTTATATTGTGCTCAGATGCTGTGCTTTCTCTGTTATGTAGACTGCATACAACTTTATTTAATTTTCCACAGCTTTGACCACAGAGCCTTCCGCTGGATGATGACCATGGTGTTTGCAGTGGAGGAAATTAACCATAATTCAAGCCTGTTGCCAGGTGTTAAACTAGGCTACCAGATCATGGACAGCTGTGACCATGTCCACACCAGCCTGCAAGCTCTTTTCTCTTTAGTCAGTCAATCCAAAGCTGTGATTAGTGAGGTGAAACCAACTGATGAAATTGAAACAAGATCACACATGCTCAGAGGCAGGGGTAACAGAATAGAGGGGGTAATTACAGAAGAAAAAACAAGAAAGACAGAGATGCTTAAAACAGTGCAAAAGAGAGGGAGTGAAATTAGTTTAACACTGTCTCACAGTTTTGAAAATAATGGAAATTACATAAAGGAAAATGTAACAGAGGAGCGAGTGGACAGTAGTACACAATCTGAAGATTTGCCCTCATGTCTTGCTGATTCTCCTGTGCCAGCTGTCATCGGCCTTGCATCCTCTTCTCCTACAAGAGCTGTAGCTCACACTCTGGGCCCTTTCAACCTCCCACTGGTGAGAAAGGAATGACAGTGCAGGGTCATGCACAGTATTCTTACTTCATATGCTGTCATTCCTTAATAATGTTTTATATTTGGCCTCTGTCTTATCTCAGTAAAGGTAAAGCTAATTTTATCTCCCTGTAGGTCAGCTATTTTGCCACTTGTACCTGTCTTACTGACAAGCATATGTACCCGTCATTCTTGCGAACTGTGCCGAGTGATCTCTTTCAAGTTAGAGGTCTTGTTCAGCTGGTCACCTTCTTAGGTTGGCTCTGGGTAGGCACATTAGGAACCACGGTAAGATAAAAACTTTTTTACTGGCACCATTAGTCCATTAAAGACACCAATATGACTTATTATATCTTTCTTTACATGTTTCAGGATGACTACAGTCATTATGGCATCCAAGCATTCTCTAATCAGTTCAGACAGCAAGGTGGATGTCTGGCATTTCATCTGACTATCCCCAAATCACCCAGAGCAACAGAGATACAAGGAATGGCAGACAGGCTGCAGAGTTCAACTGCAAAGGTAGTGGTGGTTTTTGCCACAGAGGGACAGCTATTGGATCTGCTCTTAGAGGTTAGCACCCTAGATCTCACTTAATGCATACAGTACAGCTAAACAGTATTTAAATGATGAGTAAAATATGAGAATTAGGAATAAAAAAAAATAATGTTGATGCTCACATAAATCTATTTGCTTTCTAATTATCATCAATTCTTTTTTATGTGTTCTTTATTTTTTAGCTGGCTCAGAGAAATGTGACAGGGATCCAGTGGGTAGCTAGCGAAGCTTGGGTGACCGCTAGCCTTCTGACTTCACCTCACTTCCACCCTCTCCTAGAGGGCACTCTGGGCTTCTCCTTCCCTGGGGTTAGGATCCCTGGTTTGAAAGAGTTCCTGTTGAATGTCCGACCATCTCCCAAACCTGGGATGGAATTTGTCAACATGTTCTGGGAAGAGCTTTTTGGCTGTGAGCTTGAATTTAGAGGTGCCAGATCCAAGGACAATGAAACAATGAATACATTTACACGATTGGATGCCTTTGGTTACAAATCAAACAACTCTGGGTCTTTGGTAAAGCCTCTTGTTGGAAAAAAAAACATATTCAAGGGATTGGCTGATGAAAACTATAAAGGTGCTGATGAAAAGCCTGTATGCACTGGTTCAGAGGATCTGAGGTACACTGACAGCAGTTATACTGACGTATCTCAGGTCAGAATATCCTATAATGTGTATAAAGCTGTTTATGCCATCGCCCATGCTCTGCACACGTTACTGAACTGTGATTCTGCAGAATACAACAATGGAATGTGCGAGAGACATAAATCATTTACTTCCAGGCACGTAAGTTAAAAAACTACTAAATACATGTATAAATCAAATATTAAATATGTTTTTGTGTTTCTGCATAATTCTTTGGCCTGCTGGTCTCGTCCCTGCAATTTGTTCTTTCTTCCTCCTTTCATACAGTTGCTGCATCATCTGAAGATGGTGAATTTCACCAATCAGTTTAAAGAGAAGGTATATTTTGACTCCAACGGAGAGCCGGTCCCTCTGTATGACGTCATTAACTGGCAGAAGGACAGCAAGGGTGAAATTAGGTTGAATATTATTCATTAAGACACAACAACACAACAAGTCATGAAAGAGAAACTTTATTTGAACTTATTGTAGCTATTTTAGCATTCAGCCAGCTATCATGTAAACTGTCACACATAGTATTTGGCCTGATTGCAGGAATTTTATTCTGTTTAGATTTGTCAAAGTTGGAAGCTATGATGGTTCAGCTCCATCAACATCACAGTTGCAGATGGAGAAGAGCACCATTGTATGGACCAAAGGGGAATCACAGGTGGGTCACATGTCCCCGAAACTGATTTCATATGTATCTTAAAAATTAGTTCCTTTACAGGAAAATTAAATTACATAATTAAAAGGACACATAATTAAAATTCCTATAATTTCTCCTGTCATTTTACATTCAGTCAGCAACAAAGCAAATCTTGACGTGTAATTTTATACCTTTATTTGTTCAGGTTCCTGTATCTCAGTGTAGTGCTCCATGCCCCCCTGGCAGCAGGCAGGCCAGACGTCCAGGAGAGCCGCACTGCTGCTTTGATTGTTTGCCCTGTGCAGATGGAGAGATCAGCAACCAGACCGGTAGCCCAAACATGTTTTGTTCAATTATACATGTTCATAACTTCATAAGAACCAGAACACCTTTAATATCACAGAAATCCAAACAACATTATAGTCATCAAGACTTACAAGTACAAGTATAGTTTGAGTTTGTGTGTGTTTAGACATTACATGTTGACTGTTTCTGCCCCCAAAGGTTCCACAGAGTGTACAAAATGTCCTCAGTACTACTGGTCAGACAAAGACAAGGTGAAATGTGTGGCCGGGGTCGAAGAATTTCTGTCTTTCTATGACACCATGGGCATCATCCTGGTCACACTCACACTGCTGGGTGTCATCCTGACAACCATCATCACGACTGTCTTTCACCATTTCCGTTCCACACCGATCGTCAAGGCCAACAACTCAGAAATTAGTTTCTTGCTTCTTCTATCACTCAAGCTCTGCTTCTTGTGTTCCCTGGTTTTCATTGGCCAGCCATCTGTGTGGACATGTAGGCTCCGCCAGGCAGCGTTCGGTGTCAGCTTTGTCCTCTGTCTGTCTTGCCTCCTTGTGAAGACCATTGTGGTTCTCTTGGCTTTCCGGGCTAATGCACCTGGTTCCAGGGCTCTGAAGCTGTTTGGTCCCTCTCAACAGAGGACTCTGATCCTCTGCACCACAGCTCCTCAGGTGGGAGAGCTAAAGAACAGATTCTTCTTTTAACTCAACTTGATCAATGTTTTGCATTTGTTTAAAATATTTGGCAATCCTCCTATCTTGCTGTCAGGTATGTCTCTGTGCTGGTTGGCTGTTGGGTGCGCCTCCCTTCCCATTCAGGAATCCAACTTACCAAGCCTCAACTGGAAAAGTAAGAATGACAGTGTCCCACAGTGGCTTTAATGTTTATTATTAGTTGTAGAATGGATCACAGCATAAAATTACACATTGTGATATATGTATTTATTAATCTGTTTTCATGTATTGTCTGACATTATTAGATTGTTGTGGAGTGTAAGGAGCCATGGCCCCCTGGATTTTATCTGGTCCTGGGCTATATTGGTCTACTGGCCTTCTTCTGCCTCCTCCTGGCGTTCCTCGGACGCAAACTACCTGATACATTCAATGAAGCCAAGCTTATCACCTTCAGCATGCTGATCTTCTGGGCCGTGTGGATCTCTTTCATCCCAGCTTATGTCAGCTCTCCTGGGAAGTTCACTGTGGCCGTGGAAGTATTTGCTATATTAGCTTCCAGTTTTGGACTGTTACTATGTATTTTTGTGCCCAAATGTTACATAATATTACTGCGGCCTGAGCAAAACATTAAGAAAGGCATGACCGGAAAATTTGTCAGATGAAGCATTTATGTCTTAGGTTATTTAAGTCTACAAACAGAAGCACGGTTTTGTTTGACCTATTAAAATACATTTTCCTGGTCAAACTTTTAAAAAGTTTAAATATTTGAATGTGAAAAAATAAAGTGCTACTTCAAAAATGCTTCCATGTTTTGTTTTTAATAATATTCGTCAAGTGGTGACCTAACTGAAATTACTGTAAATAGATGTGACGTTTCCTAGAACCTGCACATGAGGTATTAACAGCCAGCCCCTGTTAGTCCATTACAAAGCAGCATGGTTGGCTTTAGGGGCAGTCCAGCGGGTTTGTGTTCACCATTACCCATGACTGCCAGTTACAGTTGTCACAGACCCCCTGTAATGACCTAAGTGACCTTTTAGAAAATGGGTGAAGAAAGCCATCCCTGGAGGGTAGCGGACGACAAAAGACTGAACAGACTGATCCGCAAGGCCAGTGACATTGTGGGGCTGGAGCTGGACTCTCTGACAGTGGTGTCAGAGAGGAGGATTCTGTCCAAGTTGGATGTCATCTTGGACAATGGCTCTCATCCACTCCATGATGTGGTGGTCATCCACAGGAGTACATTCAGTACTAGACTGATCCCCCCAAGATGCACCACAGAGCGCCACAGGAAATCGTTCCTGCCTGTGGCCATCAAACTATTCAACTCCTCGCTCTGAGTGTCAGACACTCTGAGTCAATAGGAGGACTCTCTTTTGTATTTTGTATTGAGTTCACAAACCAAATAATGTGCAATAATTACAACAAATAATGTGCAATAACCAATATTTCAACTGTAGCATTATTTATTAAACTGTATGTATAGATATATTTCTAGCAGAATGTACATTTCTTGAAGCCTGAATCTGCAATATCCAGCAAATGTTTTTTTTTTTTTTTTGGTTGAGTGGTGACACTGTTTTTTGCTTGTGGGCTTAATCACAGCCATTTTACAAGTGATCTTTCTCGCCCTCCTGTATATGCAACCTGTCCAAAGGTCCCTGCTGATGTTGTCCACAGACGTCTCACCAGACCAGCCTTTTGCTGGTGGAGGACCTATATTAGGACCCATGGTTTATTGCAGAGCTGTGCATTTGAAATGTGGACGTCTTGGATGGAATGCCGTGGAAGCTTCCAATCAGGAGGGACCTGCAAACATTGTTCTACAATTTCCCAGTGGGGCTCAAATGTGTGGCCTGGGTCCTTAAGGGGACTGGATCCTGTCTCTAGGCTTTCCAGAGCCTGTAGACTATCGAACTGGCTAAGGCACCTTACACTAGGGCTGCCTACTCACACCATTGGGGGGTGTTTACTACATGTTGTGTACTCCCCAGGTGTATTCCAACTCAATTAAAGCTTAGGACTATCAGTTTGAGACAGGAGAGTCTGCCATTACCCTGTGAGTGATGTTGACGGCAATAAAGGTACTCAATGACAATGGCTTTTCGTTTATTTCCTTCATTGGACTAGAGCGTAGTGACCAGTGCACTTCAGCATCAAGTGCAGTATCTACCTGAAAATAATGATATCAAAACATGGAAGCTTTTTACATGAGGCATTTTATTTTGTTTCACATTCAACTATATAAACTAAAACTTTGGAAATGTATTGTTGTAGTTAAAATGAAAAAGAATGCGCTTCTAATTGTTTGATGATCACTTAAAATTAAATAAACATAAATGTTGGGTTCATCTGACAGATTTTCCGGTCATGCCTTTCTTAATGTTTTGCTCAGGCCGCAGTAATATTATGTAACATTTGGGCACAAAAATACATAGTAACAGTCCAAAACTGGAAGCTAATATAGCAAATACTTCCACGGCCACAGTGAACTTCCCAGGAGAGCTGACATAAGCTGGGATGAAAGAGATCCACACGGCCCAGAAGATCAGCATGCTGAAGGTGATGAGCTTGGCTTCATTGAATGTATCAGGTAGTTTGCGTCCGAGGAACGCCAGGAGTAGGCAGAAGAAGGCCAGTAGACCAATATAGCCCAGAACCAGATAAAATCCAGGAGGCCATGGCTCCTTACACTCCACAACAATCTAATAATGTACAACAATACATGAAAACAGATTAATAAATACATATAGCACAATTTGTAATTTTATGCTGTGATCCATTATACAACTAATAATAAACATTAAAGCCTTATGTGCAGGATTTAACACTGTAGGACACTGTCATTCTTACTTTTCCAGTTGAGGCTTGGTAGGTTGGATTCCTGAATGGGAAGGGAGGCGCACCCAACAGCCAACCAGCACAGAGACATACCTGACAGCAAGAGAGGAGGATTGCCAAATATTTTAAACAAATGCAAAACATTGATCAAGTTGAGTTAAAATAATAAGCTGTTCTTTAGCTCTCCCACCTGAGGAGCTGTGGTGCAGAGGATCAGAGTCCTCTGTTGAGAGGGACCAAACAGCTTCAGAGCCCTGGAACCAGGTGCATTAGCCCGGAAAGCCAATAGAACCACAATGGTCTTCACAAGGAGGCAAGACAGACAGAGGACAAAGCTGACACCGAACGCTGCCTGGCGGAGCCTACATGTCCACACAGATGGCTGGCCGATGAAAACCAGGGAACACAAGAAGCAGAGCTTGAGTGATAGAAGAAGCAAGAAACTTATTTCTGAGTTGTTGGCCTTGACGATCGGTGTGGAACGGAAATGGTGAAAGAAAGTCGTGATGATGGTTGTCAGGATGATACCCAGCAGTGTGAGTGTGACCAGGATGATGCCCATGGTGTCATAGAAAGAAAGGAATTCTTCGACCCCGGCCACACATTTCACCTTGTCTTTGTCTGACCAGTAGTACTGAGGACATTTTGTGCACTCTGTGGAACCTTTGGGAGCAGAAACAGTCAACATGTAATGTGTAAAAACATACAAACTCAAACTCAGTACAGTAAAAATCTGCACAAGCCTTGATGACTATAAAACTGTTTGGATTCATGTGGTTTTAATGGCCTTCTGGTTCTTAGAGAAGTTAGAACATGTATGATTGAACAAAACATGTTTGGGCTACCAGTCTGGTTGCTGATCTCTCCATCTGCACAGGGCAAACAATCAAAGCAGCAGTGCGGCTCTCCTGGACGCCTGGCCTGCCTGCTGCCAGGGGGGCATGGAGCACTACACTGAGATACAGGAACCTGAACAAATAAAGGTATAAAATTATCAATATTTTGTTTGCTGCAGACCAGATGCTTGGTGGAAAAAAGGCTTTCTTACAGGTGCAAAATTACAGGAATTTTAATGATGTATCCCAGGTCAAATTTATTATCCTGTAAAGGAACTAATTACACCCCTAACCCTAGACACATATGAAATCAGTTTTTGGGACATGTGAGCAACCTGTGATTCTCCTTTGCTCCATACAATGGTGCTCTGCTTCATCTGCAACTGTTGTCTCAATGGAGCTGAACCATCATAGCTTCCAACTTTGACCAATCTAAAAACAGCACAACATTTTTGCAGTCAGGCTGAACAATTTTGAATGACAGGTATAGCCACAAAAGCATAAACTTAGCTTCTCAATTAGGATTCATTGTATTCATGTGTCTTGAAGAATAATATTCCACCTAATTTCACTCTCGCTGTCCTTCTGCCAGTTAATAATATCATACAGAGGGACCGGCTCTCCGTTGGAGTCAAAATACACCTTCTCCTCAAACTGGTTGGTGAAATTCACCATCTTCAGGTGATGCAGCAACTGTATGAAAGGAGGAAGAAAGAACAAATTGCAGGGACGAGACCAGCAGGCCAAAGAATTATGCCGAAACACAAAAACATATTCAAAATTTGATTTATACATATATTTATTGGTTTTTCAACTTACGTGCCTAGAAGTAAATGTTTTATGTCTCTCACACATTCCATTGTTGTATTCTGCAGAATCACAGTTCAATAACGTGTGCAAAGCATGGGCGATGGCATAAACAGCTTTATACACATTATAGGATATTCTGACCTGAGATATGTCAGTATAACTGCTGTCAGTGTACCTGAGATCCTCTGAACCAGTGCATGCAGGCTTTTTGTCAGCTCCTTTATAGTTTTCATCAGCCAATCCCTTGAATATGCTTGTTTTTCCAACAATAGGCTTGACCAAGGACCTAGAATTGTTTGGCAAGTCTGAATTGGAACCAACAGCCTCCAATCCCAATAAGTCATCTTCAGTATCTGCTTCACTGTCTTTGGATCTGATTCCTCTAAACTCAAGCTTACAGCCAAAAAGCTCTTCCCAGAACATGTTGACAAATTCCATCCCAGGTTTGGGAGATGGTCGGACATTCAACAGGAACTCTTTCAAACCAGGGATCCTAACCCCAGGGAAGGAGAAGCCCAGAGTGCCCTCTAGGAGAGGGTGGAAGTGAGGTGAGGTCAGTAGGCTAGCGGCCACCCAGGATTCACTAGCTACCCACTGGATCCCTGTCACATTTCTCTGAGCCAGCTGGAAAATTAAGTATAAAAAAAATAAAATAAAAAAAAAATAGATTACCAACATGCTTTGGATATTCCTAATTCCCACATTGTTAATTTAGACACTGCATGTTCTCATATTTGATGACTTGTCAAATACATTTACTGAGATTTTTACCTCTATAAACAGATCCAGAAGCTGTACCTCTGAGGCAAAAACCACCACTACCTTTGCAGTTGAACTCTGCAGTCTCTCTGCCATTTCTTGTATATCTATTGCTCTGGGTGATTTGGGGATAGTCAGATGAAATGCCAGACACCCACCTCGTTGCCGGAACTGATTAGAGAATGCTTGGATGCCATAGTGACTGTAGTCATCCTGAAATATATAAAGAAAGGTTTCGTAAATCATTTTAGTGTCTTTAACAGACTAATGGTGGGGTGAAAAAAAAAGTTTTTATCTCACCGTGGTTCCTAATGTGCCTACCCAGAGCCAGCCTAAGAAGGTGACCAGCTGAACAAGACCGCTAACTTGAAAGAGATCGCTCGGCACAGTTCGCAAGAATGATGGGTACATATGCTTGTCAGTAAGACAGGTACAAGTGGCAAAGTAACTCACCTATGGGGAGATAATACTAATGTTATCCTTGTTGAGGTAAGACAGAAGCCAAATACAAAAAAAATCATATTTTTTAATATTTTTATGTGATTTATTGCAAAACTCAAATAGTAGAAGGAAGGACAGCATACTAAGTAAGAATACTGTGTGTGATCCTGCCATCTGTATTGCTTTCTTACCAGTGGGAGGTTGAAAGGGCCCAGAGTGTGAGCTACAGCCCTTGTAGGAGAAGAGGATGCAAGGCCGATGACAGCAGGCACAGGAGAATCAGCAAGACATGAGGGCAAATTTTCAGCTTGTGTACTGCTATCCACTTTCTCCTCTGTTACATTTTCCTTTATGTAATTTCCATTATTTTCAAGACTGCGAGGCATTGCTACATAAACTGCAGTGCCTCTCTTTTTCAAAGTTCTCAGAATATTTGTCTTTCCAGTTCCTCCTCCCATGTTTCCCCCCTTCATTTTGTACCCCCTGTTCATGTCATACATCACAGCTTTGGAGTGACTGACTAAAGAGAAGAGTGCTTGCAAACTTGTGTGGATATGGTCACAGCTGTCCATGATCCGGTAGCCTAATTTAAGACCTGGTAACAGGCTTGAATTATGGTTAATTTCGTCCACTGCAAACACCATGGTCATCATCCAGCGAAATGCTCTGTGATCAAAACTGCAGAAAATTAAATAAAGCTGTATCGCTCTATGAAATTCATAATGAGACAGAAAACAGTATCATAACACAATATAAATCTCAACACATAAACAATGTTAAAGCAACACACAGCAAGAGGAAATTATTTCAGTCACTTATTTTTTTTAAATGTGATATTTTATAATGTGGGACTATATCAGATATCAAGAGTTTCCTCACCTGCTGCAAGGCATGAGCTGAGGTTTGCTTTGGTAGCTATGTTGTGGCATAGGGGCCACATAATGCAGAGGGAAAAGACCTCCAATCACAACATCCCCTCCAGACTGTAGGGCCAGAGGCTCACTGTCTGCCATTTTCACACACTTAGGTAAGCTAAAAGCAATACCACGCACTCCCTCTACCCCAAAACCATTCAGTCTCTCTGTAAAAGCATCTTCTTCTTTCACCACACCATTTTCTAAACTTTGTTCTTTTCTTTCCTTTGCACTTTTCAGACCATCTGACAAAACTGGAAAAAGCAGGCTAAATGTGCTCAAAGAAGCAGCCAGCATGAAGCCCCAACAAGCATTGAATGCAGTGTCCATACTGACCTCATAAAGACTGTGTGTGTGCTGGAGCCAATGGTTGTCCAACATAGTTTCTGTAAGGCTAATGGAGTAGACTATATAATGAGTCTAATGCTTGCATCATGTCATAGGTCTATGAGTCATTGCTGGATCAACCAATCACAATGAAAAACAGCAGTTTTGGTGCTAAGATGCTTTATGAGCTGTATGCTCATAATATTAAACACCTTCAGCCACAGCATGCTGAGTACTATCATTACCCCAGGGAGTAAGAATTCAAATGGGTGGGTGGAAATAATATAATATAATATAATAATAAAAAAAAAAAATGAATAGCATTGAGTGTGCAATGGTTGCAATGAAGCCAATTAAATCCTTGACAAATGCTGGCCATTGCTTCACCATTGCATTAATGATAGCATCAGATCATGCAGTCGTATCCTCAACCACATCAATCTTACCCTTCACGGGCGTCTACACAAGTTCAACATGAACACATCTGACCTGAAAGGGCCACCCTGCCTATACAATGATCATCATTTACAGTTTGGTATAGGAATCTAACATTTTCAGTCTACTCAGTCCCACCTTTTATCATGATTATCTTTGTGCACAATTGCTCTCCATTTCTCTGGTAGACCACAATGGCTGTCACAGCTGCAGTGTCTCTGGGCTTGTAGGTAGAGCAAACAGGCCAGATGGCGGAGCGGTGGCAGGCAGAGCTGGCCTCAGTGACACTGAGAGGAGCTGCAGAAGACCAGGACAGATGCCAAAGAGGTTGGTCCGTTTTGCCGGCAGGGCTGTGGCTTGTAGGCCGTCATATCAGACCACAGGAAATCCAGATGCTTTGCGAGTTTACAGTTTTATAGGCAGAGCACGGCTGGTCTTGTCAAGACTGTGACTGGATCCATAATAACCCCTCTGACACGCTTCTCTGTTGTTGTCAGTTACCTGGCAATAGTGCAACCAAACTACACACCTGTTAAATGATTGGCTGTTTGCATGTCACTTAGCACAGTAGCACAGTCCAATTTCAAGGGATATGATGGGCTGTTTAAAATGCAAGCCATGTACACACATTTTATCAAACTATTTTTTTATTGCAATCGATGAAGTGTCTATCTTGATACATATTGCTATTGGTTTATCACCCAGGCCTACTTCGATCAATCCAAAACAAAAAACTCACGTGTAGCAAGGTAGAAGAGCATCAGCAGAAAGTCTTTTCCCAAAAACTGAGCCCACTCCAAACTCCAAAGAACATGTATTTCTTCAAAATATACATTTAGTGGTAAGTGTATAGTAAGTACACCTATTCATTGTACACTGTACTACAGTTGCAATGCTGCAATATCAGTTGCATAGAACTGTCACTATCCAATCAATACAAAGGTGAAATAAATCAGAATCATTTGTCAAGACTATTTTTAAACAACATTGAATGAGGTTAAAGGTCCACTTTCTAAGACTCATCAAATACTGATCACCAACCTAACCGACAATCCCTAAGTGTTGGTCTTTGACAAGTTGGGAAATTCAAAGCATCAGTATTTGACGAGTTGGGAATGAGACTCCAAAATCAACTTCTCTCTAAAGTGGCCCCTTAACTAATGACATGTTACTTATTGTCTTTTCCCATTAGGTGCTGTTTTGTATTCTTCTCTGGCTTAAGTAAAATAATGTAACACTTTGGAGCAAACATGCAGAACAACAAGCCAAAGCTGGAAGCCAGAATGGCAAATGACTCCACTGCATCTGCATAATTTCCAGGGGAGCTGATATAAGCAGGGATGAATGCCAGCCACACAGCACAGAAGATAAGCATGCTAAACGTGATAAACTTGGCCTCGTTGAAGTTGCCTGGCAACTTACGGGCTAGAAAAGCCAGAACAAAGCACAGACACGCCTGTAGACCAATGTATCCCAGAACACACCAGAATGCCAGGCTGGAGCCCACATTACATTCCAGTATGATCTTCGAGCGTTCATATTGTGTATTTTGGAATGGAAAAGGGGGGGCATCAATGAGCCAGGCAGTGCAGATAACCACCTGAACTACAGTGCAACTGAAGATGATGACCCTCTGCTGTTTGGGCCCCAGCCACTTCATAATGTTATCCCCTGGCCTGGTAGCAGTGAAAGCAGCCAACACCACCAGAGTCTTCCCCAGGATGCAGGAGAAGCACAGTGAAAATG
This sequence comes from Pagrus pagrus, assembly GCF_965226575.1. Classification (NCBI taxonomy): domain Eukaryota; kingdom Metazoa; phylum Chordata; class Actinopteri; order Spariformes; family Sparidae; genus Pagrus; species Pagrus pagrus. Next base: position 12,288,039 of record NC_140188.1, read on the forward strand.
TGATGCTAAAGGCAGTGTGGCGCAGCATGCAGGACCAAGATGATGGCTCTCCAATGAACACCAGGGAACACAGGAAACACAAAGTCAACGCGAACAAGATGAAGAAGCTGAGTTCAGAGTTATTTACACGGACAATGGCTGTGTTTCTATGGTAGACAAAGATTGCAAAGACAGCTATAGTGAGGCAGGCTCCCACCACAGAGGTCACTGTCAGAGCTATACCCAAGGAATCATAGGCCAAGAACTCCACCTTCTTGGGGATGCAGGCTGTTCTGTCTTTGTTTGACCAGAAGTCCTCAGGACAAAATGTGCACTCTATTGAATCTAAAGGGAAAAGAGTCAAAAGAAGAATAGCTCAAATAGTCAGTATTTAAATATTCCCTGATTGTAAAATAGTATATTGAATATTGAACATATTTGAAGTGTTGTGATTTTTATTGCTTGGTTTGAGGCTCACTTGTCTGATTGCTAATTTTGCCACTGTCACATGGTACACAGTCAAAGCAGCAAATAGGCTCCCTATGACGGACAGCCCTACGGGACCCTGGATGACAGCTGGTACTGCATACAGACACTGGCACCTAGAGAGCAGATAATTCCGTTCAGCTCTGCAGTGTTAAATTAGTGTGCTGGAATTATTAGTCAATTACTTAATTTGTCCAATCCCAGATAGCAAAACTGTACCAGACACCCTCATCGGTCCACATTCCATGTGGAATGATGGCACTTGGAGTGCGCCTGTTTGCCAGATCTGAGCCACAAGCAGGTCATAACAACATAACAAAAAAGACTATTTTGATCATTGCCTGGGCCATTTAAAATCACTTATATTTGGTAGATTCACCTTTTCAAATGTGAGGACATGCTTCTTTTTTCTTTTGAACATTGCTTTATATTGGATGGCTTTTTGTTCTGTTGATTGGACATAAGCAATTTGCAACAGTCAATTTAGACTAAGAAATTGTGCTGAGAATTTGACAGTCTGACAATATATACATCAACATGCATTTTGTGCATTTGTACTGTTGTACTGTTGTACTGTTGGCTTGCCTCACTCTGATGGCCTGCCCATATTATCCTGTTCTCCTGGATCACCAGCTCCTCTCCAGCAGGCTTGGTTCCATCGAACAACCCCACATTGACAAACTCAATGTTCCCGCCTGTGCCTCTCTGCCAGTTTATGATATCATAATAGGGTATGGAGTCGCCTTTCAGGTCAAAGTTCACCTCTTCCCCAGCAATGTTAAATGTCACTTCCTGTAGGTAGTATTGGAGCTTGAACACCAACAGATAACATTAATCACTATTTCAAATGAGATTTTCAACGTTATACTGTAACAGTAAGAATACTGGACCCTACCTGCCAGGGTTGTATGTTGTTGCTTGAAGCACATGAGTTGTTTTGGAAGGGCCCACTGCCTGGTTGACAGAGAAGAAGGTTGTGGAGGGAATGAGCAATCGCATATACAGCCTTATAGACATTATATGCCACTCTAGGGCTGGATGTATTCATGTAGGCTGAATGCTGCTCCAACAGGGACTCCTGCCCTGAGCAGGGAGGCAACTGGGAGTCTGAGGACAGAGAAGGACTGCAACCATACAGAGCCTCCCACAGCTCCTTAACCAAGAGATTATTGGGATACATCTGAGGCTTTACTGTCAGCAAGTAGTCACTGAGTCCTGATATATGTCCTTTCCTGATGCCAAACCCAATGGTGCCACCCATGTAAGGGAAATACTCGCTGCCTGTAAAGACAGATGCCGTGACCCAGGCCTCACTAGCCACCCACTGGATTCCAGTGATGTTCTGCGTCATATAATCTCTCAAGAAAGGTGCCATCTCCCCCTCAGATGAAAATACCACCACCACTTTTGCCAGAGAACTTTGCATCACCTTCTCATAGAAGCAGATAATGGAGTAGGAAAGAGTTTCACAGGGAAAAGAGACAGCAAAAACAAGACAAAAACAACATGTGACTTTTAGTAAGTTATGTAATGTTAAATAACTGTAACTGTTTAAAAGATAAAAATAACAAACATTGTGGTAGACAGCAATGTGAGCTAGAGACCCTCCAGATTGGTTTCATGGAGGTATAAAATGAAATAAAAACTATTTAATGTTATAAAACTGACTTCAGTGTGTCTTTGTTTCTACCTGAATGATCTCCAATATCCTCTGGCGATTGTACAGCAAAGGGATGATTACTTGGTATGCTACACACACATTGGTACCCTGTAATTCTCTCAGTAAACCTTCCACAGCAAAGCGCCCATATTCACGGTCCCCTCGCACCAGCCCAACCCAAGTCCAGTTGAAGCGTACCAGCAGCTGAGCAATGGCATTCACCTGTTTTCAACAGAAATGAGTGTCAACTGAATGGATCTGAAAACAGTTATTTAAAAAAAGAAAAGAAAAAAAAAGATATATATAATTGTTAATTCTGGTGCAGGTATAAGGTTTTTTAACAATGAATACTAAACATGTCATTTTACTAATACAGCACTAAAAGGTTATCAAACACTTCCAAATTCTTAAGCCAAACTCTCACCTGATAGTCATCATTAGGGATTACCCTGAAGAATGTAGGATATTGTCTTCTGTCAGACAGACACGCGCATGAAGAAAAGTAGCTGATCTGTGTATAGAAGGGAAAACAGAGTAGAGTAAAAAAGATTATAGGGACACACAAACATTCAATCATGTTGAATGGCTTTTTTGTTTGAAGCGATTTTATGCAACTCTATTACGTAAAAAAAAGCTTTGAAATAATTTTAATGACTTGTAATTCAGAGAATGGTGTCTCTTCCGACTGCACCTTGAATGCCTGTTTTTGTCAGATATAACTGGTTCAACCAGTATGATTGCCCAAGGGGGAGGGCGTAGTGCTTCACGGTGTTGTCCACACATGTCACAATAGTGTTCTCTCCATGTTGGGGATTACAGTTGTGGGTGTACAGCATGAACAAGAGAGTGCTGTGAACAAAACCCTGGGCTGCTTCATAGTTGAGCACTTGTGGAGGAGGTGTGACTGCCAATCGGAATTGTCTATGGGCTGGCAGGGATGTTGTCAGGCCCAGCAGCATTTTGCTCACATTTACTCAGCTATGGATACTGAGAGTCTGGAGAGATACTGCTCTGGAGACAGAGTAGACTTCAGAGTTCTGTGTTTAGCGTATCTTGTAATGTGGCCTCAAAGATGATGGAGGTGCTCCTGCATTTGTAGTCTGTGGTGATCTGGCTTGCCTGCCATGTCTTCATTGTTGAGGTGACTCTTCAGTGTTTCCTGATGTGCACATGCTGGTGGAATTTAGATGAAAAAGGTCTAAGGTCTGTTATAGACTGTCCATTAAAATCAATAGCTACACTGTTATTTTGTCATGTGACTGCTGATGACATCGTAAAGTACTTGTTTACATGTTTACATTTGGGGTAATGTAAACAGCAGCGACAAAAACATTGGTGAATCTCTTATAGATAGTATATCTATAAGATAGCAGGCATTTTAATATTAAAAACAGTGTGTCGTCTGGGAAACATTGTCCATCAACTTTGACTATGTTTGAGCATCAAGCACCATTGATCATAACACAATGTCTACCTCCCCTAATCTTGGTAAGACAAGCCTTGGTAAATGTAGATTTACAGATTAATTGACCTACAGTTTTTGGACTGTTTTAAAATTCAGAAGATTTGGTTTGATGTAGCACATTGGTTATCAGAGATACTGTGGGTAAAATTTTATTTTAATCCATCAATTTGTATATTGCAAGATATATCACAGGATACAGTAAGGTATCCATGTATTTTAATTGTATTTTAAAATTTCTTCTCAGACACCTGCAAACCACATTCAAAAACTCACTTCACTACTACATTGGAAAATATGGAAAATACAATTGATATTGAAAAGAACAAATTCTCTGCATTTGAAATCCTATGGGGTGACATATTACAGGCATCAGCCCTGATTGTATTGATGAAGTGTCAAGTGGTGAAGCAAAAAGGATGTGTGTACTCGATAGAGACTGACTGTATTCTATGAGTTATATATCATGCACGTTTATGTCTGTTTATATGCCATGTATATCATTTAAGTTGATCAAATATAAATACACTGATGTTGAGCTTGTTTCTCTTATCTGTGGGTAATTGTGTGTTGTTGTAGGTATTGTTGGTTTGGTTTCTGTTTGATGGGTCCTTGTGTCTTTGATGAGAATAGTGTATATGATGTATATTTTGATTTATATTATATTTCTGTATGTATGTATGTATGTATTTATGTTAAATTCAATTTTAAAAAAGAAAAGAAAAATGCTAAATCAAATTATAGGGTAACTTTTTGGGGGGATTATAAAAGAAACGATTCATAATTACCAGCGGGATTCTGAATGGCTGCAGGATTCTTGACAACACGATAGACAGTGCAGAACCAGATTCCCCAATCACAGCGAGAAGTGGAGAGTCACCGCTACACATGGGAGAGTCATCCTCACTCAGCCCATTCAGCATAGCAAGAGCAGCCCTCTGGCCAGTCAGTGGATATGCACACGAATCAAAGATTTTGTATCCAAGGGTGGAATTGGGTAATAGCTCTGTACTATGGTTTATCTCCTCCACTGCCAGCCTCATAGTCTGAGCCCAGCGGAAAGCCCTCGGGTCAAAGCTTCAGCCCAGCAGACACACACGGGTATGGAGAAAAGGTTAAATTAAAGGCAGAGATTATGTTTCGATTTGAAACGAGTTAAATTGCACTGTTGCATCACACTTGAGATTAAGTAACTGAGTCCTTTTGCTTTGTTCATACATTATCATCCTTTTTTCTAATGTGTTACAAAGATATCTTGGGTAATGCTTTATATCACAGTTTTGTAATTTGCAAATAATTCCCTAATACTAATTCCCATTTATTTGAAACATATTCTAGGGAAAATGTATATAATGTTCAACTGGTCCGCTTGCTAGTATGAATTTGAGTTAATTGCTTGTGCAACCTAGAGGAATTTTCAGAATATAAATTGGACCAAATTAAACAGTTCATTCCAAAACATTTCTTGGAAATCATTTGGAAAACATGAGGAAATTACACACCCATAAAATAAAGTATTACAATTTTTATATTATTACAATATATATATATATACACACAATACATTTCCAATATATTTGGATTATACTATAAATCAAATTGCAAGTTAGTTCAAGCCATCAATGTTTATGATATTGTTTTCTCACATGTCAGGCTAAATTATTACCGTATTCTAAAAGCTGGTGAATGTAAATACAGAATCAAACCTCATATGTTTTCACATCTGCATGTATTAAACTCACCCATTGCACTTTACCGGCGGGGGTCTATAGGTGCTGTTGAGGTCTGGCATCTCCTGGTTATAGTGAATCGGGAAGACTCCCCCAATTATATAGTCACCCTTAGCCACAAAACCTGGCTGATAGTTGTTTTGAAGCTTGCACACATTGGCTGCAGATGGGGGTAGAGCAATGAAGCTGGAAATTGGGTTATAAGTTATAGTGAACACAGAGTAAAGTAAGGAGAATAAGACATGTAGAGTCATATTGTAACACAGCCCCAAAGAGAGAGAGAGAGAGAGAGAGAGAGAGAGAGCAAGTTAATAGACAAGTTATATATAGTTTGTGACCTTATTCTTACGTCATCAAGATATCAAGACATTCGACACCAGCAGCCCAGCCTGATTTACCAAAGTGGGTTGATGCAGATTGATAGAAATAGTGTAAAAGGATAATTATGCTGTACTAGACACACACACACACACACACACACACACACACACACACACACACACACATACTGTATATATATATATATATATATATATATATGCAAGCAAGCTAGCAAGTCAGATCAGCTAGTTTAGTAGAAAAGTGGTAAACAGAAAAATCAGTCTCATATTTCAATGTATACAAAACTTTTACAAAGATAACACAGGTGGACACACTGTGGGGACTGCCTAATAAGAAAAAGCAAACTCCAAAAAAGGGTGTGTGAGGTCACTTAAACCTCATCTACACAGAATGTAGGCCATGTAACTGCAATCTGAAGCTTCTTATTGTGGCTTCAAGTCTATTTTCATTCTTTCTTCCTTTATTTGTTTATTTGACAGGGACAGTGCAGAACATCTTAGCTGTAGCAGAGATAGCTATAACCTAATTTATATCTGTAGTCCCTGTTAAGAAAACCAGAGTATGAAAAATATTACAAGACAATACATAATCACTATACAACAACATCAGCAACCCCAACAAGAATGATGGGTATGCGTGATGAGTACATGAGTGGGTCAAAATAAATAATTACATTCATTATTCTCAAAAATTTGCCAGCCTCAAAACAACGTTATATCATTGACCTATATATATACAATATGTGTGTGTGTGTGTGTGTGTGTTGTGTGTTTTAGTACTGTATAGTCACCCTAACCCATGAAGGTGTTAATTTAGGTGATGTCACAACTATTGTGTCTGGGCGGTCCCCTCAGCTTTATCTATGCTAACTACAGCAGAAAAATCCACTCCAACCTGAAATATCATTATTCTTTGTATGTGATCAGGAAGGGTAGATACGGTCATATATTCAACCATTAAAATATTTAACATTAGTGGAAAGGCCTTTCCTTCAAATAAGTTATGGGAGTGCCAGCTGCAAAGTTTCTTATGTTTCTTTTTTTCATTTGGAGCAAACCTGGTTTAACTGCTGCTCTGGATAACTGTGTTTTCTTGGGGGAAGAGGAGGAAAACAGTCTGTATGAAGATGGAGATGTAGTTATCGGGGGCTTATTCCCTCTACACTACAGCCCTGTGTCTTCTCTTCCAACATACAAAACAAAACCAACTCCTTATACATATAAATAGTAAGTGACTTTTTAAGTATGATAGTAATTGGCTTGTGTGGAGCATAGCAGATTACATTTTATTGGATTTGCATTTATAGTATTGTAGTATTGTTATATATTTGTGTTGTGAGAATGATTCTGATTTTCACTTCTGTACAGTTTCAATTCTCGAGCTTTGCGCTGGATCCAGACAATGACTTTTGCAATCAAAGAGATCAACCAACGCAGTGACCTCTTGCCACAGCTCAAGCTGGGTTTCCAGATCCTTGACAGCTCTGATGATATTCCTGTGTCTCTGAGAGCATCTCTGCTGTTGGTGAATGGCCAGCCAGAGACAGGCTACAGTGCTGAAATCGTGAACAGAGACAAAGGTCAAAAAAGGAACATTGGTTCGAATTTAGGCTGTGCTGCCATTCAAAGGACTGTGTCCCCAGTAATCATAGGAGGTGCTGCCTCTGGAGTGTCTATGGCTCTGTTAAGAAGCCTGGGTTCTTTCCATATCCCCCTGGTGAGACTGGCTGACTGTATGAGCAGTTTTGTTGTGAAAATGTAAACAGTAAATGTGTTTTTGCCATTTGAGATCAGTCGTAACCAGTTTCTTCATGTTAATGAGGTGCCATACAGTTGCAAATCATTGCTATCCTTTGAAAAAAGTGTTTCTCCAAATGTCAAAAGACCAATTTCAGCTTTCTTTTCTTTTCATGCTTTTTTGGACTTTGAACTTTACAGTGCATTGTTTGTAAATGTATCACTGTTAAGCTTATAGTATAAAATATGACAAAATTATGTTTTCATGTTTTTATAAAACTTTTCAAATGTGCATAGTTTAAAATCACCTAAATCACCTTACAACTGCCTTAAATACTCAGTGTAGGTAAAATTCTGCAAAACTTAATGCTTGAACGGTTCGGTATTGTTCTGTGAAATTTGATGCTTGTTCAACAGCCTTTTCAGTGGGCCAAATGGTGCAGAAGGTTAACTATTGTTTGCTATAATAACAGGTGAGCTATTTTGCATCCTGCAGCTGTCTGAGCAACCAAAAGGACTTCCCCACATTCATGCGCACAATGCCAAGTGACGCGTTCCAGGTCAAAGCCCTGGCCCGTCTGGTTAGTTATTTTGGCTGGACCTGGGTGGGAGTCATTGGTCTGGAATCTGATTATGCCCGCTTTGCCATCCAGCTCTTTCTGCAAGAGTCAGAGCAATATGGTGTGTGTGCTGCCTACACACACTTCTATCCTGTAGTCCTGACTCAGCAGGCTCTAGATGAGCTACTGGATGTTATTCAGGTACCAATCCGTCAACATAAACTTCTCGTAAATGCCGGAGGTAGACAAAATGACATGAACACCATCAATACATTGTTTAGGAAAAGTGTTGATTAAATTCAAGGTCATCTGAGGCCATGTTTGTTTGTGTTATTCCATAAATCTAGGCAAATCATCACGTTTAACCAAAATCCTAAAAATCATAGTTTATTGTTATGTTTTATTGAAATTATAAATGCTGTATTTACAAAAAAGTACATTAAAGTTTGATAATGCATGTCACTAAAAATCAGTTCTTGTTTAAGGAACAGCCTCTGCTGCCTTAGCTTTGATTGATGGTCTTTGTATTAAAATAATAAATAAAAAAACTTCAAATCACCAATAAGCCCTCCATTCGAAGTGTGTCAGGCTGATAAATTGGACTGCATTATTGTGTAATGTGTTGTGGTTATTTAATTAATCTAGATTTTTATATAAATTTGCAACCCCTTCCTTTTTATTAACATTTCAACACTGCAGTATTTTAAAGTGCTATGATCAATATGTTAGACGTAGAGGAGCCCCAACACACCATCTCTTTCATAAAACAGTTTAAATTTAATTCAATATTGACTATATGTACATTTTCACTCTTTAGATGGCGTCCTCAAAAGTCATCATTAACTTTTGTAGTGATTCAGAGATGAAGGGTATTCTGACAGAGATCCGACGTCGGAACATAACTGGTCTGCAGTGGATCGCCAGTGAAGCTTGGGCCACTGCCAAATCACTCTGGGAAAAGTTTGGAGATCTTCTGACAGGAACACTTGGATTTGCCATCCGGAGAGCTGTTGTGATTCCAGGGCTGAAACAACACCTCACTAGTCTCAGACCATCCCATATTCATGAATCAGCTTTCTTGGCAGAATACTGGGAAGAGTTGTTTAACTGTCGACTGAACGGATCAGTGAATAGCCACACTCACGGGGGCGACAACTACCAAGACAGATTGCCATGTAAAGGAACAGAGGATTTAAATGATGTTTACTCTCCGTATTCTGATGTGACACAGCTAAGAGTGTCCTATAATGTCTACAAGGCTGTGTATCTGGTTGCCCATGCCTTGCAAGATATGAGTACCTGCATAGTTGGTCTGGGGCCTTTTCTTAATGGCACCTGTGCAGACCCAAAGAAATTTGAACCTTGGCAGGTGAGACTAATTGCAGGTTAAATGTTATTTTTAAGAAAAACAAAACATTGAGAAAGAAGTAAACCTTGTTTTGCTCCCTCCCTCAGCTAATCTACTACATGAAGCATGCTAATTTCTCAGCACTGGGGGCGAAAGTCAGCTTTGACCAAAACGGTGACCCGATTGCATATTATGATCTCTTGAACTGGCAAAGGAGGCTTGATGGGTCACTACATTTGGTGAAAGTTGGTTTCTATGATGCCTCTTTGCCTGCCGGACGCAGCCTGGTCATAAATGACTCAGTGATTCAGTGGCCTGATGGGAAACAGGTGTGTTCACTGTAAACAGACTTGAGACCATGCTTACCTTAGATTATTAAGTAGACTACTGGTATGTTGTTATCAATGATGTTACATATTGATGAAAGCATTTCCTTCGCACTTCCTTATAATTCTGTTCATTTTTCATCATAGTTCACGGAATTGTGTTCAGTTTTAGTTTTAACACAGCTCTTATAGATCAGACTAAATTTGTTTTACATACTTTACCCCTTTCATCTGGATCTGAAAGAGTCCGTAGAGACTACTATTGCATAACAAAGCAGATACACTGGTGAATATCAATTGAAGTCAGTGTCTTTCTGAGTGTCTGAATCTTTCATTTCAGGGTTCCCGTTCTGTATGCAGTGAAAGCTGTCCTCCAGGTTCCCGCATTGCAAGGAGAAAAGGGGAACCGATCTGTTGTTTTGATTGTGTCCTCTGTGCAGAGGGAGAAGTCAGCAATAAGACTGGTGTGTTATGGCTTGTCTTTTATCAGACTTTCACCTATGTTATCCAAATATACACAGATCAGCCACAACGCTAAAACCCCTGACAGGTGAAGTGATTAACATTCATCATTTTGTTCCAATGCCGTGTCATGTACTGAAACTCTTGTCCTGGCAGTCATGTGGACGCCACTTGCCACATACGTTGTTGCAGGCATAGTTTAACCTGTCATGGCATCTTCACTCCCCAGTGGCAATGCACCCTGACATTCCACAAAAACTGATAAGGAATGGCCCCAGGAACATGTCAAAGAGCTTAAGGCATCAACCTGCTCTTCATAATCCCCAGATCCCAGTCCAGAACAAGACCGATCCATGGCGGCCCCAGCTCGCAACCCACTGGACTCGAAGGATCCACTGCCAACACTGATACACTGGTGCCAGACACCACAGAACACTCCCAGAGGTCCTGCTTCCTTGTGTTAACCGCTCAGAGACAAGTCGTATCCACAGTGGGGCCACCACAGATTGGTCTTGTTCAGGTAAATGTTACAGATGCTTGATCGGAATGTCATCTGGTAAATTTGGAGGCCAGGTTGATGCTTTGAGCACTTTGTCTTATTCCTCAGGCCATTTGTGAGCACGTTTTGTGGTGTTACATGGCACATTGTCTCACTGGTGGGCCACTGTCTTCAAGGGGTACAATTACCTTGAGGGGGTGGACTTCGTCTGCACCAGTGTTTGGGTGGGTGCTGCATTCCAAGAGAATCCACATGAATGCCAGGACTCAAGTTTTCCTAGCAGAACATTGCATTGTTTCGACATGATCAAGGTTATTCCCATCACCTGACAGTCGTTTTAATGTTGTGGCTGATCAGTTGGTGTATATTGACCTGCTTGTATCTAAATTTGCCTTCTCTAAACACTCTTGTCTGCCCATCTTCAGATTCTTTAGAGTGCCTACGCTGCTCAGAGGACACATGGCCCAATGAAGACAGAGAACTCTGCATCCCAAAGACTATTGAGTTTCTGTCTTACCATGACTTAATGGGTATTGTGCTATGTGTTGTATCCGTCTTCGGGGCTTGTGTTTCCCTCTCCATCCTCGCCATATTCTTTACTTGCAAAGACACACCACTTGTTCGGGCAAACAACATGGAATTGAGCTTCCTTCTCTTGGTGTTTCTTGCTGTATGTTTTCTTGTTGGCCTGTTGTTTATTGGCGAGCCTTCAGACTGGCTTTGCCGCATTAGGTACCCAGCATTTGGAATTAGTTTTGCCCTCTGCATCTCATGCCTCCTAGCCAAGACAGCAGTTGTCCTAGTGGCCTTTAAGTCCACACTGCCAGGAAGTAATGCCATGAAGTGGTTTGGACCCAACCAGCAGAGAGCCAGTGCACTTTTAGGAACAGCTGTTCAGGTAGAAACACTTTCTGTAAGTTTTTTCAACAGTATCAATTGAAAATGAACATTCTGCCTTTTGTTTCCACTCAGGTAATAATATCTCTCATCTGGCTGCTCACCAGTCCGCCTCATGCCAACAACAACACAAATTACCACAGTGCTACCATCATCATTGAGTGTGTTCCTGGTTCAGAGGTTGGCTTCTGGTGTGTTCTTGGATATATCGGGATCCTGGCCTGCATGTGCTTCCTAATGGCTTTTTTGGCTCGGAGGCTGCCAGATAATTTTAATGAGGCAAAGTTTATCACCTTCAGCATGCTGATATTCTTTGCAGTGTGGATTACTTTCATCCCAGTTTATGTCAGCTCAGCTGGGAAATACACAGTGGCTGTCCATATTTTTGCTATTTTAGCCTCAGCTTTTGGTCTCCTCTTTTGCATTTTTGCTCCAAAGTGCTATATAATAATTCTGAAACCTGAAAAAAACAGCAAGAAATACATGATGAAAAGATGAAAATGAGAGTACATTACATCTGTCAATAAATAATTTATTTATATGTAAAAGGAAGCAATTTAAATGAAATATATTCATGTTGTCATATTAAAGGATCATCATGTAAATACAATGAAGTACGAAATATATAATATAATGAAAACTAACTAAATATAATAAAACAAAAAATAAATAAATAATGACAGTGTTGTTCCTTACCAATTCACCTAGGCCCTCCCAGTTCATCAGATGTTTTTTTTCTTGAAAAAGAATCATATAAAAATTGTCTTTTTAAATTAATGATACATTGCATAATGTAGAGAGACGGACTGGCTCCACAATAGACCAAACTCTATATTTTCCCATTATTACAACATGACTTAGGTAAGCACACAGAGTAGTCTGTAGCGGGTAGGATATATTTCAGGTTCAGGCATAGCCTAATATGGTGACTGTTTGTTATGTTTAAATAGTCACAGACCTAGAAGAGCCTTTCAGAACTGGCATGACATTACACTGTGTTACATGTACTGTTGAGCCTGTTCTGCTCAATCCAGCGTCATAATACTTCAACATAAGGCATCATGTCTCCTGAATCGCCCTTCTCACCTGGGTTGATCAGATGAACGAAAACACTTATATGTACTGTGTTGACTTCAAGGTCTTCGTTGAGTCCAGGAAATGTGCAAGTTATAGCTTGTAAAGGTTTGATTTGTTACATACTAGACAATGTAATTTTGTTTACTGTGGACAAAATATTAATCTTCGTCCCTTAGCTCAATACACATAAATTATTTCAGAATTTCAAACTTGTCTGAAGTAATATCTGACATCATCAACTCAGCCAAGCTCAAAAGATCAACTTTTCCATTACTGAAGGCAGTCTGTTGCACACTTTAAATAGGTCTGGTTTTATTGCAATCCATTTTGCAATATTCCATTGTTAATATAGGCTTGAAATTCATATGGGTTGGTCAGAAGTTGCTATGTTTATTATTTATTAGATAACTATTATAGAACATTGCTTGAGCTCCAGATCAAGGTTTTTGACCACAAGTAATATAAACTTGAATAAAGTTTGATGGGTATGAGTGGGTCAAAATAAATAATTTAATTCATTATTCTCAAAACAGGTAATTAAAATTATTGAACTATATATATACAATTTATATATATATATATATATATATATATATATATATATATATATATATATATATACTGTATGTGTGTTTGTGTCTAAGTCCTGTATATCTACCCTAACCCATGAAGGTGTTATTTTTGGTGATGTCACAACTATTGTGTCTGGGCGGTCCCCTCAGCTTTATCTATGCTAACTACAGCAGAAAAATCCACTGCGACCTGAAATATCATTATTCTTTGTATGTGACCAGAAAGGGTAGATACGGTCACATATTCAACCATTAAAATATTTAACATAAGTGAGCAGGAGGTTTCCTTCAAATAAGTTATGGGAGTGCCAGCTGCAAAGTTTCTTATGTTTCTTTTTCTCATTTGGCGCAAACCTGGTTTAACTGCTGCTCTGGATAACTGTGTTTTCTTGGGGGAAGAGGAGGAAAACATTCTGTATGAAGATGGAGATGTAGTTATCGGGGGCTTATTCCCTCTACACTACAGCCCTGTGTCTTCTCTTCCAACATACAAAACAAAACCAACTCCTTATACATATAAATAGTAAGTGACTTTTTAAGTATGATAGTAATTGGCTTGTGTGGAGCATAGCAGATTACATTTTATTGGATTTGCATTTATGGTATTGTAGTATTGTTATACATTTGTGTTGTGAGAATGATTCTGATTTTCACTTCTGTACAGTTTCAATTCTCGAACTTTGCGCTGGATCCAGACAATGACTTTTGCAATCAAAGAGATCAACCAGCGCAGTGACCTCTTGCCACAGCTCAAGCTGGGTTTCCATATCCTTGACAGTTCTGCTGACATTCCTGTGGCTCTGAGAGCATCTTTGCTGTTGGTGAATGGCCAGCCAGAGACAGGCAAGAGAGCTGAAATCATGAACAGAGACAAAGGTCAAAAAAGAAACATTGGTTCTAATTTAGGCTGTGCTGCCATACAAAGGACTGTGTCCCCAGTAATCATAGGAGAAGCTGCCTCTGGAGTGTCTATGGCTCTGTTAAGAAGCCTGGGTTCTTTCCATATCCCCCTGGTGAGACTGGCTGACTGTATGAGCAGTTTTCAAATCAAATCAAAATCAAATTAACTTTATTTGTCCCGCAAGGGAAATTTGTCTTGGGCAAGTGGTGTCGTAACAGCTGCTTGTGCTTGCAATACATACATACACAATACATACATTACAATAGTAACAATGGCACACATATCCAAGAAAGAAAAGAGAAAGAAAGAAAGTGCGGAGAGTGCAATAAATAGTTTAAAATACTTATAATACAAGTCCCCTCCACCCGACCGAGGTCAGATGGTGGGGTGGGAGGGGGCTAGGGTTTTAGAGTTTTGTTGTAAAAATGTAAACAGTAAATGTGTTTTTGCCATTTGAGATCAGTTGTAACCAGTTTCTTCATGTTAATGAGGTGCAAAATTAGGTGAAAATCATTGCTATTCTGTGAAAAAAGTGTTTCTCCAAATGCCAACAGACAAATTTCAGCTTTCTTTTCATCTTTCATTTTCAGATGAAGAAATAAAATAGATAAAGATAGTGAGATAAAATAATTATTGCTGCTTTTTTGGACTTTGAACTATACAGTGTGTTGTTTGTAAATGCACCACTGTTAAGCTTATGGTATAAAATATGACAAAATTATGTTTAACATGTTTTTATAAAACTTTTCAAATGTGCATAGTTTAAAATCACCTAAATCACCTTACGACTGCCTTAAATACTGCACAACTGAATGCTTGAACGGTGGTATTGTTCTGTGAAATTTGATGCTTGTTCAACAGCCTTTTCAGTGGGCCAAATGGTGCAAAAGGTTAACTATTGTTTGCTGTAATAACAGGTGAGCTATTTTGCATCCTGCAGCTGTCTGAGCAACCAAAAGGACTTCCCCACATTCATGCGCACAATGCCAAGTGACGCGTTCCAGGTCAAAGCCCTGGCCCGTCTGGTTAGTTATTTTGGCTGGACCTGGGTGGGAGTCATTGGTCTGGAATCTGATTATGCCCGCTTTGCCATCCAGCTCTTTCTGCAAGAGTCAGAGCAATATGGTGTGTGTGCTGCCTACACACACTTCTATCCTGTAGTCCTGAATCAGCAGGCTCTAGATGAGCTACTGGATGTTATTCAGGTACCAATCCGTCAACATAAACTTTTCGTAAATGCCGGAGGTAGACAAAATGACATGAACACCATCAAGACGTTGTTTAGGAAAAGTGTTGATTAAATTCAAGGTCATCTGAGGCCATGTTTGTTTGTGTATTCCATAAATCTCGGAAAAGAATCATGTGTGACCAAAATCCTAAAAATCATAGTTTATTGTTTTGTTTTATTGAAATTATAAATGCTGTATTTACAAAAAAGTACATTAAAGTTTGATAATGCATGTCACTAAAACTCAATTCTTGTTTAGGGGACAGCCTCTGCTGCCTTAGCTTTGATTGATGGTCTTTGTATTAAAATAATAAAATGAAGGCCTCATTGGTGATAGGACAAGTTTTTTTATTTAAGTGTGTCAGGCTGATGAA
The DNA here is from genome assembly GCF_965226575.1 of Pagrus pagrus. Classification (NCBI taxonomy): domain Eukaryota; kingdom Metazoa; phylum Chordata; class Actinopteri; order Spariformes; family Sparidae; genus Pagrus; species Pagrus pagrus. The sequence goes on from NC_140188.1 coordinate 12,303,678, forward strand.
TTGGAGTGAATTATTATGTAATGTGTTGTGGTTATTTAATCAATCTTCATTTATTTGAATTTGCAACCCCTTCCTTTTTATTAACATTTCACCACTGCAGTATTTTAAAGTGCCATGATCAATATGATTAGAAATAGAGGAGCCCCAACACACCATCTCTTTCATAGAACAGTTTGAATTTAATTAAATATTGACTATATGTACATTTTCACTCTTTAGATGGCATCCTCAAAGGTCATCATTAACTTTTGTAGTGATTCAGAGATGAAGGGTATTCTGACAGAGATCCGACGTCGGAACATAACTGGTCTGCAGTGGATCGCCAGTGAAGCTTGGGCGTCTGCCAAATTACTCGGGGTAAAGTTTGGAGATCTCCTGACAGGAACACTTGGATTTGGCATCCGGAGAGCTGATGTGATTCCAGGGCTGAAACAACACCTCACTAGTCTCAGACCATCCCATATTCATGAATCAGCTTTCTTGGCAGAATACTGGGAAGAGTTGTTTAACTGTCGACTGAACGGATCAGTGAATAGCCACACTCATGGGGGTGACAACTACCAAGACAGAATGCCATGTAAAGGAACAGAGGATTTAAATGATGTTTACTCTCCGTATTCTGATGTGACACAGCTAAGAGTGTCCTATAATGTCTACAAGGCTGTGTATCTGGTTGCCCATGCCTTGCAAGATATGAGTACCTGCATAGTTGGCCTGGGGCCTTTTCTTAATGGCACCTGCGCAGACCCAAAGAAATTTAAACCTTGGCAGGTGAGACTAATTGCAGGTTAAATGTTATTTTTAAGAAAAACAAAACATTGAGAAAGAAGTAAACCTTGTTTTGCTCCCTCCCTCAGCTAATCTACTACATGAAGCATGCTAATTTCTCAGCACTTGGGGCGAAAGTCAGCTTTGACCAAAACGGTGACCCGATTGCATATTATGATCTCTTGAACTGGCAAAGGAGGCCTGATGGGTCACTACATTTGGTGAAAGTTGGTTTCTATGATGCCTCTTTGCCTGCTGGACGCAGCCTGGTCATAAATGACTCAGTGATTCAGTGGCCTGATGGGAAACAGGTGTGTTCATTGTAAACAGACTTGAGACCATGCTTACCTTAGATTATTAAGTAGACTACTAGTATGTTGTTATCAATGGTGTTACATATTGATAAAAGCATTTCCTTCACACTTCCTTATAATTCTGTTCATTATTCATCATAGTTCACGGAATTGTGTTCAGTTTTAGTTTTAACACAGCTCTTATAGATCAGACTAAATTTGTTTTACATACTTTACCCCTTTCATCTGGATCTGAAAGAGTCCGTAGAGACTACTATTGCATAACAAAGCAAATACACTTGTGAATATCAACTGAAATCAATGTCTTTCTGAGTGGCTAAATTTTTCCTCTCAGGCTTCCCGGTCTGTATGCAGTGAAAGCTGTCCTCCAGGTTCCCGCATCGCAAGGAGAAAAGGGGAACCGATCTGCTGTTTCGATTGTGTCCCCTGTGCAGAGGGAGAAGTCAGCAATAAGACTGGTGTGTTATGGCTTGTCTTTTATCAGACTTTCTCCCCTTACAGGTGAAGTGAGTTAAATTCATCATTTTGTTACAATGCAGCATCGTGTACTGAAACCTTTTGTCCTGGCATTCATGTGGATGCCACTTGCCACATACATCGTTGCAGGCAAAGTTCAACCCGTCATTGCAACTTCACTCCCTAGTGGCAATGCACCCTGACACACCACAAAAACTGAAAAAAGAAGTGGCCCCAGGAACATGTCAAAGAGCTCATGGCGTCAACCTGCTCTTCATAATCCCCAGATTCCAGTCCAATTGAACATCCATAGGTCATGACAGAACAAGTCCGATCCAATCCACACGAATGCCAGGTCTCAAGTTTTCCTAGCAGAACATTGCATTGTTACAAGATGATCAAGGCTATTCACATCACCTGACAGTCGTTTTAATGTTGTGGCTGATCGGTTGGTGTATATTGAACTGCTTTTATCTAAATTTGCCTTCTCTAAACACTCTTGTCTGCCCATCTTCAGATTCTTTAGAGTGCCTACGCTGCTCAGAGGACACATGGCCCAATGAAGACAGAAAACTCTGCATCCCAAAGACTATTGAGTTTCTGTCTTACCATGACTTAATGGGTATTGTGCTATGTGTTGTATCCGTCTTCGGAGCTTGTGTTTCCCTCTCCATCCTCGCCATATTTTTTACATGCAAAGACACACCACTTGTCCGGGCCAACAACATGGAATTGAGCTTCCTCCTCTTGGTGTTTCTTGCTGTATGTTTTCTTGTCGGCCTGTTGTTTATTGGCGAGCCTTCAGACTGGCTTTGCCGCATTAGGTACCCAGCATTTGGAATTAGTTTTGCCCTCTGCATCTCATGCCTCCTAGCCAAGACAGCAGTTGTCCTAGTGGCCTTTAAGTCCACACTGCCAGGAAGTAATGCCATGAAGTGGTTTGGACCCAACCAGCAGAGAGTCAGTGCACTTTTAGGAACGGCTGTCCAGGTAGAAACACTTTCTGTAGGTTTTTTCAACAGTATCAATTGAAAATGAACATTCTTCCTATTGTTTCCACTCAGGTAATAATATCTCTCATCTGGCTGCTCACCAGTCCGCCTCATGCTAACAACAACACAAATTACCACAGTGCTACCATCATCATGGAGTGTGTTCCTGGTTCAGAGGTTGGCTTCTGGTGTGTTCTTGGATACATCGGGATCCTGGCCTGCATGTGCTTTCTAATGGCTTTTTTGGCTCGGAGGCTGCCAGATAATTTTAATGAGGCAAAGTTTATCACCTTCAGCATGCTGATATTCTTTGCAGTGTGGATTACTTTTATCCCAGTTTATGTGAGCTCAGCTGGGAAATACACAGTGGCTGTCCATATTTTTGCTATTTTAGCCTCAGCTTTTGGTCTCCTCTTTTGCATTTTTGCTCCAAAGTGCTATATAATAATTCTGAAACCTGAAAAAAACAGCAAGAAATACATGATGAAAAGATGAAAATGAGAGTACATTACATCCGTCAATAAAGATTTTTTTTTACATTCAAAAGGAAGCCATTTAAATGAAATATATTCATGTTGTCATATTAAAGAATCATCATGGAAATACGATAAAGCAAAAAATAAATAAATAAATGACGTGGTTCATTCCATACCAAGTCACCCAGGCCCTCCCAGTTCATCTTGTGTTTTTTCTTTTAAAAGAATCATAAAAATGTTCTTTTAAGTTAATGATACATTGCAAAATCTTATAGCTGTACTTCAAATACTTTTGAAGTTATAAATTTGGACCCTTTGAGCTATCGCTGCAGCAATAAAGACCCAGACACCCAAGGTCACAGTCTTATTCCTCCAGCGTCTCACCTTGACTATATCTCATACAAGAGATGGACTGGCTCCACTATAGACCAAACACTATATTCTCCCATTAATTCCAAAATGACTTAGGTAAGCACACAGAGTATTCGGTAGCGGGTATGATATATTTCGGGTTCAGGCATAGCCTAATATGGCTACTGTTTGTTATGTTTAAATAGTCACAGACCCAGAAGAGCCTTTCAGAACTGGCATGGCATTACACTGTGTTATTACATGTACTGTTGAGCCTATTCTCCTCAATCCAGCTTAACTAAATACTTCAACATAAGGCATCATGTCACCTGAATCTCCCCGAAAACGAGAGTTTTCCCACAGTTCGGTATGCATCACAGTTTTTGGGCCAAGGTAACGGTACGGTTTCGATATCTTAATATAAAACTACTCACACTAGCAAAGGCAATATTGCATGTAAAAATAATTAAAAGCAGATATAGTTAAACCACAAACCTTATTACAAAAATTTAACACTTATCTTAATTGCCTTCCATAAAAAAAACATATGTAGTATCCAATCAAGTTAAATAGCAAACATTATTGTAGTATTGTACTGTATTGTATTGTATTGTTTGCCTTTGTGTATTGAACCTAACAGGGCGTATTGAATGGTTCGATAAAATATTGTTGCACCCCTAATATGTACTGTGTTGACTTCAAGGTTGCATATCTTTGTTTGATAGCCTAGTCTTCATTGGGTCCAGGAAATTTGCGAGTTATAGCTTGTAAAGGCTTGATTTGTTGCATACTGTGGACAAAATGTTAATCTTTGTCCCTTAGCTCAATACACATATATTATTTCAGAATTGCAAACATGTCTGAAGTAATATCTGACATCATCAACTCAGCCAAACTCAAAAGATCAATTTTTACATTAGTGTAAGCAGTCTGTTAGGTTGGCTTTTCTTTTAGGCTTTTTCCAGTTGAGCAGGGCTCCATGATCTTTGTATCACATCAAACTTCTAATGATGAAATGGATTATGATTGGAAACTTTAAATAGTTCTGGTTATATTGCAATCCATTTTGCAATATTTCATCTTTAATATAGGCTTGAAATTCATATGGGTTGGTCAGAAGTTGCTGTTTATTATTCATTAAACAACTATTACAGAACATCACTTAAGCTTCAGATCAAGGTTTTGATCACAAGTAATATAAACTTGAGTCAATACATTTCAGCCAGTTGCCCAATGAGGATTTTCCTTCATCACATGGATAATGACATTTTTCTCAGATGGTACTCGTCAAAAGTACATTATCTGTATAAGATAAGCAGAGTACCTATTCAATCCTACTTTTTAATTTAAATACCTCTTGTGAATAGCTCTCTAAAGGTATATCATCAGTATACTGCAAACTGTATTACATTGAATATTAAATCAAGTGAAAAACATCTTAAACATGGTTAAAACAGGTTTTACTTCATGTATTATTTCAGTTTGAAATTTATTAATTACAGTAAATGATCATGACAAAAAAAAAAAAAACATTCAAGGACAGTGACAGTTTTTTTATGATAATGATGAATTAACTGAGAATTTCATAACACCCTCATGCAAAAAGTAAAAAATAATTTCTCATAAAATAATAAACAAGGTGTGATGATGCATATCAATCCTAAGTAACAATAGCATAACCTTTTGACACTAAGGGATCATATGTTTTTGTGCACAGTTTTTCCCATGACATGTTTCTTTGTATTTTTCTCTGGCTTGATTAATATTATGAAACATTTAGGTGCAAAAATGCAAAGTAATAAACCAAATGCTGAAGACAAAATAGCAAATATTTCAACAGCTACAGTGAACTTTCCAGGAGAGCTGACATATGCTGGGATAAAGGTAATCCAGACAGCACAGAATATCAGCATGCTAAATGTAATAAATTTGGCTTCATTAAAGTTATCAGGCAAGTTTCTTGCTAGAAATGCCAGGACCAAACATATTATCGCAAGGATTCCTATGTACCCCAACACTGCATAGAAAGCAGCTTCAGAGCCTGTGTTACATTCTAAAATGATCTTCTTATTGCTGTATTTGAAAACCATGTCTGGGAAAGGAGGTTTTAAGGTAAGCCACAACACACATATCACTATCTGAATCAAGGTGCAGAAGCAAACAATGATCCTTTGCTGTGCAGGACCAAACTTTCCTGCAACTTTGTTGCCAGGAATTGTGGCTTTGAAAGCCGTAACAACAACAATAGTTTTTCCTAAAACACAGGAAATACAAAGTGCAAATGTCACACCGAAAGCTGTGTGGCGCAGCATGCATGTCCAGACTGTGGGTCTGCCTAGGAAAGTGAGGGGGCAGAGAAAACACAAAAAAAGGGAAAACAACAGGAAACAGCTGAGTTCAGAGTTGCTGGCCTTGATCACAGGAGTTTCTCTGTAGCAAAGAAATACCATCATTGTAGCCAGAGTCAGGGAGGCCCCTAGCAGGGATACAATTGTGATAGCTATTCCCATCGGCTCGTGATATGTCAGGAACTCAATCATTTTAGGAATGCACTCATCTTTAATTTCATTGGACCAGTACTCCTGTGGACAGGGTGTGCAGTCAGTTGCACCTGTTAAACGTGAACCGAGAGAATAAGATTAGTGTCTGACCTTTGAGGAAAATATGTGATATTGGACTTGCAGTAACACTAACAATAATATTTTCAACATGATTAACATGTTATAAATTCAGATGAAATACATGCTATAATATAGGATCATCATTGTTGGTTTTTGGCATGCTTTTGCTACCTGTTGAGTTGGCTATAGTTCCATCAGCACATGTGATACAGTCAAAACAGCAGGTGGGTTTTCCCTTTATTTGAGCTTTTCTGGTTCCTGCTGGACAAACATTAGAGCACACCGATGTCGGAACCTGAGAAAAAGATTTAAGAATGTAACAATTGTGCAGCTATATTCAGTTAATCTACATCCAAACAGTACACAGGGCTCAAAGTCTGCAAGCTAATTGTATGGAAAATAGCTTCAACAATTACCATTTTCCCCGTCCTCCACACAATTTCTTCCTCCTGAATGCTGAGCCTATAATTGCCATTAGCATCAGAGGCATAACGACCCAGTGTGACATGTTGCACTTGCCCATCTATCAGCTGCCAGTTAATAATATCATAGGAAGCAGGAGGGTCACCATTTACATCAAAAAACACATTATCACCAAACTGATTCCTGAAATTCACTCTGTATAGTTGATCAGTGACCTGAGAAAAGGAACACATTTTGTTTCTTCTGTATCAGTGTTATGTAAACAAGATGACTTCCATACACTTTCTATATTTCAAGACAATAGGAGGTATTGGGGATTTCACTTGCACTATTTCTCACCTGTTTGGGCTGAATTTCAGATGTATTCAAACATGGCCTCACCATCTTTTCTCCAACTGGTTGGCAGAATAACAGCTGATGGAGGGCATGTGCAATGGCATAAACTGCTTTATACACATTATAGGACACTCTGAGCTGTGTGACATTGAAGAACACATCCTGTGAATGTATTAATGTCTCATTGCCTGTGCATAAGTCATCCTTCACCCCAGTACCTGTGTTTTCCCCTTGAAGTCTACAGCCGACCATAATCTCCCAGAAATTCTTCACAAAGGCTGCACTTGGATCAGTATAAGGATTTATGCCTGTAAGAAATGGTTTTAGATTTGGAATAGCCATCTTCTGCACCACAAATCCTAGGGCTCCACCAAAAGCTTGGTAGATTTCAGGTGTGGAAGGTCGAGGTGCCGTTATCCAGGCCTCACTGGCAATCCACTGAATGCCTGTAATGTTCTGTTTCACAACCTCTTTCATCAAAGGGTAAAAGTCACCCTCTGGAACGAAAGCCAGGATGACTTTGACAGTTGACTTCTTAATCATTTCCACAACATCCAGAATTTTATCCATGGTGTATGTGCGTAGAACTGTCCCAACAAACGCAACACAAACCCCCAGCTTTTTAACCTCCTCAGTAAAAGCCAGGATCCCATTTCGCCCGTAGTCATTGTCGGACTGTATGGCTCCAATCCACAGCCAGCCAAAATGCTTTACAAGTGCTGCCAAAGCTTTTGCCTGAAAGTAGTCACTGGGGATTGTTCTAAAAAATGAAGGATATTTAGCTCTGTCACTCAGGCAGACACATGTTGAGAAGTAACTTACCTAAAAAGAGAACACCAAAAGAAGTCTGAAAAGAAACTCTCAAAACAAGCATTGAAAAGCATCAAATATCACAGAACATTCATGCAATAGAACCTCTAATTAATCTCTTACTATTGGCACTTGAAATGGTCCGAGAGTACCAGCCACAGCTAAAGACTGAGATGATCCTGACTCTGCTATCAATGCAGATATAGCCGGAGGACAAGGGGAAGCAAAATCTATCTCCTCTGGTCTACTAGCCAGTGTTAGTGCAGCACGTAATGTATTTGTAGGAGAGGAACAAGAGTTAAGGATCCTATAGCCAAGAGATATGTTTGGCAGGAGAGCAGGATCATTGTTGATTTCTTCAATTGCAAATATCATCACTTGGGTCCACCGAAAAGCTCTCATGTAAAATCTAAAAAGATTTTGTTGATTTGAAACAGGTTGTAAGATTACAAAGCTGATGCTGTACATGTATAAACATGAAAAGGGAAAAAGCAGATACATTACCCTGTACACTTCACTCGGGGTGGCTCAGCCTCAAATGTCCAAGTTGCACTCATATCTTTTTTGATAACTGGGAAAATCCCCCCAATCATAATGTCTCCCTGCTTGAACAAACTTGGCATGTTAAATCTACCTAGCAGCTCACAGCCTGAAACTGTGTTCAGGTAGAGAACAAACAGAAATGAGATAATAGCTCTCTGCAGCTCCTGCATGTTTTTTTTTTCTTAGAAGTGAATAGGACATAGCTCTTAAATAACTGTACAGATACAGGTACACATGCGCTCTTCATCAAAGGGTGTTTTTTTTCCCACAGGGCACGGAGATCTAAGATAGGGATGGGTTAAGGAAAGTGCTTCCCTGTTTGAAAAAAAAAATAAAATAAAGTATTGCTGTAAACATATTGCAAGCTTGGTGCTGCTTGCCACTAACCTTGACTTGAAAAGCAAGTAACTTCAAAAATAGAAAACAAGGGGGGAAAAAAACAAGAAAAATCATGCACATTGCTGTCTTTTATTTGATGTGGATATGAATCAAATTATTTCAATCACAGATTATCTACTTAGATAAAACTAAAGAAGTGAATATACACCTGTGTCCATCCATTTTCCCTCCAAAGTGCTATATTGTAAGTCTGAAACCCGAAAGAAAACAGCAAAGATAACATGATGAAAAGATTAAAATTCAAGTACATTACATCTGTTGATGAAGACATCATATTGTAAGTAAGTAATTTAAATTAAATGTATTTGTGTTGTCATATTAAAGATTCATTCTGGAATTGCAATTACGCAGAAACCTTTTTTTAAATTACTCATTCCATATCGACTCACCTCGCCATTCCAGCTCATCTAATGGATTTTCTTGAAAAAATTCAAGTTAAAACTTCAAGATCATTCATGGGAAGTTGCAAAATCTTAGCTGCACTTAAAATATTCTTTAGTAAGGAATTTTTTTGAATTTTTAGCCCTTTTTTTATGGGAAGTTGCAAAATCCTAGCTGTGCTTACAATATTTTTAACAAGGATTTTTTTTTTATCTTTAGCCCTTTTTTTTCAAACAGAGAAGCACATTCCTTAACCCATCCCTTGTCTACCCATCTAAGATCTCCGTGCACTGTGGGAAATTAATCACAAATATTTCCTGAACATTTGATAACCCCCAAGGATAATTTGCAACACATATTAATTTAGATCATTGTTGAAGAGTGCTCACAGTATTCAAATCAGTAACAATAGATCATATTTTACCTGCACGAAGGATGTGCATGTATCACATGGGTTTCTCAAGTAATCCCAAAAATTTCAGATAGATATCTCTATGACTTAAACATTGGTATTTGCACGGGTTTCGCATGTAATCCCATAGGTTTCACATGGGTATTTACATGGGTTTTACATGCAATGCTATGGGTTTCACATCCAATCCCATGGATTTCACATGTAATCCCATAGGTTTCACTTGGACATTTACATGGTCTTCACATATTGTACCATGAAAATTTTCCAAAACTATGTTTCCCATATGCAAAGCATATGTTTCAATCGTGCAAAGCACATGTACCTAATCCACATATTTCACAAGTGTTTTTAAAATGTTTTCACCTTTCCCATGTGCAAAATCCCACGGACACATAATCACACGTGACCACATGTATTTTTTGCAAATGGGAACATGGGAAATTTATGTTTTTGTTTCTGTAACGGCATTCAATTCAATACAGTCGTTACCTTGATGATTTAAATGTTTACATGTGCAAGGTTTCATTGTATTTATTCTTTGTCTATTTGTTTACATTTATATATATATATATATATATATATTTTTTTTTTTTTTTTTTTTTTTGATACCCATTGAGCCTGTTTTTCATTGGGTTCAGCAAATTTCTAGTTACAGCTTGTAATGGCTTGGTTTGTTGCATAATAATTTAAGACAAAATAATAATATTGGTTCCCAAGTGCAATACACATATATTATTTCAGAATTCCAAACTTGTCTGAGGTAATTTCTGACATCATCAACTCAGCCAAAATTTGAAAATGAACTTTTTCATTCATGTCAGCAGTCTGTTCCAGTTAGGTCAGGTAGGAGGGCTCAAGCATCATCACTATCAAATCAAACTGCTTGAAGATTAAATTAATTATGATTGCATACTCATAACTACTTCTGGTTACACTGTTATCCATTTAGCAATATTCTGTTGTTAATTTTGGCCTGAAATTCATAGGGGTTGATCAGAAATTGCTAACTTACTAAACATTTTAGAGAACAACCCTTAATAATAATAACATGATCATGATAATATCTGGATGATCATGGGATTTAATTTTGAGGGAAAATGTTCACATATGAAAGCAAGTTCTTTTAATTACACAAACACAAATACACAATTTTTAAAAACACAAACATTCTCAGTTCCAGATGTTTGATTTTGTTTATATTGACAAATATACTTAAAACAAAACGATCAAGTTATTATACTAAACAGTTCTAATGGTAAGTCATCAATTTGTTTGTTTAATATTATGTACAGTACATTTAATTATTTGAAGTCTCTCCCCAAAATAGAACCAACTAATCTTCTTATCACATTTTTTTTCTGTACATGGCCTAATTGACAGCTACAGCTTAGATGTTTCACAACAACATCATGCAAACAGTAATATTTATGTTATGAAATATCAAGTAATATTTCCCATCTATGGTTTTCACCTACAGTATAGTATATCTTGTGCATCTTAATGTCATATTATGATGTTTACAACATTTATTAATTATCAGACTGCGAGATGCAACTTTGAATAATATAACATCCATAAAATCTTGCTATACTCATATACTAGTACACAGTATATTATTTAAATGTTTTAGATAAAAATAGCATAATCTCTTCTTGAAATTATGAGATCATATTTTTTTGTTCATAGTTTTTCCCATGACATGTTTCTTTGTATTTTTCTCCGGCTTGATCAATATTATGAAACATTTAGGTGCAAAAATACTAAGCAATAAACCAAATGCTGAAGACAAAATTGCAAATATTTCAACAGCTACAGTGAACTTTCCAGGAGAGCTGACATATGCTGGGATAAAGGTAATCCAGACAGCACAGAATATCAGCATGCTAAATGTAATAAATTTGGCTTCATTAAAGTTATCAGGCAACTTTCTTGCTAGAAATGCCAGGACCAAACATATTATCGCAAGCATTCCTATGTACCCCAGCACTGCATAGAAAGCAGCTTCAGAGCCTGTGTTACATTCTAAAATGATCTTCTTATTGCTGTATTTGAAAACCATGTCTGGGAAAGGAGGTTTTAAGGTAAGCCACAACACACATATCACTATCTGAATCAAGGTGCAGAAGCAAACAATGATCCTTTGCTGTGCAGGACCAAACTTTCCTGCAACTTTGTTGCCAGGAATTGTGGCTTTGAAAGCCGTAACAACAACAATAGTTTTTCCCAAAATACAGGAAATACAAAGTGCAAATGTCACACCGAAAGCTGTGTGGCGCAGCATGCACGTCCAGACTGTGGGTCTGCCTAGGAAAGTGAGGGGGCAGAGAAAACACAAAAAAAGGGAAAACAACAGGAAACAGCTGAGTTCAGAGTTGCTGGCCTTGATCACAGGAGTTTCTCTGTAGCAAAGAAATACCATCATTGTAGCCAGAGTCAGGGAGGCCCCTAACAGGGATACAATTGTGATAGCTATTCCCATCGGCTCGTGATATGTCAGGAACTCAATCATTTTAGGAATGCACTCATCTTTAATTTCATTGGACCAGTATTCCTGTGGACAGGGTGTGCAGTCAGTTGCACCTGTTAAACATGAACCGAGAGAATAAGATTAGTGTCTGACCTTTGAGGAAAATATGTGATTTTGGACTTTCAGTAACACTAACAATAATATTTTCAACATGATTAACATGATATAAATTCAGATGAAATACATGCTATAATATAGGATCATCATTGTTGGTTTTTGGCATGCTTTTGCTACCTGTTGAGTTGGCTATAGTTCCATCAGCACATGTGATACAGTCAAAACAGCAGGTGGGTTTTCCCTTTATTTGAGCTTTTCTGGTTCCTGCTGGACAAACATTAGAGCACACCGATGTCGGAACCTGAGAAAAAGATTTAAGAATGTAACAATTGTGCAGCTATATTCAGTTAATCTTACATCCAAACAGGACACAGGGCTCAAAGTCTACAAGCTAATTTAATAAAAAAAAAAAGCTTCCACAATTACCATTTTCCCCGTCCTCCACACAATTTCTTTCTCCTGAATGCTGAGCCTGTAATTGCCATTAGCATCAGAGGCAAAATGACCAAGTGTGACATGTTGCACTTGCCCATCTATCAGCTGCCAGTTAATAATATCATAAGAAGCAGGAGGGTCACCATTTACATCAAAAAACACATTATCCCCAAACTGATTCCTGAAATTCACTCTTTGTAGTTGATCAGTGACCTGAGAAAGGGAACACATTTTGTTTCTTCTGTATCAGTGTTATGTAAACAAGATGACTTCCATACACTTTGTTTATTTCAAGACAATAGGAGGTACTGAGGATTTTACTTGCACTATTTCTCACCTGTTTGGGCTGAATTTCAGATGTATTCAAACACGGCCTCACTATCTTTTCTCCAACTGGTTGGCAGAATAACAGCTGATGGAGGGCATGTGCAATGGCATAAACTGCTTTATACACATTATAGGACACTCTGAGCTCTCTGACATTGAAGAACACATCCTGGTAATTCATCAATGTCTCATTGCCCGTGCATATTTTATTCATCGCCTCAGTAGCCATGAGTTCTCCTTGTGAAACAGGTCTACAGCCGACCATGATTTCCCAAAAATCTCTCACAAAGGCTGCACTTGGATCAGTATAAGGATTTATGCCTGTAAGAAATGGTTTTAGATTTGGAATAGCCATCTTCTGCACCACAAATCCTAGGGCTCCACCAAAAGCTTGGTAGATCTCAGGTGTAGAGGGTTGAATTGCTGTTATCCAGGCCTCACTGGCAATCCACTGAATGCCTGTAATGTTCTGTTTCACAACCTCTTTCATCAACGGGTAAAAGTCACCCTCTGGAACAAAAGCCAGGATGACTTTGACAGTTGACTGTTTGATCATTTCCACAACATCCAGGATCTTATCCTTAGAGTATGTACGCAGAACTGTCCCAACAAATGCCACACAAACCCCCAGTTTTTTAACCTCCTCAGTAAAAGCCAGGATCCCATTTCGGCCATAATCATTGTCGGACTGTATGGCTCCAATCCACTGCCAGCCAAAATGCTTGACAAGTGCTGCCAAAGCTTTTGCCTGGAAGTAGTCGCTGGGGATTGTCCTAAAAAACGTAGGATATTTAGCTCTGTCACTCAGGCAGGCACATGTTGAGAAGTAACTTACCTAAAAAGAGAACACCGAAAGAAGTCTGAAAAGAAACCCTCAAAACAAGCACTGAAAAGCATCAAATATCACAGAACATTCATACAATAGAACCTGTAATTAATCTCTTACTATTGGCACTTGAAATGGTCCAAGAGTTCCAGCCACAGCTAAAGACTGAGATGATCCTGCCTCTGCTATCAGGGCAGATATAGCTGGAGGACAAGGGGAAGTCAAATGTATCTCCTCTGGTCTACTAGCCAGTGTTAGTGCAGCACGTAATGTATTTGTAGGAGAGGAACAAGAGTTAAGGATCCTATAGCCAAGAGATATGTTTGGCAGGAGAGCAGGATCATTGTTGATTTCTTCAATTGCAAATATCATCACTTGGGTCCACCGAAAAGCTCGCACGTCAAATCTAAAAAGGTTTTGTTGATTTGAAACAGGTTGTAAGATTACAAAGCTGATGCTGTACATGTATAGACATCACAAGGGAAAAAGACGATATATTACCGTGCACACTTCACTCCAGGTGGCTCACCCTCGAATGTCCAAGTGCTACTTATATCTTTGTTGAAAACTGGGAAAATCCCTCCAATCATAATGTGTCCCTGCTTGAACAAACTTGGCATGTTAAATCTACCCAACAGTTCACAGCCTGAAACTGTGTTCAGGTAGAGAACAAACAGAGATAAGATAAAAGCTCTCTGCGGCTCATGCATGTTTGCGTGGCATTTTGTTAAAGAGATGGAGGACAGAGTTCTTAAAACAACTGTGTCAGATACGGGTTCACATGCTCTCTTCATAAAAAGTTGATCTATTTCCCACAGGGCACTGTAATCTCAGATGGGTAGGTAAGGGATGGGTTAAGGTAATGTGCTTCCCTTTTTGAAAAAAAAAAGAAACTGGAGTACACCATTTTCAGACCTGGTGCTGCTTGCCACTAACCCTAACCAACAAATTAATTATAGCAGTCAAATTTACATGCCTGAGCCCATGGACATTGATTGGCACCAGTGTGTCAGAGGTGGGTATAAGTACAGTAAATGTAAGAAAAACAGTAAAAATAGTCATCAAAAAAATTGCTTGAGATAGAATTCCTATTTATTGAAATTACTTGAAGAGCGAATAAGTTCAGAAATAAATAAACAAGGAAAACATGAGCACATTACTGTTGTTTATTTGATGTAAGTATGACTGGAATTAATTTAATCACAGATGATCTTCCTCAGGTTAAGAGAAGGAGGTGAAAATACACCTATATACATACCTATACATTTTCCCACATTGGCTTTTTCCACCTCAGATTGCAATTACCATTGTTGGCTGATTTGAAATGGCAGATTTGACCATTTCCAAAGTTTCTCTATAGTGTTTGAAAAAATGGTTATCAACATTGACTGTAAATGGTCAAAATAAACACATGGATAATTTTCTTCACAACAAACATTTGTCAATTATTTTTTACCCATTATAGCCTTTTAGGCATACAATATTTGATAGCCAGCACAGCAATAAAAATGATTGGTTAAGAACTTACTCTACAGGTAAACATGGTTTTGAGCAAGAAAGGGAAAGCATGGTAGAGGATGGAGCCACATTCATAATTGTATTCATAACCCTTGTCTAGAATTTGCAAGCCATGCCTGTGGATGTGTAAACCGTGTGCACAGATCTGCAGTTCATGCACATAAATTGTTTACAAATCCAGTGTTTAGGCCTATTTATTTTGCCCTAAATAATCCATATTAACATTCATACAGAGAATAAATAGCATTTTAGGATTATATAAAAGTGGAGCACATCTAAAATAATAAATTATAAAAGATCTGAAATCATAAGAAAATTACATTGGTTAACATTAAATACTCTGGCATTTCCTTTTATCATTGTGTTAAAAGTGGGTTGGCAGTGGGTCAGTGATGGTCTGGGGAGGCATATCCTTGGAGGGTCGCACTATTAGCTATGACCTCCATGTCATAGTTAATGGTACTCTGACTGCTGTAGGGTACTGGTATAAATTCCTGAGAGCAATTGTCAGACCTTATGCTGGGCAGGACAATGCCCGACCTCATGTATGAAGGCATTCCTGATGAAGGCATTGATGCCATTAATTGGCCCTCTTCTTCCCCTGACCTAAATCCAATTGGGCCCCTATGGGACGTTACAGGCACTACACCATACACACTACTGAGCCACATTATGAGTTGCTGTGATATATTTCCGCATGTTGGATCAGCCCGGGATTTCAAGTGACTTTAAATCCAGCTCTCAGTGGGTTGATGATTTTGGTTTAAACTTAATGTTGTTACGTCGTTTTGTTCTCGACAAATTATACAATGTACATCAGTAAAGATTTTCAACTTGAATAATTTGTTCATCAAGATCTGATGTGCGATTCCCTTAATTTTGTTGAGCAGTGTATATATGTATACACACACATACACACATCATGACATTTGTTCTCCTCACAGTCAGGGATCACTGGGTCTTTGTGTCTCTGTGCACTCAACACAATAATTTAGTTTCTTCGTAGATTCCTGTGATCGGTCCGCTATAGTTTATAAACTATGTATACAGATTTGGAAACTGAGTACGGATTTACACATGACTTTTTTTTTTTTCTCCCCTGACTGCATAAGGGCTCCATAGTCTTGTATTATGTACTCTCATCATGTGTAGTCAGTCTGAAAGTATAATAACATCTAATAATGATAACATGTATACATATACTATTTCAAACCTGTTCTACAAGGTGACTAGGAAGAGGGCTAAGAATGGGGATTGTGAAAAGTGAATTTTAGGTTGACTTGTTCATTAGAGTGAGAGGTCTTTGTCGTAGCAGATGTGGTGATGGGTGTTCTTTCGTATCGCCCAGAGGAAACTTTAGTGAGTTCAGATTAATTAAGAAGAGTGCATGCTAAAATGACTCATACATGACCTTTATTATATCTAAAGACTGTTCAGCAATATATGCACCTGTAATTATAACTAACAAAGTAGTTGCGATCTGAACAGAGTGTCTAATTGGTCAGAAGTGACTTCAAGACTTGCAGAGATATGTACAGGGAGTGGCACAGCCCACCCCTGAAATCCTATTGGTCACCTCAGGTACCATTGCCATAATGCAAAACTATGATTGGTTATGTGCTTGGTCAGAGGTGCGACTTTAGTTGTAACAAGTATTTGATGAGGATTTTTGAATGTGCACAGTTTTCTCTTGTATCTAAATTACCTGTGGAGATGCTATTTCTTAAAAAAGTAAAGTATGGAAGTTGTATGTTCATGTTCATGCTGTCTCTCTGTTATGTTGATTGTTAGGTGTATTTATCTTTTAAAAAAGAAAACAATAACAGTGAGTGTGTGTGTGTGTGTGTGTGTGTGTGTGTGTGTGTGTGTGTGCGTGTGTGTGTGTGTGTGTGTGTGTGTGTGTGTGTGTGTGTGTGTGTTGCCATGTGCGCATGCACATACATTGCTGGTGATTTTTTTGTGGTCAAATACTTTGACATGCCAGTCAGATAGCCTGGACACAGCACTTAAGAAGTGAACTCAGGACTACTGTATACACTTCTTCTGCCTTTATGTGTATGCAGAAATGATTGCAAAACCAAAACTTCCAGATCACTGGACCATTTTGGGGGAACTACTGTAAAGGGGTAATTGTTTTGCTGTCCTTGATACTGTTAACACGGTGACATCTGCTGGGCACCACTTGATTCTACATTTATGGACATTATTTACCTACCTATTTTTATTACTTATGTGTTTGTTATATGTATTCTGTATTATTAATGTGACATTAAGGTATATACAATGTGGGAGGGATAAAAAGATAAGGGAAAAATGGTCAGTATGGAAGTTGTCTCTGTCACATTGCGTTGTGTTTTTGCCTGTGAAATTGCTTTCAATAAATAAAGTTAATATGATTCTACATTTATGAAAGGATTCAAACAATCACCTTGTGGAACAGTCATTCATAGTATGCATCATTTCATCCATGTCATCTATCATGTTCAAAATAAAATTTTTAAAAGATGTTATGACGCTTCCACTTTCAGAAACATGATAAAAAAATACAGCTTTTTTCTTTGGTTGATTGTGATGTGGTCATAACCATTCAGGTTTTCAAATGTTTGGCAATTAGTGGTATGATGACACAATACATCAAACCACATGTGCCATAATGTCTTCCTTTAATGTCTCAATAAAATTCATGCAATTTAGCTTGTTACCATTAGCTAGGTAGGTAGCTTTGAGATAGGTAGGCTTATTTAACTAGGCTTGCTTCATCTCCACCTACGCTCCACCTCTTTTCCCATTTTTAATTAGCCGAGAGTGCAGTTCAGTCTTGTACTGACACGATAGCAACAGCCGGAAGCTGGCAACGTTAGCTTTATTTTGGCTCTTCAGAAACCAATGGGTGATGTCACAGTGACTCTGTCCACTATTTTTACTGTCAACGGTTGTCACACTAAGGCCATTAGTATCAGAGGACACTTCTGGATTACAGATTAAAGATTTATTGGTGGTATTTTCCCCATCATATGTTTTTTTGAGTTTTGTTCTGGACTGAAGACAATGATATAACATTTTGGGAAAAAAATGCATGCCAGCAAACCAAAACTGGATGCCAGGATGGCAAATATCTCCACAGCAACAGTGAACTTGCCAGGAGAGCTGACATATGCTGGGATGAATGTGATCCAGACTGCACAGAATATCAGCATGCTAAAGGTGATTAGTTTGGCTTCATTAAAGCTGTCTGGCAGCTTCCTAGCAAGAAAAGCAAGTATAAAACACAACAGAGCAAGAAGTCCAATATAACTCAACACAGCCCAGAATCCGACAGCTGAACCCAGGGCACACTCTAAGATGATCTTTTCTTTATAGTACTTCATGTTCATCTTTGGAAATGGAGGGCTGATTGTCAGCCAAAGGATACAAATCCCAATTTGAATGAGGGTGAAAGTGAAAACACTGAGCCTCTGCTGTGTAGGACCAAACCATTTCATGACATTGCTGCCTGGGAGCGTTGCTCTGAAGGCCATTAAAACCACTATAGTTTTGCAGAGAACACAAGAGATACAGAGGACAAAGGTGATCCCAAATGCTGTGTGTCGCAGCATGCAGGACCACTCAGAGGGCCGGCCGATGAAGGTCAGCGAACACAAGAAACACAGAGTCAAGGAGAAGAGCAGCAGGAAGCTCAGCTCAGAGTTGTTGGCTTTTACAATGGGAGTCTCTTTATGAGCCAAAAAAATTATCGATGTCAGAAGGGATAAAAATACACCGACACAGCTAAATCCAGTTAAAAGTGCCCCCATGACCTCTTTGTAGGAAAGGTATTCAATAGGTTTTGGAAGGCACTGATCTTTCTTTTCATTTGGCCAAAATTCGGGAGGACAGTTCAAACAGTCTGGAGAATCTTTAAAAAGACGGAAATGCATAAATACAACATTTTTGATGTTCTATATTATATTCTATTTCAGTTCTCCTTAATATAATGTATGTAAAATAATTCAATTTTGAAGCCCTTACTCACTTGTATGATTACTTATTGTTCCCTCTGGGCATTCAAAGCAGTCAAAACAGCACACTGGCTTAAACTTGTTTATGGCCTTACGGGTCCCTGGTGGGCACGGTTCTCTGCAGACAGACCTTGGCACCTGATGAGGCAAAACACAGCATACAAAAATCAATAATACAACCAAATGTGTTGTACATCACTGACATTGTAATGTTTACAAAGGTCCTATGAATTTAAGATACTCATTCAGCTGTGAAAGGACTAAGACTAAATAAAATTACATTCTCTACCATTATGAGACCAACTCTCCACCTTCTGTATTCCATATGTGCATAAACTGACAGCCACCAGTACAGAGGGTGGCAAATTACTCTCAGAGAACAAATTACTCTCAGAGAACCTGGGTTATACATACACACTTTCATTCACATTACCTCATTACTGTTTGCTCCCCAAACTATTTTGATGTTGTCTTTTAGTTTGAATGTTTCCCCCGCTGGAAAAGAAGTATCATAATGACCAATATTCACAATCTCAGCAGAGCCATCTTCTGTCATCTGCCAGTTAACTAAGTCATATTGTGCAACTGACTCTCCATTTTCATCAAAGAAAACCTTGGCCCCATTCTGTGTCGTAAAGTTCACATACTTAATATGTTCCAACACCTACAGACAATTAGTGCATTTTAACATACATACAGCTTGCAGGCAAAAGAAAAACCAAAAAGACATTTAGCATTCAAATGGAATCCTGAACGAATACCTAAGATTTATTCATTTTGAGCCAAACACAGAAAATAGAAACCCTAAATACAGCATGAATATACTATGCCAGAATAATAAAGTAGAACTTACTAGCTTCGGCTGAACGTCATTTTTGTTCACACACAGCTTCCCTGTGGTAGGATTTGACCCATTTTTACATTGCAATAATGTATGAAGAGCATATGCTACCAAGTACACAGCTTTGTACACATTATTCTCAGGCCTGAAATGTGTCACATCTGTGTAGTCACTGGAGACTGTCCTGAGATCTTCTGTGCCAGTGCACATAGCAGAGGTATTTGATGGAGAGAAGCTGCAGTCAAAGAATTTCTCCCAGTAAGCTTTAATTATATCACTCTGTGGTTCATCAGAAGGTTTCAAGCTGAGTAAGAATTCACCAAGACCTGGTATGGATGCCTGAGGCAGGGCAAAGCCCATTGCCCCCTGTAAAATGTCTTTTCTCTCAACAGAAGCCAGGTCTGCTTGTGTGATCCAAGACTCACTGCCAAGCCACTGTTTTCCAGTTATGTTATAATTCTCCATTTTGGACAGGAACAATTTAGTGAAAGACAAGGACATAAACAACAGGACCACCTTTGACGAAGAATTCCTTAGTGTCTCTACAATAGCATCCAACTTGGATTGGATGAGTGGAGATGTCATAGAGAAAGGTAATCTGTATTCAACGCATATGCCCATTTTCATTGCTTCCTTGGTGAATTCAGCTGTACCTTGGTCTGCGTACAAGTCTTCAGAAAAAACAATCCCCAACCAGCGCCAGTCAAAGTATTTCATAAACTGCATCAGAGCAGTGATTTGGAAACGGTCACTTGGCACAGTTCTGAAGAACGTGGGGTATAGTCTTTTGTCACTCAAACAAGCACAGGTTGAAAAATGGCTTACCTTTAAAGAGCAAAAAATATGTTAAATACAATAAATCTGTATTACCTAAAGATGCAAATAAAAAATATCAATACAACAGTGAAAACTGGACAATTTACATTTTGTTTTGTTTTGTTTTGTTTTTTTCTGAATAAGATCTTGTCACCTGTGGAATGGACAGCGGGCTTAGTATGATGTTTATGTCTTTACTCAGTCCAGAGGATGAATGGCCTAAGAGAGCCTGAATCTGACCAGTGCAGCCCTTTGAATTTCCCCCATTTACAGCTTCTACTGCTGCTCTTATCAGGTTTTCATCCCCACAGCCATCGTACAGCCTATAGCCCAGACTCACTCCGGGGAGGAGCTTTTTATCTCCATTGATCTCCTCCACAGTAAAAATCACTGTCCGGGCAAACTTCAATTCCCTGTCATGCCAACTGCAAAGACAGTGTCTGTAATTACAGCTCATCATTTCAGATCACATAAAACATGTTACTTTTCTCTAACATTGTATACAGTGTTTTACATATTTATAGCATAGTCACTTACTTTTTGCAGTATGTATATGGAAGTGTCTGGTAGCCATTATCTACCAGTATGCTTGTCCTACTCAAAGAGAAAACTCCACCAATGATAAGATCACCTTCTTTTGAAAATTCCATGAACCCTGTCTGTCCAATTACTTTGCAAGTTTGTTTCTCTGCGTTTGTCTTTGCCAACAGAGCGAAAAACATAATAGTGATCCAACCCATCATGAGGCACCCTCCCCTTCCCTTAAGCAATTCTGACCTGGGAGCTGATCTTTATAACTTTTTATGCCACAAGAAAATCACCAGCACCAAAGATGATTTTTTTATGCATCACTGCACTTGTAAGAAATGTATCCTGGTGACTTACATGTTGCAAACAAATGGCCTTTTAAGGTGGTTAATTACAGAAAATCTTGTGGAAACACTTGTACGTTTCATTTTTTCTGGATATGGTATAACCAGTATCAAAATTACAAGTAAATTACTACTTACATGAAGAAAATACATTTTTATTCATGTAGTACCCTATTAACTAATAGGAATGCTTGATTAAATGCAACCCCAAAACTATTAGGGTCACGCAAGTACACCAACTATAAAAGATATGAACTATTTAAAGTATTATTTGGAATTAATGAGAGATAGAGAAGAATTTTCAGTCTCTTCCAGATGTAAAGAGTTTCTGCTGTCCTGGTGTCAATGGGTAGCTATTGCCACCATTGTGGACAGCAAACAGATATGATTTTGTTGAGCAATAGATGGGCCACTCTCAGAGGAAGGATGTACCAAACAGCTTGGCAATAGCAGAGCGTAGTGGACAGGGTGGAATGTTTGGTTTGACCATATACTGTATGTAGATTAGGCCTGAGCAATACATAGTAAGGCAGGCAAGAACTAATGTCTGGAAACTGATTCAAGCAGTTGCTTGTAGCTAGTGCAGGTAGGGCTGTGAATCTTTGGGTGTCTCACGATTCGATTCGATTCGATTCGATTCGATTCCTGGACCAGGACCAGGAGTTGCGTTGCGTCCTTTGTGAGGAAAGACCGGATCCTGCGGATGTTGACTTCACTGCCATGTGAAGGTTAGGGACAAGACCTGTGAAGTGGTAGACCAGAGTAGTGGTTCCCTTATCCACAAAAGAGGACCAGAGGGTGTGCTCCAATTATCTGTTTATCCCTAAGAAGGTTTATTCTAACTGAATGTGAAGTGGTTGAGGTGAGGGTCAGCACCTCCAAGTCTGAGGCAGTGATTCTCTGCCAAAAAATGGTGGATTCCCCCCTCCAGTTTGGGGGTGAGCTCCTGCCGCAAGCAAAGGAGTCTAAGTATCTTGGGGTCGTTTTCACGCGTGATGGAAAATATGTATTTATGATGCATTAATGGTCAGTAATACATGCACCTGAAAATAACACTTGAGTTTCAAAGCAGTTGGGAATAACCAAAACGAGATATGACCAGTATCTGACTGTAACAGAAATTTCACATGTCAAAAGTTGAACACAGCACTACTGTATCCAATGGCAGTAATTGATTATTGACTTTTGCAATATTTTTAGTCTGTCCTACACTGAAGTCACACCACTAGATATTTCAAGGTGAAAGACTTTGGTTGAATGTCATGGATGATTCTTGTGTCCAAGATGAATAAATGTATTTCACACAGTGGAAAACAAGACACGAGTCAGTGTATTTAATTCATTCAGCACATCACAAAAAGGTGGAGGTCATGAGTAACAATTTCTGTGTACATTATCAGTCAGACTATACTATAAAATTGGTTTATTAGTTGTCACAGTAAGGCCATTTGTTCTCTAGGACATATTTGAATCACAGATTGTTATAGAGTCCTTGGTGGTATTTTTCCCATCAAATGTTTTTTTGAGTTTTGTTCTGGTCTGAACATAATAATATAACATTTTGGGAAAAAAATGCATGCCAGCAGACCAAAACTGGACGCCAGGATTGCAAATATCTCCACAGCAACAGTGAATTTGCCAGGAGAGCTGACGTATGCTGGGATGAATGTGATCCAGACTGCACAGAATATCAGCATGCTGAAGGTAATAAGTTTGGCTTCATTAAAGCTGTCTGGCAGCAACCTGGCAAGAAAAGCAAGTATAAAACACAAGAGAGCAAGAAGTCCAATATAACTCAACACAGCCCAGAATCCAACAGCTGAACCCAGGGCACACTCTAAGATAATCTTTTCTTTATAGTACTTCATGTTCATCTTTGCGAATGGAGGGCTGATTGTCAGCCAAAGGATACAAATCACGACCTGAATGAGGGTGAAAGTCAGAACACTGAGCCTCTGCTGTGCAGGACCAAAACATTTCATCACATTACTGCCTGGAAGTGTTGCTCTGAAGGCCATTAAAACCACTATAGTTTTGCCGAGAACACAAGAGATACAGAGGACAAAGGTGATCCCAAATGCTGTGTGTCGCAACATGCAGGACCAGTCAGAGGGCCGGCCAATGAAGGTCAGAGAACACAGGAAACACAGAGTCAAGGAGAAGAGCAGCATAAAGCTTAGCTCAGAGTTGTTGGCTTTTACTATGGGAGTCTCTTTATGGGCCAAAAAAATGACTGATGTCAGAAGGGATGAAAATACACCGACACAGCTAAATCCAGTTAAAAGTGCCCCCATGACCTCTTTGTATGAAAGGTATTCAATAGGTTTTGGAAGGCACTGATCTTTCTTTTCATTTGGCCAAAATTCGGGAGGACAGTTCAAACAGTCTGGAGAATCTGTAAAAGGAAGGAGATCATACAGAAGTCAGAAGAAATACAATCATTACACTATAAGAAAATGATTTTTGATATTCTGTCATTAAAGTTCTCCTTACTATAAATACACACTCATTAAATCTATTCCTAAGTCCTCACTCACTTGTCTGATTACTTATTGTTCCCTCAGGGCATTCAATGCAGTCGAAACAGCACACTGGCTGAAACTTGTTTATGGCCTTACGAGACCCTGGTTGGCATGGTTCTCTGCAGACAGATCTTGGCACCTGATTAGGCAAAACACAGGTTGTAAGAAAAACTCAACATTCATACATGCAACTGTATTGTGCTTCAATGACATTGCAATGTTTACACTGTCCTATAGAGAATGCCATTCTGCTGTGAAAGGACTAATATTATATAACAATGATATTCTCTTATCATGTTGAGACTACCTCTCCACCCTACTCACCACAGGGGCAGCTAATGTAGATACTCTTTAAGACACATCACCTGTGGTGGCGACAGAAATACGTAGGGTAGCAAGGTTCTCTCTCTACTCAGAGAACCCAGGTTACACATGCATTCCATTTACTTTACCTGACCACTGTTTCCTCCCCAAACTATTTTAGCAGTGTCTTTTAGTGTAAATTTTTGCCCCTCTGGAAAAGATGTATCATAATGACCAATATTCACAACCTCAGCAGAGCCATCCTCTTTCATCTGCCAGTTAACTAAGTCATACTGGGCGACTGGCTCTCCATTTTCATCAAAGAAAACTTTGGCCCCATTCTGTGTGGTGAAGTTCACATACTGAATATGTTCCAACACCTATAGTGACAGTAAGTACATGTTAGCTTACATACAGCTTGCAAGCAAAAGTAAACCATCAAGACATTTAGTATTCAAATATAATCCTGTCTGGATACTCAACATTTTATTTTGTTGTGTGTGTGAAACACAAAAAATAGAAACACTGAATCCAACATAAGTATACTATGCCTGAATACATTTACCAGAACTTACTAGCTCAGGCCGAACTTCACTCTTGTTCACACAGGGCTTTCCTGTTGTGGGATTTAACCTATTGCTACATTGCAGTAGTGCATGAAGGGCATATGCCACCAAGTACACAGCTTTGTACACATTATTCTCAGGCTCCGACTTAGATTCTCAGGCATCCGACTTAGAAATGATTTGAGATGTGGTAGAGAAAAGTAATCTGTATTCAACACATATGCCCACTTTCATTGCTTCCTTAGTAAATTCAGCTGTACCTTGCTCTGCGTACAATTCTTCAGAATGAATAATTCCCAACCAGCGCCAGTCAAAGTATTTCATAAGCTGCGCTAGAGCAATGATTTGAAAGCGGTCACTTGGCACAGTTCTGAAGAATGTAGGGTATAGTCTTTTGTCACTCAAACAAGCACAGGTTGAAAGATGGCTAACCTTTGAAGAAAAATAAAGTGCAATACAATAAATCAATATATTTTTTAAAGATGGAAATAATAATGAACCAAAATGACAATGAAAACTGGATAGTCTGCAGTTATTTTCAAATTATTTCTTCTCACCTGTGGAATGGACAGCGGGCTTAGTATGATGTTAATGTCTTTACTCACTCCTGAGGATGAATGGCCTAAGAAAGCCTGGATCTGACCACTGCAGCCCTTTGAATCCTCTCCATTTACAGCTTCTATGGCTGCTCTTATCAGGTTTTCACTTCCACAACCATTGTACAGCCTATAACCCAGACTAACTCCAGGAAGGAGCTTTGCATCTGAGTTGATCTCATCCACAGTAAAAATCACTGTCCGAGCAAACTTCAATTCCCTGTCACGCCAACTGCAAAGAAAGTGCTAAGTTTTGACAAATCAGTTATAAACAAAGTAATTAGATCTGATAATCTTTTAATGCATCAGATCAACACTTAAAACATGCAACTTATTCTAAGATACCATAAAATCTTAACATATTTTAAGCATAGTCACTCACTTTTTGCAGTATGTGTATGGAAGTGTCTGGTAGCCATTATCTACCAATATTTTTGTACTACTCATAGAGAAAACACCACCTATGATAAGATCACCTTCTTTTGAAAATTCCATGAACCCTGTCTGCCCGATCACATTGCAGGTTTGGCTTTCTGATTTTGCCCTTACCAGCAGAGCGAATAAGATAATAGTGATCCAACCCATCACGATACAACCTCCCCTTCTCTAAAGCAATCCTTACCTGGGCGCTGATCTTTATAACTTTTTCTACTGCACGTGTACGAAACAGGTCCTCGTGACTGACAAGTTGTAGACAGAAGGCCTTTTAAGGTAGTTAATATTTAAAATACTACACTGTACAGTATTTTGTACAGTATAGATTTCTGGATATAGTATAACCAGTATTGAAAGTATAAGTTAATTTCTATGCGCATGAAGAAAATGTATTTATGTGGTACCTCATTTATTATCAAAAATTAAATAACTAACACTAGTAAATCATCATGATTTCTGAGTAGATAACAGTGCCCATGTCATCTTCATAGGAAAGTTAACAGTTAAATTAACAGGCCAAAAGACTAATCAGTCTCAGCAGTTGACATTCTTTTGAATTAGTTGCTCCTTCCACCATTGTGGACAGCAAACAGTCATGGTTTGTTGAGGGTTAGGGTTAGATGGGCCTCCCTTGGTGGGAGGATGTACCAAACTGATTGGCATTAGCAGAGTGTAGTGGACAGGATGGGGTGTATGTAGGTTCGGCCTGAGCAATCCATAGCATGGCAGGCAAGAACAAATGTCTTGCTGGACTCTGGAATTTTTTTTGGGGGGGCGGGGTAGAAATAACATTTGTAGGAGCTTGTGAACCCGACTTACATGTCCACTGTAGAGGAGGCAGAGTCTTAAGGCTCAGGGTTAAACTTGTCCATAGCCTTGAGGTCACTGAGATTGTTAAGAAGCTCTTTGGTGGCAAGCTGCCAGGGGTGGATGAGGTTCACCCTGAAATGCTGAAGGCTCTATACATCGCTTGGCTGTCTTAGTTGACATGCCTCTTTAATGTCACGTGAATGGGGATAGTGCCTTTGGAGAGGCAGAATAGGGTGATGGTTCCTGTTTTCAAAAATGGGGACTAGAGAGTGTGCTCCATTTATAGGTATATCACACTGCTCATCCTGCCTGGGAAAGTTTATTCCAGAGTGCTGGAAAGGAGCCTCCAAACGATTGTCAAAACATGGATTCAGAAGGAACAATGCTGATTCCATCCTGTTAGTAGAACAGTGGATGAACTCTTTAGTCTTTCAGGGTTGCTGGGGGGATCATGGGAGTTTGCTTGGAGAAAGCCCACAACTGTGTCCCCCAGGGAGTACTGTACGAGTATGAATCAAGGTCAAACACTTTTCAAGTGGGTGTTTAACGCCGCCAGGATCTCAAGGCGCAGCCATGGTGAGGGGAGTGTCTACCACAGAAATGCGTCTCTGCTTTCTGCAGAAGATGTGGTTCTGCTGCCTTCTTCAGTCCATCCAGCAGGCACTGGGGTGGTTTGTAACTGACTGTGAAGCAGTTGGGAAAAGTTGAACACAGCACTACTGTATCCAGTGGCTGTGATTGATAGAGGGTAGAAACTTTGAGTTCCCTATCATGGTCACTTTTGCAATATTGTTTAGTCTGTCCTACACTAAAATGACACGATTAAAAATGGCAAGTTGAAAGATTTTGGTCGAATGCCATTCATAAATCTTGTGTCCAAGATGAATATAATTCAGTTAGATATGGAATTTCACACAAAGGAAAACAAGACCTTAGTCGGTGTATTTAATTTATTGAACACATCTGAACAAGTAGGAGGTCATGAGTAACATTTTCTGCATTATCTGTCAGATTATGCAGTGAAGTTGGTTTATTTGTTTCACACTAAGGCCAGTTGTTCTGAAGGACACTTTTGAATTGCACATTATTATTGAGTCCTTGGTGGTATTTTTCCCATCAAATGTTTTTTTGAGTTTTGTTCTGGTCTGAAGATAATAATATAACATTTTGGGAAAAAAATGCATCCCAGCAAACCAAAACTGGATGCCAGGATGGCAAATATCTCAACAGCAACGGTGAACTTGCCAGGAGAGCTGACATATGCTGGGATGAATGTGATCCAGACTGCACAGAATATCAGCATGCTGAAGGTAATAAGTTTGGCTTCATTAAAGCTGTCTGGCAGCTTCCTAGCAAGAAAAGCAAGTATAAAACACAAGAGAGCAAGAAGTCCAATATAACTCAACACAGCCCAGAATCCAACAGCTGAACCCAGGGCACACTCTAAGATGATCTTTTCTTTATAGTACTTCATGTTCATCTTTGGAAATGGAGGGCTGATTGTCAGCCAAAGGATACAAATCAATATCTGAATTAGGGTGAAAGTCAGAACACTGAGCCTCTGCTGTGTAGGACCAAACCATTTCATCACATTACTGCCTGGGAGCGTTGCTCTGAAGGCCATTAAAACCACCATAGTTTTGCCGAGAACACAAGAGATACAGAGGACAAAGGTGATCCCAAATGCTGTGTGTCGTAGCATGCAGGACCACTCAGAGGGCCGGCCGATGAAGGTCAGAGAACACAAGAAACACAGGGTCAAGGAGAAGAGCAGCATGAAGCTCAGTTCAGAGTTGTTGGCTTTTACAATGGGAGTCTCTTTATGAGCTAAAAAAATGATTGATGTCAGAAGGGATAAAAATACACCGACACAGCTAAATCCAGTTAAAAGTGCCCCCATGACCTCTTTGTAAGACAAGTATTCAATAGGTTTTGGACGACACTGATCTTTATTGTCATTTGGCCAGAATTCAGGAGGACAGATCAAACAGTCTGGAGAATCTGTAAAAGAAGAAAATTTCAATCTTTACACTATAAGAAAACATTTTTGGTATTCCACGTCATTTAATTTATCATTACTACAATGCACATGAATTCAATTTTATTTTGAAGTCCTTACTCACTTGTCTGATTACTTATTGTTCCCTCCGGGCATCCAAAGCAGTCGAAACAACACACTGGTTTAAACTTGTTTATGGCCTTACGAGTCCCTGGTGGGCAGGGTTCTCTGCAGACAGACCTTGGCACCTGATTAGGCAAAATACAGCATGTAAAACTTAATAATGGAACCAAATGTTTTGTACATCAATGACATTGCAATGGAAAATTTCCTATGGATTTAGGTTATCATTTAGCTGTGAAAGGACCAAGTGTCAATAAAATGACATTCTCTACCATTATGAGACCACCTCTCCATCCTCCAAATTCCATATGTGCATGAGCTGACCTCCACCAGGTCAGCTAAGGTTGATACACTTTAAGATTCATCACCTCTACACAGGGTAGCAAGACACTCGCAGAGAAACTGGGTTACACATACAAACTTTCATTCACATTACCTCATTACTGTTTGCTCCCCAAACTATTTTGATGTTGTCTTTTAGTTTGAAATTTTCCCCCTCTGGAAAAGAAGTATCATAATGACCAATATTCACAATCTCAGCAGAGCCATCTTCTTTCATCTGCCAGTTAACTAAGTCATACTGGGCAACTGACTCTCCATTTTCATCAAAGAAAACTTTAGCCCCATTCTGTGTGGTGAAGTTCACATACTGAATATGTTCCAACACCTATAGAGACAATCAGCACATTAAAGCATACACACAGCTATCATTTAGTATTAAATCGAGTCTTGTCTGAATACTTAATTTTTCATTTTGTTGTGTGTGCTTGACACAAAAATAGAAACACTCAATATAACAAGTAAACTACGCCTGAATAAATTTACTAGAACTTACTAGCTTCGGCCGAACTTCACTCTTGTTCACACAAGGCTTTCCTGTTGTGGGATTTGACCCATTGCTACATTGCAGTAGTGCATGAAGGGCATATGCAACCAAGTACACAGCTTTGTACACATTATTCTCAGGCCTGAAATGTGTCACATCTGTGTAGTCACTGGAGACTGTTCTGAGATCCTCTGTGCCAGTGCACATAGCAGAGGTATTTGATGGAGAAAAGCTGCAGTCAAAGAACTTCTCCCAGATAGCTTTAATTATATCACTCTGTGGTTCATCAGAAGGTTTCAAGCTAAGTAAGAATTCAGCAAGACCTGGTATGGATGCCTGAGGAAGGGCAAAGCCCATTGCCCCCTGTAAAATGTATTTTCGCTCAACAGAAGCCAGGTCTGCTTGTGTGATCCAAGACTCACTGCCAAGCCACTGCTTTCCAGTTATGTTATAATTCTCCATTTTGGACAGTAACACTTTAGTGTAAGACAAGGGCATAAACAACAGGACCACATTTGAAGAAGAATCCGTTAGCATCTCTACAATAGCATCCAACTTAGAGATGATTTGAGATGTGATAGAGAAAGGTAATCTGTATTCAACACATATGCCCACTTTCATTGCTTCCTTAGTGAATTCAGCCGTCCCTTGTTCTGCATACAAGTCGTCAGAATAAATAATCCCCACCCAACGCCAGTCAAAGTATTTCATAAGCTGCACCAGAGCGATGCTTTGGAAGCGGTCACTTGGCACAGTTCTGAAGAAGGTGGGGTATAGCCTTTTGTCACTCAAACAAGCACAGGTTGCAAAATGGCTTACCTAAAAAAAAACATGTTAACTACAATAAATCCAAATAGTTTTTTAAGATGCAAAAATGTAAATAAACCAATAGGACATTCAAAATTGGACAACTTGCAGTCATTTACCAATCATATATTTTCACCTGTGGAATGGACAGGGGGCTTAATATGATGTTTATATCTTTACTTATTCCAGAGGATGAATGACCTATGAGAGCTTGAATCTGACCAGTGCAGCCCTTTGAAACTTCCCCATTTATAGCGTCTATGGCGGCTCGTATCTGGTTTTCATTCCCACAGCCATTAAACAGCCTATAGCCCAGACTCACTCCAGGAAGGAGCTTTCCATCTCTATTGATCTCCTCCACAGTAAAAATCACTGTCCGGGCAAACTTTAATTCCCTGTCATGCCAACTGCAAACCCAGTGTTTGTTATTACAGCTTAACATTTTCAGATCAACACATAAAATATGCTACTTGTCTCGAAAATTGCATACACTTTTAACATATTTGAAGGATAGTCACTTACTTTTTGCAGTATTTATATGGAAGTGTCTGGTAGCCATTATCTACCAGTATGTCTGTTCCACTCATGGAGAAAACACCACCTATCATAAGATCACCTTCTTTTGAAAATTCCATGAACCCTGTCTGCCCGATCAATTTGCATGTTTGCTTCTCTGACTTTGTCCTTGCCAGCAGAGCGAATAAAAAAATAATGACCCTACCCATCACAAAGCAACTTCCAACAAAACAAAGCAATTCTGTCCTGGGGGCTGATCTTTATAACTTTGTCTACCATAGGGGGAATCACCTGCACATTTTTTTTTCCACACGTCACTGCACCCGTAAGAAACAGATTCTGTTAAAGTTAAATTCCAAAAATGTTGTGGAAAAACTCTTTCCTGTTTTGTACCGTACACATTTCTCTATATGGTATAACCAGTATCAAAAGTATAAGTTTAATAATATGTGCATGAAGAACACTTATTTATTAATGGAATACCTTCATGAACTATGAGGAATATAATGCATGAATTGACACAATCTAATGTTTAACTTAATGCAAGAACGACATTTTAATTAATGCAACAACTAACATTTATCAATCATCTTAATTTCTGAGAAAGTAATGATGTCCATGTCTTCTTCATACATAAGTTAGCAGTAAAATGAACAGGCCAAAATACTGATCAGTCTCAGCATGTATTCTGTTGAATTACAAGTGTTGTAATCATGATTAACTAAGTATAACTTTTTCATGACTAACATAAATTATGATTATTCTTATTATTATCATTACTACTGCATTATATTGCATTGCATTTATTAACTGAAGGCTTTATCCAAAAAAACATACAGTTTGTGCATTCAACCATATAGATTCAACCCCAAAACTGCTGGAGTCATGCAAGTACACTAACTTAATCAAATATGCAGGACTGCTTTAATTCAGAAGCAGTGAGAGATAGAGAATACTTTTCCGTCTGTGACAGAAGATCTGTAGAGTTTCTGCCATCCTGGTGGAAATGAAAATACCCTTCTACCATCGTTGAGCAAGGACAGCAAATAATAACCATTGTTTGGGTTGTAGCTGGGCCTCCCATTGAGGAGGGTGTACCAAACCGATTGACAGTAGCAGAGCGTAGTGGACAGGGTATGGTGCATGGTTTGAAACTGAGCCTAGCAACCACTGATAGCTTGTGCAGGGTGTGAATAAGTAATGCAGTGAGAAGGAACTTGGGCAGTTTGAAGACTAACTGGGCTGCTGCAGAGAGGTTGCATGGTACTTACAGGCACATTGTCTAGTCTTGTCTAGAACCTGAACTAGAAACTGCTCCGCCCCCTGGTTGAGGAACATAATCCATGCTGGAGAGAATTAATCTACAGCAAGGGGCTCTCATAGTGATATTTGCAGTATAGGAAAGCTGTGCCAAAACCCAGGTTCCCAGCAGTCTGAGATGGGGTCACCCAATGAGGTACCAACTCCATCAACATCTCTTATCAATATTTTTGACAACTGGTTGTTTTCCTAATGCTCTAAAAGCAGCTAGAGTTAACCCTCGTTTAAATAAACTCGCCCTGATGTTAAGAATTCCATATGTTTCTCTTCTTCTTATTCTTCCTAAAACACTTGAGGGAACTGTATGCACTCAATTTTCTGCATATTCCCACAAAAATAAGCTTCTTGACCCCAATTGGTCTGGTTTCAAGGGAGGCCACTCAACTGAGACTGCCCTCTTTGCTATCACAGAGTAAGTCAATGCCATCCTCCTATTTGACCTATCGACAATATTTGACACAGTTAAAAACCAGATCATACTCTCCAACCTCAAAAACCGGGATAGGCTTAGGCTTTCTCTTTACACCAATGCACTTGGCGCTGTTGTTCACAAGTCGCTGTGACAACCCAAACCTGGAGTTCCATTTTTCCCAACATTGGGAGGAAGCTTCCATTCCTCACCTGGGAGACGGCACTGGTCCTTTGTTCATTTTTCAGATTCATGTTTTTCCCCCTGATCTTTGCCCTAGTGCCTGTGTCATGATCCATGTGTATCTCTTCCTTATGTATTTCATCCCCAGAAAACAATCAAAAGGCAAAGTTCATAGATTTTCTTTTTATGGGGTTCTCAACAAGCCATAAAGCCAAAGTCTCTTTTGTTCTGACAGGAAACAAGCCTGACCATGTTACAATACATACACACAGTACTTTGCAACAACTGATCATTTAGGACAGTAATCAATCATTAGTTATCTATTTTCATCTTCAGTGCATACAGTTATAGACCCACTGAATATGGATCAATCCAAAACTAAAGCTCATAGGTGTAGCAGGGTGGGAAATTAACAAAGTATTTTTTTTTAAAATTGAACCTCACAGCCTTCCAAGAAAATTGTTTTATTAATTTCCTGAAAATATACCTTAAAATGATAAACTTCTTGTCACAATGCTTATTTAATTCCGTGTACACAGTATTTTAGTTGCAATGCTGCCAAATCAGTTGCATTAAATATCAACATCAAATCAATACAAAATGAGAAATAAATCACAATTTATCAAGACTATTGTTAAAAAATATTAAACATTATATAAAAGTCTCAGATATTTTCAAAAGGTTAACTAATGGCATATTACTTACTTTCTTTTGCCATTAGGTGCTGTTTTGTATTCTTTTCTGGCTTCAGTAAAATAATGTAACACTTCGGAGAAAACAGGCAGAACAACAAGCCAAAGCTGGAAGCCAGAATTGCAAAGGACTCCACTGCATCTGCATAATTTCCAGGGGAGCTGATATAAGCAGGGATGAATGCCAGCCACACAGCACAGAAGATAAGCATGCTAAACGTGATAAACTTGGCCTCGTTGAAGTTGCCTGGCAACTTACGGGCCAGAAAAGCTAGAACAAAGCACAGACAGGCCTGTAGACCAATGTATCCCAGAACACACCAGAATGCGAGACTAGAGCCCACGCTACATTCCAGTATGATCTTTGAGCGTTCATATTGTGTATTTCGGGATGGAAAAGGGGGGGCATCAATGAGCCAGGCTGCACAGGTAACCACCTGAACCTGAGTGCAACTGAAGATGATGACCCTCTGCTGCTTGGGCCCCAGCCACTTCATGACGTTGTCCCCCGGCCTGGTGGCAGTGAAAGCAGCCAACACCACCAGAGTCTTCCCCAGGATGCAGGAGAGGCAAAGTGAAAATGTGATGCTAAAGGCAGTGTGGCGCAGCATGCAGGACCAAGATGTTGGCTCTCCAACAAACACCAGGGAACACAGGAAACAAAGAGTCAGCGATAGAAGGATAAAGAAGCTGAGTTCAGAGTTATTCACACGAACAAATGCTGTGTTTCTATGGTAAAAAAAGACTGCGAAGACAGCTATAGTGAGGCAGGCACCAACCACAGAGGTCACCGTCAGGGTTATACCCAAGGAATCATAGGCCAAGAACTCCACCTCCTTGGGGATGCAGGCTGTTCTGTCTTTGTTTGACCAGAAGTCCTCGGGACAAAATGTGCACTCTATTGAATCTAAAGGGAAGAGAGTTAAAAAAAAAAAAAAAGAGTAGCTATAAGTATTCAGTATTGAAATATTACCTTAGTATAACATAAGAACAAATCTTTTTAAGCTCACCTGTCTGATTGCTTATTTTGCCATTGTCACATGGTACACAGTCAAAGCAGCAAACAGGCTCCCCACGACGGACAGCCTTCCGGGACCCTGGATGACAGTTTGCACTGCAGACAGACACTGGCACCTAAAGAGAAAGATATTTTTTTCAGCACTGCAGTGGATTTGCAGAAATAATTCAAACAAAAATAATTCAGTGTTAGTCTTTGTATGGTTGTAGTAAAAATGAAATTTTTCATTTTCATGCAGCACTGAAACAAAACATTACTAATTACTCTTACTTTTGAAAAATCCACCATAATGAATGCCAGTGGAAAACACAAAATTATCATTTTCCATTGTTGCCCTGGGCCGTAAAGTATACCCCCGCAGCCCCCACGAGGTTGGGGGGCCCCGCATCCCATATGGGCCCCGCCCCCGCCTGTAAAACAACTATCTTTTTTTTTTTTTTTAACCGCACCAAAAGACATTTTGATGAGTTATGCGAGGATGAGAGGCTATCAAATGCAGAAGAGTACTTCAAAGTGTCAGTATTTTACGCAGCTCTAGACACTGCCATTACGCAGGTAACACACAGATTTCAGGGCATGCAAGAGGTGGCAC
Source organism: Pagrus pagrus (assembly GCF_965226575.1). Lineage (NCBI taxonomy): Eukaryota > Metazoa > Chordata > Actinopteri > Spariformes > Sparidae > Pagrus > Pagrus pagrus. The sequence continues at coordinate 12,338,897 of NC_140188.1, forward strand.
GGAGGTTTGGGTTTTTACGCCCACAAGAACTTGTTAAAATCCGATGGTGAACTGTATACATCAGCAAGTGCTTTAGCAGACCAATACAAAGATGACTTGTCTGCGGATTTTCCAGAACAAGTTCTTTCATTTAGAAGCACATTCGTATCCACCATAAAAGAAATCGAGCTTGGCTCAGTAGAAGGTTTGGCACACACTCTATTCATAAAGCACCACTCCATATTACCAAGTGTGCCTGATGTAGCCACGGCTATTACTATATCTACCTTTGTGTGTATATTTTATAACAAGTTAGCTTAGCACCCCACAGTCTAAATGTTTTTGTCTAGCTTTGTAATATTTTGGGGTTTACTTAAACTAACTTTTTTTCTCGTTTCTGTAATATTTTTGCGCTTTACTTAGGCTAACATTACTTTTGTGTGACGGTAGAGCAGTCCAGTCCCATCCTTGGGAAGGGTTTTTCTCGCATAGCATTTGTGAATTAAGCTGATTTGGAAATCGAAGGACATGCATTCAACTCACATGAGATGCAGCAAGTAGCACTGTCCTGGTAGATTATATGGGTGTTTGCAGTACGCTGCTTTGAAACTTGGGTTGGTGAAATTTGATTTGGAACTGACAAGGAGATCAAAATTAAAATGTCTGTTTAGAATCACTCTTTTGAAAACAGTTAAAATTTGAAACCAGTTTTCCCTGCTGACCACTTCTGCATTGATTTCATTTTTCAGCCCTAAAGGTTGCTGCTTGGTTTGAATTTAAGAAACTAATACATGGTCAGCTAGGCTAACCACCTATCGTTCTCCACGTCAACCTACAGAACTTCAAGAGATGGCATCTAATGAAGGTAAAAACAGTGTATTGGCTTGCCTCACTCTGATGGCCTGTCCATATTATCCTGTCTTCCTGGATCACCAGCTCTTCTCCGGCAGGCTTGGTTCCATCAAACAACCCCACATTGACAAACTCGATGTTCCCACCTGTGCCTCTCTGCCAGTTTATGATATCATAATAGGGTATGGAGTCGCCTTTCAGATCAAAGTTCACCTCCTCCCCAGCAATGTTAAATGTTCCTTCCTGTAGGTAGTATTTGAGCTTGAAAACCAAGAGATAATATGAATTACTCCAAAATACTTAAGATTTTCTATGTGTTATTTTTGAAGTTAGAAAACAGGACCCTACCTGCCAGGGTTGTATATTGTTGCTTGGAGCACATGAGTTGTTTTGGAAGGGCCCACTGCCTGGTTGACAGAGAAGAAGGTTGTGGAGGGAATGAGCAATCGCATATACAGCCTTATAGACATTATACGCAACTCTAGGGCTGGATGTATTCATGTAGGCTGAATGCCGCTCCAACAAGGACTCCTGCCCTGAGCATGGAGGCAACTGAGAGCCTGAGGACAGAAAAGGACTGCAACCATACAGAGCCTCCCACAGCTCCTTAACCAGGATATTATTGGGATACATCTGAGGGTTTACTGTCTGCAGGTAGTCACTGAGTCTGGATATATGACCTTTCCTGATGCCAAACCCAATGGTGCCCCCCATGTAGGGGTAATACTTGCTGCCTGTGAAGACAGACGCTGTGACCCAGGCCTCACTAGCCACCCACTGGATTCCAGTGATGTTCTGCATCATGTAATCTCTCAAGAAAGGTGTCATCTCCCCCACTGATGAAAATGACACCACTACTTTTGCTGAAGAGATACGCATCACCTTTACAGAGAGGCAGATGATGGAGGAGGAAAGAGCAATAAATAAAACAGGTTATAAAAAACTGACATTGACAGTAACTCAGAGATACATAATTGTGCCCACATGCATCTGGGCACACATTTAAAGAAAAACTCAACACAAAGGTTCCAAGGTCCAATTTGTAAGAAAGTACATTTTTGAGTCTCATTCCCAACTAAATTGTCAGTATTTGACAAGTCTGGTAACTCAAACCCAAACTTTCTTACAAAGTGAACCTTTGATGACATTGAGGTGTAATCAGCACTGACTAAAAAAGGGTATTGCGGTGAAATGAAAACTCTGTAGTTGTTTAAAACTGAGCTCAGTGCATCTTTGTATCTACCTGGATGATCTCCAGTATCCTCTGGCGATTGTAGAGCAGAGGAATAATTTCTTGGTATGCTACACACACTTTAGTACCCTGTAATTCTCTGAGTAAACCTTGCACAGCAAAGCGCCCATATTCACGATCTCCTCGTACCAGCCCTACCCAAGTCCAGTTGAAGCGTATCAGCAGCTGAGCAATGGCCTTCACCTGTATTCAACAGACATGAGTGTCATCTGACTTAGTATCAAAACACAGACATTTGGATTAAAAAAAATAAAAAATAAAAATCACTGGCCTCATTTTGTTGAATACATTTGAATTCAGGGGGTACAAGATTTTCATTGGATAATGCCAGACAGCATAAAAAAGAAATATATGATATTTATGTCTTTTTGCTGTTACAGACCTGAATGGTCACCAAACTCATTTAAATCTCACCTGATAGTCATCATTAGGGATTACTCTGAAGAAGGTAGGAAATTTCCTTCTGTCAGAGAGACATGCACACGAAGAAAAGTAACTGATCTGTGTAGAAAAGGAAAAAGAGAGTACCATAGAGTACAATTAAAGAGTACTGCAAAACAGATTATAGATTACAAAGTAAAAGAGTCAACATTACCATCGGGATTCTGAATGGCTGCAGGATTCTCGACAGCACGATGGATTGAGAAGAACCAGATTCCCCAATCACAGCGAGGAGCGGAGAGGCACCGCTGCACAAGGGATAGTCATCCTCACTCAGCCCGTTCAACATTGCGAGAGCTGCCCTCTGGCCAGTCAGTGGATATGAACATGAGTCAAAGATTTTGTATCCAAGAGTGTAATCGGGCAATAGCTCAGTACTCTGGTTTATTTCCTCCACTGCCAGCCTCATAGTCTGAGCATAGCGGAAAGCTCTGGGATCAAAGCTGTAGCCAACCAAACCATACACATACACATACACATACACATGAACATAGCAAGTATGGAAACAAACATTACATTACGTTTGGGGCAGTAGTAGCTCAATTTGTATGGACCTAACTTGTAAATCAAAAGCTAACTGGTTCAATACCAGCATTGACCAAAGTTTGGGGTGTGGACTGGTAATTGGAGGGGTGCCAGTTCACTTCCTGGGCATTGCCCTTGCGCAAGGCACCAAACCCGAACATGATCAGGGGTGTTGTTATGTGACAGCTGCCGCATATCTTGCCCCTCAATTGCATATCTGTAGGTCCTGTGTGTGCTTGTATGTATTTTGGAACTTTGTCTGTGTAAATAATAACACATAATAAAGTGAAAATGTTGACTTTCCCCTGTAGGGACTCATAAACTAAGTCTTCTTCCAAAGGCAGAGACGGTGTTTTGAGTTGGGGTTTGTTAAGCTTTGTCCATATTTTCCAAAATAAGTTTAAAAGATATGTCTATAGCTGTAATTTTCAGATCTGTACATTTTAAACAATGACAATTAAATAATTTCCACATAATTTTTGATAAATTGTCTTGACAACCTCATGTCATTTTGAACAAATTTTAGGGGGAAAATACATTTACAACCTTGGTAATTAATCATGTTTTTTTCAAAATATTTCTGCACATCCACTGCAGAGCTGAAAGAAATGATCTGTTCTGTAGGTGCCAGTGTCTGTTTGCAGTGCCAGCTGTCATCCAGGGTCCTGGAAGGCTGTCCGTCGTGGGGAGCCTGTTTGCTGCTTTGACTGTGTACAGTATACATTGTTTAACAATACATTGTTCACTAGTACACTTCCAAGTATGAATTAAAATTAGTTGCTTGTGTAACCCTATATCTACTACCCAAATATAGCATCAAACTACACAGGAAACTTCTCCAAGTTTGTTTTCAAATTATTAGGAATCACACACTTATAAAATAAGCAATACCATGTCTTTTTGTGTATCTCTCTAGAAATTTCCCAAACTTAAATCTCCTAACTCAAAGTTCAAGTGAGTTTAAGCCCTCATAAAATTATCGCTGTATTCTAAAATCTGGTAAATATAAAACATGCAAAATAACATAATCTATCCATAAATAGTTTCAACATGTTTGTTTCCAACAATTGGACACCTTTCAATGGGAACGAGTAAATTAATCCACATATATTAAACTCACCCATTGCACTTCACTGGCCTTGGGCTGTACGTGCTGTTGATGTCTGGCATCTCCTGGTTATAGTGAATGGGGAAGATCCCGCCAATAACATAGTCACCCTGGGCAACAAAGCCTGGAAGAAAGCGGTTTTGAAGCATGCACACTTTGGCTGCAGATGGGAGTGCAGAGGTGACGCTAGTAATTGTGTTATAAGTTATCATGAGGACAAACACAGAGTATAGCAATGGGAATAAGGCACAATGAGTCATGTTGTTAGTTTAAAAAATTGTCCCCAAAAGGAGAGAGAGAGAGAGCAAGGAGTTAGACAAATTATATACAGTTTGTGACCCTCTCATTCTTACATCATCAAGACATTGTGAAATTAAACATTAGCAACCCCGCCTAAATGGGTAAAAGCTGATGAATAGTAAATGATAATGAAAGATGAAAGAAAATATGAACGGAAATCAGTGGCAACTGTTGACTCCCAAAAATTGAGGAAAACCAACCCAGAGCATTTTTTTACACTAGTTGGCTACTTACTGTCTTATATTCAATAAAAATTAAGCAGCAAAACCATGTTTTCATTTCTTTAAAGCAATGTAATTTTATTCAATCCTGTTGTTTCCCAATTTGTCATACAGGCCTCATGCAGGACATGGAGTATCTATCAATGGTGTAGATATGCAGGCCTATAGTTATATTGCCACAGTGTTAATTTTGTAAACAAAAACTATGACAAAAAATATTTGCCAACAGCTTTTATCTATAACTAAAATGAGACGTACTGTAGCTAAAAAGTACATCTTTAATAATAAAAACAATGACAAAATGTATGTGTCATGATTGACAAAAAATTAGATTATGGTACATTAAAAAATGCATGATATATTCCCCTAATAGTGCATCGAGTCAGTCTGTCAAAATATTAACTATGCATCCTCATATTTGATTGACATAAATAATCCAGGTAACGATGTCCTAAATCAATCCCAAGTTAATGACAGCAACATGATGGCCACAAATACAGGTTTGGTCAAAAATGTTCTATTGACACCGTTTTTTTTATAATTTATAATTTGGCAGAAAGGGAAACAGTGGACCGTAGTGAAGGGAGATAGGGAGACTAACCTAAAGAGACATGAGAAGTTGTACCACCCTGCTATTCATGCCACAGTAAGTTAGCTAACTTTAAGTCCCAGTGTTAACTAAGCATATTAATTTGCTAACATTAGCTGGGCAGTCGTCTATGTCAGCCTGTGGCAAATTTGGATGTAGGCCTAGCCTTGTTGGAAGTCAGTTTTTCCTGCTAGAAGTTTTTAGCAAAATTATCAATGAATGAGCATACTTCCAGGCCAAGGTTGGCTGGGTTAATGTGTAAGCTAAAGCCTTTGTTGCCTGTTCATGAAATCTCCTCTTTGCTAGTTTGCCTTTGCTGTATTGTATTACCCTGTAAAGCACATTGCATTGCAATGAATGATGTTGCTTTCCCCCATGTCGTTCTTTTGTTTTCCGATGTGTTTACCACATCCCTAATTCTCCCATGTTTTAAAGCTTGACCTTCTCAGCTACTTGGATGGCACTTAAAGGCACATTGTCTAGTCTAGTCTAGAACCTGAACTAGAACCTGCTCCGGCCTCTGGTTGAGGAACATAATCCTCCTGATGTTGGAGAGAAAGGGGTCCGTAAGGGTACTATTCCGGTCTCCTTTCCACTTGGCTGTTCTTCACACATCGCTGTGACATCCGATCCTGGAGTGTCATTCTCCCCAACATTCGGAGGAAACATCCATTCCTAACCCAGGAGGGGCAGTCAGGGTCAACTCTATATTTCAACAGTTTTCTTTTTTTTTACACTAGTGCTTGTGACATGCTCCATGTTCCTCTCTTCCTCAGCATTTCATCCCCAGATAATAATCAAAGGCAAGGTATATATATTCATTTTTTTTTTTTTTTTTTTGGGGGGGGGGGGGTTCTCAACAAGCCATGAAGCCAAAATATCTTTTATCAGTTATCCTTAGTTTCTTCAGAAAAAGATCCTGACCATGTTACAATACATACCCACATTACTCCTACATTACAACCAGGCATTTTGGATGGTAAACAATAATTAATTATTTATTTGTATCTACAGTATCATACAATTCTAGACCCACTGAATGTGGATCAATCCAAAACTAAAGCTCACGTGTTTTTGTTTTTTTAAACTGAGCCTCACGACCGGCAAAGTGAATTCTTAAATCAATTTCTCATAATATGCATTAAAGTGACAAACTTCTTGTTGTAATGATTATTTAATTCTGTGTGCAACATATTTTAGTTGCAATGCTGTGTTATCAGTTGTGTTAAACATCAACATCCACTCAATACCAGGACTATTTTAAAATAAAATGTAACATTATATAGAGACTCAAATATTTTCAAAAGGTTAACTAATGGCATATTACTTACTTTCTTTTGCCATTAGGTGCTGTTTTGTATTCTTTTCTGGCTTCAGTAAAATAATGTAACACTTTGGAGAAAACAGGCAGAACAACAAGCCAAAGCTGGAAGCCAGAATTGCAAAGGACTCCACTGCATCTGCATAATTTCCAGGGGAGCTGATATAAGCAGGGATGAATGCCAGCCACACAGCACAGAAGATAAGCATGCTAAAAGTGATAAACTTGGCTTCATTGAAGTTGCCTGGCAACTTACGGGCCAGAAAAGCTAGAACAAAGCACAGACAGGCCTGTAGACCAATGTATCCCAGAACACACCAGAATGCGATGCTAGAGCCCACACTACACTCCAGTATGATCTTTGAGCGTTCATATTGTGTATTTCGGGATGGAAAGGGGGGGGCATCAATGAGCCAGGCAGCACAGGTAACCACCTGAACCTGAGTGCAACTGAAGATGATGACTCTCTGCTGCTTGGGCCCCAGCCACTTCATGACGTTGTCCCCTGGCCTGGTGGCAGTGAAAGCAGCCAACACTACCAGAGTCTTCCCCAGGATGCAGGAGAGGCAAAGTGAAAATGTGATGCTAAAGGCAGTGTGGCGCAGCATGCAGGACCAAGATGTTGGCTCTCCAACGAACACCAGGGAACACAGGAAACACAGAGTCAACGCAAACAAGATGAAGAAGCTGAGTTCAGAGTTATTTACACGAACAACTGCTGTGTTTTTATGGTAAAAAAAGACGGCAAAGACAGCTATAGTGAGACAGGCACCAACTACAGAGGTCACTGTCAGGGTTATACCCAAGGAATCATAGGCCAAGAACTCCACCTCCTTGGGGATGCAGGCTGTTCTGTCTTTGTTTGACCAGAAGTCCTCAGGACAAAATGTGCACTCTATTGAATCTAAAGGCAAGAGGGTTAAAAAAAAAAAAAAAGAAACAAGAATAGCTATACATATTCAGTGTTGAAATATTACCCTAGTATATCATAAGAAAAAATATTTTTAAGCTCACCTGTCTGATTGCTTATTTTGCCATTGTCACATGGTACACAGTCAAAGCAGCAAACAGGCTCCCCACGACGGACAGCCTTCCGGGACCCTGGATGACAGCTGGCACTGCAGACAGACACTGGCACCTAGAAAGCAGATAATTTCTTTCAGCTCTGCAGTGGATGTGCAGAAAGAATTAGTCAATTGCATGATTGCTTGAAAAAAAAAAAAAAATCTGAGATCAATCAAATCAAATCAAATCAAATTTTATTTGTATAGCCCAAATTCACAAATCACAGTTTGCCTCAGAGGGCTTTACAATCTGTACAGAGACGACACCCTCTGTCCTTCGACCCTCGATTCGAGTGAGGAAAAACTTGCCCCAAAAAAGGCCCTTTTAACAGGGAAAAAATGCGGAAGAAACCTCAGGGAGAGCCACAGAGGAGGGATCCCTCTCCCAGGACGGACAGACGTGCAATAGATGTCGCATGTACAGAGCAGATCAACGAGATCACAATGTATTCAATTATAAGCGATGGTTGACAGGAGTGAAAGTACACAAAGATGTATTACAGCAATAATGATGAAATGCACATGGAAATGTGATTACTAGTGATAACAGTAGTAATGATCAATGGCAAGGATGGTATGTAGCAATGCAGTACGATAATAGTAGTGGAACGTATGTAACAGAGATGTGACTAATATTAGCGACAGTAGTGGTGGGTGTCAGGCAGGGTCATGGCAGTAGGTGCATCCACGATCAGGCAGGGCCATAGCAGTAGGCGCATCCACGATCAGGCAGGGCCATAGCAGTGGGCGCATCCACGATCAGGCAGGGCCATAGCAGTGGGCGCATCCACGATCCACGACCCGGGCGCGGCCAGGATCCAAGGGAGCCTGTAGGACTAGAAAGCACAAGGACTCCGGGGAAGAAGCAAGTCAGTGACATGCAGAGATGGGGCATGTATACAGGCATAATGTATACAGATGGAGAGGAGAGGAGAGGGGAGGAGAGAGAAGCTCAGTGTGTCATTGTCCCCCGGACTAGGCCTATAGCAGCATAACTAAGAGCTGGTCCAGGACAGGCCTGGGCCTGTCCTGGACCAGCCCTAACTATAAGCTCTATCGAAGAGGAAGGTCTTAAGTCTACTCTTAAAGGTAGAGAGGGTGTCCGCCTCCCGGACCAAAACAGGAAGATGGTTCCACAGAAGAGGAGCTTGATAACTGAAGGCTCTGGCTCCCATTCTACTTTTGGAGACTTTAGGAACTACAAGTAATCCTGCGTTCTGGGAGCGTAATGCTCTAGTTGGGTGATAGGGTAATATGAGCTCCTGGAGATATGATGGTGCCTGACCATTAACAGCTTTGTAAGTGAGGAGAAGGATTTTAAACTCTATTCTTGATTTTACAGGGAGCCAGTGCAGAGAGGCCAGTACAGGAGTAATATGATCTCTTTTCTTAGTTCCTGTCAGTACACGTGCTGCAGCATTCTGGACCAGCTGGAGACTCTTTAGAGACTTGTTAGGGCAGCCTGATAATAGAGAATTACAATAGTCCAGTCTGGAAGTAACAAATGCATGGACTAGCTTTTCTGCGTCTTTTTGAGACAGGATGGGCCTGATTTTTGCAATGTTACGTAGATGAAAAAATGCAGACCTTGAAATTTGTTTTATGTGGGAGTTGAAGGACATATCTTGATCAAAGATAACTCCCAGATTCCTGACGGTGGTGCTGGAGGCCAAGTTAGTGCCATCCAAACTCGCTATATCATTAGATAATGCATCTCTAAGGTGTTTAGGACCAAGTACTATAACTTCGGTTTTATCTGAGTTTAACAGCAGAAAATTGCAGGTCATCCAGGTCTTGATGTCCTTGAGACATGCATGGAGTTTAGTAAGCTGATTAGTTTCATTTGGCTTTATTGATAGGTATAACTGTGTATCATCTGCATAACAATGAAAGTTTATGGAGTGTTTCCGAATTATATTTCCTAGAGGGAGCATATATAAGGTGAATAGTATGGGTCCAAGCACGGAGCCTTGAGGAACACCATGACTAACCTTGGTATACAGGGATGACTCATCATTAACATGTACAAACTGAAATCGATCCGATAAATAGGACTTAAACCAGTTTAATGCGGGTCCTTTAATGCCAATTAAGTGTTCCAGTCTCTGTAGTAGAATGTGATGATCAATGGTATCAAATGCAGCACTAAGATCTAGTAAGACCAGGACAGAGACAAGTCCTTTGTCAGAAGCGATTAGGAGGTCATTTGTAACTTTCACCAGTGCCGTCTCTGTGCTGTCGTATGGTTGTAGTAAAAATGAAATGTTTCATTTTCATGCATCATTGAAACAAAACATTACTAATGCTCTTATTTTTGAAAAATCCACCATAATGAATGCCAGTGGAAAACACTAAATTATTATTTTCTATTGTTGCCATATTGGCAGTGCTGACTCTGCTTACATAAAAAGGTGAAACATAGTGGAGCTGATTTGAGCCACTCAAAGCCTCGTTGCTGACAACTAACTAGAGCTAGCTGTTGCTCATGCCCTTAATTATGCAAAACTTTAAGCTGATCTTTCCCTAAATCTTTCTATCCCTTTGTGTGTGTGTGTGTGTGTGTGTGTGTGCGTGTGCGCGCGTGTGTGTGTGTGTTTTATAACAAGTTAGGTTAGAACCCCCACAGACTTACTGCCCCCTCTATTTTAAGGAAGGTGGGCCACTCTTGGTGGTACCTGTACTAATATACAGTCAGCTGTGCTATTCACCTATCGTTCTCCCTCTCCACCACATGAATGTTAAAACAGTGTGAGCAGCTTGCCTCACTCTGATGGCCTTCCCATATTATCCTGTCCTCCTGGATCACCAGCTCCTCTCCAGCAGGATTGGTTCCATCGAACAACCCCACATTGACAAACTCAATGTTCCCGCCTGTGCCTCTCTGCCAGTTTATGATATCATAATAGGGTATGGAGTCTCCTTTCAGATCAAAGTTCACCTCTTCCCCAGCAATGTTAAATGTCACTTCCTGTAGGTAGTATTGGAGCTTGAAAACCAAAAGATAACACGAGTTACTCTAAAATACTTCAAATAAGATTTTTAATGTAATACTGTAAAAGTTTGAATACTGGACCCTACCTGCCAGGGTTGTATGTTGTTGCTTGGAGCACATGAGTTGTTTTTGAAGGGCCCACTGCCTGGTTGACAGAGAAGAAGGTTGTGGAGGGAATGAGCAATCGCATATACAGCCTTATAGACATTATACGCAACTCTAGGGCTGGATGTAGTCATGTAGCCTGAATGCTGCTCCAACAGGGATTCCTGCCCTGAGCAGGAAGGCAACCGTGAGCCTGAGGACAGAGAAGGACTGCAACCATATAGAGCCTCCCACAGCTCTTTAACCAGGAGATTATTGGGATACATCTGAGGGTTTACTGTCTGCAGGTAGTCAATGAGTCTGGATATATGACCTTTCCTGATGCCAAACCCAATGGTGCCCCCCATGTAAGGGTAAAACTCGCTTCCTGAATAGACAGAGGCTGTGATCCAAGACTCACTAGCCACCCACTGGATTCCAGTGATGTTCTGTATCATGTAATCTCTCAAGAAAGGTGTCATCTCCCCCACTGATAAAAATGACACCACTACTTTTGCTGAAGAGACACGCATCACCTTTACAGAGAGGCAGATGGTGGAGGAGGAAAGAGCAATAAATAAAACAGGTTATAAAAAACTGACATTGATGAAAACTCACAGATATATAATGGAAAAACATTTGCATATTTTAAACTTAAAAGTCCATAGGATTTCCAAAGCAGTTGACACGTAGTGTCATTAGTGACAATAATACCCATACTCCCCATGAATCTGGATTGTCTAATTATATGACAGAATTAAAGAAAAAATCACATACTGACACTTTGGGGAGGCTGCGGACCCAACCTCCAATCCAAAGTGTCAGTATTTGACGAACTGGGGAACCCAAACCCAACCCTTTTTACAAAGGAGACCTGTAATGACATTGAACTGTAATCAGTACATACTATAAAAGGGTACTGAGGTGAAATGAAAACTCTCTAATTGTTTAAAATTGAGTTCAGTGTATCTTTGTATTTACCTGAATGATCTCCAATATCCTCTTGCGATTGTAGAGCAGGGGAATAATTACTTGGTATGCTACACACACTTTAGTACCCTCTAATTCTCTGAGTAAACCTTGAGCAGCGAAGCGCCCATATTCACGGTCCCCTCGCACCAGCCCTACCCAAGTCCAGTTGAAGCGTATCAGGAGCTGAGCAATGGCCTTCACCTGTGGTCAACACAAATGAGTGTCAACTCACACATCAAAAAACATTTGTTTGGATAAAATAATTAACTGGTGTCATTTGTTTTTCATTGTTTTCGTTGATTAAATTTGAATTGAGGAGGTAAAAGATTTTCGCTGAATAACACCACACAGCATTGACATTTTCCAAACGTCTTTTTGCTTGTACAGCACTGAATGATCAGTGCAGTACCCATTTAAATCTGAAGCTCAACTCTCACCTGATAGTCATCATTAGGGATTACTCTGAAGAATGTAGGAAATTTCCTTCTGTCAGAGAGACATGCACATGAAGAAAAGTAACTGATCTGTGTAGAAAAGGAAAACGAGAATATCATAGAGTACAATAAAAGAGTATAAAATACAGAGGAAAGCATCATCATTACCATTGGAATTCTGAATGGCTGCAGGATTCTCGACAGCACGATAGATTGAGAAGAACCAGATTCCCCAATCACAGCGAGGAGAGGAGAGGCACCGCTGCACATGGGAGAGTCGACCTCACTCACTCCATTCAGCACAGCCAGAGCAGCCCTCTGGCCGGTCAGTGGATGTGCGCATGAATCAAAGATTTTGTATCCAAGTGTGTAATTGGGCAATAGCTCAGTACTCTGGTTTATTTCTTCCACTGCCAGCCTCATAGTTTGAGCATAGCGGAAAGCTGTGGGATCAAAGCTGTAACCAACCAAACACAGATGCACATACACATGAACACAGCAAGTAAAAGCTAAACAAAAAATAAATTTAGTTTGGGGCAGTCATAGCTCAGTTTACTTGGACTTGACCTGGGAAGAAAAGGCTGAGTGGTTTAATCCAGCATTGATCACAGTTCGGGAGGTGGACTGGTACTTGGAGAAGTGCCAGTTCACTTCCTGGGCATTGCCCTTGAGCAATTTTTAAATACACAAGCAACTACTTATTGTAAGAACAAGTAGCAGTTGCTTGTTTAATCCTATTACTGTTCCCCAAATATAGTACCAAATTACACAGTTCTTTCCAGGAAAGTTCAGGAACATTGTTTTCAAATTATTAGGGAATCACAAATGCTAAAATAAAGCACCACCATGTGTGTCTGTGTATCTCTCCCTGGACATTTCTTAACTTTAAATCTCCTAACTCAAAGTGCAAGTGAGTTTTAAGCCCTCATACAAGTATCGCTGTATATCCACATGTATTAAACTCACCTATTGCACATCACTGGTGGTCGTCTGTAGGTGCTGTTTAGGTCTGGCATGTCCTGTTTAGAGTGAATGGGGAAGATCCCGCCAATAACATAGTCACCCTGGGCAACAAAGCCTGGATGAAAGCTGTTTCGAAGCATGCACACTTTGTCTGCAAAATGTGGTGCAGAGGTTATGCTAGTAATTGTGTTATAAATTATCATGAGGACACACAAAGAGTACAGCAATGGAAATAAGGCACGAGTCATGTTGTTAGTTATCCCCAAAAGGAGAGAGAAAGCAAACAGTAAGACAAATTATATACAGAATGTGACCCTCTCATTCTTGCATCATCAATACATTGTGGAATTAAACGTCAGCAGCCCTGCCTAAATTGGTAAATGCAGAATGAAGAATAGTAAATGCTGATGAAAGTTAAAAGAAAATGAGAATGGAAATCAGTGGCAACTGTTGACTCCCAAAGATTTGAGGAAACAGGAGGAAAACCAACACAGAGCATTATTTTACACTAGTTGGCTCCACTACTCAATCCTGTGGATTCCCAATTTGTCACACAGGCCTTATGCAGGAAATAAAGTATCTATCAATGGTGTAAGTATGCAGGCCTATAGTTATATTGCCACAAACTAGCAGTGTTAATTCAGTTAACAGAAACTATGACAAAAAATGGCCGCGTTTCCCAGATTCGTTAAGAAGCTCTTAAGTGCTAAGATCTTCTTAGGAGCGCTCTTAAGAACGCTGTGAAAGAAGGATGCGTTTCCCAGAGTCGCTCTTAGCTTAAGAAGATCTTTCACTAAGAAGGAAATGTAAGATCGAGCTGACCCACTCTTAACAGCCTTCTTAGTGACCGAATGCTCAGTGATCAAGCCGCGTCAGGGAAATTTATATCCTCCACTTTTCGAAATAATAAAACAATGCTCAGTGTTGAAATGCGCTCATAGCTGCGGACCACTGGCGCAAGAAAAACAAATAAGAAAATGGTAGATGAAAAAAAACCTTTTTATTGAATTACACGTTTAAGTTTTCCGCAACATCTGCATATATGAGTTTATAGTACTACACATAAAAAAACAACAACCCTGTGGCATTTCACAGATATCAAGGGAACAGATGTATTAAACTCAGCTGAACCTCATCCAGAGAGGCTTCACCTGCTACTCTACAGTATATAAATGCGTTGCCAAAGTCCGCGCGCGTGAGAAACCATGGCTGCAATACAGCACATTCTCCCTGCGAACCAACAGCGTCGCCGTGCGCGAAGCCAGACGGTTTACATAAATGCATACGTGCGTCAGCACTTCTCCCCACTGGACGTGCTGTCAGACCGGGCTGTCCAGGCAAAGTACTGGCTGCCCCGTGCGGAGATCCAACGGCCGTTGGATCTCTTTGCCTGGACAGCCCGGTCTGACAGCGCACACACACACACACACACACTTATGCGCTGATAAAGAGGTGGGTGATCGATTTGCCTGGCATCGATTGATTCAGCACAGCAGCAGCGCGGTGGACAGCTCCCACTAGTAGCTTCTTAAGAAGCTTCTTTGGCTTGATCTTAAGGTTCTCCTAAGAAGGCAGTTAAGAACGCATCTGGGAAACACCCGTATCTTAGCGCTCCTTCTTAGCCGAACCCTTCTTAAGAGCCTTCTTAAGTCCTTAAGAACGATCGAATCTGGGAAACGCGGCCAATGTTTGTCAAGAACCTTCATCCATAACTAAAATGAGACATACTGTCGCTAAAATAAATATTTGATAAAAAAAACAATGACAACATGTATGTGTCACGGTTGATGACAATTCAGACTACGTTTAATTAAAAAATGCACGATATATTCCCCCAATAGTCTAGTCTGTCTGTCAAAATATTAACTATGCATTGCTGTAATTGACTGACATACATAATTCAGGTGATGACGTCCTAAACCGATCGCAAGTTAATGACAGTGACATGATGGTCCAAAAACAGTATGGTTAAAAATGTTCTATGGACACGTTATATATAATTTGGCAGAAGGGAAAACAGTGCACTGTAGTGAAGGGAAATAGAGAGACTCGCAGTAGCTACAGCTCACCTAAAGAGACACGAGAAGTTGTACCACCCTGCTATTCATGCTTCAGTAAGTTAGCTAACTTTAAGTCCCAGTGTTAACCAAGCATATTAATTTGTTATCGTTGGCTAAGTCTTACTGGGCAGTCGATGTCAGCTTGTAGCAAATTTGCATGTTGGTATAGCCTTGTTGGAAGTCAGTTTTTCTTGCAAAAGTTTTTAGCAAAATAATAAATGAATGAGCATGCTTCCAGGCCAGCATTGGGTTGGTTAATGTGTAAGCTAAAGCTAAGGTGTTAATCTTTACACCTCACACCGCTAAAACTCCCCTTTTCTAGTTTGCCTTTGCTGTATAGTGTTACCTTGTAACGCACATTGCATTGTCCTAATGTATAAAATGTGCAATAGAAATAAAGTTGCCTTCCCGGGTCTAGTTATTTTGTTCATTAAAATTCCTTTCCAATTAATTTGAAATGAATCCCCCACACATTTAATTCTCCCATGTTTGAAAAATTGACCCTCTCAGCTACTGGAGGGTAGAGATGTTCACAAGTCATTTTTTGGAAGTCCAAGTCAAGTCTCAAGTCTCTGAGGGGCAAGTCCAAGTCAAGTCTCAAGTCTCAAGTCTCTGGCCATCTGATCTGTCCCTAACACTGTATTGTTAAATCTTATGAATTCAAAGCATGTCCTGTAGCTACCATCCATACAGTACAGTATCAAAATCAGTTGTAGGATAATTTATGGGGTCTACTGCAATGCAATCTGCAGAAACACAAATTAAGAACTCTGTTTCAATTTCATAACTGCAGTTTTCAACATTTTGGTATCTGCTCAAAGGATACATGCTGTTTGTCTGTGTTACTAACTGTAAAGCCCAACCTCATCATGCATTACATTTTTCAGTGTTCAAAGTGAGTGGAAAACATCTGTATTGAAAGTGAACACAATTGCATACTTGTATTTTTCAACATTTTGGTAAAAGTGTTATAAAATCTGCCTGATAAAACTGACGTGTTCTGGGGGGGATATAGCTCACAACTAATACTGCAACGTTTCTATCATGTTTTTTTTTTTTCTGAAATAAAATGTAGGCAAAAAAAAAAAGCAACAATTTAATGGAATACAGGTTGTTCACGAGTCTCAAAGCTCGAGTCCTAGTCAAGTCTGAAGTCTTTTGAGGTGGAGTCGCAAGTCAAGTCTGAAGTCACCGTTTGTGCGACTAAAGTTCGACTCGAGTCCAGTCTCAGACT
This sequence comes from Pagrus pagrus, assembly GCF_965226575.1. NCBI lineage: Eukaryota > Metazoa > Chordata > Actinopteri > Spariformes > Sparidae > Pagrus > Pagrus pagrus. The sequence continues at coordinate 12,355,288 of NC_140188.1, forward strand.
TGAGTCCCCATCTCTGCTGGAGGGTACCAAACACCTCTATGCAAATTCTGAAGATGGTAACCAAGAACGTGTAGTAGTTATAGCCAAAGGTTTGCAGACCACTAGGTAAGGACTCCTCCATATCTTGTCCTTTAACTCTCCATTAAAATAAGCTGCTTTTTTTCAAAAATACACAATTCCAGTACCTCTGTATAGAAACACTATGAGGATTTAAAATGACAATATAGTTTGAGATTTGTAAAAAATATTGGTAGGGACTACTAAGCAGCACATTAAAATTGGTAACCTAATTGACACCAACAATGTGAAAATATGAAAAAAATGTTTTTTTTTGTGTGTTCAGATTTAAGTGCTCCTCACATGTACATAAATGTACCCAGTTCATAAGTAATCTTCTGTATTATTTTTTAGACTTGCCAAGGTAAAGAACAGTGGTTCATCCAAACAAAATGATTTGATTTGTTTGTAAAAATAGGTCCCCAGTAGTCACATACCAATATGAGAAGTATGCAATTTTTTGCACGTCCCCCTGTAAACATGTTAACTGGATTTTACGGAAGTCCCCATATAGCATGGGGAGACCAGTACTTCATCATTTCAAAGGTTTGAAGGTGTGTATAGAATCACTAAGCAATGGCGATTTTATTATTTTTTTTTAGACCTGAGGAACCTCTAGAAAGGATGGTCCCTGCATGTGATAACTGAAAATGTGGCCCCGTGAAACATATAAACCAGTATGTGTTTTTTTTTTTTTTTTTTGTAATGTTATAGTGCGTTTAATCAATTAAAATGCCATAATGACAATATTTACAATCTGTTTTAGATGTGATGAAGAAGGGTCTTGAGAATGACGATTGTAACAATAGTTAATTTTATGTTAGCTGGTTGATCAAAATTAGAGGTCTTGCGGATGAGGTGTCAGGTGGTCTTTAATATTCCCCAAAGGAAACTTTAATGAGTTTAGTATGGAAAGAGTCAGAGTTGAGTGGTAATGCCAGCATTACAATTTATGATGAAGGTAATGACTGGTAAATGGTAATTCTTTAGACATATAATTTAAGATTGTTGCAATAATACATGCACCTTAAAATATCACTTCTAAAGTTCTAAAGCAGTTGTGAATGGCCAAAAACAGCTCTGATCACAACATAGAATTCACTTTAATTCAAAAGTTTAACACAGCACTACTGTATCTGATGGAAGTTATCGAGAGAGGGGAGAAACTTTGAGTTTCCTATCTTGTTTTCTATCAAAATGTTTTGTCATTAATGAATCATATGGCCAAGATGAATATATTTCAGCTGCAAACCAAATTTCATATACTTAATAGCATTTATGATCAAATAAAAATAAAGAAAAACGAGACCCAAGTCAGTGTATTCATTTTAATCAGATGTAAAAGGTCATCAACTACAAGGTTGTCTTGCGTTTCCACATAATCTGCAGACTATGCAGTAAAATCGTTTTATTTGTTGTCACACTAAGACCCTTTGTTCTGGGGGACATTTTTGAATTACATATTACAGAGTTCTTGGTTGTATTTTCCCCATCAAATGTTTTTTTGAGTTTCGTTCTGGCCTGAAGATAATAATATAACATTTTGGGAAAAAGATGCACACCAGCAAACCAAAGCTGGACGCCAGAATGGCAAATATCTCCACAGCTACAGTAAACTTGCCAGGAGAGCTGACATATGCTGGGATGAATGTGATCCAGACTGCACAGAATATCAGCATGCTGAAGGTGATCAGTTTGGCTTCATTAAAGCTGTCTGGCAGCTTCCTAGCAAGAAAAGCAAGTATAAAACACAACAGAGCAAGAAGTCCAATATAACTCAACACAGCCCAGAATCCAACAGCGGAACCTAGGGCACACTCTAAGATTATCTTTTCTTTATAGTACTTCATGTTCATCTTTGGAAATGGAGGGCTGATTGTCAGCCAAAGGATACAGATCACAACCTGAATGAGGGTGAAAGTCAGAACACTGAGCCTCTGCTGTGTAGGACCAAACCATTTCATCACATTACTGCCTGGGAGTGTTGCTCTGAAGGCCATTAAAACTACTATAGTTTTGCCGAGAACACAAGAGATGCAGAGGACAAAGGTGATGCCAAATGCTGTGTGTCGCAGCATGCAGGACCAGTCAGAGGGCCGGCCGATGAAGGTCAGAGAACACAGGAAACACAGTTTTAATGAGAAGAGTAGCAGAAAGCTAAGCTCAGAGTTGTTGGCTTTTACAATGGGAGTCTCTTTATGAGTCAAAAAAATTATTGATGTCAGAAGGGATAAAAATACACCGGCACAGCCAAATCCAGTTAAAAGTGCCCCCATGACCTCTTTGTAGGACAAGTATTCAGAAGGTTTTGGAAGACACTGATCTTTCTTTTCATTTGGCCAAAATTCAGGAGGACAGATCAAACAGTCTGGAGAATCTGTCAATGAAGTGAAATCATACAGAGATACAATCATCACACTTATAGAACAACAGCAACAACAACAAATATATATATATATATATATATATATATATATATATATATATACATATATATATGTGTGTGTGTGTGTGTGTGTGTGTATGTATACATATATATATTGTTCATCATACTATCAGTCTTTTCATTTACCCCTAGCATACTCATGAATGAATTACATTTTTAAGTCCGTACTCACTTGTCTGATTACTTATTGTTCCCTCAGGGCATTCGAAGCAGTCAAAACAGCACACAGGCTTAAACTTGCTTATGGCCTTACGAGTCCCTGGTGGGCAGGGTTCTCTACAGACAGACCTTGGCACCTGATAAGGCAAAATAGCACATAAATACTAAATAATGCAACAAAATGTTTTGGATGTCAGGGGCATTGTGATGTTTCCAAAGTTCCTATGAAGTAACATTCATCAATCAGCTGTAAAAGGATCAAAATCTAAAATGTCGAGACTACCTCTCCACCCTACACCCCACAGCTAACAGAAATTCCCTTTAAGACACTTCACTGTGACCGCAACAGTATTAGGGTACAAATAAAATCTTCCCACTCAGAGAACACATGCAACTTTCTATAGTCTTTACCTCATTACTGTTTGCTCCCCATACTATTTTGATGTTGTCTTTTAGTTTGAATTTTTCCCCTTCTGGAAAAGAGGTATCATATTGACCAATATTCACAATCGCAGCAGAGCCATCTTCTTTCATCTGCCAGTTAACTAAGTCATACTGGGCAACTGAGTCTCCATTTTCATCAAAGAAAACTTTGGCCCCACTCTGTGTCGTGAAGTTCACGTAATATATGTGTTCCAACACCTTCAGAGAGACAATTGGCACATTTTAGTATACATACCACTTGCAAAAAAGAAATCATCAAGACATTTTGTATAGATGTGGAACCCTTAATGAATTAAAAAATAGAAACACTAAATACTACGTAAGTATATTATGTCTGAATAAATTTACTAGAACTTACTAGCTTCGGCTGAACTTCATTCTTGCTCACACAGGGCTTTCCTGTGGTGGGATTAGACCCATTTTCACATTGCAGTAGTGCATGAAGGGCATATGCCACCAAGTACACAGCTTTGTACACATTATTCTCAGGCCTGAAATGTGTCACATCTGTGTAGACACTGGAGACTGTCCTGAGATCCTCTGCGCCAGTGCACATAGCAGAGGTATTTGATGGAGAGAAGCTGCAGTCAAAGAACTTCTCCCAGATAGCTTTAATTATATCACTCTGTGGTTCATCAGAAGGTTTCAAGCTGAGTAAGAATTCACCAAGACCTGGTATGGATGCCTGAGGGAGGGCAAAGCCCATTGCTCCCTGTAAAACGTCTTTTCTCCCAACAGATGCCAGGTCTGCTTGTGTGATCCAAGACTCGCTGCCGACCCACTGCTTTCCAGTTATGTTATAATTCTCCATTTTGGACAGGAATGATTTAGTGTAAGACAAGGACATAAACAACAGGACCACCTTTGATGAAGATTCTCTCAGTCTCTCTACAATAGCATCCAACTTGTTTTGAGATGTCTTAGAGAAAGGTAATCTGTATTCAACACATATGCCCACTTTCATTGCTTCCTTAATGAATTCAGCTGTACCTTTCTTCGAGTACAAACCTTCAGAATAAATAATCCCAACCCATTGCCAGTCAAAGTATTTCATAAACTGCACCAGGCCAATTATTTGGAAGCGGTCACTTGGCACAGTTCTGAAGAAGGTGGGGTATAGTCTTTTGTCACTCAAACAAGCACAGGTTGAAAGATGGCTAACCTTCAAAGAAAAAAGAAACATCTTTAAAGAAGGGATACACAAATAGGACAAAGAAAACTGGACAGTTTGCTCTAATTTCTCAAATAATTCTTCTCACCTGTGGAATGGACAGCGGGCTTAGTATGAGGTTTATGTCTTCGCTCACTCCAGAGGATGAATGGCCTAAGAAAGCCTGAATCTGACCACTGCAGCTCTTTGAATCCTCTGTATTCACAGCTTCTACAGCTGCTCGTATAAGGTTTTCACTTCCACAACCGTTGTACAGCCTATAGCCCAGACTCACTCCGGGAAGCAGCTTAGTATCTCTGTTGATCTCCTCTACAGTAAAAATCACTGTCTGGGCAAACTTCAATTCTCTGTCATTCAACCTGCAAACACAGTGTTAAATTTGAACACATAACATAACAACTTATTCCAGCTGATCATTTTGTAGCACATCAGATTGGTAAGTAAAACATATATTGTTAACATTCTACATTGCAAAAATGTTTACATATTTTAAACATTATTAAACAACTTACTTTGTGCAGTATGCATATGGAATCGCCTGGTAGTCATTGTCTATCAGTTTGCGTGTACTACTCATAGAAAAAACTCCTCCTATCATTAGATCACCTTCTTTTGAAAATGCCTTGAACCCTGTCTGTCCGATTAATTTGCATGTTTGGCTTTCTGAATTTGTCCTTGCCAGCAGAGTTAATAAGATAAGAGTGATCCAACCCATCACGAGGCAACCTCCCCTTCACTAAAGCAATTCTGACCTGGGAGCTGACCTTTATAGCGTTTTCTACTGTCAGAGAAACATCACCAGCCAATGTCAGCACACTCTCAATTCTCTAAAGATGATTTGGTTTTTCATGCGTCACTGAACTTCTGAGAAACTGATCCTGCTGATTGACATGTAGAATACAGAAAGCTTAATTTACCTCTTTAATTACCTCTGTTATTTTTGTTACTTGGGCACCTTATTCTACACTCTGGTATACGTTTTTCTGGCATAAATGTATTATAAAAAAACATAATTCATATAAATGCAGACAGTATTCGTCTATGAAGTGCAACTGCTACATGCTATGTTTGATTACCAGCCAGCTTGTTTTTTAAAACAGTTGACAAAAACTCTTCACAAGGAAAACAGTTTTGAGTCATATTTGAATTTACATGTAGAATAAAAGATAAAAAAATAGTTTAATTAGTTGCTTGATATGTGTGTATTTCCATAGCCATGTCTCACTTACTATTGTAAGTTAGGTTTATAAATGGAAAATCCTACTTCAGGGCATTCTTCTAATTATTTTTCTTATTATATTTGTGTGAATAAAGGAGCAATGAATACCTCATGCATCTGCAGTACATTTTATTCCTTGATCATGGACAGCTGTGACTGTGGCATGTCATCCTGCAAGCCCTTTTCCCTTAAATCATACATTTAAATGCTGCTATGTGAGGTGAAACAAATTGAAGAAACTGAAAGAGATTGATGGGCCAAAGGACAAGGGTACTAGCATGTAAAGAAAGGGAAACTGAACACAGTGAAAAAGAGAGTTTAATTATTGGTAAGCTGGAAATTCCATAAAAGAAGATATAATGGACAGGAGTACACAATCAGAAAATTTGCCCTCATGTTTGTCAGATTCTCCTGTGCCTGCTGTGATTGACACTGCATCCTCTTCCCCAACAGCAGTTTTATAGCTTTACTCTACCAAACACACCAACATGATTTACAATACCAATCTTTATATATCTCAGGATGAGTACAGTCACTATGTCATCCAAGCATGTTCTTAAGGGGTTAGGCCAGCAAGGTGGGTGTCTGGCCTTTCATTTGACTATCGCCAAATTACCAACTGCGGCTGACATACAAGAAGCGTATTATTATTATTAAAATGTTCTTGTCTAGTGTGTACATTTCTAAACCCCTTGACCTTGCATCAATAAAAAAACAAAAGTTCACAGGTGTAGCAGCATAGAGGATTAGCAAAAAATCAAGAAAGAAACTGAGCCTCCGGAACGGCAAGGAACATTTTATCAGATTGCTAAAACTGTCACCACCCTGTCAATACAAATGTGCAAAAAACATAAATTGTAAAGATTTTGAAATTGCGAAGGCACCCACCACAGATTGAATATAATATTTCTGACATATTTTTAAAAGGTTGACTTATGGCATGTTACTTCTTTTCTTTTGCCATTAGGTGCTGTTTTGTATTCTTCTCTGGCTTCAGTAAAATAATGTAACACTTTGGAGAAAACAGGCAGAACAACAAGCCAAAGCTGGAAGCCAGAATGGCAAATGACTCCACTGCATCTGCATAATTTCCAGGGGAGCTGATATAAGCAGGGATGAATGCCAGCCACACAGCACAGAAGATAAGCATGCTAAACGTGATAAACTTGGCCTCGTTGAAGTTGCCTGGCAACTTACGGGCCAGAAAAGCTAGAACAAAGCACAGACAGGCCTGTAGACCAATGTATCCCAGAACACACCAGAATGCGAGGCTAGAGCCCACACTACATTCCAGTATGATCTTCGAGCGTTCATATTGTGTGTTTCGGGATGGAAAAGGGGGGGCATCAATGAGCCAGGCAGCGCAGATAACCACCTGAACCTGAGTGCAACTGAAGATGATTACCCTCTGCTGCTTGGGCCCCAGCCACTTCATAATGTTGTCCCCTGGCCTGGCAGCAGTGAAAGCTGCCAACACTACCAGAGTCTTCCCCAGGATGCAGGAGAGGCAAAGTGAAAATGTGATACTGAAGGCAGTGTGGCGCAGCATGCAAGACCAAGATGTTGGCTCTCCAATGAACACCAGGGAACACAGGAAACACAAAGTCAATGCGAACAAGATGAAGAAGCTGAGTTCAGAGTTATTTACACGGACAATGGCTGTGTTTCTATGATAGAAAAAGACTGCAAAGACAGCTATAGTGAGGCAGGCACCCACCACAGAGGTCACTGTTAGGGCTATACCCAAGGAATCATAGGTCAAGAACTCTACCTTCTTGGGGATGCAGGCTGTTCTGTCTTTGTTTGACCAGAAGTCCTCAGGACAAAATGTGCACTCTATTGAATCTAAAGGGAAGAGGGTCAACATTTTCAGTATTCAAATATTACCTGATTATAATCAAATCCATTACATATATTTATGGTTGTGATTTATATTCATGGTTTTAAGCTCACTTGTCTGATTGCTAATTTTGCCACTGTCACATGGTACACAGTCAAAGCAGCAAACAGGCTCCCCACGACGGACAGCCTTCCGGGACCCTGGATAACAGCTGGCACTGCATACAGACTCCGGCACCTGGGGAGCAGATAATGGCTTTCAGCTCTGCAGTGACTGAGGTGAAATTGACAGCCAATTATTCAATCAATCTATTGTCTGAAAAAACTAATTTAATAATGGCTAATTAATTTGCTTAATTATTAAACACATTATTAAACTGCTCCTCAAATGTGAATACAAGCTGCTTTTTCTGTTCAATATTTCTGTGAATTGAATTTCTTTGAATTGTGTACTGTTGGTTGGAAATTACAAGCAATTTGCAGTCATCACTTCAGACTAGAGGATTGTGATGTTGTGTCTATTTTCTGACATTGTATAAACCACCATAAAATGCATATAATCAATAGATTTTGTTTAATCATGATGCACTTTCCACTTTAGAATTTTTTCCACCAAACTATTAGAGGAAGCTGTAATTTACACACTGTGGACCGGGTTATTGTCCATGGGGTATTTAAAGTATTTAAGTATCTGAAGTTTAAGTCAATATGTATGAATGTGTATAAAAATTACATTAAAACAAAATCACCAGATCACCATTGATTGTTTCAAAGAATACTTTTACTCAGAGATAAAGCCCTATATGCCTTTGTGTTCAAATGATGCATTTCCATGCATCTCTTCACATTCTACTAGTCTCTACTTTTTACTGTATGAATGCAAAGCCACTCACAGCAGATCCACCTTGTCCTGACCACCTGACTTACCTCCACCTCAACCTACAGAACTTCAACAGTTGGCATCTGATGAAGGTAAAAACACAGTGTGAGCAGCTTGCCTCACTCTGATGGCCTGCCCATATTATCCTGTCCTCCTGGATCACCAGCTCCTCTCCAACAGGCTTGGTTCCATCAAACAACCCCACATTGACAAACTCAATGTTCCCGCCTGTGCCTCTCTGCCAGTTTATGATATCATAATAGGGTATGGAGTCGCCTTTCAGGTCAAAGTTCACCTCTTCCCCAGCAATGTTAAATGTCACTTCCTGAAGGTAGTATTGGAGCTTGAAAATCAAGAGATAATATGAATTACTTCAAGATTTTCAACATGTTATTTTTGCAGTTAGGAAACAGGACCCATACCTGCCAGGGTTGTATATTGTTGCTTGGAGCACATGAGTTGTTTTGGAAGGGCCCACTGCCTGGTTGGCAGAGAAGAAGGTTGCGGAGGGAATGAGCAATTGCATATACAGCCTTATAGACATTATACGCAACTCTAGGGCTGGATGTATTCATGTAGGCTGAATGCTGCTCCAACAGGGATTCTTGCCCTGAGCAGGGAGGCAACTGAGAGCCTGAGGACAGAGAAGGACTGCAACCATACAGAGCCTCCCACAGCTCCTTAACCAGGAGATTATTGGGATACATCTGAGGGTTTACTGTCTGCAGGTAGTCACTGAGTCTGGATATATGTCCTTTCCTGATGCCAAACCCAATGGTGCCCCCCATGTAGGGGTAATACTCGCTGCCTGTAAAGACAGACGCTGTGACCCAGGCCTCACTAGCTACCCACTGGATTCCAGTGATGTTCTTCATCATGTAATCTTCCAAGAAAGGTGTCATCTCCCCCTCGGCTGAAAATACCACCACCACTTTTGCCAAAGACCTTCGCATCACCTTCACAGAGAAGCAGATGGTGGAGGAGGAAAGAGTTTCACACAGAAAAGAGAGGGTAAAAACAAGACATGGTTAAAAGAAGTTACTTTGAGTAAGACTTGTGCATAATGTAAAATAACTGTTTTTCTTTATATTCCCTCACTGTATGCAGGACTTGAAATTTTACACATATCTTGATAAATTAAAGACAATGTGGGAAAAGCAGTGCAATCCTATACCCCTCCCCTTCATAGGTCCAACTTGGGGACAGAGACACTGTAAGCAGCACATAGACTGCAATTTTCAGCAGGATTGTCTAATATTTTATGACAAAATAACAGAAACATTCTACACAAAGGTACTAATGTGTAATCAGCACCTACTATCAAATGGTTTTGAGGTGAAAACCTCTTTAACACTATAAAACTTTGTCTTTGTATCTACCTGGATGATCTCCAGTGCCCTCTGGCGATTGTAGAGCAGAGGGATCATTTCTTGGTATGCTACACACACTTTTGTACCCTGTAATTCTCTGAGCAAACCTTGCACAGCAAAACGCCCGTATTCATGGTCCCCTCGCACCAGCCCCACCCAAGTCCAGTTGAAGCGCACCAGCAGCTGAGCAATGGCCTTCACCTGTGTTCAACAGAAATGAGTGTCAACTCACTTTGTCTGAAAACACAGATATTGAAAAAGAAAAAAAGATCATTTAAATCGTATATTTTCATAAAACCACACTAGATGACATAGAAATATATGACATTTTCAGAAGATATCTTTTTACTGCTAAAGCACTGAAATGTTATCAAAATGCCAGACTTTCACCTGATAGTCATCATTAGGGATTACTCTGAAGAAGGTAGGAAATTTTCTTCTGTCAGTGAGACATGCACATGATGAAAAGTAGCTGATCTGTGTGAACAAGGACAAAAATTGTACAGTTAAGGAGTACAGTAAACCACATTATAGGGTGACATGTTGATGTTTTTTGGGGAATTACACATGAATTACCATCGGGATTCTGAATGGCTGCAGAATTCTCGACACCACAATAGACTGAGCAGAACCAGATTCCCCAATTATAGCAAGGAGCGGAGAGGCACCACTGCACATGGGAGAGTCGTTCTCGCTCAGCCCGTTAAGGACAGCCATAGCAGCCCTCTGGCCAGTCAATGGATATGCACATGAATCAAAGATTTTATATCCAAGGGTGTAATTGGGCAATAGCTCAGTCCTCTGATTAATCTCCTCCACTGCCAGCCTCATAGTCTGTGCCCAGCGAAAAGCCCTGGGGTCAAAGCTGCAACCCAGCAGACACACATTAACACAGCAAGTATAGAAAAAAGGTAAAGTCAAAGGCAGATTTGATGTTTTTAATTTTAAAAGTCAAATTGAATCGCATCTTTACAAGACTTTTTGGAAATTATCAGTTAATCATGAACCCATAAAAAAAAGCATTATATATTCTTGTAAGTTTCTTTCTGGAACCTAAATCTATTGAAGTCAAAGAGCAAAAGCGACCATTGTACATGGGAATTTTTCTTACATGTCAGGCTAAATTTATATTGCATCCTAAAATCTGGTGAATATATATATATATAAAGATACATAATCCATTGATTAAGACTTTCACAACATTTTGTTTTGTTGCCATTTGATTGGACTCAAACTATAATTTCCAATGCACATATATTAAACTCACCCATTGCACTTCACTGGTGGTGGTCTGTAGGTGCTGTTGATATCTGGCATCTCCTGGTTATAGTGAAGGGGGAAGATCCCCCCGATAACATAGTCACCCTTGGCCACAAAGCCTGGATGAAAGCTGTTGTGAAGCGTACACATTTTGGCTGCAGATGGAGGTGCAGAGGTGACGCTAGCAATCGTGTTATAAGTTATAGTGAGGACACAGACAGAGTAAAGCAAGGCAAATGAAACAAGTAGAGTCATATTGTTACAGAGCCTCCAAAAGAGAAGAGAATGGAATTAGGCAAGCTATATACAGTATGTGACCCCCTTATATCATCAAGACATTGGACATCAGCAGCCCCGCCTGATTTACTAAAGTGTGTTGATGCAGATTGAATGATGAAAAATAACTGATGTAACACGACAAAGGCACTGGGGATAAAAAAAAAACAAACGAACAAACATATTTTTGTGGATGCATATTCATCTCCCAGTTTATTAGGTATATACCTAGTTAAAACTGATGCAGTCTAATGTGATAAATCCTACCTTAATGAAAATTCTAATGATCAGTTCTGCAAATCTGTTTTAGAGAGGTGTAAATTCAAAATTATCGCCTTTTTGGAGGCTGTAGTTTTTGGCACTCTTAGAATGTATTATGTACATGCTTTGCTTAAAGTGACTACAAGGAAGTTTTAAGTGTTTATAAAACAGTGTTGTGATTCCTTTGATGATTATAAATGACCTGTAACAGCAAATGAGACCATCAGCGAAAAGAGTTATTATTAATGCCTGTGCTTGGGTCAGATCACATGTATAGCATATATCACATATAAAATCACACATAAGGGCCAGTAGCTTAGTTGGTAGAGCATGTGTCCCATGTACAGAGGCTGTGTCCTTGCAGCAGTGGTCCAGGGTGCGACTCCAACCTATGGTCCTTTGCTGCATGTCATCCCCCCTCTCTATCATCCCCATTTTGTGTCATCTCTCTAAGCTGTCCTGTCAGTAAAGCTGTGGAAAGGACAAAAAATAAATTTAAAAAACATCACGATCCATCCTGCGGTCTTTCTGTCACTCGCTTCCTGCCGCCAGCAGGTGCTAGCAAAGATCAAAAATTGAAAATTCCTTGTGGTCACTTTAAAGGTTTATAAGAAGTTGATTTTTGAATCTCATTCCAATTTATCAAAAATTGTGGAATAAAATGAAATAAAACTAATGGAATGAAAATATGTGGAACTGTAACATTTTGGTTTATATCGAGACTTGGCTCAACCCTTTGGTCCAGGACGTTGCCATTGTACTTAAGTGGCTCTCCATTTATTGCCAGAACCGGACAATACAATCAGAAAAGAGCAAGGATGTCTGCTTTATGATCAACAACTAATGGTGCTCAGACATAGCATTATTTCTACAGACTGTCCTTCTAACCTAGAGCATGGTTGATTTACAACCCCAATTCCAAAAAAGCGGTGCAGAAAGGAGGCCAACAGGATCATCACAGACCCCAATCACCCCACCCAGTTCCCTTACTCCTGTGATCAAAAATGTTGATCTGAAGCTAAATTCAAAGAGAAGAGGTTTAAATTAACAACTTCTGGTTAGTCCCACCCACTTTTAGTTTAGGTCCAGATAGAGATAATTTGTTTGACTTATAGAGCATATATATCTATACTTGCAAACATCCCAGTATCACAGTAAATATACTGGATACCTGTCTACCTCAGTATGCTGTTTTATTTTATTCTATTCTTATAATTCTGCTCTAATCTATGTCTTTGATTCAAATTTTTCCTTCTGTGATTTTCTTTATATACATCTCAAATTTCAAATTTCCACATTTTAAAATCAGTAAATAATCTTCCATTTTTACAACTGGGTAGTGAAGTCGTCCAATTCCTTTTCTTGCAAGTACAGGTAGAATTCTGCACCACCTAATGCTTGAACGGTGGTATTGTTCTGTGAAATGTGATGCTTGTTCAACAGCCTTTTCAGTGATCCAAATGGTGCAGAAGGTTAACTATTGTTTGCTATAATAACAGGTGAGCTATTTTGCATCCTGCAGCTGTCTGAGCAACCAAAGGGACTTCATGCGCACCATGCCAAGTGGCGCCTTCCAGATCACTCCATCAGCAAACTCCACACAGCAACCAACTTCAGACCTAAATAATATAAATGACGTTGATAAAATACATCCAGTCAGGCCATAATCTAGACATCCACTGACATCCAGAATTAGTTGAGAATAGACGTTCATACTGGCTATGATCTTGATGTCCACTGACAGCCAGAATTAGTTGATAAATGACATATAAGCGTCTATGCAAAGTCCAGAAAAGACATATAAAAAACTTTCATTCTGGCTCCCCAGAGTACGTCTTTTAGACGTCTTGGATGTCCATAAATGACGTCTAAAAGCCGTGATCTAGACCACTTTTTGCTCACTGGGTGGAGTCATTTGGCAAGCTAGCAAACTAAGATTTCCACTCAGATAGCATTTTGTGAGTGTTAACATTAGCGAGCAAGCTATAGTAAGGTTAGCCAGCTCGCAGTAACTTTGCTATCCAGCACGGCTCCTGTGCTGGCCCGCAATGCCAGTAGACATTCAATGTGCAATGCAATGCTCAAACAGCAAGCCAGCCAATCTACCAACCAGATTAGCCCTGGAAATCTGGATCAGGTAGTTGACATGAGCCCCTCAAGACAGTATTTTGGCAACAATTTGTCTGCATAAGCAAGCAACCACATGTAGCTAACATTTGCCAGCTAAAGCCACAATTTCACAATATAGCTCACATGCTTTACAAAAATGTTAACTTTGACTTTGTGTTGGAGTCTATGTTGCGGTAGGTGATGGTCATTTGTTGAAGTCAACAAATTTCATTTCTAAGCTAATGTTAAATAGTGTACAGTATTTATATACATGTATACCATATCTATATTAATAATTACAACTTTATTTAACACTGCAGTTACATACACACAGGGAAATCATTTATTATAAAATAGTTTAACAAACATGGTACTGCATCATTTAATGGTTTTGTAAACTAATGTTAATTCATTCATCAAATAATGGTTAATAATTCCCACCCATGGTTTTCAGCGAGAGTATTGTAAATCTTGTGCATCTTTAATGTCATAAAATGTATGAAGCAAATACATTTGATTTAAAGATGCAAAATCTGTTCTATAAAATGCTGCATAAAGTTACCATACTCATACAACTACTTAAGTAAGTGGCAGTGTGTGGCATCATCTATTAAGATAAATTAAAGTAATATTTTTTTATTATTTCCAATTACATTTTTCTTCGTATTTTTCTCTGAACATTTAGGTGCAAAAATGCTAAGTAATAAGCCAAATGCTGGGGACAAAATTACAAATATTTCAACAGCTACAGTGGTTTAGACCAGCTCAGTTTGGAAATTGTCATGATTTGACTTTTTGCTGTGAATTGGCGCAATACAAATAAAGATTGATTGATTGATTAATTGATGATGGATTATTGCTATCAATTTACGTGTCTATCAGAGCGGCTGAGACACATTATTGAATCTCATCAAAAGGATTTTGAAGCTGTATTTAGATAAAATAGTTACATAATGTTACTACAAAACTGAGCTGATGTTTTTGTTCATTCAGAAATAAGCCTAAACCTGAAATTTAAATATTATCAGTCAACTGATGTCCAGAGAAGAAGTTTTTAATAATGTGATGTACAAAATGTTTAAACAATGATACTGACCACCTCAGACTCACCACCTATCATTCAGTTCACCAATGCTGTTGTAAGTGCTGCAGCTAACCAACTATGGATATTTGGAAGGCCACTTAAAAAATGGCAGTGACACGTCTGTACCATTCATACCCAAATCAATGCATATCAAGTGGAGTGATAAAAAAATGTTTTCACATAGTGTGTCTAGATTTAAGTACCAATTAATAACTACCTAACCAACAAATTGACACCTTGATGGCAGATATTGATAGGGGAAAGAATGTTTTGTGCTACCTATCATTTTGACTTTTACAATATTTCTTAGTTTGTTCTAGAATACCCCGCTACACAACTGCAAGTTGAAACATTTTGGTTGATTTCATAGACTGTATACTGTATGATCAAAAGAAACACAGGAACGAACACAAGTCAGTGTATTTAATTTATTCAACACATCACAACAAGTGAAAGGTCATGATTTAGGCTCCAACAATATCTTGTGTTTCTACATTATCTATCAGACTATTCAGCAAAGTGGGTTTATTTATGGTCACTGTATTGCTATTTGTTTTAGAGGACACTAAACTACAGATTAAAGAGTTATTGGTTGTATTTTCCCCATCATGTGTTTTTTGGAGTTTTGTTCTGGTCTGAATATAATAATATAACATTTTGGGAAAAAAATGCATGCCAGCAAACCAAAACTGGATGCCAGGATGGCAAATATCTCCACAGCTACAGTAAACTTGCCAGGAGAGCTGACATATGCTGGGATGAATGTGATCCAGACTGCACAGAATATCAGCATGCTGAAGGTGATCAGTTTGGCTTCATTAAAGCTGTTTGGCAGCTTCCTGGCAAGAAAAGCAAGTATAAAACACAAGAGAGCAAGAAGACCAATATAACTCAACACAGCCCAGAATCCAACAGCTGAACCCAGGGCACACTCTAAGATGATCTTTTCTTTATAGTACTTCATGTTCATCTTTGGAAATGGAGGGCTGATTGTCAGCCAAAGGATACAAATCAATATCTGAATTAGGGTGAAAGTCAGAACACTGAGTCTCTGCTGTGTTGGACCAAACCATTTCATCACATTACTGCCTGGAAGGGTTGCTCTGAAGGCCATTAAAACTACTATAGTTTTGCCGAGAACACAAGAGATACAGAGGACAAAGGTGATCCCAAATGCTGTGTGTCGTAGCATGCAGGACCACTCAGAGGGCCGGCCGATGAAGGTCAGAGAACACAAGAAACACAGGGTCAAGGAGAAGAGCAGCATGAAGCTCAGTTCAGAGTTGTTGGCTTTTACAATGGGAGTCTCTTTATGAGCTAAAAAAATGATTGATGTCAGAAGGGATAAAAATACACCGACACAGCTAAATCCAGTTAAAAGTGCCCCCATGACCTCTTTGTAAGACAAGTATTCAATAGGTTTTGGATGACACTGATCTTTATTTTCATTTGGCCAAAATTTGGAAGGACAGTTCAAACAGTCTGGAGAATCTGTAAAAGAAGTGAAATCAAACAAAAATCAATAAAAATTCAATATTTACACTTCAAGAAAACATTTTTGGTATTCCACATGTCATTTAATTTATCATTACTACAATTCACATGAATTAAATTTCATTTTGAAGTCCTTGCTCACTTGTCTGATTACTTATCGTTCCCTCCGGGCATCCAAAGCAGTCGAAACAGCACACTGGTTTGAACTTGTTTATGGCCTTACGAGTCCCTGGTGGGCAGGGATCTCTGCAGACAGACCTTGGCACCTGATTAGGCAAAATACAGCATGTAAAACTCAATAATGGAACCAAATATTTTGTACATCAATGACATTGCAATGGAAAATTTCCTATGGATTTAGGTATTTAGCTGTGAAAAGACCAAGACTCAATAAAATGACATTCCCTTCCATTATGAGACCACCTCTCCACCCTCCAAATTCCATATGTGCATGAGCTGACCTCCACCAGGTCAGCTAAGGTTGATACACTTTAAGATTCATCACCTCTACACAGGGTAGCAAGACACTCTCAGAGAAACTGGGTTACACATACAAACTTTCATTCACATTACCTCATTACTGTTTGCTCCCCAAACTATTTTGATGTTGTCTTTTAGTTTGAATTTTTCCCCCTCTGGAAAAGAACTATCATAATGACCAATATTCACAATCTCAGCAGAGCCATCTTCTTTCATCTGCCAGTTAACTAAGTCATACTGGGCAACTGACTCTCCATTTTCATCAAAGAAAACTTTGGCCCCATTCTGTGTGGTGAAGTTCACATACTTAATATGTTCCAACACCTATAGAGACAATCAGCACATTAAAGCATACACACAGCTATCATTTAGTATTAAATTGAGTCTTGTCTGAATACTTAACTTTTCATTTTGTTGTGTGTGCTTGACACAAAAATAGAAACACTCAATATAACAAGTAAACTACACCTGAATAAATTTACTAGAACTTACTAGCTTCGGCCGAACTTCACTCTTGTTCACACAAGGCTTTCCTGTTGTGGGATTTGACCCATTGCTACATTGCAGTAGTGCATGAAGGGCATATGCAACCAAGTACACAGCTTTGTACACATTATTCTCAGGCCTGAAATGTGTCACATCTGTGTAGTCACTGGAGACTGTCCTGAGATCCTCTGTGCCAGTGCACATAGCAGAGGTATTTGATGGAGAAAAGCTGCAGTCAAAGAACTTCTCCCAGATAGCTTTAATTATATCACTCTGTGGTTCATCAGAAGGTTTCAAGCTAAGTAAGAATTCAGCAAGACCTGGTATGGACGCCTGAGGGAGGGCAAAGCCCATTGCCCCCTGTAAAATGTATTTTCGCTCAACAGACGCCAGGTCTGCTTGTGTGATCCAAGACTCACTGCCAAGCCACTGCTTTCCAGTTATGTTATAATTCTCCATTTTGGACAGTAACACTTCAGTGTAAGACAAGGTCATAAACATCAGGACCACGTTTGAAGAAGAATCCCTTAGTGTCTCTACAATAGCATCCAACTTAGAGATGATTTGAGATGTCTTAGAGAAAGGTAATCTGTATTCAACACAAATGCCCTCTTTCATTGCTTCCTTAGTGAATTCAGTCGTACCTTGTTCTGCGTACAAGTCTTCAGAATAAATAATCCCCACCCAACGCCAGTCAAAGTATTTCATAAGCTGCACCAGAGCGATGCTTTGGAAGCGGTCACTTGGCACAGTTCTGAAGAAGGTGGGGTATAGCCTTTTGTCACTCAAACAAGCACAGGTTGAAAAATGGCTTACCTAAAAAAAAAACATGTCAACTACAATAAATCCAAATAGTTTTTTAAGATGTAAAAATGTAAATAGACCAATAGGACATTCAAAATTGGACAAATTTCATTTACCAATCATATATGTTGTTCACCTGTGGAATGGACAGGGGGCTTAATATGATGTTTATGTCTTTACTTATTCCAGAGGATGAATGACCTATGAGAGCTTGAATCTGACCAGTGCAGCCCTTTGAATCCTCTCCATTTACAGCGTCTATGGCGGCTCGTATCTGGTTTTCACTCCCACAGCCATTAAACAGCCTATAGCCCAGATTCACTCCAGGAAGGAGCTTTCCATCTCTATTGATCTCCTCCACAGTAAAAATCACTGTCCGGGCAAACTTTAATTCCCTGTCATGCCAACTGCAAACCAAGTGTTTGTTATTACAGCTTAACATTTTCAGATCAACACATAAAATATGCTACTTGTCTACACTTGTATACACTTTTAACCTATTTTAAGCATAGTCACTTACTTTTTGCAGTATTTATATGGAAGTGTCTGGTAGCCATTATCTACCAGTATGTCTCTCCCACTCATGGAGAAAACACCACCTATCATAAGATCACCCTCTTTTGAAAATTCCATGAACCCTGTCTGCCCGATCAATTTGCATGTTTGCTTCTCTGACTTTGTCCTTGCCAGCAGAGCGAATAAAAAAATAATGATCCTACCCATCACAAGGCAACCTCCCCTTTACTTAAGCAATTCTGACCTTGGGGCTGATCTTTATAACTTTGTCTACCATAGGAGAATCACAAGCACAATTTTTTTTTTTCTACACGTCACTACACCTGTAAGAAAGAGATTATGTTAAAGTTAATTTCCAAAAATGTTGCGGAAAAACTCTTTCCCGTTTTGTACAGTACAAATTTCTCTACATGGTATAACCAGTATCAAAAGTATACGTTTAATACTTTGTGCATGGAGAAAATGTATTTATTAATGGAATACCTTCATGAACTATCAGGAATATAATGAATGAATTGACACAATCTAATGTTTAACTTAATGCAAGAACGACATTTTAATTAATGCAACAACTAACATTTATCAGTCATGAGAGAAAGTAATGATGTCCAAGTCTTCTCCATACATAAGTTAGCAATAAGTTAGCCAAAATACTGATCAGTCTCAGCATGTATTCTGTTGAATTACAAGTGTTGTAATCATGATTACCTAAGTATAACTTTTTCATGACTAACATAAATTATGATTATTCTTATTATTATCATTTCTACTACATTATATTGCATTGCATTTATTAACTGAAGCCTTTATCCAAAATAACATACAGTATGTGCATTCAACCATGTGGATTGAACCCCAAAACTGCTGGAGTCATGCAAGTACATGAACTTCATCAAATATGCAGGACTGCTTTAATTCAGAAGCAATGAGAGATAGAGAATAGTTTTCAGTCTGTGACAGAAGATGTGTAGAGTTTCTGCGATCCTGGTGGAAATTAGAATACCCTTCTACCATTGTTGAGCAAGGACAGCAAATAGTAACCATTGTTTGGGTTGTAGCTGGGCCTCCCTCTGAGGGTGGGTGTACCAAACCGATTGACAGTAGCAGAGCATAGTGGACAGGGTATGGTGCATGGTTTGAAACTGAGCCTAGCGAACACTGATAGCTTGTGCAGGGTGTGAATAAGTAATGCAGTAATGCATCTCTCTCATTAAAAAATGTCAGAATACAGTATATGATATGTATACTATATAAATAAATATAATAAATATTTTCATTTCACAAGATAAACTGCTTGACACAAGATGTCTCCTACTTCACTGTTAAGTCTATTCTCAGTGTATGTGCACTGGCAGCTTCCAAACCATTTGTGACGTCACAAATCATGAACTCAAAAACTGGGATACGCTCAGACTGTGCACTGTCCCTGTTCACATCGTACCTCAAGGACCCCACTTACAGGGTAACTTGTTCTCTGACTGAACCTTATAGCCTCACTACTGGGGTCCCTAAAGGGTTCTATTCTGGGTCCGCTCTTGTTTTCTCTTTACACCAATGCACTTGGTGCTGTTGTCCACAAGTCACTGCGACAACCCGATCCTGGAGTGCCATTTTTCCCAACATTGGGAGGAAATTTCTCAACAAGCCATAAAGCCAAAAGATCTTTTGTCAGTTATCTTTAGTTCCGACAGGAAACGAGCCTGACCATGTTACAATACAAACACACAGTACTTGACTTGATGATGTATTCTGATGTCCATTTAGTTTGCAAAATAATCCATAATGTTGCTCCTCCCCCATTGAAAATCTTTGTTAAACTCCGTTCTGAACACTCCATCAGAGCTTCAAGATCTGTCTCAAGTGGAGATTGTAACATCCCTAAGCGTAGCTCTGCCTTTGCCCAATCTGCTTTTTCTTTTAAATCTGTTAAATCATGGAGCAATCTCCCAACTAATCTGAAACTCTGTACAGACTTCAACGTTTTTTCCCGGGAAGTCAAAAAATGGATCCTAAGAAACCAGACATGTCAGCATTAATCTGAAGCCTAAATTATTTTTAACTTTGTCAAAGTATGAAGTATTTTAATAATTGTGTGTTTTTATTTCCTTTTGATATGAAATATGTTTTATACCTGAGTGTTTGTGATGTGTGAGCGGGTGTATATTTGCACATGTGTATGGATGTTTGGTCTGTTATGTAAGTTGACAATTTTTATCTTTTTATTGTTCTTACCCACCTGCCCAGGGACTACGGATGGAAAGTAGCTAGTAAGCTAAATCCGGTACAAAGCATCTTCTCTCATCTCGAGACTAATGTTATTTTGTACATTGTCCCTGATACAAATAAACTTATTAAATTAAACTACTTTGCAACAACCGATCATTTAGGACAGTAATCAATCATTAGTTATCTATTTTCATCTTCAGTGCATACAGTTCTAGACCCACTGAATATGGATCAATCCAAAACTAAAGCTCACAGGTGTAGCAGGGTGGGAAATTAACAGAAAGTATTTTTTCAAAAATTTAACCTCACGGCCTTTCAAGAAAATTGTTTTATTAATTATCCTTAAAATATACCTTAAAATGATAAACTTCTTGTCACAATGCTTATTTAATTCCGTGTAAACAGTATTTTAGTTGCAATACTGCCATATCAGTTGCATTAAATATCAACATCAAATCAATACAAAAAAATAGAAATAAATCACAATTTATCAAGACTATTTTTAAAGAACATTTAACATTATATAAAAGTTTCAGATATTTTCAAAAGGTTGACTGATGGCATATTACTTACTTTCTTTTGCCATTAGGTGCTGTTTTGTATTCTTTTCTGGCTTCAGTAAAATAATGCAACACTTTGGAGAAAACAGGCAGAACAACAAGCCAAAGCTGGAAGCCAGAATGGCAAAGGACTCCACTGCATCTGCATAATTTCCAGGGGAGCTGATATAAGCAGGGATGAATGCCAGCCACACAGAAGATAAGCATGCTAAAAGTGATGAACTTGGCCTCATTGAAGTTGCCTGGCAACTTACGGGCCAGAAAAGCTAGAACAAAGCACAGACAGGCCTGTAGACCAATGTATCCCAGAACACACCAGAATGCGATGCTAAAGCCCACACTACACTTCAGTATGATCTTCGAGTGTTCATATTGTGTATTTCAGGATGGAAAAGGGGGGGCATCAATGAGCCAGGCAGCACAGGTAACCACCTGAACCTGAGTGCAACTGAAGATGATGACTCTCTGCTGCTTGGGCCCCAGCCACTTCATAATGTTGTCCCCTGGCCTGGTGGCAGTGAAAGCAGCCAACACCACCAGTCTTCCCCAGGATGCAGGAGAGGCAAAGTGAAAATGTGAAGCTAAAGGCAGTGTGGCGCAGCATGCAGGACCAAGATGTTGGCCATGTAGGGGTAATACTCACTGCCTGTAAAGACAGACGGTGTGACCCAGGCCTCACTAGCTACCCACTGGATTCCAGTGATGTTCTTCATCATGTTATCTTCCAAGAAAAGTGTCATCTCCCCCTCGGCTGAAAATACCACCATCACTTTTGCCGAAGACCTTTGCATCACCTTTACAGAGAAGCAGATGATGGAGGAGGAAAGAGTTTCACATGGAAAAGAGAGGGCAAAAACAAGACAGAGTTAAAAGAAGTTACTTTGAGTAAGACTTGTGCATAATGTAAAATAACAGTATTTCTCTCTCGAACTCAAAGTGCAAATCAGTTTAAAGCGACCATTGTACATGGGAATTTTTCTTACATGTCAGGCTAAATTTATATTGCATCCTAAAATCTGGTGAAAAGAGCAAGGGTGTCTGCTTTATGATCAACAACTAATGGTGTTCAGACATGGCATCATTTCTACAGACTGCCCTTCTAACCTAGAGCATGGTTGATTTACAACCCCAATTCCAAAAAAGCGGTGCAGAAAGGAGGCCAACAGGATCATCACAGATCCCAATCGCCCCAGCCAGTTCCCTTACTCCTGTGATCAAAAATGTTGATGAAGCTAAATTCTGAGACTGTTCTGTACATTGTTTTCTATAAAAAATAAATACTGCAACTTCTGCTCAACCCATATATATTTTAGGCTTAAATTAACAACTTCTGGTTAGTCCCACCCACTTTTGGTTTAGGTCAAGATACAGATAATTTGGTTGGCTTAAAGAGCATATATATCTATATTTGCGAACATCCCAGTATCACAGTGAATATTCTGGATACCTGTCTACCACAGTATGATGTGTTATTTCATTCCATTCTGATAATTCTGCTCTAATCTATGTCTTTGATTATTTGTATACATAATATATGAGCATTGTTATAGGGACCCAGAGAACTAAGAATTTAATTACCAATGACTGCTTCACTGTAAGTGATGTGGTATGACAATAAAGAATCTCAACATTGTACTGGATGAGTACAACTTGTATATACAGCACTAACTCGTGAACAAATCTAACAAGCAACAGCCAAGTACAGTAAATTATATGTGAGTAAGAAAACAACTGAGGCTCTGATGATGAACAAACTTTTTTTTTTTTTCATTAAGGCCACTGTATATTCATCTTACCCCAGGAACACAAGGTGTCACCCTTTGTGATGTCACACCGATTGTATCTGGGCAGTCCCCTCAGCTTTATGAGTGATAACTACGGTATATAAATCAGGTGCGTCCTGAAATATCATTATCCTTTGTATGTGACCAGAAAGGGCAGCTACTCTTGCATTTTCAGCCATTAAAATATTCAACATTACTGAGCAGGAGCCATGGCAATACCGGCTGCAAAGCTTCTTATGTTTCTTTCTCTTGTTTGGGGCAAACGTGGTTTAGCTGCTGCTCTGGATAACTGTGTTTTCTTGGGGGAAGAGGAGAAAAACAGTCTGCATGAAGACGGAGATGTAGTTATAGGGGGCTTATTCCCTCTACACTACAGCCCTGTGTCTTCTCTTCCAACATACAGAACGAAACCAACACGTGATATGTATAAGTAGTAAGTGAACACTTGAATGCATTTTATAGTAGTTGGCTTTTGTAGTTGGTCTACACAGTAGATTACATGTCATTAGATTAGTGTTGAGCGAATATCAGGATACTATCAGGATCAGGATAATATCAGTGATGAACTGCTTTAAATTTTTCCACAGTTACAGCTCTCGTGCTTTGCGCTGGATCCAGACGATGACTTTTGCAATCAAAGAGATCAACCAGCGCAGTGACCTCTTGCCACAGCTGAAACTGGGTTTCCACATCCTTGACAGTTCTGATGACATTCCTGTGTCTCTGAGAGCATCTTTGCTGTTGGTAAATGGCCAGCCGGAGACGGGCTACAGAGCTGACATTGTGAACAGAGACAAAGGTCAAAAAAGAAACACTGGTTCTAATTTAGGCTGTGCTGCCGTACAAAGGACTGTGTCCCCAGTAATCATAGGAGATGCTGCCTCTGGAGTGTCTATGGCTCTGCTAAGAAGCCTCGGTTCTTTCCATATCCCCCTGGTGAGACTAGCTGAGAGCTGTTCTTGTAATAATGTTAATAATTTGTGTTTTTGCCATGTCAAGTCTTTTATTAATTCTTTATTTTAATGAACTGCTGCACTTCCAAATCGTCACTTAAAAATCAAAACAAAACAACAGGCCCATTTCAGCTTTATATTATTATAAAGCTGAAATGGGGCTGTTGTTTTGTTTTGATTCTTAAGTGACAATTTTTCAGATAATCCATTGAGTTTTAAAAATGGTTTATAATGGTTATGGTATAATGGTTTATATTATATTATAACTAGTTGGGAAAAAAATGCTGGAACATGTTTTTTACTGGACATTGATGAGATACTTGTTGTTGTTGATTGGACCTTCACATATGCAGTGCTTTGAGATTATAGTGTGAAAAAATGACTTAGAAAATTTCAAATTTCCGTATTTTAAAATCAGTAAATAATCTTCCATTTTAACAACTGGGTAGTGAGGTCATCAAATTCCTTTTCTTTTTTATTTCAAGTGCAGGTAGAAATCTGCACCACCTAATGCTTGAACGGTGGTATTGTTCTGTGAAATGTGATGCTTGTTCAACAGCCTTTTCAGTGATCCAAATGGTGCAGAAGGTTAACTGTTTTTTGCTATAATAACAGGTGAGCTATTTTGCATCCTGCAGCTGTCTGAGCAACCAAAGGGACTTCCCTACATTCATGCGCACCATGCCAAGTGACGCCTTCCAGATCAGAGCCCTGGCCCGTCTGGTTAGTTATTTCGGCTGGACCTGGGTGGGAGTAATTGGGGTGGAATCTGATTATGCCCGCTTTGCCATCCAGCTCTTTCTGCAGGAATCAGAGCAATATGGTGTGTGTACTGCCTACACTCATTTCTACCCTGTAGTCCTGAGTCAGCAGGCTCTAGATGAGCTTCTGGATGTTATTCAGGTACTTATGTGGTGTGAATCTCATGAATTTGTGTATATATAAACCTGAGTACAGCTTTTGCACACCTTAAGATCTACAGGTGCATAGGAGAACACAGAGGGCCAACAAAATCTGTCAGCTTTACTTGCAAGTACATTTAATGACAACAACATTTCGGTATTTAGACCTTCATCAAGTTGTCACCTTCATCTATACCTTTACCTTAATAAAGGTCTAAGTCTGAGTTTTTTTCTTTATATATAAACCTGCAATTACTGCATTTTAAGCAAATTGGTCTTTGATAAGTCAGACAAAAGAATTAGAAATGTGACCTTGAATATTTTTTCTAAAAGTGTAGTTACCACATTAAAATCCTTAAAATAATACATATTTTATCTCTCTCATTAAAAAATGTCAGAATATATGATTGTGCAAATATTTTCATTTCACAAGATTAACTGCTTGACACAAGATGTCTCCTACTTCACTGTTAAGTCCATTCTCAGTGTATGTGCGCTGGTGGCTTCCAAACCGATTTGTGACATCACAAATCATAAAATCAGGTTTTCAATAAACAAAGAGAAAATGCACACTTTCAGCAATTAATGTGAAAACAGCTTTCTAGATTTAAACTCTGCACATACATCATTATGGACAGTGAAACTCAAACAATCCACTGGAGGAACAAGGAGAAAAATACAACTTTGAGAAGAGGGGGGATTTATATCGACTGCACTAATCTTTAAATGTATAGTTTGTTTCACTAATTGAGGTACTCAGTCTTGACTGAGTATAATTGCTGTATTCATTAAGACAACACACAAAAGAAAAGACATTTTACAAGTTAAAATAATTAAATCAAGCACACAAATACTTAAAACGTACAAATAGTTTGTGTCACTGAAAATCTATTTCCTTCTCAGGAACATTATCTTTTGCTTCCTTGGCTGTCACCATTAGGTTTATTTTTATAATAAGAATAATACTTAAGAATTCTGATATCAGCTAAAACCATTTTTAGCTCACAAAGTTTACGATTGCAACTATGTCCTGAAAAACAACCATCAAAACCTGACACTTCTCAGACAGACATTCCTCTGATGTCTTCTTATTAATATTATTTAAATGTAAATGTGTCTTATTCACAGACATAATCATTAGTGAAGTATTTTAAACTGCTATGTTCTATATTATTATAGGTGCTTAAATCTTAATTATATTTCATATAAAAAAGAAGGGGTCCAACACACTGTCACTTAATTACAGTTATTCAAATAGTTTAAATGTCATTAAATATTAACTGTATGTAAATTTTAATGTTTAGATGGCGTCCTCAAAGGTCATCATAAACTTTTCTGGTGAGTCGGAGATGAAGGGTATTCTTAAAGAGATCCAACATAAGAATGTAACTGGTCTGCAGTGGATCGCCAGTGAAGCTTGGGCCACTGCCAAATCACTCTGGGAAGAGTTTGGAGACTTAATGACAGGAACACTGGGATTTGCCATCCGGAGAGCTGATGTGATTCCAGGGCTGAAACAACACCTCACTAGTCTCAGACCATCCCATATTCATGAATCAGCTTTCTTGGCAGAATACTGGGAAGAGCTGTTTAACTGTCGACTGAACGGATCAGTGAATAGCCACTCTCACGGGGGCGACAACTACCTTGACAGATTGCCATGTAAAGGAACAGAGGATTTAAATGATGTTTACTCTCCGTATTCTGATGTGACACAGCTAAGAGTGTCCTATAATGTCTACAAGGCTGTGTATCTGATTGCCCATGCCTTGGAAGATATGTGTAACTGCATAGTTGGACAGGGGCCTTTTCTTAATGGCACCTGCGCAGACCCAAAGAAATTTAAACCTTGGCAGGTGAGACTAATTGTAGGTTAAATGTATTTTTACATATAAAAATTGAAAAAACAGTGAAAAAGAAGTCAAATGCACCAGATTTATTGTTCAGATCATTTGTTTTTCTTTCCACCCTCAGCTTCTCCACTACATGAAGCATGCAAATTTTTCAGCACTGGGGGAGAAAGTCAACTTTGACCAAAACGGTGACCCCATTGCATATTATGACCTTTTGAACTGGCAAAGCAGGCCTGACGGGTCACTACATTTGGTAAAAGTAGGTTTCTACGATGCCTCTTTGCCTGCTGGCCGAAGCCTGGTCATAAATGACTCAGTTATTCAGTGGCCTATTGGGAAGCAGGTGTGTTCACTGCAAACAGGCTTGAGGCCATGTTCACCTCTTAGACTGTTGTATGTTCTGCTGATCAACACATCAGTTAATTTGTTCTTGTTCATGTGCATGTTTTAAACAAGCAGAAGAAAATGTCGCCATCAAATATAATCTACTCAAGCTGACATCAATTACAATGTTGCAACCAATAAGCCAACATTGTGATAAAAATTTTAGTATAATTACCATGTGATAGTTGAATTTGTGAATGGGTGATAGCTGAGGTGATAACAGAGTGAAAATGGTATTTTACCAATGTAATTCAATAATGTATTATTGTAGTTGAGCTCTTCAATTCAAAATAATTTCTTTAAAATAAATCAGATCAGACCTTTGGTGAAACAGAGTCTTTACAGTATTGCATACCAAAGCAGAGATGCTGGTGAATATTGACTGAAATCAGCATCTTTCTGAGTGGCTGAATTTTGCCTCTCAGGCTTCCCGGTCTGTGTGCAGTGACAGTTGTCCTCCAGGTTCCCGCATCGCCAGGAGAAAAGGGGAACCGATCTGCTGTTTCGACTGTGTCCCCTGTGCTGAGGGAGAAGTTAGCAATGAGACTGGTGTGTTGTCTTTTTTCACCCTTTCTCCTTGTAAATGTTCCTTCTCAAAACTACAAAGTCCTCTTCTCTCCCCATCTACAGATTCTTTAGAGTGCCTACGCTGCTCAGAGGACTCATGGCCCGATGAAGACAGAGAACTCTGCATCTCAAAGACTATTGAGTTTCTGTCTTACCATGACTTAATGGGTATTGTGCTATGTGTTGTATCTGTCCTTGGAGCTTGTATTTCCCTCTCTATTCTCACTATATTCTTCACATACAAAGACACACCACTTGTTCGGGCCAACAACATGGAATTGAGCTTCCTCCTCTTGGTGTTTCTTGCTGTCTGTTTCCTTGTTGGCCTGTTGTTCATCGGCGAGCCTTCAGACTGGCTTTGCCGCATCAGGTACCCAGCATTTGGAATTAGTTTTGCCCTCTGCATCTCGTGCCTCCTAGCCAAGACAGCAGTTGTCCTAATGGCCTTTAGGTCCACACTGCCAGGAAGTAATCTCATGAAGTGGTTTGGACCCAACCAGCAGAGAGCCAGTGCACTTTTAGGAACGGCTGTCCAGGTAGAAACACTTTCCATAAGTCTATAAATCTTTTTTCCAACTCAATCAAATCATCCTGTTTTTTCCCCTTCACTCAGGTAATAATCTGTCTGATCTGGCTGTTCACTAGTCCACCCCATGCCAACAACAATACAGATTACCACAGTGCTACCATCATCATTGAGTGTGTTCCTGGTTCAGAGGTTGGCTTCTGGTGTGTTCTTGGATACATCGGGATCCTGGCCTGCATGTGCTTCCTAATGGCTTTTTTGGCTCGGAAGCTACCTGATAATTTTAATGAAGCAAAGTTCATCACCTTCAGCATGCTGATATTCTTTGCAGTGTGGATAACTTTTATCCCAGTTTATGTGAGCACAGCTGGGAAATACACAGTGGCTGTCCATATTTTTGCTATTTTAGCCTCAGCTTTTGGTCTCCTCTTTTGCATTTTTGCACCAAAGTGCTATATCATAATTCTGAAACCAGAAAAAAACAGTAAGAAAAACATGATGCAGAAATGAAAATGACAGTACTTTGCATGTGTTTATTATTAATTTCCATGAGTAATAAAACCATTTTGATGAAATACTTCTTCCCTGCCGTGCATCCCTCTTGGATAGAAGAAAGCAATCTTTAGTTATACGCCTTTGCTTTGTACATAATATATTGTTGGCTATAATCAACAGTTGTCATAATCAGAACTTAGTATCATTGACTATGTAAGCTGGTGGAGTCATTTGGCAAGCTAGCAAACTAAGATTTCCACTCAGATAGCATTTTGTCAGTGTTAATATTAGTGAGCAAGCTACAGTAAGGTTAGCCAGCTCGCAGTAACTTTGCTATCCAGCATGGCTCCTGTGCTGGCCCGCAATGCCAGTAGACAATGCAATGTTCAAACAGCAAGCCAGCCAATCTACCAACCAGATTAGCCCTGGACATCTGGATCAGGTAGTTGACATGAGCCCCTCAAGACAGTATTTTGGCAACAATTTGTCTGCATAAGCAAACAACCACATGTAGCTAACATTAGCCAGCTAAAGCCACAATATCACAATATAGCTCACATGCTTTACAAAAATGTTAACTTTGACTTTGTGTTGGAGTTCATGTTGTGGTAGGTGATGGTCATTTGTTGAAGTCAGCACATTTCATTTCTAAGCTAATGTTAAATAGTGTACAGTATTTATATATACCATATCTATATTAATAATTACAACTTTATTTAACACTGCAGTCACATACACACTGGGAAATCATTTATTATAAAATAGTTTACAAAACATGGTACTGCATAATTTAATGGTTTTGTCAACTAATGTTAATCCATCCATCAAATAATGGTTAATAATTCCCACCCATGGTTTTCAGCGAGAGTATTGTAAATCTTGTGCATCTTTAATGTCATAATGTGTATGAAGCAAATACATTTGATTTAAAGATGCAACTACTTAGAAGTAAGGGGCAGTGTGTAGCATCATCTATTAAGATAAATAAGTCATATTTTTTTATTATTTCCCATGACATTTTTCTTTGTATTTTTCTCTGGCTTGATCAATATTATGTAACATTTAGGTGCAAAAATGCTAAGTAATAAGCCAAATGCTGAGGACAAAATTGCAAATATTTCAACAGCTACAGTGAACTTTCCAGGAGAGCTGACATATGCTGGGATAAAGGTAATCCAGACAGCGCAGAATATCAGCATGCTGAATGTTATACATTTGGCCTCATTAAAGTTATCAGGCAACTTTCTTGCTAGAAATGCCAGGACCAAACATATTATTGCAAGGATTCCTATGTACCCCAGCACTGCATAGAAAGCAGCTTCAGAGCCTGTGTTACATTCTAAAATGATCTTCTTATTGCTGTATTTGAAAACCATGTCTGGGAAAGGTGGTTTTAAGGTAAGCCACAACACACATATCACTATCTGAATCAAGGTGCAGAAGCAAACTATGATCCTTTGCTGTGCAGGACCAAACTTTCCTGCAACTTTGTTGCCAGGAATTGTGGCTTTGAAAGCCGTAACAACAACAATAGTTTTTCCTAAAACACAGGAAATACAAAGTGCAAATGTCACACCGAAAGCTGTGTGGCGCAGCATGCATGTCCAGACTGTGGGTCTGCCGAGGAAAGTGAGGGGGCAGAGAAAACACAAAAAAAGGGAAAACAACAGGAAACAGCTGAGTTCAGAGTTGCTGGCCTTGATCACAGGAGTTTCTCTGTAGCGGATGTAGGTCATCATCGTGGCCAATGATAGGGAAGCTCCGAGCAAAGATATGACTGTGATAGCTGTTCCCATCGGCTCGTGATATGTGAGGAACTCCACTGATTTAGGAATGCACTTATCTTTCCTTTCATTGGACCAGTATTCCTGTGGACAGGGTGTGCAGTCAGCTGCACCTGTCAAACATGAACCGAGAGAATAAGACCAGTGTCTGACCTCTGCAAACATGCGATATAGAGACATAAAATTATCCCACATCTCGCAGCACCGACAGTAATATTTCTAACAAAATGTAGGTAAAAACTAAATACACGCTATGATATTGGATAATCTATGTTTGTTAAATATGGCATACATGCTTCTTATACCTGTTGAGTTGGCTATAGTTCCATCAGCGCATGTGATACAGTCAAAACAGCAGGTGGGTTTTCCCTTTATTTGAGCTGTCCTGGTTCCTACTGGACAAACATTAGAGCACACCGATGTCGGAACCTGAGAAAATAACGTTGAAACAATCTGACAATAATGCAGTGAAATTCAGTTAATTTCATGTACACACAGGACACTGAAAGCGTCCATGATTACCGTTTTCCCTGTCCTCCACACAATTTCTTCCTCCTCGATGCTGAGCTCATAATCACCATTAGCAGCAGAGGCAAAATGACCCAGTGTGACATGTTGCACTTGCCCATCTTTCAGCTGCCAGTTAATAATATCATAAGAAGCAGGAGGGTCACCATTTACATCAAAAAACACATTATCCCCAAACCGATTCCTGAAATTGACCCTTTGTAGTTGATCAGTGACCTGAGAAAGGGAACAGATTGTTTGATATTTCTAAGTGTTCATATTAACATGATGACTTCTACACTGACATATGTGTTGTTTATTTTTAGACAATTGGAGGTATTAGAAATTTTACTTGCACTATTTCTCACCTGTTTTTGCTGAATTTCAGATGTATTCAAACATGGCCTCACCATCTTTTCTCCAACTGGTTGGCAGAATAACAGCTGATGGAGGGCATGTGCAATGGCATAAACTGCTTTATACACATTATAGGACACTCTGAGCTGTGTGACATTGAAGAACACATCCTGGGAATGTATTAATGTCTCATTGCCTGTGCATAATTCATCCTTCACCTCAGTACCTGTGTTTTCCCCTTGAGGTCTACAGCCGACCATAATCTCCCAGAAATTCTTCACAAAGGCTGCACTTGGATCAGTATAAGGACTAATGCCTGTTAGAAATGGTTTTAGATTTGGAATAGCCATCTTCTGCACCACAAATCCTAGGGCTCCACCAAAAGCTTGGTAGATCTCAGGTGTGGAAGGTCGAGGTGCCGTTATCCAGGCCTCACTGGCAATCCACTGAATTCCTGTAATGTTCTGTTTCACAACCTCTTTCATCAAAGGGTAAAAGTCACCCTCTGGAACAAAAGCCAGGATGACTTTGACAGTTGACTTCTTGATCATTTCCACAACCTCCAGAATTTTATCCATGGTGTATGTGCGTAGAACTGTCCCAACAAACGCAACACAAACCCCCAGCTTTTTAACCTCCTCAGTAAAAGCCAGGATCCCATTTCGCCCGTAGTCATTGTCGGACTGTATGGCTCCAATCCACTGCCAGCCAAAACGCTTGACAAGTGCTGCCAAAGCTTTTGCCTGGAAGTAGTCGCTGGGTATTGTTCTAAAAAATGTAGGATATTTAGCTCTGTCACTCAGGCAGGCACATGTTGAGAAGTAACTTACCTGAAAAGAGAACACCGAAAGAAGTCTGAAAAGAAAGCCTCGAAACAAGCACTGAAAAGCATCAAATATCACAGAACACTCATGCAATAGAACCTGTAATTAATCTCTTACTATTGGCACTTGAAACGGTCCGAGAGTACCAGCCACAGCTAAAGACTGAGATGATCCTGACTCTGCTATCAGTGCAGACATAGCCGGAGGACAAGGGGAAGTCAAATGTATCTCCTCTGGTCTACTAGCCAGTGTTAGTGCAGCACGTAATGTATTTGTAGGAGATGCGCAAGAGTTAAGGATCCTATAGCCAAGAGATACGTTTGGCAGGAGAGCAGGATCATTGTTGATTTCTTCAATTGCAAATATCATCACTTGGGTCCACCGAAAAGCTCTCAGGTCAAATCTAAAAAGGCATTGTTGATTGAAATAGGTTGTAAGATTACAAAGCTGCAGCTGTACATGTACATACAATGACAATGATGTAGATAAGAGTACAGGAAAATGTATGCAGTATGGAAACGTGAGATGGATTAAAGCTTACCCTGCACACTTTACTCCAGGTGGCTCGCTCTCAAACGTTGAAGTGCTACTTATCTCTTTGTTGAAAACTGGGAAAATTCCCCCAATCATGATGTCTCCCTGCTTGAACAAACTTGGCATGTTAAATCTACCAAACAGTTCACAACCAGAAACTGTGCTTGGGTAGAGAACAAACAGAAATGAGATAATAGCTCTCTGTAGCTCATGCATGTTTGCTAGGCATGTTTTAAAAGAGAGGACACAGCTCTTATAACAACTGTGTCAGATGCAGGTAGGCATGCTCTCTTCATAAATGGTTGATTTATTTCCCAGAGGGCAACAAGGAAAGGTCTACTCTCTGTATTCAGGCCACATACACAACTCAATGATAATGCAATGATACAATGAATGAGATGG
The DNA here is from genome assembly GCF_965226575.1 of Pagrus pagrus. Lineage (NCBI taxonomy): Eukaryota > Metazoa > Chordata > Actinopteri > Spariformes > Sparidae > Pagrus > Pagrus pagrus. The sequence goes on from NC_140188.1 coordinate 12,388,301, forward strand.
ACATGCTATGGCTATTTTACTTCATAAATACTGCCCATGATATAATGACCCTTACAATAATAAATCAGCTCATAACTCACCACTCATGAAGAAAATGAGGTGACCAGATGGCAGTAGTTCAATAAATGTTCATGATACACGTTACTAAAAACGTTACTACAAAGATTAGATATCTTTGGGTTGATTACAGAACATTCAGTAGCCAGTACTCATAAGATGTAATATGATGTACTTTGTATCAAATTAAATAAAGACTAGATATACTGTAATAAGGTCTTTCTTAGATAGTAAACAAGGACAGCTATAACCTACGTAAACTAACAAAATGTAATAAGCCGTTATTTGTTGTTGAGGAGCTACAAAAAAAATTTCATGTCATCACAGGTCATCCTGCTTATCTCCAGGCTGGAGAGATGCAGTCACACACTGAAGAGGCCATGCATTTTGGAACTATATTTTACTGGAAATGTTGTCAGAAGTATAGAATTGTACTGGACAAGCCAAACAGGTGGTTTGTTGTAATATGTCGCTGATTGACTTAAAAAAAAAAAAGAGTAGGAAGTAAAGATGGTCTTTGATTTATTTTGCAGTTACGTTTTTTTTTGTAATGTGTCGCTAATGAGCATCAAAGAAAGTATAATAATATGCTAACAAGGTATTAATTACCAACAAATTACCCTGTAATGAAGTGAAACTATGTTAAATAAAGCCCAAATGAGTGAATCATCCTCTGAGCTCTGTGTTTTGTCTGATTATTATTAATAGGGCACTATATTTGTCAAATTACAGCCAATGGTTTCTAATTAAGCCATCGGAGGTCCATCGGATGTTGGTTATTTGGTAGTGAGGGTAGTGTCTAATGAATATATCTCTGCTCTGATAAGGCTTTTGTTATTGCATGATCTTGTATGTTATAGTATATGACACACGCAAAATACGCAGACCATCTCCATGTGGCCCACGACGTCCTTAAAAAAACTAAAAAAACAATACAATCTCCAAAAAATCAATGAGGCAGTACATTAATGACTCTCGAGGTAAATGACTATAGTGAGTCTGCATTGCTATGAGTCCAACATAGGGTGATACATACATTTTTATTGGACAATATGCCTCAAGTTGACTCTTGCTCACTCACCTCAAGCAAGAAGTTACAATAGCAGTTGTCAAGATGGACATAATTTACCACTTTGTCTGTCACAGCTGTCCCTTGGGTCATAGGGAGAGCACACAGGACAGGTGGTGGAGTAGTAACGGGCAGAACTGGCCTGTCCGCTCTATCTGAAGCAGAAGGGGTCGGTGTGTTTGCTGGCTGCAAGGCTGCGGCGCATAGCAAACTCCATCATCATGATGGGCATGATAGGCTGTTTATAAGCCAGGGCTTATTCGCTATGTGCTTTTGCATTTAATTCATAAACATTAAACAATCTAATATTTTATCAACAACTATATTCTTAGAAGTACGGTTTAGACCAGCTCAGTTTGGAAACAGTCATGATCTGACTTTTTGCTGTGAATTGACGCAATACAAATAAAGATTGATTGGTTGATTAATTGATGATGGATTATTGCTATCAATGAGGTGTCTATCACAGTGGCTGAGACACACCATTAAATCCCATCAAAAGGATTTTGAAGCTGTATTTAGATAGAATAGTTATATAATGTTGCAACAAAACTGACCTGATGTTTTTTGTTTGATCAGAAATAAGCCTAAACCTGAAATTTAAATATTAACAGTCAACTGATGTCCAGCGAAGAAGTTTTTAATAATGTGATGTACAAAATGTTTAAACAATGATACTGACAACCTCAGGCTCGCCATCTATCATTCAGTTCACCTATGCTGTTGTAAGTGCTGCAGCTAACCAACTATGGATATTTGGAAGGGCACTTAAAAAATGGTAGTGACACGTCTGTACCATTCATACCCAAATCATTGCATATCAAGTGGAGTGATAAAAAAAATTTTTTGCATAGTGTGTCCAGATTTAAGTACTAATTAATAACTACCTAACCAACTAATTGACACCTTGATGGCAGATATTTATAGAGGAAAGAATGTTTTGTGCTACCTATCATTTTGACTTTTACAATATTTCTTAGTTTGTTCTAGAATACCCCGCTACACAACTGCAAGTTGAAACATTTTGGTTGATTTCATAGACTGTATACTGTATGATCAAAAGAAACACAGGAAAGAACACAAGTCAGTGTATTTAATTTTTTCAACATATCACAACAAGTGAAAGGTCATGATTTAGGCTTGTGTTTCTACATTATCTATCAGACTATTCAGCAAAGTGGGTTTATTTATGGTCACTGTATTGCTATTTGTTTTAGAGGACACTAAACTACAGATTAAAGAGTTATTGGTTGTATTTTCCCCATCATGTGTTTTTTTGAATTTTGTTCTGGTCTGAAGATAATAATATAACATTTTGGGAAAAAAATGCATGCCAGCAAACCAAAACTGGATGCCAGGATGGCAAATATCTCCACAGCTACAGTAAACTTGCCAGGAGAGCTGACATATGCTGGGATGAATGTGATCCAGACTGCACAGAATATCAGCATGCTGAAGGTGATCAGTTTGGCTTCATTAAAGCTGTCTGGCAGCTTCCTAGCAAGAAAAGCAAGTATAAAACACAAGAGAGCAAGAAGCCCGATATAGCTCAACACAGCCCAGAATCCAACAGCTGAACCCAGGGCACACTCTAAGATGATCTTTTCTTTATAGTACTTCATGTTCATCTTTGGGAATGGAGGGTTGATTGTCAGCCAAAGGATACAAATCACAACCTGAATGAGGGTGAAAGTCAGAACACTGAGCCTCTGCTGTGTAGGACCAAACCATTTCATGACATTGCTGCCTGGAAGTGTGGCTCTGAAGGCCATTAAAACTACTATAGTTTTGCCGAGAACACAAGAGATACAGAGGACAAAGGTGATGCCAAATGCTGTGTGTCGCAGCATGCAGGACCACTCAGAGGGTCGGCCGATGAAGGTCAGAGAACACAGGAAACACAGTTTTAATGAGAAGAGAAGCAAAAAGCTAAGCTCAGAGTTGTTGGCTTTTACAATGGGAGTCTCTTTATGAGTCAAAAAAACTATAGTTGTCAGAAGGGATAAAAATACACCAACACAGCCAAATCCAGTTAAAAGTGCCCCCATGACCTCTTTGAAGGACAAGTATTCAGTAGGTTTTGGTAGACACTGATCTTTCTTTTCATTTGGCCAGAATTCAGGCGGACAGATCAGACAGTCCAGAGAATCTGTTAAAAGAGTGAAATCATACAAAATTCAAACAGAAATACATTTACAACTCATTAAAATACAATCAAAACATTTTTTTTAATTATTATTCTCGTACCCTTTAATACATACTGGAAGCAATACACATGACTAAAATTCAACTTGAAAATTCTTACTCACTTGTCTGATTACTTATTGTTCCCTCGGGGCAATCAAAGCAGTCGAAACAGCAAACAGGCTTAAACTTGTTTATGGCCTTACGAGTCCCTGGTGGGCAGGGTTCTCTGCAGACAGACCGTAGCACCTGATAAGGCAATTCACAGGATGTTAAACTCAATACAACCAAATGTTTTGAACATCACTGACATTGCAAAAGTTCCTATGAATTTAAGGTTATCATTCAGCTGTCATCCAAAATTAAATAACAATAATGAGATTCTCTCAACACTCAGAGAACCAGGGTTAGACATGCAACTTTCCACTGTCTTTACCTGATCACTGTTTCCTCCCCAAACTATTTTGGTGTTGTCTTTTAGCTTAAAATGTTTCCCGTCTGGAAAAGAGGTATCATATTGACCAATATTCACAATCTCAGCAGAGCCATCTTCTTTCATCTGCCAGTTGACTAAGTCATACTGGGCAACTGACTCTCCATTTTCATCAAAGAAAACCTTGGCTCCATTCTTTGTGGTGAAGTTCACATACTTAATATGTTCCAACACCTTCAGAAAGAGGTAGTAGTAGTAGTTCTCAATACAACAAGCAAGCCAAAGAGAAACGATCAAGACATTTTGTAATCCAATTGGACCATTAATACAAAATGATTTAATAAATATGAATTCACTAGAACTTACTAACTTAGGCTGAACTTCATTCTTGTTCACACAGGGCTTTCCCGTGGTGGGATTAGACCCATTTTTACATTGCAGTAGTGCATGAAGGGCATATGCAACCAAGTACACAGCTTTGTACACATTATTCTCATGCGTGAAATGTGTCACATCTGTGTAGTCACTGGAGACTGTCCTGAGATCTTCTGTGCCAGTGCACATAGCAGAGGTATTTGATGGAGAGAAGCTGCAGTCAAAGAACTTCCCCCAGATAGCTTTAATTATATCACTCTGTGGTTCATCAGAAGGTTTCAAGCTGAGTAAGAATTCACCAAGACCTGGTATGGATGCCTGAGGGAAGGCAAAGCCCATTGCCCCCTGTAAAATGTATTTTCTCTTAACAGAAGCCAGGTCTGCTTGTGTGATCCAAGATCCACTGCTGACCCACTGCTTTCCAGTTAGGTTATAATTCTCCATTTTGGACAGGAATGATTTAGTGTAAGACAGAGACATAAACAACAGGACCACCTTTGATGAGGATTCCCTTAGTGTCTCTACAATAGCATCCAACTTTGAAATGGTTTGAGATGTCTTGAAAGGTAATCTGTATTCAACACATATGCCCACCTTCATTGCTGCCTTAGTGAATTCAGCCATCCCTTGCTCTGCATATAGTTGTTCAGAATGAATAATCCCCACCCAACGCCAGTCAAAGTATTTCATAAACTGCACCAGAGCGATGTTGTGGAAGCGGCTACTTGGCACAGTTCGGAAGAACGTGGGGTATAGTCTTTTGTCACTCAAACAAGCACAGGTTGAAAGATGGCTAACCTAAAAAAACAAAAGAAACAAAAACATGCAAACTACGCTATATATACAGTACATAAACATTATATAAACATTAACATCATATCTATCTATCTCTATCTATCTATCTATCTATTTATCTATCTATATATCTATATATATATATACATATATATATATATATATATATATATACATACATACATATAACAAAAAGCAAATACAACGTTAAACAAGTATAGATTGCAGTTATATGCCATTTATTTTTTCTCACCTGTGGAACAGACAGCGGACTTAGTTGGCTGTTTATGAATTTACTCACTCCAGAGGATGAATGGCCTAAGAAAGCTTGGATGTGACCACTGCACCCTTTTGAATCCTCTCCATTTACAGCTTCTACAGCTGCTCGTATCAGGTTTTCACTTCCACAACCGTTGTACAGCCTATAACCAAGACTCACTCCAGGAAGGAGCTTAGTATCCCTATTGATCTCCTCCACAGTAAAAATTACTGTCCGGGCAAACTTCAATTCTCTGTCATTCCACCTGTAAAGAAGTGGTAAGGGTTGACACATTCTGACAAGCAAGTTATTACACCTGATCATTCTGCAACACATCAGAGTGGCACACAAAACATGTTATTGTGCTATGACATCGAATAAATGTTTACCATATTTAAGTGACTTACTTTGTACAGTATGCATATGGAATTGCCTGGTAGCCATTATCTATTACTTTGCGTGTACTAGTTATAGAGAAAACTCCTGCTATCATAAGATCACCTTCTTTTGAAAATTCCATGAACCCTGTCTGTCCAATCAATTTGCATGTTTGATTCTCTGACTTTGTAACTGCCAGCAGAGTGAATAAAGCAATAGTTATCCAATCCATCATGAGCTACCCTCCCCTTCAATGAAAAAAATCCTGACCTGGGGCCTTTCCTTTATAGCTTTTTCTACCATAAGAATCATCATGAGAACACACTCTCAATTATCTATTTTAAAAAAAAAAAAATTTATTTACATAGTTCTCCAGGCATCACAGCACCTCTACAAAACAGATTCCTCTGATTGACCCAAAGTAGACAGAAGACCTGATTAATCTGATTTTTTTTTTTTTTGGTGGACAAAGTGGAGGGAAATAGGCAGGCAGTTCGGGGAAAAACCCTGTGAAGAGAAGCTGCTACAAATATAGTCAGATAGCTAGCCAGTTTTCGATTATCAACCTTTGTTGTTTTGGGCACTCGTGCAACCCTGTTGATAGCCTGTACAAAAGGGGAATTAAACCCGGTACCCGGTTAAAACTTCAGTCACAGTGTCCTTGTCATTCTGCTAGCTAGCCCGCATTGTTGGGCCGCAAACGCTACACTGGTGTCAGAAGTGGGATCACCAAGCCTCCGTTTCCCACACAAACATGGGCTACGGCCGCTAGCTAACACCGCGGGACGAAATGGCTGAACGAACCGGAAAGTCCGACCTCTTTAACCCGTACACCTCGTCAGAAACACCGAGGATAAAGCCAACGGAGGCCAGCCAAGTTGTAAGGAGAACAGAAAAGCAGTCTCACTCAGCACTGGCCACATTGCTGACCAATGTCCCCGACACTGTAGAAAAAAGCCCCTTCCAATTTGCCGTAATTCCCCGGCCACGCGCCGGTAACACAGAGGTAAATGATGTACATGCACCCAAAACTTACCTCGACCATGGAGCGTGCTTTTGGAAATTTTCTGAAGAGCTCTAGAGGCAGCATAATGTCCACGATGGGAGAACCACAAGGCTGTGTTAATAAACCACAAGAAATGGAGAGCCATGCTGATGCTAATGTTATGCTAGACAGGTGTAGGTCCCCCATTGTAGCCCCTGTTAGTTCCATGGCTGCTGTTGCTAACCAACAAGAGGACCTGGTGCCTCCCTGACAACCACACTGAGTGCTGCCTTGGTTGCTCTTCAAAAACCAACCCCAGACCCTGTCCCTAGGGGCAGCCACATAAAAGTGGGGCATTATGATGGCCTCTTGGGAAACCTATTGCACCCAGTTTGAGCTCCTAGCAACAGCCAATGGCTGGTCCACAGCTGAAAGGGCTGTTCAATTAGTCTTTGCGTTGGAGGGGGAGACAAGAAGGGTACTGTTGGATGTGACCACAGCTGACCTAGAAAATCCACAAGCTATATTTAGGGCCCTAGAGAGGCGGTTTGGAAGCACCACCCCTGCAGTCGCGATGCAGCAGAGGTTCGACAAAAGAGTGCGGGAACCCGGGGAGAAGTTAGGGGTGTTTGTGGTGGAGCTGCGCTACCTTGCACAAAGGGGGTTTCCTGATTTTGACGATACAACGCGTTTGTTATTAACAAAGGAAGCCTTCATTTGCGGCCTACTGCCCCTTCCCTTACTCCAGCAAGTCCAAGAACTTGGAGGCAGCACTAGAGAAAGCATTGGCAGTGGAAGACATCCTCACAGAAGGCTTGGACTACCAACCCAGAAAGGCCTCTGTACGGCCTAGGAACCAGGCCTTTCAGCCTCCTGGACCTAAGTTGTCCTCCACGGGCTCGGAACGCAGAGCAATGTCACTGGAGGCCAGACAGAACCCAGCCTGCTGGAGATGTCACCAGAGAGGTCATACATGGTGCCTTTGTACAGTGCCTGATTCCGCCCTGCAGGCGCCAGAGCCGTAAAACGCTCAAGGCTCGGTGTAGAGGGGAGCAACCCGAGCCACCTTTCCCTCCCCACAGACAATGATCCACAACCTGTTGCAAAAGCACTCCACCTCACTATCACCCATGCTCTTGTCACCCCTGTCACACTCACCACTGACTGCTGTAGAGTACCTGTGTTGGTTAATGGCCAATGGACCCAAGCACTGCTGGTTATGGGTTCGACTGTGTCACTCCTTCACCCAGACCTCCTGCTCACTGGAACCCAATTCCAAGCCACCGATGTTGCACTCATCACAGTTACCGGAGGGAAAGCTCCGATGCTGGGGAGGTGGGAGGTTCAGATTGAAATAGGGACTTACTCAGCCTGCCAACCCGACTTTCTGTGTGCAGCAGGGGTGACACTAGACTTCAGGGCATGCACTGTAACGTTGAGGGACGGGACGTCCATCCCCTTCCTTCATGATCCTTACACTTCATAAAATGACCGACAGGATAGGTGGAAACAGTGATGCAGAAAGGGACCTACCGTGTTCTCCTGGTCCTCCACAATGGGAAGACCCTTTTGCAGGAAGCCCCTCTTCCACTGTCCGATAATGACCCCATAACCCCAGGATGAGGTCCACACACCCAATCACACCCCCCTGCAGTCATACAGACTGCTTGTGTGGTCCCCATCTCCGCAGCAGAGTCAGCAGCCCCAAAACTGTCTGAGACATTTGGGAGAAGAATCGAGAAGGCCTTAACTCTGAAAAGCAGGATAGACTATGGAACCTCATCTATGAGTATTGACGTAGTTTTGCCACTGGCCCCAACAACGTGGGACAAACAGATTTGGTTCAGCACTCCATCAATACAGGGAATGAACAGCCAATCCACCAGTGGCTGAGACGATTGCCCAAAGCCCGCCAAGCTGCGGCTGACCAGATGATACAGGGGGATGAGGGATGGTGGCATTATTGAGCCATCAGAAAGTCCATGGGTGTCACCAGTTGTAATGGCTCCAAAGACAGACGGGAGCCCGAGATTCCGCTTCAGCTACCGGCTGAATGACAAAACTGTGAAGGACTCCTACCCACTGCTGTGGATAGAAGAGTCTCTGGTTCAGCATGGCTCTCCTCATTAGACCTCCAGAGTGGGTACTAGCAGGTGGCCATGGCCCCAGAAGACAAAGCCAAGACTGCCTTAACCACAGGACATGGTTAATGTCCTTCAAAGAGCTGGAAGGGCAAGTTGCTAGATGGATTGAACAGCTCCAAGCCTTTGGAGCTGTTCAATCCATCTAGCAACCATCTAGCAACTAGATATACATACATCTACTAGCTCTACATAGGACACTGAGCTGTGTGACATTGAAGAACACATCCTGGGAATGTATTAATGTCTCATTGCCTGTGCATAATTCATCCTTCACCTCAGTACCTGTGTTTTCCCCTTGAGGTCTACAGCCGACCATAATCTCCCGGTTTAGACCAGCTCAGTTTGGAAACTGTCATGATCTGACTTTTTGGTGTGAATTTGCGCTATACAAATGAAGATTGATTGATTGATTGATTAATTGATGATGGATTATTGCTATCGATGACGTGTCTATCACAGTGGCTGAGACACACCATTAAATCCCATCAGAAGGATTTTGAAGCTGTATTTAGATAAAATAGTTACATAATGTTACTACAAAACTGACCTGATGTTTTTTGTTTAATCAGAAATAAGACTAAACCTGAAATTTAAATATTAACAGTCAACTGATGTCCAGCAAAGGAGTTTTTAATAATGTGATATACAAAATGTTTAAACTATGATACTGACCACCTCAGGCTCACCACCTATCATTCACTTCACCAATGCTGTTGTAAGTGCTGCAGCTAACCAACTATGGATATTTGGAAGGGCACTTAGAAAAGGGTAGTGACACGTCTGCACCATTCATACCCAAATCAATGCATATTAAGTGGAGTGATGAAAAAATGTTTTTGCATATTGTGTCTAGATTTATTTTTTTTTTTTTATCATTTATTGATAAAGGAAAGAATGTTTTGTGCTACCTATCATTTTGACTTTTACAATATTTCTTAGTTTGTTCTAGAATACCCCGCTACACAACTGCAAGTTGAAACATTTTGGTTGATTTCATAGACTATATACAGTATAATCAAAAGAAACACAGGAAAGAACACAAGTCAGTGTATTTAATTTATTCAACACATCACAACAAGTGAAAGGTCATGATTTAGGCTCCAACAATAGCTTGTGTTTCTACATTATCTACCAGACTATTCGACAAAGTGAGTTTATTTATGGTCACTGTATTACTATTTGTTTTAGGGGACACTAAACTACAGACTAAAGAATTATTGGTTGTATTTTCCCCATCATATGTTTTTTTGAGTTTTGTTCTGGTCTGAAGATAATAATATAACATTTTGGGAAAAAAATGCATGCCAGCAAACCAAAACTGGATGCCAGGATGGCAAATATCTCCACAGCTACAGTAAACTTGCCAGGAGAGCTGACATATGCTGGGATGAATGTGATCCAGACTGCACAGAATATCAGCATGCTGAAGGTGATCAGTTTGGCTTCATTAAAGCTGTCTGGCAGCTTCCTAGCAAGAAAAGCAAGTATAAAACACAAGAGAGCAAGAAGCCCGATATAGCTCAACACAGCCCAGAATCCAACAGCTGAACCCAGGGCACACTCTAAGATGATCTTTTCTTTATAGTACTTCATGTTCATCTTTGGGAATGGAGGGTTGATTGTCAGCCAAAGGATACAAATCAGAACCTGAATGAGGGTGAAAGTCAGAACACTGAGCCTCTGCTGTGTAGGACCAAACCATTTCATGACATTGCTGCCTGGAAGTGTGGCTCTGAAGGCCATTAAAACTACTATAGTTTTGCCGAGAACACAAGAGATACAGAGGACAAAGGTGATGCCAAATGCTGTGTGTCGCAGCATGCAGGACCACTCAGAGGGCCGGCCGATGAAGGTCAGAGAACACAGGAAACACAGTTTTAATGAGAAGAGAAGCAAAAAGCTAAGCTCAGAGTTGTTGGCTTTTACAATGGGAGTCTCTTTATGAGTCAAAAAAACTATAGTTGTCAGAAGGGATAAAAATACACCAACACAGCCAAATCCAGTTAAAAGTGCCCCCATGACCTCTTTGAAGGACAAGTATTCAGTAGGTTTTGGTAGACACTGATCTTTCTTTTCATTTGGCCAGAATTCAGACGGACAGATCAGACAGTCCAGAGAATCTGTTAAAAGAGTGAAATCATACAAAATTCAAATAGAAATACATTTACAACTCATTAAAATACAATCAAACCATTTTTTTTTATTATTATTCTCATACCCTTTAATACATACGGAAAACAATACACATGACTAAAATTCAACTTGAAAATTCTTACTAACTTGTCTGATTACTTATTGTTCCCTCGGGGCAATCAAAGCAGTCGAAACAGCAAACAGGCTTAAACTTGTTTATGGCCTTACGAGTCCCTGGTTGGCAGGGTTCTCTGCAGACAGACCTTGGCACCTGAAAAGGCAAAACACAGGATATTAAAGTCAATAATACAACCAAATGTTTTGAACATCACTGACATTGCAATGGAAAAGTTACTATGAATTTAAGGTTATTATTCAGCTGTCATCCAAAGTTCTCTCAACACTCAGAGAACAAGGGTTAGACATGCAACTTTCCACTGTCTTTACCCGATCACTGTTTCCTCCCCAAACTATTTTGGTGTTGGCTTTAAGCTTAAATTTTTTCCCGTCTGGAAAAGAGGTATCGTATTGACCAATATTCACAATCGCAGCAGAGCCATCTTCTTTCATCTGCCAGTTAACTAAGTCATACTGGGCAACTGACTCTCCATTTTCATCAAAGAAAACCTTGGCCCCATTCTTTGTGGTGAAGTTCACATACTTAATATGTTCCAACACCTTCAGAGAGACAATTTGACACATTATAGTTCTCATTACAACAAGCAAGCCAAAGAGAAACAATCAGGGCATTTTGTAATCCAATTGGACCTTGAATGAAAATGATTCAATAAAAATGAATTGACTAGAACTTACTAACTTAGGCTGAACTTCATTCTTGTTCACACAGGGCTTTCCCGTGGTGGGATTAGACCCATTTTCACATTGCAGTAGTGCATGAAGGGCATATGCCACCAAGTACACAGCTTTGTACACATTATTCTCAGGCCTGAAATGTGTCACATCTGTGTAGTCACTGGAGACTGTCCTGAGATCTTCTGTGCCAGTGCACATAGCAGAGGTATTTGATGGAGAGAAGCTGCAGTCAAAGAACTTCTCCCAGATAGCTTTAATTATATCACTCTGTGGTTCATCAGAAGGTTTCAAGCTGAGTAAGAATTCAGCAAGACCTGGTATGGATGCCTGAGGGAGGGCAAAGCCCATTGCCCCCTGTAAAATGTCTTTTCTCTCAACAGAAGCCAGGTCTGCTTGTGTGATCCAAGACTCACTGCCGACCCACTGCTTTCCAGTTATGTTATAATTCTCCATTTTGGATAGGAATGATTTAGTGTAAGACAGAGACATAAACAACAGGACCACCTTTGATGAGGATTCCCTTAGTGTCTCTACAATAGCATCCAACTTTGAAATGATTTGAGATGTCTTAGAGAAAGGTAATCTGTATTCAACACATATGCCAACCTTCATTGCTTCCTTAGTGAATTCAGCCGTCCCTTGCTCTGCATACAGTTGTTCAGAATGAATAATCCCCACCCATTGCCAGTCAAAGTATTTCATAAACTGCACCAGACCGATGATTTGGAAGCGGTCACTTGGCACAGTTCTGAAGAAGGTGGGGTATAGTCTTTTGTCACTCAAACAAGCACAGGTTGAAAGGTGGCTAACCTAAAAAAAACGAAAGAAACAAAAATGTGCAAACTACGCTATCTATATATACATATATATATAACATCATATAAACATTAACATTAGATATATATAACAAAAAAACAAATAGAATGTTAAATAAGGATAGATTGCAGTTATATGCCATTTATTTTTTCTCACCTGTGGAACAGACAGTGGACTTAGTTGGCTGTTTATGGATTTACTCACTCCAGAGGATGAATGGCCTACGAAAGCCTGGATGTGACCACTGCAGCCTTTTGAATCCTCTCCATTTACAGCTTCTACAGCTGCTCGTATCAGGTTTTCACTTCCACAACCATTGTACAGCCTATAGCCAAGACTCACTCCAGGAAGGAGCTTAGTATCCCTGTTGATCTCCTCCACAGTAAAAATCACTGTCCGGGCAAACTTCAATTCTCTGTCATTCCACCTGTAAAGAAGTGGTAAGGGTTGACACATTACTGACAAGCAAGTTATTACACCTGATAACTCTGCAACACATCAGAGTGGCACATAAAACATGTTATTGTGCTATGACATTGCATGTTTAAGTCACTTACTTTGTGCAGTATGCATATGGAATTGCCTGGTAGCCATTATCTATTAGTGTGCGTGTACTAGTTATAGAGAAAACTCCTGCTATCATAAGATCACCTTCTTTTGAAAATTCCATGAACCCTGTCTGTCCAATCAATTTGCATGTTTGGTTCTCTGACTTTGTTACTGCCAGCAGAGTGAATAAAGCAATAGTTATCCAATCCATCATGAGCTACCCTCCCCTTCAATGAAACAAATCCTGACCTGGGGCCTTTCCTTTATAGCTTTTTCTACCATAAGAATCATCATGAGAACACATTGTAAATTTTTTATTTTTTTTTATTTATACAGTTCTCCAGGCATCACAGCACCTCTACAAAACTGATCCCTCTGATTGACCCAAAGTAGACAGAAGACCTGATCAATCTGATTTTTTTATTTCATTTATTTTTATTTATTTTTTTTATTAATCAACACTTCAATTGAATACAATGTAGGGACATTCTGTACTGTCCAGTATTATGTATTTATATAACCAGTATGATCAGAGCTGTTCCTGTGACTTGGCCACCTTACTCTACACTCAAATCAAATCAAATGATCAATTAATTGATCCTACAATATGGATAACAATGTTTCTTTCAGAAATGCTTGACCTTATCTAAACAGAGGTAAAATGACACATGTAGTTTGATTTCAATTTCACTCATTTGTCATTATTTGATTAAGTAATGAAATGGACTCAAATTACAGCTCTATCCAAAAGACAGTTTGCCTCATTCACCTATTCACACACTCACAGGCTAATGGGGGGGATGTTCCAGTCTGATAACTAAACAGATCATCAACAAAATAAAGAGAAATGTCCGACAAAGCAACGTTACATGACCAAACAACAGTAACGTAGTAACTGGTAGTGTCTTTGGCAGCTTATATGAGGATAAAAATACTGCAGTTTTAAGTGGAGAAGTGTCTGTCATCCTGTCTGTCCTACCGACTGAGATGTAGGGGTGAGTGACAGGTGACAGCACGGCTGTGTCTTCTCCTCTTCAATTCTCCCAGCTGTTCGAGACACTGAGTGACAGACGAGGTGAAGCCAGGGAATCCTAGAGCTCCCAGCTGGTCATCTCGGTCATTCCGTGGAAGGGTAGTGAGTATTGAGAAGTCACTGTGGCGAGCGGCATCAAAAGTACCAGGGATGTTCACTTGTCCAGATGCAAGACAAACTCCAAGCACACCTAAAATGTTGGCTGCCATGGCCAGCTGCACACCAAGCTGAAATATTTTGTAAAAAGAGATAACTAATAACACATGACTACAATATATTGTATATATTTTTTGTATTGTCAGCTAAGTATTTTTAATACATAATAACCTGGTCACACTAAATGTGTTATTTCAGATCCACTGTGTTGTAAATGTTATTTGTCTATTTGCTTTTGATTTGTTAACATGTCCAGTTTATTAATCCATTGAATGTTTTTGTTGTTGTTGTTGTTGTTGTTGTTGTTGTTGTTGACAGCTAACTGTCTATTAGTTGAGACAGCTCCATTAATTACATTATTAGCTTTACAAAGATATAATCCAATTCAAATCTATGTGTGTATGCATGTGTATTTGTCATTAGTGGGCTTAAATTAAATACATTTTCAGGAACACTTAACACTTAATGTTATCTAGTAATTTACTATGATTCATTGAAAAATAATGTCAAATAGCCTACATCATTATGTTTTACTATAGAAGCATACTGTAAACATTTTAAGTGAAAACGCCATAATATAACATTAATACAAATGATCACACAGGATACATTTACATAAAAAAAAAAGTTTAATATTGAGATAGTATACTATTGTACATTCGTTACAGTCAGAAATTGTGTACAATGGTAGAAGAGCTAATAGAAATGTAACGTCAGAGGGTTTTTACATCCAACTGTCATGACTCCAATCGCTGTGGAGTGTCTGCAATCGTTGTCAGGTAAAATGAAAGGAATGAAATCATGTTAAAAAAATTTTATATTCACAAAGAGAGTTAATGTGTACATGAGATTTTTCTTTTTCTTTGTTTTTTTCCTCACTTTTGGAATGTGCAATTGCTTGATAAATCACAATATTTATTATTCAAGCTAAAATGCTCCTGTTAAATAAACTGGGTTTGTAAAACTGCATGCTGAGAGGGTATTAATGAAGGATAAATAGAACATTATGGCCTAATTTTAGATTTTTTTATTTACAGTATCATCATGTTCACATCAAAGTCAACTATAGAACTTTAGAGTATGACAGGCTGGCATTTGTTTATATTTTTTAAAATAACCGGTTGATCTTGATTAGCAGTACATACTTTGTTGGTACCCTTGAATTCTGTAGACAGGTTATCAGTTGCACATTTAAGAGGACACTTAAAACATTTAATTTAGTCAGGATGGATTGTAGCAAACTGGGAAGTGAGACAAACAGACAGTAAAACATGGCCAGTAGCTCTATCTGCCTTAACAGAGCCCATGATTTTAGTGGTGATCCCATAGTATCATCAACAAGTATGTCTTCAAACCAGTGTCTTATGTTCTTATTTGTAAAAGGAGGGTTGAAGGTCAACCAGATAAACAATACAGTCACAGGCAGAGCCCTAAAATGCTGCTGTGTGGTGCAAAACAGTTTGATAACAGAAAGAGCAGTTCTGCAGGCAATTAACACATGTACAGTTCTCCCCAGAACACAAGATAGGGAGATGACAAAAGAGATCCCGACAGCTATCCGGGACCACTCAGAGGGCTGATGGATGCTACGTGATGGGGAAAAACAGTGCCATGTCATGGTAAAAAGCACCACCATTGAAGAGTTACTGCCATGAGCAGGACCAACTCGGTTTGGTGATATCTTTACTCTTGTCATGTAGATTCCATGCAGTAACACAGCTGCCAGAAAACATCTTGCAACCCATCTGCTGGTGTCTGTAGGCCGCACATTCTCCACCCTGCCTGTTTTAACAGCAAATTTGATGCCACATGAGGAAAAAGGTTTCAGATCATTATGTTACTTTTCAAGGAAATTAACAAATGCTTTTCTTGTAAAGAATGATATATTTGCTTTTAATATTACCTGCTTGTGTGAGAAATATTTCTTTTGGAGCGAGTGGTGCACAAAACTTCAATGGCACCTGCTGACAAAATATGGAAATTAATTATAAATTCACTCAATAATAAAGAAAAATATAGTAATGTTATCCCATGTGGTTGTTCTATATATATATGTGTGTGTATATATACTGTATATATGCAAACTTGAAAATTCTGCACTTCTAGACAAATAATACATAAACATTTAGTATACATACAAGGTCTTTTCACATTCACTTCAATTTGCAAATTGCTTTAAATCTGCAACATCCATCTCCAACAATAAAATGTTAAATATATTACTGTAAGCAAAATTACAACTAAAAACAGCTGGCATGATTGCAATACTTTCAAAGTTTACTGTATTTTCGATTTCAGCATTGACTATACTGTGAAACACACTTTTATTGAGAGACTTTCGCAGAACTTAGGCACTGCAAAGAAATATTATGGGTAAACATGCAAACCTGCACATAGCAGACATAAGACTTCTTTGATAGTCTTTGATTGGACATCAAGCTCACTTGGCTCTCAGACTGGCTGAAGATGAGGAACTCTAAAAATGCAGGTCCAAGTCCAAGGATTTTTATCTCAAGGTTGTATTCTTTACAGATGCAGATACAATTCATTGTTTTCCAGCAGGCCTCTACAACAAAGGTAGTGATGTGGGAGCAGTGAGCCACATAGCTCAGTTGAACAGATGAAGGACAAAGACATCTGTAATTCAAATGTGTGCTGTGATTATCAGTCTTCATCTGCTTGAAGGAAAATCACAAACAAACATGATCATAATACATTTAGTAACAAATTAGAACAAGTGGAAATGCATTTGATACACAAAATGTGATATTGACCTCTGGCACTCACCTCAAGATGGCAGCGGGTCTCAGATAAGAAAAATACCAAGAACTCCTGAAATTGACACTTGCAGACATGCCTGTTTTGCTTCTCTCTTTTCACAGTGTCTTTCACTCTTTGCAACAGGTTCACACAGCCGTTGAACATGCAGTTTAAAGTCACACCAGGAAAGAGAGTGCAGTCTTTTTTGATTCTGTCCAGTGTAAAAGAACTCTTCAAGGCAACACTTATTCCAGTAGATCTAAATGGGTGAGAAAAAAGTTACACACATCAATTCATGATCACATTATATAGCAAATGATCACATACTCATAACCCTTAACTACATAGATTGCATTAATCACCCAACTGCTCACCATCTGTAACCAGTCATAAGCTAAACTGGCATTTTAGAAGCAAGAAATTTGTGAAATACTGTAAAACAACATTTTCAAATCTCCCACTGCAACGTGAAGAGCATAATAACCTGTGAGACTGTTAATTTGTATAGAATTACAGTAAACTGTCTTCAAATTGTGAATGAGTCATGAGAGATCCTCTAGAGATTATCTAATTGTCTTTTGAGGGGTCTCTCAATATGGTGTTTAGGCCCCCATAATTCAGGCTGTTTCCCCACTGAGGAAATCATTAAATTACAGGTTAATTGCTGATGAATCTGTGGGAAACCACACTGGGGTATCCAGGTCCTTGACAAAAAAAAAACAAGTTAATGAGCAACATACAAGAGGAAGATAATGAAGGAAACAGAAAACACTAAGTTACCAACAATATACTCACCTCTCACATGTCAGTGACAGTTTTGTTTTGTCATGAGTAACAGCCTTTTTATATGATGCATTTGAGCTGAAGCCCTTTGTCTCTTCATCATGCCCATGCTGACTAAGCTCAGTACACTGGTCCAGTCTGAACCATGTGCCGGATGACACCATCCAAGTGAACAGTGTTAAGAAGACAAATGTGACTGATGTCATCTCAGAGCCTCGCCTTTGGCACAGTCAGGATTCTTGGAAGGATGTGTTTTATAGCTTCCTCTCTGCTACTCAGGTGTAGGAGGCAACTTAGTGGGCCATCCTCAGAGGTAAGACCTGAAGGATGTCAGGCATGAAGAGTAAATCTGACAAGAATACACACGGGCCCTGTCTCCTAAAAACAATCAATCTTAATCTTGTTTACTGAGTAGGTTTGGAATGTTTACTGAGGCTGAATTGGTTCACTTTTTTACAGCTGATTCTGGAAACAAGCACTAAATGACAAGCAGATGTGCACAAACACATTTTTACAAAATCATCAAATAACTGTCACGTACCAAACATATATGTCATCATTATTCATGAGACAAGATAATAAGGTGGTTAGTTAATTGGTTACTTGGTCATTTTGAGCTGGGTGATAAAATTATTAACATAGAATTTCCTGCTTATGCATTTAACTACACAGGATTCATGAGTAAAAACTAATTATAATTTAATAATTATTGAAGAACAACTTCATCATTTAACCCTTGCTGCCTGTTCTGTGCACACACAGCTTTATTTTGAAAAGCAGGTCTGGTCTACCATTCTCCTCCTATAACCTTGTTGGACTCATTAAGGACAGTCTAAAAACAAATTATTAAAATCGATGCCACACAGTCTACTCCCTTTTCAAGACCTGGGGCCTACATTACCCACAATGCAACTTAGCTACTGAGTGACATCACTGAAGGCAATTAATCATATTACATGCAGCTTCCTTGAAGCCACAAAAGACTTTATACTACTTTTTTCACATATGCAGCAGTACTCAGCAAGACCTGTTAACACACTTCAATGTGTAAAATGTGTGGAGTTACCTTTTAATGTCATTAGTTACACCTATGACAATTTAAAAAGTGTGTTTATTGTAGTTAGATGACAAAACTGAGCCATGCTGACCTATAGTCCGTCTGAATCATGTCTGAATCACATTTTGTGTCTTTTTTTTCAGATTTGTGGAGGAAAATTATAGTCCATTGCCTTGAAGAAAATGTGTATGTCTTTATCTCTAAATTCTACATCAGTGATGCCGTAATAAATAAACATAAGTTGAGGACACCTTTCTCCAAGAAGCTTTTTGGGCTAAGAAAGATGGCAGAGGAATTAGGTTGGCCAAAAGATACACAACACATGGTCTTTTTATAATCTCAACAGTTTAATTCAGGATTAGCAATTGAAGACAAGACCGCAATTGATTTTGCTGGCATAATATTGTGGTTATTTTGCCTGAAAAGCTCTTTATTTTTTAAACTGACCTAATTATTATTTGGGAAATTATTCAGGAACAGTCCCCCACTCATTATAAAGCAAATGTCATTTCATGCATACTGTTGTATGGCCACTTTTGAAATAGCTGTGAGAAGTGTATGTCAGTTAGTGAGGATACTCTATAGTAATAATTATGCAATGCAAATTAAGATCAGTCATTGACTAATTTTTCATTATTACATGCAAGATTACTGTATGTACATCATCTTCAATATTAGGGATGAAAAGGGAATTGAAAAATGGTAGTTTATTTTATAAAATGGAAGAAAAACATGATTTTGTTTTCAAAATGTAATAGTCAATTAGTAATTAACAATAAAAAAGAAAGAAATCACAACAGTATAAAATTAACAATGTATATCTTTTGTTTTACCCATTATATGCTTTTTGGTATTCTGTTCTGGCCTCAGCAGAATAACATAACATTTTGGGATAAAAATGCAGAAGAGAAGTCCATAACTGGAGGCTAAAATAGCAAATATCTCCACAGCTACAGTGAACTTCCCAGGAGAGCTGACATATGCTGGGATAAAAGTGATCCATACTGCGCAGAATATCAGCATGCTAAAGGTGATAAATTTGGCTTCATTGAAATTATCAGGTAGTTTCCGAGCCAGAAAAGCAAGAATAAAACATAACATGGCCAGAAGTCCAATGTACCCAAGTACAGCCCAAAAGCCTACAGCTGAGCCCAGAGCGCACTCTAAGATGATTTTGTTCTTGAATGTTTTAAAATTCTTAAATGGAAAAGGAGGAGAAATTGTTAACCAGAGGATACATATGATAACTTGTATCAGAGTGAAACCCAGGACACTGAGTTTCTGCTGTGCAGGCCCAAACCATTTCATCACATCACTACCTGGGAGTGTGGCCCTGAAGGCCATTAACACCACAATTGTTTTCCCCAGCACACAAGAGATACAGAGGACAAAGGTGATGCCGAATGCTGTGTGTCGCAGCATGCAGGACCACTCAGAGGGCCGGCCGATGAAGGTCAGAGAACACAGGAAACACAGACTCAAGGAGAAGAGCAGCAGGAAGCTCAGCTCAGAGTTGTTGGCCCTGACAATAGGAGTTTCTCGAAAGTGAAAAAACACTAACATCATCAAAGCTGTCAAAATCGCCCCGACCAAACAAAAGAATGTTAAAATTATTCCCATGATCTCTGCATAAGACAAAAATTCAATCTCCTTCAGGATGCATGAGTCTCCTCTGGTGTTTGGCCAGTAATCAATTGGACATTTGAGGCACTCAAAAGAATCTGTTTTTGAAAGACACAAAAACATTGATCAGGTCCTATGGTCATCGGGGAGAGGGATATGCACATTTTAGATACAATATATATAATGTTTTTCTGAATCAAACCTGTAATGTTGCTGATTTCTCCTTCTGCACATGGTATACAGTCATAACAGCAAACAGGTTTTCTTTTCTGCAGGACTTTGCGTTTTCCTGGGGGACAGCTCTCACTGCACACTGACACAGGCACCTGGTGCATGAATAAGTGGAGGAGTTGTGTGTGATTTACATTGTGTTCACTTCTTTTTCTGTTGGTTTTCAGTCATTTTGAATTCACTGAGAAATAGTCGTAAACCAGCACTTTATTCTAGATGATTATGAAATGTTACACAGTATGGCATTGTGACTGACCAGCCAGTAATATGAGAACAAAGCAATGTGAATATGTACCGTATGACTTCCTCCTCCCCACACTATCTTCATGCCATTCATTATAAACTGATGCCCACGGGGCAGAGTGGCATCAAAAACACCAACTGTGGCAACATGCATTGTCTCCGAGGTCACATGTTGTACATTTATGAGTTCATATCTTGCAGGTGAATCTCCGTTCTGGTCAAAGGTCACTCTTTCCCCCTGACTTGTTGTGAAGTTGATATTCTGTAAATGATGTAGCACCTGCAGAGAAGAGGAGGCACTTAAATACAGCAGGCTCGCGTTCTTTGTCATCTGGTGTGAATTTAATTTGCATCAGAGTTTTATCGGATGGAAACAAATCAATGATCAGGGACCTTTTTGTTTTCTTCCTCACCTGCCACGGTTGAGTGTATTCAGTATTGGCACAGCTCCCATTTGCGAAGGGGCCCTTCCCCTCCTCACATGTGGCCAAGTTGTTGAGAGCATGAGCCACTGCGTAAACTGACTTATACACATTATTACAGAATCTCAGCTCAGAAACATCTGTAAAATATGATTTGACATTCTGCAAGCTCTCAGAGCCACGACATGCCTTTCTGTGTGTGTTGACACTTCCATTCAGAGCGCAGTCAAACACATCTTCCCAGAAATCTCTGACAAACCGACTGTCAGGGAACTGTGAGGGGTGGAGCTGCCTCAGGTGCTGCTCTAACCCCGGAATCTTAGCTCGGCTGACAACGAAGCCCAGGGAGCCCACCAGGATTCTGTGTCCCTCACTGTCAGTCAGAGAGTGATCTGTGATCCATGCGTCACTGCCGACCCACTGCAGTCCTGTGATGTTCTGTTTGTACAACTCTTTCACCAGCAACTTAATTTCTCTGTGGGACATGAAGGCCATGATGACTTTAGAGGTGGAGTACTTCACAGTTTCAACAATTTTTTTTAACTCATGAAGAGAATCTTCTTGCCCAAATGTGTGGTAATATTCAACGCACACCCCCTCTTCCTTTGCAGCTTCTATAAATGCGGTGATCCCATTGATACCATAGGAGTTTTCGTTACTAATCGCCCCCACCCAGGTCCAGCCGAAGTGCTTGACGAGCTTGGCCAGGGCTCTGCTCTGGTGGAGATCGCTGGGAATAGTTCGGAAGAAAGATGGAAACTCCTCTCTGTTGCTCAGACAAGCACAGGTTGCAAAGTGGCTGAGCTGTAGAACAAACAGAAATGTGATAATTACATGTTAATCCTACACAAAGAAACCACTATAATGATGAATTTTGATGTACAGTCTGAATAAAAGTGAAATGTTTACCACTGGTATCTGGAACCTTCCTAAAATCCGAGCAAATCCCGCTGTAGGTGCAGAGCCAGAGTGGCCTAATACAGCCTGTGCAGTGTCTGCCTTTGTACAGTTCCTCTCATCTATGATCTCCCTCTGCCCGTTGGCTGAATCTATAGCAGCCTTAATGATATTTGTCATTCCACATGAATTGTATATCTTGTAGCCCAGTGTGTGGTTAGGTAGAATAGCAGGATTTTGATTTATTTCCTCAATTGCAAAGATCATGGTCTGGGCAAATTTGAATTCTCTTACATTTATGCTAGAAAAAAAATAAATTAAAAAAAAATACGATCATTTGTTTTTTTTTTTACAAAAAATGCATAAAACAAGGTAGCACAAAACCAAAAAGATATACTTACTTCAGGCACGTTTGAGGATCAGGTAAGGTTTGAAAAGTGGACACGCTGCCTCTGAAGCCAGTACGAAAGGTGAAAATGCCACCTAAGATGAAGTCTCCAGCCTTCGTCAGCTCAGGTGGTTGTGCTCTCACCTGCAGCCGGCACACAGGCTTCCCCCTCCTGATCAGAAGAACCAGGAAGACCAGCTTGAGCAGTGGCATTGCTTCACTCTGCAGGCTGTTTTTGTTTTAACTCTGCACCATGTGGCACCCTTTATACCCTGTCAATGTCTTTTCAACCCTAGTTCATGCCCATTCTCATGTCCATGGACCTGCTGCTTTAGGGTGTAAAGCAAATGAGGCATGTGTCCCCAGGGAAAGAGAAAAAGAGGATGGAAATGGCACACACAATGTTATCTGTCTTAATTTTCCATTAGTGTCTTAAAATCTAATACTGAGCAGCTTCTGTGAAACCTTTGTTTTTTGGGTCTCAATTATATTCAGTGAATCTCAGCAGCACGGTGTTGTCACCATGATGCTGTAATCTCTGTGAACCAGCAGAAGTCAAACAATTAGCTCTGTAATCGAAACAAACTTTGTCATGATTAACAACAGTTGTAATAAAAACATTTCACAGTTCTGTCATGCAAATTAAAAGAGGCAGTCTATTTGACGGGGCGGCTGTAGCTCAGTAGGTAGAGCGGGTGACCGGTGACCGGTGACCGGAAGGCCGCTGGCTTGAACCCCGGCTCCCCTGGGCGGAACCGAGCCAAATGCCGAAGCATCCTTGAGCAAGATGCTGAACCCCGAAATGGCTCCTGACGTGCAGGTGGCACCCTGTGTGGAACCCTGTGCCATCAGAAAGGGCCCTGCGACGAGCTGGCGACTCGTCCAGTGATATACCCTGGCCTTCGCCCATATGGAAACTGGGATTGGCTCCAGTAACCCTGCAACCCCCTGAAAGGGGGGATAAAAGCGGTAACATCCCCGCGACCCATACGGAAAAAGCGGTCAAGAAAATGAGATGAGATGAGTCTATTTGAATTATTGTCACAGCAAAGCCATGCCAAGTTTTAAATTATTTATTTTCAGTGTTTCTCATCTATTGTCTCCAGATTTGAATTCATAACTGTCATACAGATGTTGTTGTTTTTTTCTTTGTAATACAACCCCATGCATCTATCAGTAAAAAAAATAAAATAAATAGTAACAGATATAACTTACCACAACGGTTCTTTCTTCAAAAATTCAATTTATATCTTTTCAGCTAAAATCCATTTCTTTTTTTGAGTCGGTTTCTTTTACCTTGACATGGAGGTCATGCTTTCTGTTTTTTGTTTGTTTGTTTGTTTGTTTGTTTGTGAGTTTGGTACTTCACAGGATATTTCAAAATTAGCAGAAAGTTAGGTCAGGAATCCAAGAAAAACTGGAACCAGGTACAGATACAGGTTTAAAAAAAAAGAAAATTCTTAACATTGTGAAGTGAATATTTAATATTTTCTCATGGAAACACTTAAAGAAAAAAGAAATCATACATGTATTGTTGTCCCACAGTGTATATCAGTGTATTCTGATGTCAGCCCAGATCCAGATGCATATTAAACCTATTGTTCAACATTTTTCTAACATTAAAATCATGTTCTTAATAGAATGTACCATCGTTTGTAGGTATGCTCTTCATGAGTGTTTCATAACTAATCAGCATATCTTTATTACCCAGTATATATTGGTCCTATGTGTTGTGTGGAAACGCTACAATCTGTTGATTTCATGTGGTCAAAGGTGCGATAAAAAATGCACCTGCTAGTTAGTTGCTTGCATTTTCACTGCATACTGAAAACAATGAAATGAAACAACCTCTGAAAATGAACATCACATGTTCATGGCTTTGTAGCCATTCAGTGCTGTACGTATACTCCATAGAACGGATACGGGCAACTGATCAGCTAAGGAGGTGGGCTATGGAAGCGAATAAGGGTCAATAATAATTTGAGCTTGTAAAATTATTTACATATAATTGCATAGTGCAGTTGTTGATCACCTGTTGTGTGCGTGTGAAAAGAAATGCAATCCTGAAGCCTGATGTCCACAGGCCCGAGACACTCAGGCGATGAAGTGCGGCTCTAAAAGAGGATAGAAGCAGTAACAGGCCAGGCAGAAGGGATTGCAACAGCCGAACCCCCCTATTTGGTACCTGAATAAAAAGCCAAAATGATCTAAAATCAAAAGATGATTTATTGTATGATTGTACTGCTTCTGCCATCCAATGTCCAAAAAGTGTAACCATAAAATTACATAAAACACTCAGTGGTGTAATTGCTAAATTTCACTTATTATTATAATTTGTTTTTTGTTAGGGATAAAAGAAAAATCCAATTTGAATTTAAAACAGCATTTCAATGGTTGAACGTTCCCTCCTGATGTTATGCATGCCTGACACACTGTACCTGCACAATTGCAATAAACAGAGCATATGCTGTAATGCAGTTGTGGGGTTATGACTTCCTAAAGTTTCAGATTGATAAGTCATGTTATTGCATAAGATATGGGGCCCAAGACTATACAGACAGCAGCCAGATGTTGACAAATACTTTTGGACAATGGACAGGAGATTTAGAGCCTTCATGGTCTCTCAGGGTTTCAACTGAAACATGATCTTTAACTACATATAATTTTATAATACTGTTTAAAATCCAACATTTGATTTGGATTACTGATAGACCCAACGATGGCATGGTAGAGCTAAAACATGATGTCAGAGGGAAGATGGGGAAAACGAGGAAGAAAGAGACACAAGGATCAAAACAAACCCTTAATTGATTTGAAATGTAACATTTACATGTTGTGACAAAGTTGTTAATTAACATAGACCCTTGAAGCAATTTGCCACCTGTTGTTCTTGTTGTTGTGAAAAGGATGAAGCAATCCCTAATCTCCTGTGTCTGTTTGTGTTTTGAGGCCCTGCTGCAGTTTTCCCAATGGAGTCAAGCCACTGGTTAATGAAGTGATGCTCAGAACAGATGGGGACTTCCATTGTTTTTCTTCTGTGTTGTTTTTGTGTATGCACTTGTGTAACCTTTATTTCTGTTGAATTGCATCATTGTATATTTGAACTTTCAGTGCAAATATTTTTTTTATACATGTCAGGGGGAATCTGAGGCTGATACAGGCCTCATGCTTTATTGATGCAGTCATACTTTAGTGATGCTATCATAAAGTTTCTCACTTACACAGTTGTTAGTTGATTTTTCATAAGCATTTGTTTCTGAACTAGGGTTGGTCATTTAGTGGTTTGACATTTTTGTTGCAGCTTTGGTTACAATTAAGTGGCAGTAGATTATGGTAAATCCTGCGCTCTAACCTCTGGCTAACCTGTTTCTCAATCCAACCACATTCCCATACTTTGCGGCTTCATGTTCTGATAAGTGCAAACCTTGTTTTCTGTCTATACCTGAACTCAGCCCCAACCCCAGCCTTACCTGCAAAATTGGATTGAATAAGGTTGATTTCCTGCAGTCACTCTTTATCTCTACTACAGTGTATCTTAAGGGAATACTATGTTAATTCACACTGACATACATATCCACTATTGTTGCATTTTAACTTTTATATTTAGTTAGTTAGTTAGTTAGTTAGGAAGACATTAATAAAGCTATAGTCTAACATTTTAGATTTAGTCAAACAAGCAGAGCCAAAGCTGTTGATTATTTGTTGGATATTATTATTATATAATAATTATAATTATTATTATTATTATGCTTGTTGGTTATTTGCACTTGCACCTTTATTTGGATTACTTATAATTACATGTCGGAGAACAAGAAATACTGTACATTACAGTCTACTTACCTTTAAGCTATAGTTTAATTTAAAGGGGTGATGAAGTGTTATTAATGCAGCTGGCTTTTACTTAAACTGTGTAATATATAAGTGGTTAGCATGCAGACAAATACCCTGTGTTTAAGGCCTTTGCAGAGAAACATCAATTATATTTGTCCCAAAGTGATGGAAGGAAATGAGAAAAAGAAATGTAATTTATTTTCAATATTCAGATATTACAGGAGGCTTACATTACAAACAATATCTCTTTTGGAAGTTACAATGATTCTAAAAGCTTTTTAAAAACTTTTCTCTCAAACATTTGATCGGTTTTATGAACTGTGATTACCATAGTCATATATATGATATATACCACTTTGCTAATTTAGTGCAATTATTACTAAATGCAGTGTGTAGTATGATGTAATGTGTAGTGGCTGCTGGTGCCAATAGTTTACTAGTGTTCAAGGGCTTTTTTCATAAGATAGGGAAATATTCTTCACATTACTCATTTGTTGTAGTTTTTTCTATTTTTTTATTTGTGGAAGGGTGTTTTTTCTTTATACATGTGTAAAAGATAGTGATGGTTAATAATGTACATCATTATAAGATGTCTTTCCCATTATATGTTTCTTAGTGTTCTGCTCTGGCCTAAACAAAATGATATAACATTTTGGTAGGAAAATGCAGAAAAGTAGCCCATAACTGGAGGCCAGAATAGCAAATATCTCCACAGCTACTGTGAACTTCCCAGGAGAGCTGACATATGCTGGGATAAAGGTGATCCATACTGCGCAGAATATCAGCATGCTAAAGGTGATAAATTTGGCTTCATTGAAATTATCAGGCAGTTTCCGAGCAAGAAAAGCAAGAATAAAACATAACATTGCCAGAAGTCCAATGTACCCAAGTACAGCCCAAAAGCCTACAGCTGAGCCAAGAGCACACTCTAAGATGATTTTATCCTTATAGATTAACAAATTCTTAGAAGGAAAGGGAGGGTTGATCGTCAGCCATAGTATGCAAATCAAAACTTGTATCAGAGTGAAACCCAGAACACTGAGTCTCTGCTGTGCAGGCCCAAACCATTTCATCACATTACTGCCTGGGAGTGTTGCTCTAAAGGCCATTAACACCACTATTGTTTTCCCCAGAACACAAGAGATACAGAGGACAAAGGTGATGCCGAATGCTGTGTGTCGCAGCATGCAGGACCACTCGGAGGGCCGGCCGATGAAGGTCAGAGAACACAGGAAACACAGAGTCAAGGAGAAGAGCAGCAGGAAGCTCAGCTCAGAGTTGTTGGCTCGTACGAGTGGAGTTTCTCGGTGGCCGTAGAAGACAAGCGTTGTGATCATAGTTAGAAAGACTCCCAGTAGAGAAAATAAAACTAACAGTGTTCCCAGGATTTCACCATATGCCAGGAATTCTATTGCTTTGGGGATGCAGGCATCTTTCTGCTCGTTGGACCAGTACATCGACGGGCATTTCATACAGTGTATTGAATCTGCAAAATGACAAAGAATACAAAGATAGTTTCAGACATCTTCACTCATAAAACTGAGTTCTGAGTTTCTGTTTCATTTGAGGTACAGTTTTGTCATTATATATTGTATTGCATTTTAAACAGCAAATTAAATACTGATAAATTGTTTATTTACTTGTCAGATTACTGATCTCGCCTGCTGGACAGGGCACACAATCATAACAGCAGACTGGCTTTCCTTTCTCGAGGACCTTACGAGTTCCTGGGAGACAGCTGTCACTGCACACTGAAACAGGCACCTCCTACACACATTAACACAATTCATAAACACAATTTGTATGCATTGCATTCAATATGTACATTTTAATTCAAAAAATATATAACTCTCAAGGTTTTCAGAACAATTTTAGTGAATCAGTGAAGGACTCTGCTTTACCTCTGTCAGCCTATTTCCCCAGACAACTGGGATGCTATTCATGATAAACTGATGACTCTCTGGAAGAGAGGCATCATAAATGCCAACTGTTGCTCCCTCCATGATTCCTTTGTTTGCCATTTGTAAATTGACAAGTTCATATCTTGCTGGTGAGTCTCCATTACTGTCAAAATAAACTCTTTCCCCTTCTTCGGTGGTAAAATTAACAGTGTTGAGATACTGCAAGACCTAGAAGAAATTATACAGGCATTTAATCAAATGGCGATTTTTACTGTTATAACTCTGTCACACTGTCTCCTCACCTGCCATGGCTGTATATGTTTGATATCAGCACAGCTCCCATTTGAAAAGAACCCTTCAACCCCCTCACATTTAATCAGGTTATCAAGAGCATGAGCCACTGCATAAACTGACTTGTATACATTATGAGTGAATCTCAGCTCAGAAACATCAGTGAAGGTTGATTTAACATTCTGCAAGCTCTCAGAGCCACTGCATGGCTTTTTTTGTGTATTTGCACTTCTGTTCAGAGCGCAGTCAAACATGTCTTCCCAGAAATCTCTGACAAACTGACTGTCAGGGAAGTGTGAGGGGTGAAGCTGCCTCAGGTGCTCCTCCAGCCCTGGGATTTTAGCTTTGCTGACAGTGAAGCCAAGGGAGCCCACCAGGATGCTGTGTCCCTCACTGTCTGTCAGAGAGTGATCTGTGATCCAGGCGTCACTGCCGACCCACTGCAGTTCTGTAATGTTCTGTTTATACAACTCTTTTGCCAGCAACTTAATTTCTCTGTGAGACATAAAAGCCATTATCACTTTGGAAGTGCCATGCTTAATGATCTCTACTATTCTCTGCAGCCTGTCAGGTGGATCTGATGATGAAAATGCTTCAGAATACTCAATGCACACACCATATTCGTGTGCTGCTTGGATAAATGCAGCTATGCCATTGAGGCCGTATTCATTATCCACAGCTATAGCCCCAATCCAGGTCCAACCAAAGTGTTTGACCAGCTTTGCCAGTGCTCTGCTCTGGTAGTAGTCACTGGGAATAGTTCTGTAAAAAGTAGGATACTCTTTCCTATTGCTCAGACAGGCACAGGTGGCAAAATGGCTGACCTGCAGTGAAGCATAAAGATAATTTAGTGGCAGAGAAAGAGCAAATATTTTACATTCTTCCATAATCACTGCTATGGTTGTAATTTTGCAGAACGTCATAATAAACAGTTGATATTTCCAACAGCAAACTTAACACAGCGTTACATCTGAATAACTTGAGTGACGTTCTTCTTAGACTCACCACAGGTATCTGAAACCTTCCAACAACTGGTGCAAATGCGATAGTTGGTCTTGATCCTGAATGTCCCAAGATAGCTTGCACTGTCTCTGTTTTAGTGCAGTTGTTGTGACTGACTTCTCCCTTTACTCCACTCGCCAGGGCCAATGCAGCTCTCAGTATGTCCATAGTTCCACAGTTATCATAGATCTTGTAGCCAAGTTTAAAATCAGGAAGCATATCAGGATTGTTATTGATCTCATTTACAGCAAATATCACTGCTTGGGCGAATTTGAATTCTCTAAAATTGAAGCTGGTTGATGTAAGATAGAATGAAAAAATAAATCTTTATATTAATGTCTCAAAAACAGCACAAAATACACATAAATAATGTTCACTACATAGACCTACAGTAACAGTACATACTTCTTGCATTTTCGTACTTCTGGAACTGTCTGAAATGTGTTAATTACATAATCCTGCCCTGTGCGAAATGAAAAAATTCCTCCGATAACAAGATCACCATCTTGGGCCAGTTCAGCTGGTTGTGGCGAGCCTCGCAGTCGACACACAGACTCTCCCTTCTCCATTAGCAGAACGAAGAAGACCAGGCGCAACAATGGCATAGCTCTGCTCTTCAGACTGGGCCAATCAGCTCTACAGCTCATGGCAGGGATTTATACACATTCAACAACAAGGGGGAAGTTGTCATGGTAGAACTCAACCCTCTGGAGACCAGAGGAAACCAGACAAGTTAAGCCACAGATGTTTTCTTTTATTTTTTCTGTGAAACTGTGGATTTTGTTGTTTGACTGTAATTTTATATTAGAAATTGTGAAATCAGTGAGGAATTTGGTATCAAGCTAGTATAACATTATCATCGCAATACACAATGTCACAAAATAAATAACATTCTGTGGGAAAATACCCCAGTACCAAAATGCAAATGTTGATAATGAACATAGATATCTACGACACAGTCTGGTTCACAAGTTAGCATGTAAAAAGTTTGTTACAATGTTAGAATGACTTTCACAACATAATATAGTTTTCAGAATGATTTTGGTGCCCCTTTGCCCATCATGTTCTTTTTTGTATTCTTCTCTGGTTTCAGTAAGATAATGTAACATTTTGGAATAAAAATACAAATGAGCAGTCCAAAACTTGAAGCCAGAATTGCAAATATCTCTACAGCAACACTGAATTTTCCAGGGGAGCTGACATATGCTGGGATAAAAGTGATCCATACTGCACAGAATATCAGCATGCTAAAGGTGATAAATTTGGCTTCATTGAAATTATCAGGCAGTTTCCGAGCAAGAAAAGCAAGAATAAAACATAACATTGCCAGAAGTCCAATGTACCCAAGTACAGCCCAAAAGCCTACAGCTGAGCCAAGAGCACACTCTAAGATGATTTTATCCTTATAGATTAACAAATTCTTAGAAGGAAAGGGAGGGTTGATCGTCAGCCATAGTATGCAAATCAAAACTTGTATCAGAGTGAAACCCAGAACACTGAGTCTCTGCTGTGCAGGCCCAAACCATTTCATCACATTACTGCCTGGGAGTGTTGCTCTAAAGGCCATTAACACCACTATTGTTTTCCCCAGAACACAAGAGATACAGAGGACAAAGGTGATGCCGAATGCTGTGTGTCGCAGCATGCAGGACCACTCGGAGGGCCGGCCGATGAAGGTCAGAGAACACAGGAAACACAGAGTCAAGGAGAAGAGCAGCAGGAAGCTCAGCTCAGAGTTGTTGGCTCGTACGAGTGGAGTTTCTCGGTGGCCGTAGAAGACAAGCGTTGTGATCATAGTTAGAAAGACTCCCAGTAGAGAAAATAAAACTAACAGTGTTCCCAGGATTTCACCATATGCCAGGAATTCTATTGCTTTGGGGATGCAGGCATCTTTCTGCTCGTTGGACCAGTACATCGACGGGCATTTCATACAGTGTATTGAATCTGCAAAATGACAAAGAATACAAAGATAGTTTCAGACATCTTCACTCATAAAACTGAGTTCTGAGTTTCTGTTTCATTTGAGGTACAGTTTTGTCATTATATATTGTATTGCATTTTAAACAGCAAATTAAATACTGATAAATTGTTTATTTACTTGTCAGATTACTGATCTCGCCTGCTGGACAGGGCACACAATCATAACAGCAGACTGGCTTTCCTTTCTCGAGGACCTTACGAGTTCCTGGGAGACAGCTGTCACTGCACACTGAAACAGGCACCTCCTACACACATTAACACAATTCATAAACACAATTTGTATGCATTGCATTCAATATGTACATTTTAATTCAAAAAATATATAACTCTCAAGGTTTTCAGAACAATTTTAGTGAATCAGTGAAGGACTCTGCTTTACCTCTGTCAGCCTATTTCCCCAGACAACTGGGATGCTATTCATGATAAACTGATGACTCTCTGGAAGAGAGGCATCATAAATGCCAACTGTTGCTCCCTCCATGATTCCTTTGTTTGCCATTTGTAAATTGACAAGTTCATATCTTGCTGGTGAGTCTCCATTACTGTCAAAATAAACTCTTTCCCCTTCTTCGGTGGTAAAATTAACAGTGTTGAGATACTGCAAGACCTAGAAGAAATTATACAGGCATTTAATCAAATGGCGATTTTTACTGTTATAACTCTGTCACACTGTCTCCTCACCTGCCATGGCTGTATATGTTTGATATCAGCACAGCTCCCATTTGAAAAGAACCCTTCAACCCCCTCACATTTAATCAGGTTATCAAGAGCATGAGCCACTGCATAAACTGACTTGTATACATTATGAGTGAATCTCAGCTCAGAAACATCAGTGAAGGTTGATTTAACATTCTGCAAGCTCTCAGAGCCACTGCATGGCTTTTTTTGTGTATTTGCACTTCTGTTCAGAGCGCAGTCAAACATGTCTTCCCAGAAATCTCTGACAAACTGACTGTCAGGGAAGTGTGAGGGGTGAAGCTGCCTCAGGTGCTCCTCCAGCCCTGGGATTTTAGCTTTGCTGACAGTGAAGCCAAGGGAGCCCACCAGGATGCTGTGTCCCTCACTGTCTGTCAGAGAGTGATCTGTGATCCAGGCGTCACTGCCGACCCACTGCAGTTCTGTAATGTTCTGTTTATACAACTCTTTTGCCAGCAACTTAATTTCTCTGTGAGACATAAAAGCCATTATCACTTTGGAAGTGCCATGCTTAATGATCTCTACTATTCTCTGCAGCCTGTCAGGTGGATCTGATGATGAAAATGCTTCAGAATACTCAATGCACACACCATATTCGTGTGCTGCTTGGATAAATGCAGCTATGCCATTGAGGCCGTATTCATTATCCACAGCTATAGCCCCAATCCAGGTCCAACCAAAGTGTTTGACCAGCTTTGCCAGTGCTCTGCTCTGGTAGTAGTCACTGGGAATAGTTCTGTAAAAAGTAGGATACTCTTTCCTATTGCTCAGACAGGCACAGGTGGCAAAATGGCTGACCTGCAGTGAAGCATAAAGATAATTTAGTGGCAGAGAAAGAGCAAATATTTTACATTCTTCCATAATCACTGCTATGGTTGTAATTTTGCAGAACGTCATAATAAACAGTTGATATTTCCAACAGCAAACTTAACACAGCGTTACATCTGAATAACTTGAGTGACGTTCTTCTTAGACTCACCACAGGTATCTGAAACCTTCCAACAACTGGTGCAAATGCGATAGTTGGTCTTGATCCTGAATGTCCCAAGATAGCTTGCACTGTCTCTGTTTTAGTGCAGTTGTTGTGACTGACTTCTCCCTTTACTCCACTCGCCAGGGCCAATGCAGCTCTCAGTATGTCCATAGTTCCACAGTTATCATAGATCTTGTAGCCAAGTTTAAAATCAGGAAGCATATCAGGATTGTTATTGATCTCATTTACAGCAAATATCACTGCTTGGGCGAATTTGAATTCTCTAAAATTGAAGCTGGTTGATGTAAGATAGAATGAAAAAATAAATCTTTATATTAATGTCTCAAAAACAGCACAAAATACACATAAATAATGTTCACTACATAGACCTACAGTAACAGTACATACTTCTTGCATTTTCGTACTTCTGGAACTGTCTGAAATGTGTTAATTACATAATCCTGCCCTGTGCGAAATGAAAAAATTCCTCCGATAACAAGATCACCATCTTGGGCCAGTTCAGCTGGTTGTGGCGAGCCTCGCAGTCGACACACAGACTCTCCCTTCTCCATTAGCAGAACGAAGAAGACCAGGCGCAACAATGGCATAGCTCTGCTCTTCAGACTGGGCCAATCAGCTCTACAGCTCATGGCAGGGATTTATACACATTCAACAACAAGGGGGAAGTTGTCATGGTAGAACTCAACCCTCTGGAGACCAGAGGAAACCAGACAAGTTAAGCCACAGATGTTTTCTTTTATTTTTTCTGTGAAACTGTGGATTTTGTTGTTTGACTGTAATTTTATATTAGAAATTGTGAAATCAGTGAGGAATTTGGTATCAAGCTAGTATAACATTATCATCGCAATACACAATGTCACAAAATAAATAACATTCTGTGGGAAAATACCCCAGTACCAAAATGCAAATGTTGATAATGAACATAGATATCTACGACACAGTCTGGTTCACAAGTTAGCATGTAAAAAGTTTGTTACAATGTTAGAATGACTTTCACAACATAATATAGTTTTCAGAATGATTTTGGTGCCCCTTTGCCCATCATGTTCTTTTTTGTATTCTTCTCTGGTTTCAGTAAGATAATGTAACATTTTGGAATAAAAATACAAATGAGCAGTCCAAAACTTGAAGCCAGAATTGCAAATATCTCTACAGCAACACTGAATTTTCCAGGGGAGCTGACATATGCTGGGATAAAAGTGATCCATACTGCACAGAATATCAGCATGCTAAAGGTGATAAATTTGGCTTCATTGAAATTATCAGGCAGTTTCCGAGCAAGAAAAGCAAGAATAAAACATAACATGGCCAGAAGTCCTATGTACCCAAGTACAGCCCAAAAGCCTACAGCTGAGCCCAGAGCACACTCTAAGATGATTTTATCCTTGAATTCCTTAAAATTCTTAAATGGAAAAGGAGGTGAAATTGTTAACCAGAGGATACATATGATAACTTGTATGAGAGTGAAACCCAGGACACTGAGTTTCTGCTGTGCAGGCCCAAACCATTTCATCACATCACTACCTGGAAGTGTGGCCCTGAAGGCCATTAACACCACTATTGTTTTCCCCAGAACACAAGAGATACAGAGGACAAAGGTGATGCCGAATGCTGTGTGTCGCAGCATGCAGGACCACTCAGAGGGCCGGCCGATGAAGGTCAGAGAACACAGGAAACACAGAGTCAATGAGAAGAGCAGCAGGAAGCTCAGCTCAGAGTTGTTGGCCCTGACAATAGGAGTCTGTCTGTATCTGAAGAAAATGAACGCCACAACAGCAGTCATGCATGTTCCAAAGAGAGAAGCTGCAGTGAGCAGTGCTCCCATAATCTCTTCATATGAGAGAAACTCTGCCTCCTTCTTTACACAGGCATCTCTTCTCTCATTTGACCAAAACTCAGGGTGGCAACGCACACAGGTGATGGAATCTGAAAAAATAATAATAGAGATATGGCATTAGACAATCATGTTTACTGTGTATCTATATAGTTTGTTGATATGTGAATAACTTGTGTTCTGTAAAGCAATGTCTATTTGCATCTCCCCTCACTGTCCAGAAAACTCTCACTGAAGTGTCCCCCTGCAAAATTGAGCGAGACACAGCGCCGCTACTCTATTCTAATCAGTCTGTTAATCACTCTATTTAAGGCTGTACAGTGCAACATAGGCCTATATGTCAGCCTTGCTATGCTGTGTGATGACAGAAAGTTCATACACAGGAGTTTCTCTCTCTATATGTCAATGCTATGTGCATGAATAATCAAAATAAGCAAAAAACTGTAAAACAATGTCTGCATCTCATTACTATATTCATTTGGAAGTCATGGAAAATGTTCATGTCTGTGTTGGAAAATTCCCCAACACAGACATGGAATAGTCTCACACAACAATTAATCTTTCTTATACATTTATACTTGTGCTACAATTTTGTGGACTGCTGCAAAACTGTCAGCCTGTGCACTAGTGCTATATGCAAAAAAAGAAGAAGAAGGACTTTGCGTTGGCCTCAAGGAAGTTCTGGCAAACTGTTCGAGGACTTGGATGAAAAGCAGGGCTTGGCTCAGGCCGTTTTCCTCTAGGAGGAGAACTGGTGACCCAGACTGGGGATATTAGCAAGTGGTGGAAAGAACACTTGGAAGAGCTCCTGAGCCGGACTAACATGATCACTGAGGAGGCAGAATCTGAAGATTTGAAATCTGAAGGGGAAGACTTGACCAAACCACTAGCTGCCCAATCTCTGAACATGTTTGGGCTGTCATGGCTGACATAACTCTTCATTGTCACACGGAAGTCAGGGAAACTACCTTGGAAGTTTCCTTATACAGTCTAGATGGATTTTGTGAACTTGGAGAAGGCCGATGACTGTGTTCCCCGTGGGGTCCAATTGGAGTACCAGGGCCTTTGCCACAAGCTATCCCTATATAACCAAAGTGAGAATTGTGTCATGTTTCCAGTGGGTGTTTGACTCTGGCAATTTAATCCCTGTCTTAGATCCTGTTTATGATATTCATTGACAGGATCTGAAGGTGCAGCTGGGGTGAGGTGGTAAATAAATCCTCAATTACGGAGTAAGACGTGAAAATATTCTCTACATGCCAATTGTTGATGCCTGACTTTCTCTCGCTCGTTTCCTGCTGCACACTTCTCCTGTCCCAGCCTGACCTTCTCATCCCTGGAGTAATAGTCCTGGTCAGATCCACTCTAAATCTCCTCCATACTGTATCCTATGTCTTCAAACTGACCACTTAAGGTCTTGGAGGGTGTGTTCAGTACCAGTTTAGTTTCTGGTCATGTTTCCAAAAGTACACCTTTACGCTTAAGTTACATACATTTTTCACATGGACTGTGCTTATGAATGTACAGTTGATTTCAGATTTATGTATCAGTTTTTCTTTGCCATTTCTTAAAACTGGCATGTGAACATGACAACTTTTAGACTTTACTTTTCTCTTTCATTATTTATTACTACACCTGTGATGTTGCTTATTTCTCCCTCTGCACATCTTAAACAGTCATAGCAGCAGACAGGCTTTCCTTTCTGCAGGACCTTGCGAGTTCCTGGGGGACATTTCTCACTGCAAACTGACAAAGGTACCTGCATGGACAAAATGACTGAGAAAAATGTATGTCCATTCACATTGCCAAGGTGTTATCTTTTCAAGCATCTATTATTCATTTTGATGCACGGAAACAAAACATTATCGAGCAGTAACAATAACTAATAACACAAGAACACCAGTATCACTATTCAAATAGACTGTGATCATATGGTAGCTTACCTGTTGTGAATTTTGTGCCCAAAATAAAGACTTATTTTGCAGAGTCAGCTGTTTGTCTGCAGGTAAAGATGTATCATGAAGACCAACTGTGACAAAGTCCACAATGCCATTTTCTGTTGGCTGCCAGTTTATAATTTCATACTTTGCTGCTGGGTCTCCATTCTCATTAAAGTAAACCTCGTCTCCTTCCTTTGTTTGAAACTTAATCTTTCTTATGTGTTGTAAAATCTAGAAAGATATGAATAACTGTAAAAAAAGATTCTTTAGGCCTATTTTCTTGCCAGCATGGTAGACAGACTACAAAACTTTACCTATCAAAATGTAAACCATTTTCTCTATTAATGGGACGTAATTTAGAAACTGTAATGCAAGTCTTTGGTGTGCAACTCACCGTAAATGGATCTTGCTGCACCTTGTTGTTACATGTTTTATCACAGCTCAGAATATTATGAAGTGCGTGGGCCACAGCATACACACCTTTATAAACATTGTTAAAGATCGGCATGAGTGACATATCAGTGAAGCTGTTTTGCACTTTAGTAACATCTTCATGTCCAGTACATTCTCTCTGATTCCCTGCTGATGACTTTGACTGCTTGAACTTGCAGCTAAATAATGTCTCCCAAAACTCTGTGAACATTTCATTGCTAGATGAATTGAGTGGCTTCACATTCAAAATGAACTCTCTCATGCCACTGACATGTGCTTGGGGGATGAACAGGCCTATGGCACCATCCAGAATATGATGCCTATCCATGCTCGCAGTTTGGGAATCAAAGATCCAGCCCTCAGTGCCTACCCACTGATACCCAGTCAAGTTGTGGTTAGACAACTCATGTATTAGCACATCCATATCCATGTGGGAGAGGAAAGTGACAATCACTTTGGAAGTGGAAGCCTTGATGATGTCAATTATCTTTTGTATTTTGTCTGGAGGATCTGTTCTGAAGAAAGCTACAGAGTACTCCAGACAGATACCCAGCTGCTGGGCAGTTTCTGTGAAAGTGGCCATGCCATCATTTCCATAATCATCATTTGATCTAATAGCTCCAACCCAAGTCCAACCAAAGTGCTTCACCAACTGGGCCAGGGCTCTGCTCTGGTAGTAGTCACTGGGTATTGTTCTGAGGAATGATGGGTACTTGGTTTTATCACTGAGACAAGCACAAGTAGCAAAGTGGCTGATCTAAAAGACAAAAGAAATCGTGTCCCAATGCAATATGTAAAATATTAAACATTTACAGAGCATACAATTATTTTAAAGCTCTTTATGCTTAAACCAGCCATAAAGTTACACAATTATAATTATTATTTTTTGCAAATAATATTTGATTTTTTGCAAATGTTACCCACCATTGGGATTTGAAAGGGTCCGATGACAGTAGCTATAGCCATGCAAGGAGAGGAAGAGGTCTCTCCCATAATAGCCTGCACTTGGGCAGGTCTCGTACATGGTGCCTCGGAGGGTGCAGATACCTTTTCATTACCATTAGCCAAGGCCAGTGCGACCCTCACACCCCTAGCAATAGAGCCACAGGCATCATAGATCTTATATCCCAGAGAGATGCCAGGCAGTAATTCTGTGCTGTTATTAATTTCCTCTAATGCAAAGAGCATTGCTTGGGCAAATTGGAACCCTCTGAAATTCAAACTAGATGTGGGCAGCCATAATTAGTTGGAAATGCAACCAATTTGTCCTTATAATAGAAACAATAGCACAGTACATGAAAGCATTTGATATCGATGGTATAAATATACACAACATGGAATATTTCTAATTTTAACACTCAGTTGATGACCCCTGTTTTGTATATATGCTCACTTTCTCTTAGATATTTCAATAGATCTACAAGGTATTATTTACCTGGTGCATTGCAGTGGCAGTGGCTTGTGCATGTAGGTTTCCTGCCGGTCTTTCCACCTGCTGTGGAAAGAGAAGATCCCCCCCAACATAATCTCCCCGTCCTTAGATAGCTGGGGATTCTCTGGATCCCCTCTCAGCCTGCACACTGACTCCTCAGCCTGAGAAGCCGACACCACCAACAACAACTGTAAGAGTACCCAACCCTGTTCTGGCCACTTCTGTGTGGACGTCATACTGTCTGAGAGAGCTGAACCACTGGGTGGCATCACATGTACCTCAATGCAAATCAAAAGCTTGCACTGATATTTATACATTTTGGAACAGCATAAACATTATAACAGAATTGTGATGTTCGATCTCTGTGGACCTACTAGGTGGGCAAGGGAGGGTGGTGCTCAAACAGAAAAAAGACTTTGGGCCTATCTTAACTGTATATGTTAACAAATAAGAGATAAGAATATTATTTTTAAATATTATAATTTTTTCCCTTTTCTACATTGATATATTAACAATATAGATACGTGCATATCTATATCTATTTATCTTTATATCTATTAAATAGTAAATAATATATACTGTGATTTCTAATAATGCAGACTGGTGGTGATGAAAAGTTGCAAAGGTTTGACTCAAGTGTTATATTTACACATGTAGCAGACACAGAGCAATATTAGCATTATTTGGAGATGTCATTCTATTTAACTGATAGACCCAGTCACTCTATTTAGCTCCTTTGGGAATGTGCCAATTGGACATCATTTTCTTCTTTTGAAGGGAACGCGCCAGCTGCAGCCCTCATGTAAATGTCTCGTTTACTCCCTTTGTTGGGCTTACCAACTGTTTTAGAGGCACTCTCAAAGTTGTCTTTCAAGAGCTTTGGGTGTGCTGACTTAAAGTTGCTTTCTCTCAAAACTATCCTGTTGCAGGCACTGCCATCAACCAAAAGCACAAGTGAATTACATGCATTGTCTGTGATGTACTCAGTCCTCAGTGCATCAGTGAAGTGTCAATAGTGTTATGTGTTTTGGAGCATTCAATATGGTAGAGGGCCACCTCTCCCAAAGTGAGATACCCAGCAAGGTTTTAAAGAGAGCTTTTGGTTACCAGAATAACACTGGTTCTCCAGTAAAAAGGGAAATATCTCACAACACTGTTCTGCTTACATGTTTAGGGTAAGTTGGAGAAATACAGTCATATAGGGCTCCAGGAAAGTTTACACCGGGGGACGGGCTGGCCTGTGCAATTCAAGTTGATTG